>NC_047086.1:163680876-165094918 GCF_902459505.1 Geotrypetes seraphini | reverse complement strand
TCTCGCCATTAAGGGTGTAAGTCTTGCATGGATTTTGGCTGCCCAGGTGCATGACTTTGCATTTTTTGGCATTGAAGCTGAGTTGCCAGGACCTAGACCAGCGCTCCAGTAGGAGTAGGTCGTGCATCATGTTGTCGGACATTGAATTTATGTCTGTTGTGCTTTTGCCCACTACATTGCTTAGTTTGGCGTCATTGGCGAATAATGTTATTTTACCTCGCAGCCCTTCTGCCAAGTCTCTTATAAAGATGTTGAATAGGATCGGGCCCAGGACCGAGCCCTGCGGCACTCCACTGATTACCTTCGTCATTTCGGAGGGGGTGCCGTTCACCACTACCCTCTGAAGCCTACCTCCATGCCAATTCCCAACCCATTTCGTCAATGTGTCGCCCAATCCTATAGAACTCATCTTGCTCAGCAACCTGCGGTGTGGTACACTATCGAATGCTTTACTGAAGTCCAGGTATACGATGTCCATGGACTCCCCAACATCCAGCTTCCTCATCACCCAGTCAAAGAAGCTGATCAGGTTGGATTGGCATGATCTCCCCTTAGTAAATCCATGTTGACGGGGATCCCGTAGATTCTCCTCGTTCAGGATCGTATCCAATTGGCGTTTGATTAGAGTTTCCATTAGTTTGCACACTATTGATGTGAGACTCACTGGTCTTTAGTTTGCTGTCTCCGTCTTGGAGCCTTTCTTGTGGAGTGGAATGACGTTAGCCGTCTTCCAGTCCAACGGGACATTACCCGTACTAAGGGAGAGATTGAAGAACGTGGAAAGCGGTTCCGCCAAGACATCACACAACTCCCTGAGCACCCTGGGGTGTAGGTTGTCAGGCCCCATTGCCTTGTTAACCTTAAGCTTTGACAGCTTGCAGTAGACACCGCTGGGTGTAAACTCGAAATTACTAAACGGGTCATCTGTGTCAACCCTTGTCTGTAGCTGAGGGCCAAGTCCTGGCGCCTCGCGGGTGAAGACTGAGCAGAAGTATTCATTTAACAGTTGGGCTTTTTCCGAGTACTGTGTGCTAATTAAATTATGCGATCCCCAGTCATTCTTCACTTGCAAACACCCTAATTCCTACCTCTTAAAACCAATATGCAGTTAATACATGAATTAGCATTTCCATATTGTCATGGCACTGCAGTAGATATTAACACACTTCTGAGTAGCAGTTAATGAAACAACCAAAAGTGGAAATAAGGAAGAAGTAAGGAACTATAAGCTGGTAAGTCTGACGTCTGTGGTAAGTAAATGAATGGAAACGCTTTTAAAACAGAGAACAGCGATGTTTCTGGAATCCAGTGGATTACAGGATCCGAGGCAACAGGGATTCACTAGACGCAGGTCTTGTCAGACAAATCTGATCAATTTCTTTTACTGGCTGACCAGAGAATTGGATAGAGGGAGTGCAATAGATGTGGTGTATTTAGATTTTAACAAAGCCTTATGACAGTGTTCCACACAGGCGTCAAATAAACTGGGTGCCTTCGAGATGGGCCCCAAAGTGACAGACAAAGGCAACAGAGGGTAGTGGTCAATGGAGATAGTTCTGAGGAAAGGGATGTTACCAGTTGTTTACCTTAAGGTTTGGTTCTTGGGCCTGCTCTTTATAACATTTTGTAAGCCACATTGCTGAAGGGCTGTCAGGTAAGATTTGCCTCTTTGCGGATGATACCAAAACCTACAATAGATTAGATACCCCTGAAGGTGTGAATAACATGAGGAAGGACCTATTGAAGCTTGAAGAATGGTCTGAAATTTGGCAGCTAAGATTTAATGCTAAGAAATGTAAGGTCATGCATTTCGGTTGCAAAAACCCGAAGGAATGATACAGCTTAGGGGGTGAAAAACTTTTGTGCATGAAAGAGGCGTGGGACTTGGGTGTGATGATCTTAAGGTGGCTAAACAGGTTGAAAAGGCAATGGAAAAGCTAGAAGGATGCTAGGGTGCACAGGGAGAGGTATGGCCAGTAGGAAAAAGAGGTATTGATGTCCCTATATGACTCTGGCGAGTCCTCATTTAGAATATTGTGTACAATTCTGGAGACCACACCTTTAAAAAGATATAAACAGGATGGAGTCGGTCCAGAGGAGGGCTACTAAAATGGTCAGTGGTCTTCGTCATAAGGCATATGGGGACAGACTTAAAGATCTTAATGTGTATACTGTGGATGAAAGGTGGGAGAAGGGAGATAAGATAGAGATGCTTAAATACCTACATGGCATAAATGTGCATGAGGTGAGTCTCTTTCATTTGAAAGAAAGCTCTGGAATGAGAAGGCATAGGATGGTGATAGGCTCAGGAATTATCTAAGAAAATACTTTTTTACAGAAAGGGTGGTAGATGCAAAGAATAGGATCCCATAGAGGTAGTGGAGACAAAGACTGTCTGAATTCAAGAAAGCATGGGACAGAAACGTGGGACCTCTTAGGGGGAGGAGACGACAGTGGATGCTGTGGATGGGCAGTCTGGATAGACCATTTGGCCTTTATCTGCCATCATATTTCTGTTTTTAATTTACATTATAACACTAACAGTATAACACTCTTTAGCATTAACAGTATAACACTCTTTAGTATGACTTTCTAAAAATAGTTGGAATGATTTTTTTGTTTTGTTTCCATGAAGATTTGATTTTCAGGGGTTGAGAAACCTGACCCTACTGGAGGGTCCAATACAGGGAGTTTGCCCTTCAGCTAATCTTAAAATGGAGTTTTGTTCCAGCTAGAAAGAACTTAATAGTAAAAGGAACAAAACACCCGTGAGAAAAAATTTCTTGCATAATTACAACCACTAAAATGACAGGCATCTATAGGCACCATCATAGGAATTCTTCAGTAATTTCACTGAACTGAGCAATTCTTCCTGCATTTTTATCAGTACACACAGCTGCTTACCACTTTTCAGCAAGCAGGCTACGAAGCAGAAGATTTAAGGAATGTGCAAAGAGCTCTACTGTGCTATTTGTACAAGGCTATATTCACGAATCCTTGTGTGTGTGCTGCCTTGACTTTCACAAAATAATCAACTGCCTCACTTCTAGATTTCACCCCTTATGCTTCAGAGATGACCCTCACCAAAGTCTCAAGCGACCATTTTCAAGGCTGAGGGAATTTATATTTATTTCCCTTAAGCTATCTGCTGCTCTTGATAGTGCATCTCCATCAACAACTTCTATCGTATCAAGCAGCCTTATGGGACAAAGACCTGGAAAAACTAATTATACACGCAAATAACTATGGTGAATTTAGGAAACACCTAAAAACATACCTGTTCTTGAATTACCTAGGTAACGAATCTGTACAATCGCTCCCATCACAATCTCTCCCCTAAATCTGATCCCGTAAAACTGTTAGCCACTAATCTCTATATATGTTCCATTCAATTTGTAGCATCTTTCTAATCATTGTAAACCGCACAGAACTTCACGGTCCTGCGGTATATAAACTGTTATTATTATTTTCTGCTAGCATCATATCCTTCTTGGGCACTTCAAGATTCAGTCCTGTTATTATTGTTTTGTGTGAGTATTTTATTACCAATTAAAACACAGTCACAATGCTTAGCAATATCTACTACAGTACTGTGACTTTTTAATAGCTGTGTTAAAAGCATAGCAAGATAAGCATTTGCTTAATATAATTTTTCCATTATAATGTTTTGGGTCATATGTACTAAGCATTCTTCCCACAAATGCGAAGGCTCTTCAAAAAGCCTTCTTTTTTCTGTTCTTTTATTTTTGTACTTTTATTTCTGTACTTTTATTTTTTCTGTACTTTTATTTCTGTACTTTTATTTTTTTAAACCCTATTTATTAAGGGCTCCTTTTACTAAGCCACGCTAGCGGTTTGACGTGCGTAATAGCGCGCGCTAAACCGCCGGATGCGCTAGCCGCTAACGCCTCCTCTTGAGCAGGCGGTAGTTTTTGGCCAATTGCGTGATGAAAAGTCACGCGCGTTAACCCTGCTAGCGCTTCTTAGTAAAAGGAGCCCTAAATATCTCAAAAACAAATTACATCACTTTTCCACATAACCACCCTGTTTTGCAATACATTTTTCCCAGCGTCCTACTAACATGCCTTCTTACCACTTCTCCTGCCCCAACCATTTCAGGAAAAGTGCAGAAACCTTTTGAAGAATCCTTGTACAAATAACCTGGTTTAGTATGTTTTTTATGTACCACTGACAAAGAACAGTAGAAAAGACTTATTAAATACAGTCACAATGAGCTAATCCTTTGTGCTACATCTGGCCTATTTATGTTTTACAGGATTCCAAATTATCTGTGAATATGGAAATAGAACAACAGAAAACAGTATGATAATGGCAGTAGAGAAGGAAACAGTAGAAATGTTTATGTCAAGAAGGTTTATGGAATTCTGTTAGCCACATATGGAATGTGGCCTAAAGCCAGTCACATTATCAAATTAAAAATCTCAAGTCCTGACTCATTGATAAAGATATGTTCTACTGGCAGTAAAATCTCATCTAGAGGTTATCAGCGTATATCCCTCTGTAGGCTCAAAGCTTATTTTCATTTATAGTAAACATTTCAGTCTACTTGTAGCAGACTTCTTAAAAGAATTTAATCAGAAATCAGCTATATTGTACAGTATATGTTGTCTTTTCAGTGGTATAAACAATTGGGCAATTTGTTAAGTTTGAAACTGTGGCTACAATTAATGCTTTGAGCAAATATTAATAGTTCCTTCTCCTCACAGAGGCATGCAAATGACCTTCAAGGTTTGAGATTTTTGAATGGAACTTTAATCTAAATACTCAACCACTAGGTTGCATGTGTAAAGAAGTACTGTAAAAAAATAAACCAACAACAAAAAAGACTGAAAGCATGAGAAACATTGCTTGTGGAATTCTTTCTAGCCCTTTTGTGTATGAGTATGGGTGTGCATTTCTACATCTGTGTGTATAGATGTGTGTATCTGCACTGGTATTGCATGCTTTGGTAACCACAGGAAAAGGAAGCCATTTGAAAGGAAAAAAAATCCCATTATTGATATATTTCTGTTTAAATATATCAGAATTCGTGGCAGCCATACAGCTAGTGGCTCTTTGCTGAGCAGGAACGCAGGAAGATCACTTCTGCTTGGTTTACCATTGGACCACAAGGGGAGGCGGGAGGAAGTTAAAATTGTTACAGTCGGCCAGGACTAGAGACAGGAGGGAAACTTCCTGTCCAGGGCCACCAAGAGACTGCCAGGGAATTTAAAAAGTACGCGGGGGAGGTGGGAGGGAAGTATAACTTTTTAGAATCAGTGGGAACATGAGGGATCCTTCCTGACCCGGCCCACTGCAAAACCAGCTTATAGTTGCGTCAACTCTTTTTCTTCCTTTTTTGGGGAAAAGGACTACCTCGGCTTATAGTCAGGTTGGCTTTTATTCGAGCATATACGGTAATTTTTATCATTCAGGTACAGTAACAAATGTTTTAAATATGTGTATTCCAACTCACCATCTAGCACCAATATCTGTCTTATCATTCCCTCTGATTCCCTCACTGTGTATTGATGAACTCTCTATTTCCTTGAATAATTCTTTGGAACTTTGTTAGAGAAATTGGCAAGAGAAAGGGGAAAACTAGGATTTACCCTTCGCAGTCCTCTCCACTTCCCCTTTCTTCCATTGAAAGATTCGTCATCAAAACAGCATGTTTCTCTGGAGTGGGTGCTGGCGATGAGGCTGAATACCATGCTGAGCCCGGAGGACAGACTTCTACCCTCGATGATTCCAGGGTAGAAGTCTGTCCAGGGTAGAAGTCTGTCCTCGACTGTCAGCGGCATCGATTGCTCCACACCTGGAGCAATCGATGCCGCTGCGTGAAGCAGCTCAGCGGCTGTATCATCGTCTGAGGGGAGTGAATGAAGTATGGTGGGTATAGCAGAAATGTTGCTCGCCACCGTGGAAGGCGATGCTGAACATTGCTTGGATTTGGAAAGAGCAGTTGGAGGAGTTTCTGAGTTGGAAAGATCTGCTCAGCATCAGAATAGTAGTGAGCTTTCTGTTATCCCTTTGATTAGACCAGCACATGTCACTTTAGACTATTTGAGACGCTGTGGCCTACTTGGAAAATTTTGTGACGGAAAATAAAGTTATGGCAGAGACTTCCCTACAAAAATCTGAAATACGAATCACTACCCAGGAAGCAAGAAATGTGGAAATGGAAAGGAAAATGGAGGAGGCACACAAAGATTTGGGTGAAATTAAAAGTAATTCCTTGACATATGTTCAAGGTTTGGCGGGATTGAGGAATAAAATGAAGAAGATGGAGAACTATGCTCACAGGTTAAACCTGCGGTTTGTTAGTTTTCCTTAATCAAAGAACTTAGCCCTCCTTGAATTGTTCAAGAAATATCTGGTGGAGATTCTAGGGGTTCCCAAAGAAGCTGTGCCTCTGCTCTCCTGTATCTATTGTCTTCCGGGAAAAAAACGCTAGGCTCTTGTTCAGGAAGAACTTTCAATGGACAGTTTAAATGTTACACAATTATTAGAAACATCTTTAGAAGAGGAGTGTGTAAGATCTACACTCCTAGTGTCATTTGTTTTTGAAAAAGACTGGGTAATTAGGATGTACATTCACAAGGCTGACAAGTTGTTTGTGGATGGGAAAGTATGGTTTTTTTCTGACACAGGAAAAAAGGAAGCAATTTTTGCTTCTATGCCCCCAGGCATTGGCCCTGGGGGTGCATTTCATTTTGCGTTTTCCCTGTAAATGTTTAATTCTTTTAGAATCTAATAGATATCTTTTCTACGAGCCCAAACAACTAAAGGCTTTTCTTAAAAATAAGCATAAGGTCCAGGTCCAGATTAAGGATACGAGGGAAGAAAATGGATAATAGTTAACTGATGTGAAGTATGAAAATAAATAGACAAGTAGTCTGACACGCCTTATTGTATTTTTTTTTCTCTATTTTCCTGTGTTTGATCTCTTGGGAGATACCTCCTTACCCAAAATCTCTCTCCTCAGTATAGTGGGTTTATAGGGGAATTTTAAATTGTGAAGTTTATGAAGTTTTTCTTTATGTAACCTTTGTTAGGAAATTTTTGATATGGCGATTTGATTTCTGTTACCTAATGCATGTAATGTGTTATATTCCAGTTTAAAACTGAATAAAGAAAAAAAGAAAGATGACTCTTAGGTCAATAATGAAACCCTGAACTGGATAAGGGTTCTATGTGTGATTCTTGTCCCATGCCCCACAGAGAATTACTTGCCTGGGGGTGGCTTTGACAATATATATGCCGGTATTTCACTTATGCTATTTTGTAAACACATGCATATCTTTGGTATACACACAGACGGGAGTCTGGACAGTATGGACAGGGCACATAGTTACACACCTAAATGTCCTTGGCTGAGACAGCCCTAGTATCTGTCCTTAGAGGCAGCAACCCCTCTAGTGGAGTGTGCTTCAAAGTGATTGGGGCTGTTTACTACAGCCCGCATATGCGGAGGAAATGGTCATTTTAATCCATCTAGAAATCGAGGCTTTAGATGCCGGCCTCCCTTTCTTGAAATGACTGGTCAGAACAAAAAAGAGATCAGAAAGGCGAAACTCATTGGTAACTTCAAGGTACCAAAGAAGCACTCGCTTGACATCAAATAAATGCAACACTTTATTCCTTTTCTTAGACCTCATAGGGCGAAAAGCGGGCAAATGGACTTCCAGAATAACATGGAAGGCCGAGACTACTTTGGGTAAGAAAGATGGAACTGTGCATAAGGAGATCCTTGCTTTGTGATCCTAAGGAAAGAGACTCACCTGGAGTCTCACCTGGAGTACTGCGTCCAGCACTGATCGCCGTACTTGAAGAAGGACACGGTACTACTCAAAAGGGTCCAGAGAAGAGTGACTAAAATGGTTAAGGGGCTGAAGGAGTTGCCGTACAGTGAGAGATTGGAGAAACTGGGCCTCTTCTCCCTTGAAAAGATAAGACTGAGAGGGGACATGATCAAAACGTTCAAGATATTGAAGGGAATAGACTTAGTAGATAAAGACAGATTGTTCACCCTCTCCAAGGTAGGAAGAACGAGAAGGCACTCTCTAAAGCTGAAAGGGGATAGATTCCATACAAATGTAAGGAAGTTCTTCTTTACCCAGAGAGTGGTAGACAACTGGACCGCTCTTCTGGAATCTGTTATAGGGGAAAACATCCTCCAGGGATTCAAGACAAAGTTGGACAAGTTCCTGCTAAACTGGAACGTACGCAGGTGAGGCTGGGTTCATTTAGAGCACTGGTCTTTGACCTGAGGGCCACTGTGTGAGCAGACTGCTGGGCAGGATTGACCACCAGTTTGACCCAGCAGTGGCAATTCTTATGTTTTCCCTGTAGGAAAGAGCCTGTAACTCAGAAACTCATCTCGCTGACATAATCGTCACCAGGAACATTGTCTTGACTGTAAGATCCCAAAAGGAAGCCTCATATGGAGCAGTAATGAGACCTTACAACACCATATTAAGAGTCCAGGAAGGAACATTGGAGGGCACAACCGCAAAACCCCTTTATGAACCGGGTGACAAGCCAAAGAGCCTCGTCCCCCCCCAAGCATGGCAACAGGAAAGGTCTGCAATCTGCACTTTGAACCTACTGAAGCCCTTCTGAAGAGCTTACAAGGGCTCTACATCCTTCACCACATACCTGTACTGAAAGGACTTCCAGATCTTAGCTTAGGCTGCCATCGTGGATGACTTCATATCTCTAAACAATATGGTGACAACCATGTCCGAAAACTCCTTGTCAGGGCCACCTGCTCAAGAGCCATGTCCTAAACCCAAACATGCAAGATTCTTGAGGAACCGATCCCTGAGTAAGAAGATCCACTTAGATTGGCAGTCTTGAGGCCTTCATCCCTCTAGGACCACATACCAGATCTGCAAGGCCAATCAGGCATCACTAAGACTAACAATCTGGGATGGATCAGAATCCTGTGAAGAACTTGACTGAGCATAGGCCACGGGGAAAACATGTACAAGCGCTTGTTCCTTGGCCACAGTTGGACTAACACATCCAATCCTTCACTTCCGAGCTCGAATCTGTGGCTATAAATGTGAGGCGCCTAGGCATTAACAGCCAAGGCCATCAGATCTAGCTGTGGAGGCCCCCACCGCCACACTGAATGCCTGTGGAGACAGCGACCATTTCCCTGGGTTGAGAATCTGCTGAGAAAGCCAGCTTGCACATTTTCCATTCCTGCTACGTGCACGGCTGAGAGTGCCTGCAAGTGAGCTTCCGCCCACTGGAAGACAACAGGGTACTTCTTGAGCCTCCTTTCCTGTTGACATATGCTACTGTTGTCACATTGCTTGAGAAGACTGTGACTGCCTTTTTTTCCAGAGATTTCTCCAGTGCCGGAAGCGCTAGATGAAATGCTCTGAGTTCCAGGCGATTTATGGACAACTTCTGCTAAACCAGAGTCCAATGTCTCTGGACTGGGTATCTGTTGCAATGCCCCCCTCCTCCCAACTGTAAAGGCTTATATCAGTTATTAGTATCACCCAGGAGGAGATGCGAAGAGGCAAGGGCAGCTGTCTGTAGTCACCACCACGAGATGCTCATCGCTGAAGTTAGGACCCAAAGTGGTGAACTGGGTCAGAAACTGGCTGTCGGACAGACGCCAGAGGGTGGTGGTTAATGGAAGTCGCTCGAAGGAAGGAAAGGTGACTAGTGGAGTCCCTCAGGGTTCGGTGCTGGGGCCAATCCTGTTCAATATGTATGTAAGTGACATTGCTGAAGGGTTAGAAGGAAAAGTGTGCCTTTTTGCAGATGATACCAAGATTTGTAACAGAGTAGACACCGAAGAGGGAGTGGAGAATATGAAAAAGGATCTGCAAAAGTTAGAGGAATGGTCTAATGCCTGGCAACTAAAATTCAATGCAAAGAAATGCAGAGTAATGCATTTGGGGATTAATAATAGGAAGGAACCGTATATGCTGGGAGGAGAGAAGCTGATATGCACGGACGGGGAGAGGGACCTTGGGGTGATAGTGTCCGAAGATCTAAAGGCGAAAAAACAGTGTGACAAGGCAGTGGCTGCTGCCAGAAGGATTCTGGGCTGTATAAAGAGAGGCGTAGTCAGTAGAAGGAAGAAGGTGTTGATGCCCCTGTACAGGTCATTGGTGAGGCCCCACTTGGAGTATTGTGTTCAGTTTTGGAGACCGTATCTGGCGAAAGACGTAAGAAGACTTGAGGCGGTCCAGAGGAGGGCGACGAAAATGATAGGAGGCTTGCGCCAGAAGACGTATGAGGAGAGACTGGAAGCCCTGAATATGTATACCCTAGAGGAAAGGAGAGACAGGGGAGATATGATTCAGACGTTCAAATACTTAAAGGGTATTAACGTAGAACAAAATATTTTCCAGAGAAAGGAAAATGGTAAAACCAGAGGACATAATTTGAGGTTGAGGGGTGGTAGATTCAGGGGCAATGTTAGGAAATTCTACTTTACGGAGAGGGTAGTGGATGCCTGGAATGCGCTCCCGAGAGAGGTGGTGGAGAGTAAAACTGTGCCTGAGTTCAAAGAAGCGTGGGATGAACACAGAAGATTTAGAATCAGAAAATAATATTAAATATTGAACTAAGGCCAGTTACTGGGCAGACTTGCACGGTCTGTGTCTGTGTATGGCCGTTTGGTAGAGGATGGGCAGGGGAGGGCTTCAATGGCTGGGAGGGTGTAGATGGGCTGGAGTAAGTCTTAACAGAGATTTCGGCAGGTGGAACCCAAGCATAGTACCGGGCAAAGCTTTGGATTCTTGCCCAGAAATAGCTAAGAATAAAAAAAAATAAAAAATTTTTTTTTAAATTGAATCAGGTTGGGCAGACTGGATGGACCATTCGGGTCTTTATCTGCCGTCATCTACTATGTTACTATGTTACTATGCTGCAGGTAGTCAGGGGAGCGGCTGTTGTAGTGAGGGAACCAGAAGGAGAAGAGAGAATCTTGTAGGGGTCACATGTGTGCTTTGGCCAAGGAACCACTTCTATTGTTGCCACAATCACCCACTGATCACAATCAGTCGGCCTGTAGCAGCTCCGAAGTCCACTTTTAGAGCTTCAGTCTGCGTGGCTCTGGGAGAAACATCTGGCCTAGGGCCTTGTTGAACAAGATTTCCAGGTACTCTATGCGCTGAGTTGGTTTCCACTGGCTCTTCTTGAGGTTGACTCGCCATCCCAAGTCCTGGAGAAGTTGCACCACTCTTGAAACCAGCAACTCACCTTCCTCCTTAGACGGAGCTCTGGTGAGCCTATCATCCAAATATTAGTGCACCAGAATCCAAGCGTTATGGAGGTGCGCTGCTATCACCACCATCACTTTGGTAAAGGTGTGAGGTGCCGTGGTCAGTCCGAAGGGGAGAGCAGAGAACTGGAAATGCAGCTCCAGCACATAAAAATGCAAGTACTTCCTGTGGGCTGGGAAGATGGGTATGTGAAGATGGGCCTCCGTCAAATCGACCATTGCTATGATCGACCTCATGAACTCCATGCGGAAGTGTAGTACCTTTAGTGCCACATTAACTGATTGAGGTCCAGAATCAGCCTCCAAACAAGGTATTGCTGCTTTCCTCTATGGTAGCTCTGTAAGAATCTGTTATGATCTATCAAGCATCTCATATTTTGTGAGTAGTTCCTTAATAAAGGAAAATGGGACATAGATTACAACAACTAATATGAATCTCATAAAGTGCAGAGAAGATGCCTTTAACTTCAGTGTTATCCAAAAATTGTAGGAATCAGACTACAGTCATCTTGCCAAGCACTGATTTGCTTTCAAATGAGAACATATGGTGTGTTATAAGTATAACAGATTTAATATGTCTCAAACAAGCTGGGTTTCCATAAATCAATATTGTAATGTGTATTAAATGCAGTCAAACTTAAATCCTGTCTAGCTGCAGATACATGCCTGAACATACACAACACACACAAGAGCCTAAAAAATATACTGCATGAAAGCTATTTACTGAATGATCTGAAAAATGTAACCAGAGTCCAAAACTTAAAATTACTTTTACTGAGATACAAAAGACAGGAAATTCATCAGACACAGATGGTTGCACAAACAAATGTTGTGGGAAATGGCCTCAATTTGCAGGGCAGGGCCATAACAAGACATTTTAGCAGCCAGGCGAGGCAATCACATTTCTGCCTTCCTGTCCTCATCCTTTTCACAACTCCTTCTTTCCTCCACTCTGCTCCCCAATATTTGTTTCTCCTCCTCAGGATGGTAGGAGAAGGCAGCATTCTTTCTAGTTTTTCATCTGCTGCCCACTCATGCTTGTTTTCAGTCATTTTTCTTCCTCAAAGGAGTCTTTGGACAACTACTCCCAGCCCTCTCGCCTCTAGTTATGGCTCCAGCAGTGGTCTGGCCAGATTTCAAATTTTGGGTTGGCCTACCACAAAAATGGGTGGGTACAACATCCTCTACCACTCCCCCTCACAGCATTCTACAACTTAACAGAGCTGATGGGGATACCCAAGGCCCAGCTGAAGATTTCCTTGAAGACATCCTGAACTCCCTCCAGCATAGCTTAACAGTTGACAGCAGCTTTAGTGAGCCATCTGATGCTGACACCCAGTACATTACATGCTCAGTTTTTGTGCATATGCGAAAACTGAGCATGTACCAATTGTCAGTGTCAAGTGGCACAAGAATGCTACTGTCAACTGCTGAGTTACAATGGAAGGAGTTCAAGGTTTGTGTTTATTAGAAGCTTCTATACTGCTATTAATGACTGGGGTGTCAATTCAGAGCGGTTTGCATGAGTTTCAGTAATGGTGTTACAATACATGAGTTAAATATATGCATATCTTACCTATTTATACCATCTATGTACATATACTATTATTATAGTTTCTGTATATCATATATTCATCTTTCTTTGTATTATTCGTGAGTTCACCCTTTCATTTTCCAAGTGGGTAGTAGCCTGCTGTTTCCTCCATGTTGCTATTCCCCCATAATTGTTTACTGTATTTATTTGCTAAAGTGTTCTGTCAAGAGTATCATCTTTATTCCTTTCTTGAATCTTTTGGTGTCCTTTTCTAGTTTTAATTGCCTCGGAAGGAAGTTCCACCACACTGGAGCCATCACCAAGAACATTCTTTTCCTGACGCTTTTATATTTGATGTCTCTTAAGGAGAGTATTTTCATTAGGTACTCTAGGTTCAAGCGTAAGGCGCGAGTTAGATTATGGTTGTCTATTCTGTTTGCTAGGTATTGCAGTTCTGAAACATGATCTTGAATTTCACCCGGCTTTCAACTGGGAGCCAGTGTAACTCTTTCAAGTAGTGGGCTGGCACTTGTCTGCTTCGATTTTCCCAGCAGAAATCTAGTTGTAGATTTTTGTATTATTTGGATCTGCCTGATCATGAACTTTGGGACACCTAGCAGGATTGCATTGCAGTAGTCAAAAATCGAGAGTACCAGGGATATTACAACATCGAATATCATTTGATAGGATAGGTTAGGTAGGGTGCCCCGCCAGCTCAGGTATTTTTTAAAATTTTATCTAAGTTACTGGGGGGGGGGGAGGAATATGGAAGAGGACATTGTACCTATCCAAGGGTGCTTTTGAGGAGCTCTTCAGCTAGTGCAGCTTGGAGATCTCCACCAGCTGTAGCAAAGGTGCACTGAGCCCAAAGTGGGTGTGGCCCTAGCTCGGGCCCACCCATGGCTAACACAAGTTAAAAGGTATGAGTAAAAATTATTCTACTTGGGATATTCTCAACAAATTCACATTTATTACAGCATTATAAAACCCAGCATAAAACCCAGCTACCTCCGAGGTCAAGCAATATATCTACAGAGAAAGTAAATAAAACAATAGTAAATATATAAAAATATTTATTATGTATGTTTATTTGTGCTTCGCTTTGTATAAAGTGAATAATAAACACAATACAATAAAAGTAAACTGATATCTCAAATAAAAATGAATATACAGACCAATCTTCAAAATACAGTATATCTATATAGAATACTAGATTAAATAATTTAATAAATAATTAATTGAAATAAATGAATATGCAAAAACTCAAGTGCAATTGCCAGAATATTCTTTAAAAAAACAAACCCCAAAACATTCAATTGTCTTGCTTTTGATACTTAGGAGTTCCAGTTTATTTCTATAACCTCTTTTAAGGCTACTGTTTATTCCCCCCTATTGTTTTTTACCATAATTGATTTCTTTTCTATTAACAATTTTGTATTTCTTTACCCATTCTTTCCCTTTGTTTTTATTGTTTATACTGTTAGTCATTAATTTGTTATGTTTGCTTAGTGTCTATTTGTTGTTGCTATCCCTTAGAAATTTGAGTAAGCGATTAATCAAATACACAATAAACTTGAAACTTAAAGAAACGTCCATGTAAGAAATTTCTACAGTAAATATGTACAGCCAGATAAAAACACATAAAAACAAAATAGCAAATATATATAATTAAAAATATGTTGCTTCTACAAAAGGGGAGGGGGGATATTGAGACTTGTATACCGCCTTTTTGTAGTTTTACAACCACACTCAGAAGTGATTTACATACATTTACTTCAAGTATTTTCTTTATTTGTCCCGGTGGGTTCACAATCTATCTAATGTACCTGGCACGAGACCCAGAAGTGATGTTAGAGGGAGAGCTGATGCTGGGATGAGCAGCAGGTTGGAGTTGCTGCTCCCGCCAGTGAATAGATAAGAGGAATAGTGGGGGGAGGGAAATGAAGGTATACGCGTGGCGGGAGGAGTGGGGGAGAGCAGAGCCGGCACCCGGGGCAGACTGCCCTCTGGCTCCCCCCTTACTATGTTACTGTTGTGGAGTTTGAACCCACAACCTCAAGGTGCAGAGGCTGTAGCTCTAACCACTATACCACGCTCTCCTCCATAGAGGAAAAGTGTCCGGTTTAGAATTAAATGTAACGTTATTTAATATAATTACAGTATATAAATATAATATATAAATATATACAGACAGCAATTATAAAAACAGGAGAGGGAAGGGAAGGGGAACCAAATACCAACATTGAAACCCATCTGATACTGTGAAGTTCAATAATACAAAGAACATAAGAATAGCCTTACTGGGTCAGACTAATGGTCCATCAAGCCCAGTAGCCCATTCTCACGGTGGCTAATCCAGGTCACTAGTACCTGGCAAAACCCAACGAGTAGCAACATTCCATGCTACCGATCCAGGGCAAGCAGTGGCTTCCACCCTGTCTTTCTCAATAACAGACTATGGACTTTTCCTCCAGGAAATTGTCTAAACCAGGGATCTCAAAGTCCCTCCTTGAGGGCCGCAATCCATTCAGGTTTTCAGGATTTCCCCAATGAATATGCACTGAAAGCAGTGCATGCACATATATCTCATGCATATTCATTGGGGAAATCCTGAAAATCCAACTGGATTGCAGCCCTCAAGGAGGGACTTTGAGACCCCTGGTCTAAACTTTTCTTAAAACCAGCTACGCTATCCGCTCTTATCACAAGCTCTGGCAATAACTATTCTCCGAGTGAAAAATATTTCCTCCTATTGGTTTTAAAAGTATTTCCCTGTAATTTCATCGAGTGTCCCCTAGTCTTTGTAATTTTTGACGGAGTGAAAAATCAATCCACTTGTACCCATTCTACTCTACTCAGGATTTTGTAGACTTCAATCATATCTCCACTCAGCTGTCTCTTTTCCAAGCTGAAGAGCCCTAATCTTTTTAGTCTTTCTTCATACGAGAGGAGTTCAATCCCCTTTATCATCTTGGTCGCTCTTCTTTGAACCTTTTCTAGTGCCGCTATATCTTTCTTGAGATAAGGAGACCAGAATTGAACACAATAATTCAGGTGAGATCATACCATGGAGTGATACAGGAGCATTATAATATTCTTAGTCTTCTTAACCATCCCCTTTTAAATAATTCCTAGCTTCCTATTTGCTTTTTTGGCCACCGCCACACATTGGGCAGAAGGTTTCATCATATTGTCTACAATGACATCCAGATTCTTTTCTTCGGCGCTAACCCCCAAGGTGGACCTAGCATCTGGTAACTGTGATTCAGGTTCTTCTTCCCAATACGCAACACTCTGCATTTGTCCACATTAAATTTCATCTGCCACTTGGACGTCCAAACTTCCAATTTCCTAAGGTCTGCCTGCAATTTTTCACAGTCCGCATGCATTTTAACAACTTTGAACAGTTTAGTGTCATCTGCAAATTTAATCACCTCACTCGTCATTCCAATTTCCAGATCATTTATAAATAAGTTATATAGCACCATAAGTTATATAGCACCATAGTACAGACCCCTATGGCACTCCACTGTTTACTCTCCTCTATTGAGAAAAATGACCATTTAATCCTACCCTCTGTTTTTTTATCCGATAACCAAATCCTAATCCACAACTGAACTTTGCCACCTATCCCATAACTCTGATTTTCTCAGGAGCCTCTCATGAGGAACTTTGGTAAAAGCTTTCTGAAAATCTAGACACTACATCAACTGGCTCACCTTTATCCACATAAGAACATAAGCAGTGCCTCCGCCGAGTCAGACCATAGGTCCATCCCGCCCGGCAGTCCACCCCCGCGGCGGCCCAACAGGTCACAACCTGTCTGAATTCCAGAAGGGGCCCCCTTGCCACCTTGGTTTCTCATTGAAGTCCTATTTTCCCATCGAAGTCCTATTTTCCCATCGAAGTCCTAACCCTCCGGCCTTGCACATGCACGACCTGCTTGGCTTTCTATACTATACTTATTACCTGTTTAGCTTTCTATACTTGTGTTACATCCCAGCACTTCTCTCAGTATCCCAAGATCCCTTTATCCCTCAGGAATCCATCCAAACCCTGTTTGAATCCCTGCACCGTACTCTGCCTGATCACTTCCTCCGGTAGCGCATTCCAAGTGTCTACGACCCTTTGGGTGAAGAAAAACTTCCTCGCATTTGTTTTGAACCTATCTCCCTTCAGTTTCTCCGAATGTCCCCTCGTACCTGTTGTCCCCCTCAGTCTGAAGAATCTGTCCCTATCCACCCTCTCTATGCCCTTCATGATCTTGAAGGTCTCTATCATATCTCCCCTGAGCCTCCTCTTTTCCAGAGAGAAGAGCCCCAGTCTATCCAACCTCTCGGCGTATGGGCAGTGTTCCAGCCCTCTTACCAGTTTCGTTGCTCTCCTTTGGACTCTCTCAAGTACCGCCATGTCCTTCTTGAGGTGCGGCGACCAATACTGAACGCAGTATTCCAGATGTGGACGCACCATCGCTCGATACAATGGCATGATGACTTCCCGCGTCCTGGTTGTTATGCCCCTCTTTATGATGCCCAGCATCCTGTTGGCTTTTTTTGAGGCTGCTGCGCACTGTGCAGATGGCTTCAGTGATGCATCCACCAGCACACCCAAGTCTCTCTCAAGTCTGCTGTCTCCCAACAATGCCCCCCCCAATTTGTAGTTGAACACCGGGTTCTTTTTCCCTATATGCATGACCTTGCATTTTTCCACGTTAAAGCGCATTTGCCATTTGTTTGCCCAGTCTTCCAGCTTGTCCAGGTCCCTTTGCAGGCCCTCACACTCCTCCCTGGACCTAACTCTGCCGCACAGTTTGGTATCGTCTGCAAATTTTATAACCTCGCACTTTGCCTCCTTTTCCAGGTCATTGATAAATATGTTGAAGAGTAACGGCCCCAGCACCGATCCCTGTGGCACACCACTCGTGACTCCCCGCCAGTCAGAATATTGGCCCTTTACTCCGACCCTCTACAGTCTACCTGACAACCAGTGCTTGATCCATCTGTGCACATCCCCTCCCACCTCGTGGTTCCACAGTTTCCTAAGCAGCCTTTCATGTGGTACCTTGTCGAAAGCCTTTTGAAAATCAAGGTAAATGATGAATCGCCTATCCATAATTTACTAAGCGATTTACAATAAGATATATAAGCATTTAAAAAAACATACAAATAATATTAAGTAAAAGGTAAAAAACAGACTCATAAACAGACGAAAACAAGAACACATAATGATAAAAGGGGAAAAGTTACATAATAAATGTTTTGAAAAGAAGAAAGGGAACATTCAAGGAAAAAACATAAGGAGGGATGACTTAACTACAGTAATTAAAAGTATTTATGTTAAAGACTAAAAGCATCTTTAAAAAGGAAAGTTTTTAATTTATTTTTAAAGAGACTGAGTTCCTTTTCATCTCTTATGTATTGTGGCAAAGAGTTCCAGGTCTGGGGGGCCACAATTGAGAACATGTCATGATGTCTGGTACCTACCACTTTTAAAGAAGGAACTGCCAGTAATCCTTGTGCTAAAGATTTAGATTTAGAGATTTTCCGTCTGTTATTAGATCAAACAGTGAGGAAACAACTGTAGGTACATATTACTCCAGTCCCTCTTCCACCCCCCACCCCCAGCCACCTTTGTAGCTAAAATAGTATTTCCCAAGTCAGTTCTGTACTACCCCCTTTACAGTCAGGTTTTCAGGCTATCCGCAATAAATATGCATAAAACAGATCTGCATACAATGCAGCAGTGTATGCAAATCAATCTCTTGCATATTCATTGTGGATATCCTGAAAACCTGACTGGCAAGGGGGTATTCTAGGACCAACTTGGGAAACAATGATCTAAAAACATTTTGTTTACACTATGTTTGGTGTCAGATATTTAATTTTGCTGTGTGATGACTTTCATTAACTGGTAGAGTTTCTGAAAATGCTTAAGTCCCAAGTCCCTTCCCCCTTTAGTCTCTCCCACATTCTGAAAATACCTCTGAGCTCCCACATGGATTTTATTAACAGTTTTACAAGCCTTACTTTCTTCCCGCATTTGACTTAGAATTCCTGCTAGCTGAGACTCCTTAAGATGTTCTTTTTTGCCTCTTAAAATGTTTCCATGTTAAAGACTCTTGACAGCCTCCCTGCAGTAAAATCTTTCTGGTTTGCAATTTTTGGACATTTCCATAGGGAACTGGGGCAGAACCTTTTTATAAAATACTTGCATCAGTGGCGTAGTTAAGACTGAATGCACCAGGGAGTGGGCAGACTTGTTGGGCCGCCGGCCCTCTTCTGCCGTCATATTCTATGTTTCTATGTTTGGGGAAAAATATTAAGATGGGCTCTTCTATAATACCATCTTTCCCGAGGTAGTAAGGACCCGGGGAGGAATAATTCCTTAAGAACTCAAGTAAACAAATCCTGCAAAATGCACACACATTCCACATGTCACAGGGGGTATGACCTCTTCATTCTCCAAAATTCTCTTAAGGTCCTGATCCCAATGCATTTCTGGTACAGCGATGTTAAATGTGTCAAAATTTCCAATGGATAAGACATGCCACTTTATTGTGGAGGAGTGGATAAAATGGATGGTTGGGTCATGCTAGGACAGAAATAAGTTGCAACTATTTTGCTTTATCTTTTCTAATATATATGATATTATATTTCTTTTCCCAATTTAGGGCTCCTTTTATCAAGCAGCGGTAGAGTATTTTATTGTGGGCAGGTGAGGTAAATGCTTTGACGCTTATTCAACTCCTTTGAGCAGTGGAGCATTTATGTCGCCGGCCCGCAGTAAAATGCTCTACAGCTACTTGATAAAAGGAGCCCTTAGTTGTAGTACAATGATACCTTGGCATACGAACTCCCCAGTGCTCAAACAACTTGGAATCCAAACTAAAAATTCAAGCAAATTTTGCCATGGAATCCGAAAGCTGCTTTGGAATCCGAACACCCTGCACGTTGTTCATGTGTGTTTGTGCATACGTTTCCCCAGCGCTCGGGCCACCCACACGTCATTCAGTTCATTGTTGGAAACTGTAGTGAAAGCATCTCGTGTGATTTTCGCACTTTGTGTAGTGTAGTGAGGAAAATACTGTACTGTAATATTATTAGTTGTTAATATTTTACCTTAAAATTCTGTGTATTTACTGTTAAAATTTGAGTGCGTGGGACCCAGGAACGGATTAATCCAGTTTCTATGATTTTAAATGGGAAAAATTGTCTTGGAACTCGAAAGATTTGGAATTCAAACAGTGTTCTGGAATGGATTAAGTTCGGATTCCAAGGTATCACTGTATTTGCAAACTGCCATGACAGTTTTCCATGTGGCAGTATATCAAGTTCTAAATAAACTGTAAACTTTTCTTGAGCCATCACAGATAAAGTCATATATTCACACAAGAAAAAAAGGTGCAAAAAAGTGCTGGCAGCCTTAAGTCACTATACAGAGGATCTATTTTTATTTCAAAAATAGGTGTTCATTCTGTTAAAAATAAAACAGCCCAGGAGGCAACAACAGATGCGCCAATTAATCCTTAATATTCTGGCCTCTGGAGAAGACAAGTGTAGGTGGAGTACTTAAAAATATTGTACAGCTGCAGGTAGTGCCCGTGTTTGGAAATAATCTTTTTTACTTACTAAGCATTCATATCAGGAATTTATTAGCTGTAGTTAGTTTTCTGTTGCTGGAAAATGTAAGAAAGCCTAAATTCCAGCATAAAAGGAGTTTATTGAGCTTTTTCCTATCTGGCAAGCCTTTCAACTGGTTTCTGTTTTTTTTGTTGTTGTTGTTGTTTTAGAAGTAGGATATGTATTTATTATTATTTATTTAAAAAAATTTATATACCGCAAAAATACTATGGGGTTCATAATAAAAAAAAAACATCTAAAAAGTGTCCTAAATGGCTACTTGGACGATCAAAAAGCCTGATCGTCCAAGTACCCATAACCAAAGCTGTTTTTAGACGTATCTAAAAACAGCTTAGGCCTTTCCCCTGCCTCTAAACGCACAGAGAGAAAAGAGGCGTGTTTAGAGGAGGGAGAAGGGTGGGAGGTAGGCCAACCTACACCTAGGCGTGCAGCAGGTATAACCAAAACCTTAGGCAGTTTGCCTAGTCGGCACTTATACCTTTTTGACTTAGACGAAGTCAAACGAGGTCTAAGTGCCGAAAAAGGGGCCGCTGAGCTGATGGCCGCTGGCGCAATCAGTTCAGCGGTCCGGCAACCTACCCACCCACCCACCGTAACCATCGCGGCAGGAGAGATGGCTCATCTCCCCTACCGCGATGCCATCACTCCTCTACCTGAACTGCCGCAACCTGCGGCAGGAGAGATGCCCTATCTCTACTGCCGCGGGTCACGGCAGTTCGGGTAGAGAAGTGATGGCATCGCGGTAGGGGAGATGAGCCATCTATCCAGCCGCGATACATCACCCCCCCCCACACACACACACAACATCGGGGCAAGAGGGAGCCCAAGCCCTCCTGCCCCGGGCACCCAACGACATCGGGGCAAGAGGGAGCCCAAGTCCTCTTGCCCCACGGCACCCCCGACGACATCGGGGCAGGAGGGAGCCCAAGCCCTCCTGTTCCGCAGCAGCCGCGGCACCCCCGACGATATCGGGGCAAGAGGGAGCCCAAGCCCTCTTGCCCCGGCGATCGTGCCCTCCCCCCCACTGAGTACGATCAGGCCAGGATGGAGCCCAAGCCCTCCTGGCCCCAGCGACCCTCCCCGACTCGATATGGCCAGGAGGGAGCCCAAGCCCTCCTGGCCCCGGCGACCCCCTACTCCCCACCTCCCACTACAATACGGGCAGGAGGGATCCCAGGCCCTCCTGCCCTCAACACAACCCCCCTCCCCCCAACGACCGCCCCCCGGAACCCACGATCGGCTCCTTCCGCCGACCCGCAACCCCCCCGGCCGACCCCACGACCCCCCCTTCCCCGTACCTTCAACGTTGGCTGGGCAGACGGGTGCCAAGCCCGCCCGTCCGCAGGGCAGCCGGCTCCGGAATGGCCCAGGCGGCTGAAACCTCGCCCACAGGTGGGGCCTGAGGCACCTGGGCCAATCAGAATAGGCCCGGGAGCCTTAGGCTCCTCCTGTGGGTGGGGCCTTAAGCACATGGGCCCAACCAGGCTTGGGCTCCCTCTTGCCCCGATGTCGTCGGGCGGTGCTGCGGGTGCCCGGGGCAGGGGGACTTGGGTTCCCTCCTGCCCCGATGTTGTGTGTGTTGGGGGGGGGGGTTGGTGTGGATTCTGTAACCGGTGTTGTTTTTGACAGACACCGGTTACAAAATCCAGCTTTTAGGTGAAGGACTGGCTCCCTAAAAGGGCTAAGAGATCATAGGTCTGGCACTAGGATGTGAGGCTTTGAGCCGATATAGCCAATCTTATGAGTGAAAGGCCAACCCCTGGACGAGAGTAATGGATCACTGTGCAGATGTAGACTTTTAGGATTTCAGTAAATCTTTTGACAGAGATCTAGAAAAAGACATGTAGCCAGATCAGTTGAAACAAAAAAATGAGAATATATTTGCAATATATATTTTTTTTTATAACATAACATTCTATACTTAATTTGTATGACAAGGTATATAAAAATTTTCTTCTCCCTCCTTTCTGCTTTTGACATTTTCCACCTACCCCTCTCCTTGTACCTTCTCCCACAATCCATCCTTCTTATTTCATTCCCCCCTCTTTCACCTTTCTCCATCCTGCCTTCATCTCTTCCTATACTCCAGTGGGGTAGCTAGGAAAGAATGGGCCTTGGGCATAAAAATTGAAATGGCTCCTCTATAGCACCATTGCTCCCAATGTAGTGGGGACCAGAAAGGTGGGGGGCAGCAGGGAAAGGGAGGATATACATTCCCCAAACTGACATATTACAATTAATAAATTCATTAAAAAATACTTTTCCTCTACCTTTGTTGTCTGAACATTGTTTTGGTCCTAGTGCCTCTCTTTAGGGTCTCTGGTCCTTTTGACATTTCTTCTTTCAATGTCCAGCAATTATCTCTTCTGTGTGTCCTTATCCATCCTGTCCAGTATCTCCCTCTATGTCCCTGCCCCTATCCTCCCTCCATCTCTTTTCTCTATGTCACATCCATCATATTGCCTCTCTATGTCTCTGTCCGTGTTCCCTCCAGCGAATTTTGACTTGAACTCACAGGACTGCTGATATATCAACTCTAGTTTCTTTGGGTCCTACAAATTTGGCTGCCTCCCTAGTTAAATTTTTTTATTCGTTTTACACCATATGCCTTTGCCTGGCAGCAGTGGTAATTTTATTTTAGTGAGTACCAGATTGTGGTATGAGCTTGCAGAAAATTACCATTAACTAGCAGCTATATGGAGAATGTGTTCCAGGACTAATGACTCAGCCCATGAAACTGACAAACTATGAGGGTATCTTGTGACAAAATATTATACCGTACTTTTACAAATGTAAAACAGAACGTAGAAAGTAAGAGGGTGATATTTAAAAACACTTTAGAACAATTCCTGATGCTTTTATGGATTTAATTTAGGTTGCATAAATCACTCTATTTTCAGCACTCAAGGTTCAATGCATTGCCTGGCTGGAAACCAGTGTAAATTATCTGAATAAATTCAGCAGCAGGCTGAATAAGTTAACTTTAAAGTCTTTTCTTTCCTGATTTGGGAGCTTGGCAATGCTAACTGCATTCCAGAGTTCTGCAGAGCCTATTCAGGAGCAGTGTATGCAATCTGCAGCACTGCAGGAGTCAGAGGGAAGGACATAAGAATAGCTTTACTGGGCCAGACTTCCATCTTGCCCAGTAGCTCATCCTCACGATGGCCAATCCAGGTTACTAGTACCTGGCAAAAACCCAAATAGTAGCAGTATTTCATGCTATCAATCCAAGGCAAGTAATGGCTTCCCCCATGTCTGTCTCAAAAACAGACTATGGCCTTTTCCTCCAGTAAATTGTGTCCAAACCTTTCTTAAAACCAGCTACGATAAATGCTTTTACCACAACCTCTGGCAATGCATTTTAGAGGTTAACTATTCTCTGAGTGAAAATATATTTCCTCCTATTGGGGCCCAAAAACAGCCTGTGCTCACGCACTTCGAATGAAAGGGTGAGAAATCAAATTAGAATAAACTTGGAAATTTGGGAAAGATGAGAGGTGTACTGTCACACAACTTTTCACTTTTTAATTTATTTATCTCTGAACAGTGGGCCTGGACTGCCTTCATTTTTCTATCTTTAGAGGGAAGAGTATATTACTGTATTTAAAATATACTTCTTCCTCTGTATTCGCGGTTTCAGCAATTGCGGTTTCAATTATTCGAAGTTTTTAGCTTGCTGGCTCCTCCCCCCAAATTACGTCAGCTTACAGAGAAAATCACTGACTCCCAGCACTTTCTTCACAGTGTTTTGCCTCTCCTTCAGGAACAGGCCAGGTCTCCCACCATGTTATTCGTGGTTTCACCATATTCACAATGTTTTTTTATAGAAAACAGCAAATAACATATGAAAAAGTTATTCATGGTTTTTCTGTATTTGTGGTTCTGTTAATCCCCTATCACAGCGAATATGGAGGGAGAAGTATACTAGCAACATTAGTTCAGAGTGTTGAATCTCGCCTCTGCCAAAGTAGAAACATATAGCTCATATTCTTAAGTCTCAAATGAGAAAAAAAGAAATTGAGATCATAATACAGCAGAAAGAACATTATCTATTTTCAACAAAATTCAATAAACATATCAGTTTAAAAAACCCCTCTTTGCTTTGGTTATATTTCCTGCTGCTGATCAAACTAATCAAATAATTGTAGTAACTTCAAAAACTGTTAAAAAATAATATGGATTCCAAGAAACTGAAACCTAAGAAATTACTACAGACAAGGCTCAGTAGTTCTTGTCAAGTAAATATATATGTAGAGAATTAATCAGATTTCCCACCAAAGTGATCCTTCATCTTCAAAGGTTATCCACAAAAACCACAGATGCAGTGAAAGATGGAACCAATCATTAACTGGTGCCATAGTGGTTACTGTGGCCACACATACTAAATTTAAGAAATTACATCACTTTCTTGAAATTGCTTCAATTATGGCAAATCAGAGCATTGGATCAGGGAGGTGCATTACATGTAGCCCTTCTGGATTTCAGAAAACTTTGGGTATGGTTCCTCATAAAACTCTTGGAAGCAAGTTAGCCAATAGAGGAGTGAGAAATTGGTTGTTCAACAGAACTTAGAGAATTTCAGGATCCAACATTACTAGCGAATACCACTGAGATCAGTGCTGGGCCCAATCATATTGCCTTTATAAGTGACATTGACAAAGGGTTAGATGGGATAGTGTGCCTTTTCGCAGACGATGTGAAATTTGCCAACAGAACAGAAAGGATTAAAAAAAAATGAAAGGTAAGTTTGGAAAGTTAATAAAATGCTTGCTGTATATCATTAGTAAAAAAGGAAATGGTGATATTGAGGGCCAGCCCAAGGGTATCTGAACTTTTAGACATGTGACTTCCTCCATCCCTTGGAGCAGCTTAAGTCCCTACATAATAGTCCAGCATCTGTCCCTTCCCTTCCTTACCCCCATTCTAAAGACATCATATTCCCTTCCTAACCCTACCCAGATGTCCAGCATCTCCCCTATCTATGTTCCGCCTCCAAAGGCACCCCCCTAAATCCAGTATCATCTCTATATGTGTCACTGTTCCTCTTCTTGCACCCCATCATGTATACTAAAAACCCTCCAAATCCAGCATCTCAATTTCCCACCTGCTTAATAGTTAGAACTTGAAGAACTGGCTTCAATTCCAGCTGCAGCATCTTGTGACCCCTGGACAAATCAGTCAACCCTCCATTGCTCCAGGTATACAACTTAGATTGTGAGCCCACTAGGGACAGGATAAAAGCACCTACATATAAAATATATGTAAATTACTTTGATTGTCTAATCTAATCTTCATTTTATATACCGAATCTACTCCCTAAGGAGCGCGATTCGGTTTACAGTTCGTAAAAAATGAAACATGACAAGTAAAAACTGTTGGATAAAAACAGAAATTGATTAGATTAGATGGATGGAAAAAGTTAGAAAAAAGTATGTTGAATTGCTTAAAATTACTATACAACAGATAAAATCAAATTAACTATTGTGAAAACAACCAGGTTTTTAAACTTTTTCGAAATTGAAATAATTGATCTACCAGTCTTAGAGAATCTGGAAGTTCATTCCAAATTCTCACCAATTTAAAAGTAAAAGATTTACTAAGCTTCCCAGTGCATTTAATACCTTTCAGAGAAGGAAATGCTAATTTGTGAACTGTTGTAATTCTTGAATAGCAGGATCTAAAGGAATTCCCACTAAGGGGAATCAAAGAGTCAAATATTCCATAAAGGAGTTTGAAAACCAAACATGCACACTTGAACTGCATCCTATGATGGACCGGAAGCCAATGGAGCTTTCTCAGCAATGCGGTCATACTTTCTCTTTCCAAAAATAAATTTGGCCCCTGTATTCTATATTAACTGGAGACGATCTAAACTGCCCTGTTTAATACCCAAATAAATAGAATTACAGTAGTCCAACTGGGCCAACACAGTGGATTGTATATTAAATCCATTACCCTTTAATGTAGCATATTTGCAGTGAAAGTAAGGTCGGTTCCCATCCCCACAGATTCAGGAAGTCTGTGCTGGAGAGGGAGCCATTATCACTTTCAATGTACTGCTCTGTGTGTCTTTTCAGTTTTATTGTGGTTGCTGTAAGATTGGCCTTGGGATGCTGCAGTGGACAGAATATGGAGATGGGGGAGTTGCAGTAACAGCGGATCAGCCCCTGAGTTAATAGGAACTTGCAACTTACACTAGCCAAATGTTCTGTTGAGCTGACTGCTGATATAGATACTTCTGAAACAAAGATCATCACACATCCAATTCTGGTATTATTTGTATATAATGGGTAGTGTACACAGCACTATGAGTTAGAAAACATACAAACATGATGGCAGATAAAGGTCAAATGGCCCATCCAGTCTACCCATCCGCAGCATCCATAATCTCCTCCTCTCCCTAAGAGATCCCATGTGCCTGTCCCAAGCTTTCTTGAATTCGGACACTGTCTTTGTCTCCACCACCTCTACCAGGAGACTGCTCTACACATCTACCACCCTTTCAGTAAAAAAGTATTTCCTTTAATTACTCCTGAGCCTATCACCTCTTAGCTTAATCCTTTGCCCTCTCATTCCAGCACTTTCTTTCAAATGATACTCACCTCATGCACATTGAAGTCATGTATGTATATAAACATCTTCATCATATCTTCCCTCTCCCACCTTTCCTCAAAGTATACAGTATGTTAAGTCTGTCCCCATATGCCTTTTGATGAAGACCACTGACCATTTTAGTAGCCTTCCTCTATCCTGTTTATATCTTTTTGAAGTTATGAGTTTCAAGTTTCAAGTTTATTAGGTGACTTGATTAATCGCTTAATCAAACATTCTAAGCGATGTACACTATAAAATTTACAATTATTAGAAAACAATACAATACGTACAAATACTTAAATAATGGTAAATTGCTCTTAATTTTAACATTACTAAACATAGGGTAAAGGAGGGATGAAATACAATTCATAAAGTAAAGATGAAACATTGAGGGAAAATACAAAAGGGAAATAGGTAACACAGGTATAACAAAGTAAAATATAATACTCCAATAATAAAATTATATTGTAAAGGCATCTTTAAAAAGGAAGGTTTTTAACTCGGTTTTAAATTTTCCAAACTCTTTCTCCTCCCGTAAAAAAATAGGGAGGGCGTTCCAAGTCTGCGGTGCTGTACATGAAAAAATAAATTGTCTCCTCGTATTAATAATTTTTAATGAAGGAATAGATAGCAGATTTTGTTCGCTAGATCGTAGAGTTCTCTTTGTAGAATATGGAATAAGTAACCTAAATAAAAATGCAGGGGTCTTATTGTTTAGAGTTTTAAAAATAATTGTACATAACTTATAAGTGATTCTATGAATAACAGGAAGCCAATGAGCCTTTTTGAGGAGAGGTGTTACATGATCAAATTTTTTAGACTTAGTTATTAATTTTATAGCTGTATTTTGTATAATTTGTAGTCGTTTTATTTCATATAATGCAATTCCTTTGAATAAAGAATTGCAGTAATCAATTTTAGACATCACCAAAGAGTGAATCAATATAGTAAGTGCTTTGGGACAGAGAAATTTAGAGATGGAACAAATTTTACGTAACCTATAAAAGGTAGTTTTCACAATGTTACTGATATGATCATGATAATTAAGTTTATTATCAAAGATCACCCCTAAAATTTTTGTATTTTTAACTAATTGTAGGGGAGCGTTATGAATTGAAATTGGAGAAACAAGAGGAAAACTATCCTTCCAAGGAAATAGCATAACATTGGTTATGGTCTCCAGAATGGCACACAATATTCTAAATAATGACTTATCAGAGTCTTATACAGGGGCATCAATATCTCCTTTTCCCTACTGGTCCCTATGAACTCTAGCATCCTTCTAGCTTTCGCCATCACTTTTTCAACCTGTTTGGCTACCTTAAGATCATCATGTACTATTACATCCAAGTCCCACTCCTCTTTCATGCACAAAAGTTCTTCACCCCCTAAACTATGCCATTTTTTCAGGGTTTTGCAGCCCAAATGCATGACCTTGCATTTCTTAGCATTAAATCTTAACTGCCAAATTTCAGACCATTCGTCAAGCTTCGCTAGGTCCTTCCTCATGTTATTCATACCATCAGGGGTGTCTATTATATTGCAGATTTTGATATCATCCGCAAAGAGGCAAATGTTACCTGACAGCCCTGCAGCAATATCGCTTCCAAAAATGTTAAAAAGAACAGGCCCAAGAACCGAACCTTGAGGCACACCACTGGTAACATCCCTTTCCACAAAGTAATCTCCATTGAGCACTACCCTTTGTTGCCTTCCACTCAACCAGTTCCTGACCCAGTCCGTCACTTTATGGCCCATACCGAGAGCACTCTGTTTATTAGACACCTATGTGGAACACTGTCAAAGGCTTTGCTAAAATCTAAATACACCACATATAGCATTCTCCCTCTATTCAATTCTCTGGTCATCCAGTCAAAGAGATTGATCCGATTTGTCTGATAAGACCTGCCTCTAGCGATTCTATGTTGTCTCGGTTCTGTAAGCCACCGGATTCCAGAAAAATCACTATTCTCCGATTTAAAAGTGTTTCCATAAATTTACTTACCACAGAAGTCAGACTTATGGGCCTGTAATTCTCAACATCTCTTTACTTTCACTTTTGTGGAGAGAGTCCATATCCACCATTCTACAGTCTAGAGCACTGTTGTTCAACCGCCAGTTCCGCGGACCGGTGCCAGTCCGCAGAAAATTCCTGCCGGTCCACGCAGGGCAAGATCGGATTGGGGCCATCAGCAGCGTCTGGGCGGCAACGGCGATGAGTGGCGGCATCGGCGCCCCCCCGTGATGCAATTCAAGTTTGGCAACGGGCCTCTTTCTCCCCCCGGCATCAACAGCACTTCAGATCGGCAAAGCAGTGCTCAGCACAAAGCTTCCCTCTGACTCAGCTTCCTGTTTCCACCCAGGCAGTTCAAGTCAGAGGGAAGCTTTGGACTGAGCACCGCATTGCCGATCTGAAGTGCTGTTAATGCTGGGGGGGAGAAGGAGGCCCGTTGCTGATCTTGAATGTCATCGTGGGGGGCCGGGGGGTGGGGGGGCCCTGCCGATCTTGTTGCCAAATTCGGAAAGAAAGGTGAGAGGAAGGGAGAGAGATAGGTCTGTGGTGGATGGAGAGATTGAGAGAAAAGGACAGATGATGGAAGTGGGGGGGGGGAAGAGAGAGAAGGGGCAGATGATGGAAGTGGGGAGAAGGGGGAGAGAGAAGAGGGCAGATGATGGAAGTGGAGAGAAGGGGCAGATGATGGAAGTGGGGAAAAGGGGGAGAGAGAAGAGGGCAGATGATGGAAGTGGAGAGAAGGGACAGATGATGGAAGTGGGGAGAAGGGGGAGAGAGAAGAGGGCAGATGATGGAAGTGGAGAGAAGGGGCAGATGATGGAAGTGGGGAAAAGGGGGAGAGAGAAGAGGGTAGATGATGGAAGTGGAGAGAAGGGACAGATGATGGAAGTGGGGGGGAAGAGAGAGAAGGGGCAGATGATGGAAGTGGGGAGAAGGGGAGAGAGAAGAGGGCAGATGATGGAAGTGGAGAGAAGGGACAGATGATGGAAGTGGGGTGAAGAGAGAGAAGGGGCAGATGATGGAAGTGGGGAAAATGGGGAGAGAGAAGAGGGCAGATGATGGAAGTGGGGAGAAGGGGAGCAAATGCTGAATGGAAGTGGAGAAAGAGAACACATACTGGATGGAAGGAGGGATAAAGAAAAAAGACATGCTGGATGGGGGAAGAAGATAGAGTTAGTGAGATAGTGGAGGGATGAAGGAAAGGGGTGGCATGCTGTGGGTAGACACAGTGAAAAGAGGGAAACTGAGGACTGCATAGTAAGAAAGAATTTAATTTAGATGGAGGCAGAAAATAAAGAAGGAAGACCAGAGAAGGAAAGGGAAGAGAGAGAGGAGAGAGAGATGCCAGAGAACAGGGAAGGAGACAGAGATATCAGATCTGAGCGGAGGACATGAGAAAAGAGAGATGCCAAAAACCACAGGGGGAGGGAAAGAGAGATGAAAGGAGAAAGATGCCAGACCATGAGGGAACAGAGGGAAGATGATGGATGCCAGACCAAAGGGGGGGGGGTCTACAGGAGAGAAGGCAGGGGGGAGACAGACAGTTTCTGGAAGAGGCAGACAGTGGATGGAACGGGCAGATGCTAGATTGAAGAGACAGGGCAGAAGCTGGAAGGAAAAGAGTGAAAAGAAGATAAAAGCAGAAACCAAAGACAACAAAAGGTAGAATAAAATCATTTTATTTCTATTTTGTCATTATAATATATCAGATTTGAAATATATATCCTGCTAGAGACATAACTGGGGACTGCAAAGCCCAGGCAGTGCTTCTTTAGCTTCCAGCTGGCTTAGGGCTCTCTCTGACCAGGGGGCATTCCCCTAACACTATTCCTGTCATGTGTGACTGCAGTATTCTGTTAGCATGATATTTCTGTGTAGCATTCTGTAATAATTTGGCTTGTTCAGTTTTCTTGATAGTAGAGGGAATATGTGCAGGGGAGGGGAGACAGGGGTTTTGTTGGTCCTTGCTCTGTATATCTGTATTTATAAAATGACAATTGTACAGGATATTGTTTCTTTTTATACTTTAATAAAATACATTCAATATAAAATCATAACTGAGGCTTGTGCGGATGGGATCAGATGGTTTGGGTGGACTGAGCTCGCGGAGACGGGGCGGAAATGTGTTTTTTTTATTTCAGTCTTAGTAGTTTGCCAATCCACAAAATAATTATTTTATTTCTGCCGGTCCACGGGCGTAAAAAGGTTGAAAAACACTGGTCTAGAGGAGGGGTGTCAAACTCAATCACATTAAGAGGCCGAAATCTAAAACACAGGCTAAGTTGTGGGCCAGATCCCGCCCAATCGACGCCCCATTTTTCATAAATACACACAATATAATCTTATTAACAACACATAATGGTTAACCACAAAATTAAACAACACAAAGCACACTGTAAGCTTCTCAACATTCATTCCTACTAGAACACAGATAACCCCTATGCAAATACGGGACCACAAACTAAAAGTACTAATATATACAAACGAAACCCTAAGATTCAAGACTCTGCATACAGTACAACCCCAGAGAAATAGAAACAAAAGCATTTCTTCCTGAACAGTGCAAAATATAGACAGCAGATATAAATTCTCAAAATTGACACAATTCAGTCACTAAATTGAAAATAAAATCATTTCTCCTACCTTTGTTGTCTGGTGATTTTGTTTTTCAAACCATTTTTCCAGTCTCTGGCTGCACTTTCTTCTGTATCCAGGGCCACCTTATCTATTTGCCTAAGGCCCCACCCATAGATGGGAAGGGATGACATGGAAAAGTAGATAGATTTTGAGAAGAAAGCAGAAAATGGAAGAAAATTGAATGTTAAAAGTTAATGCTAGAGATGGATGTATGGCAGAAAGTGAAGGAGAGAAACATAGAAACATAGAAGATGACGGCAGAAAAGGGCCATAGACTATCAAGTCTGCCCACTCTCATGACCCACCCCCTTGATTTTACTGACCCACCCCCCTTTACATCCTTAGAGATCCTACGTGAATATCCCGTCCAATAAAGACCTCCCGCAGAACTTACTTTAACACCCTGTATCCTATCGTAATCATCCCGTAACTGCTCTCTGGTAAATATCTTGTACCTTTTGTAACACCCAATACCCGCTCACTTTGTTTTATCCTGTATCTCTTTGTAAACATCCTGTAACTGTTCTCATGTTATTATCTTGTACCTTATTGTAAACATCCATTACCCTGTATCTTATTGTAAACACCCTGTAACTGCTTTCTTGTTATTACCTATTGTAATCATCCAATACCTGCTCACTTTGTATATCCTGTATCCTACTCTCTCTAGACACGACTTTCACTGTAAACCGCTTCGAACTTAGGGTATAGCGGTATATAAGAAATAAAATTATTATTATTATTATTTACTATTAAACTCTGACACGCTGTTGGCCTCAATCACCTGCTGTGGGAGTTCGTTCCAACGATCGACCACCCGTTCTGTGAAAAAAAACTTTCTGGAATCAAATTTCATAGTGATTCCAGAAAGTATTTCTTCACAGAACAGGTGGTCGATCGTTGGAACGAACTCCCACAGCAGGTGATTGAGGCCAACAGCGTGTCAGAGTTTAATAGTAAATGGGATATTCACATAGGATCTCTAAGGATGTAAAGGGGGGTGGGTCAGTAAAATCAAGGGGGTGGGTCATGAGTGGGCAGACTTGATGGGCTATGGCCCTTTTCTGCCATCATCTTCTATATTTCTCTGTTTCTCTCCTTCACTTTCTGCCATACATCCATCTCTAGCATTAACTTTTAACATTCAATTTTCTTCCATTTTTCTGCTTTCTTCTCAAAATCTATCTACTTTTCCATGTCATCCCTTCCCTTCTATGGGTGGGGCCTTAGGCACATGGACCAACCTAAGATTCAGTTGGTCTTTGTGCTTAAGGCCCTGCCCATAGGAGGGGCTTTAGGCAACTCGCCCAATTCCGGTTGACCAGGTGCCTAAGGCCTCTCCTATGCACGGGGCCTTAGGCACCTGGGCCAATCAGGCCCTAGGCCCCTCCCCAGTGCATCCCACAATGCTCCAGAAAGGGGTAGGCCCACCATTCCGAGGAAGGCGGGCCTGCTGGCTGGAGGACTCATCGATTAAGGTTAGTGGGGGAGTCTGGGGGGGGCCCAGTCAGGGGGAAGGGGGTTCAGTTGTTTGGCAGGAGGATGGGCTCCCTCCTGCTGGTGAGGGGTGTGGGAGGTTCTGTCCAGCAGGAAGGCTTGGGCACCCTCCTGCCGGTAAGCACAGGGGTTCGGGTAGGCAGGAGAGACTGGGCATCTCTCCTAATTATAATAATAATAATAATAATAACTTTATTTTTTCTATACCACCATATCTTGCGACTTCTAGGCGGTTCACAGTGAAGAGCTATGCCATCAGCGAATTACAGCGTACAAATAGGGAAGATGTCACTGAGCAGTCAGTGATTACAGAGTACAAATTAGTAAGAAATATAATATTAATATGTTACAGTGAAGGGGCTGGATAGCCAGCGAATTTCAGAATACAAATGGTGAAGAAGTCACTGAACAGTCAGTGAATACAGAATACAATTAGTGAGAATACGCAGTATCAACATGTTGAGTAATAGTTTTTAAAAAGGGGGGGAGTTGTCTGACTAGGAAATAAATCTATTGAACAGAGCGGTCTAAATTTCTTTCCGAAAAGTACCGTAGGTCGACCTGGATCTATCGATGAAATTGCCTAGCCAGGTTTGCTGTCTACCAGCTTGAAACTTAAAAGTTTTGTCCAGAAAGGTCGTGTATTTGAAATCAGTGATCTTCGGATAGGCAAAGAGGTTGCGATTTCTGGTTGTCCTTGTGGGGGTGTATAGTTCGAAGTGAGGTAAGAGATAGGTGGGGGCCATTCCCCACACCAGTTTATAGCAGAAGCAGGAGAACTTGAATAAAATTTGTGCCTCTATTGGCAACCAGTGTAGCAGTTTGTAGTAGGGACTAATGTGATCGCTTTTCTTTAGTCTGAATATTAAGCGGACGGCCATGTTTTGCACTATTCTTAATTTTCTCACGGTTTTTTTTAGGTATATCCACATAAATGATGTTGCTGTAGTCTAGGGTGGATAGAATCAATGACTGTACCAGTAGTCTGAAAGATAGAGAGTCGAAATATTTTTTGATGGTTTTTAATTTCCAAAGTGTGGAGAAGCACTTTTTTGTCACCGAGATCGTGTGTTCGATGAAGGTCAAGTGGGTGTCTAAGGTGACTCCTAATATTATTATAGTTTTTGATATTGGGTGATCGTGACCATTTAGGTGTATTGATGTTATGGTGATTTTGTCCTTTGGGCTTGCAAGAAAATTTTTATCTTTTCTGTGTTTAGTTTCAATTTAAAATTGATAGTCCATTGTTCAATTTCAGTCATGATATGGAAAATGTGCTTTAAAGTTTCATTGGTCACGTTGGTCAGAGGAATTAGGATAGAGATGTTATCAGCGTATATATAGTATTTTAGATTTAGCTTTTGTAATAGGTGACCTAAAGATGAGGTGTAGATGTTAAACAAGATGGGAGATAGAGGGGAACCCTGAGGTACTCACGAAGGGCTTTTCCAAGAATTAGAGTATTTCCCGTCGCAAACCACTTGATAAGATCATTTGGTTAAAAAGCCCTGTAACCAGTTCCAAACTCTTCCTGAGAGACCCATTGCGTCTAGGCAATTCAGCATTATTTCATGATCCACTAGGTCAAATGCGCTGCTAAAATCTAGTTGTAAAATCTAGTAGTGGTACCTTTACTAAAGATATCGTATAGGTGGTTGAGGATAGAGACTAGGACTGTCTGTCTCTGTGCTGAATCCTTTTCTGAAGCCTGATTGGTGTTCGTTGAGGAGGTTGAATTTGTCTAGGTGATTTACTAGTTCCATGTTGACCAATCCTTCCAGTAGTTTGATGAATAAGGGGGTACTCGCTATGGGTCTATAATTGGACGTCAGTGCGATTGAGTTCTTCTGGTCTTTGGGGATGTGTGTGATCAGTATGTGTTCCATTTCCTCATGGTATGTCCCACTTATGAGAGTGGTTGTTATCCAGTTATATAGATCCCTTTTAAATTCAGATACTGCAACTTTCATGATCTTAGATGGGCATTCGTCTAATAAGCAATTTGATTTGGCGGAATTTGTTAAACAAAGTGAGGAATTGGTTCCAATTGGGCTCAAAATGATCCCAGAGCATGTCAACACTGGGCATCCTTTTTTGCGGTCTGAATTGGAGTTCGAAATCGGGTGAGGGTGTTGGTATTATAGCTCTTAAGTCTAAAATTTTTTTGCTGAAGTAGCTGGCAAGGGTGTCGACCGATGGTATCTGTTCATTGTTATTTTTCAGGACCTATGTAGTGTCTGTTAGTCTGTTCACTAGTTTAAACAGTTTTCTGCTATTTGTTTGGGCTGTTCCTATTTTTTGTGCGTAGTGTTTAGAACTTTTTTCTTTTATCAGGGTTTTGTATTTTTTCATTTTTTGTTTCCAGTTTCTTTTATCTTCCTCTTTGTCTGTTTTGAGCCATATTCTTTCTAGTTTTCTGAGATCCTGTTTAAGAGCTAGTAGTTCAGCATCATACCACTCTTTTGATACCCTCTCGTTCTTTATGTATGTTTGAAGTGGTGCTATTTGGTTTAACACTTCTTTGGTGAACTTACCCTATCTTGTAGGGAAATCCTGTTCTTCCTCAATTTTGGGATATAATTCGTAATGCGTACAGAATTCGGATGGATTTATGATGCTTCTGCAGGTGACTGTTATTTTCTTTCTGGTTTTGCTTATGTGTTTTGCAAATGATTGTTTCTTTTGCCAGCGTAACTCAAAGTTGCAAATGTAATGATCTGACCATATGCATTTCTCCCAAGCTCCTATGCAATATTGGATCTTAGGTTCAAGGACGCCTTTGTGTGAAAAAGTGACTATATCTAATTGGTGCCCCTTTTCATGTGTTTCCTCCTTGTCTGGTATTTTGAAGCCTAGGGTAGTTAGAAACGTGTCAATTTCAATCACTTTCGGTTTTTTCACTTGTTCTAAGTGTATGTTTATGTCGCCCAGCAACATATTATACGGTCCTGCCAGTACTCACGGGGGTTCGGGTCACCAGGACAGATTGGGCATCTCTCCTGCCGGTAATTGTGGGGGTTCGGGGTTTTTGTCAGCAGGAGAGATTAGGCATCTCTCCTGCCGCGATCATGGGTTGGGGGGGAGGGGTGGATGACAGTTCCAGGATTCTGTAAACGACATTGTTTATGACAGATACTGGTTAGATAATCCTGCTTTTAGGTGAAGGACTGGCCTCTCCTTTGTCTAAAAAGTCTTGTTTTGGGTGTTTGGGACTTGGGCAAATTTTTGGTTGGGAATGTGTTTTAAGGATAGACGTAGTGGTGGTCTGGGCAATTCAACTGCTGAACGTAGAGATAAGGCCATTCTTAAAAAAAAAACCCAACTCATTTTGGACTTTTTTTTTTTTTTGAGAATGGACATTTCTCCGCTGTCTACTTTCAGCGTCTAGGGACTTAGGCCAAAAGGGGACTTAGACGTTTCTTTTGATTATGTCCCTTTATGTATGTATAAATAAAGAAAATGTATACAGTTTTGATTCATAAACTGAATGAATAAAACACTGAGAAACTATCTCCCTACTGCTCTGCAAAATTTCTTAACAGAGGTATAGATGATGGCAATGAATATATCTGTCAAACTGAAAAGTGGAATAAAGAAAGCATGCACAGCCATCTTTTTCCTTTTCTACTGAACACCACAAATTAAAAGAAGAGCTGTGGAACTAGTTCTTTTGCTAAATAATGGTTGATAGTTTTGTATATCCCAAATTATATTCTATGTCAACGGGAGACACAGGTACAACATTTAATGGTTCTGGTAGGAGGCTTAAACTGTAAATGTTTCTAAGCTTTCCAGTTTTAGTAATTTGCTAATGTGTTGCATGAATTGTAACTATTATTTTTGACATTTTAAAATTACCAAACAGTAGAGTATCAAAACACGAGTGCAAAAGGCTGACAATGACTGAGGGGAAATCTGGATGGCAGGGTAGAAATTGGCTTCCTAGCCTGCAGTGCTACTGCTTCGAGCTAATGTGTCTTCCACTGGTGAGGCTTGGACTCTGCTAATACTGTGGTCCCATTCTTCTGTCCTTTCATAAATTGCCTCTTAAGTAGTTAGACAAAGTTTGCCAACTCATTACAATCTGATCACCCCATAAGATGGCAGAGAGTGGTCAAATGTCACCAAACACAAATTGCCTTTCACTAAGCAGCTGTGTTATCACATGCTTACTGCAGGATGCACTGAGGTGTCCCACAGTAATTTTGCACTCTGTGTGTGTGTTATCACATGATAAAAAAAATCTAATTTCTATGCTAAACAGTTAATTTATTGGCACTAACTGATTAGCGCATGAACTTTTACTGCCTACAAACTAAGGGGTCCTTTTACTAAGATGCGCTAACTGATTTAGCATGCGCTAAATGCTAACGTGCCCATTGTATTCTATGGACGCGTTAGCATTTAGCGTGTGCTAAATCGGTTAACGTGCCTTAGTTAAAGGACCCCTAAGTGGTGATAAGGGCTCACATGCTAATCTTTTTAAATGGCATTATTAGAATGTGGACATTGTTTGATCTGTAAAATTACTACAGCATGTAGTTCGTTTGTGAATCCAGTGGACAATAAAGAATATAGATTAAAAACGCTCACTACTTGTGATTCGAGTGGTGTGATTTATGATATTCGTTGCCCCTGCAATAAAATCTATATAGGACAGACATCTCGTTTATTCAAAACACGAATAATTGAACATAGATCTTGTTTGGGTTGCAATAAAGTTGAGGCTCCCATGGTGCAACACTGTTTAGAGTTGAACAATACCTTTGCAGAGATGCGCTGTTGGATCGTAGAATAGTTATGTCCATCGATAAAGGGAGGAGACTTTAAAACTTTTTTGAGACAACGTGAGCAAAAATGGGTTTTTAGATTGAAATCCTGTATACTCAAGGATTTGAATGCAAGATAGAATGGCGGGCCTTTTTTTGAAATTTTTTTGAAATGTTTGAAAGCCTGTGTGTGATAGGCCGTTGCCTTCTATTTTTTGATTGGTTAAAAGCCATTCTGTCTCTTTTTGAAGCCTAGCTGAACCCCGAGCCACCATTTCTTAGAAGAGAATCATTGAAGCGGCAGCTCGAGTATATAATGTAAGCAACAGATGTAGTTGTTATGTATGATATATATGAAATTAAGAGGAAAGAGTGTCTGAAACATTATGTTGTATTTTTAGAATCTCCCCTGATGCGGCGAATAATTGCGAAACAGGGCCTGTCGGGAGTCCTATGAATTTTTCCTCCTGTGCATTCAAAGTGACAGCGGCACTGGGAGATAAGTGTGGACTGCTCAGATTTGGATCACGCCTAGAGCAGTGGTTCCCAACCCTGTCCTGGAGGAACACCAAGCCAATTGGGTTTTCAGGCTAGCCCTAATGAATATGCATGAAGCAAATTTGCATGCCTATCACTTCCATCATATGCAAATCTCTCTCATGCATATTCATTAGGGCTAGCCTGAAAACCCGATTGGCCTGGTGTTCCTCCAGGACAGGGTTGGGAATCACTGGCCTAGAGGATAGAGCACTGTTGAAGATAAGTTCTCTCCTACCTTTTTGATTTCTTATTATATGAGACTTTGAAATACTATGATACACGGAGTTTTTGTGGACCTAGGATGTTTTTCCTATGCAGCTGTATAGCTGAGCACAGCTAGCATAGAGTCTTTTCAGGTGAGAATTATCCCTGGAAGAAACTGAGGTCTTTTCTCTGTTTTTGGCAGGAAATTATCTCTATATTCCTCTAAGGCAGTGGAGTTTTGGAATATATTAGTGTGGTGCAGTGAATTATTTGTGTATTACACTTGTACTTACTATATGGTTTGTCAGATTATTAGAATGTGGCCATTAATGCTAGAAATTGGAACTCAGCCATTTTCCAGCTGTAGAAAGAAATGGCCTTAGTGGTGGGAAAGACCTGTGTAAGGGTGTACTAAGGCCTCTTTTTCTTGCCCCTTTGTTAAAAAAAAAAAAAGACCCCAGATAGTCCCATTTTATTTGTAATTGTGAAAAAAGATGCAAATCATTCATGCTAAGGGCTGCCAGTTTCTCCTTCATTCAAATATACATCTAATATAATAAAACGATAAGCCGCGCATGCACACTTCCTATGCGAGTGTCCGTTTTCCGTGAGCTGTAGCACACATAGAAAGTGCGCATGCGCGGCTTACGGTCTGGCCTCACTAAGTGGCATGCGCGTCCTTCCCTGCTCTCCATCTGCCGAGCGGCGGCTGCCGGCCGCTAGCACCCCCTGCCCTCTCCATCGCCTCCCGGCTCAGGCAGCACTATAAACACGCTCTTCACGCCCTTCCCTGCCTATTTCCTCTGCCGCATCTCTGATGACATCATCTGAGACAGACGCGGCAGAGGAAATCACCAGTACAAGGCCGCGTAGCAGCGTGTTTAAAGTGCTGCCTACGCGGCTGGAGTCCCGAGGTTTGTCGGCGGTGGGAGGGTCCCAAACGGAAGCTTCAAATCCGCCCACAGAGGGAGGAGAAACGGATGGTAGGGACGGAGGAGAAATGGATGGGCGAACTCCTCCGGGCCCCACATGCCGCTCTATGTGTGATTATTCTTGGGCTCCATATTCAAAACAAGTTCTTAAATTTATATGCCCTGTTTTCAGCCAAACTTAAGGGGTCCTTTTAACTAAGAAAGTGACTGTGGTGCATCCTTATTCAGGTTTTTCTTGATAAAAGGCCATCTTTTATCACATTCAGAAAATGGATGCCTTTTAATGACCATCTATAGCTGCGGCTCGCCTGGGCGGACATATTGGTGGTGGCTGCTGTGGAAGAGGGAATGGGAGGATGCTCAAAGCTGTCTTTTCTGTCCAAGGGTTGAAGGCGATTGGACAAAAGAGATGACAGGAAGCATAGAGGAGTGAGACAGAAGATCAGTAGGGACTCTAGAGAGATTGGAGGAAGTGGCTAGAAGTGCAGACACCAGCTCCCCGCGGCCCGGCAGAGGCCCCGCACCAGAGTGAACTCACGCTGCCACCCAGAACTCCCCCAACTCTGCTGACCCTTGCCCCTGCCTGTCCCACAGGGCACCCCTGGCAATCCTGGCCCACAATAGTCGTCACAGACCCAAGGCAGAGGAGACACTGGAACACCAACAATGCAACAGGTACTCTAATGATGCTGGATGGGGTGGAAAAGGCGGAAATAGGAAAGGTAAAAGGGGAAATGGGAATATTGGTAAGTAAAAAGAAGGGAGAAGGGCTACGGATGGACAGGGGGAGCAGAGAAGGGGTACTGCTGGACAGGGGGAGGTAAAAGGAAGAGAAAAGGGCTACTGCTGGACAGGGGGGAGAGACAGAAAGAAAAGACAGAAAGAAAGGGGGGCAGGGAGAAAGAAAGAAAGACACACATACAGAAAGAAATGCCTAAGTCTACACATCTATTCTAGCACCCGTTAATGTAACGGGCTAAAAAACTAGTGTTTATATAATTCTCCATTACGTCCATGGGAGCAAAAGCATTATAAAGAAGAGCTGCATGATTCTAGCTTACACAAATGTTATTCCAAGTTTTATTAAAATGTTCTATCCCGTATCAAGGGTCATAGCCTTCTGGGTGTCTTATAGTCTTAAAACTAATATACATAATCTAAAAAAAAGAAAAAATACAATAATCAAAATAAAATTAACTAAAACGTTTCAAAATACTATCTAACTTTTATTTATTTAGTCTGTTGTCTCCAGGGTTCTCTCCATATCAAACCACCCCTAATTGTACATATAAGAATCAGACAAGAGGAATGTTTTAAAATCTGTTTTAAATTTATCCAAATTCCCTAGCAATCTAGTTGTTAATGGTAGTCCATTCCACAGTTTGGGGCCCTTCACGAAAAAGGATGCAGCTCTAATGTGTTTGTGGACTATTTCAAGGCGCATATAAATTCAAAAGACGTGCCAAGTAAGGAGGCTCATTCTCATTCCTTACTTCACTCCAGGCTGGTAGCAACCTGATTCATATGGGCACTAATTTACTTTAACTTAGAAACAACTCTGTTAAAAGTTGACCATTATTTTTTGGGTGATGTACTAAATAAAGATTTGTTTTTCTTTTCTGAAAAGAAATGTTTTCAGCTAAAAAATAAAGTCAAACAAATTGGTATTCTGGAGACTGTGTCATTGCAGCTAAAAAGAAAAACAATGACTACTAATGAAGTTTATGAGACTGGACAGCCAATTTGTATGAAGAAAACCAAAACTTTCCTTATGTGGAAGATCATTACAGGTAAAAAATGGTGAACGGTTTCTAAATCTGTTTTAATGGAGGGAGGAGTTCCACAAGGCTCAGCTTTGTCGGCCTTATTGTGTTTTATATGGCTGGATTGGTGAAGTGTTTTGACATCTAGGCGTACAGTATAGAATGTATGCTGACAATATATTAGGGTTTTTTCCCCAATTGCAAAAACAGAGTAAAAGATTGACAATTGTATGAAGGAAGTTATAGAGTGGATGGGAAGTCATGGATTATAGTTGAATGTAAGCAAAACTGAAGCTATGATAGTTGGGAATGATGAAAAAGGAGTTGAGTTGGAGAAGATGAATGTGATGGGAGAGCAGTTGAATGTGAAAAGAGAGATGATGGTTTTAGGGGTCTAGCTTGGTGCTGCCCTGATAATGAGCTATCAGATCTTAAAAATTATTCAGACAGGTTATGGGCAGTTGCATATGTTGTACAGAGTGAAGTTGAATGTAATGGGAGAGCAGTTGAACGATTTTCGAACAATGGTACAATCAATGATTGGACTACTGTAATGCGCTGTATTTAGGAATAACAAAATTAAAGTGTAAAGCTTTACAACTTTTGATGAATTCAGCTGTGAGATTAATAACTGGAGCACCACAAATAGCCCATGTGATGCCACTTTTGAGGCAATGGAGCAGGCTTCCTGTTCAGGAGGGTTCAGTATAAATTTCTGTCAACAAGGAAATTAGACAGCTACAACGCATTCAAAACACCGCTATTAAAATTATTAGCAACGCAAAAAAATATGACCATGTCACTCCATTATTGAAAAATGCACACTGGCTTCCCATTCCACATCGTATCACTTTCAAAATCACCCTCCTCACTTTCAAAGCGCTCAAATCCAGACTACCAGCTTTTATCGATCAGCTACTGATCCGCACACTCCAGCTAGAATTCTAAGATCTTCTCAAAATTTATTTTTTGTTCCCTCCTTCAAAACTTTTCATATGCAACGTACCACTTTATTTTCCATTACAGCACCCCAAATTTGGGACTCCCTGCCCTCTTACCTGAGGGAGGAATCAAATATTGATAAATTTAAAGGAGCATTAAAAAGCTTCCTCTACAGAGATGCTTTTACGTCATAATTCAGGACTCTTTACAATCTTTGAAAAGGCAGCTCTCAATTAACTTTCCCCTTCCCTTTTGTGTTATCCTTAACTGTTTTTTTTTCTTTCTAAAATATTTCACCCTCTACCCTCTTGCTTTCCGTTTAGCTGTTGGTCTTGTCCATGTTCTGGCTCTCATTATTTTAATTTTAAGCCCCTCAATTTAATTGTATTGTACATTGCCTAGAATGTTAATAGGCGATTAATCAAATTTTCAATAAAACCTTGAAACAATCTATCAAACAGTATTTGATATGGCCCCTGCATGTTTCCATGATTTATTGGAAGTATACCATCCCATGAGGGTATTGAGATCTGAAAGTAATATGAGATTGACAGTGGATAAAGCAGCTAGGGTACATCATGCAAAGATAAGTAATGCAATATTTTCATCAGCTGGGATAAAACTTTGGAATGACATGCCGGGGCAAATGTGGTTGTGTGAGGGGAGAGCAATATTTTTTTTTTTACTACTAAAAAGACTCATTTGTTTGTAAGTGTTTTTATGTGAGGGAATGAGAGGGCTGAAAAGCAGGGCAGATATTAAGCTGTACTATATGTATGTAATGTTTTTTTATAGGACTGATTAATTGGAAATTGCCTAGGTATTTTTAGGCAGGGTATAAATTTTTAAATTAATAAATCAATAATAAATAACTTTAGAGGAGAGGTAGCAGAGGGGAGATATGATAGAGACATGTTACATATGTGGCACAAATAAGAATGAGGCGAGTCTTGTTTGAAGCTCTGGAATGAGAGGGCATAGGATGGAGTTAAGAGGTGATAGGCTCGGGAGTAATCTAAAGAAATACTTTTTTACAGAAAGGGTGGAAGAGATGCATAGAATAGTCTCTTGATAGAGATAAAGACTGTGTTTGAATTCAAGAAAGCCTGGGACAGGCACATGGGATCTCTTAAGGAGAGGAGGAGATAGTGGATGCTGTGGATGGGCAGACTGCATGGGCCATTTGGCCTTTATCTGCCATCTTGTTTCTATGTTTCTAACTTTTATCATAATGTTCCGCAAATCTGATAGACATCACTTCAAAATATTTATTTTGTATATTTCTTGGATTTATTGTTTCCTGGTTTGGGCTTATTCCTTTTCCTCTTTATTACAGTTATGCAGTTAGTTCTTTACTTTAAAGCATGTAGGCTTTTCATAATGGCTATATAAGACTGTTATTTAACGGCTTCCACCTTGTGTTCTTCATCTATTAATGCATAATTTATCTTTTATGAGCATCCACATGCCTGTATTGGATTCTGAAGAAAGTACAGCCTAACCTACATTGACTCATGAGAAGAGTAAAGATGAAAATATTTCAAAAGCTTTAAGTACTCATTGCCTCAGGAATGAAATAAAAATAAAAAAGGAATGTTAATAGTTGTCCTTGGCGCCAACTGAGTTATGAAAAAAAAATACGATAGTACTGAATTGCTGTTCTGCATTCTGTTTTATTGAAAGAACATTTCAAAATAGTTCATTGAAAGTCATGTTTTTTCTCCCATTTGCAAAACATAGTACAGCCTATCTCGAATCTGCCCAGCAAGATGCTTAGGGATGTCAACTATAATTCTGTGTAGATTATACTATACTTTCTTGCAAACACAACACATTTATTCCACTACTGTTTCTGGACTGAACTGCTGCACCTTCCAGATTACCCTAGTATTTAGTTTGTATCTTTTTTTCCATTAAGGATATTCTGTGTTTTATTTTATGCCATTTTGAATTTTATTATACAGTAGTTTTTGTCTCTATCTCCTTCCCCAGGAGGGCATTCCCAACATCCACCACAGTCCATGAAAAAAACTTTCCTCACATTGTTTCTGCATCTAGCTCCTTCTAGCTTCATATCATGACCCTTAGTTTTATAGCTTTTTTCCCACAGGAAAGGATTCTCTTGTATATGAATACTATCCTTTTTTCAATTAAAACATTGAACATTTTTATAAAATACAGTAGTACTAAGGAAAACACAAGCTATCATCCAAACATCCAGAGAAAAGAAAACAGAAAATTAAATCCAAAAGGAAAAGGCATAATCCTTGTGATTAGCCCATAATAAAGAGGAGCATACCAAGCATAGAAGAAAAAAAAATCATAATTAATGACCCAATTACTCTTATATGTCAATACAGAACTCGAACCTGCTTAAGGCTCCTCTCTATCCATATCAATAAAATAGAATCCATAAAGATGAACCTGTTTCAATAATGAAATAATTCATAATGATGGAGGAAATCCTTCTACATACAATTATTTATTTATTTCTATTTCTATCCCATTTTCCCAGAAGCTCAGAACGGGTTACAAGTAGACATTCACTAGTCATGACAACAAATAGGTTACAGTAGTCAATAACAGAACTTATTCTAGAGACGACTGGTCATAGCGAAGAGTACTAGGAGAAGTATATTGAGGAGGCAGTTTTTATTGGCCTGATTGGCGGAAGAGGAAGGTCTTTACTGCTCTGCGGAAGGTCATTAGTGAGCCTAGTGACCTGATCTGTGTGAATTATTCATCCATTCATTTCTCAGACTTATAAACCATCAATCTATGAGGGGCATTTTCAACAGTGCTTCTAAGTATCCTGCAGGATGTCCAAATATCAGGGTGGGGAAACAGCCATTTTCAAAACCACTAGATGTCCAAATTTTTTTTTTTTGGGGGGGGGGGGGAAATTACCTATTTGGACATCTTGGCCTTTAGAATGTCTAACTTTTTTGGCCATTTTTGAACACAAAAATGCCAATGTTCAAAATGTCTTACTCCAGGCCATTTTGACGTGGGAGGGGCCATCATTGTAATGGATTGGTCACATAAACATCCCAACAGAGCAGTGGAGCACCTCAGAGGACACTGTTGTGAACTTCACATAAAGGGTGTCAGATGTTTAGATCACCATAACCCCTTTATAATTTTTTGGCGATTCCCCCTAAATATACTAAACCCACCTGTTTACCACCCCAATAGCCCTTATGGCTGTAAGTGGCACTTATATGGCAGTATAGTAGGGTTTGGCAGGTTTTGATGAGTTCATACTTAATACCTTAGATGTTGTGGTCAGAATGTCTTATGGGCCTGGGTCCTCTTCTTCATGGTTCACTAGACCACTCACCAGGTAACTCTACACACCTGATACTCTAATAGGCTTTCCCATACCCGATGCTGCTGTTCTAGAGCCAGGTATGTACCTTTTTGTTCTCATTTTTCTATGGTGGAAGGGGGTCAGTGAGCACTTGGGGAGCGTGGGGTTGTTTTACCTTGATGCATGCAGTGGTCATCTGGTCAGTCTGGGCACCTTTGTGGCATTTAAACACTTCTAAAACAGATCTAGCTCCGAATGTCTAAGTTCCTTCCAGAACGTCTTGCAAAATGTTCGACTATCGCTGCAAGACTTCCAAGTCTAACCCACCCTTATGCATGCCCAAAACACACCTCCACTATGCCCATCTTGAGCTCTGGACATACAGCGGTTGGGTCACCTTGCTAGATGTCCAGAAAAACAGTTTCAATTATCCACACTTGGATGTCTAAGTGCTGATTTAGGACACTTTTTGGATGTTTATATTTTTTTTTATTATGGGTTCCTATTTTTCTAAGCAGTCCACAAAACACAGGAAATAAGCCAAAACAACAAAAAAAAAGAAACATAAAAAAATATACAATAAAAGAAATGGAATACATGTGCAGCCCCATATTAGACAGGTTATAAAAGTAGAAATTGAGACATGTAGGTCAGTGTATCTCAATTTTTACCAGTAGTTTAGAACAGAATATGCTAATAAAGAACCTGTTCTAAAATACAGGAGGAATGGACATTTGTGTCGGGTGTATGCATCAAAACTATCCATCTTAAAAGAAACACAAAAAATTCTGACAGGTTCAAAACCAACATATATAACTGTCTTAGAAACATAATTGGTTACTATCCCATTGAAATTTCCTTGCCAGTTTGGCATCTGAGGGGAAAAACCCACCCACCGATGGATTAAGGGGGCAACCCTCCCTAATCCCTCCAGTAGAGTTCTGCTTAGTAGATAACTAAGGCCTGGTTTCTCTAAACGGCGCTGGTTTTCTAGGCGCTCAATCTCAGTGAAAAATACCTTTAAATGTCACTTTTCACTGATTTTTTTAGGCGTCAAAAAAATTAGCAATGGAATCATGCCTCCATAGGCGCTTTACGGTGCCTAACACCATAAGCGCCTATGGAGGTGCCATTCACATCAAAGGTAGGCACCGGAAAACCTTGGCATTTCTGGCACCTACCTTTGCCGGAAGAATGATTCTCTAACCAGTGCCCCTGTGTGATTGACATACGATCAGTGGCTGCTGACAACAGTGCCGGTTAGAGAATTAGCTATCTGCATTAGTCGTTTCATATATGGATAACAATTTTGTAGTTCTTGTAACTAAAGCCCTAATGCCATAGTCAATTACCTGAATCACAGTCATATCTCAAATATTGGAAACACTGTGTGGTGGAAAATTTTGGGGAATATACTGTTTTGAGATTATATTTGGAGACAGGGAAACCATCCTGACCTTTTGACCAGATACTTGTTCAGGGCCCTTAGATCTAAGATGGGATGTATCTCCCTTGTCTTTTTTTGTAATACTTGGAATAGAATCCCAGCCCTTCTTCCCCTGGTGGAACAGGTTCAAACACGTTGGCCTGCAGAAGGAAGGTGAGTTCCTCCAGATGTATTTCCTTGTTTCAAGAGCTGTACATAGTGGCTCTCAGGAAGGGATTTGGTAGTCTTTCTCATCAATTTAGAGTGTAACCTAAGTAGACTATTTGCAAAACCCACCTTTCTTGAATAAAAACTCAGCCCCACCCCCCTACCAGTAGATCATCCGGAACAGTTACTTTGACTGTGGCTTTGCTCTTCTGGAGCAGATCAAAAATGTGTTCCTTATTTTGACTTGGGAGTTAGCTGGGGTGTCTGCGCACACTGCTGATGTGAACAAGTGTGCTGGGATTGCTTACTGAGTGGGGCTGGGAAGAAGGGGCATAACTATGCCTACATGATTAGTAGGATGCTCGCTTCGACTTCCCAAAAATCTCCTTGAGGTGGAGGATGCAGAAAGCACTTGCCAGGAAAGAGTATTGAGGTCCACAACCTCAACCACATTTTCTCCAAAATGTTATCTCCACAGTGCTAGCCTTACATTGCTATCTATCAGCATTTTCTATTGGCCTAACCAATGTCAGCAAAGGCCTAAGGGGAATGATATTAAACAAATCTGATCCTGGGCATGTCAGTGCAGATAAACCTTAGGGCTCCTGGTCATTCAGTCTCAGGAAAGACATTGGAATGACCAATATTTAAGAGCCCTGACAGAAGGCTGGGATGATCTACAGTTTCAACAGATGTGCTAAGGTCTGGTGCTTAAGGAAAAGATAGCCCCAGCTGCCTGTTCTTAAAAGACAGATAGTTATGGTCAAGAGCTATTGTCACAGAAAGATACTGGAAACTACCAGAAACTCAGATCTATGAGGGACAGGCCTATACCTTGTTTTATCTCTCTTTCTTTTCTCCTCTAGCTTTTTCACATACCCTCTGCAATCATGCAGGTACACACACAGCATTCAGATAAAACCTCTTGCCTGCTTTTTCCAGCCCCTTCTTTCTATCTTCAACTTCCTACACACAAAAATCTTCCCTCTTTCTTTCTTGCTCTGGATTCTGGCTTTTTACCCTCTCTGTCCCATGTTCCCCCCCACACAGGCCCTCACCTATCCAGAGACACAAAGGAAAACCTGTTTTTTCTCTCATATTCACAAAAGCACAGAAGCAGCTACATAACAGAATATCTTTCTGTACATTAATAATCAAGCATATGTTTGCTTTATCTTTCTTCTAAGCATTGTATATATGTAATAGTAAGTCTATTTCTGCACAATACATTCTTTACTATTGGCTATCATTGACATTAATTTCACTTCCTGCTGAACCTCTCTGAGGGTACTGAACCCAGGACCTCTGGTACACACCCACAATAGACTAGACAAAAACATACATACTTTTAAACACCAAAAGATTACATTGTGGGGGCACATCCTTACACAAGGCAGGTAGCATCCATCAACCTCTGCTGGGTACAAGTCAGAAACATGCAGCCATGAGATTCTATGTATTACTATACTTTGGGCAGAGATCCTGGATGCAACTTCAAAAGTCATAAGCGCCCCTGGCAAGAAACTTTCTACAGACCATCAGTTTCCCACCCAACTAGCAAAGAGACTCGTATTGCTCTGGTGGAAGTATCTCCACCAAATCATTCATACTGCACATCAAGGATTGCAAGTAAATGCTGATGTAGAGCTGGTATGAATGGATACAGGAAATGAGCATAGAAACCGGATACATTTTCTGCTCAAACAAATCTAAAGTTTTAGCTTCTCTGCCTGGGGGCACCAAGGCAAAGTCTCTAGAACTTTTAGATCGCTTAAACATGGATTCTCCACCAAGGAATGATGAGGCAGTTAAGGCCTATCAAGTTTCAAGTTTATTTAAAATTTCTTATACCGCCCAATCAACCTTCTAGGTGGTGTACAAAATCATAAAAACATACTATAGCTAAAATACAAATTTAAACTGACAAAGCATCACCAAACAGTAACAATAACTTACGAAGACTTTTAAAAACAAAGACAAATAGGAACAAAAGATAAAAAGGCAAGAACTACAATAGTCAAAGTAAAAGAAAACAATAAGGGAAAAAACAATAGGAGGGGCTGATATAAATAATGTTGAACTCAATTGCCCTTAAAAGGACAGTTAGCTTGGTGCGCTTTAGATCCGAAGACAAAACAAAGAAGAATCCAACAACGTCTGCAGTGAAAGTCAAACAGCAAAACCAAAGAAAAGACAGCAGAGATGATGTACAGGATGCACGAACTTTTATTAAAGTCAATAAAATGATGCTTTTCGAAGGATGATTCTCATTGGTTAGAAACCAAGACCCTTTCTTTTGCGTCACTGGATTCTGTGAAGCCCAAAGTTGGTCTAAAAAATTATCAACTTGAATTCTAAATGATGGACAACATATTGCTGGAGCTCTTGATGTTGTAGGGCTGGTTGGCTCCAGCAATATGTAGTCCATCATTTAGAAATCAAGTTGGTAATTTTTTAGAAGGAATGAGAGAGAGAGAGGCTGCACAGGCTGGGGAGGTAGGGAGAGGCTGCTGCATAGGCTGGGTGGAAGGAGGGAAAGATATACCCATCCACTTTGGGCTCAGGCCTATCCAAGGTTGGATGTCTGGATATGCTACTGAAGAAAATACTGCTGGTCCGGCATTCATGAGGCCAGCAGGAAGGCACCCATGCATGCAAGGTGGGACGTTGTCTTGGTTTTAAAGATATATAAACATTTCTTTAAGTGCCTGCACTGGGGCTCTGTGGATGCCACCCACATGTGAGATTACATTGGCCTGCTTGTCCTTGGAGAAATTATTTTAATAACATATTTATCTATCGGGTTTTAGGGTGGGCAGGCTTGATTTGATAGATAATCTGTTCTACTATCTAATGTAATCCACAATTTATTAATTGCACTATACCAAAAAAGGTTCAAGGCGATTTACATTCAAAAAGGCTGTAAAATCTACGGGAAAATACAAAATCAATAATTAAAATATCATCATAACTTGAATATTACAACAAGACATATAAAATGTTTTCAAATTTTTATGAAACCTTAAGTAATTGATATCTGTCCTAATGTAAACAGGTAGATTTAATTTTTGTTACCTCTATATTAATGTTAATTTATATTGAAATCTATTAACTGCTTTGTAAAATGTGGGTTATAATTTAATTAAGAAATGAGGATTTCCAACACTGATATATTTCTTTCTTTATTACTCCTGTAAAGGTCTGGTACATTTTGAAAATGTCAAATATGATTTTCTCTTGAGCTCTCAAGGCTTAAATTTTCCTGGACTCTAGGAAGATGGCTGCTGCCAGAGCCTATAAGACTGAGGCCCTCAGCGATTGGGATAAGGGTTGACAGGGATATTTAAGCTGCTAAATTGTTTGGCAAAGGTGGTTTTCCTAAGCTTTGCTTCCTTGAACTCATTACTGGGTTTCAGTGGCGTACCTAGCATATGTGACACCTGGGGACCATCATTTTTTGACACCCCCCCCATCTATATCAAAAATATGATTTTTAGTAACAATCCACATATTGCACAAGAGTGTACCTAGGAAAAGGCAGCATCTTAAACACTGCAGTGAGCACTAGAACACCAACACATACATTGTAAAACTAAACAAGCCAGATCCCGCAGTCAATTGATCCTGTAGTCAATGCCATCTGAAAACTGTGTCCTTTTCATACATACAGAACAGAGATACACCCTCACTCAATATGGAATAATCACAAACTAAAAATAGAAATATGTAGACAAAAGTTAAACTGAACCGCCAAGAAACCAGACTCTGCATACAATGCAACACCACAACACCACAAAAACAGTAATACATGTCTTCTAATACTGTGCAAAATTTAAAGACAGTAGATGTAAATTTGAAAAAACTGATACATAACAATCACCACTTTACAAATTAACAAATAAAAATAAAACAAATAATGAGAAATAAGAAAATACAATTTTATTGGACTAATCCGTTTTTCAATTAGCTTTCAGAGGCCAAATCTTTCTTCAGAACAGTACTGTTATGGTATCCTGTCCTGACCTGAAGAAAGGGGTTTAGTCCAAAAAATTGCCTTATTTCCATTTCCTATTTATAAACTTTTATCAATACAGTTACAATACTACTTGATTCTAAGTAAAGCAACAAAAAAATCTTTCTACCTTTTGTCGTTTCTGCTTTAATCATCTTCTCTTTGCTCTCTTCTTTCTATACAGCGTTTGTCCTCTTCCATGCAAGATCTGCCCTCTCTTTGCCTCTTCCACCCAGCTTCTGCCCTCTCTCTCTGCCCCTTCCATCTACTGCCCACACTCTCTCTGCCTCTTCCATCTACTGTCCACCCTCTCTCTCTTCCATATGGCATCTTCCCTCTTTCTATGTCCCTTCAATAAACTGTATATCCGGGGTCCCTTCTCTCCTTTGGACATGATTCATTTCAGCTTCACCCCCTCTCCATTTTTCTGTCTCCACCCCCTCCCCTATACTTTGGCATCTCTCTTTCTCTTCTCCTTTCCTTCCTTCCTTCCCACTCCACACCATGGTGTGGTATCTTTATCTCCTTCTCTTCCCTCCCCCATGCCATGGCATCTCTTCCTCCCCCTCCATGGTCTGGTATCTCCTTTCTCAGCGGAGGACTTAGAATCTACAGTTTAAGGGACTTTCCTAAGGAGCAGCAGTGGGATCTGAACCCTGCTTCTTGGTTTGGGTCAGAAACACAAAGCCTCCCATGCTGGTAACCAGTCTAAATGCAAAGTTCCCAGCATGGGAGGCTTTGTGCATCTGACCCAAACTAAGAAGCAGGGTTCAGATCCCACTGCTGCTCTTAGGAAAGTCCCTCCGCTGAGAAAGGAGCTGGCATGACTTCTTCCCCCTCTGCCCTCCATCCAGCTCGGTGCCCATCTGCTTTCCATCCCCCTGCCGCCTCTTCTCACCGTACTCACTGGGCTCCGGGTCCGGGTACAAAGTAAAGTGGGCCACCGCCTGCCTCTGTGGCTCCGGTCCAATCCGCAGCCTTTCCTGCAGCAGGACCCCCGCAGGTTTCCAGCACAGCAGGACCCGGGCCGCTGCCATTGTTGTTGCTGAAAGGAGACAGCAGCACATTGTTGAACTGGAGGCGGAACCCGCAGGAAGCCTCGCTATTGGACGGCGACGCCTTCTTTGAATGAGAGGCAGCACCAGCGACTAAAGAGAGACCAATCTGGGAGCCGAGGGGAGGTGGGAGACCGAGGCACGAGGGGGAAGTGAGCGACAACAGAGATTGGGAATTGGGCGCATTACACCAGGCCCAATTCCGTTTTGCAGTGGGGAGGGGATCTCACCTACTGCTAATCAACTGTGGGCTCCAGGCAGCCGCCGGAGGGAGCGCCCCTGTTTATTGCCGCTGCTGCTGGTTAAGGAGAGCAGCAGCGGCAGAATAGGGAGGGTGGCCGGCTGTGCACCCCCCTTGGGGCGTGCACCCGGGGCGGACCACCTCCCCCCCCGGTACGCCACTGCTGGGTTTAAATGTTCAGATTCCCCATTTCTTGTGGACTACGTAGGGAGCAACATTTATGCTTGCTTGGTAGGTTTATTTTGTTCTCCTATTGTTTATAAGGATAGTATGATTATTTCATTTATCTTGTCAAAGTTGCCTGGATGTTATAATTAGTACTTTAAACACTAATCAGCACTTACAGTGGTAATTTCCAAACTTATTCTCGTGCTTCCACAGCAGGTTAGAACTAAAAAAAAATCTGATTTGTTTACTATGGCTCAGTGAGACAGCTGAATTTGTTTGTGAGAAAATGTGAGAAATTTATTTCAACCACACGACTGTAGTGTTTATTTTATGTGTGTACATAAATTACATATATCACTGTTTAGCTTTCACATTCCTAAAGACTTTACCATATTTAGTCAGTATAAGAACCAGAGATCTCTGAATAACCATCTGTATTGCAAAACTAACCATTCAAATTGCTACTGCTATGAAAGAGGAAAACAGAATACCACAGATTTTTCTCAGCCTAAGTCCAATGATAAAGCACAAGACTTTAGTAGTCTCACATTAAACAGACCGCATGTTAGTCTACTCATCGGAGACCTTCCTACTCCCCCTCCCAGTCTGTTGGTGGGACATTTGAGATTTCCATTTATTTAAATGTCAAAAATAAAAGAGCAGCTTGGCAACTTTATTCAAATGGAAATACACAAGAACAGTCAAAATTATTTCTGGTCATCAAGTCTGCTAAGAAAACTCTCAGCCAAAGGACAATATAACACGCAATAGAAACAGTAAATCTTATCTTCATCTTAGAAAAACAGGCATTTGTAAACTTTTAGATTGCTTTATGGCTCTCTTACAAAACAAAAACAAAAAAATGAGGGGATCTATATTTAATAGGGTTTAATGGGGGGGGGGGGGAAGATAAGTTCCTGACTGTTTAAATCCTGCTCAGTAGGCTGTCCTTGGATATTCAATGGCACTCAACCGCACAGTGCGACTGCATATTAGGCTGATAATAGCGTGTACTCTTTTTAAAGATTGCACATTATGGACTAAATTCTATATATGGAGCCAGAAAAAATTGCATGGAATAAAAACACGCTTAGTGTTATTCTATAAACTACTACTACTATTTATTATTTCTATAGCGCTGAAAGGCGTAAGCAGCGCTATACATTTTAACATATAACAGACAGTCCCTGCTCTGCAGAGCTTACAATCTAATTTAGACAGAACATTTCAAGGTTGGGGAGATTATGGTAGAGGAAATGATAGAGTGGTTATAGGTACCTGACAGCAGTGAATAGGAGTTAATAGTTGAAAACAGATTCAAAAAAGTGGGCTTTTAGCTTGGATTTCAATACTGCTAGGGATGGAGCATGACGTATTGATTCGGCAGCCTGTTCCAGGCATACGGTGCCACAAGAAAGAAGGGGCTTTAGATGCAGGCTTCACTTTCTTGGCATGACTGGTCAGAACAAAAAGGTGGTCCGATAGGTGAAACTCACTGGTAATTTAATTTAATGCAGTGTGTAACTTTGAGGTACCAAAGAAGCATTCAATTGACATCAGAAAATGAAACATTCTATATTTTTTCTTAGACCCCATAGGGCGAAAAAGTGGACAAATGGACTTCCAGACTGATGTAGGAGGCAGAGACTACTTTCAGTAAGATGGAACCATGCATAGGGAAGCCCTGCTTCCATAATCCTAAGATATGGCTCCCTGCAGGAAAGCAACAAAAGGGGGAACCGACAGAATCTGTAGTAGGAAATACAAGGCCAAACCAAAATAAGAAAAAACTGCAGACTGGCGTACAATGATGCAGGCAAAGTTTATTTGAACAATGATTAAAATGCGGTTAAAAACATCGCCTAAAGGCAAACGAACCAATGGACCCAACATGGTCTGTGTTTCGGAAATACACCTTCATCAGGGGTCCCAAATGGAGAAAAACTCTGTAAAAACCGCAAGCAAGCTTATGCCCATATGAGAGGAACTCCGGGAAGGAGTCTATGTGTGTGATGCTGAAAAGCTGCCGGAAAGAGCTTGTAATTCAGAAACCTGTCTCGCCGCCATAATCGTCACCAGGAAAACCTTTCTTGATTGTAAGATCCAAAGGACAGCCTCCCATAAGGGCTCATATGGAACAGTATTGAGCCCTTGCAACTGGATATTAATGTTCCAGGAAGGGAAAAGGTCATGCACTGGAGGACACAACTACAGAGCTCCTTTAATGAACCAGGCAACATCAGAGTGAGAGACCCTCTTTCCCCCCAAGCTTGGAAACAAAAAGGCCTGTTATCTGCACTTCCAGAGAACCTACTGGCAGCCCCCTACCAACTGATTTGTTCCCAATTCCATATTCATTGTGGTAATGGTGAAAACCAGACTGGTTAGGTGTGCCTCCAGGAGAAGGCACTGCTTTAAAGGACAAATAAAGCCAAGAAGAGATGATTAAGCTACAATAGAAAATGAAACATCTGTAAGAAAAGTCTGACTATCAAGAAGAGAGACAGGAGACTTAATGCAAACACATCTGGAATACCAGAAGGTGGAGGCCCTCAAATATGTGACTCTCTGGGAAAAGTAACTAGTCTCCAGAAACAAAAAATGATGTTTTAATGAATTATCTTTAATAATCTGTAATACAACAGTCCAAATTTCGTCTTTTTATGTGAAAAGATTTAAAAAAGTTACAAAAGTTCAAACATGTAAAAAACTTGGCCATTCTCAAACATTTTGGGTCCAAGACTTTAGTCATTTTTTTCACCAGAGATGGTCACAGATAAGAGAATGTATTGTCGATGTGTACGTACATTCCAACAGACTCAGTGCTTCTGAAATACAAGTTAGAGCAAGTCTACAGGGAAAGAAGACTGAGGCCTGAGAAAGGCAATACAGCACGAGCTATAATTCTTTGTTTTTTTAGGTTTCAGGACAAAAAGCATATTACTCAGACAGCCAAGCAAACTAGACATGCAATATATAAAAACTGGAAAATTATTATCTTTTCTGACTGCTGTGCTGAAACAGTATGCAAGAGGAAATATCTAATGAAATACACACATACTTGGTTTTAGTCTTCTTGTGTGTATAGCATACTCTAGGTGCTTTTACAAGCAGGAAGTTTTACACAGAAAACTGAAACCAGATAAAGACCATTTGGCTTATCCAGTCTGTCCATCCATATCATCCACTATCCTGAAGTGGTTATTCTTGAATCTTTGTGGTCAGCTGCTTTCAGCATTTATGCCAGTTTATTTCTCTTTCCCAGGAATTTATCAGTGTTGAATTGAAGAGCAAAAGATGAGATCTTTAAGTCTTAGAGACTTAAAGATCTCAATATTTGGTGGGAGAGGGGAGATATGATACAAACATTTAAATACCTACGTGGCATAAATGCACATAAGGCGAGTCCCTTTCATTTGAAAGGAAGCTCCAGAATGAGAGAGAATAAGATGAAATTAAGAGGTAATAGGTTCAGAAGTAATTTTTAACAGAAAGGGTGATAGATGTGCAAAATAATCTCCCAGTAGAGGTGGTGGAGATAGAGACTGTGTCTGATTTCAAGAAAGCATGGGACAGGCACGTGGGATCTCTTAGGAAGAGGAGGAGATAGTGGATGCTGTGGATGGGCAGACTGGATGGGCCGTTTCTACTTTATCTGTCATGCTTCTATGAGAAATAGTAGAAAAAGAGATTAGGTTCTTACCTTGCTAATATTTTTTTCTAGTAGATAGGTGTCTCATTCTAGATAGTAGGGTATTCTCCTCATGCTCACAAGCCATGCAGAAGGAATCCACTCCACGTTTTCAACTCCAATTCCTTCTCCAGAGGGCTCTGCTGCCCCCTTCAGTTTGTTCCAAAGACTCCCCTAAATACAGTACTGTTCTGAAAATACAACAAACATGTTAAACATTGGAAAGGAACAATTCAAACTTTGGAATAACCATACAAATCAGAAACATTTATGGAGTTCAAACATTCTTAATGTGCTATAGCAGTACATTATTCTTCATACCTTTGAGGGCTGGCTGACATCAAAATCTCATCTTTGACTTGAATCATCTGATTGAGAGAGTAGGTAAGTGGAGAAATAACTGATAGGGCGGGATGCCAGAATGACACACCTATCTACCAGAAAAGATAGGATATTAGCAAGGTAAGAATCTAATCTCTTTTTCTTGTGTAATAAGTGTATCATTCTGGACAGTAGGGAAATACAAAAGCAGTCCCAGAAATCTAGGGCAGGTCCTCTATGCCTGCTCCTAACACTGAGGAGCCAAAGACGGTGTCCTTCCATGCTGCCACGTCCACTCTGTGGAATTTTGAGAACATTTGCAAAGTGGACCTGGTCACTGCCCTAAAAATCTTCTGGGCAAAAACGTCAGAGCTTCCGCCCATGAAGAAGCCCTACTTCTTGTGAAACGTGCTTTTAAAGAAACCAGTGATTGCCTGCCACAGGCAATATATGCAGACGAGTTGGCCATCCAAATCCATCTTGAGATAGTAGCCTTAGACACCAGTCTACCGTATCTAGTCTGACTGGTGAGCACAAACAGACGGTCAAACAGTTGGAACTCATTTGTGACTTCTAGATAACACAGGAGGACTCTCCTCTCATCCAGCTTTCTCTGAATCCTGTCCTTTTTTTTGACCCTGTGGTGTGGACCCCTAGTAATCTTACTTCTTGATTGATACTTCAGCAAAAAGGATGGGACCGTGCATAGGTGAAATTTCACCTTCGTGATCTTGAGGAAGGGCTCCCTGCATGTGCAACACCCAAGGAAGCCACCTTATTCCCTCTCTCCCCCAATCCATGCTTCTGCTTGCATGCTCTCCCTCCTATGTTTATACGTTCTGCTATCTTGCATTCCTCCAGTGGGAAAAAATATCATTCTGACATTAAGATGATCCCAGTTGTCTTCTGATCCTTGCTAAAAGTTAATATCTTCAAAGTAGTTTGCTCTTAATCTCCATCCATATCTTCTTTTTCTACAGAATTTTTATGCATTGCTTGCTTTGTCTCCTTGCATTTATCTTGTACGCAGGTAAGGCTAGTCTCAGTTAGGGCACTGGTATTTGACCTAAGGGCCGCCGCGTGAGCAGACTGCTGGGCATGATGGAACACTGGTCTGACCCAGCAGTGGCAATTCTTATGTTCTTAGGAGAAGTGGGGGGGATGGTAGAGGCTTGCAATTTCCTTCAACTCTTTTGGGCTCCAGTTCACATAGAACTGGTATTGCAATCTAGCATTGTGAGTTTCATTCACAACCACTCAGGAACTGTTTTTTCTCTTTTATATGAACTCTCTACCACACATGCATACAATCCTCAACTAGGGCCCTTGCATCACAGCTCCTTCCAGAAACCTACAATCATCTTCCTTACACCTGACCACAATCTGCAGTATCTCCATACCCAGCAGAAGAACTGAGCTGGAATCCAAGCCAAAGCAGTTCACAGCTCTGTCACTAAGCCCCCAAACCACCTGCCCCATTAGAATAGCCATACTGGGTCAGACCAATGATCCATCTAGACCAGTATCCTGATTCCACAGTGACCAATTTAGGTCACAAGCACCTGGCAGAAACCCAAAGAGTACCATCATTCCATATCACCGATCTCAGGGCAAGCATTGTCTTCCCTATGTCTGTCTCAATAGCAGACTAAAAGGTGCATCTATTAATTGCTCCAAAGAGTACAAAAATTATTCTCAGGACTATGGCTTAAGCAAGAATAGTTTCTGTGGAATGCACATTGCATTCTATTTATCATTTGTTTGTATAATAAGTTCCTATAATGTGTAAATAGTCCTTTGGAGAAGAAATAAACATACACATAAAATGACCCCTTGTAAATTTTTGTAGCCAATTGTTTCAAAATGCTTAGTAATTTCAAAATCCAACTAGAAATGTATAATTAAATCAACGTAAGATGTTAAAAACATTCATAATGATCTTCAAGCACATCCAGTGGTAATTTAGAAGAAAGTTCACTCTCCACAAATAGTCTCTCATTGTGTGAATCATCATATTATGAATATAAACTAAGATTTTTGGGCCAAAACAATAGCCCCAAATGAGGGAGTCTCGGTTAATATTTGAGTCTACTACCGTAGTTTAAAAAAAAATAAAAAAATCCAAATTTAAACCTACCGGGTTGTGGGGAATGGAGTCGTGAGTCAGGGGCAGGCCCGACATGGGAGGCAGGCAGCTGATTCCTCCTGCCGGTGGCCACGGCAGTCCTCCATGCTGTTTGCCTGCTGCCGGGAGGAGGGGGGAATGAGGAGTCAGCGACGCATCCGGATTGTGAACAGCCCTGCTTTCGGTCCTGTCCCAGTACTACTAAACTGGCTGGCAATAATGAAGCCAGATACTGCGGGGCGTTCCCTCTTGCTAAATCACTATAGGCTCTGCTTTTCTCAATTCCGCCCCCTCTGAAGTTACTTCCTGATTTTGAGGGGCAGGATCGAGACCGGCAGAGCCTATAGTGATTTATATTATGTTTAGTGACTTACAAGATAGCTGATGGGGAAGGGGGGTGAACAGTCTTTATAGATTAGCTCACCATGATAACCCAAATTTCTAACCTCGGTTTATATCCAAGTCAACCTTTTTAGAGGGAAAAAAAGGATAGCTTGGTTTTTATTTGGATCAGTTTATATTTAAGTACATACAGTAATTAAGTTGAAGTGCACAGTGTTTTAATTTCTCCAGGGATCTGTGTTGTAGGAGTGGAATTTGTCAAGTGTTCCTTCTGTATTATAAAATTTATCCTAGAGTTCTGTGTCTGTATCTTTTTCAGTGCTCCTTATTCAAGCACAGAAGTAATCCTAAACAATGCAAGGTTGGGTTTTTTTTTTTTTTTTTAATTTACATTTCTGAAGATCAACATAAACTGAAAGAACCACAAGCAGGGAAATCTTTGCTTCCAAAATAGATATCAGTAACAAGGGAGCTGTAATTAAGAAACCCCAAGATTAAACTTTTAGCATTCTACAAAACTAGCTTAGTTTCAGGAAACAAATAAATGACAAACTATGAAGACCACAGAGAGATTAAGTAAACTGGATTATTGTGTTTTGGTTTTAGAACTGCAAATAAGAGAGGCATCAGAGCAAGATGCTACTTAGTTGGAGTGCTCCTTTCTTTCAGGTCTGTTGCAGTAGAATTAGGCAGACATTTAACCATTGTGATACTCATAATATGTAGAGTAGGGGGGTCAACAAATGCGCCGACAATACCATGCAGGACTTATGCACGTGGCCTTAAAACAGTTCCTTTTAGCGCTCTGAGGGAGGTGTGGGGGAGTCAACTTAAAAGTGTTCATGCTTCTGTTGGGGGTGGGGAGAGGGACCCCCCCCCCATTACAGTGGAAACTGCCATTTTCCTTCTTTTTTGGGTATTCGGCAGTTTTCAGAGTAGTGGGGGCGGAACACTCCCACAACGGGAGCACGAACACTAGTAAGTTTAGTGAGAGGGTTCCCCCCCCCCCCCACCCCTTCAGAGCACTATCAGGAAGTGTTTTAAGGCGGAGTGCATAAGTCCTGCATGGGATTGTCGGTGCGGTTTTGACCTGTCACTGGTTTACATATACCGTACTGTGTTTTATGCACCTCACCTTAAATCTTAGTGAACAGGTAGATTAAAAATTACATTACATTAGGAATTTCTATTCCGCCATTACCTTGCGGTTCAAGGCAGATTACAAATGGTTTGTCCGGAGATTAGAAGTATTTAGGGAGTAGTTTGTACATTTCTTTGAGTTGTTAAGGATTACATCTGAGTTGTCATAATAGTAGAAATTCATATGTAGTAGATGCAGGTGATGCTTGGGACATTTCTGCTTGTGTTAGATCGGTTTTATGTGTTTTATGAATAGAAGGGTTTTTATTTCTTTTTTGAAGGTTACTGTAGTCTGTGGTCGTGGTCAATAGGTTGTAGAGTTGTGGGTCGAGTTTTGCAGTTCGAGTGGCTAGGAGGTTGTACAGTTTTTTTCATTTGACGTTTTTGGTTGGAGGGTGTGTGCGTTCACCTATGTCTGGTTGAGGTGGATTGAACTAGTCGATTGTTCCAATAGGCTGGGCTGTCTCATGGTCATGCCCATTATTTGTCCCATCACAGTGCAACCTAAAATAGCAGCAAATATGGATACTATTTTTAAATCTGTATTTCTAAACCTGATGAACTGCATTAAGTTCATGCTACATGGCTCAATGATCACACACTATGCGATCAATTTATCCAAAAGACAGTTACTTTTTCACCAGCAGCTAAGAAAGCAAATAGAATGTTAGGAATTATTAGGAAAGGAATGGAAAACAAAACTGAGAATGTTATAATGCTTTTGTATCACTCCATAGTGCGACTGTCCCTCAAATACTGTGTGTAATTCTGGTCACTGCACCTAAAAAAAGATATAGCGGCATTAGAAAGGTACAGAGAAGGGAAACAAAAAACAATAAAATGGATGGGACAACTTCCCTAAGAGAAAAGGCTGAAGCAGCTTGGGCTGTTCCATTTGGACAAGAGAATGCTCAAGGGAGATATGATAGAGATCTATAAAATACTGAGTTGAATAAGTAGATCAGGAACGCGGGATCCCCACCAGTGGCAGCTACCTCTACAGACAGGCGGGAATTAGCGGACAGGCCGCTTATCCCCAACAAGCAGCCCGTATTACCCCCAAGGGTACATGTACCGTGTGTTGAGAAACACTGCTCTAATCCTTAGTCTACAGCTCTTCATAATAATCTTTGTAAGATAAGCTTGAAATAGTCATGTGTTTACCCTCTTATCTTAGATGCCCTGTTATAGAATTACCCTCCACACCATATAATTGTAAAATAAAATAAAAATATTGTGGAAATATAAAATAAATATACCCAAACCTGCAAAACACAGGAAGAACAGCCAACTATGCAACGGTTCAAAGTCATTCGCGCTCGAGACATCAGCGAGCTGACATTGGAGCACAGACAATTCGGCGCAAGACACCAGCGCACCGCAGGAAAACTTACTTTTAAAGAGCTCCGATGAGGGGTATGAGTGCGGAACCCCCCCAGTTTACTTCATACTCTTCGCGTTGCTGCTGGGGGGAGGGGTTGGGGGGTGCAACCCCCCACATTATAGAGAAAACTGAACTTTTTCTGATTTTTTAGGAAAAAGTTCAGTTTTTTCTATAATGTGGGGGGTTGCACCCCCACACCTCCCCCCCAACGGCAGCGCGAAGAGTATGAAGTAAAGTGTGTGTGTGTGTGTGTGTGGGGTTTCTCCACTCATACCCCACGTCGGAGCTCTTTAAAAGTAAGTTTTTCCACGGCACGCTGGTGTCTTGTGCCGAATTGTCTGCGCTCCAATGTTGGTCTCACGCACTTTTGTCCCGTCACCCTATGCAACTGCAGCAGCACATGTTTGCTAGACATAAAACCAGCTTAGAGATGGCGCAAATGCCTAAACAAAACAATTTAAAGCTTACCCAGAGTTCACATCTTGCCATTAACACAGCACTGAAAGATAATCATTTACATGTTTAAATTTACATTGCGCTACTTGATTTGAATAGCCACAGAAATCAAAGCAACAAACAGCAGGGCTTACTATAGGTCCTATGGAATAAGAACATAAGACTGGCCTTACTGGGTCAGACCAATGGTCCATCTAGCCCAGTATCTCATCTTCACGGAGACCAATCCAAGTCACAAGTACCTGGCAAAACCCCAAATAATAGCAGCATTCCATGTCATTGATCCAGGGCAAACAGTGGCTTCCCCCATGTCTGTCTCAACAGCAGACTATGAACTTTTCCTCTAGGAACTTGTACAAAACTTTTTTTAAAACTAGCTACATTAACTGCTCTTACCACATCTTCTACTAACGTGTTCAAGAGCTTAACTTTTTCTGAGTGAAAAAATATTTCCTCCTATTGGTTTTAAAAGTATTACTCTGTAACTTCGACTGTCCCCTAGTCTTTGTAAATCTTGAGGCAGTAAAAAATCAATCCACTTGTACCCGTTTTACACCACTCAGGATTTTGCATACTTCAATCATACTGTATCTCCCCTCAGCTGCCTCTTTTCCAGAATGAAGAGCCCTAACCTTGTTAGTCTTTCCTCACACGAGAGGAGTTCCATTCCCTTAATTATCTTGGTCACTCTTCTTTGAACCTTTTCTAGTGCTGCTATATCTTTTTTGAAATAAGGAGAGCAGAACAGAACGCAATACTCAAGGTGAGGCTGCACCATTGAGCGATATAGAGGCATTATAACATTCTGGCCGTCGCTGTACATTGGTTGGAAGCATATTGTCCACCCAGATATTTTTCTTGAGTGCTGACCCCCAAGGTGGACCCTAGCATCCAGTAACTTTGGAAAGACATGGGGGGCAAGATATTCACATGTTTGCAAATCACTTCCTGGTTTAATGACAGGCAAAGTATTCTACAGCTCTGGGTCCTGCAAATTTACAGCACTATGCTGTAATGTACTGTAGGCCTCAACAAATTCTTAGAAGCCAGCAGCTGAGACTTTTCTCATTATCCCTTCCGTTCCATCTACTACTACTAATCGTTTCTATGCACACATTTCAGACAGTTATTGAAATCAACCTTGTTTGTAAATTTTTTAGAGAATTGAGATGATTGACGATTACTCTGTGGTTTACTGGAAATGTCCAGTTTTTTGTCTTTTGTGAACCGCATTGATCCGTGAGGTTTTGCGGTCTATAAATGTGATGTAATGTAAAGTAATGTAATGTATAGCACTAATAGACATATGCAGCGCTGTACATTAAAACATAGGAGATAGTCCCTGCTCAAAAGAGCTTACAAACTAGTCAAGACAGACAAACTGGACAAGAAGGTGCATCAATACACAATGTTCAGGTGGGGGAATTACAGAGGGAATAAGACAGATTTGGTGCTAGAAAGTAGGTTGGAGTTTGGAATTGAAAGCATTTTCAAAGAAGTGGGCTTTGAGTCTGGATTCACACTGAAGTTCGAGTGGAGGCCCTGGGCTCCTTTATGACCTGATTTTCTCTGTTTTCTGAATTAAAAGAGCAAACTATGGGCTATATGCAGAAAACACGGTTGCTATGACTATGTGGGTCGCTATGGGCCAATTTTTTGGCCGATTTTGAAACAGTGACTGATGTTCGAACAAGTTTGCATGCAAATGATTTGCACAGAGGTTCACAGTAATCCCATCCAATCAGTTGCTGTGAGAGCAACTTTGACACATGTGCAAAGCTGGTTTGGGGAAGCCCGAACAACTGAGCAGCAGGGGAAACCCCAAAGCAGCCTCCTGCCACTCAGCTATTCAGTGCTTTTTTCTTTTTTTAATGGCACAGATGTTTTGTGTGTGTTAAACACATACAATAACTGCCTCATTAAAAAAAAAAAAAAGCGAGCTGCCCCCTCCCTGATAACAGTCCCCTCCGCCGATCCCTGACCAAAATAGAGGCAGAGGGATGCCCACTCTCTCCTGCCACCAAGAAACACCCCCACACCAGCCGAACCACCCCCACACTTCAATAAAAATCGGCAGGAGAGATGCCTACTCCCTCCTGCTGCCGCGACCCCCCAAACAGACCCTTCCCCTCCTCCACTTTAACAAACATCAGCAGGAGGGATGCCCACTCCCTCCTGCCACCGGATGCCCCCCCCAAATCAGCAGATATATTTCAAAAATAATCTCAATAAAATAAGATTATGTATACATATGTGTTATTTGTTTTTGTATCTTAAATGTTCTCATTTCTGTAAAAACATCTACATTACTTCTCTCTTACAATTTTAACACCAAAATGTGCTCCAGTCCATTGAGAATATTAGACTTATCTACATTATCTTCAACTGGTATAATGGCTTTGACAAAAATGGCTATTTTGTTCAAGGATTCTAGTTTTATCATTGTTATGGGAACAACAATCAATATAAGGTGGTACATTTTAATGAAACTCACCAAAAGCACAGCTATTTATTGCTATAGAGAACACTCTTTGCATTAGCAGTGATGATTAGGAAAGGAATTGCCTGCAATATCACAGCAGCTGTATGGAAACAGAGCAGTAATGAAGCAGATAAGGAACTGATCACCTGCTGTAGCTAACACCATAGCTACGTCAACTTTTCAGAATGATTCGGGGTGCTCATCTCACCACTAATTACCAAATCCATACAAAGGAAATGAAAGCATGGTGGATTGTCAACACAACTGGTCCCCATTTCTTTCTCAACCCCTCCCTGCCTAAATGTCTTCTTCTTCCTCTCAGCTTCTTAGTCTGTTTTCCCCTGATTTCAAGTTTCAAGTTTATTAGGTATTTATATACCGCCTATCAAGGTTTATCTAAACGGTTTTACAATCGGGTACTCAAGCATTTTCCCTATCTGTCCTGGTGGGCTCACAATCTATCTTTTGTTTTGGAGTAGCATGTTTAATATAATAATAATAATAATAACTTTATTTTGTATACCGCCATACCCAGGGAGTTCTAGGTGGTTCACATCAGTTAATCAAGGTTACAAACAATGAAGTCAATGAAGTTAACAGGAATATACAAAAATGTACGAAGGAAGGTCATATACAGGAAAACAGGAGTCTATAATAAGGTCAATATACTGGAAAATACAGGTCGTTGAGGTTTTGAGCACCTCCCCACCTAACTCCACTCACTCTTTCTATACTTCTCTGCTTTCTCCTAACCTGACTTGCTTTGCCCTTACTAACTTCTCCCCTCTCACTTTAATTTGGTCAGTGCCCCTCCTCTGAAGATTAGGCTCACCCATTCCTCATACCGCCTATCTATGGTTAGAAGATTTCCTTTTTTTAAAAAAAAGAGGACACATGGCCCCTCCGTGTTCCACCTAGCCCCTGCCATGTTCTGCCCCCCAGCCCCATACTCACACGAACCTCATGTCTCCTTCCTTGAGCTCCAGGCTGCATTTAGAGGGCCTCCGTGCATGCGCGGATATTGACGTAATGACATCATGCTCATGCGTGTGATGTCATCACATCAACATTCGCGCATACGAAGAGGCCCTCCAGATGCGGCCCCAAGCTTGAGGCTTTCCAAAACCTGAACTACCGACAAATATCTTCCTACTTGGGGCCATGACCCCCAATAATGCTTTGTGACATTCATTCCTACCACACCACCTGGCCTTGGTCAGATGTGCAGAACACAAATAAACCATAAACTAGAAGTCATATTATACTCAAAACATAAGAACATAAGAAGTTGCCTCCACTGGGTCAGACCAGAGGTCCATCCTGCCCAGCGGTCCGCTCCCGCGGCGGCCCATCAGGTCCGCGACCTGTGAAGTGGTTACTGACCATTTCTATAACCTACCTCAAGTTCTATCTGTACCCCTCTATCCCCTTATCCTCCAGGAACCTATCCAAACCTTTCTTGAACCCCTGTACAGAGTTCTGGCTTATCACCTCCTCCGGAAGCTTGTTCCATGTGTCCACCACCCTCTGGGTAAAAAAGAACTTCCTAGCATTTGTTCTAAACCTGTCCCCTTTCAATTTATCCGAGTGACCCCTAGTGCTTGTGGCTCCCCACAGTTTGAAGAATCTGTTCTTATTCACTTTCTCTATGCCCTTTAGGATTTTGAAGGTTTCTATCATGTCCCCTCTAAGTCTCCTCTTCTCCAGAGAGAACAGCCCCAGCGTTTTTAACCTGTCAGCGTATGAGAAATTTTCCATACCTTTTATCAGTTTAGTCGCCCTCCTCTGCACTCCCTCGAGTACCGCCATATCCTTTTTGAGGTACGGCGACCAGTATTGAACATAGTACTCCAGGTGCGGGCGCACCATTGCGCGATACAGCGGCATGATGACTTCCTTTGTCCTGGTTGTGATACCCTTTTTGATGATGCCCAGCATTCTGTTTGCTTTTTTTGAGGCTGTCGCACACTGCGCCGATGGTTTCAGTGATGTGTCAACCATCACCCCCAGATCCCTTTCAAGGTTACTCACCCCTAGCCGTGTTCCCCCCATTTTGTAGCTGAACATCGGGTTCTTTTTCCCTACATGCATGACTTTGCATTTCTCTACGTTAAAACTCATTTGCCACTTATTTGCCCAGTCTACCAGTCTCGTTAGGTCCCTTTGCAGGTTTTCACAGTCTTCCGTGTTCCTAACCCTGCTGCAGAGTTTGGTGTCATCAGCAAATTTGATAACCTCACATTTTGTCCCGGTCTCCAGATCGTCAATAAATATATTAAACAATAGAGGTCCCAGCACCGACCCCTGTGGAACTCCGCTCGTGACCCATTGCCAGTCTGAATATTGGCCCTTTACTCCAACCCTCTGTTTCCTGCCTGCCAACCAGTGTTTGATCCATCGGTAGATATCCCCTTGCACCCCGTGGTTCCACAGATTTTTTAATAGCCGTTCGTGAGGTACCTTGTCAAAGGCTTTTTGGAAGTCAAGGTAAATGATGTCTATGGATTCCCCCTTATCTATCTGGTTGTTTATTCCCTCGAAGAAGTAAAGCAAGTTTGTGAGGCATGACCTTCCCTTGCAGAAGCCATGCTGGCTCGCCTTCAGTTGTCCATTTTTTTCTATGTGTTCGCAGATTGTGTCCTTTATCATTGCTTCCATCATCTTTCCCGGAACCGAGGTCAAGCTCACAGGCCTGTAGTTTCCCGGGTCACCCCTTGATCCCTTCTTAAAGATGGGCGTGACATTTGCTATTTTCCAGTCCTCTGGGATCTCCCCAGATTTTAGGGAGAGGTTACATATTTGGCGGAGTGTCTCTGCTATTTCGTTTCTCAGTTCTTTTAGTACCCTTGGGTGGATGCCGTCCGGGCCTGGTGATTTGTCGCTCTTCAGTCTATCTATCTGTCTGAGGACATCCTCTTTGCTTACCTCTAGTTGTACCAGCTTTTCGTCGTGTTCCCCGTTTATAATCACCTCGGGTTCTGGGATATTGGATGTGTCCTCTCTGGTGAAGACTGACGAGAAGAATTTGTTTAACCTGTCAGCTATCTCTTTTTCCTCCTTTATCGCTCCTTTCCTTTCTCCGTCGTCCAGTGGTCCCACTTCCTCTCTGGCTGGTTGTTTCCCTTTGACATACTTGAAGAAGGGTTTGAAGTTTCTTGCTTCTCCTGCCAGTCTTTCCTCATATTCTCTCTTTGCTTTCCTGACCTCTCGATGGCATTCTTTCTGGTGCCTTTTGTGCTCTTCCTGGTTCTCCTTTGTTGGTTCTTTTTTCCATTTCTTGAAGGATGATTTCTTGTTGCTTATCGCCTTATTAACTGCAGTTGTTATCCATGCTGGGTTTCTAGTTCGATTTTTTTTGCACCCTTTCCTGAACCTTGGGACGCACAGGTCCTGTGCCTCGAGCACTGTGCCTTTAAGCAGTGTCCAGGCTTCCTTTACGGTTTTCATCTTCCCTGAGCTGTAGCTGAGCTTTTTTCCTACCATTTTCCTCATGTCATTGTAGTTTCCTTTTCTGAAGTTGAGTGCTGTCGTTGTGGTTCTTTTCACCTTTGATGTTCCCATGTTTAATTTGTACTGGATCATGTTGTGATCGCTGTTCCCTAACGGTGCTAGTACCACCACTTCCTTTGCGGGTCCTTCTAGCCCGTTGAGGAACCCTAAGATGTCAGACTCTGCATACAGTACAACACCAGAGAAACACTAAAAACAAATGCATTTCTTCCTGAACAATGTAAAATATAGACAGCAGAGAAATGCTGAAAACTGGCACATTTCAATCACTAAATTGAAAATTTATAAAAACCAAAACTTTTCCTTCCTTTGTTGTCTGATGATTTAATTTTTCTACTCATCTTTTCCCAGTCTTTGGTTGCACTTCTTTCCGTCTGTGCTCTTAACTCTGTTTCCAGGGCCTTCTTATCCATTTGCTCTTTTTCTTTCCTTCACTTTCTGCCCTACAACTATCTTTCGCATTAACTTGTAACATTCTTCTTCCATTTTTCTGCTTCCTCCTCAGATTTATCTATTTTCCCATGTCTTCCCTTCCCATCTATCCATGCACACTATCGTCTTCCTCTCTCTGCCCTTCCCCACTAGTTCTGCCTGATTCAGGGGAAAAATTTTTGATTTGATTTGTCCCTTTGATTTGGTTCACTTTTCCTGCCCAATTGGGCGCTTATTTTTTTCAAATATCCTGGTGGGTTTATTTTGTAGCCTCTTCATCCCCCACTCCCTTTTACCCTCTTCAACCCCATGCCGGCGCAGTGGTATAAACAAAATAAATAAAAATGATTTTTCCTCTCTCTGCTAGGTCCTAGGTCATGCTCGCTGTCTAACACCAACACTGGCAAGATACACGTTTCAAATCTGACATATTATAATCTCAAAATAGAAAATAAGATTATTTTTTCTACCTTTTATTGGTCATTTTATTATTCAAACCATGTTAGTCCCAGGCTCTGGTTTCTGTTTGTCTTATGTTAACTCACTCGCCAGGATCTCCTGCCCATTTGACGTTTTCTGCTTTCTCTGTGCTCATCATCCATCTTCCATCTTTGTACCTTCCCTTCCACTGTCATATCCAATATTTCTGTTTCTTTCCTGCTGTCTACCATCTCTCTCTTTCTCCCTGCCTTGTTCCCTGGGTCAAACCTCTCTCTTCCTCCCCTCCATTATCAAGTGCAACATTTCTTTCTCTCTCCATACACCATCTCTCCCTGCCCTCCAACCTATTTCCAACATTTCTCCCTCACTTGTCCATTTGTCTTCCGTCCCTCCACCATATGCAGAATTTCTCCCTCTCACCCTGCTATGCGGGGATAGAAAGCAGTAGCAGAGGAAAAGCTTTCAGATCGTCGAAGGCAGAATGTTTACTTCACTCATATTGCCAGTGGCCTGAAGAGTTAGAACATCGCCGCTGGGAAGAACGGTGAGTAAGCATTGGATCCTGCAGGGGGAGGGGAATAGCATGGGGAGGGTAAAAGAGATGCTGGATTGTGAGAATGGGAAGAACTGTAGTAAGTAGTAAAAAAAGCCGCCCGGTCTCCCAACAGAGTCCTCAAAAAGAGGGCATGTAAGGGGAAACCCTGACGTCTGGTAACCATATCCTAAGCAGATTCATTGTACATGTCAAAATGTTTATCCCCACCTTTCCAGGCAAGGATAATATTTCCACTCCCCTTCCTAGAGCCCCGACACCATTCGTATATAGAACTCCACAAACAAATACATTAACAGTTCTACATCCAGAATGGCCCTAGAAGCTGCTCTACCAAATGCATGCACAAATGTTGGAAGCTCAGAAATCAGTTGCTCCAGAGCCTCTAGGGCCACATTTGCATGTGCTGCTTCATGCCCTCAGACTGAAAATCTCAACGATCATATGCTGAGCAGGAAATCCGTGGACCTAAAGGCATACATTCATATCAACCCACTGTGTACCAGTCTACATGCTAATGTTCTAGCAGTGATAGATTTACCGTATTTTTCGCTCCATAAGATGCACATTTCCCCCCCCCCAAAAGTGGAAGGAAATGTCTGTGTGTCTTATGGAGCGAATATTAATTTTTTTAGCACGGAAGATGGGAGAGACATTAGGGGGAGGGGGTTTAAGGCAGAGGCTATTGACAGATTGACTCCTCGGCAAGTTCCTCACACACGGTAATCGTCAATTGAGAGAGCCCGTAGAAAAATCCCGGCCGAAAGCGATCCGATGCTGACGTCAGTGCCGCTCTTCTACCTTCCCGGGATGTGAGGTCTTGGCTTCGGTCCACGTGCGTGCGCGAGACGGCCCCTTTGTGCGCGCAGTTCAGAGGAAGTCCTCGAGCATCATTTCCTTTGCACAGGGCCGCCCTGGCTGGAAGCGCTCGCGGGCCAGTCGGTCTCTGTGGGGTTTGAAATAGGCCGCTGTCAAGTTCAAGTTTCAAGTTTATTAGATTTTAATATACCGACCATCAAGCAAATATCTGGACGGTTTACATTAGATTTAAAAATGACAGATAGGAGTAGGAACAATTGAAGAAATATTAAGTAATTTAAATAATATATAGTGAACATTAAAGACATTAACAAGACGGACTTGACAGTGAGGAGAGAGGGAATGGATGGGTACAGTTACATTGTAGGTAGAAAAAGGAGAAAGAGGGGTTGGGAAAAAAACATGTTGGATGGGAATAAAATATATGGAATGTTTGTAAAAGAGAGAAATTAGATAGAAGAGAAATTAAGAAGTGAGAAATTAAATAGAAGAGAATGCATCACGAAATAAAAAAGTTTTTAAGTTTTTCTTAAATTTGTCAAGGTGTTGTTCGTCTCGAAGTGGTTGTGGAAGGGAGTTCCACAATGTCGGGGCAGTTACCACAAAATTTATTTTGCGTGTGTAATAAAACTCTTTTATAGACGGAATCAATAAGAGATTTTGATTTGAAGATCTCAAAGTTCGAGTAGAGCACTGAGGAATGAGAAGTTTGTGAAGATATAGCGGCAGGTGAGAAGATTTTATTTTGAATGACAAAAGAATGATTTTGTAGGTGATTCGATGTGTCACGGGTAGCCAGTGAGCTTCTTTTAGTGCTGGCGTAACATGATCATATTTACCTAGGTTATAGATGAGTTTTATTGCGGTGTTTTGTATAAGTTGGAGGCGGCAAATTTCTTTTTGTGGGAGGCCATTGAGTAGGGAATTACAGTAATCTAGGTGAGAAATAATTAGAGAATGAACAAGAATTTTGATAGATTCGGTTTCTAGAATTGAGAATTATGATTAGTTTAAAGAAACATGTTTTAACTACCGAACTAATATGGTCATGAAATGATAGGTCTTTATCAATGGTCACTCCTAAGAGTTTTATTTTTGTCTCCATTTGAATTGGGATAGATTTAATAGAAAGTTTTTCTGGGAGAAATTCAGGATTTTTGATTGAAAATATGTCTAGGCCTACCTTGAAATAGAGACCTCACACCCTATATGCTGGTTTCAAACAATAAGTATATTTATTAGCAAATCAGTAACAGCTTACAAGAATAAATTATTCAGCATATAGAGTAACAGAATGTGATCTTCAGGCCTGAGGATCCTTTGATGTCTGTTCTAGTTACTTCCTCTAAAAGGCCTATTTTTATACATTTCTAGGTGGCCAGCACCACGTTGGTCTAAATCACATGATACATCTTTATTGGTTATTTTCTTACACGTCATTACATAAGTATATTCATTTATTGGCTTATACATTTGTGTCACGCTATACGTCTGTTCAGTTTACCGTAAGGCCTATCCTTTTCCCGCAAATGCCCCTTTCCTTTATCATATAAGCAATTCCGAGCCTCAACCCCCCTCCCTGCTTCGTTATCACAAGACCTATCTTGCTAAATGATGTTCTTGAGAATTCTATTTTCTGACCATGAGACAAGTTCATCTTTGTGTAATATCCTGCCAGGTGTGAGCCCTATTGCCATGTAACGGAGTTAAGTCTTGTTTTTCATAAGTTTTGCTTAACCTAGCAGCTAGCTCAGCAACAGGGTATTTCCCAATTAGTATATGCCAGCTGGCAAGAGTATTATGAAATGTCTTTTACATTGTTAATATACTGATGATCTATTAGAGCAAGAGGGGGGGGGGGGTTTCTTCTTTGAGGTCTGGTTTCTTCACCTTTAGTGTTATCCAAAGGACTTAACATGCTTCACCTGTATAATACAAGGACTTTATACCAGAATTTTCCATGATTTTCTTCTTCTTCTCATCTTCCTTTTCCTTTCAGGTTTTACGTGCGTATGCGTCTCTGCATCCTGGCGCAGGAGGAAAAGCATACCGGGTGTCAGATCTGACCGCAGAAAAGGAGATGGAATGGTCTCTGTGGGATTTTATGTGCATGTGTGTCTCTGCATCCTGGCGCAGGAGGAAAAGCATACCGGGTGTCAGATCTGACCGCAGAAGAGGAGATGGAATTGAAAATGGGCTACGCAAAGTATAACTTGCAGAGAGATATGATCGCTGACAAAGGCATTCACCGGAATCTTGGACCAGATACCAGACCCCTGAGTGTTTGGCAAAGAGGTTCAAGCGCTGTCTAGCCCTGTCCCCTGTCAGTGTGATCATTATCTTCCACACTGAGGCCCGCTCAACTCTGCTGCGTACAGTCTACAGCACGGATTCCAAAGCCCCTCCTTGAGGGTCGCAATCCAGTCGGGTTTTCAGGATTTCCCCAATGAATATGCATTGAAAGCAGTGCATGCACATAGATCTCATGCATATTCATTGGAGAAATCCTGAAAATCCGACTGGATTGCGGCCCTCAAGGAGGGACTTTGAGATCTCTGGTCTACAGTGTCTGCTCCTCAAGCAACCGCCTCTGTGCTCTGACCAGTGCTTGGGGCTTTTCGTCTTTATCTCCCCTTTCGATCGATTCAACCTGAAAAGTAATGAAGATCAGCTGGGAACAGAAATCAAACCAATACCCTCTAACATTGACAAAAGCTTGTATGTAGCTGAGTACCATAGTGAACCAGTTGAGGATGAGAAACCTTAACAAGCTTGCTTTGATTGCAAACTCCTAAAGATGAAGCGCTGATCTGTGATGCATAATTTCTTTGGCCGGGAACATTTCAGAGATGAAGGTTTGTGTCAGAGGATATGAATTGAGACCAAGCCCAGGTACTTTAAGTGACCTTTGACTGCCTTGATTTACTACAGCCTACCACTAGACCTGCCCTGTGCCCTGTAGCACTAGACCACCAGGAAGAGGGACAGGGTATAGGGCAGGACGGTGGTACAGGGTGCAGAGCCTGGCAGGGAGAGGGGGTGGGTTCAGAGCCTTGCAGGGCAAGGAGGGAAGGAGGCTGGGTGCAGAGCCTAGTAGGGAAGGGGGAACAGAGTGCAGAGCCTTGTATATTTTATTAAATATATTTGTTCACAGTTTGGTTCAGAATGGGTTTTTTCTTGGTTTTCCTCCTCTAAACCTAGGTCAGGTGCGTCTTATGGAGCGAAAAATATAGTAAGTGGTTGGCTTGGGGAACTGAGTTAGAACTGATTTTAGCACCTTATGCAAAAATGGAAATTCCTATCTCATTTGCTTTGGCAAAATGTCCTCTTCTTTATTAGAGGTGCCTTCAGCACAAGATCCCTATTCTTTCTGCTTCTACCAAACATCCAATTCTTTGTTCTTCATTCTCAATCTGGTGCCATTATTCTCCCATCCTCCTCTTTCTCTTGCCCACATTATGTAGAAAGATATTGAGATGGCACACCACGAGAGCAGTACTCCCTCATTTATGGTGACCTGCACAGCCAAAGAGATCACAAATCCCAAAAGCTGTACCCACCTGTCTACTACCCCAATAGTCCTTATGCCTTCAGGTGTCATCTGTATAGCAGTATAGTGTTTTTTGGGTGGGCGTACACTTTCCACCACAAGTGTACTAGTTATGATGGCACATGGGCCTGGGTTCCCTTCTCTGCAGTCCACTGCACTGCCCAACAGGCTACTCCACAGATCTGCTTGCAGTTCTACTAGGACTGGCCATAGTATCTGCAGCTGTCATAGAAACATAAGAACATAACATAAGAACATAAGAAACGCCTTCGCCGGATCAGACCTAGGTCCATCTAGTCCGGCGATCCGCACATGCGGAGGCCCAGTTAGGTGCTCCTTATTGGAGACCCGGATTTCCCGTATCCCCCGATGTGATTTGCAAGAAGGTATGAATCCAACTTGCGCTTGAAACCCAGAACAGTAGTCTCTGCCACAATCTCCTCTGGGAGAGCATTCCAAGCACCCACCACTCGTTGTGTGAAACAGAACTTCCCGACATTTGTCCTGAACCTGCTGCCGCTCAGTTTCAGGCTATGACCTCTTGTCCGTGTCACATCTGAAAATGTCAGTAATGCTGTTTCTTGGTCAATTTTATCAAATCCTTTTAATATTTTAAAAGTCTCTAACAAATCTCCTCGCAGTCTTCTCTTTTCGAGGGTGAACAGTCTCAGTTTTCTGAGGCGTTCTTTGTAGTTCAAATTCTCCATACCTCTGACAAGTTTCGTGGCTCGCCTCTGCACATTCTCCAGCAGAGTTATATCCTTCTTAAGGTATGGAGACCAGTGTTGGACACAGTATTCTAAGTGTGGTCTGACCATTGCTCTGTAAAGTGGCATTATGACGTCTTCCGATCTACTCGTGATCCCCTTCTTAATCATGCCCAACATCCTGTTTGCTTTCCTCGCCGCCGCCGCACATTGAGCGGATGGTTTTAGGGTTCTGTCTATCAGTACCCCCAAATCCCTTTCTTGTTCGCATTTGGCTAATGTCACACCCAATATCCTATATTCATGTTCTTTGTTTTTCTTTCCCAGATGCATTACCTTGCATTTGTCTGCATTAAAATTCATCTGCCACTTTATCGCCCACTTTTCCAGCTGGTTCAGATCCTTCTGAAGATCCTCGCAGTCCCTTTGAGAGCCCACCACCCGACATAGTTTTGTATCATCTGCAAACTTGATTATATTGCATATTGTCTCCTCTTCCAGATCATTTATAAAAATATTGAACAAGATGGGCCCAAGAACAGAGCCCTGGGGCACGCCGCTAGTCACCTTCTCCCAGTCCGAGAATTTCCAATTTATGCTTACTCTCTGCCTTCTGTTCTCTAACCATTTGCAGATCCATCTGTGCACGTCTCCTCCTATTCCATGACTTAGTAATTTACTCATAAGCCTTGCGTGCGGGACCTTGTCAAATGCTTTCTGGAAGTCCAAGTAAATTATGTCCACTGGTTGTCCACTATCCATGTGTTTGTTCACCTTCTCAAAGAATTGAAGTAAATTTGTTAAACATGACTTCCCTTTCCTGAAGCCGTGTTGACTAGCTCTTATTAGGTTGTGATCTTCCAGATGTTGTACAATGTTATCTTTAATTATTGCTTCAATTATCTTCCCAGGGACCGATGTGAGACTCACAGGTCTGTAGTTTCCCGGTTCACCTCTTGATCCTTTCTTGAAAATTGGGATGACATTTGCTATCCTCCAGTCGTCTGGTATTTGCCCGGTTCTAATTGATTTTGCAGATATTTAAGGGGTGGGAGGGGGGTCAGTGACCACTGGGGGGGTGTGGGCCATATTTTCAACCATCCAGTAGTCATCTGGTCAGTTTCAGTACCTTTTTGGTCCTTATTCATTTTAAAAACAGGTTTAGCCCAAAACATCCAAACTGTGCCCTGGATGTTTTGTAAAATGTTTATCACTGTAAAATGTCCAAGTGCTAATTCTTCCCAAAACATACCCCCTTAAGATTTAGACACACTGAAGATGAAACAACCAGAAAGACGTTGGGCCCATGTGCCTAAGGCCCTGCCCACAGGAGGGGCCTAAGACTCCCGGGCCTATTCTGGTTGGCCCAGGCACCTTGGCCCCACCTGTGGGCGGGGTTTCAGCCGCCTGGGCCAATCCAGCACCATTCCAGAGCCGTCTGGCCTGCCGGATGGGCGGGCTTGGCATCCATCCATCAGGCCAACATTTAACAGATATGGGGGGTGGGATTGGGGTGGGGGGTCGTGGGGTCGGCGGGGGGGGGGGGGGGCGATCATTGATGGGATTGTGTCGAGGGCAGGAGGGCCTGGGATCCCTCCTGCCCGTATTGTAGCGGAGGGTGGGGGGTAGGTGTCCACCTGGGCAGGAGGGGTTGGGCTCCCTCCTGCCCGATCTTGTAGGGGGTGGGGGGCGAGAGGCCAGGAGGGCTTGGCCTCCCTCCTGGTCCCATCGGACTTGGGGGGATTAGAGATCGTGGGGCAGCTGGGCTTGGGTTCCCTCCTGCCCCGAACATAATTGGGGGGGGGGGGCGTGGGGCAGGAGAGCTTGGATTCCCTCTTGCCCCGAACTTCATTGGGGGTTCGGGGGTGCCGCGGGGCAAGAGGGCTTGGACTCCCTCTTGCCCCGATGTTGTCGGGGAGGTCGGGGGTGCCGCGGGGCAAGAGGGCTTGGACTCCCTCTTGCCCCGAAGTCGTGGGGGGGGGGGGTGGATTCTGTAACCGGTGTTGTTTTTGACAGACACCGGTTACAGAATCCAGCTTTTAGGCGAAGGACTGGCTCCTCCTTCGCCTAAAAGCCCTTGTGTTGGACATTTGGGGCTTAGGCGTTTTTTTGGTTCATTATAGGGTATAAGTTTAGACGTAGTGTGGTGGTCTGGGCGTTTAAACAGCTGAACATAGAGGCAGGCCATTATCCCCAAAAAACTCATTTTGGACGTTTTTTTTTTATTATGGACATTTTCCTTGCTTCTGCTTTCAACGTTTAAGGCCTTAGGCCAAAAGGGGACTTAGACGTTTTTTTAAATTATGCCCCTCTATATGTATATATATATATATATATATATATATATGTGTGTAAAAAATGAGTGGCATAAACCCAGCAGCTTCCATGTGGTAGCATTGATTTCACAACTTTCACATGCAAATGGCTCTGATTCCATGTGTACTAGTTCAATTTTACAGGTCTAGCTGTATATAATTACAGAAGATTTTAAAAAAATAACTTTTATTACAATTCCATTTCAAGAAAAGTAAGGAATGAAAATTATTAACAAAAAATAAAAAGTAATAAACACTCATACAAACAATTTTCCTCTAGCCCACATTATGAGAGGACACACTACAATTCGTTAAAAAGAAAAACTTAGGAAATAACCGAGGATGTTCCCTAAACAAATACATACTTTATAGTAAAATATAATCATCAATTGAGTTAAAAAGATTCATCCTCAATAATTGCAGTAAATTAAGGGAGTAAGTTATCAACATGGAGAGAAGGCTAGTGGGTCAGCCTCATGAAGCGGCTGCCCGCGTCCCTGCAACAAGTGCCGCTGAAGACAAGAAAGAGCAGTGGCTCACCTGGAAGGAGGTAACGGATCCCCCGCTGACCTGGAAGGCTTCCCTCTGATGTCAGCTCTGACATTGGAGGGAAGACTTCTGGATTGGCTTCAGTGAAAGGGATCCCCAGCGGTGGCGGTGGAGGCCAGTAGGCAGGAAAGAGGGCATGGGATCTCTGGTGGCCATTAAACAAGAAGGTGGGTGGGAGACCTGTGCAGTGCATACCCCCAACAAGCGGCCGGCGTACCCCTAAGGGTAAGTGTAGCGCGTGTTCAGAACCTCTGCTCTAGCTCAGTTTCTTTTTCTTCTGAAAGGAGTTGTTTCTTTTGCATGAATATACCTTCTAAGAACCTAAATCATGTAAATGTTTATATCAAAATTACACAAATTTTTAAAGGATGGAAGAACCTGCACAAAATAAAGAGGTAAATTTGTGCATATACTTTTTCCTGAGGCATTTTTAAAAGGGAAAGAGTACTCTAACTTTCCCTTTGAAAGCTAGTGCAAAATCAACAAGTAAAAGTATCTGTAATCTTTGTCTATATGCAGTCTTTTGGTAACATTACAGCCATACTAGGTATATTACTAGAAATAAATAAATAAATAAAACTTAATTCCACTGGTCAAATCCTATGTTTTTCAATAAGAAATTTGGCAAAAAAAGATGCTCACAAAACTTTAGTTATTGACATGCATCTTTGCAGCCACATCACATTCCTGTGATGATATCCTGTTGGGATCTCCTTCCCCCCCCTTTGCTTACATTATCGACAATAATCTACCAAAACTCCAGTTTTCTTCACGACCAGTATGCCTACTAGAATACCACTAACATATGTTTCATACAAAGTTCAAACTTTTTTTTTTTGATCATGTGTTGAATATTTTCAGTTGGAGTGAGCTCTTGAAGTTCACTAAACTACCATAAAACAGTATTGTATCAATTATAAAGACAATGCAAATATTTGCATTTGTGCAGCCTGCTTTTGAACTTTGAATTTATTTTCAAAGTCAAGGGACAGAATAGATTTACAGCAGGAAATCAGAGCACATTTCCTGTTTTCACTATGATAATGGCTGACCAACTTGGGAATAACTGTCCAGTTCTCTTGAACTGGCGGAGACCGTATTATTCATCATCATTATGAGACAATTTAAGACTGGAAAGAAGGTTACCAGGAATAACAACTCAAAACAGCTTTCACTGTGATATTGCAAACTCAATAAGATAATTCAATCTAAGATCAAAAGCAACTAGCATTGGTTCACTATTCAAAAAGTGTGGCAAATGTTTGTTCAATATGCCAACTGTTGCATTTAAGTAATTTATGTATATTCAGAACCACTATCCAAATAGACGGCAGCACTGAATATCATGGATAGTGTTTGCTGTGGATGCTATCCCCCTCGTTCTACAACAGGGCACTTAAATTAAGTGCCATTTCATCCTATTGAAAACATGGCTCTTTCAAAACTATTTAAGGACAGATTGAAAAGTTGTGAAAAAATGATTATTTTTGGAGTTTCAGAGGAAATATAAATGCAACGCATGGAATTGCTTGATTTTGTTTTTATTGTGCAATTTTATACTTTGTTGACTTATTCTGTGATCCGCCCTGAAATGGAAGGTAAAGCAGAATAGAAATGCACTTGTTAATGTTAATGCGCTAGGATTATAGAATACTAGAACCTATGTGGAATGTGGATTTTCTGCAAACTTAGTACATAACTGTAAGGGGGTCTACACATGGCTGGAGCATTGGCAGGTCCTACATTTACATGCATAACTTACAGAATACTATAAGTTACATACTAAAGTGCAACATTTTTGTGCCCACATTTACACTTGCCTTTTACGTGCCATACGAGTTAGCATCTAAATGTTGGTGAACATTTGGACACGCTCTATTCTATTAGAATCTGGGTAACCAGATACCATTATAGAATTTATGAGCAATTTGGCATCCATGCAGCAGAATTCTGAACTGATTGAAGAGGGGGAAGATAGCTTAGTGGAAGACCTGCGAGAAGCAAGTTGCAATAATCTAGGCGAGAAGTGACAAAAGTGTGGATGAGGGTCCTGGCTTTGTGTTTAGAGAGGAAAGTCTGGATTTTAGTGATGTTGTAGAAAAAGAAGTGACAAGTTTTGGCTGTCTGTTGGATATGTGACGAGAAGGAAAGAAATGAGTCAAAGATGACCCCAAGGTTGTGAGCTGTCAAGACAGGGAGTATGAAAGCGTTATACACCGAGATGGAGAATGGAGGAAAGGGAGAGTAGAGTTTAGGAGGAAGATAAGGAGTTCAGTCTTGGCCATGTTAGATGGTGGTGAGACATCCAGGTAGCAATGTTAGCCAGGTAGGCCGAGACTCGGGTCTGGATTGCTGTAGAAATTTCAGGCGTAGAGAGGTAGATTTGCAAGTCATCATTATAGAGATGGTACTGGAAGCCATGGGAGGAGATCAGAGTGCCAAGGGAAGCAGTGTAGATGGAGAAAAGATGAGGTCCAAGGACAGAGCCCTGAGGTATGCCGACCGATAGCAGAATGGCAGCGGATGAGGCTCCTCCACATAATATGCTAAACGTGCCACCTAAAATTACCATCTAAACATCGAGACAAAAGCAGCAAAATGTGGCAAAGTGTTCCATTTTGAATCCTTGCTTTTTTGAGATTCTGCCTCTCATATAAAAGAATACTTCCCAAGTTTGTCTTTTGGCAGAATATCACTACTGAGTAAGAATCACTGGTCTGATCCATGGAATGGTACAGACTGTATTCAAAACAGAAAGGCACTGATTTATAAAAAGTAAAGTAATTAAACAACATTTTCTAGATATGAAATCCCAGGATTGCGCTAGTGGCCAACAGTCCAGTTTCCAGACATTCCATACTCTGTGCTGTCTGGAATTTCTGTGCTATATTCAGAAGAGCACACGCAAAGAAACTAATACACATCAAAATCATTAATAAAGAAGAATGATGAGAGAAGAAAGATGTTACTTGGGGTATAAAATGTCAGCTTATGCAGGTTCATTTATTAATGCTTTTTTAAATAAATAAAATGTTAAAGAGATTGGATTTCTTGTGTCTCTCTATCTGTAAAATCAGATAGGAATTTATTAAATTTGGCATGCAGTCTGAATATGTGGCAAGTCTGAAAACCAGACACACTGCAGGTAGATTTTCAGTGCTATTTAACCAGCTTTCTCGATTAAATAATGCTGATCAATCCTAGAGCAGATATTCAGCGGCACTTAAACCGGATCTACTACGTCCAAATCCCTTTCTTCACTTCTGGAGTCACGAGAGTAGGCAAACACCCAATTTTGGATAGGCCTGAGTCCAAAGTGGGTGGGCAGAACAACCGCAACTCTGCCACTCTGGCAGCTCTCCTCCCCCCAGGCAATTTGGGTGGGGGGTAAAGGGGGGTCCATTAACTATTTCCAACCTATTCCAGATCTTTCAATCCTTTAGGTCTTTCCTGATAGCAAGCAGCAATTACTTCCCTTTCCTTGCACCAGTTCCGAGCCTTCCCCCTGATGTAACTTCCTGATTCTGTGAACAGAAAGTGGCATCTGAGGGAAGGCTTGGGCTGGCGTGAGCAGAGGGAATGTGTTGCTACTCACTGCCAGTGAAAAGCCAAATGATTTAAAGGTATGGGGGGGGGGAGGTTGGAGGAGTGGCCTGAAGTGACTCCCTGGTCTCCTGGAGGGAGAGATGCCGGGAGTCTACAGCTGGCGGGGCTTGGTGTTCCCCTCCAGTCACATCACTGCTGTTCTGCTGCTGGATGGGCTTGTGCCTACCTGTGGCTACACTACTGGAATATCTGAATTTTTGGAATCACAGATCATCTCATATCCTGGTGATTCCCTACAAATAAATGCCCTTTATACCAGTTCACAGATGAGATGCCACAATCATATGACTTGAAGCAACAGTTAGATTACCTGAATCTTTCATTCTCCCGAGACAAGCTTCAGCAATTCCTCAAGAGGTTTCCAGGGAGCCTTTTGAAAACAGTTTCCTTCCTAGACGTAACTCTACACTCCTCTCCTACCTTAAAGAAACTTTTATTGTATTTCTACTTTACTGTATACTGTCTTAAACTGAAAAGGTATGACAGGATATAAATAAAGCTATTATTATTATTATTATTAAATGTCATTATACCTGTAACTAGCACATAACACAAATCCCCATTGGAATAAGGGTGCATGGAACTGAGCATTATCATATCACATTGAATGGGCTCAAAATTTTACAGGAGCAAAAACATACCTTGAAATCCCTATGGGTAGAAATTCTGTGTGTAAGGAGGAAAAGGATAGTGATAGGAGTGTACTACCATCTGCCTCATCAGGATGAATGGACAGATGCTGAAATATTATCAGAAATTAGGGAGGCTAACAAACTGGATAACACAGTAATAATGGGTGATTTCAACTACCCCGATAATGACTAGGTAAAGATGCTAGAAAGATAAAATTTCTTGATGAAATCAAGGACTACTTTATGGAGCAGCTGGTTCAGGAACCAACAAGAGGTGAAGCAATTCTAGATCTAGTTCTTAGTGGAGAATGTGAATTAGTGAGGGAGGTAATGGTGTTGAGGCCACTTGATAACAGTGATCATAACATAATCAGATTTGATATAATCCCTGGAATAAGTTTACCCAGGAAATCCAATACAACAGCACTTAACTTAAAAAATAGACTATGATAACATGAGGAGAATGGCATAAAAGAAACTTATAGGTGCAGCTACAAAGGTCAAAAATATACATCAGGCGTGGATGTTAATTTAAAAATATCATCCTGGAAGCCCAGACTAGATATATTCTTTGTATTAAAATAGGAGTAAGGAAGATCAAACGGCAGCCAGCGTGGTTAACAAGTGAGGTGAAGGAAGCTATTAGAGCTAAAAGCGAATCCTTCAGAAAGTGGAAGAAGGATCTGACTGAAAATAATTGTTAACAACACAAGGAATGTCAAGTCAAAAACAAGGCGCTAATAAGTAAGGTAAAGAAAGACCTTGAAAAGAAGATTATGCTGGAAGCAAGAAGCCAGGAAGAGAATCAGTTGGACCACTAGCCGACCGAGGGATAAAAGGAGCTCGCAAGAAGACAAGGCTGTAGCAGAGAGATTAAATGAATTATTTGCTTCGGTCTTCACTGAGGAATACATGGGGCAGTTGCCGGTGCCAGAAATGGTATTCAATTCTGATGAATCAGAGAAACTCATACAAATCTCTGGATGATGTAATGGGTCAATTTGACAAATTGAACAGTAGCAAATCCCCTGGACTTGATAGTATAAAACCCAGAATGCTGATAGAATTGAAAAATGAACTTGCAGACCTATTGCTAGTAATTTTTCTTTAAAAACCAGCATAGTACCAAAAGACTTGAGAGTGGCCAACGTGACACCAATTTTTAAAAAGGGTTTCTGAGTGATCCGGGAAATTATAGACCAATGAGTCTGATGTTGGTGCCAGGCAAAATGGTAGAGACTTATAAAGAATAAAACAACAAAAAATATACATAAACATGGATTATTAAGAGAAAGTCAAGGGAAATCTTGCCTCACCAATCTACTGCATTTCTTTGAAGGAGTGAATGAACATGTGGATAAAGGTGAACCGGTTGATATTGTGTATTTGGATTTTCAAAAGGCATTTGACAAAGTAGTTCATGAAAGACTTCTGAGGAAATTAGAAAGTCATGAGATAGGAGGTAAGGTCCTATTACGGATTAAGAACTGGTTGAAAGACAGAAAACAGAAAGTAGGTTTAAATGGTCAATATTCTCAATTGAGAAGGGTAAATAATGGTGTTCCCAAAAAAATACCTCTCTTGGAAAAGCATAGGTTTTCCGATCCAAGATGGCCGCGGTTGTGGAGCGCTGAGCAACCGCCCGCAAATCTTCACTAAAGGAAACTTTTCTTTGGCGATTAACATCGCAGAATATTTACCATGCCGAAAAGGAGGGGAAAGGGAGCCTCTTCGGCCCCGCGGCGTCCCGGTTCAGCCTCCTCAGGCAATATTGAAGATCTGCTGAGACGGATGCAGGGCGTCATTGGAACGTCGGTGGTGCACCCGGCTGGGACGCTCCTTGGGAACGGACTCGAGGCGTCTCTTCGGGCTCATGAGATCTCTTTGAGCCCCGACACGAGAATCCCTCCTCCCAATCCTCGAGCCACCAGTTCCCCGGGAGTGGGGAGCCAGCCGGAAGTCGGCGTGAGCTCTCCCCCAGAGGCTGCAGGGAACGGTGAGATGAACATCGACTCAGGCTCACAAGGATTGCAGCAGAGCCTGAGTGTATTTGAGGATACAACAACGCTGGGATTAACTCCAATACAGGAGGGACGGAGAGGAGAGGTTTCTGTAGCTGGTGAGCCTAATATACAACTATTAAACTTGCAAACTATTGACCTTGTAAAGCCCCAAGAAGTCACAATGGGAGCTTTGTGGGATTTGATTGCCAATCTGACTAGAACAGTAAATAGTAACCATCTTCAAATAGAGGGGAAAATAAAAACTCAAGAGAAAGAAGTTCTTCAGATAAAACAAGACTTGGGAGAATCAAAATTAGATATCCAGTGTATTAAAGATCAACTTAAATCTTCCAAGATTCTTCAGGACACCTTAATTAAGGATAATATAAATTTAAGAAGGAAGATTGAGACATTTGAAAATTTCTCCAGGAATAATAACTTAAGATTGATTAATTTTCCACGAATTTCAATAGTGACTCCAAGAGAAATGTTAAAAAGGTATTTGCTGGAGATATTGGAAGTATCGGAAGATTCATTGCCTCCTTTCACCCAGGTCTACTATTTGCCTAGTAAAAATAAGGATCTTCAAGAAAAAACGCAGGGACCAATTGATGTATCTGCTTTACTTGAACTATCTGATAAAGAAATAGCAATACCTGCTACATTGATTGTTACCCTGGCTATTACGCTAGATAAGAATTGGCTTTTGAGATTATTCTTTAAAAATAAAGAGAAAAAGTTTCTTGATTTAAAGATTCAGATGTTCCCAGATTTGGCAAGAGATACACAAAGACGTAGAAAAGAGTTTTTATTATTAAAACCTGGTGTTTTGGCTCTTGGGGGAACTTTCTATCTTCGACATCCTTGCAAGTGTATAGTTCAATATAACTCTCAAAAATATGTTTTCTTTGAACCAAATCAGTTAACAGCCCTTCTCTCCATGTCTCGCCTGGAAAAGGGGAAAGAATGAGGGCTTGAGATATAAGGCGCCTGGAATTTCAGTTAACCACGTACCACTTATCTTTTATAATATGGTTCTTTGTTAAAATTCCGTTTAATTCACATCATGGATCAAATGGTGGACTTGAGAGATTATACAAATATTTGATTTCTATATAATTCATTATGTTTTTATTTGTTCTTTTGTTGTAATCACTTTCTGTACAAGATGTATCTTGATTTGTTAATTTGAAAATTATAAATAAAAAAAAATAAAAAAAAAATACCTCTCTTGTTAAACTCTCAGTTCTTCTTATATATGAAAACAGTGGTGAATGCTTTCTGATTAAACTTATCTCCGATGATTAAAACAGAGGTTAACCAGATTTTATAAGGGGTAGGAGCCTCAGATCCCCATGTGTTGCCGGTGTGTTAACTCTGCAACTACACCATATAGGGAAATAACCTCATCGTCATATCGGCATTAAAATGCTCGCTAGCAACACGTTGGCAAAACTGGACCAGCAAAGACAGCAGGACATATAAACACGCCTGCAACATTTTGACTTCACCCTGCTTAAGCTAAGTTCTTTGTTTGACTAGATAAATCAGTCAGCAACTATAGAACTATAAGACTGTTAAAATTAATTGCTAAGCAGGAGGGGGAGTGGGGCCGATGAGGTAATTTACTTATCTAGTGTAGTTGCAGAGTTAACACACTGGCAACACACGGGAATCTGAGGCTCCTACCCCTTATAAAATCTGTTAACCTCTGTTTTAATCACCGGAGATAAGTTTAATCAGAAAGCATTCACCACTGTTTCCATATATAAGAAGAACTGAGAGTTTAACAAGAGAGGTATTTTTTGGGAGTATTAAGATTAATCTCTCTTTATCCTATATATATTTTTGATAAATAGTAGGGTTCCCCAGGGGTCTGTGCTGGGACCACTGCTTTTTAACATATTTATCGATGACCTAGATAATTAAATTTGCTGATGACACAAAGTTGTTCAAAGTTGTTAAATCGCAAGAGGATTGTAAAATATTGTAAGAGGACCTTGTGAGTCTGGAAGACTGGGCATCAAAATGGCAGACGACGTTTAATGTGAGCATGTGCAAAGTGATGCATGTGGGAAAGAGGAATCCGAACTATAGTTTCGTGATGCTGAGTTCTATGTTAGGAGTCACTGCTCAGAAAAGGATTTAGATGTCATTGTTGAGGACACGTTGAAACCTCAGCTCAATGTGCAGTGGTGGCTAAGCAAGCAAATAGAATGTCAGGAATTATCAGGAAAGGAATGGAAAACAAAGATGAAAATGTTATAATGCCCTTGTATTGCGCTATGGTACTGCCGCAACTTAAATACTGTGTGCAGTTCTGATCGCTGTATCTAAAAAACGATGTACAGAGAAGGGCAACAAAAATGCTAAAATGCTAAAAGGTATTGATGCCCCTGTATAAGACTCTTGACTCTGGTGAGACCTCATTTAGAATATTGTGTACAATTCTGGAAGCCACACTTTCAAAAAGATATGAAAAGGATGGAGTCAGAACAGAGGAAGGCAACTAAAATGGTGTGTGGTCTTCGTGATAAGGCGTATCGGGACAGGCATAAAGATCTAAATCTGTATAATTTGGAGGAAAGGCGGGAGAGGGGAGATATGATAGAGACGTTTAAACACCTACATAATATAAATGTGCATGAGTCAAGTCTCTTTTATTTGAAAGGAAACTCTGCAATGAGAGGGCATAGGATGAAGTTAAGAGGTGATAGGCTCCAGAGTAATCTGAGGAAATACTTTTTTATGGAAAGGGTGGTAGATGTGTGGAACAGTCTCCCGGAGGAGGTGGTGGAAACAAAGACTGTGTCTGAATTCAAGAGGGCCTGGGATAGGCACGTGGATCTCTCAGAGACAGAAAGAGATAATGGTTACTGTGGATGGGCAGACTAGATGGGTCATTTGGTGTAATCTGAGGAAATACTGTTTTACGGAAAAGGTGGTAGGAGCGTGGAACAGTCTCCCGGAAGAGGTGGTGGAAACAGAGACTGTGTCTGAATTCAAGAGGGCCTGGAATAGGCACGTGGGATCTCTCAGAGACAGAAAGAGGCAATGGTTACTGTGGATGGGCAGACTAGATGGGCCATTTGGCCTTTATCTGCCGTCATGTTTCTAAATTTAGATTGATTAGAAGGAATCCTACTTTATAAAAAAAAAACCCATGAAATTTTTTGATAAAGTTTAAAGAAATCACCAAAATTAATTGAAAAATCAATGTTGCAAATACAGCAAAAAACAATTTTGGCAGCTAGTCAATAAAAATACACTGGTAAACAAAGGAACACAAGCTGAAAGAAAAATAAAATCTATTTTTCTGTTCATCGCCTACGCTACAACCCTAAGATCTGGTTTTGTGTTTCTTTATCAGTAGATATCCAGAAGCTCTGTGACATATGATGAGCACTTACAAACGTAGTCTGCACATATTAATATATCTTTTACTCTTTAGGACATGATTATTTTTTTAAGAAACAAAATTATGTCAGAATGTTACTGATTTAGTAAGTGGCAGGGAGTATAGCCAAGATCTGCTGATATTTTTTTTCCAGGGGAGAGGGAGATTGGTATGAATGGGAGTGTGGTGGGAGGAGAGCTTTTGTACAGTAACTGAGTCAGATATTTGATCTTAAGCTTTTCTTGGGATAGCAGCACTATCAATACATGAAAAGAAACTCCTTCATTCTTTTTCACCCCTTTTAGAAATAAAGACCGAAGAGCCAGTACCGTACAAAAAAAGGTATAAGTTAGATAAAAATCTTTTGCACTGGAAATTAAAGAAAAAAGATGTGAAAATATTTCATGATATTGGAATCACATAATGGCATATGAAAGACAACTGTAACAGGATGTGTTCACTCACCACTCTGCGTAAACATTGACCAGCAGCTCAAGTGTTATTTGAGTTAGCAATTGTTAAACTAATCAGATTTCACCAGCACACTGCATGAGTCACCAGGAATATTTACAGGATGCATCCAGTCCACTTGATGCTCCAGATATGACTTACTATCATACAGGCTGCTGACAATTATCTGGGGAGCCTGAAGCATGAAGCAGTGGAGACCATTTTGAAGGGGGGGAGGGATGCTGGGTTGTACAGACTTTCTTCCGTCAACCCCCCCCACACACACACACCAACCAATGAACTACTTTCTATGTTCTAGTCCAGGGGTCCCCAAAGTCCCTTCTTGAGGGCCGAATCCAGTCGGGTTTTCAGGATTTCCCCAATGAATATGCATTGAAAGCAGTGCATGCACATAGATCTCATGCATATTCATTGGGGAAATCCTGAAAACCTGATTGGATTCGGCTCTCAAGGAGGGACTTTGGGGACCCCTGTTCTAGTCTTTGGTGTCTTTGGCTTCATTTTCTGGTTCAGCATCTGTATCATTCTTTGCCTTGTCTGTATTCCGTTATTTTGTTTTCTGATCCTCCTGGTTTTTTTTTTATTTCATTTTTCTTTCCTGTTTCACTTTTCTCTCTCTCTCTCTCATTTCTTTTCTTCAGGGGTTTTGATACTTTAATACTTCCTTTTCCTTTGGTGGTTACCCCCCATTTTAAAAGCTTTCTTCTTGTCTTTTCTTACTGTTTGCTATTATTTCACCATTTCTTCATCTTTCTCCTTCATTATCACCCTGTAATTCTTTCCTTTCCCCAATCCAGGCTCACTCCACTATTCTGTCCTCCTCTCTCCTCACTCTTCTCTCATGCCCTTTTCCCATTCCATTGCCTGGACTAGGATAAGCAGTGATCACTAGTCCTTGTACTCCCTGATCGTTGAAGAGGCCGTAAGAGATATGCTGAAAAAGTATCTCATTGAAATTTTGAATGCTCTGGAAGAAATATACCATCTTTTGTTCAAGTTTGCCATTGCCTAAACAGACTAGTAAAGCATCTCCAGAATGTGATTAAAAAGATCTATTTTCGACTGCTACTACTAAGTAAACTTCGGATGAATCTAACAGGCCATAATTTTAAGCAAATTCTACAATCTGTAGTGTTAGCTAGTTTAGGCTACTGTAACATTGTGTATCTAGGAATGACCTCTTCTGATATGTGCATATTACAAGTTGTGCAAAATTCTATAATTCATACCTTGTTTGGAATTGGGAAATTTGAACAAGTGTCTGCCTTTTTTGTATCGCTGTATAAGTTGTTATTGCTGATTTATTTAAGTGTACATCAGTTAGCACCGATATTTGCAGTACTGTTTAACCACTTATATTCCTGTTCGATTTCTGTGTTCTGCCACATATTGTGATTTAATTGTCCCCACTTACAAGAAAGTGTGCTTGGAATCAGTGAGAAATAGTATCTTCTCATGTGCAGGCCCTGTTGAGTGGAACAATCTTCCAGTATACATCAAGCAAGAAAAGAACTTGTGTAAATTAAAAAAAGCTGTTAAAGCGCCATTTATTTTGTAAGATGAAGTATGATGTTAGATTTTGTGATGCCATTTGACATTTTTAAGAGCTGTATATTTTTATAGTTTAGGTATGTCCTTGTTTGTTGTTTTAAATTATGTATGTTTGTTTGTAATCTGCAATGAATAAAGGCAGAATATAACTAATAAACTATAATGCTCAATATTGAGTGAAGCCACTGCTCAATTAGATATCTTCTGCTTTGTTTGAAACATTGGACAGTGAAATTCCAACTAGTTCTACATTGCATGCAGCTTCAAACAAACAATGGCTCAAGAGAATGTATTGTTAGAAATGGAGAAAAAAAAACCCTTTCTATGGACTTAAGATCAGAGTCCTCTCAGACGTCTCTAAATATACTCAGCGACACAGGACGCAATTTATGTAAATACATAGTAACATAGTAGATGACAGCAGATAAAGACCCGAATGGTCCATCCAGTCTGCCCAACCTGATTCAATTTAAATTTTTTAATTTTTTTTCTTAGCTATTTCTGGGCAAGAATCCAAAGCTCTACCCGGTACTGTGCATGGGTTCCAACCAGTGTTCCCTCTAAGCTGCGCTGGCGTGCGCTGGCGCACAAAATATTGCCTCGCAGCGCACAATGTCACGTCACAGCGCACGGCGTACGGAGATGGCAGGCCGCGGCGAGAGGAGAATCGGGCGAGTTGGCGCTGGCGCCCGATATTTTTAGCGCACGGGGAAAAAATTTTGCTCACACCACCCGCCCGCTTAGAGGGGACACTGGTTCCAACTGCCGAAATCTCCGTTAAAACCTACTCCAGCCCATCTACACCCTGGTGTTTTCCAGATAGATAGGTTTTTGCCAGGTACATGTGACCTGGATTAGCCACCATGAAGATAGGATACTGAGCTAGATGAACCATTATTCTGACCTAGTAAGGCTATTCTTGTTTTCTTAATCTAATTTTTTTTTTTTTAGATGTCCATGCAAATAGCTATTGCTGTCAAATATGTTTTCTTCAATCCTTCTCATCCTACTTTTTTTAGCTATCAAGTGTTTAACGGGAGGAAGTTTACTACTAGTGGGTAAAACCCCCCGAATGGTTAGCTCTACAAGAAGAATTTGCTGTGGGTTTTAGGTTATTTTCTTCATAAGAATTATCCTTGATCTTCCATGATATAAACCTTGGATCTTCAATTTTGTGGACTTGAGTTAGACAGTTATTATACTGTATATTTTATTATTTTTTTCTAATTATTTTCCTGATAAGGTTTTAGGACTATATTACTGTATACTTTTCTATATAAGATTTTATTGCTTGGTTATGTATTGGTCAAACTACATAAATTACACCCCCCCCCCCCACTAAAGACAGACAGACTTGGCATGTTTACTTTTACAAATACCCTTCTGTCTTAGTAAGTACATTCTGCTGTTCAAGCAAGCTCAATGCACAGGGCAGAACAGAACAACATAATCTGAGAAATTAAAGGAGAGTAGCAATATGACCCTGCTTTTGTGTACAAATTTATGTTGGATGAGGCACTGCCCATAAACTAACAATTCTCAACCCAAGCATTGCTAGTGAATTGCCTCACTACAGTTTCCTACACATTCACAAAAAGCTTCCTGCCTCTACTATGTGAAGCCAAGCCATGAGGTCACCACTCCAACTGTGAGCGTGATGGGATCAGGGTCGAGGTAACAAAAGTGTTTTTAAAAAGACCACACATTGCTCATTAAATGCACTTTTGTTTTACTACTGATATTCTTAGTAGACTTTCCCTGGAGGATATTCCATTCTGTGGCACTTGGAGTCAAAACATACAGACCCAGATACACACACACACACAAAAAATTATCATTATAATAAACATAGGGCTCCTTTTACGAAGGCATGTTAGGGCCTTAATGCGCGGAATAGTGTGCACTAAATTGCCCCGCGCGATAGCCGCTACCGCCTCCTTTTGAGCAGGCAGTAGATTAGCGCACCTTTGTAAAAGGACCCCATAGCCTACTTAAATCTCAGCTACGAGAATTTACCTCATATTATACAAGTCTGTAGAATTAAAGTACGGTATCTTCCATTTATGTTCATTTTGTGAGGCTTAGTTACTCTTTAAGAAGTACTGCTATTTGCTTTTTCAAAATACCTTTTCAGATTAAGTAGATTTTGATCTATTCTAAAGAACTATGAAAATCAGGGAGGCAATGAGGGCTTGGCATGTCAAAAAACATACGAAATAGGCAGCACCCAGCAGTGCTGAGATGTTAATAGGCCACTAGGACATATACTTCACAAGGCTTCAACTATTGGTGCTACTGACAATTTCTAAAGCAGTGAAATTTTAGAATTGAACGAAAAGACTGTGGGAGGTCTCAATGGCTTCTTTTGCGTTTACTTGTTTACTTGTAAAGCCCGAGATATGATCCTACAAGATTGTAAAGCAGCTTGTGGTTTAGCCTTGGTCCTTATCCATATCCTCATTAACTAGGGAACACAAAGTCTTGCCATTGCCAGTTTTACAGAAAGTACTCACATATTTGTTTGCATGTCCATGAACTCTGACTTGGCTTCTTCAACTAAGTTACTATTTCTATTCTGATGTCACAGAATTATTCCTTGCCCACCTCCCTATTTGCGTTTGTCCACATTAAATTTCATCTGCCATTTGTATGCTCAATCTTCTAATTTCCTAAGGTCTGTCTGCAATTTTTCACAATTTGCATGCGTTTTACCAACATTAAACAGTTTAGTGTCATCTGCAAATTTAATCACCACACTTCTCGTTCCAGTTTCCACATCATTTATAAGTAGGCTAAATAGCACCGGTCCCAATACAGATCCCTGCAGCACTCTACTATTTACCCTCCTCCATCAAGAAAAATGGCCATTTAACCCTCTGTTTTTTATCCGATAAATCCAATTCCTAATCCACAACTGAACATTGCCTCCTATCCCATGACTCTTTAATTTTCTCAGGAGCATTGTGGCAGATCCAGTCCAGGTTTTCAATCGCCTTCTGGTCAAACATGGCCTTTCAGTTCTCTGCATTCTTCCTGCTTCCTCCAGGTCCTGTTCCAGCTATTCTCTCTGCTGCCCCTGCTCCAACAGTCGACTGTTAGCATGTATAGATTCCTGCAGCTGAGTTTGGAGGTCATCCCACTGTGCCAGCAGCCCTTCTTTCTTGCCCTGTTGCTGCTGGAGCTTCACCTCTAGCACAGCATTTTGCTCCCATAGCTGGTTCATCTTTTGTGTCTTAGATATCTGGATCCACTCCTGAAGTGCCTGAAAGTGCTGCTCCTTCTTCAGTGCCTGGGACTGTACTTCCATATCCGCACAACCCTGCTGAGCAGTCTGAAGGTCCTGCTGCAACTTCTGGTTCCCCTATAACAGCCTTCGAAAGAGCGTTCCAGATTTCTAACAAACTCTGGGTGAAGAAGAACTTCCTTATGTTTGTACGGAATCTATCCCCTTTTAACTTTAGAGTGCCCTCTCGTTCTCTCTACCTTGGAGAGGGTGAAAAACCTGTCTTTATCTACTAAATCTATTCCCTTCATTATCTTTAATGCTTCGATCATGTCCCCTTCTCAGTCTCTTCTTTTCAAGGGAGAAGAGGTCCAGTTTCTCTAATCTCTCAAGGTACGGCAACTCCTCCAGCCCGTTAACCATTTTAGTCGCTCTTCTCTGGACCCTTCTTCATGTACGGCGACCAGTGCTGGATGCAGTATTCCAGGTGGGGGCATGCCACGATCCAATTAAGGGTACATATTGGTTAAGGGTACATATTGCACTAGTTTTTAACACAGGAATGTCTAACCTCGGTCCTCAAGAGCCTCAATCTAGTTGAGTTTTCAAAATTTCTCCAATGAATATGCATGAGATTATTTGAATGTCTGTCTCCACTGTATGCAAATAGATCTCACGTGTATTCATTTTGGAAATCTTGAAAACCTGACTTGGTGAGGGCCAAGGTTGATCACCCTTGATTTAGCTCATCTACTGATTCTCCTGCTTTAAATGTCACCACACGCCACCTCTACATGCCATTCTATAACTACAAGTCTATCTTCGATGATGCATACTTTGCAGGTGGGCTTTCACAGGGATGGAGTCTGGAAGGAATGTAGGTGAGGTGCACTAGTATATATGTATATTATAGAATTTCATAATATATGCATAGATCTCCTAAATTTAGGCATGAGCTTTTACATTAGTTTTTATACTGCATATATCAACCAGGTTTTATGCCTTCCTTTGATGACTAAAAATTATTTATGCATTCTCTGAAAAAAGGTTTAATCTCAAAGCTATATAAAGCAATTATGAATATTGCATATTCCACTCCACATATTGTATATTTTGCTTTGGGAAAAAGTAATTGTAGCATAAAGGCCCTGATTCTCTAAAAGTGCGTCCCGATTTTAGGCAGCTGTAGGCGTCCTACAGCTGTCTAATCAGCCAATCGGGATGCACGTTTTTTTTAAAAAAATGCTCCCCAGGCAGGCCGCCTATATTGAAGGCGAGGCCCGCAAGACACCTAGGCCCTGATTCTGTATAGGACGCCCGGGAGAGGCGTCCTATTCAGAATCGGCCTAAACTAAACCCCGATTCTATAACCGGCGTCCATGTTACAGACGCGGGTTAGAGAATCGGGTTAGATTAGACACGGCCCGCTACACTTAATCGCGGCAAAGGATCTCTCTGCCGCTATAAGTATAGCGGGCCGTGGCCCCCTGACCGATCACTGGCAGGAGGGTGCCCAAACCCTCCTGCCCGAAGACGCACCCCCCTCCCCGACACTACTGACCGCCCCCCCCCCGACAATATCGGTCGCTGGCAGGAGGGTGCCCAATCCCTCCTGCCCGAAGACGCACCCCCCCCGGCGCTAACAACCCCCACTCCACCAAACCTGTTCTTACAGATGGGTCTTGCACGTCGAGCAAGCAGGCACGCCTCGTCGAAATGAGGCGGGCCCGCCCCTTCCCGGCCCATCCCGCCGAAGCCTAAGGCCTGATTGGCCCAGGCTCTAGAAGCCTGGACCAATCAGGCCTTAGGAATAGCGGGTCCGCCCATCCCTACTAAGTCTAAGGTCTGATTGGCCAATCAGGCCTTAGATTAAGTGGGGATGGGCGGACCCGCTATGCCTAAGGCCTGATTGGTCCAGGCTTCTAGAGCCTGGGCCAATCAGGCCTTAGGCTTCGGCTGGATGGGCCGGGAAGGGGCGGGCCCGCCTCATTTCGACGAGGCGTGCCTGCTTGCTCGACGTGCAAGACCCATCTGTAAGAACAGGTTTGGTGGAGTGGGGGTTGTTAGCGCCGGGGGGGGGTGCGTCTTCGGGCAGGAGGGACTGGGCACCCTCCTGCCAGCGACCGATATTGTCGGGGGGGGGGATCGGTAATGTCAGGGGGGGGCGGTCGGTAGTGTCGGGGGGGGGGGGCGGTCGGTAGTGTCGGGGAGGGAGGTGCGTCTTCGGGCAGGAGGGTTTGGGCACCCTCCTGCCAGTGATCGGTCAGGGGGCCACGGCCCGCTATACTTATAGCGGCAGAGAGATCCCTTGCCGCGATAAGTATAGCGGCCGCGTCTACTTACAATGTAGACCAGCATTTTGCTGGCCTACATTTTTAAGCTTCTCATCTACTAGGGAGACGCGTAGGGCCGCCTAGGTTCAGCCTAAGGCCCGCCTAAGGCACCTTCAGGCCTGCCTGGGGAGCATTTTTGTTTTTAAAAACGTGCATCCCAATTGGCTGATTAGACAGCTGTAGGACGTCTACAGCTGCCTAAAATCAGGACGCACTTTTAGAGAATCAGGGCCAAAATGTCCACTTTTGGTTGAACATCTGGAATTATACATGTTTAAAGGCTAAGAATTATGCAGAACACAGGTGAAAGTCCATCAGGAAAGGTTTAAGAGGTTAGGACTCTTCAACTTGGAGAAAAGAAGGCTGAGGAGAGACAGATGCTGGAACTCTACAAAATCCTGAGTGGATTTTCAACTCTTTCAAACAGCACATAGACTAGGTGAAGTTACATGGTAATACTTTAAAAATAAATAAGAGGAAATTTTTCACTCAGACCCCGATTCTCTATAGGTCACCTAAAATACTGTCACCAACCAGTGCGACACTAAGCATGATTCTATATAAGCTAGGCACACTGTATAGAAACATACTTAGCACCGTCTAAGTATCATTAGGCATCCCAACTTTTAGGCATACTATATTTAAGCCAAGGTTTTCTTGGTCTAAATTTGTACACCTAAGTTAGGCGAATGGCGCTTAAGTCAAAAACAGATGTCCAACTCAAAAACATGTCCACGATCCACCCCCTAACCACACCCACTTTTAGGTAGGTACTATAAACTAGGTACCTACTTTTTACAGAATTGCGTTTTTTGAATTAGGTACCATACTTTTAATTAAGTCTAATTAATGGCAATTATGAGGTGTTAAGTGCCAATTATGAGTGCTGATTAAGCCTTTTAACCAATTAAATTAGGTGCCTATATTGGCTGTGTGCCAATGTAAGTGCCTAACTTTAGGCAGACTTTATAGAATCAGGGCATCAATGCATAGTTAAGTTCAAGAACTCATTGCTGTGTGATGTGGTAAAAACAGTTAATGTACCTGGGTTTATAAAAAATTTTATGTGATACTTTGAAAACTTTAAAATTTATTAATAATTTAATATCTATTCCTATTCATAAATCCCTTTGGCTGAACTCCAAGATTCAAATTGGTGGATTTAAAATCATCTGGAAGCATTGGATAAGGGCGGGCATTCATATTTTGGATGATGTGGTATTAGATGGAAAAATGCTTGACTTTTTTCAACTACAGCACAAATTTGGTATTGCTAAATCTCAAAATTATAGATGGCTGCAGTTGAAGCAGGCCATTGAGGAAGGGTTCCCTGATTGGCGAACTTTTAAAAATTATTATAGCTTACAGATCTTATGCTTTCAGGTAGATTTCTTTGGTCATCATGCTGCGCAGTGGTATAAATTATTATCAGATCTTTTGAATAAAATACCAAAGAATGGTCTTCGTGCCATTTGGAGCTTTGAGATCAAGCATCAGATTAATGCGTCTCAATGGCCACGAATTTGAACTTGGAGGATGGGATGTACGGTGTCAGCATCTATGAGACAATCTTGGTTTTTTCTTGTTGCACAGAGTAGTATGGACCCCTGTTAAGTTAAATAAGTTGGATAGTTCTAAAACTAATAGAAGTTGGCACTGTCATCTTGAAGCAGGGATGCTGGATTATTTGCTGTTCTACTGTCCACTAATACAAACATTTTGGAAATCTATTTGGGATCAAATAAACAAATTATTGGATAATCCTGTGGCTTTAACATATGACACGGTGTTATTTAGTACAATGTTAAGAGCTAAAAGTCAGATTTCCTCTCACAACAATAAACTTCTTTTGATAATGACAGAGGTTGCTATGCAACTGATTTTGAGAAATTGGAAAAACTGGGACAGGTTTAACTATAGTTTTTGGTGGGAATCATTGTATCATATTTTTTAAATGGAGCGAATGTTGGCTGTACAACATGGAAATTACAAAAATTTTTTTAAGATTTGGGAACCATTGATAAGTTATTGCAAGGATTGATTTTATTTCTGGTTATTTCATTATACACATCCAGGGGGTATGGGGGGATTCACAGGACAATTCTAACCTGATTATATGTAATGGATTATTAATTGGGGGGGGGGGGGTTTAAAGTGATTGTTAGGTATATTTATTAGTTAAAAGTGTTTTACTGTTACATTATTTGTGTAAATAACTGTTATGCAGTATAATTGTTTGAAACTTAATAAAGATTTATTAAAAAAATAAAAATAAAAGGTTTGATTAGCTGGATAATTTCCTGGAAGAAAATTCTATAAACAGTTATTAAGGTAGACATGGGTAAAGCCTGGATTATCCACCTGGGGTCAGTAGCACAAAATTTTTCTACTTTTTGGGATTCTGCTAGGTACTTATTGACCTGGATTGATCACTGTTAGAAACAGGATACATGACCCAGTACAGTAATTTTTATGTTCTGTTATCTGTATGATGCAAATATTGGTACATATTTGTTCCCTGTACTTTTCATTTGGTAAAACAATATTTTAAAAAAAGTCTAACACTGCTTTATATTCCCAAATGACTTTTAAAATTGTCCTCCCATTAAATTCAGTGTTGCAAGCATTCTTGCCTGTATTATTTTAGTTATTTTTGAGCGAGGAAAGAGAAACATTTGTGTAGCAGAGAAGAAGGAAATCAGCATAGGTGGAATATTTTAAAGAGGGGGGAAGAAGGGAGAGAAATATTAGTGATAGGAATAACAAGAAGGAGAAAGAGCAAGAGGATTGGAGATGAGTTGGTGGAGAAAGAAAGGAAGCTTGGTAGGAATGAGGACAAAAGACAGATTTTTTGGGGGGTGGATGGGTTAGGGACACAGAGGGAAGGAATATGACAGGCTGAGTATGGGGAAAATATCTAGGAACATTAAGTTGGATTCAGAAGCAGTAGACTCTACTGACTCTGCTTTTATTTGTATCCATCAGCCCCTAACTTCTGCCATCCCCTCTTTTCAAACCCTTTCTCTGACTTTTTCTAAATACACATCCAGCTAATCCTCTCACTCACTACTCAACTAATTTCTTAACTTACTCCCCTGACAATCTCTCCTGTGCCTCCAGGTCCCAGCTTCTCCAAGACCCCCCTTTCCTTTGATTCCCCGTACCACTCCTTCATGTCAATCTCTGCTTTACCTTCCCAATGACTCTTTTCTCAGCAGTATCCTCAGATCTCGCTTCAAAGCATCTCGCTCCAAAACAAACTCCCCTCAGATCTTCTCTTTCCCTTTTTCTTCTTTTCTCCCCCCTTCCCCTATCAGGCCTGCAACAGCATGATGACAATGGTGGCATCTCAGGCCATGTCCTTGTTGGGGTTAGAGTTGCAGTTTGAACTATGAAGATCATTGTAGTGCAGTGTGATTCAAGAATGAGTTGTGCTCCAACAGTAGAGATGAAGGAAGCAGCTTGGTTCTCAGTTGTTGTTCCTCCTCCTCCTCCAGTAGGCTGGAGGTAAGAGGGATACCAGTTTCAGTTAGGCTGAGGGAGGACATTGAAGGGGGAAGAAAGAGAATCAGCAAATGAAGTATTAGGAGATAGATGTGAACCTGCCTAGTCCAATAATTCTATGGTAAAGGTCTGATTTTGTGGCCCTTAATACCACTGTGGAATAGTAGGAGACCAAGTCTGAGCTTCATTGTCATCATCTTGACACAAATCCTACAAACAGTCACAACATGGCACAGTACAAGATAATTAGGGCACAGCTTCTCTAGGAATAGGCATTTCCTTGAAGTTATTTATTTTTTTATGTGTTTGTTAGTGTAGTGTCATGAGGACATAAGATTTGTTGTACTAGGTTAGATAAAAGTCCATTTAGTTATGTAGTTTGTTTCTAATCAGGGCTAATCCAGGTCAGAAGCACCTGGTAGAAATCCAAAAATTAGCAAGACTCTATGCTAATTGATAAACAGTGCCTTTCCAAGATCTAATAGTTTATAACATCCACCTCCATCCAGTGGGAAAATGAACTACTGCTGAGCGGTTTTTACTGTAAACAATTTCATTTCATATACGCAACAGTCTTTAATCATATACGCAGCAGTCTAGAATTATGTAAATGGACGCTGGTACAAAGTTCTAAAACTTAGAAAGATATAAGTTTTGATGAGATGATAAAATATTGACTGTTCTTCATCACATTCTGATATGCTAGGAAACATCAAAGCAACATTAAGTTCCCTTGTTAAATTTGCCAGTCAATGACGATGCTGAACTTGTTTGAATGAAAGTGCATTTCCAGAGCATGGAAAGCTAACTCCAAGGCCACCAAAATTCTTAATGACACAGCTTCCTGAATTCCAGGCACTCATCTTGCCAGGAACTACTTCCTTCCTTGCTCTAAGTTGATTGTTTCAGAGGAGCTGCAAACAGCTAGATATTTCAAGCCACTGCCCAATTCACTTCACTGTGAGGAAATGGGGCTGTATTCTGGGAAGATGAGATAACACCAGGGAAGTGCCTTCTTCCAGAAACCAATACTTTTGGTATTCCATTATTTTGTCATTCCACAAGTCATGTTCATAAATGAATATTTTATATAAAGTGATGTCAGACATTTTTCTACCATTATTCAATGCTTAGATCAGCTGGCTGCTGATTCTACTTCACAGAGGGTTCAGCAGTTTCTACAATACCAGCTTACAGAGCAAATTGGCTAATTCCTGCATTTTGCTTTTTTCATTCCTTAAATAATAGGACCATTATAAGAATAACAGGTACAAAAGTCTTTAGGGCCCCCTTCTTTTTGCTCTTTACTTCACTCCTTCCAAATTCAAAGGTATGTGATAATGGACACACTTCTCAAATGCCACAGCTCTTCATCCTGCAAATGCCTCTGCTTCCTCTATTCCTCATTAACTGTTGGCTCCTGCTCCTTTCCTAATCTCAGCTCCTTACCAATTCTGGATGCCAGCTCCTTCCATATGGAGATAGCAGAAATCTACATGGTGTGGGCAGCTGGCTCGGTTAGTTACCTTAGTGTTTAGAGCAATAGGCTGAGAATTGGGGAAGTCAAGGTTTATATCCCACCCATACTCCTTGTAACCTTTGGCAAGATACTTACCTTCCTTTGCCTTTGATAAAACTAGATGGTAAACCCTCTGGGGAAAGGGAACTACCGTATTTTCACACATATAACGCGCGCGTTATACGTGTTTTTACAAACCGTGCATACCCTTGCGCGGTATACGCGTGAGCGCGTTGTACAATTTTTTTTTTACATAGTTCCCCCCCCCCCGCAGGACCGCTCGCACGCACCCGCACCACCACCCCGAAGGACCGCCGACTCCCCGACACGATCGGGGCAAGAGGGAGCTCAAGCCCTCTTGCCCCCCCGACTCCCCGACACGATCGGGGCAAAAAGGAGCCCAAGCCCTCTTGCCCCGCCGATTCCCCAACTCCCCGATAATATCGGGCCAGGAGGGAGCCCAAGTCCTCCTGCCCTGGCGACTCCCCCCCCCCGCTAGTTGTTCGGGCCAGGAGGGAGCCCAAACCCTCCTGGCCACGGCGACCCCCTAACCCCACCCCTGCACTACATTACGGACAGGAGGGATCCCAGGCCCTCCTGCCCTCGATGCAAACCCCCCTCCCCCCAACGACCGCCCCCCAAGAACCTCCGACCGCCCCCCCAGCCGACCCGCGACCCCTTTGGCCGACCCCCACGACACCCCCCCCCCCCCTTCCCCGTACCTTTCTGTAGTTGGCCGGACAGACGGGAGCCAAACCCGCCTGTCCGGCAGGCAGCCAACGACGGAATGAGGCCGGATTGGCCCATCTGTCCCAAAGCTCCGCCTACTGGTGGGGCCTAAGGCGCCTGGGCCAATCAGAATAGGCCCGGGAGCCTTAGGTCCCTCCTGGGGGCGGGGCCTGAGGCACATGGGCCCAACCCGACCATGTGCCTCAGGCCCCGTGATCCCTGCGGCCGTGTTTTCTGCTCCATGGCCGGATTCTATTTTAGAACGCGGCAGCAGAGATCACTCTGGCCACTCCCCTCCTCCCGCCCTCACTCACCAAGGAAAAAAGGAACAGTTGACCAGAAAAATAAATAATAATCAATGGATTTGTTCTGGTAATACATGAGAGAGAAAACAGAAGCATTTTAATTTACACTCACCGATCCCACTAATGGATAAATGAATCCAGCCCCAATACTGGCACGTACATCACTTATTGGCAGAATGAAGCCGGTTGGTACACCCTTTTTCTCAGGTTGGTGAGACAAAGAGAGGTGAGTCTTTGCCATACAGATTGGCAGATTTCCAAATCCCTAGTAAAGATTAAAGAAAAAAAAAAATACTAGGATTGTGAAGCCAATTAACTGACTTAATGCAATCTTATACTTCCTGAGCCTCAAAAGCGGCATATGCCTTTTCTTTCATTTCTCTTTACAAACCTGAATTCTTTTTAGTTTTGCTGCTACCAGAGAATGACCTGTAACTGAACTCAATGCAGAAACAAACAAACCACAGTGGAGATATGGTGTGCAATTTATTCAACAATCATAAAAGTCTGTGCGATGGCTCAATGGTCCTTATTATCTTCTATCATCTGCTTCAGTAATTTCTTTACTCTTCAATTTGTGATCACCATAACGTTTTACAGTTATTTCTTTGTCATCACAATCACTATTGGTTATGTGTATTTCTTAACAGATTTCCCAAAAAATGTTAGAACTAATCTAACATTTATGCAGCATTTCATTTATAAATTACCACTGTCTTATAGATCCTCAGTGGACCTCCAGGCACTCAAACTTTTTTCATATTGCTGGGCTTTATGCTCCCCATCATCATTGGATCCGGTTTTATAAATTTTTAAATATTTTTATATAATGCTTTAGTTAAGTTTAAATAAATATGTACTAAAAGTACTTAGCTGTGCAAAGACGCTTCATGCGGAGGTAAAATCACCAACATGTTTCACCCATGAATCTCAAAGGCTTTTTCAAGACTACCACTCCCTAAAAGATAGAAAGAGAACTAAGTCTCCATAAACTATCGCTAATTTTTAATACATAATTTACATTCACTAACGTTAAATACTCTTAAGCAAGCTAAAAACCTATTAATCCTTCCATGCTTATCTACCTACTTTAACCATTCCAACCGACCATAGCGTCTGGTAAAGAATGGCGCCATTACTCTTAATTAAGGAATTTAAACGCTCCAGCATCCCAGCTGTCGACCTACCATACGTTCTTAGAACATCAACGTCTGACGTCAGAGCGTACTAACCTCAGCTTTATTAACTCTATATTATTCTATGAAGATGATAGCGTGTATTAGGCAAGCATACCTGCGGGCACGTTATGCTCAGAGAGATTTGCTATTAAATGATAAGCCTAGAACAACAGAAGAGAGTAGATTAATTTGTGTGTTACCTTATTCTAAAGCATCGGGGGTACTTATCTTCTTGATAAAACAGCATTGGTCTTTACTTAATCTCCATGAGTGTTTCCAGGACCTCCCAATGTTCTCTTATCTTAGGGGCAAAACCATTGGGCAGGCACTTAGGAAGTATGATAGGATTGATGACAGAGATACAGAAGTGAAATATCATGGAAAATGGCATCAGTGCCAATGGTGTAATACCATTATGGAAGGCCCACAATGGAGGGATCCCCAGTTGGGCTATATAGTTAGGGAAAGGACTAATACCACTTGTAAAACATTTAAAGTAATTTATATAATAGTCTGCCAATGTAACTTAGTATATGTAGGACGGATGAAATGGCGATTAACATATGTTTAAATGAACATAAATCACACATAGTTACCAATTCCTTGCAAGCCCCTATAGTCCAATAGAACAGATAAAATGGAGAGTGATTGACAGTATGGATGAGACTTGCTTGAGTACCTGAATAAATTCATATAAACCGTTCTGAACTCCCCTGGAAGAACGGTATAGAAAAAAATTGAATAAATAAAAAAATAAAATAAGCTGGAGGGAGACTGGGATTGGAGACTTAACCTGTTAGAACAGCGATGGATTTACCGCTTGAACACAGTCACCCCTACTGGGTTAAACTACGAACTTGAATGGGCATCCCTGCTGTAGGGGGAGTGTCTTGGGGGGTGTCCTACACGCTATCATCTTCATAGAATAATATAGAGTTAATAAAGCTGAGGTTAGTACGCTCCGACGCCAGACGTTGATGTCCTAAGAACGTATGGTACGTCGACAGCTGGGATGCTGGAGCGTTTAAATTCCTTAATTAAGAGTAATGGCACCGTTCTTTACCAGACACTATGGTCGGTTGGAATGGTTAAAGTAGGTAGGTAAGCATGGAAGGATTAATAGGTTTTTTAGCTTGCTTAAGAGTATTTAACGTTAGTGAATGTAAATTATGTATTAAAAATTAGTGATAGTTTATGGAGACTTAATTCTCTTTCTATCTTTTAGGGAGTGGTAGTCTTGAAAAAGCCTTTGAGATTCATGGGCGAAACATGTTGGTGATTCTACCCCTGCATGAAGCGTCTTTGCACAGCTAAGTACTTTTAGTGCATATTTATTTAAACTTAACTAAAGCATTATATAAAAATATTTAAAAATTTATAAAACCGGATCCAATGACGATGGGGAGCATAAAGCCTGGCACTATGAAACAAGTTTGAGTGCCTGGAGGTCCGCTGAGGATCTAAAAGACAGTGGTTATTTATGAATGAAGTGCTGCATAAATGTTAGATTAGTTCTAACATTTTTGGGATATACAATTATTTAATGGTTCTTCATTTAAGTGTGTTTAAATAGTGCCAGAGGCTAACAATATTTCTTAACCGATGACACATTTCATTTAACTAACAGCCAGGGCATTTTGCTTTATTTATATTGTCTTTGAATCATCTATTATAATCTACTTTTAGTCACAATAAACCATAGCATGTTCTCTTTCCATGGTTGAGTTGTAAAAATGATCATAGTTCGATCATAAAAATATATATAAGCACTTATTTTTTTAAAAACATTTTTTGTGTATTTCTTCTCATTGAATTTCATAGTACAATTTATAATATAAGCTGATGTCTAATCAATTTATATCTTTATTTTATTTATTTGTACTCTTAAACCATTTTTTGGTCACGTTTGTAATTTATTTTTGTATCTTCGTAATTGTTTGAAACCATGCACATGCTGCATACTTATTTAATAGCATTTATATTAACAAAGCATATCGAGTTCAGTTGTGTAGAACGCATAGTGGCTCATATGATTTTCCACCAGGTAAATTTTACTCAACACATACTTTGCCTTATTTAAAGCAATGTAGCTTTTAAATAAGTAACTTTTTAATGAAGGATCTCAAGTTGTTCGTTTATCTTGTCCCATCGACACAACAGCCAATACGCTGATCTTTCATTAATATCTTAAGTTTTACCTCTCTCTTCTTTTTCTCATGTAGTTTTTAAGATTCTTTTAAAACACTTTTTAATGCATGTCATCATACTTACCACTAATAAAAGGACTTCAGAGTTTTTGTGCGGTTCAAGTATTGGCATTGTTTCGTTCGTTTATTTAAAAAATTAACTATGGTCGACTCTGAAATCTATCCTGCAAGAAGCAACCAACATATACATTAAAACTGAGAGCAAACGACGCAGAAAAAATAGACCACAGTGGTTCTCCGTGGAGATCTCAGAACTAGTAAAGCAAAAAAAAAAAAAAAGCTTTCGTTAACTACAAACAATCACAACGACCGGAAGCTAAAGAAACCTATCTGGCCAAATCCAGAAAAATTAAAACGACAATCAGAGAGTCCAAACTCAGGATGGAAGAAAACATAGCTAGGCAGGTAAAGAAAGGGGAGAAATCCTTTTTTAAATATATTAGCAACAGGAAGAAGAACACAAGCGGTATTGGGTGCCTAAAGAAACCTGACGGCAACTTTACAGATTTGGACGCAGACAAAGCAGAACTACTCAATAACTACTTCTGCTCAGTCTTCACCTGCGAAGCACCAGGATCCGGTCCACAGCCACAGACCAAGGGGAGTTCGGAGGACCCATTCCGGGACATAGAATTTACTGCGAGCGAAGTCTACCATGAGTTATCAAAATTAAAAGTAAACAAAGCTATGGGCCCAGACAATCTACACCCTAGAGTACATTGAGAATTGAGTGATGTCCTGGCAGAGCCGTTAGCTGTATTCTTCAATCTTTCCCTAAGCAAAGGAAAAGTTCCCCTGGACTGGAAAACTGCCAACGTTATCCCGCTCCACATAAAGGGATGCAGGTCAGAGGCTGAAAATTATAGACTGGTGAGTCTCACATCAATAGTGAGTAAACTCATGGAAAAGTTGATCAAGAACAGATTGGACACATTTCTGGATGATGAAAGATTAAGGGATCCCCACCAGCACGGCTTTACAATGGGAATGTCTTGTCAATCCAATCTGATAAGCTTCTTTGACTGGGTAACAAAAAAATTGGATGGGGGTGAGTCCCTGGACATCGTGTATTAGGACTTTAACAAGGCTTTTGATAGTGTTCTACACCGTAGGTTATTGAACAAGATGAACTCGTTAGGACTTGGAGAAACACTGACAGCATGGGTACAAAACTGGCTTAGCGACAGACTTCAAAGAGTAATGGTAAACGGTATTCCCTCAAAAACGTCAAAAGTGACCAGTGGAGTACCACAGGGCTCGGATTTGGGCCCGATGCTATTTAATATCTTTGTAAGGGATCTAACTCAGGGACTTCGAGGCAAAATTACATTATTTGCCGATGATGCTAAACTATGCAACATTGTGGGCAGGGCAACAGAACCTGACAGCGCAGCCAGTCCAAGCACTATGGAGCAGGACCTGCTTTTATTGGAACAATGGTCCAGTACTTGGCAACTAAACTTTAATGCCAAAAAATGTAAAGTAATGCACCTTGGGAGCGGAAATCCATGCATGAACGGTGAAAACTTAACAAGAACTACTGCAGAAAGGGACTTGGGAGTACTCATCTGGGATGATATGAAAGCTAACAATCAGGTGGAGAAAGCTTCAGCAAAGGCTAGACCAGGGGTGCCCACACTTTATGGGCTTGCGAGCTACTTTTAGAATGACTAAGTCAAAATGATCTACCAACAATAAAATTAAAAAAAAAACACAAAGCACACTGAAAGGCAGAGAAAATGTTAATTATTCATATTCCGGATTTTTTCAAAGAGGTTACGGCAGATGACTCTATGCAATGTCACCTCAGTAACAAAATACAAAAATAGACAAATACACCCCCTCCCTTTTTACTAAACCACAATAGTAGGTTTTAGCACAGGGATTTACGCTGAATGCCTCGTGCTGCTCTCAATGCTCATAGGCTCCCTGCGCTAAAAAACGCTATTGCGGTTTAGTAAAAGGGAGCCATAGTGCAAAATATAGACAGCAGATATAAATTCTCAAAACCGACACATTTTGATCACTAAATTGAAAATAAAATCATTTTTCCTACCTTTGCTGTTTGGTGATTTCATGAATCTCTGGTTGCACTTTCTTCTTCTGACTGTGCATCCAATCTTTCTTCCTTTCAGCCTCCTGTATGTTTCCTCTCCTCCAGACCTCATTCTCTCCCCCAACTTTTTCTTTCTGTCTCCCTGTTCCCCCTTCTTTCTGTTTCCCTGTCTGCCCCCTTTCTTTCTTTCTCCGTGCCCTCCCCCAAGCCACTCGGTTTGCTGCCACCGCCATCGGGGAACAGCCCCCAAGCCACCGCTGTCCCAAGCTTTCCCTGCAGAAGCGTCGCGCTGACCAGCATTCCGCTCCCTGACGTCAATTCTGACGTAGGAGAGGAAGTTCCGGGCCAACAAGGCATTTCTCCTCATTCCATCCAGCCTGAGCCCCATCTCTCCTTGATCCAGCATTTCCCTTCTGTATCTGTCAGAATTACCATTCCACCTATTTTCCAGCATCACCCTTCTTTGTGTCCATCTCACCTATATCCCTATCTCACCACTTTTTCAGAATCTTCATTTGTCTCTGTCCTTGTCTTTACCCCATGTTCACCATTTGCCCTTTCAATGTCTTTATCTCCCCCCCACACTTTTTCAGCATTACTTCTATGTCTCTATTTCACCTCCTCTTCATGTCCCCTCTGTATCTCTATCCTTATTCAGTAGGTCCTGCTTACTCTTTCTCTTCTTTGTGTCACTATCTCCATTTTCAGCTTTCCCCCTTTTCCTTTGTTAATGCACCCTGTAGCCAGAATCTATCCACCCTCCCTCCACTCCGGCCCAGCCCAGTATGAAATATTTCCTTTTGTTTCCCTCCCCTCTCTCTTTCTCTCTCTCTTCTGCTCCCTCACCCACGAGTCCTGCATCTGGCCCTCTCCCTTCTACCTGCACCTGGCAAAACCCCCCTGCTCCGCGGCTCTCTTAAGCAACTCGTCAGCAGCGGTGATCAAGACAAGCTGCCGACATCGCATGCTACGCTTCTAGAACTAATGCCAGCTCAATGCGTGGCAATGTAGTGTGCGCTATTCCGCGTGTTAAAGCCCTAACGCAGCTTAGTTAAAGGAGCCCTATATTTTGCAATTTTGAGTACAATTTATATATTATGTGCTATCTTATTCATTGTACAGCAACGATTCACAAAGCATAACTCAACTACTATATCATACAAGACTGTCAATGAAGCCATCCTATCTTATAAATACCATTCTCTTCTCTGCTCTACTCTTGCTCCTCCAATCTCACATCCTGTTAGGTGTTCCAAACTCCAACCCTGGCTCACTCCCCCCCTCCCCCCCGCATCTGCTACCTGCGATCATGTGCCCATTAACGCTGAACGTCTCTGGCTTAAATGCTGTGCACTCGCTGACTTTATACAGTTCAAATTCATTCTGACATCATTACAGTCTGCCCTCTGGCAGGCCAAACAAGAATATTATATCCACTTAACCACTTCTCTTAGCTCCAATCCTCACCATGTCTTTACCACACTAAACTCCCTACTCAAAGTACCCTTACCACCTATCGGCCTGCCGTTACAAAAGATAACTGATCAGAGCACTTGCTTTCCAAGCAGGTCAACTGAACGAATGGCTGGGCAATATTATCATGCACTCCTCATCCTACCTAAGTTTCAGAAAATTAGTAAAAACAAACTTGTTTAACCGATTTGTAACCTAAGACCTCTTAAGCCTCATTTCTTCAAATCTAACCGAATTGTTTCCCAAGATCTCTTATGCCTTACCTCTGTATCCTGTTTACCTGTATTTTGATGACTTTACATTGTACCTACATTAGTTGATTGTCCAGCTCTTCTTCGTTGTAAACCGCCTCGAACTACTACGGCTTTGGCGGTATACAAGAATAAAATTATTATTATTATTATTATTCCCACTTCAATTTCTTCCCAGACAATGGCAGAGTTCTTCTACAGTAAGATTCAGAAGATTCATCTTGAACTCTCAACCAGGCTATTTCCCCTCTCCTCCCTCCATCTGCCTCTTCTACTAACCTGCCCTCAACACTTGCCACCCTCATTTCTTTCTCTGAGATCACTGAGGAAACCATATATCTTCTCTCATCCTCCAAACCCACTATCTGCTCCTCCGATCAGATTCCCACTCACTTACTCTATGCTATCTCACCCTCTGTCATCTCTCCGATCTGTCACATCCTCAACCTATCGCTCTCCAATGCAACTGTCCCCGATGCCTTCAAACATGCCGTTATCACACCCCTCCTCAAGAAAACCTCACTGGACTCCACGTGTCCCTCAAACTATCGTCCCATCTCCCTCCTCCCCTTCAATATGTTGTTCACCACTATTGCATGGACTTCCTCTCATCCCATGCTATTATGGATCTGCTTCAGTCAGGCTTTCACCCTCTGCATTCCATGGAAACTGCCCTTACTAAAGTTCCCAATGAACTGTTCTTAGCCAGATTCAAAGGCCTCTACTCTTTTCTCACCCAACTTGATCTGTCTGCCCCCTTTGATACTGTTGATCATCGCCTACTTCTTGATACGCTGTCCTTGTTGGGATGCCATGGTTCTGCCCTCTCCTGGTTTTCTTCCACTCCTTGATACGCTGTGCTTGTTGGGCTTCCAAGGTTCCGCCCTCTTCTGGTTTTCTTCCTATCTCTCCCATCATACCTTCAGTGTATGCAATGGTGGTTCCTCTTTCACAGCCTTCCTGCTATCGATTGGTGTATCTCAACGCTCTGTCCTGGGACCACTCGTTTTCTCAATCTACACTTGCTCACTTGGAGTGCTGATCTCCTCCCACGGCTTCCAGTATCACCTCTATGCTGACGACTCAAGTTTATTAAAATTTGTTATCCCGCCTTTTCTGTAATCAAAGCAGCTTTACATAATAAAAATTATAGGGTGTAGGGAACAAAAAAACATCAGATACATTACATCATAGAAACATCAAGAGACAAACTTTCAAGACTAACATGACAAACCTAACTAAACGAACAGGCACACGAGGAAAGGAAAGAACTACGATCGTTGATAGGAAAGAACAAAAATAGGAGAATACGAGAGGGTGGGGAAACAGTATATTAAAATTAAAACCTGGTAAAGGATACTAGGTACTGAAAAGATTAAAAAAATTAAAAACATCCTTAAAAGGACGATTACATTGCAAATGCATCTTTGAACAGCATAGTTTTCAAACTAGACTTAAAGTTATCTAAGGCAGTGTCCTTCAACATTTTTATACCCGTGGACCGGCAGAAATAAAAGAATTATTTTGTGGATTGGCAAACTATTAAGACTGAAATTTTAAAAAAACATTTCCTCCCCGTCTCCGCGAGCTCGGTCCCCGCAAACCATCTGATCCCATCTGCACAAGCCGCAGTTATGATTTTAAATTGAACGTATTTTATTAAAGTATAAAAAGAAACAATATTCTGAACAATTGTGATTTTATAAATACAAATATACAGAGCACGGATCAACAAACCCCTGTCTCCCCTCCCCTTCACATATATCCCCTCTACTATCAAGAAAACTGAACAAGCCAAGTTATTATAGAATGCTACACAGAAATATCATGCTAACAGAATACTGCAGTCCCCAGTTATGTCTCTAGCAGGATATATATTTCAAATCTGATATATTCTAATGACAAAATAGAAATAAAATTATTTTTTTCTACCTTTTGTTGTCTCTGGTTTCTGCTTTCATCTTCTTTCACTCTTTTTCTTCCAGCTTCTGCCCTGTCTCTTCAATCCAGCATCTGCGCGTTCCATCCACTGTCTGCCCTCTCCCCCTTCCATATGTATCTGACTTCTCTCTATGCCCCTCTCGCCTGTCCATCCATCCCCTGTCCATCTCCTTTACATCATTCTTCCAGCTTCACTGCTTTCTTCATTTTTATCTCTCCTACACCAGATCTAGCATCTTTATCCCTCTCTCATTTCTCTGCTGACCCCCTTTCCAGCATCAATCTCTCTCTACTTTCTCATTCCTCTCTCTCCCCTTTCCCTCATCTGATCTCTCCATTCCACCCTGACCCCTTCCCTCCTGTAATCTCCATGCCAGCTGTTTCCTTCCTTTTTTCCTTCTCCCTTCCCTCCTTACTTTTTTTTCCTTCTCCCTTCCCTCCTCCCCCTATCCAACATTAACTCTCTTCCCATCCCTCTCCCTCCTAGCAGTATCTCTCCTTCTACCTCCCTCCAGGTCCAGTAGCAGCTCTCCCTTTATCCAGCAGCTTCCCAGCCTCCTACAGTGGCTTCCTCCCCTTCCAGCAGCACTCAGTACTTGCCTGCAGCAGCAATTTACTTAGACAGCCTTGGGTCAGTTGCCGCTTCTGAGGAAAGAGGAGGTTGCCGGTGAATCACTGCCCTGGCAAGTAGGAGAACTGCTGGAAGGGGAGACAGCCACTGTAGGCTCCCTAGGATCTTGCTCGCACACGCTGACCATCTCCCTTGTACTTGCAGCTCTCTCCCTTCCACTTGCACCTTCCCTGCGGCCCTCTTCAGCAACTCGGCAGGAGCGGCGATCAAGACAAGCTGCCGACGTCGGGACCTTGCCTCCCTGAGTCCCGCTTATTTTGTTTCAACTTCCTGTTTCTGAACAGGCGAGACTCACAGAGGGAAGGCCCCGATGTCGGCAGCTTGTCTTGATCGCCCGAGGCTGGGAGGAACCGCAGTTGGGAGGAAATTTAACTGTTGATTCGATCTCGCCGGCCCTGTGCGGACCGGCAGAAATTTTCTGCGGACTGGCACTGGTCCGCGGACTAGCGGTTGAAGAACAATGATCTAAGGTAGTAATATCAGATCTACCTCTCTGCGCCAAATAGCGCTACTGAAACCCAGACCAGAGTCTCAGCCTGCCTGTCCGACACTGGTACCTGGATATCTCACCGCCATCTAAAATTGAATATGGCTAAAACATAGCTGCTCATATTCCCGCCTAAACCCACCTGTCCGCTTCCCTCATTCTCCATCTCTCTGGACAGCACTCTCATCCTTCCTGTTTTGTCTGCTCATAATCTTAAAATCATCTTTGACTCCTCTCTCTCCTTCACTACCCAGATACAATATATCACTAAAACCTGCTGCTTCTTCCTTTATATTATTACCAAAATCCAACCCTTCCTCTTGGAGCACACTATCAAAACACTTAGCCACACCCTCATCACCTTGCTACTCTCAGGCCTTCCGCATGACTTATATATTCTGGGAAACAGTCTTTCTGGTTGTCTTGTGAGGCATCCCAGCCACTGAGCAACCAAAATTCAAGGGGGTGTATTGAGATGTATATTATGGGCATGCTTAAACTTGGACATCTTGCGGCAGACCAGACCAGAGTCTCCCCTCTCCTAAAGTTGCTTCACTGGCTTCCCATCCGTTTTAGACTACAATTACTGACCTACAAATGCACTCACTCAGCTGACCCTTACTATCTATCTTCACTTATCTCCCCCTATGATCTCCCCCCCCTCCCGTGAGCTCCGCTAAGCTGGTAAGTCCCTCCTCTTCAACTGCCAACTCCAGACTCTGCTCCTTCTGCCTTGCTGTGCCATAAGCTTGGAACAAGCTGCCCAAATCCCTACGGCGGGCTCCATCTCTGGCAGTGTTCAAGGCCCAGTTAAAAGCCCACCTCTTTGAGAATGCTTTCGACTCCTAACTCCTTTCACCTTGGGTTCTGCATCTCCAACTCTATATGTCATATCTGTCTGTTCAAGTTAGATTGTAAGCTCTTCTGATGCATAGATTATACAAAATGCTAACCAGCCATAATAGAGCTGTTGTAAGGGCTAGCACACATGTACATACCATATTTTTTGCTCCATAAGATGTACCCTAGATTTAGAGGAGGAAAACAAGAAAAAACCCATTCTGAACCAAATTCTCCCTGCCAGGCTCTGCACCCAACCCCACACTCCTTGCCAGGCTCTGCACCCTGTCTCCCCTCCCTGCCAGGCTCTATACCCTGTCCCCCCTCTGGTAATCTAGTGGCAGGCAGGGACTGGGCACAGATGTCAAGGCATATGACTTTTTAAAATATGCAATGTCACCTCAGTAACAACTATAGAAAAAGACCAATATAGTGCAAAATATAGACAGCAAATATAAATTCTCAAAACTGACACATTTTGATCACTAAATTGAAAATAAAATCATTTTTCCTACCTTTATTGTCTAGCGATTTCTTTCTTTCTTTCCTTCTGCAGGCCCAACAATTGTCCCTTCCTCCCTCCCTCCTTCCTATGTCCCCTCAATGCCTTCCAGCCTTTGTCCTCTTCCTCCCCCTGTTGTCTGGTGATTTCTTTCTTTCTTTCCTTCCTCAGGCCCAACAATTATCCCTTCCTCCCTCCCTCCTTCCTATGCCCCCTCAATGCCTTCCAGCCTTTGTCCTCTTCCTCCCCCTGTTGTCTGGTGATTTCTTTCTTTCTTTCTTTCCTTCCTCAGGCCCAACAATTATCCCTTCCTCCCTCCCTCCTTCTTATGTCCCCCTCAATGTCTTCCAGTCTTTGTCCTCTTCCTCCCCCCGTTGTCTGGTGATTTCTTTCTTTCTTTCCTTCCTCAGGCCCACCAATTGTCCCTTCCTCCCTCTCTTCCATGCTCCCTTCACTGCCTTTGTCCTCTTCCCCCCCAAACTCAGGCCCAACAATTGTCCCTTCCTCCCTCCCTCCTATGTTCCCCTCACTGCCTTCCAGCCTCTGTCCTTTTCCGCTCCCCCACCCACTGGATTTAATTACCTCCCGCTGCTGCCACTGTGAGGATGAAGCAGCAGTAGCAGCGGGGGGAGGGGGGACTCCTGGTTCAGCAGCACGGCACCGGAACGGAAATAATTGCTTGGAAGGGCCAGGTGGGTGCAGCGATTGCACACCGCCGGCCCAGAAACCTTACCCCCGACGTCAATTCTGATGTCAGAGAGAAAGTTCGGGACCTTCTTGCAGATGTCAGAATTGACGTCGGGGGTAAAGCTTCTGGGCTGGTGGCATGCAATCGCTGCACCCGCCTGGCCTTTCCCTTCTTCTACTTTCCCGAGCAATCAGTAGCGGCAGAGGGAGAGGGGCAGGTGGCGGTTTAAAAAAGGTAACGGGGGGGGGGGGATTTGGGTATTCGCTCCATAGGACACACTCTTTTTTCCACCTACTTTTTTGGGGGGGAAAAAGTGCGTCTTATGAAGCGAAAAATACAGTATATTATTTTGTACTTATGCTAGTATTATATAAAGTTCAGTAGGCATGCACTTGACTTTATAAAACAGGTATAAAATAGGAATGTGAAGATGCAACTTTATAAAATTATCCCCTTAGAATGTAATTTTAAAACATATTGTTTAGTTGGAAAGCCAAGTACCTATTATGATGCTATTTTATTAACACACAGACACCTATGGGTCTTTGCAAAACAACATTACAAAACTTGCTGAAATTACAGCTAAAATAAAGCCATAGGAGTTGAGAGTAAACATGCCCTGCTAAAAGTATGTGTAATAGTGCAAATTTTATAAATTATGTGTAAATCTCGTGAATCTACCTGCAGTTCATCCATGAAGACATCTACATGTAGTTTAATTTTATATGAAGTCTGTTACATGTATACAAGGGTTTACACTCAAAAAAACCTTTTTAAAATTAAACCCTGGATGCTTATGAATCTTTCTTATACTGAGATAGGGTTAGAAATCTCTCTCTCTTTTATTTTGGCCCTCTTTTACTAAGGTGCGCTAATTGAATCAGCACACGCTAAACGCTAATGCATACATGTTAGTTTATGGATGCGTTAGCGTTTAGCACACACTAATCGGTTAGCGCACCTTAGTAAAAGAGGGGGTTAGTTCTTTAGCATGGAACCAAAAACAACCTGGGATACTTGTCTTCAACGAAGAAGTCAATGGCCAGTAGCCAAGGACGTTTGGTTTCATGAACATTTTTATCTTGATCCATCACAGTAGAAATCAACCCATCTATAATGACATAATTAATTTCAATGAAGTTATAAAGCCAGCAAGAAGCGATAAGAGTAACTTTTCTGTATTAATGTGTATAAATTTTACCTGGCAGGTGCAAACATCTATTTTAGACTGTGCCGTAGGAGACAGTTCTATATCTTGGGCGCCATAGATCTTCTGTGCAATGCTTCTTATCTTTTCAACAATGGGAAGCTGCAAACACAGAAAATTAATGTTGAAAATGTGTTAATGAAAGATATTTTATTTATTTCTATTTTTTTAATGCCATTTCATTGGTGGTCATTGAGGATTCAAAGACTAGATGACTGATAATCAATTAGCACTGAATTTGAATAAAACTGAAATCATGGTGTTAAGTAAATCCAGTGTTATGCAAGTACTAGACTTTCTAACATTTTAAATTTTGTGATCCCTGTACTAAATCAACTAGTTTGTTGTCTAGAGATGTGCTTGATTAAGCTCTTTCTATACAACCAGGGTGCCTCTTCAACCTCTGTCAGACTAGTACTCAACATTACAGAAAAATACCAAATCAGAATCCACTCATTCGCGGATGACATACAGCTCTACCTTCCCCTAGGCCAGGGATGTCAAACTCAATCACATTAAGGGTCCGAAATCAAAATATTTTTCAACTGGACTTTTTACAACTGATATATAGTATAGCTTTTATCTTTATATTACATTCCTCCTCCCTCCACCAGAGAACAATAATTTTACCTACTTATTAAAGAGGTTTTAAGCATGACACTGTGTTGTTCAGGGTCTAGCCAGAAAGTACCCTGACCAAAGATTACTTAGTCTACCAAGAAAAGAGGCATGGCAAAGGCCTCTGGGAGGTATGGCGAGCAGTACTGACCTTGGTGGTCTGAATAGGTGTTAGAGCAGTGATTCTTATTGCTCACAGCACACCTAACCATTCACGTTTTCAGGATATCCACAATGAATATGCAATCGCAGGGCATAGATATGTATACCAAGGAGGCACTACATACAACCTGACTGGTTTGGTATGTTAGAGAACCTGAATTCCAAACTTTTGGCTCATCATTCACATACTGGAAAAGTATCCCTCTGATTAACAAGAGAGAACCAGACAACTAGACTTCAAATCACACCTATTTTAAACAGCTACCTGCAAATCAAAATACTTTATTATAGGACCAAATGATGGGACAGAGGTCTTTGCTGGAAAAAAAGCCTGTAAGACAAAGACAGAGACTGAGATGGACAGATGAGGGCTGACTCAATAGGTTGTGATGCTCTAGACAACTTTTGTTTTTGTGCTCTCTGTCTCTCTGTGTTCCACTCCTCCCTGTAAGCATACTGGATTGGATGCCTAGCCAGTGTGTCTTCCGGGAGTGGGAAGTGGCAGGAGGCAGTATCAAGGTACTCTGTTCACCTATCAGAGACCAACTTCCATGAGGGGGAGAAAATAAACAACCTTGGGGAGGGAGGGAGTGTGTGTGTGTGTGTGTAGTGGTGTCAGCATCACAGGCTAGTTGCCAGAGGGCAGAGATCCTGAAAGCCGACTCTTGTTCCTTGTCTGCTTGTCACTTGGGATGGTAAGCAAGCTGAGCCTGGCTTCAGCTTAATCTATAGGCTGGTGATGTCACAGACTTAGGCATTTGGTGCCCTTTAGTACTGGTGCCCTGGGCCAGAGCCTCATCTGATCCATAGGTTAAGCTGGCCCTGAGACAGACACATACTTTCAGAGATACAAACACATGCATACCATCACACCCAGAAATACATGCACATACTTCAGTACAAATATATACTCAGGCAGACACAAATGCACACAACAGCTGTTTTCTAATCATTTTTGCCAATTGCTATGCATTTGTAAGAAGCTTGTTTTCTATATACAAATATCCCTGCAACACCTGTCTTGTGCATTATTTGCTATATCCAATGACTGCACCAGGACTAGCTTGCCACAAACGCTTACTAAATCAGTTCCTTATATCTTGTTTAAACTATATAAACAACTTGCCTTGAGTTTAGCCTCCTGCCTGTTTATCCTAATGCACTCTGTACCACCCATCTTGTCTCAAACTAATATCTGCATTTGACCCCTCGGCTACAGGATAACTTGTATTATAAAAAAAACATTAGTGTCATATCTGTTATTTGAATGTTCTGATTTGTGCTTATAAGATGCTGCATAAGTATTTTGTTTTCTTTTAAGTATGCATTATACAAGGGTCATTTCATAAATAATGCACACTATTTTTAAAATTTATGGGCCAAGCGCCTTAGGCCCCACCAGTAGGCGGGGCTTTGGTACTGATGGGCCAATCCGGCCCCATTCTTCGGTGGCCTGCATGCTGGACGGACGGGTTTGGCACCTGTCTGTCCGGCCAACGACGAAAAGGTACGGGGAAGGGGGGTGGGGGTGTCATCTGGGGGGGTTTCGGGTCGGCTGGGGGGGGAGGGGGGTTCGTCGAGGGCAGGAGGGCCTGGGATTCCTCCTGACCGTAATGTAGTGGGGGGTGGGGGTAGGGGGGTCGCCTGGGCCAGGAGGGCTTGGGCTCCCTCCTGGCCCGAACGTGTCGGGGTGTAGGGGGGGGTCTCCTGGGCCAGGAGGGGTTGGGCTCCCTCCTGGCCCAATCGAGTCGGGGGAGGTCGCGGCTTCAACGGGGCAAGAGGGCTTGGGCTCCCTCTTGGGGGGGGGTCGTGGTTTGCCATGGCAGGAGGGCTTGGCACCCTCCTGCCTGGATGGTTGTGGGGAGGGGGGGGATTCTGTAACTGGTGTTGTTTTTGACAGACACCAGTTACAGAATCCAGCTTTTAGGTGTAGGACTGGCTCCTCCTTCGCCTAAAAGCCCTTCTGTTGGACGTTTTTGGCTTAGGCGTTTTTTTGTTTCATTATGGCTTAAAAGTGTAGACGTGCTGTGGGGGTACTTTTAGACGTAGTGGAGATTGGGCGTTTAGGCAGGGGAAGGCCATAATCAAAACATGGACGTTTATTTTGGTTATGGACACTTTCCCTGCTTCTGGGTTGAACGTTTAGGGACTTAGGCCAAAAGGAGACTTAGACGCTTTTTTTGATTATGCCCCTCCACGCTTTTATGCCACTCCTTAAAATTCCATGACTGTTTTAACTTTATAAATTCCTCCAGGCAGGCATTCCGGGCATCCGCCACACTTGCTGATATTGTTCCTGAATCTTTCCTCTCCCTGCTTTGGAGCTTCATATCTAACTTAGGCTTTTGAACCTGAACAAACACATTGGAGGCCTAAAATTAAGATCCTAGGTTTTAAGTCCCTGAATTTAGGAACATTTCCAGCTGAAAACTCAGGTTCTTAAATTCAATTAGAAATTCTCCTACATATAGGAAGCATTAAAAAAAAAACCCAACTGATCCCCAAAGCAGTCTTTCCATTTAATACTGCTTGACATACAGTATGACCACTAAGGCTGTTGGGCTAGGGTTACCAGATGTCTGGGAAAACCTGATCCATTCCTTTTCAGTTTAGTCACTGCCTCACATAAAATTGTAGATGATACTTTCTCAGAATCTTAATTTGATCCTAAAGTCACAATAATCTGCACCATGCAATCATAACAACAGAGTTTTCCCAACCACTACATATTTAGAATAATATTTCTGAAAAATTGGGCAGAACATGTTTATATCTTTGACAATTTTTTGCATGAAACTGAATGTACATATAAAGACTATTAAAAAAGTGTTACATCTTGAATCATTATTATATACCACCAGTAGTAGATTGAACTGTCCTTGTACTGCGTAGGTTTATCAGGGTCAGCTAGACTGCGGTGTGTAATTCAGATTTTAAAAAAACCAATCTTTTCGGAAACTAGTTAGTTAAGATCTCTGTGGGGAGTGAGTTCCAAGTTTTGGCAATTCGCAAACTATTTGCAGTGGGGTTTAGTATAATAATAATAATTTTATTTTTGTATACCGCCATACCATATAGTTCTAGGCGGTTCACATAAAGAAATTATACAATCAATAAGTAAAATACAGTTAAAATGTGTTAAAATCAAACTAATACGTTAAAATCAAACTAAAATAAACAAACTATAAAAACAATGTACTATTTACTAATCAAGATTCTGAAACATCAATTTACAAATTTTTCAAAGAAATCAGTTTTTAGTATATTTTATACCCTTCATGGATGGGTAAAATAGAGTTAGTCTTCTGAGTTGTGATGTTCTAGTGTTCTGCCTAGTATTTCTGTGAATCTTGGGAAGCTGTTAGGAGAATGATTTGAAGTCAATTAATTTTTCCACTGGGAGTCAAGTGTACCGTAGTTCTTTTGAGGAGCAGTGTGACATGATTGAATCTTGGCTTACTTCAGTGTTTTGTATTAGTTGGAGTTTTTTTTAAAGATTTCACTGAGATTCCTGAAAGTAATGCATTACAGTAATCCAGTAAGGATAGAATGGTTGTGCTAATATCCTGCAATGTTGTTGGAAGAAGAGAGCTCTGATTCTTCTCAGTTTTTGAAGTGTGGCAAATACTCTTCTACTAAGGACTCCTTTTACTAAGCAAGCATAAGAGCATTTTACCGTGGGCTGGTGAGGTAAATGCTCCGATGCTCACTGAATTCCTACGAGCGTCGGAGCATTTACCTCACCAGCCCGCAGTAAAATGCTCTTATGCTGCTTAGTAAAACCCTAATAGACTTTCAAAGTAACTCACTCTGTCTAAAGCACTGAACTTACAAAGGTATAATATAACTTGTGAAGGGGGGATCCTCAGTGTGAAGGCACAGCGAAAGGAGAACAATCTCCATCGCTCACATATTCTGGTGAAGGTCTAATAACCTCCACCTGCACACCATTATCGGGTCCCTTCCATGTGCACAAACCAACCAATCAAGTGAACAAAACAATAAGTGATAATAATAAATCACATATTCACAGTGCTAAAGAAAAAACAGAGTAAGATACTCTGAAAGTCCCCCAGCCGACTCCCAGGAAAAAATAAAGCAGACTTAGCTTGCAGACAAGGTCCGAAGATGAAAACAGTGGCGGGGCAACAGAACCCACTGCCAAAGTCAGGTTCTACCAGCCCGGTTTCGGAGACTCTGGGTCCCTTCCTCAGGAACCTGTAGCATTGAACGGACAGCAATCATTCAGCCATGAGCGGCAATAGAAGCAAACAAGCCAGCAAGGGGAGAGGAACTAACAGGCAAGCAACCTCCACCGGGAGAGCGTTCCAGGTGTCCACCACTCGCTGTGTGAAGCAGAACTTCCTGGCATTTGTCCTGGGCTTGTCCCCCCTCAGCTTCAGTCCATGACCTCTTGTCCTGGTCACATCTGACATCGTAAATAACTTGCACTATCTTGTCGATTCCTTTTATTATTTTAAAAGTCTCAATCAGATCCCCTCGTAGTTTCCTCTTCTCAAGGGAGAATAGTCCCAGTTTTTTAAGTCGTTCTTTGTAGTTCAAGTTCTCCATACCTTTAACTAGCTTCGTTACTTGCCTCTGCACCCTCTCCAGCAGTTTTATATCCTTCTTTATGTTGGACATAAACATAAGTGTTGGACATAGTATTCCAAGTGTGGTCTGACCATTGCTCTATAAAGCGGCATTATGACCCTCTCCGATCTACTTGTGATTCCCTTCTTTATCATGCCCAACATTCTATTTGCTTTCTTTGCCGCTGCCGTGCATTGTGCCGACAGTTTCAGGGTCCTATCTATCAGTACCCCCAGGTCTTTTTCTTGTTCGCTCTTACCCAGAGTTGCACCTGACATTCTATACTCGTGCTCCTTGTTCTTTCTGCCCAAATGCATTACCTTGCATTTTTCCACATTAAACTTCATCTGCCTATTTCTCTAACTGGCTCAAATCTCTCTGTAGTTCCTCGTTGTCCTTTTGTGATCTGATTGCTCGACATAACTTCGTGTCGTCTGCAAACTTGATGATTTCACTGGACGTTCCTTCTTCTAGTTCGTTGATGAAAATATTAAATACGATGGGCCCAAGAACCGAGCCCTGGGGCACACCGCTAGTCACTTTCTCCCAATCTGAGCTTCCCATTTATGCCCACCCTCTGCATTCTGTTTTCCAGCCATTTGCATATCCACCTTAGTATGTCTCCCTCTATTCCGTGGCTTTGTAATTTCCTGAGAAGTCTTTCGTGTGGAACTTTGTTGAACGCTTTCTGGAAGTCCAAGTATATTATGTCCACTGGTTCCCCATTATCGATTTGTTTGTTTACTGTTTCAAAGAATTGCAGCAAATTCGTCAAGCATGACTTCCCTTTCCTGAAGCCGTGTTGACTGGCTCTCATCAGGTCATGTGTATCCAAGTGCCGGACTATGCTATCTTTGATCAGTGATTCGACCATCTTTCCAGGGTCTCACTGGTCTGTAGTTGCCCGGTTCTCCTCTTGATCCTTTTTTGAAAATTGGGGTGACATTTGCTATCTTCCAGCTGTCCGGTTCTAATTGACAGGTTAGCAAGGTTTTGCAGTAGTTCTCCGATTTCTACCTTCAGTTCCTTTAATACTCTCGGGTGAATTCCATCCGGTCCAGGGGATTTGTCACTTTTAAGTTTGTCGATCTGGTAGTATATCTGGTCCAAATCCACTTCTACTATGGTGAGGCTGTCCTCTATTTCTCCCTTGAACACTTTCACTGCTTCAGGTATTGATGTAAAGACAGACGCAAAGAAAGAGTTCAATCTGTCTGCAATATGTTTGTCTTCTTTGATGTACCCTTTTCTTCCCTGGTTGTCCAGCGGACCCTATGCCTCTTTTGCAGGTTTTTTCCCTTTAATGTATCTAAAAAAGGGCTTGAAGTTTTTGGTCTCTTGCGCTATTTTCTCCTCATAGACCGTTTTGACATCCCTCACCGCCTTGTGACATTTCTTCTGATCGTCTCTGTGGCTGTTCCAAGCTTTGGTTGTTCTTTCGCGTTTCCATTTTTTAAAGGAGTTCTAATCTCTTACGGCATCCTTCACCTCATTAGTAAGCCATGCTGGTTCTCCTTTGCTTTTATTTTTCCGTCCTTTGGATATCTGCGGAATGTAGAGATTTTGTGCTTCCGTGATAGTATTTTTCAGTAGGGACCATGCCTGATCTACCGTTTTAATTGTGTATATCCTTTTCTTGAGCCGTTTTTTTACCATGGATCTCATGCTATCATATCTTCCTTTTTTAAAGTTGAGGGTCGTGGTTAAGGTTTTGATACGTTTTCCCTTCCCGATGTCAAGTTTAAAGTTGATCATTGTGTGATCGCTCGTCCCTAGCGGGACCGTGACTTCTACATCTTTGGTCTGACCCGTAATGCCATTTAGGACCAAGTCCAAGGTGGCATTCCCTCTCGTCGGCTCTCCCACCAATTGTTCTAGGAAGCAGTCCCCTACCATTTCTAGGAACTTTGTTTCTTTGCCGCAGTTTGAGGTTCCCAGGCTCCAGTCTATCCCTGGAAAGTTGAAGTCTCCCATGATCATTACATTGTCTGAATTACATCCTTGTTTGATTTCCTCTATCATTTCCGAGTCTGTCTCCTCCGTCTGTCCTGGGGGTCGATAATAAAGGCCAATTTTTGTGTTGGTACCATTGTGTCTAGGAATCTTAATCCAGAGGGACTCCAGCTTCTCTTTCCCATCCGTCTTCATCTCTCTAACAGATTCTGTTCCTTCTTGAACATATAGGGCAATACCTTCTCCTTTCTGCCCACTTCTGTCCCTTATGTATAGCTTGTATCCCTGCAGTACTGTATCCCATTCATTTTCATCATTCCACCATGTTTCTATTATGCCAATGATTTCTAGTTCGTCACGTCTTGCTATTGTCTCTAACTTTCCCATTTTGTTTCTCAAGCTCCTAGCATTCGTGTACATACATTTAAGTTCCCTTTGTGATCCCTTCTTGGGCTTTCTAAGCTTTGCAGCCCCTACTGTGTCTTTCGTAGTATCTGTCTGTGCTCCTACGTTGTCTCCCTCGTTTGCTTTGTGCTCTTCTCCCCCTAAGTCTGAGTAGTTGTCCGTAGTTCCTTCTTCGGGGCATTTTGTCGCCCGGGCCATCGACTGGTGGTCGACTGTCGGTTTTCCCCTGACCTTTAGTTTAAAGCCTTCTGAATGGCCCTCTTCATGTTGGTCACTTCGAGGTATCTGTGAAGAACTCTCCTGACATCTAGCAATTGCAAATTCTTAACTTCATTTCTGGAACCCATTGGGCTGAACGCAGGCAACTGGACCTCTTGATTAACATGGAAGGCTGAAACTACTTTCAGTAAAAGGGAAGGAACCTTCCGCTTGAGACTCCAGCCTCTGAGAACTGGAGAAATGGCTCTCTACAGGACAAACCTTGCTGCTCTGAAACTCTTCTTGCTGAGCTGATAGTCACCAAAAAGGCTGCCTTTACTGTAAGGTCTATAAGGCCTGTAAGGTCTATAAGTCCTGTAAAGGCTCATATGGTGTCTGACAGAGAGCCTTCAGAATAGAGTAGAAAGGGTAGATGTGAATCACTTGTTTACTCTTTCCAAAAATACTACGTCTTGGGGAAATGTGATGAAGCTACTAAACAGTAGATTTAAAACAAACTGAAAATATTTCTTCACAGAAAATTAAACTCTGGAATTCATTGCCGGAGAATGTGGTGAAATCTGTTAGCTTAGTGGGGTTTTAAAAGGGTTTGGATAATTTCCTAAAAGAGAAGTCCATAGGACATTATTGAGATGGTTTGAGGAAATCCTCTGCTTAATCCTAGTATAAGCAGCATAAAATCTGTTTACTACTTGTGAACTTATTAGGAACTTGGGACCTGGGTTGGCCACTTGATAACAGCCATCGTACTGTGGGATCTTCCCCTTGGTCGAGGGCCACCACTGCTTCCTGCATACTTGCTCCTGTTTGTGACTCTGTATTTCCCAGCAAGGAAGACTCACTCTGTGACAGCAAGGGCATAAAGACTGATCCCTCACCCTCCAAATTCCTATCAGAAAGGTCCACAGGATCTTGGTCAGCTGCTAATGACTCTGATGCGCCTTGGGATCCCAAACCCCCTTGTGTGACCCCTAGCTTGCTGCCAGACCTCATATGAGGATCTCAGCTATCCAAATAAGCTCTCCATATCAAATTAACAAGCTCTCCACATCAAATTAACAAATGCAGGAGAAAAGTCCTTACTAGGCATCACTGAGTTCCCTTTATATAACTCTACCTTACATTTCTAGGCTCCGTGGCTTCCACGCTCTTACGCTAAGGCACGTCACTGTTCCTGGGCTCTGGGAAGGATTTTCTCATAGTAGACAGGCCCCCACAGAGGTTCTTCAGCCCTAGAGACTAAAGGGAAGGCTAAGCCCAATGCTCCCCGCTTCCCTTTCATGTGTTGCACAGCACGAGACACAGGGTGTTCTTCCGGCATCCATTCATCTCAAAACTAGCATGAATTAGGGGTTAAAAAAAAAAGCCAGAGGACTCCATCCCTGCCAATTTATAGGCAAAATGAAGTGATTTGAAGGATCTGGAGAACTTTGAAAAATCAAATTGGGAAATCAAGATGGCCACTGCAGCAGCATTTTAATGTCAAAAAACAACTTAACTAAAAGTTTACAAAACTCATAAAATAAGATTTTAGAGGTGAGGGACCCTAGAAAATGTGGCAGAAACCTTGAAAATAGGTTTTTAGCCCTCCACCCCACCTGTTTTTGTCCATAGGCTGTAATAGCCTTACTCAATGTGATATGATGTGGGAGAAGAATCCCTGCCTCAATCAGCCAGTCCTCCAAACGCTGAGGTCTTCAGGCTGCCAGTGAAACCGAAGTCAGACTGATTCTCAACCCCCATGACTTCCTCCTCTGGCTGGCTGATCTTATCAGTACATACCTAAAAGAATATATCCCAAAGCTGTGTTGGCGATTGCGCTGACACCTATACCGAAGGAGAGGCTATTTCCCACTGCCCTAAGGTAGATATTGAAAAGGGATGGTAAGAGCGGGGAGCCTTGTGGGACACTGCATGAGGATTCCCAACTCTGGAATCTTTGGCTGCTTTTCCAAACTTCATAAGTCCTGTTTTTCAAGAACTGGGAGAATCAATTGAGGACTGTACCATGCATACCCATTTCACTGAATTTCAGTAGGAGTGAGTGGTTGATGGCATCAAAGACGGCCGAGATGTTGAATTGTAGTACAACAGACTATTTTCCTTTGCTCAGGCATGATTTGGTTGTTGAGTTTAATTATAATAGTAGTGTTTCAGTGCTATGTATAGCTCTAAAACTGTGTTGTGAGCTATGGAATCCATCTACTTGGTCGAGGAAGTCAGTTAGTTGTGTGCCAACACAGAATTCTAAGAGTTTTGCAGGCCAGGGTATTCCGGCAATGGGCTGGAAGTTCTCAACCTTAGTTAAATCGAGGCCTTGGGCTTTTGGTATAGGTGTCAGTGCAATCGCCAACACAGCTTTGGGATATATTATTTAGCTTAGGTATGTACTGATAAGATCAGCCAGCCAGAAGAGGAAGTCAAGGGGGCTGTGGTCCAACAACTTGGCTAGATATACATCCAGGCAGGATGATTTTTTTGAGAGCCTCTTCATCCAGCCTGAGATCTCTTTGGATGCGACTGGGGAGAAATTCAGCCAGTATCTATCAGCTGGTAGGAATCTGCAACAGTACAGTTAAACCTCAGTAGCAGGTTTACTGGTACTCTCTAGAGCTCAGGGTAATATTTATAGTTTTATCTTTTCATAAGTGGGTTAGGGCTATTATGGTCAATGTGTCTGACCTTATTTGAAAGCAGGCTCTTGACAACCCAATATAAAAATGCTCCCAGAGTGTCTGGCAGTGGAAGGAATGTGTGCTGTTCCTGAAGTGATGATTACAATCTGAATATTTTTTTTTCTAAGGTGAGTTGTAAGAACTGGAGATGCAAGGTTTATTTATTTCTCCAAATTTCTATCACTATCTTTACAAGTCTAGGCAGATTCTAGCCTGTCACTGAATTGTATATGGCCCATAAGACAATGTGGAAGTATACACAGAAAACTACACACACAAATGTAGTTAACCAGAGTTTTCATGAGTTTAAATACTATATAGTGGCATAGCAATTTTTTTCCATCATTCTTAGCTAGAATATTACTTGTTTATTTATCATAGAAGTTCTATGGAACTCTGTGCATTTCTAGTTGATATTAATGTTGTCACTGGTTGCCATTTTTTTTCATATCTGCTCATTTGTGGCCTTCTAGGAATAGTAATGACATTCATAAGGCCTTCTGTGGATAAAGGTTGCTCACCCCTGTTCCATCCAATTCCATAGAGAATCCAGTTTTCACTCTTACACAGAACAATTTGTTGAATAATGGTATCAATTATTATGATTTTTTTCTTGAAGCTGAAACTAGCTGGAGGGGGGTTCTTTATGTATAGAAATTGAAAAGATGGGGGTGGGAGGAGGTGTATGTGATATGGTGTGCATGATATGCAAAAATGTCACATTGGCTTGTTTCTCTGTTGCCACCCCAAATATTTCTGTCTAGAGATTCCATAGGTCTAAGTGTTAGTCTATTACTACATGATAAAATGGTGCATTGTGTAATTTGTTAAAGGGACATTCATAGGAAAGGGGCATGGGTGAGGTTAACATTTGCACAGGCTGCTAACAGAATACTACAAGTTACGTGCATAAATGTCATATTTAGGAAGTAACATTTACATGACCCATAGACCTGTCAAATGTTTGTGCCTACATTTTGGGGCACTGATGTGAGAGGGCCTTCTCTTTTCCATTATATTTCTATAGAGCAGATGATCTTTAACACAGTCAGCCAGTAAGGTTTTCTAGATATCCACAATAAATACACATGAGATAGATTTGCACACAACGGAGGCAGTGCATGCATATGAATGCATATTTATATCATGTATAGTCATTGCAGGCGTCCTGAAAACCAGATTGACTTGGTGGGTCCCAAGGACTGGATTGAGAGACTCAGTTCTTGAAACTTTGAGTAGCTGGCTTTCTGAGACAATTCTAGCATTCCCAGGTATTTTGCTTCAATCCTCTTATCACCTCCTTCTGAATTTTGAAATACGGCAAAGCTAGAAGAGATCAGATGTTAATTCTCAGCACTTTGTCCCTGTTTTTCTTTTCAAGAAAGGAAAGAGAAAATGTTTCCTCTTCCCATCTCTCACAACTTCCTTTTATATGCAGAGTGCTCTACCATCTGCTGGCTGAACTTGATGACAGACTCCTCTTACATCAATACAATTATCTGTTGCATCTCTAATACAGGAACACATTATCCCCTGTGAACTCTAAACATGCCCTACATACTTTTTCCATTCACTGTATAAAAGAAACCCAACAACTAAGGGTGAGTTACAGTTTATGACTGTAAGAAAAGAACTTTTCTATCCTCAGAAAAAACTAAAGTTTTCTAGCTAATATTTTGTCCAAAAAGGCAAAATTATTCCATGTGGATTAAATACTGTTATAAGCAATGAACACCTCTCTAGCTCAATCAGCAAAGTAATTAATTTAAATGTGATATTTTACTGGAACATAGTATGTGGTGTTAGTCAAGGGATACATTGCAGACATAGTTTCTGGCCCCCTAGTATCCCAACAAGCTGCAAGAACAATGGATCAAAAAATTAGCTAGCAAGCAGACATTGTGCTGAGAATGTACGTGCTTTTTTCCCATACTCAGGAAATACTAGCAGTTCCCCAACAAGCAGAACATACAGTACTGTTAATATTTTTTGTGTTCCACTGACAAAGAATTGGTTCTTAATTACAAGAATGTCCGAGAATCTCTTCTATTATGACAGAATGAAAACTGTAGTCCACATTCTGACAGAAAACTGTGGATTTATACCGTACTGATGGATGGGTGACATAGTAAAACATTTGAGATAAACTATCAGTAGTAGAAGTGTGCAGACAGTATGGCTATTCATATGTTAAAAGTACATTAAAAACATGCTAATTTTCAGCCTTCATCTTGAAGGAAAAGAAAGCTTATTTGGAGTTTATTTGTTAAATTTTCTATACCATTCTCCTAGAGGAGCTCAGAATGGTTTACATGAATTTATTCAGGTAATTGAGCATTTTTTCCTGTCTGTCCCGGTGGGTTCTCACTCTATCTAATATACCTGGGGCAATGGGGGGGAATAAAGTGACTTGCCCAGGGTCATAAGGAGCAGCATGGGTTTGAACTCACAACCTCAGGCTGTGTGTCTGGGTTTGTTGTCAATAGGTTGGAGACTTGGTTGTCTATCTTCGCTGCCTGAGTGGCCAGTAGTCCGTTGTATAGTTTTTTCCGTTTTACTTCTTTGATTGGGGTGTAAGTGAATGGGGTGTGTGTTTTTCTATGCCTGGTAGAGGTGGTTTGGATGAGGCAGTCGTTTAGGTAAGTTGGGCTGTCTCCATTTATAGTATACAGTAGAATTTAAAATGTATTCTTTCCTGGATTGGAAGCCAATGAGAATTGATGAATGCCTCAGTAATGTGATCATGTTTTTTCAATGAATAGACGAGTCTCAGAGCTGTATTCTGAATTGTCTGTAGTTGTTTAATCATTATTGCAGGGCAGGGAGGTAGAGGATGTTGCAATAGTCTAGGATACTTAGGATTAGAGATTGTACTAGGAGCTGAAATTGTGTTTTTTCGAAGAATTTTCGGACTTGTCTAAGGTTTCTCATAACTGCGAAAGATTTCTGTATTGTTTTGTTAATTTGTGGTTGCATGGTGCAGCCTCTGTCAATAGTCATACCTAGAAGTTTTAGGGTGGTTTGCAAAGGGTAGTTGATAGAGTTGATTTCTAAGTTGGTTATGGTTGGGATTTTGTTATTTTCTAGGAGGATGAATTTAGTTTTGTCTGGGTTGAGTTTCAGTTTGTGGTCTTCCATCCAAGTCGTAACTGTAGCTAGAGTTCTGTGTAGTGTGTCTGACATTAAGAGCATTGGTTGGTCGAAAGGAATGAGGATGGTGATGTCATCAGCATAGCTATAAGAGGATAGGCCTTGTTTGTTCAGGTAAACACCAAGAGAGGCCGTATATAGGTTGAAGAGAGTAGGGGACAGTGGGGACCCTTGTGGAACGCCGCAGGGGTTGGACCAAGGTTTGGATTTTTCTTTGTCTGATTTTACTTTGTATGTTCTGGATTTTAAGAAACCTTCAAACCATGAGTATACTTTATCTGAGATGCCTATTGAGTCCAAGATTTGCAGTAGGATGTTATGGTCTACCAGGTCAAATGCCGCCGTCAGGTCCAACTGTATGAGCAGCATTTTTTTTCCAATGCTGAGGTGTTGTCTTGCTGTGTCAATAAGGGAGCCTAGTAGTGTCTCTGTGCTGAAGTTAGTTCTGAAGCCGGATTGCGTGGGATGGAGTAAGTTATGGTCCTCGAGATAGTTGGTGAGGAATTTGGCTACTAATCATTCTGTTAGTTTGATATATAGAGGTATTGAGGCTATTGGTCTGTAGTTGGATGAGAGGTCTGTTGGTCCTTTTGGGTCTTTTAAGATTGGTGTGATGATGATTTCGCTGAGGTCATTCGGGAAAATGCCATCTGTGAGCATGGTTTGTATCCAGTGTAGGAGTAAGGTATGGAACTTAGTGCTCGCTGATGATAGGAGATATGGCGGGCAGTGGTTGAGTTCACATGATGCGTGGTTGTACTTATTGTAGAGTTTGTTGAATTCGGTCCAATGTATCTTAGGGAATTGGGACCAAGATCTGTCTGCAGCACAAGATTCATTTTCTGTGGGGAGTATTGTGACTTCGAGTAGGTGGGTTGGGTTACTAATGAGAGTAGCTCTGGTGTTTGTAATTTTATTCTTGAAGTGTTCAGCTAGGAGGGAGGCTGAAGGGGAGGAGTTATTGTTAGTGGTCAAATAGGGTATGGTGTTAGTTAGATCTTTTAATATTTGGAATAGTTTTTTGGTGTCTTGGATTTCCGTGCCTATTAGGTTGGTGTAATGTTTTTTTCTCTTTTCTTTTAATAGAAGTTTGTATTGTTTGTTAATTTTTTTCCAGGCGGTTTTCGTGTGATCTTGGTTGGTTTTTCTCCATTTTCTTTCCAGACGTCTACATTGTCTCTTGAGTAGGAGTAATTCTTCATCAAACCATTGGTCTGATCGTCTGCATGTTCTGGTTTTGGTTTGAAGTGGGGCCTGTTCATCAAGGATGTTGTTGCTCAAATAGCCCCAGTGTGAAATGAAGTCTTTGGGGTTATCTTCTTGGATTGTTTCGTCTACTTTTGACCAGAAAATGGTGGGCTCGATGTGTTTGCGTGATGTATAGGTTACTATTTTGGATATTGGTTTGGATTTGTTTTTGGTCCAGATGATGTTGAAGGTGTAAGTGTAGTGGTCTGACCAGAGGGATGGGGACCAGGTTCCATTAGACGTTTGAATTTCTGAAGTAGATGTTTGATGGGTCATGAAGGCTGCAATGTCCAGTTGGTGTCCTTTCTCATGAGTAGTTTGTGGGTTTAAAATTTGGAAGGATAGGGCATTGAGGAAAGAAAGTAGATTGTCTACTGGCTTGGATGAATGGTCTTCAAGATGAAGGTTTAGGTCTCCTAGGATAAGATTGTGAGCTGCTGTAAGTGAGTTTTATATATGAAGTTTTCAAATTCGGATCTAACCATGGCCCAGTTTCCCGGTGTTATATAACAGAGCATGCAGTTTAGTGAGTTTTTCAGTGCAGTGGAAGAGATTTCACATGTTAAAAGGTCCATGTAAGGGGTGGAAGTTTTTTCCAATATGTTTAAGGTTAGGGAGTCTTTGAGTAATCCACCTCCTCTTTTTTCTCTCTGCAGGTCACTGTAATTTTGTATCCTTGAGGGCAGACTTCTGTAATTCTTGGGTCTGTGTCCGATGTTAGCTGTGAGGAAGAGGCAGTCTAGGTTTTCGTTTTTTATCCAGGTTTTTATAAGTTCTGTTTTTGGACCTAGGGCTCTGACGTTTAAGTAGGCACAGTTAAGGGTGGTGGTTTCTGTTTGGTGGTTGTGAATCGTTTTAGGGTAGATGAGTGAATTTGGGTTATGGTGCGGTTTGGTCTTGGGTTGTGTTGCTCTTCTTCCTCATGCTGGTGTTATGGGGTGTTGAACGCTTGTTTGGTGGTTGGAGTTTCTGTCTATTGGAACTCTCCTGTTAGGGTGAAGGGTTTTGATTGCAATTGAGCTAGTGGGAATGTTGGGTAGGTTGTTTGCTTCAACCTTACAGCTGGATATGAGAAGGATTATTAATAGGATAATCTGGGTGTTTGTTTGTGGAATTAGCTTCATTATGGAGGTGGGGCTGCTGGTAGAGGCAGTGTAGTTTTCAGTGGTTAGGTTGTTGGCTGTGTTTAGTGTCTGGGTAGGAGAGTAGGTTGTGGAGGGAGGTGTTGAGGACCAGCGAGAAGGTAAAAGAAACTAAAACCGGCAAAATCAAACTTTTAAACTGTTGGAGAGATCCCGCTGAGCCTTCCAACTGGCTCAGCGGTGCACCATCGGGAGGGGAGGGGGCGGAGTTCGCTCCCACGCCTAGAGTGTGCCTTACTCTGCTCCCGCTCTGCCCCAAGTGCTCTCGGTCCGTGGGGGAGGTGTTGAGGTCCGTCGAGAGGTAAAAGAAACTAAAACCGGCAAAATCAAACTTTTAAACTGTTGGAGAGATCCCGCTGAGCCTTCCAACTGGCTCAGCGGTGCACCGTCGGGAGGGGAGGGGGCGGAGTTCGCTCCCACACCCAGAGTGTGCCTTACTCTACTCCCGCTCTGCCCCGAGTGCTCCCGGTCCGTGGGGGGAGGTGTTGAGATCCGTCGAGATAATCACTCTAGCAGTACATGAATGCTGCTGCTTGCAATCAACTTTGTAAGCAGTATTATTTATATTACCTGCAAGTAGTTAAAAGAAACTGGCCAATAAAGCCTTAACTCCACAGTGAAAACAATCCACAGATGAAAACAAAAACAAAAACTGTGGATACAGATGTTTTGGAGATAATTTATTAAACACTGGCATATAAAACCATGAAAATTCAATTAAAAAAGTACAATGATAAAAATTGAACCGGACCCTACACGGTCCGTGTTTCGGCGAACACGCCTTCCTCAGGGGTCCAATGGTTTGCAAACTCACATATAAAGAATTGGACTGAAAACAGTCTATTTTCTTTAAACATGTGAACAAAGAACACCACAGACCGTGTAGGGTCCGGTTGGATTTTTATCACAGTATTTTTTATCATTGTACTTTTTAAAATTGAATTTTCATGGTTTTATATGCCAGTGTTTAATAAATTATCTCCAGAACATCTGTATCCACAGTTTTTGTTTCTAACTTTACAAACCCCTAAGGTTGGAAGAATTATTTTGAACCTGGTGCCAGATGGACCAGAAGCAACTGAGGATTGTTCCTGTCCCATCCCTACTAGACCCCAGGGATTTGAAAAGCTAGACTCCATGGGGGGTGGTGTAAGGATATCAGGAGGCTGCAGAAAGGGGGTATTCAGAGGGGTTTGTTGGAAAAGAAGGGCTACTGGAGGTGGAAAGGGGGACATTATGTGCCAGGAGTATAGGGGGCAGAGGTATTGGATGAAAGGTTCTGATGTAGGGGAATATGAAACAGGGGACATTGGGAGAAGGGGCAGTTCAGTCATATTTGGTCAGTCCCATTAAGATGCTCCTGGCCAGGAAAAATAATGTATTTTTGTAAGAACACAGCTTGCAGTGTTTACTACACTGCATTATTCAATTTATACAGTAATAAGTTGTTTATCATGCATTTGCAACTCATTATTGTGTATTCCCATGGTATGCCAATGTGCATTACAGAAACATAACACATATTAATGGACAAACAAGCATTATGGCCATAATGCATCTTAATAACTACCTCCCTTAATCACTTGTCTTTATGCTGTATCTGAGGCAATGGAGGATAAACTGACTTGCCCAACATCACAAGGTATTTACCGTATTTTTCATGCCATATGATGCACCTGACCATAAGATGCACCCTAGATTTAAAGGAAACAAGAAAAAAACATTCTGAACCAAATTCTCCTTGCCAGGCTCTGCACCCAACCCCACACTCCTTGCCAGGCTCTGCACCCTGTCCCCCCTCACTGCCAAGTTCTATACCCTTTCCCCCTCCCCCCTCTGGTGGTCTATTGGTAGGCCGGGACAGGGGACAGGGCAGGCAGGGACAGAGCAGGCAGGCCTAGTGGCCAAGTGACAGGCAGGCCTTGTGGCAGGCAGGCCTAGTGACAAGCAGGGCCCCCCAAACTCCCCTGGTCCAGCAGTCCTGCCCTTCCCTCTGGCTGAGCTAAGCAGTGTCAAATCGGCCCAAAAGGCAGGCATAAGCTTTTCTCGCGCTGCCTTGTCCTGTACGCTCCGTGAATGGCTGCAGTCAGTTCTCGTAGGCCACACCCCGCCCATGCCCCAACCCCACCCGGATGTCAGCTAGTGCTCCCTCCCTTACGCCCTCCAAGTGAAACATCTGTGCCTGCGACCCTGCCTGTGCCCCACTGGAACGTCAGCTAGTGCTCCTTTCCTGCCTCCCAAGTAAGAGTAATGCCTGCACCACCACCAATGCGCCAACCCCACTGGAATATCAACTAATGCTTCCTCCTTCTTTCCAAACATAAGTAATGCCTGCACCCTTACCTATGCACCAACCCTCATCAGAACATCAGCTACTGCTCCCTCCCAAGCCACAGGAACACCCACATTCATACTCCCCATCTGTGCACCACCGGAACATCAGCTAGTGCTCCTTCCCTCCCTAGCGAGACTGATATCCTCCCAGGTCTACCGCGATCTCATGGTGGTTTAGCGGCGCGTTGGGGCAGAAGCGATTCCCAGCCTCGTGAGACTGCTGCTGGAAGTCCCAGCGGCCATTTTTATTACAGAGGAAGAATGGGCAGGAGCAAGTGGGAATCGCTCCTGCCCCAACGTGCTGATAGACCACAAGATCCCAGAAAGCTGGGGGAGTGTCAGTCTCGCTTTCTAGGGAGGGAAGGAGCGCTAGCTGACGTTCTGGCGGTGAGCAGATGGGGTGTGGGTGTTCCTCTGACTTGGGAGGGAGCAGTAACTGATGTTCTGGTGGGGGATGGGGCACAGGTGTGGAAATTAGTTTTGATTAGGCGGGAGGGAGCACTAGCTGATGTTCTGGAGAAGGCATGGATGGGGTTGTGCTAATTGCGGCAGCAAAAGTCTGCCTGTTCAGAGGTGGTTGCTGCAGCGGTGGAGAGGGTAGATTCTAATATAAACAGAGACCCCAATTTTTGGGGTCCAAAATTCCCAGTTTATAGTTGAGTATATATGGTATCTAATGTACCTGGGACAATGGGAGGGGGTTTGAACCTACAACTTCGCAAAGAGCAGCATGGATTTGAACCCACCACTTAATGATGCTCAGGCTGTAGCTTTAACAACTGTGCCACACTTTCCCCATGTTAGTGAGAGAAGCAAGATTTGAATTATGGTTTCCTTAGTTCTTTGATTGCTGCTCTAATTACTTTACTTCTCTTCTATCTCTTCTATCTATCTTCTCATGTATCTAATAACCTTTTTGTTTGGTACTTATCCACACCAAATTTTCAGGATACATGAGAGCATATGAAAACTATAAGAGGGGTGTTTTCTTCAGTTCCACCCATATATGCAGAGTATGGATGTATTTATGCATTTCATAAAGAAAGCTCCTTCAGCTCCAGGAGATTTTATTATTGTATGAGTTTTCCTACAAGGTCGAACCAAAGGTTCATCTAGTCCATTATCCTGTTTTCAACAGTAACCAGTCCTGTTCACAAGTACCAGGTAGAGCAGGAAAAAGGAGCAAGATTCCATGCTACTTAACTCCAAGTTTGTTTAAAATTTCTATCCCGCCCTAGCAGGAACCTTCATGGCAGCTTACATTCTAATGCAGAAAGACTTTTTTAACCTTACCTCCAGGCTATAAAGAAATCTGAAGTTACTCTTTTGATTGGAAGCCTCCTTCACTGCTTGAGCCAAGTCCACAGCCCCTTTGCCACCCAGGGCCCAGTGGTTACAGGGAACAGCATCGCAAGCACCAGATTCTTTGGCAATCTTACAGACAAGGTCAATCTCTGCAGGTGAGTCACTTCTAGGAAGAGAACATACATATTTTTTCTCATTTCTCTTCCTCTCATATTGAGATTTCAGTGCGACAAAGTCTGATGATTGATTGACAGATAATTTGTTAACAATATTTTTTGCCCATTGTATTTTTTTTTTTTTAACTTAGCAGTTTTCTCCTTGTCTTTCCAGTTTAATTAGGACCAGTTTCTGATATCCTCCCAGGTCTACCGTGATCTCATGGTGGTTTAGCGGCGCATTGGGGCAGAAGCGATTCCCAGCCTCGTGAGACTGCTGCTGCTGGGTTATGTGCCATGAGCCTTCATCTGCAACTACCCAAGATTTTTCTGTTACATTTTCCTAACCAACTAAGCCTTACCTATGACCAAGGGCTTCCAACCACACACAGAAAAAGAACATTTTTGATCAAGTTTAAATAAATCACCAAAAATTAATGGAAAACAAATGTTACTAATATTGAAAAAAAAACAAAAAAAACCCCCAACCTTTGAATTTTGACAGATTTTGGCAGTTGGTAAAAAAAACCCAACAAACCAACCCACCAAACAACACCTGTAAAGGTAGGGGGAGTGGGCAACATTGCGGCATGAGTCGGTTTCGAAAACGATCTGTGAATCTGGATTCTTGCTATGGAGTTACCTCAGAGCTTAATGCCACATACTAAAAGAAAGGGGGTAGTGAAGGTGGTTCCCTCTTCTACCTTCACATCTTCCCCCTTGAAGCAGAGAACTGACTGGTTCCTAACTGCCACCCAGTTTGAAGTCATTAGGGAGCTGAGCTCTGCTGTGAAGTCCGACAAGGGAGTGTCGGCTTCCATGCTATCTCCCCCTGACGCTCAATATTCCCCCGTGTCCAGTGGCTCAAGTGGTGGCAAGTGAGGAATTGCACATGGCTTGAAGTGCTGCGGGAGACTCTCCTTCTGTCATCAGCAGCTGGGAAAGCTGGCTAAAGGAGCAGTGGGGACAACTACAGCGGTCACAGAGGTAACTCTTCAGACGATTTGGACTATGCTTCAAATGTTGGACCACAATCTTACCAAATCTATAGGAGAGGTAACCATTTTGTTGAATAAATTTGAAACCTTGGTTAAGACTATTGAGTCTGTCAAGGAGGACTTTGCTGAATGCACCAGTCAGATATAGAAGGTCAAAGGGTTGCAGGAATTTAAAACTGCAACACTGAAAGAAAAGATGAACCTTCACAGAAAAAAAACTTCCCTAAATCCCCAGGAGTATTACCCTCTAGATCTTTTCAAGTGATATTTGGTTGAGAATTTAAAAATGCCTTTGGTCTCTATACCACATAAGATTTATTATCTGCCTATAAAGAAAACCCCTGAGGGAATGAGGCAAGTGGAAAGCAAAGGAGAAAAACAGATTAACATTAACAATATTTCCGCTATATTGGAGCAGTATATCACTGATTCTATGAAGAGAGCTACCTTGTTTGTCTCATTTGTTTTCAAACAAAATTTTAAGACTCTATTTTAGGCATTCTAATATTTTTTTTGGCAGAAAATTTGGATTTATCCAGACGTCACCAAGACCACTCAAGAAAGTAGAAACATTTTCTTACCTATGAGACAGGAGACTTTAAATATAGGTACAACCTTAATTTTGGCATATCCCTATAAATGTTTGGTGAAGTTTGCAGGGTCTAAAAATATATTTTATGCTCCAGAACAATTGAAGGCTTTTCTTGAATTAAAAGAGTTTGTGTAAGAGTTAATTGAGCTACTACTAGAAGATGACTGGGGATTATCACACTACCCCCTCTTCTATGAAACCGTGCTAATGGTTTCTAGCGCGGGGGGCCGGGCTGAATGGCCCACGCTGTTCCCGACGCTCATAGGAACTCAATGAGCATCGGGAGCAGCGTGGGCCATTCAGCATGGCTCTCTGCGCTAAAAAAAATGCTGGCGCAGTTTCGTAGAAGAGAAGGGGTAAGGCCTTTTCTGTTTGTTTATTGCCTGCCTTAAAAATCTTACTATATTTGCTTAGTTCACTCTTCCTCATATTGTGGTCTAAGGAAGTGTGATAATTATTTTTCTACTTTTTTCTGTTTATTCTTATATTAATTACTGGCTGAGTTTTTTGTGTACAATGTTTTAAATTGCAATTAAAAAAAAAAAAAAAAAAATACACTGGTAAACAGAGGAACAAAAGCTGAAAGAAAATCAAAATCTATTTTTTTTCTGAATGGCCCATGCTACAACCCTAAGATCTGTTTTTATCTTTTATTATCAGTAGATATCCACAAGATCTGTGACACATCCTGAACACTTACAAATGTGTAATCCCCTGTTTCTCCCAGATGCTGGCAAGGGGCACACAAATTATTTTTATTTAGGCAAGACCAAAGCAGGAGTCAACTTCACAGCAAGCATGCACCAGACTTCCACTTGCTCTCTCAATGATGTTAGACCACACCAGTAAGTTGCTGAATAACTCAAAACTTCTTGGAACACAGAAGAGGCAGTAGTCTTGAACAATAAAAGTTTCTTCCAACAACTCCTGTCCTATGAGGGGCTCAGCGGAACTGCTAGATAACCAAGGGGGTATAAGAAGAGTTGAAAGAGGAAAAGATCATAACAGAAAAATAAAACATGTTTACCTTAGCTCTTAACGAGGATGATGTTGGGGCCTTATACATACCTTAAACCTTCTTTGAAAGTAATGAGTGCAGCAACTAAAGCATATAAGGGTTAACTGAAAGGTTTCTGGTCTAATCAAGAAAATAATATTTTTTTGGGGGGGAAATGATATTTATTTTTCAACATAGTTTCCTTCTTGACTCAATAATTTGCTCCAATGTTTTTCCAGATGTTTCATGCCTTCTGTAAAATACGAGCAAACAACGAAGGGGGGAACCAACAAAGTCTGCAGTCAGGAATACGAAGGCAAACCAAAACAAGGAAAACTGCAGACAGGTGTACAATGATGCAGGCAAAGTTTATTGGATAAAATGCGGTTAAAAACATCACCTAAGGGCAAACAAGCCTATGGACCTGACACGGTCTGTGTTTCAGAAAACACACCTTTATCGGGGGTCCCAAATGAAGAAAGAATCAGTTAAAACTGCAAAAAAGCTTTTGCCTGTATACGAGAAACTCTGGGATAGAATCTATACGTATGCTGCTAGTTTTGGTTTGCCTTTTGTAAAATACGAAACATCTAAACTGGAAAAATAGCTATTTACAGCATCTATGACTGCAGAACCTGAAGAAAATTTCTTTTCAGTCATTTTTACGGGTTCAGAAACAGAAAGAAGTCGCACCCGAGAGTACAATGGATGGGGAATTAATTTGAACCACAATTCATGCAATTTCTCCATCGCAATTGTTGATGTGTGAGCCAGTGTGTTCTCCTAGTGCAGGGGTAGATAATTCCGGTCCTCAAGAGCCGGAGCCAGGTCAAGTTTTCAGGATATCCACAATGAATATGTATGAGATAGATTTGCATCTCAAGGAGGCAGTGCATGCAAATCCATCTCATACATATTCATTGTGGATATCCTGAAAACCTGACCTGGCTCCAGCTCTCGAGGACCAGCATTGCCTACCCCTTTCCTAGTGGAAGACATCTTTATTCTTGGCCAATTGAGGACATTTTGTCTTGATTATGGTGCTTAGACATTGTAATAAGCCAGCAGAGTATTTACTACCATTAATGGTTTTTCCCTTTCCTAGATAGTCAATAAAAATGATCCTGTGGAAATCCCAAAAGACTGTTGTCATCACATTCCCAGCTGACAGAGCTGTTTTCGCTTTCTTTGGAGTCAGTTCATCTCTTGTAGTCCATTGTTTGGATTGTTGTTTTGTCTCAGGAATATAGTGATGAACCCAAGTCTCATCCACAGTCACAAAACGCCACAAGAAATCATTCTCATTGCGCTTAAAATGCTCAAAACACATTTTTGAAATATCCAATTGAACTGGTTTTTGGTTGACGGTTAGAAAACCAATTGTGCACTCAACTCCTCATCTACTATAATAAAACGCTAAGCGCGCCTGCACACTCTTACCCCGTGTTCCCTGATCTGTAGGTCCGTGGCAGGCAGGAGTGCGCATGCGCACCAGACATATTGGAAAAGCTTTGGCCTCCCTGCTCTCCACCTTGCGCAGTCCTCCATCCAGCAATAATGGCACTACCGGCCGAAGTTTGCTTTTAAGCTAAAAGCCATTGCAGCGGGTCTTCTCATGAGCCACACCCGTGTCGGAGAAGGATTCCGACGAAGGCGACGATCGTGAGAGGAGCCGCCGTGGCACCTTTAAACTTAAAAATAAACTTCGGACAGAAACAGCCCCACACTCGCGGCTCGGCACCCTATACCAGCCGTGCTGTCATCCTTGGCATGACCCCATAGCACGAGCCGGCCCCTTGCACCTGCAGCTCAAGCACCACAGAAGCCATGGCAGGGGCGACATAATCCTTCTACTGAATGTGAAAGCACATAACCCAGTCCCCGCACCTGCCTACCCCCCACAGCACTCGAGCCGGTCCCCGGCTCTCGCCAACTCGCCGGATTTGCGGACACCACGGCAACGGCGCAGGGAGGAGAGACGAGACTGAGCCGTGACAACAACAATAGATATGGCCTCGCTCATTGGGCCTTCCACCTCCACAGCTCCAATTAATAATAATAAAAAAAGTTTCAAAAGGTGCAGTGCTAGAGAGAGATGACAACCTAAATTAAAGGTGAGTGCTTTTTACATTTGTTGAGCGGGCCGAGGTATTTTTACCTGTCGCAGGATTCACCATGTGTAAAAAAAACAAAAAAAACCCAAAAACCCAAAACCTAAGCAAGAACACCTGGGCAGGAGGGAGGAATACATGACCTAGGATCCCCAGATTCTAAAACCCAACCACCAATTTGCTCTGGGGGGGGGGAATACAGAAGGGGGCCAAGGAGAGACAGTCAGGCATGGCACAATAGAAAAATACAGGCAGCCAGAGAGAAAGACAGAGAGACATATAGACAGAGAGAAAGGGGGCCAGGGAGAGAGACAGACAGAAAGTCAAACAGACGGGGCCAGAGAGAGAGACAGAAAAAAGAAAGACAGCCAGAAGCCAAGGAGAGAGAGGCAAAGAAAAACATACAGACAGACAGCAGCCAAGGAGAGAGAGAGAAAGAAAGAATGACAGACAGACAGGGGGGCCAAGGAGACAGACAGAAAGAAAGACAAACAGACAGCATCCAAGGAGAGAGAGAGAGAGAAAAAAAAAAATACAGACAGACAGCGTCCAAGGAGAGAGAAAGAGAGAGAGAAAAAAAAAAAAAATCCCAGACAGAAAGACAGCGGCCAAGGAGAAAGAGACAAAGAAAAAATAAAAAGACAGACAGCCAGCGTCCAAGGAGAGAGAGAGAAATTTTTTTAAAAAACCCAGACAGATAGCGGCCAAGGAGAGAGAGAAAGAAAGAATGACAGACAGACATCTATTCTAGCACCCGTTAATGTAACGGGCTTAAAGACTAGTGTCTAAATATTTGTGTAGGATTGTGTGTCACATTCTGATGAAATGCTATCTCATTTAGGGTCAACTGAATGCTGTTTATGGATGTCCAGAGCGGTCTTCATCAACATTGCTTGTCCGACCACATTTAAACTCAGCAGCCCACGCTTTCACCTTTGAAAATGAAGGAGATGCATCACCATACTCTGCATCTAACTCACATTTAATTTTGGTAGATAATTTTCCCTCCAAATGATGGAATTTTATCACGGTGCGATACTCAATTTTTTCCATTTAAAAAAAAAATAAAGTGGAGCAGTTGTTCACTTCAAAGCAGTTGTTCACTTCAAACTAGGACAAGACAAAACTAGATGTCAAACTGACTTGAAAATCTAACCAAAGATTATGGGCTCCTTTTACAAAGCCACGCTAGGGCCTTAACGCGTGGAATAGCGTGCGTTAAATTGCCACACACGCTAGCCGCTACCGCCTCCTTTTTAGCAGGCGGTAGATTTTCGGCTAGCACGCACTAATCTGCTGTGTGCGCTAAAACCACTAGCACGACTTTGTAAAAGGACCCCTATGTCAATGCTACCTGTTGGACAGCTATATAATTGTGATGCTAACCTTGCTCTTTCTTGGTCAGGTCAGAAATTGTTCAATTGACCCTTGTATAACAATAAATCTAAAAGCTGTAATAGAGTAAAATGACAGTTTTATCAGTAATAAATCATTTGAACAATATGGTATTCACCATAGTCTAAAAAGAGACCGAGGACTAGATGGTGGAAAAAAAGGAGTGATGTGTCAGGTGATCACATATACGGATGACACAAAATTATTCAAACTTGTAAAAATTGCAGAGGATTGAAAAGATTTGCAGACTCCGCACTTTGTGTTTCATTGTGTAGCGCTTCACACAGGATATTTCCACGCCTGTTTTTATGACTTCGTTTATTTCATCCAATCTGGTTTTCTGAAGGGCCGCCGTGGATGCGGACTGCTGGGCGCGATGGACCACCGGTCTGACCCAGCAGAGGCGACTTCTTATGTTCTGATATTCTAATTACCAACATTTGGGACCCCTGAATAAGAAGTGTTTCTTCGAAACATGGACTGTGTCGGGTCCGGTCCACATGAATATTAGGACCAGTTCTTTGGATGCATTTTATGTAGCTTATGCATTTGTTTTTAGATTTTTTGTCACTTAAATAAATTCCTGTACCCTGTACATTTTCCTGTAGTTTTGTTTTGTTTTCTTTAAAGATTTGCAGACTAACTTTATCAGTGACATCTATTTTAATTACATGCAATTTAGCACAATGTAGAAACAGTGCTGTGGACAAATCTTTTAATCTTTCCATCACGAACCATCTTGCAATATATGTAAACAAAATCTGTTTAATAATAATAAAGTGTTTAAAACACCCACTATCCAAAGGAAATTTCATGCAGTCTCTGTAATATATTTCAGAATGCTGTGCATCAGATACACATTGCCTCCTGTCCCGTGTTCGTGTACTGAAAGCATCACAATATTCTGACATACACAAGGCAATTATATAACAGGGTGGCTAGAGGAATGAAAGCGTCTACACTTCCCCCTCCCTATTCATGGTTCTGATGTTCGCAGTTTCGCTTATTCGCAAATTTTTTTCCCCAGCCCCCCCCCCCTGAGAATTGAAAAAAAAAATGTCCCCAGGACTTGGATCAGGGCAAGGAGGGAGGATCAAAGGCGGAGGGGGTACCATAGTTAGATTGTGAGCCTGCTGGAACAGATAGGGAAAATACTTAGGGCTCCTTTTACAAAGCCGCATTAGCGGCTTTATCGCACGCACATTTTTAGCGCCCGTTAACCCCTGCGCTAGCCGAAAAACTACCGCCTGCTCAAGAGGAGGCGGTAGCAGCTAGTGTGGCTGGCAAATTAGCGCGTGCTATTGCGCGCGTTAAACCGCTAACGCGGCTTCGTAAAAGGAGCCCTTAGCGTAGCTGATTACTATTCAATGTAAATCATTTAGAATATAAGCGGTATATAAAAAATATAAATAAACGAGAAACCCCTATGTGTACACCAATCTGTCAAATATGTGCTATGTAAGTTAGCAGAATTTTGCTTAGGTGAATATTTGGTATTATATGCATACATATGTGTGCAAGTAACGCAAGAATAGCCTTACTGGGTAAGACCAATGGTCCATCTAGCCTGGTAACCCATCCTCACGGTAGCGAATCCAGGTCACTAGTACCTGGTAAAAAAAAAAAAAAGTAGCAGCTACCTATCCAGAACAAGCAGTGGCATCCCCCAGGTCTGTCTAGGAAATTGTCCAAACCTTTCTTAAAACCAGCTATGTTAACCACTCTTGGCACAACCTTACTATGCCATCATTCTAAACATTTATGCACAATTGGCATATAAATCCTTAACACCTATTTTATAGAATAGTCACAACAGTGCTAGATATTAAGGTACAGAATTGTCTGTCCAATCCATTCACATGAACTGCCCAAATGCCATATCCAGTTTAATAGTACAGAACACATATGAAAGAATTCTAAAAACTCAGTAGAGAAACTTACTTGAACACGTTTAGAGCCACCACAACTGGAACATTAAAAAGGTGAGCAATCTGAATTTGTTTCTGTAGATTGCAGCAACCATCCGCAACCAACTGGAGATTCTACAGAATTGATTGGAAAAAAAAGATTCATTATATCTGCCCTGTTTATTTATGCTACTAGCAATTACCTTTTTTTATGGTTAATTTTATGGTAATAAACAAAACTCTTTTCATGATATAAATTTAAATTTCGATACCCAATGCCTTAACTTGTACTTTTTCCAACTATGCCTGTAAGTTTTCCTTAGTCACCCAAAGTACAGTAAAGTTACTCACTTGTGGCAGGACAAATATTCTCACATATGGACAGCCTGAAGATATGGCTCAGGGGAGATATGATAAAATGTCTATAACAGGGTTGCCCAAAAGGTCGATCACAAAGGTAACGCGAGTCAATTGCGGAGCCCATCCCGGGCTGTGCGATAGACTTGCATTGCCTTTGCATTCTCTCTGTTCCCAGACGCCACAACAGGCCAGCAGCAACTATGGAAGCACGGGGCAAGCCAGCCTCCACCCCCCCCCACCCACTGGGTGCATGTGGAGCCACTCGAGACGGACGGGCATGTCTCGAGCAGCCGCTGCCGACTCTAAGGCTCCGTTGAGCCGGGCCGGGAAGAAAGGTTTTGTGGGAGGAAGAGCACCCCAGCCCCACACCTGGCAGTGGAAGAGACGAAGGTCAGAGCAGCACGTAGAGAAGGAAGCGAATGCAAGTAGCCAGCCTGAGATGTGATGTTCTGTTTGCCTGTGCAAGGGTTGCAGAAGCAACCGGAGGCATCCAGCTGGACACTTGTAAGCCCGGAAGAAAGGGACAATTCGGCATTTACAGAGTGCAGCTGACCATTTAGCATCTACTGGTGTATGCTAATATATGTTCTGCACATTCAAAAAACCAGAGTGCTTGGGAGTCTCTAAGACAGGTTGGAGAAGCCCTGCAAAACCAATGTGTCCTTCATTAGGTACCTTGAGTTTCAGGCTCTGATCCAGGAAGCATCAGACCAGGGCCTAATATTTTACTGCTCCTGCAGAGGACACCCCCACTGTTTCTCACTGCTGGGTTGTGAACAGCCATGACAATCTACCAGAATACATGCTTCTGTTGGACTAGTTAGTAAATAATCTACCTATGCTTGCTTTCTATTAGCCCAAAGTGAAAAACATGCCAAGAGGGGTGAAGTAGCTTTAAGAAGAATGGATGCCTTTGAAAAGTGAATCTTTACTTTTCCTCTGGCTCATCTTCCGTGCAAAACTATTTTCATTCAGCTGCACCTTTACTGCCAAAATCCAGTCTAAAATGTCAGCATTGCATGCACAGTCAGAAGAAAGTGCAACCAGAGACTCATGAAATCACCAGACCAAGGTAGAAGAAATGATTTTATTTTAAATCTAGTGATCAAAATGTGTCCATTTTGAGAATTTATTTCTTCTGTCTATATTTTGCACTAGGACCCCCTTTTACTAAACCGCAGTAGCGGACTTTAGCACAGGGAGCCTATGAGCATTGAGAGCAGCGCAGGGCATTCAGCACAACTCCCTGCGCTACAAACTGCTATAGCGGTTTAGTAAAAAGGGAGGGGGTATATTTGTCTATTTTTGTATAGTTGTTACTGAGGTGACATTGCATATTTTAAAGTCATCTGCCTTGGCCTCTTTGAAAAAACCCCGAATATAAATGATAATTAACATTTTCTCTGCATACAGTGTGCTTTGTGTTTTTTAAAATTTTGTTGTTGCTAGATCATTTTGACTTGGTCATTTTAAAAGTAGCTCGTAAGCCAAAAAAGTGTGGACACCCCTGGTCTATAAAATACTGAGTAAAGTGCAATGGGTAGATGTGAATCACTTGTTTATTCTTTCCAAAAACACTAGTACTAGGGAGCATGCAATGAGGCTGCTACTTAGTAGTGGATTTAAAATAAACTAGAGAAAATATTTCTTCACTCAACATGTAATTAGATTCTGGAATTTGTTGCCAGAAAATGTGGTAAAAGCAGTTAGCTTAGTGGGGTGTAAAGAGGTTTGGATGATTTCCTAAAAGTTCCATAAGTCATTATTAAGATGGACATGGGGAAATCCACTGTTTATTCTTAAGATAAGCAGCATAAAATCTGTTTAATGCTTTGGGATTTACCAGGTACTTGTGACCTGTCTTGGGCCACTGTCTGCAACAGGATACAGGGCTTGATGGACCTTCAGTCTGTCCCAGAATGGCAACTCTTATGTTCTAAGTCCTTTGGCTGAGCCTCAGATCCCCAGGAGTGGTTTGAGTCAGACTCTGCAAAATACTGCCTTGATCTTCTGGATGGATGCCCAGGCTCTGGGTAAGACCACTGGGGTGCAGGACCTCTCTCAAACTCTGCGGTAGCTTCCTCCCCCGATGGGCTGGAGAGACGCAATGCCTCAGTTGATGCTGGCTCCAATGCCCACAAGGCACCAATGCAAACGAGTGCTTGACAAGCAAAGGATGGATCTCCAAGATAGGCTAGGGCAGTGTCAGGTAGTGGATGTGCCCTCAATGTCTTGGCACCTTATTTCTCAAAGATGCCCCCAGCTTCGCCTGCAGCATGACCTGGAATTGCTCTTTCAGGGCAGGCATTGATATAGGCAGGGTGGGATCCAGTGTGGTGATAGCCTGTGAAGATACTAGAGCCAAATTGGAGGTGGAGTCCCAGTTTGGGGTAAATAGGCACATCAGCACCACTTCAACAGAGGGGGGAAATGGTCCACTTGGTGCCAATGCTTCTCATGTACCGCCAAAACTGATGCCCCGGAACTCCTGGCACTGTACTTCCAAAACAACTGATGCTGACATTTCTTCACCTTCACTCAGTACCTAGCATCAGAGTTCTTTTGTGCCAAGGACAAAGCAAAATCTAAGAAGGTTCTCGAGGCCAGATCTAAGGATCCTTTGCCTGAAAGGAGAATACTGGTGCTCGATGCCAAGGTAGGAGACACCCTTGATGCTGATGCCACCCTTGATGCTGGTGCCACTCCAGAAGCCTTCACTTCATGTCATGGAATTGGACTTATGTATACCAAGAGTCTCTAATGCATGTCCTCTCTTGTTCTTTGAGTCCTCTAATGCATTTGAACACAAAGAAAACAATTATGGCAAGGCCCCAGATACTTTAGGAACATGTCACATGGGTCAATCACAGACATGGTCCTATTGCAGTCTGTGAACCACTTAAACACACTGGCAGATTTCTGGGACATCACAGGATAAATAGATGCAGTGAAATTAAACAACTCAATAAGGACAAAAATTAAGGATTTCACTTGTTATTTTGGAAACTGGCTGACAGCTCTGGCCTAAAATGGCTGCAAGCCACAGGGAAAAAAAAAGAAATAGTCCAAAAACTAGAAAAAGCATGGAGAAGGCAAAAAGTGAAGAGAAAGAGAAAAAGTCCTGTGCTACTCATGCAAATAAGAGGAAGGAAGGCAAAAAAAATTACAGTGAGGTAAAAGACACTTGCTGCTGCAATTGGAGACATATCTTCACAGCTCCACAAAAAAGTGAATACTGATGGTCTTGTGCAACTTGGGCAAGGGGAAAGGCATTCATGCATGCTCAGGGCAGGCCTACTAAAAGAAGGCTTCTAGAAGTTTTTATGGAACACTGGGTAGCATCAGTGCTGGGGCTACTTTGGATGATGTCATCTATATGTGAGAATACTAGGTCCTGATTGACCTTGGAGAAACCAGTTTATCTGTCTACATGTGTTCTACCTTCACTTGCTCCCTGTTATCAACTAAGATATTTTAATATAAAGGGCCTCTGAAAAATTCTCAGCCTAACCAAGAGGAGAATGATGTGGAGCCATGAAACTTACAAGTTACTCCACATGAAAAATGTCAAGAAAAGTGTGGAATAACTTGTAAGTTTCATGGCTCCGCATCATTCTCTTCTCGGTTGGACTGAGAACTTTTCAGCGGCACCTTGTAAGTATTGTGCTGGCACTGTTAAGTAGCAGTCCATTAACTTTATACCAATGTTTTACTATGCTGTAATGTGTACTATAGCATCAGTAAGTAATCCTATATGAAGATATATTGCAACACACTGTATGTAAACCCTATATTGTAACCAAATAAAGTACACCAATGGGCAGACACCTTGAGAACTGATGGCAATTTTCCAGCTGGAAGTTTGTCCCCTACTCAAATCAATAGCTCCACCTTAAAGGATACCCTGGTATAACATTTAATGTAAATATTACACTGTAAGTATAAGATGAAGACAGGGTCCTGTAGAATACAGTAACACAACGAATGACAGTAGCTCAAGACTAATGTGCTATACAGTCCATGAAGTAAAATGGTTAGTGTTATAACTGGCACTGTGCAAATTATTTTCCTCAGGCCTTTGTTATTCTTTCCAAACCAAAAGAAGTTGGAAAAAATTATACTTACAGGCCAGGATTCTGTAACCGGTGGTGTTGTTAACGGCCACCTTAAAAGTGGCCGCTGATCGTGTGTCAATCAGGGCAGGATTAATTTGTCGAGGGCCCCTAGGCATCCAAGTACACTGGGCCCCCTGCCACGCCCCACCCCACCATGCGCCCAGGCGGAAACAGGAAGCTGCGTCAGAGGGAAGCTTTGGGCAAGCAGCACCGCTTGCACAATTATAGTTCCCATTGCCTTTCTTACCCACGTTGCTTGCTTGTCTTACTTTCCATCGATGGGGGGGGGCGTGTTGCCGATCAGGGTGGGGCTCGCATTGCCGATCGGGGGGGGGGGGGGAGGCCGCGTTGCCGATTGATGCTGGAGGGGCTTATCGCCGTTTGGAAAAAACAATGTTGATGCCCTCCTTCATCAGGCCCCCCTGACCATTTCGGGCCCTAGGCACGTGCCTACTTAGCCTATCGGTTAATCCTGCCCTGGTGTCAATCCCTGAAATATTGCCCAATTTCTAACAAATCTAAAGCCATCTACCTTGCACAGTCTCAGCCAAACAGTGCCTGCCTCTGGTGTCCTGTACATGGAACACAGTTTCTAGATTTCAGATACCTATCTAAAATCCCAATTCTAGCTTCCAAAACCTCCCTCATGCACCAACAACGGCCAGCTCCTCCCCAGCACTGTCTAAAATCTTATCTAGGTGACACCTTTGCAGCAGTTAGACAAGTTATCTATTAATATTCACATCCAGCAGCCACCCAGCTACCTACATTCCTAATAATTTAATCTCCAACTGAAATGATCATCTTTACCCTTCTCTCCTGGCCATATGTCCCTAGAGACACATCCTCGGCATGAGAGGATACTGTACCACTATAAGGAAGGGTTTTGGCTATATGGATGCTTACTGTTGCACCATCATCCTCTCCTCCTAGGGCACTTTTCCCCCTCCAAGGCAGACCAGGGTTACCAGAGAGGAGGTGGAACTACAACTATGTCCTGAAGACCTTCTCAACTTACCTTTGTTTCCCTCTGCATTTCCAGGTCTGTCACTCAATCCTCTAGTGGCTGGACTCATTCTGTGAGAGCTAGAAGTTCTTTACCTCGAGCACACACATGCAACCTCTAACTCGGGGCAAAAGACCAGATAAACATGAAAATGACCATTTTCTTTTACTAAAAGTTTTTGTTATATTTATTTCAAGAGGTTTAATTACATGCTGGACGTTTTTGGACTCTCTGATGAAACAGTGTTTCCATAAACAAAATAACAGGAATTTATTAATTAACCAGATATCTGCATATAAGAACCACCGGACATTATGTTACCTCTATTCCTGTTACAGGGTGCTAAAAACAGCAACTCCTCCAAATGTTTAAGACTTTTTGTGTCATGACTTTAAAAAATATTGAAATTTACAAGCGTGGCACTCACCTCTTCTGTGTATTCTTTTGAAAGAGGTGCACCAGCAGTGACCTGAAATTATATACAAAGGAAAATGAAATGATAACATGACAGAGCTTAACTATCAGTATTATCTGGAATATATATAATTCTGCCTCCCCACCCCAGCTCAGAATAGTATTGATTTTGTTATGATAGCCACATGTAGCTTCAGTCCTCCAGCACCTGCCCACGTCATGGGGTGCTATTCATTATCATTCCAGGATAGAAAGAAGAAATTATAAGAGATGTCTTATAAACCCATTAAACAGATGACAACCAATTCCTTCATTTTTCAACTTGGCTTTAAGCCACGTCCCTTCATTTTTCAACTTGGCTTTAAGCAACGTCCCCCAAAATGGTTGAAGACAGTTTCAAAATAATTACTAACTTGTATAATACTTCAAAAGATCTCTTTTGGGAATTCTCCAGTACAAGAGAAACAAACAAAAAAGGTAACATGATTCTTTATTACTTATTAATTCAAAAAGAAAACATACTTTCTTTAGAACCTCAGGAGACTTTTCTTTGACATTGTAAAGGATTTGCATTTTGTCATAAGTGATTCATGACAGCAACTAAACCAGCAGGAAACTCTCATCACAATATACTCCAGCTACACAAACAATAAATCTGTCAGAGAATTTTAAGGCAATTAAAGTGCTAATGAAATGAATTTATTTTAGACGGCACATTTTTTACAGGAAAACTGTCAGTAGCTCACAAAATAACTACAACACCTATTAACCCAGGCCTAAGCTAAAAGTCAGAGGTCACTTCAGGGATGTGTTCAGGCTTACTGCATAAATGCAGAGAAGCTTTGCACAATATTAGATATAAAATATTGTTTCTTGTAGTGATAAATAGTAATGGTTGACATTTTTGTGAAAACAAAGAAGTTGCACTTTAATAAAATGCACATTTGACTAAACTAATAAACAAGTAAAAACAGGTGGTCATTTTAGAAGCACCCACAGATATAAATACTAACATTTACATATATAAATTTAATTCATGTGAAAATAGCAATTTTAGAAAGATGGGAAGCAGAGATTTCAAAGGTGAGAAAGTGTGTTTTGGGTATGACTAGGGTGAGCTGAAATTCTATTTTACAGTTTCCCCGTTGGCTTTTATACAAGTTAAGGATTAATTTTCCACAGCCCCTGTTGAAATAGAAAGATCTCATATTAATTTAAAAATTTTTATGTTTCCCGACAAATCAGAATTCACTTTCTCATATTGATGTCATTTGTAGATCTATTATAGTTTTGAATTTGTTGTTATATCAATTGCACATCCAGAGGGGATGGGTGGGGTGGGTGGGAAGGATTGAGTGGGGGTTTGCACAATTAAATATTTGCATATTTGGAAGCGTATGAATTTACTTTATCAATAACTTTATATATAATAATTTTTATGGGGGAAATATGTTGATCTCATTATATATTGTAAAGACTTTAGGTGATGTATAAAGTGTAAAATGTATTCTTTTCCTTGTATTCACTTAATGAAAGTATTAAAAATGAATAAAGATTATAAAAAAAAAAAGAAATAGAAAGATCTCAGAGGGAAATCTATTCTAGGCTGCCACAGAACTGTAGTTTGAGTAGAAGTTTCACCTTTCAGTCAAAAAATGATCTTAAATATAAAGCAAAAGCAATATTGAAGTTGTTCAGCAAGAAGCAAATGAATGTCATTGAGTGACCCTGCCAAAGTTCGGACCTTAATCCAACAGAAAAACACTTGCAATAAACACTTAATCCTCATCCAATTTAGAAGAGCTTTAGCTATGCTGCCAAGAAGAATGGACAAAAACTGCTCCTGTAAAATTGGCAGACATTTTTCCTAAATAATTCATAGCTGTTATTGCTGCAAAAGGGGCTTCACAAAGTACTGAGTCAAGGGGTGTCAATCAAGACTTTTCTTTTTGTTATTCTTAATTATTAAAAATATATTTATTTTTTAACTTTTTATTTATGCAACTTTAAATTACAAACATCCAAGTATTATACTTGTAAAGAAAATAAAATGTAATGTATATTTAAAATATCTTAGTTAAGGAATAATAAAAAAATATAAATATCACATCCTATAAAGTCCACAAATGGGGACAGAGCAATACATCTAAGAGAAATATTAGTGTCTATATCACTAATGATAAGTGCATGGCATCCAGATTTAGACATTTCTGCTGATGATGAGCTTTGGCAGAAAGTATGGGCCAGAGTATTCAAATCTATTAGACTGGCTCTAGTCCTTCAATCAATATACTTTCTACTACATCGATCCCACTGGATGCTGCATAAACTCGCTAAATTTTCCAAAGAAGGCTCCAATCTATGCTAGTCCTGTGGAAAATTCGAAGGTACACTGCCGCACATGTTATACCAATGCTCCCATATTAAATTGTATTGGGATAAAGTCTGGAGCACCATATCCACCATTCTAAATATTAATGAACCCTTACATCTTAAAATTATTATTCTTCGACAACATGGTCTCACATATTCTATGCTCAAACCCAATGCTCGTTTATTTAACATCTTATTATTCTTGGCTATTAAAAACATCTTGCACTATTGGAGGTAGAATACATTGTATGGTGGAACACGGTATGCATAACCAACAAATCTGAAAGTGTAATAGCTGAAAAACATAATTCTATTAGTTCTTTTCTCAAAGTATGGAGACCTGTTCAACTTTATTGTGACTTGGACTGTTGACATAAATTATCTCAATGTAATATTTATAAAATATATATAGAGTCACTTCTAGTCAGTTAATTAAGTCGCTGGAGATGCTCAGTATGATGCTCACTGGGAACTCTCTTCTATGCTTTACACGTATACTCTCAGCTGAAATTATATGTACTGGCCCTGCTGGATTTGGCTGACATGAGACATTGGTTCTATTGACTTATAATTAATACTATATTCCCGCTTATTTTTTTTTTAAGTTCAATAAGGTTTTTATTGAAATTTCAATACAGAACAAAGAAGTAAAAGGCAGTCTATACATGGATACTGATCATCAATGTGACAGTAATACAAGGACAGAGATATTCCCGCTTATTAACTGTGATATGTACATCTAGTCTGTTTCATGTTTAAGTTATCTTTTGTATATTTGCTTATATGTATATTTGAATATTTATAATTATTTGTATACTTTGTATATTTATTTTGAAAAAAATAAAAATTATGGGAAAAAAGAGAAATATTAAAGAAACAGGATAAAGATATTTCTTATTCCATTAGAAGAAAAAATATCCATTCACTTCCATCTTATTGTATGCAGAACTTTAAGGTGAATCATCAGCATCAGGAGTTACAGAAATAGGGGACTTAGTACTAAGGAAGAAGACAATTGTGATGGGTCAAAAGAGTTATTTTGCCTTATTATATCACACTCTTGCAAGAATTGGGTCCCTGTTTTTCTTTTCTTTTTTTTTTTTGGGGGGGGGTTATTTAACATATAGTAGTGCAACAATCATTTGTTGGGAATGTTTCGGTGTTTTGGGTTGGTTTTTTTTTTACATTAGATGCCTTAATGGCCCAAAACTCTCCATTACACAGTGGACCAGGTATCTAAATTACTACAAAAATCATCATTGTTTCAAGAACAAGGTTCTGAAGATAACAAATACATCTCAATTACAGACCATATGGTTTTATTTGCAGAAAACTTTGGTTAAACTGGAAGTACTGTAACTGTGAGAAATTGAATATATAATTTTTCCACATAGTCCCTGTGCAAGATGATACATTTGTTGTATTGTTCAACTAGCTTCTGCATTCCTGCAGAGAAATTTTTGGCTGCTCCCAAAGCCAGGTGAGTGCCGCTTCCTTTACTTCATCATGCTTTGTCTTTTGCATCCATGTCTGGTCACCGGTGACAATTCTCTCCAGAATACTTGGATCTTCTTCATACTTTCTCAGGAATTGTGTCACAACCTCCACACACTGTTGCTTGTCCAGATCAGTAAGCTGGGAGCCCATCGTACGCTGATTTTTCTATATCGCAAGTCATCATGCATTATGGCAAATGCAGATCCGCAGCTGATATCCAAATTTGCTGCCAATTGAGATACCGTTATCCATTAGCCTTCTCTAATCAAGGCATCTGTCCTGCTAATGTGCTCTTGTGTGTGCGATGTTGACGGGCAACTAGAACGACCATCATTGGTTACAACTGTTCTTCCTGTTTTAAACCTTTCATTGATTCATGGTGCTATGTCCATACTGTGTCAATATCCGATGGTCAATTTCCACAGGTTTCATTCCCTCTTCCCAAAGAAAGCGCATTACTGCTCGTTGCTCTTTAATGGTGCAATCTTGCAATGGAGCATCCATGTTTCTGACCTCATGGCTGCTCCATGACTAAAGGCCGAGCGCTGCACTGTGCGTGGACAAACTATCCAACAGGCAATGTACGACTACATATGTTGCATTTCACTAGCTCTGTTCTGGTTATCGTGTAATTTAACAATTGCCTTTAATTTCTGATTCACCATCATAGCATGGTCGCTGGTGGCGGTACATGAAACAAAGATTTTTTTCCCCCGTAGTGGTGACCACTGGTAGCTCTCCAGTTCTAGAAACCTCCAGGAGGGCTAAGTCCAAGGCTCTCACCCCTCCCTCACATGTTCCCTAACACATGGTGCATGGATGTTTTTCTACCTGTCTTCCTGCACACAATTATGGGGTCCATTATCATCGAATTAAGGTCAAACGATGGATTTTGAAACAGATGGAGAACCTTAAATTAAAATAGGGAAATCCAAGATTGCTGCCATGGCAGTATTTTGGCACCAAATAACGGCTCAAAATAGCTGAAAACTTAAAAAATAAAAATTCATAGTTAGGTATAATGACAGCATGTTTGAAGACATCAGGAACAGTTGAAGTGGAGAGTGATAGGTTGAGAATGTGACAGGAGAGTTGACAGTAGGAGAGATAATGCCAAGTAAGTGGGTAGGATTTTGGAGGAGGGGGGACCCTCTAGGCAACCTAAGAAACTGGCAAAAAACTAGTTTGCAGGACACCCCCTCCCCAGATTTTCCCATAGACTGTAGCAATCTGTACTCACTTTGACACGCTGTGTTGCAAAGGTGGCTCAGCCTGCTTCAGCTCCTGTGTGAAGCTGAAACTTGGAGAAGGATACTGCCTCAAACAAAAATCAGCTTCCCATGATGAAATCTTCTGGTTACCAGTCAGATCAAGACCAGACTGGACCTCTATCCCCACTGAAATGTGCACACGAAGAAGGAAGTCAACACGCAACTGGCACTCTTAAAGTCCCCCAAATGGACCACTGCAGGTGTCAAATCAGCCTGCGCTCAAGCTCCTGAGAACTAAGGAGCAAGCTAGTGTAAAAGGGAATGGTCTCAGGCTGGCTGGACAGGTATCACAAAGGGACTGGCCTTCAGCTGCAGACCTTAAGTCTGCTTCTTCTCCCAGGCAGAGGTAACCCAAGATTACTGGGAACTCTGTAGCACCGACAACCTAAACTAAACTAAACCTTAAGTTTATATACCGCATCCTCTCCATAATTATAAAGCTCAGCATGGTTTACAAGAGCTTAATATAGGAAGAAATAACATATTGGGTTTGAAGGTTGAGTACAGGGGGGAGGAGAGCATTACATTTTTGTGAAAAGCCTAGTTTTCAGGTGCTTACGGAATAGTTGGAAGGAGCCCTGATTCCGTAGTGAGGCAGTAAGATTATTCCAAAGCCCTGTGATTCTGAAGAAGAGAGATTTTCCCAATTTTCCCGCATAGAGGATACCTTTTAGCGAGGGGAAGGATAGTTTAAGTTTTTGGGTGGGCCTGGTGGTGTCAGGACTTGAGGAGTTCCAAGATAGTGGGATTAGGGGAGGGAGGATGCCGTGCAGGTTCTTAAAAGCTAGGCAGGCACATTTAAAATGAACCCTGAAAATTATTGGGAGCCAGTGGAGTTTGGACAGAAGTGGGGAAACATGATTAAATTTGCATTTTGCGAAGATCAACTTGGCCGCAGTGTTCTGAATTAGTTGAAGTCTTTGAAGACTTTTTTTAGTTAGACTTAGATAGATGGAATTACAATAGTCTAGTCTGGAGAGGTTGATGGATTGAACAAGGACGGCAAAATGTTGTTGGCGGAAGCAGGATCTCACTTTCCTCAGCAAGTGGAGGCTAAAAAAGCATGATTTTACCAAGGAGTTGAGGTGGTCGTTGAAGGAAAGAGACGAGTCGATGATGATGCCTAGAACTTTGCTTGAGAACTCGAGCTGCAGTGTGGCGCCAGAGGACAGTGCGAAGAGGGTGGGCAGCTGTTCTAATTTTGGACCGAGCCAGAGTAGTTTCATTTTGGACTCATTCAGTTTCATTTGAACTGAGAGGGACCAGGATTGGAGTTTCGTTATGCAAGCTGTTATGTTCTCAGAGAGGTTGGGAAGGTTCGAGTCTGTCTTGAGAAGGACAAGGATGTCATCAGCATATGTATAGATTGTTTCAAGGGAAGATAGATGGAAGAGTTTCAGGGAAGACATGTAGATGTAGAAGAGGATAGGGGTGATCCATGCGGGACTCCGCAAGTCGGTTTCCAAGGAGCGGACGTGGTGCCATTTGTGTTGACAGTGTAGGAGCGGAATGTAAGAAGTTCGAGAACCACTCTAAGACTGTGGAGTCAATGGCTATCTCGGAAAGCTAATAAATTAGAATATCGTGGTGGATGACATCAAAAGTTGCAGAGAGATTGAATTGTAATAGGACAGCAAACTTATTACGAGAGTGTAATTGTTGCACCTTTGAAATTAATGAGACCAGTAGGGATTTGGTGCTGAAGTTGGGTCTGAAGCCATATTGGTAAGGTAAGAGAATGGAGAATGTCTCTAGGTAGGATGAGAGCTGGGTAGAAATGATGGCCTTTAGCATTTTAGTCAGGAGAGGGGATATTTGCTATGGGATGGTAATTAGAAGGTGAGGAAGAGTCAAGATCCGCTTTTTTCAGTAATGGGGACAAGGCAATATGTCCCATTTCTGTGGAGAATAGGCCCAATAGTAAAGTAGAGTTTATAAGTCTGGTGAGGGATGAGATGGCCTGCGCAGGAATATTCTCGTTCAGGTAGGAAGGTAATGGATCCAGGGCACATTTGCAGGATTTCAGTTTGAGACAGAGTTTAGAGATCTGGGCTTCGGATACAAGTTCAAAAGCAGACCAGGATCTGTCTGCTGGGATAGGGTTAGAGTTGTTGGGGGCCAGAGAATTATAAGAGACTGCTGGAGGGAAGGAGCTCCTTATGGTAGTGATCTTTTCATTGAAGAATTTTGCTAGGTCGTCTGCTGATGGGGAGGAGGGGGGGGGAATGGTGGAATCATTTTTAGAAGTTAAGGTGCGCCAGATGTTAAACTGTGTACTACTCTGGTTGTTGGATCTGGAAATTTTATCACCATAGAAGTTCTTCCTTGCTTTTTTTAGTACTGAGTTATAGAAATTGATATTGTCCCTCCAGGATTGTCTGTCTGAAGGGGATTTGGATTTTTTTCCATTTACGCTCCAGTGCTCAACATTTCTGCTTCAGTTCTTTGTGGTACGGAAGATACCAAGGGGCCTTACGGGAGTAGGAGATAGATTTAGTAGATAAAGGGGCAAGAGAACAACAGTCTCGGAGAGGTTTACCCAGTTGCGCCAGTTGGATTGTGGGTCAACAGGCTTAGGACAAGAGGGAAGTTGGTTGAGAAATTGGGTCCAGAACAGTTCGCTCGCGATTTTTTTTGCGGAAGGTAATAGGATTTGTGGCATGGGATGGAGATCCAAGGTGGGACATGAAAATGGGGAGGCAGAAAGAACCTAAAAAGTGATCGGACCAAGGGACATGTTCCCAACGAGCATTTTTGGTAGAAGTTTTGTGCTCAGTGAGGTCGAGGAAGCTGATGATGTATAGTGTGTGCCCCTTTTCGTGGGTTGGGGAGGACACAGGAGAGGGGAAACCTAGAGAAGTGAGGAAGTTGTTGAATTCGGTTGCATCCTTGGTGGTATTATCATCTAGGTGGAGATTAATATTGCTAATGATCAGTAGTCTCTGAAATTTTGGGAAGGCGCTTGTTATGGTTTCAAGGACGGGTTCGGAGGATTTATTCCAGGGGGTTGGTGGCCAATATAGTAACAAGATACCTAATGGGTAGGGGTGGAGTTCGTCTTTGACTGAAGCTAACATATTCTAGTGAAGTGTAGCTACCCTTTTCGAGGAGCTGAACATCGAAGAATGATTTGTAGAGGAGTGCCAGGCCTCCTCCTTTTCGGTTTATTCTGGGAGAGAAGAGGCCATGGTAACTATAGGAGCAAACTTCATTTTGTGTGAATAAATTGTCTTTTTTGATCCATGATTCTGTGATGCACAGGAATCCAGGATCAAAGTCTTCAAGTAGGTCCTTTAGTATATGGGTCTTGTTGCAAGCTGATCTGGCATTACAGTAGAGTGTTGGGACTGGGGTGAGAAAGTCAGAGGTGAGGTTGGGTAAATTGGCAGGAGGAACGGGCTTTAAAGAGGAGTAGTTAACTTCTCGGGGTATTTTTTGAAGGGGTGATTGCTTCTAGTAACTTTGTACCTAATTGCTTCTAGTAAGACAAAACAGAGGTAAAAACTAAATCAGATGAAAACTTAGCACCCAATTGCTTCTAGTAAGAACATATTGACCTATAAGACAATTGCTTCTGGTAAGACATTGAATCTAGTAAGATAAAACTTAAAAGAAGACTTAGCACCTAATTGCTTCTAGTAAAACAAAACGGAGGAAAAACTTAAGTCAGATGAAAACTTAGTATTCAATTGCTTCTAGTAAGACATAAATGGGGTAAAACTTAAACAGCTATTGGTTTCATGTAAGGACATGGTCAGAGGTAAAACCTAGCATCTAGTTAAGGTAAAACTTAGCACCAAGATCAGTCCTTCCTGCACAAGCGGTGTCGGGCAGAGGAAGGAGGGTGGAGATGGCAGGGGGCTTCCTCCAAAATTTGATGCCAAAAATAAAAATACCTGAAAATAAAAAGCTTTAAAACAGAGAACAGACACACACCATTATGCAAGCATGCAGAAGGAAAAGCTAAAGGAGGCAGTACACTCCACTGAGGAAGAAGGAGGTGAAAACTGTGATTGATACCTTCTGCATAGCGTGCAGGTTTGGATTCACTACCCATTTGTTCAGAATGGCACTAGAATGTTAGGAAATGCACATGTGCCTGAAATAGTAAGCAGGCAAAAACAACCTTTGACAGAGCGGGCCTTCAAGACTCATACGCATTTCTACTAGAAAGAAGATTATTGAAGTAAAAGCTTAATCTTCCCTTCTACTGCAAAAGGCATATGAGTCTTGAACTAGTGGGATGTGCCAAAGTAGTCCCTCTAGCCTAGGGTGGGACAGATGAGCCTGCTGCTAACAAAAAGGAAACAAAGGCAGCATCCATATGCGATGCCATGTTCATCCTGTAGAACTTCATGATGGTATACAGGGTGGACCAAGTAGCCACCCTACAAATCTCCTTGGGCAGTACTGCCCATGAAGAAGCCACACTCCTAGTAGAGTGTGCCCTCAATGTAATCAGTGGCCGCTTACCGCACCCGAAGTACACTAAAGAATGGCCTTATGAATCCATCATGCAATGGAAGCTTTAGAGGCTGGCTTCTCCAGACAGCTAGGATTTGTTATCACAAAGAGATGATCCAATATTCAAAAATCACATTCGTCACTTCGAGGTATTGGAGAAGAGCTCTTCGAATATCCAGCTATGCCAAGACATTGTCCTTTTTTACGATCCCGGAGGATGAAATGATGGGAGCTGACTTCCTGATTCACATGGAAAGTCAAGACTACCTTTGGCAGGAAATAGAGATCTGTGCGCAGGGAGACCTCAGACTCTGTGAACCTGAGGAAAGGTTCTTTGCACGACAGAGCCTGACACTCTGAAACCCTCCTTGCTGAGGCGATAGCCACCAGAAATACTGTCAGAAATACTGTCTTGACAGTAAGATCCATCAGCGATGCCTCTTGCAAAGGCTCATACGGAGTCTTACTCAGAGAATGCAGGCTTATGTTGAGATTCCAAGATGGAAGTGGATGCAGCCACATCGCTCCATTCAAAAATCTGACAACATCAGGGTGGGAAGCCAGAGAGACCTCTTCCTCTTCAGCCCTAAAACACGAGAGATCTGCCACCTTTACCTTGAGTAGCAGTAGCAAGGAGAATGTTAAAGTTTCTTTTGGTTAGCAGAAATGGTGATGTTAGGATTAGAGGAATGCAGAATAAGAGTTTCATAATAAAAAGGTAAAGAATTAACAATATTTAATATTCTTCTAATTCTACACCATATTAAGTTCCAATAGATTTGTACATTGGGACAATACATTACAATATGAGAAAGTGTACCAGGTTCACTTTTACAAGACCAACATAGATTTGAAAAGGATTGTGATGAAATTCTGGCAACTTTAATTGGCATCCAGAAAGATCTATGCACAATAAAGAAAGTGGACTGACAAAGTGAGGCAGTTATAGTAGGACAAGCAGAGTGTAACCAGAATTCAATCAATAGAACATAAGAATAGCCTTACTGGGTCCGACCAATGGTCATCTAGCCCAGTATCTCGCCTTCATGGAGGCCAATCCAAGTCACAAGTACCTGGCAAAAACTCAAATAGTAACAGCATTCCATGCCACCAATCCAGGGCAAGTAGTGGTTTCTCCCACATCTGTCTCAACAGCAGACTATGGACTTTTCCTCCAGGAACTTGTCCAAATCTTTTTTAAAACCAGCTACAATAACCACTCTTATCACATCCTCTGGCAACAAGTTCCAGAGTGTAACTACTCTCCGAGTGAAAAAAAATTCTTCCTATTGGTTTTAAAAGTATTTCCCTGTAACATCATCAAGTGTCCCCTATTCTATGTAATTTTTGACGGAGTAAAAAATCAATCCACTTGTACCCATTCTACTCCATTCAGGATTTTGTAGAATTCAATCATATCTCCCCTCAGCCATCTCTTTTCCAAGCTGAAGAGCCCTAACCATTTTAGTCTTTTCTCATACGAGAGGAGTTCCATCCCCTTTACCATCTTGGTTGCTCTTCTTTGAACCTTTTTTTTTTTTTATTTATTTATTCAGCTTTATTTTACATCAAAAGAAATTCTTTGATAAAGAAACATAATAATTCCCAATTGGAAATAAAATATTAAGTATACATATATATTACCATGTTAACAGTCCACTACTATGGGAGAGAGAAACAAACAATAATCAGGGATAGCTGATTTTAACATAAGAAAAATTATACATATCATAAGTACAGAGCATAACGGTTGTATACTAATTACTCGGTCTGGTTGGTGACTTCAGTGGGCATCTGAGGGGATACAGAAGCCGCTTTACCCTCCAAGAAAAATTGTAATTGATCAGGTTCATAAAAAACATATCTATTTGCTTGATAAGTAATACAACATTTACATGGAAAGCGTAGCTGAAAGGTAGCTCCTAACCCCAATACAGATTGACGTAACATTAGAAATTTTTTCTGACGCAACTGCGTCCATTTAGAAACATCTGGAAATACGGCTATTCTAGAACCATAAAATTCAACATTCTTTGAACCTTTTCTAGTGCCACTATATCTTTCTTGAGATAAGGAGACCAGAATTGAATACAATACTCCAGATGAGGTCGCACCATGGAGCAATACAGGGGCATTATAACATTCTTAATCTTGTTAGTCATCCCTTTTTTAATAATTTCTAGCATCCTGTTTGCTTGTTTGGCTGCTGCCGCACATTGGACAGAAGGTTTCATTGTATTGTCTATGATGACACCCAGATCCTTTTCTTGGCGCTAATCCCCAAGGTGGATCCTGGCATCCGGTAACTGTGATTCAGGTTATTCTTCCCAATGTGCATCACTTTGCATTTGTCCACATTAAATTTCATCTGCCCTTTGGACGCCCAGTTTTCCAATTTCCTAAGGTCCCCTTGCAATTTTTCACAATCCGCATGCGTTTTTAACTACTTTAAATAGTTTAGTGTCATCTGCAAATTTAATCACCTCACTCGTTGTTCCAATTTCCAGATCATTTAATAGCATTAGCATCAAGATTTAACTAAATGGACCAGAAAGTTTCAATTGAGGAATTATAATTTATAGTAAATTCCTGTAGTTTTCTTTATGTTTTAGAAGCTTTCTTTCTATTTAAGAGGAGGGGGCTAACAAAATCAGAAAAATTTTATATATCACTATTTAGAGACAGTACAACCCTCATAATTAAATCATATAGTTTATCATATATATACTGTGGCAAAGGCGATATATTGTATGAAGATTGTAAATCAGTAATGCTTAATGGGTGTAATGTAGTACTACTAATTGATGAATAGACCAAATACAATTAAGTTGCCATTCTTCCTTGTATGGGCCTAGTTCAGCTAATTTGAATTTTGCATTATTCCAAATAGGAAAAGTAATAGGAGTAAATAATTTTTTTGAATTGCAGATGGTTTTAAAAAGAGTTAATGATCATGGTATTTATACTCATCTATGAAAAGGAGTAGATGAATAGAAGAAGGAAGTACCAACGAGCTCTTCAATGATAGCCGTCAAGGGCTATCAATATTATATGACAAGGGAAACCATTGTAAAGCTTGAGAAAATCTAAAGGCAGAATGATAATCTCTAAAGTTAGGTATATTCAGCCCTCCTTTAGTTTTTGGAAGTTTTAACTTTTTGAGAGCAATTCTCGGGGTTTTACTTTTCCAAAGAAATTTATTCATTAAAGCATCCAATTTTTTTTTATAAAGACTAATCGGGAAAGGAAGGGATATCATACTTAGTATGTAACTTATTGTTGGAGCCAATACCATTTTAATAGCTTCAACTCTGCCCTACCATGATAAAAACACACAGGGCTCCTTTTACGAAGGCGTGTTAGGGCACTAAATTGCCATGTGCTAAATTGCCTTTTGAGCAGGCAGTAGATTTTCGTCTAGTGCGCGCTAATCCGGTGCGTGTACTAAAACGCTTAGCGCACCTTCATAAAAGGAGCCCACAATGTTTTTCTGTCTTTCGTATAGCTTTCTAACACATCTTTAGTAAAGACAGTTTTATATCTTTGGAACATTTATAAATATCAAGCTCCTCAATCTGGTTATGTTTTCATAAGAACATAAGAACATAAGCAGTGCCTCTGCCGGGTCAGACCACAGGTCCATCCTGCCCAGCAGTCCGCTCCCGCGGTGGCCAAAAACAGGTCAAGGCCTGTCTGAATCATCAGAAGGGGCTCCCCTGCCACCTTGGTTTCCCATTTAAGTTCTGCCCTCCTATCGAAGTCCTAGCCCTCCGGTCTTGCACATGCACGACCAGGTTGGTTTACTCAGTACCCCACGATCCCTCTATCCCTCAGGAATCCATCCAATCCCTGCTTGAATCCCTGTACCGTACTCTGCCTGATCACTTCCTCTGGAAGCGCATTCCAAGTGTCCACTACCCTTTGGGTGAAAAAGAACTTCCTTGCATTTGTTTTGAACCTGTCTCCCTTCAGTTTCTCAGAATGCCCCCTCGTATTTGTTGTCCCCTTCAGTCTGAAGAATCTGTCCCTATCCACCCTCTCTATGCCCCTCATGATCTTGAAGGTCTCTATCATATCTCCCCTGAGTCTCCTTTTCTCCAGAGAGAAGAGCCCCAGCCTATCCAGCCTCTCGGCGTACGAGCAGTGTTCCAGCCCTTTTACCATTTTTGTTGCTCTCCTTTGGACTCTCTCAAGTACCGCCATGTCCTTCTTGAGGTGCGGTGACCAATACTGGACGCAGTATTCCAGATGCGGACGTACCATCGCTCGATACAATGGCATGATGACTTCCCGTGTTCTGGTTGTTATGCCCTTCTTTATGATGCCCAGCATCCTGTTGGCTTTTTTCGAGGCTGCTGCGCACTGTGCAGATGGCTTCAGTGATGCATCCACCAGCACACCCAAGTCTCTCTCGAGTCTGCTGTCTCCCAACAATACCCCCCCAATTTGTAGTTGAACAACGGGTTCTTTTTCCCTATATGCATGACCTTGCATTTGTCTACGTTGAAGCGCATTTGCCATTTGTTTGCCCAGTCTTCCAGCTTGTCCAGGTCCCTTTGTAGGTCCTCACACTCCTCCCTGGTCCTAACTCTGCCGCACATTTTGGTATCGTCTGCGAATTTTATAACCTCACACTTTGCCTCCTTTTCCAGGTCATTGATGAATATGTTAAAGAGTAAAGGCCCCAGCACCGATCCTTGTGGCACACCGCTCGTGACTCCCCGCCAGTCAGAATATTGGCCCTTTACTCCAACCCTCTGCAGTCTACCCGACAGCCAGTGCTTGATCCATCTGTGCACATCCCCTCCCACCCCGTGGCTCCACAGCTTCTTAAGTAGCCTTTCATGTGGCACCTTGTCGAAAGCCTTTTGAAAGTCGAGGTAAATGATGTCTATGGGCTCCCCATTGTCCATCCGGCTGCTTATTCCCTCAAAGAAGTACAGAAGGTTCGTTAGGCACGACCTTCCCTTACAGAATCCGTGCTGGCTTGTTCTCAGTAGGCCATTCCTCTCGATGTGCTCACAAATTACTTCCAGCTTTCTATGAACCACAGTGTTATCTTTTATTAATGCTTTATCAGTCATTTCCAACGGGGAGACCTCTTATGGCAGTTCTTCCAACTTTTTATCTTGTGCCTCAATTTTTCTGCATGCTTTAAAAAAGATGAGATTTAAATTGCTAAAGTTCTCTTAAAATAATCAATAGGCAACTTGTGGTTTTTCAGAAAAATGAAGAGATTTTTGTACAGAAGCTCTTTCTGCTGCTGGCACCTGACGTTCACTAGCACTGCCATTCACTGCTTCACCAGCCTTTCATCTGGCAATGTTTGATTATAGCTCTCCAGTGAAACTGCCTCACCTTCCGCTTTTCCTTGAACAACGTCGCGGGGTGGGGGGGTGTATGCACTCTTCTGGGCTAAGCATTACTTCCATGACAAGGAAACATTCCGGCTCTCCAGTACAAAAACAATCTCTCAGAAACCTGCCATTTAGAGCCTGCATGGGGAGTGTAGCCACTAACGACAAACCCTCGGACCCATTGTATAATGGCAGGAAATTCTCAAAGGCAAAATTCCATGCTCAACAGATCAGCAGCTATGCCATCTGGTTCTGCCCCTTCTCCAATTTTCAAAATTTTTCTTTATGAAAGAACCAATTATTTGAAAGTACAGAAAATGTTGTGTATGGACTGCTGTTTAAATGCATTTTAGTTTGTATTTTTTTTTAGACAGAACAGAATATAAAAACACACAAGAGTGAAGACTTTTGCAAGGCACTAGATATATTTAGAGACCTTTTACTAAAGTGTGTTAAGCACTTAACGCGAGACTTGATGCTTGAAAACAGTACTGTGTGACTGCATTAAGGCATTTTGAAGTAATTTCCCTGTTTCTGTGGGTAAAACCATTCGCTGCAGATTTTTTTTAAAAAAATTATTCTTTTAGAAAGCATGGATAGGCAGAGAATGGGTGTGGAAGCATTAGTCAGCAAGCACGTTATACTTACCACATGCTACCTGGCTAACTCACAGTTAACACAGGACCACATAGTACCTCCCAGATCGGAGGTGGTAAGTGCTCCTGCATTAACTCTCTGGAGGCACTAATGATATAATTAGCACATGATCTGCAATACAAAATAGAAGGAATGCCTCCAAAATGTGCTGTATTAAACCTTGGCTTAGTGCGCAGTAAGATCCTGTGTCACATAATTTAGTAAAAGGGCCCCATAATTTATTTAATTTTCTATACCGTTCTCCCAGGAGAACTCAGAACAGTTTACATGAGTTTTATTCAGGTACTCAACCATTTTTCCCTGTCTGTCCCAGTGGGCTCACAATCTATCTAATGTACCTGGGGGTAATGGAGGGATTAAGTGACTTGCCCAAGGTCACAAGGAGCAGCGTGGGTTTGAATTCACAACCCCAGGGTGTTGAGGCTGTAGCTTTTAACTGCTGTGCCAGGGAAGGACAGAATAGTAGGTTTCCTAGAATTTTATGATATATTTAACATAACCTTCCTTAACCAGAAAAAGGTTGAAATCAGAGTGGTTTAAAATGTTGCACTGGGCATTAAGAAATTTAACTGGCTTACACATATTCATTCATCCCACCAGTGGGCATTCTCACGTTTAAAACTGTAATAATATCTGAAATTTACTGATTGCTGCTGGGGTGAAGCAACTTACATTTGGTCCTCCTCCATGCATCTTCAGAGCCCGCACTGTTGCGACAAGTACCACCACGTTAGGAACCAGTCCAGACGCTCTGCACTTGATATTGAAGAATTTCTCCATTCCAATGTCTGCACCAAACCCGGCTTCAGTTACTGGCAATATAAATAATTTATTGTCAGTTACATTAATTAGGTCAGTTTATGATAGATGTGACCTATTTGGAGACATCACCCCATAACTTTTACAATGTAAAGAAAAGCACTATGAAAAAGTTATTTCCAGAGATCACTCAGCATCATCTAACTTGGTGTTCCTGTTAAAAAAACATTCTGACACCAATTCTCAGAGGTCAATATTTAAAAGCTGTTGAGAGAGTAAGACGGCCCGGTAAATCAATCTAGTAATTTTTCTCCAGACATTTAGTTGCAATTATCCAGCAAAAAGTACTGTTGAATATTTGGCTAATTCTACTTGGAAAAATCTGTACAGGTAGATTCAGATCAGGTATTTTGTACAAATGCATTCAGTCAAGTAGAAATGAATGTGAATATTGGGAGTAATATTCAGCCCATGGCGGTAAGCTCCGGGATGCCCTAATCCTGGATATAAGAACATAATCACTTCATGAAAAGGTAGCGAATGAGTGAGTGAGTGAATGGCTATATTAGGTAGACAGAAAAGCCATCTAACCCAGTATATCTTGCTTCCAACAGTAACCAATCCAGGTCACAATTACCTGGCAGAATCTCAAACAGTAGCAAGGAGAGCTTTTTTGGTGTGCCGCAATGCATCTGGCACACACAAATGCAAACTGCCCATGCACCCACCTCTTTAGTGCTTCTACGTTATACAGTATATTCTGAGGTCCAGCCCACCCAGTTTTCCCTGTTCTTTCTACAGTATCATCCTGGACTCTGTGGATAGTTTGTAGAGGGTAAAGAATAGCTCCTTCCATGATAGAGAATGGGGAGTCTTACCGTCTTTGACACAGCTTCTGTTGTTAAGATATTACTACCATATATCACTAATAGACTGGCACTCAAGAAAATGCCTACGTATTTCATAGCAGGGGCACAACCAGAAGCAGGTTGTTGTGTTTTGTTTTGTTTTTTTTTTGGGGGGGGGCTGCCGAGGATGGACTGGGAGGCCAAGCATTTCTTCTCAGTCCCACCACCCCTCCCCCAATTCTATCTTTGCTAGAGGGGATGCTCAAGCCCCACAAATAAAATGTTTTCTGAACCAGACAAAATGCAAATACAGAAAAAGAATGCAACAGTGTGTAATGCCCACAATAGAAATAAGTCAAATCAAGCACAAATACTGTGTGATTGCTTTATTTCCATAGTAATGTTCTTACATTCAAAATTGCAAAATAACATTTTTGAAAAAAATTATACATAAGGAGTGGTGGAACTGATGGTCTGGAGCAACAAAGTTTTTATTCAGACAAATGGACTAAAAACATAAGCCAGAATGGTTAACAAACTTCACACCCTGGGTTAGAGTACATAAAGGAATAGGACTACAAAATGAGCAGTCCAAATGGCAAATGTTGAAGCAAAGTTTCAAATTTTATTTAAAATTTGATTCTAACGCTTCTCAGTATTTCTAAGCGTTGTACATCAATAAAAGTGGGGGACACAATTATATACATACGATAAACTCATATAGACATAGGCAGGCAGGCGAGGGCAGAAGCTACAGGGCTCGCTGCCGATTCCAGCGGCAGCGAGCAGGAGAGAGGAGAAAGGCGAGGGGGACGCGGTGAGCCAGAGGCGGGCGAGAGCTAGCTCCGCCCACCCACATCGCGTCAGCGACTTCAGCCGGGCTCCCCCTTAAAAGGCAGGGAGCCGCGGCCAGGAGAGGAGGCAGGCAGGCGAGGGCAGAAGCTACAGGGCTCGCTGCCGATTCCAGCGGCAGCAAGCAGGAGAGAGGAGAAAGGCGAGGGGGACGCGGTGAGCCAGAGGCGGGCGAGAGCTAGCTCCGCCCACCCACATCGCGTCAGCGACTTCAGCCGGGCTCCCCCTTAAAAGGCAGGGAGCCGCGGCCAGGAGAGGAGGCAGGCAGGCGAGGGCAGAAGCTACAGGGCTCGCTGCCGATTCCAGCGGCAGCGAGCAGGAGAGAGGAGAAAGGCGAGGGGGACGCGGTGAGCCAGAGGCGGGCGAGAGCTAGCTCCGCCCACCCACATCGCGTCAGCGACTTCAGCCGGGCTCCCCCTTAAAAGGCAGGGAGTCGCGGCCAGGAGAGGAGGCAGGCAGGCGAGGGCAGAAGCTACAGGGCTCGCTGCCGATTCCAGCGGCAGCGAGCAGGAGAGAGGAGAAAGGCGAGGGGAACGCGGTGAGCCAGAGGCGGGTGAGAGCTAGCTCCGCCCACCCACATCGCGTCAGCGACTTCAGCCGGGCTCCCCCTTAAAAGGCAGGGAGCCAACGGCACGCAGCCGTTCGGCGCGCTGCGAAGGCGAGAAGCCTTAAGAAGGAGCCAGGAGCACAGGCAGCCCAGTAGAGAAATTCCTGAGGTACATTTACTCTAATTTATTCGCGATTCATTCTCATTCTAGATGCAAACTAGATGCATATCTCCTTAAGAGAGGCATATAAAGATATGGTGGACTATAAATTACGCCAGGTGTACACCTGGCAGGGCCTCCGCGTGTGCGGATCGCCGGACTTGATGGACCGAAGGTCTGATCCGGAGATGGCAGTTCTTATGTTCTTATTCTCTTTCTCTCTCTTCTCTTACAGAACACAGGAAAGAAAACAGAGAAATGGAGGCTGCAGGAATCCAGCAGGGCTACCCAGTATACTGCATCGCATGTCATATGTATGACTACCTCCCCTTTGGGAGGCGGGCATACATGTGCAATCGATGCCAGGAACTGGATAGCCTGAAGAGGGAGGTCGGAAAGCTGCAGGTTAGAGTCCAGGAGCTGGAGGGACTCTGCTCAATAGAGGAACAGTGTGGGGAAACAGAGGATACTACCAGAGAGAGCCACATTACAGAACAAGTCAGAGAGCTCGAGAAGTTCATAGAGGAGGCCTGGCAGATGGCAGAGGCACAGGACCACCAGCGTATCAGACGGGAATCGGCAGCTGGAGGTCAGGAACCAACAAACACCATGGGAGTGGGACCTAGCGTAGGGTCTGAAAATGCAGATGATGGTACCCAACAGGACCTGGCGGAAGGACCAGCGGAGATCCAGCAGAGCCCGGAGGACATGGACCTGAGACCAGAGAGACATCTGAGGAAGGGGAAATCTGCTGTTGTAGTAGGAGACTCAATCCTGCGAGAAGTGGACAGTCACATTGCCGGAGGGAGGGAGGACCGACTAGTGACATGTCTCCCGGGGGCAAGAACAACGGACGTCATCAGCAGAATTGATAGAATCCTGGAGGGAGCCGAGACAGAGGAGACGGCAGTTGTAATCCACATTGGAACCAACGACGTCAGCAGGAAAAATTTCAACCAGACTACACTGACTGAGCAGTTCAGGATCCTGGGGCGGAAACTGAAGCTGAGATCAAAGAGGATAGCCTTCTCGGAGATCCTACCAGTACCAAGAGCAGACGCAAGAAGACAGAGCAAACTACAAGTAATGAACGGATGGCTGAGGAGATGGTGCGAGGAGGAGGGATTCCACTTTGTTCGAAACTGGACGACCTTCTTGGGGAAGAACAAGCTCTTCAGGAGAGATGGACTGCACCTGAGCACAGCTGGGACGAGGCATCTGGCAAGAAACATCCAAAACGCCATAGACCTAGCTTTAAACTGAGGAGAAGGGGAAAGCCGGAAGTCGATCTGGCCTCGACACACCGGACATGGGTATCAAAAAAATGATACTGAACAAGGACATTGCAAAAGAGAGCTTGGGACCGAGTGGGATCTTTTGGACAAAGGGACTGAGAGAAAATTCTTGGGCAAAGGGACTATGAGAGGCTTCTTGGATAAAGGGACAGAGGGGACACTTTTGGGCAAAGGGACCGAGTGGGAACTCTTGGACAAAGGGGCTGAGAGGGACTTTTTGGACAAAGGGACTGGGAGGGAACTTTTAGACAAAAGGGCTGAGTGGAAATCTTCAGAAAAAAGGCCCACAGATGCAATGCAGGGGCCCAGTGCCCAAACGAATCTAACAGGCATGGTTGAAAGAGAACAATGGGAGCAAGAGGACCATCCAAAAAAGGAGATACTGGATGGGGGCAAAACGGACACGCCACGGGAGGTGGACGACCGAGTAAAGGCAAGCCAGGTGGGAGCGCCGAGCCATGGAAAGAAAACAGCAGGGCGGGCGACAAATCAGGACCTATATTGCCTCTACACAAATGCGAGGAGCCTCAGGGCCAAAATGGGAGAGCTGGAAATTATAGCCAGTCAAAAAGCCCTGGACATAATTGGAATCACAGAAACGTGGTGGGCTGATGACAATAAATGGGATGTGGTCATACCAGGGTACAAACTTTACAGGAGAGACAGGACACACAAGAAGGGTGGAGGAATAGCGCTATACATAAAAGACTCCATACCCTCAACCAAAATGGAAACAGCAGTAAGGTCGGAAGGCTTGGAATCAATATGGGTTAAGCTACCAGGAGGATCTGGAGCAGACATCAAATTGGGTCTATACTATCGTCCGCCTGGCCAATCGGAAGAAATCGACCGGGACCTGGAGACGGAACTGCGGCAGGTATGCAAGAATGGAAGTGTGGTGGTGATGGGGGACTTCAACTACCCTGGGATAGACTGGAGTATCGGGCACTCAAGTTGCGAGAGAGAGACCAAATTCCTGGAAGCCACGAGGGACTGCTTCCTGGAACAGCTGGTCACGGAACCTACACGAGGAGAAGCTACTCTTGATCTAATCTTCAGTGGACTGGGGGGACCTGCAAAGGAAGTAGCGGTATTAGACCCACTGGGGAACAGCGATCACAACATGATCCAGTGCAGACTAGAACTGGGATCATCCAGGGTGAAAAGAACCACAACAACAGCGCTCAACTTCAGAAAAGGGAATTATGATGCAATGAGGAAAATGGTGGGGAAGAAACTCAACGGCAGCACAAGGAAGATAGAGTCCGTAGAAAGCGCCTGGACCCTGCTCAAGCGTACGGTGCACGAAGCACAGAACCTGTACGTCCCCAGGTTCAGAAAAGAGTGCAAGAAAAATCGAATAAAGAACCCAGCATGGATAACGGCAGCTGTAAAAAAGGCGATCAGTAACAAGAAATCATCGTTCAAAAAATGGAAACAGGACCAAACGCAGGCCAACCAAAAGGAACACAAGGAAAGCCAGAAGGAGTGCCACCGAGTGGTTAGGAGAGCAAAGAGGGAATATGAAGAGAGACTAGCGGGAGAGGCAAAAAATTTCAAATCATTCTTCAGGTACGTAAAGGGAAAGCAACCAGCGAGGGAGGAAGTGGGGCCCTTGGATGATGGGGATAGAAAGGGAGTAGTGAGGGAGGAAAAAGAAATAGCTGACAAGTTAAATGACTTCTTTACGTCGGTCTTCACGAGGGAGGACACATCCAACATTCCGGAACCAGAGGAAATAGAAAATGGAGATCAAGATAGCAAGCTGGTCCAATTAGAGGTGAGCCAGGAGGATGTCCTCAGGCAGATAGACAAGCTAAAGAGCGACAAGTCGCCAGGTCCGGACGGCATTCACCCAAGGGTGCTCAAGGAATTAAGGAATGAAATAGCAGAGACACTTCAGCAAATATGCAACCTATCCCTAAAAACTGGAGAGATCCCGGAGGACTGGAAAATAGCTAATGTCACGCCCATCTTCAAGAAGGGTTCGAGGGGCGACCCGGGAAACTATAGGCCGGTAAGCCTCACATCGGTCCTGGGAAAGATGATGGAGGCACTGATTAAGGACAGCATCTGTGACCATATCGAAAAAAATGGACAGCTAAGGTCGAGCCAGCATGGGTTCTGCAAGGGTAGGTCGTGCCTCACAAACTTGTTGTATTTCTTTGAGGGGGTAAATAACCAGGTGGACAAAGGAGAACCCATAGACATAATTTACCTAGACTTCCAGAAAGCCTTCGATAAGGTACCACATGAGCGGTTGCTCAGGAAGCTATGGAATCATGGGGTGCACGGGGAGGTCCACCGATGGATCAAAAACTGGCTGGCAGACAGGAAGCAGAGGGTTGGTGTAAAGGGCCATTACTCGGACTGGCAAGGGGTCACGAGCGGGGTTCCTCAAGGATCGGTGCTGGGACCGCTCCTGTTTAACATATTCATTGACGACCTGGAGGCGGGAACAAAATGCGAGGTCATCAAATTCGCAGATGACACCAAACTATTCAGCAAGGTTGAAACCACGGTTGACTGCGAGAATCTCCAAAGAGATCTTACGACATTGGAAGAATGGGCGAAAAAATGGCAAATGAGCTTCAATGTAGGGAAATGCAAGGTCATGCATATAGGGAGAAGGAACCCGATGTTCACTTACAAAATGGGGGGATCAATGCTAGGGGTCAGTAATCTGGAAAGAGACTTGGGAGTGATGGTAGACACGACATTGAAGGCGTCGGCACAATGCGCCACAGCCTCGAGGAAAGCAAACCAAATGTTAGGTATCATTAAGAAGGGCATCACGACCAGAACGAAGGAAGTCATCCTGCCACTGTACCGGGCTATGGTGCGCCCGCATCTGGAATACTGTGTACAGTACTGGTCACCGTACCTCAAAAAGGACATGGCAATGCTTGAGGGAGTCCAGAGAAGAGCAACTAAACTGATTAAGGGTATGGAAAACCTTACATACACTGACAGACTGAAGAAGCTGGGGCTGTTCTCCCTGGAAAAGCGGAGACTCAGAGGAGATATGATAGAGACCTTCAAGATCCTGAGGGGCATCGAAAAGGTTGACAAAGACAGATTTTTCAATTTGAAAGAAACCACAAGAACAAGGGGTCACTCAATGAAATTGAAGGGGGACAGGTTTAAAACAAACGCAAGGAAGTTCTTTTTCACACAGAGGGTGGTGGACACATGGAACACCCTTCCGGAGGCCGTGATAAGAAATAGCACAGTACAGGGTTTCAAAGATGACCTGGATAGGTTCCTGGAAGACAAAGGGATTGAGGGGTACAGATAAGAGCAGTGGAAGGTTTAGAGATAAGTGTAGAGGTAGGCATAAAATTAGTCAGGGACCGCTGACCAGGCAATATGCCTGATGGGCCGCCGCGTGAGCGGACCGCTGGGCTGGATGGACCTCTGGTCTGCCCCGGCGGAGGCGACTACTTATGTACTTATGTACTTATGACTAACTCAAAAACGAACGGAAAAGGGGGAGGAACTACAATATTTATAATAAAGAAATTCATTTAAGGTTAGAACGAAGGGGGAGATATAAAATAATGAAATAGTACTAAAATGTATCGTTGATCGAAAGAAACATTATAAGAATATTGACTAGGTGTTTGGCAATATGTTGGACAGAAACAATTGATGGTAAGAGACCCACAGTACAGCTGAAACCTGACAGCAAAAATCAGTGCTTTTGGACCTATATTTTTGCATTACTAGCATTATTTTATTATCATTTACTGAATAGCTTTGAACACCTGATAAAGGCCTCCACATTGGCCAAAACATGGACCGTGTATGGTCCCGACGTCCTACGCATTGTCGCATTGTCGCATTGATGCTGACTATCAGTTCCACCACTCCTTGCATTTGGTTGTGCAGCCCTTTTCCTCTTTGGTGGAACTTAGAGGAGTCCTTGTAGATTGGCTTTGTCATGATCACACTAATTTCTATCTTTGGCTTAAATTCAAGACAACAATTCCATGTCCTCCCCCTTTTTATTTTGGGGGAGTACCTTGGCTTATATTCAGATGGGCTTATATTTGAGTATATACACTATACGGAATCCTGATATACCAAAAAACTTCTCTTCTGTATTAAGGAACTGTTACAAAGAACTATGTTCAAGTCAATTATCAGGAACAATATGACACAGATCAGTAGTTTGCTGTATTTACTAAAGAGGTCCTTTCAGTGCTCACAGTCTTTTAATGCTTAGTTATGATCAAAATATACCATATTTTTCGCTCCATAAAACGCACCCTAGATTTAGAGGAGGAAAACAAGAAAAAAATATTCTTCATACTTAAGTTACCCTCATCACAACCTCACCAGAACTACTTTCTTCTAAGGAATCTTCTTGAGGTCTCATCCAATTAAACAGATGTAATAGTACATAGCCACACTGAAATCTTGGTGAGCTTAACTGTGAACTTAACATTGTATAACACACGTCCCTGCATTGTGCCCACAGACACAACATATTTATCATCCAGCCAAACTAAGAAGATTTCCCCCAACACAGTTTCCATATTTAACAATCCTTTTATTTAGAAGTTGCTTAACTCATTTCAGGAGGAATAGCATAATTTATTTTTAAAACACTTCCACTTTAAATGTCTGCAAATGCTCACATGTACAATGAATAGCAAGAAAACACCCAGCCTGAAATAGCTTGCAATTTCTGTGGCCAGGTGGCTATGACATCCATCTTTATTGAAAATTACCACAGGGTTCAGACTACAGCATTTGAATTACTTGCAAATGGCTTTCATTTGCTTCCTGCTGAACAGCCTGTATCCTGCGGCTATCAAATGGCTACAACAATCCAATTTAGCAGTACAAGGTTGTATGCTCTGTAAGGATATCACCAATATTTAGTGATTGGACCTTGGCCCTGATGTCTAGGATTTGGATACTATTCAAAACGTGTTATTTCCTAACCAAGTATTAGGATCATGACTGAAAAAAAAAATGACTAGCTTCTATTTAAAGCTCAGAAATGTACACTAGAGAGTTCAATGGCACAAAGTGCACTTCCAAAAAGGGAATATACACAAAAATGGCTATAGCTTTTCAACAATGCAGTATACAACCTAATGCTCCCAACAGACCACGTACAAATGTTAATCTAAGTGTCTAAACATCCTTTCTATGTTCCTGGTACCTGTGGATCGGCTCAATGGTAGTTGTATCGACGAACGTTGACTGCGGAACCTTCTAAAAAAAATACATTTTCTTGCCATTCACAACAGCTCTCGGCTCTGGCGTTGGTGTGTTGCTTTGTCTGAGGAATGCTGCTGCCTCGTCACCAGCGGCTCTTCGTCCTCGGGCTCCGCCTCCTCCCCGAGCAGGACAGCCACGGTCCCAGTTCGCTGCCCTGGAAGTTATTGACAGAGGCTGGCGGTGCCTGCGCTCCTCCGAGCTCATCGCAGACAGAGGGCAAGGTCAGCTGCAAGGGCTCAGTGTCACCATCCTGCCCTTCCACCCCGAAGGTTGCATCTATGATGGTGCCTGTGCTCTCCTCTGAGCTCATCGCAGATGGAGGATGAGGTCATCTGCAAGGGCTCAGCGCCACCATCCCAGCCTCCTCACCCCGACGGTTGCGTCTGCAGCGGTGCCTGTGCTCTCCTCTGAGCTCATTGCGGACGGAGGGCAAGGTCAGCTGCAAGGATTCAGCACATGAGGGCAGTGTCCAGGGACTCGGTAAGGTGTAATTCTCTCTGCAGCTGGGCATATTCGCTCCATAAGACGCACCCTTATTGCCACCCACTTTTTTGGGGGGGGAGGTGCGTCTTATGGAGCAAAAAATATGGTACTTCCTGTTCACGGCTGGCTTATGGAAGCTGGAGGAGGACAAAAAGCAATGTTACTTACCGTAACAGTTGTTATCCAGGGACAGCAGGCAGCTATTCTCACTAGTGGGTGATGTCATCAGACAGAGCCCGGTACGGACGTCTCACAAGCACGTGTTGCTTGTAGAAACTTAAAGTTTCCAGATGCCCGCACCGCGCATGCGCCGGTGCCTTCCCGCCCGGAGAGCCGGGCGTGTCTCCTCAGTTCAGGTAGCTAGCCTGAGAAGCCAACCCAGGGGAGGTGGGTGGGACGTGAGAATAGCTGCCTGTGTCCCTGGATAACAACTGTTACGGTAAGTAACATTGCTTTATCCCAGGACAAGCAGGCAGGTATTCTCACTAGTGGGTGACCTCCAAGCTAACCTCAGTGGGATGGAGGGGGAGTTGGCGACTTAAGAGAATAAATTTTTCAACACTGTTTGGCCAAACTGTCCATCCCGTCTGGAGAAGGTATCCAGACAATAATGTGAGGTGAAAGTGTGAACCGAGGACCAGGTGGCAGCCTTACAAATCTCCTCGATTGGTGTTGATCTGAGGAATGCTACTGAGGCTGCCATTGCTCTGACCTTATGGGCTGTGACCTTACAAGGAAGTGATAATCCAGCCTGGGCATAGCAGAAAGAGATACAAGCCGCCATCCAATTAGAGATGGTGCGCTTTGATACGGGTCTTCCCAACTTATTAGGATCGAAGGAGACAAAAAGTTGGGGGGTGGTTCTGTGTGGCTTGGTACGATCCAGGTAGAAAGCCAAAGCACGTTTACAGTCTAGAGTGTGAAGGGCCGATTCTCCATGGTGAGAATGGGGCTTAGGGAAGAATACTGGAAGTACAATGGATTGGTTGAGATGAAATTCGGAGACCACTTTAGGCAGGAATTTCGGGTGAGTGCGGAGGACCACCTTGTCGTGATGGAATACTGTGAATGGTGGATCCGCCATCAATGCCTGGAGTTCGCTGACCCTGCGAGCAGACGTAAGGGCTACAAGAAAAAGCACTTTCCAGGTGAGGTACTTAAGAGGGGCCCTGTTGAGTGGTTCAAACGGGGGCTTCATGAGATGGGAAAGGACTACATTGAGATCCCAAACTACCGGGGGTGGTTTGAGAGGAGGGTTAACATGAAAGAGTCCTTTCATAAATCTGGCGACCACCGGGTGGGTCGAGAGGGGTTTCCCTTGTAGAGGCTGGTGGAAAGCCGCAATAGCGCTCAGGTGGACTCGTATGGATGTAGACTTGAGCCCAGATTGAGATAGGTGTAGGAGGTAGTCCAGCACGGAGGATAAGGAAGCTCGCTGAGGTTCCTTTGATTTAGAAACACACCATGAGGAGAATCTAGTCCATTTCTGGGAGTAGCATTGTCGAGTGGCGGGCTTTCTGGAAGCCTCCAAGACCTCCCTCACTCCTTGTGAGAATTGGTGAGGGGTTACGTTGAGAGGAACCAAGCTGTCAGGTGGAGAGACTGCAGGTTGGGATGAAGTAGTGATCCTTGATGTTGAGTAAGTAGTGAAGGAAACACTGGAAGTGGTACTGGTTCCCTGCTGCTGAGTTGAAGCAGAAGGGAGAACCAAGGTTGTCTGGGCCACCGAGGAGCTATTAGAATCATTGTTTCTATGTACTTTAAATGATTCTTGTATCCTTTAAAATACTTAATAAAAATTATTGAACTTAAAAAAAAAAAAAAAAAAAAAAAAGAATCATGGTGGCCTGTTCGAGTTTCAGCTTGACCAGAGTCTTCTGGATCAGCGGGAATGGTGGGAACGCATATAGAAATCGTTTCCCCCAGTCTAGTAGAAAAGCATCTGCCTCGAGGCGGTGAGGAGTGTAGATCCTGGAGCAAAACTGAGGCAGTTTCGAGTTGTGGGGAGCCGCAAAGAGGTCTATCTGAGGCATCCCCCACTGTGTGAAGATTTGGTGAAGGGGGCTGGAATGGAGGGTCCATTCGTGAGGTTGTAGAAGACGACTTAGGTTGTCTGCTAAGACGTTGTTCTTCCCCTGAATGTAGACAGCTCTGAGGAGGGCGTTTTGGTGCACCGCCCAGTCCCAGACTCGTAGAGCTTCCTGGCAAAGGAGGGCCGAGCCCGTGCCTCCTTGCTTGTTGATGTAATACATGGCGGCCTGATTGTCTGTGCGAATGAGGATCACCATGTCGTGAAGTAGGTGTTGGAAAGCTTTGAGAGCGTTGAAGATGGCTCTGAGCTCCAGTAGATTGATTTGATGTAGTCTGTCCGCACTGGTCCAGAATCCTTGGGTGCGGAGACCATCCAGGTGGGCCCCCCATGCATAGTTCGACGAATCGGTTGTGAGAACTTTCTGATGGGGGGGAGAGTGCAACAGCAAACCTCTGGATAGATTCGAAGAGGTCATCCACCAAAGTAGAGACTGCCGAAGAGCAGGTGTGACTATGATGCGTTTGGTTAGTGGATCGGACGTCTGATTCCACTGTGATGCCAGGGTCCACTGGGGGATTCTGAGATGGAGTCTGGCAAAGGGTGTCACATGTACTGTGGAGGCCATGTGGCCCAGGAGCACCATCAGTTGTCTCGCCGATAGGGTTTGGCGAGTAGACACCGACTGGCAGAGATGAAGAAGAGCCTCCATGCGTTGAAGAGGCAGGAATGCTCGGAGTTGAATGGTGTCCAGGACTGCCCCGATGAAGGGGAGGGACTGGGTGGGCTGTAGATGAGACTTGGAAAAGTTGATCTCGAAGCCCAAATTCTGGAGGAAGTAGATTGTAGTCAAGGCCGCCGAAGTGACCTCTGGGGCTGACGGGGCCTTGATGAGCCAGTCGTCGAGGTATGGGAACACCTGTAGACCCCTGTCCCGGAGTGCCGCGGCCACTACCACCAGGCACTTTGTGAAGATTCTGGGGGACGAGGAGAGGCCGAATGGTAGCACTCGGTACTGTAGATGCAGATTTCCCACCCGAAATCTGAGGAACTTTCGGGAGGCCGGGTGAATGGGGATGTGAGTGTAGGCCTACTTGAGATCCAGGGAGCATAACCAGTCGTTCTGCTCGAGGAGGGGGTAGAGAGAAGCCAGAGTCAGCATACGGAACTTCTCTTTGACCAGAAATTTGTTGAGGGCCCGAAGGTCTAAAATGGGTCGCAGGTCGCCCGTTTTCTTCGGGACGAGGAAGTACCGGGAGTAAAATCCTCGGTTCAATTGGTCTGACGGGACCGGCTCGACGGCCCGAAGCTGAAGCAAGGTTTGAATTTCCTGAAGAAGAAGGGCGGTCTGTGTCGAGCTTGAAGGATACTCTCTTGGAGGATGGTCCGGGGGGGCCCGATGGAACTGGAGAGAGTATCCGTCTCTTATGATGGTGAGGACCCATAGGTCCGTGGTTATGGCCTCCCATCGGTGGTAAAAAAGATGGAGGCGGCCCCCTATGGGAGAGGCTGAGGGGTGCAGAACGGTGTCGGTTATGCTCCCAGGAAGGGAGTCAAAAGGGCTGGGTAGCCTTAGGTGCAGCCGGTGGCTGGGGTTTTTGCTGAGACTTCTGGGGAGGTTGTCTCTTCGCAGGTTGCCTCGCCGCGGGCGTTTGTCTAGGCATGTAACGCCGCTGGTAAATCAGGGGTGGCCTGGAAGGTCGAGACTGTTGAGGTTTGGGTTTGGGCCGCAGGATGGATTGAAAAGATTTTTCGTGATCCGACAGCTTCTTGGTAACAGTTTCGATAGACTCATCGAACAGATCAGCTCCCGCACATGGTACGTTGGCGAGTCTGTCCTGGAGGTTGGGATCCATATCAATTGTACGGAGCCATGCCAGGCGACGCATGGCTACCGCGCTTGCGGCAGCACGTGCCGAGAGTTCGAATGCATCGAAGGAGGATTGCATCAGCTGGAGGCGTAGTTGGGAGAGGGAGGCTACCACTTCCTCGAACTCGAATCGAGCTTGGGTGTCTATGAAAGGAGTAAACTTGCGGAGCACCGGCAAGAAGAACTCCAGATAGGAAGAGAAAAAGAAATTGTAGTTCAGCACCCGTGACGCCATCATGGAGTTTTGATAGAATTTTCTACCAAATTTGTCCATCGTTCTCCCCTCTCGGCCCGGCGGTACAGAGGCGTAGACCTGAGAGGGATGAGAGCGTTTAAGAGAGGACTCGACCAGTAGGGATTGGTGAGAGAGTTGAGGGCCCTCGAACCCTTTATGGTGCACGATGCGGTATCGAGCATCGAGTTTGCTGGGAATCGCCGGTATGGAGTACGGTGTTTCGAAACACTGCATGAAGGTCTGATCCAGCAATTTATGCAGAGGGAGCCGAAGCGACTCCGTTGGAGGGTTAGGAAAATGCATGGTGTCCAGATACTCTTTGGAGTATCGGGAGCCCGTGTCAAGAGTCACATCCAGATCATCCGCCATTTGTCGGAGGAATGATGAGAAAGACAATTGATCCGCCAGCGTCGGTTTGTGAGACGGGCTGGAGGAGGAAGAGGCCTCCGGGTCCATGGACATCGGGGAATGGCAAGGAGAATCGGGTACGGGTGTTTCCTCGTACTCCGTTCCCTCCGGAGGGGATACCTCTGATGAGGAGTATCCCATACGTTGCAGTTTTTTCTGCGGTGACACCTCCGAATGGCGTGCGGAGTGCCACGATGAGTGTCTGGATCGATGTCCGTCTCGGTGGCGGGACGGGGATCGAGATCGTCTGTGCATCGCATGGTCTCCCGAGGCCCCCAAGTGATGGATAGGGCTGGAAGCGGTGGATCGCAACTGGGGTTGCGATGCGTATTCTTGCGATGCTACCCAAGTCTGGTAAGGAGTGCGGAAGAACTCTTCCTGACTATGCCCAGGGCTTTGATTATCGATCGAAGGTCTGGTCCCATGTTGGCGCGGAGGCGTAATGGGCTCTAATGGCGGCATATCGCTAGGCGAGGCTTGCCGCATGGGCATCGCCGCCCTCCCCCGTTCGTCCTCGTCGGTTTTCGAGGTCGAACGGCGTGGGGGAGGGGGAGGGGGCGGACCGCCCCTTTGGACCGGTACCGGGAGGTCACCCTGTATGGCAGCGATGAGCCCGGATCCGATGGTCTGCATGAGCTCAACGAATTGAGCTTCCAGCATGGACCGCAGCGAAGCCGATAAGGAGGGATCCGCACCGAAAGGGGGTCCTCCTGCACGGTCATCGCGTTCCTTCGAGGTCGAGTGCTTATGCTTGGTAGCTTTAGGCACTTTGATGACCACTGGTGGTACTGTGGAAGGAAGAGGTACCTGAACCGAGGAGACCGGGGCAGGCACCGACGTCGAGCTCGTGGATGGTGTCGGGATGAACGATGCCGGTTTCACCACACTCGATGCAGGAGGGGTCGATGCCGGTTTCGCACGAACCGGGGAGGTATCAGATGAAGTGGAAGCCGAAGGATCCTTAGCTGCGTCCATCTTGAACATCGATTCCCACAATAGGCAACGCCGTTTGAATGAGCGTGCCGTAAGGGTAGAGCAAGGCCTGCACGATTTCGGGATGTGGTCAGGACCAAGACACTGCAAACAGCGTCGGTGCGGGTCCGTGAGTGAAATCGCGCGTTGGCACTTGCTGCACTTTTTAAACCCGGTGATTGGCTGGGACATAGGCCGGAAAATCTCCGCCGCGAGGTCGAAGCCAGTAGGCCTGAGCCACGTGGCCGGCCCGTTCGACCCGCCGGAGGAAATAATCTTTTTTTTTTTTTTTTTTAAACTGAAAAAGAAATGTACTGTTAATTGTAATCAAAAGAAAGCGAAAAACGCGGACAAGGAAGGCAAATTTAACTGAATTCAGCTAGCGCATGATGAAGTTGAACTTCTCAGCTCCGCGGAAAGAAAAGAACTGAGGAGACACGCCCGGCTCTCCGGGCGGGAAGGCACCGGCGCATGCGCGGTGCGGGCATCTGGAAACTTTAAGTTTCTACAAGCAACACGTGCTTGTGAGACGTCTGTACCGGGCTCTGTCTGATGACATCACCCACTAGTGAGAATACCTGCCTGCTTGTCCTGGGATAACATATGCTCCAAACATGGACAAAATGCCAGCAGTGGAATTTAGCAGCAGAGGAGAGAAATCAAATGATTGAGGGAAAAGATTTATAAATAATCTGTATGAACCTCACAATCGTAGGAAATTGTTGAAAAAAGAGCAGAGTAAGTTGATCATTATCAGAAAAAAAACCCACACACCCCACTATGTTAAACAGTCTCTTCAAAATGTTTTGCATGGGATTACAGTCGTCATCCTAAACTTGTTCTTTCCCTTGTACTTCTTAAGTAAATTATCCATTTCCTTTTTCACAAAAGCAAATGACGAACTTAGTAGCAATTCTTGGTATAAAGAAAAACAAACTTTCAGAAATCACACATCACATTTCTGCTACACATAACCAAACCATGTCAGAAATGTAATTTACCCAGAGAAGCAAAATCTATGTAGTCATGAAAAATGCTGAAATATTTTGATTTGGGATGGTTCATTTATCCAGTACTGTATTTGTTCTTTAGATCAAATATCTAGCAAACTTTCAAAGTATCTGAATGCCTTATTTTGGATACTAAAGCCTTCAAATTATTTGCTAATCAGTTAAGATGCAAATAGCATTGATATTTATGAGCAACAGTAGTTTGGCGTAAAAGACTCCCAAGACACTATCTGCCTCTTTTTTAGGAAGGGGGAGCATCACTTTGTCAAAATTAAAATGACAAATTTTTAACACATTCTCCCTCCTCCAAGTTTTCTTGCTGTACATAGATTATGACATTTTCCTCTCCTCAAATTCTTTTACCTTGTCCTAAATTTAATTCCAGACTTGTACATTAGCATGCCAATCATGACTGCTCAACGTAATTTATAATAATGAAATATAGATACTGCAAGATAAAATATAACATAAATCTTCAAAACTATGCACACATGCATGAGTAATATACAGTAAGACTCACTAGACAATACTCCTCCACACTCTCTTGCTCAATTGGTTTGTAATGAATCCAAACTATTCCTGCTATGCATATCAGTATACCGGTATATCTAAAACTGGATGGCATCTGAGCTATTCCAATGATGACAAGCTATTCCTAGTTATACATAAATCTAAAATCTAATAATATAAAGACAAAAGCAGGTCAACTGAAAATTTAAAAAAGAATCAGTTTCACTAGTCTATTCATAGCATAAACATTTAAGCCACTCACCAGACAACAGTGAATGTACTTCTCAACAAAATCTGATTTTATTTCTTTACATCAGACATGCTCAGGCAGTCACAAGTCCTACTTTCCAATTTAAAGGTAATCAGCTCCACTTTTCAGAGCAGTATGTACTAAACAGGAAGTGATGTCAGAGGGAAAGCCAACACTGGCGCAAGCAGTAGGCAGGAGAATCTGCTCGCGCTAGCGAAGTTTTAAAGAAGTACAGGGGGAAGGGAGGGCGAGGGGGTGTAGCGGGGGTGGAGAGGAGGGCACAGGGGAGGTTGCCTCCGCCCCAAGCGCCTCCTACTCTCACTACACCACTGGTTATCTATGCCTTGGAGATGGAAGAGTTAAGTATACCATTAAATCCTAAATTTGATGAATCTATGATAAATGTTGCTTCATTTATGCATATATTAAAAAAAAAAGGCAAACAATTTGTCTTAAAAGAAGCTGCATTTTCCTATCTGGTCCACACATGAGGAGATTTGTAGAACTTCCCTGTGTATTGTCATGTATGAGACAGAAGTTGGTTGAGAGAATGGCAGAGCAACTGCTTATAATCGTTGAGACTGGAGAGCCCTCAAAAGCCACTCCAAAAAGTTGAAAAGGTAAAAAGTGTTTCCCTTACTCCATTTTCAGAAAATTATAATTTCTGAAGATCTCGGTGGGATGAGACAAAATAAAGAATATATCAATAGAGTGGTAGCGGCTGTGTGAGTAACTGGCTAAGGTAAGACTGTATGGCGTGTATGATGATTGACAGTATCTGTAAGTGGCATGATGTGCATGATTGAGTCTTTGGAGAGTATATACTATAGGTTTGTGTGCCTGTGAATTAGCCAGTGTGTGTTTCTGGCTCGAGGCATTCTCTCTCCTTTCACCATACACTCATTTCCTTCAGCCTCCCTTGCACTATTCTTGCATTCCCTCTCTCCCCTCCACTTACTGTTCCCACACATACTCTGCATCTCTCCCACACTTCGCAGTCTCCTTCCTTACATGCACTTGTTAAGAAACCAATAATCAGTGCTAACTGGCTCATTATTCAATAACGGCACATGCAACTCAAAGCGCCAAATACAGAATTCAGGAAACAGTGGGTATATTAAGTTAGAGATACAAATTGGGCTGTTAGCTTGTAATCCCCAAACTAAAGGGATACCCTGGAATAGTGTATCACAAACTGTGTGCCGCAAGATGCCGGTGAGGAGGAGATGCGCCGGTTGAGTGCTTACAGGACATGCCTCTCATGGCGAGAGGCACGTCCTGTAGTCAGTCGGCCTGTGCCTCTCCTCCTCGCCGGCACCTCTGCTCTTTCTCCTCACCTCTTCTTCTGCAGAAATCCCCATGGTGGATTAGTGGCATTACAAGAACAGCACATATCATCCCTACTTTGAAACACCTTCACTGGCTACCAATTGAACAAAGGATTCACTACAAAGTATTATATTTAGTATATCAGATTCTGTACCAATGGTTCCAGTTTCTATGAGAGGTTTATAGACCAAACAGAGCCCTGAGAACAGAGGGTAGCATGAGACTAGTAGCAAAAACAGCTGAGAACATGAGATATATGGCTATGAAATTAAAAACATTCTCTATTGCTGGAATATCTCTTTGGAACAAGCTGTCTAGCAACCTGAGACTATGTATTGATCATTACAGTTTTAGGAAACTGTTTGTAGATGTTTATGTCTAGAACCACTTCAGCCGAAGCTTCATTTATGGAAAAAGCTTCATTTATTTATTTTTTCTTGTATGAGATTGTGGAGCCTATAAGTAAAACAAATAGGACTCCGAACAGGAGTAACAACTAATAAAAACAGGAATGTAGTTGGAAAATGCAAAGGAAAATGCAAATAGCAAAGGTCCCCATAGCTCGCCAGCTACACCAGCCAAGACACAGCCGCTGTTCTTAATCTTTCCAGCCCTATAAAAATACTAGAAACTGACTGAAAAATTAAAATCTGCATGCAAGAACACAATAGACAGGATGGAGTCCTATGCTGGTCTGGAGAGGCTAAAAGAAAGTAAATTAGGAGGTAAAAACCTAATTTATTCTTCTTTAGCAACTCTCCAGACCAGCATAGGTTAATCTTACAAGCATGACATACAAAAGCAGTCTCCATCATGGGTGGGACCCCCGAAGGGCCGACACCAGAACAAGCTCACTGAACACCCTGTCCTGACGCGCCTGAATGTCTACACGGTACTGTCTTACAAAGGAATGCAAGGAAGACCAAATAGTAGCGTTATAAATATCCACTGGAGGCACCAGTGAAGACTCAGCCCAAGAAGCGGCCTGACTCTGAGTGGAATGAGCCTTGAGAACAGACTTTTCTTTTTTTAAGAAGAAGGTAAGCGGAAGCAATAGTCTCCTTAATCCAATGCGCAATGAAAGCCTTGGAAGCACCATCCCCCTTACCTGCTAGAAGGACAAAGAGATGATCTGATTTTCTGATCTCCTGGGTCCTCCGTACGCAGGCCCGAAGGACCCGACCAACATCCAATTTGCGCAACTGTTTCTGCTCAGAAGAACCCTCCCGACTACTTTTGACAGAAAGGAAGGAAAACTACAGGAAGGAAGGGAGACCTACAAGAGAGAGCCTGTAGCTCCGAAACATGTCTAGCAGAAGTAATAGCTACCAAGGTCCTTCAACGAGCAGGCACCCAAAGGCTCAAACGGGGGGGATGCACCAACCCAGATAAAACCAGATTCAAATCGCAAGAGGGAACAGACGGTCGCACAGGAGGATTGAGCAACTTGGTTGCCTACAAGAAGCGAACGACATCAGGAATGGCAGTCAGATGCTGACCCCATAATAACCCACGAAAGGCTGACAGGGCCGCAAATTGAACCCAGAGAGAAGACCAAGCCATGCCCCTGTCCAGGTCATCCTGCAAGAACTCTAAGATGTTAGGCAGGGAAGCGCGAGAAGAGACCACTCCCTGTGCTGTACACCACTCCTCAAATATATGCCAAACCCACACATAAGCCCGAGAAGTGGAAAGTCTGTGGGACCCCAAGAGAGAGATCACTTTATCTTAAAACCCTTTCCTACCTAGGCGTTCCCTTTCAAGAGCCAAGCCGAAGGACAAAAAAGGGAGCTGGATCGAACAGGGGAATGGGGCCCTGAGTCAGAAGATCGGGTGAAAGAGGCAAAGGAAGATGATCCGACACCAGAAGCCGCACTAGATCCGCATACCACGGACGTCGGGGGCCAATCCGGAGCCACCAGAACCACCAAGCCCGGGTGACGAACAATGCGGAGTAGAACTCTGCCCACTAACGGCCACAAAGGGAATACATAAAACAGCCCCTCTGTTGGCATGGTTGAACCAGAGCATCCAGGCCATCGGCCTGACCGTCTCTGCGACAACTGAAGACGGGGGTGTTTTGGTATTGACACTAGTGGCCATCAGGTCCATGAGGGGCTGACCCCAAGACTGCACTATCAACTGAAAGGCCAAGTGGCTTAGACATCACTCTCCGGGAGCTACCACGTGATGACTGAGGAAGTCCGCTTGAACATTTTCCACTCCGGCTATGTAGGAGGCCGAGATGACCTGAAGATGAGACTCTGCCCAGACCATGAGCAGAGCCGCCTCCTGTGCCACCTGAGTGCTCTTGGTGCCCCCATGACAATCGATATTAGCCACCGCCGTAGCATTGTCCGATAGAATCCAGACTGATTTGCCCGTCAAGAAGGAGTGGAAAGCTAAGAGCGCCAGACGGAAGACTGTGGGCTCCAGAACATTGATCGACCAAGACGCCTCCTCTGTGGACCAGGTGCCCTGAAATGAGTGACCTAGACAAAGAGCTCCTCAACCATAGAGACTGACATCCGTGAAAAGCACCATCCACTGTAGCTGATCCAGACTCATCCCTTGAACAATATGGGAGGTCTGGAGCTACCAACGAAGACTGCAGCGAGCCAAGTCCCTCAGAGGAACAGGGAGAACTAGACTGTGCCTCTGGGGTGACCACCTCCCGAAACAGAGCATACTGAAAAGGACACATGTGGGCCCGAGCCCACCTTACCACGTCGAGGGAAGCCGCATCAACCCCAAGACTTGGAGGAAATCCTGCGCCTGAGGACACTGGGATGCCATAAGCAGGCAAATCTGAGATTGCAAATTGCTTACCCGGGCCTCTGGGAGGAAAGACCTCCCCCAAGGAGGTTTCGAACACAACCAAGTTTCTTCAAGTGCTGCGAGGGGGCCAACCGGCTCTTGGCAAGATTGACAACCCATCTCAGTGACTGTAGGAACTCCACCACCCAAGCCATGAACTGGTTGTCTCCTAGAATGACTTTGCGTGAATCAACCAATCGTCCAGGTAGGGAAGCACCAGAATGCCCTCTGTCTGCAAGGCCGCCGCGATGACCACCAGAACCTTGGTGAACGTCTGTGGAGCCGTGGACAATTCAAAAGGAAGCGCCCAGAACTGATAGTGCTGATCCAAGATCGCAAAAACAAAGGAAGGCCTGGATTGAAACATGCAAGGAGGCCTCCGTCAGGTCAAGAGGCTAAATACACTCCTGGCTGAACCGCCAGAATCACATATCGTAGTATCTCCAAGCAAAAAGACAGAACTCTGAGAGCCCTGTAGACCCCCTTCAAATCTAAGATGGGCCGAAAGAACCCCACTTTCTTGGGCACCACAAAGTAAATCGAGTACCTGCCAGTGCAACATGCCTGAGGGGGAACCGGAACAACTGCTTAGAGATCTAGCAATCTTTTAAGGATCTGGCAAAAAACCTGCTTTTTCCATGCTGCCTGACAAGAAGAAGCTAGAAAATGATCTGGCAGGGAATGAGCAAACTGTAGAGCAGAACCGTCCTGAATCACCTCCAGCCGAGCACCCACCAGAACCAGAGGGGGTGCGGGCACAGAGTCATTGTATCAGGACGGACAGTGGAGGGATTCTCAGCCTCCCGACGGGCCTGACAGGACTGCATTCGCTGAAAGAAACAACCCCTGGCAAAATCAGAGGTTGGGTAGGGAGCAGTCCCACTTAGGGCAGTACCTGTGGAAATCTAGCAGAATCCCCTGAGCAGTGCCACCTCAAACAGCCTGGCAAGCACTGTCTTCAGGCAGGCAGGGCACTTTAGAGTCTGTCAGAGTTTGAACTAACTACAGTAGTCCAAAACCTCTGGAAAACAACAAGGACCCCCGAAAAAGAAAATTTAGAGAGTTTAGTGATGGACACCGCATCTGTCGACCAAGCCCGAAGTCAGAAGGTCTAACGCGCAGCCATGGATTTGGCAGACATCCGCAAGAAATCAAAGAGGGCGTCTGAGAGGAAACAGGCAGCCATCTGAACCTTTGCCACCTCCTAACCATCAGACTCACTGTCAAGGACCCGCTTGACCCACCGAAACATGGCCCGAGTCACCAGTTCCGCACAAATAGCTGCCTGGACCCCCCAAGGCAGACATCAAAATTCTGTTTAAGAATGGTCTCCAACTTACACTCCTCAGAGTCTGTTTAAAAAAAAAATATATATATAAATCTTTATTCATTTTAAATCTTAAAATAATTGCAACATATTATACAGACATTTTACACTTTAACAGCACTTAAATTCACTCAAATTATATTTCATAACAAATACATGTATCATCTCCCCCTTCTATATATCCAACAATTGCACTTAACCATAATTAAATTAAAAGTATTTCTCCACCCTCCCCCCTCCCACTCACCCTGGACGTGTATGTTTAAAGGGCAAAATCAACAATCACTCCTTACAGAATTTTGTCAATGGCTCCCAAACATCCTTAAATTTCCTATAATGTCCCTGCTGTATAGCAATCATACGCTCCATTTTAAAAATGTGGCATAAAGATTCCCACCAGAAATTATAGTTTAACTGGTCCCAGTTTTTCCAGTTCTTCAAAATAAGTTGTATGGCAACTCCCATCATGATAAAGAGAAGTTTATTATTATGGGAAGATATTGGGCTTTTATCCCTCATTAACGTGCCAAATAGCAAATATTTTATTCACTTGACCCCAAATGGATCCCCAAAACTTAAGTATCAAGGGACAATAGTACAGTAGATGATCCAATGTAACCTACATAGAGATGACAGTGCCAGCATCTATTAGACTTAGAACTATGCAATTTCTGTAAATGAACAGGGGTCCAAAAAGATCTATGTAACAAGAAAAACCATGTTTGTCTCATTGATGCAAACACAGTACATCTCATCCTCCAAGTCCAAATTCGTGGCCAATGAGAAGCAGAAATCTGCTGCTTTATCTCAATGCTCCAAATGTCATGAAGACCAGTTTGTAGTTTCTTATTCAAAAATTCAGATATTAATTTATACCACTGGTCGACCTGAGACGTGCTCAATTGCTCCATACGCGACCTAGCTGAAAGAAAAGTGCCGGTTAGTTGAAAAATGCAGTAATTTACAGCATATTTAAAGGGAAATCAACCCTTCAGACCGGCACTGCCTCAAGATTTTTAATTTTTTTCCCACAGAACAGACTCCACTTGGCTCTCTAAATAGTATGCCTTACCACCAGGGGGTAAGGCTTACCGTTGAGGCACCTCTAAAAAAAGGATGGGGAGGTGGAGGAAAGGGACCCTATTCGAGACCCACCGGGTTTGATACCACCAAGGTCGGACGGACCCCCAAACAGGGTCCACCCAAGCTTAATTCTGCACCAAAAAGGGGACAAAAATTCCTAACCAAATTCCAACAGCCCTACCAAGGGAGATGGGTACAGCTCACCACACCTGCTGGAGACTGAGAGAAGACTGAGGTAATTAGGGAGGAGTCACATGTTATGTACTATTCTAAAGTTTTGTCTCAGTCTCTATCTGCTGGTCATGATGAGAAATAACCCGCTTGTAAGATTAACCTATGCTGGTCTGGAGAGTTGCTAAAGAAGTTACTATTCCAGTTTGATGTGATTTTTTTTGTCAATTGCAAGATTTGTGTTTAATTCTGTATGTTTATTGTATGGAAACCGCTGAGATTCCAGGCAGTATATAAATTCTTAAATAAACTAGTGTTTAAGCCTGTTACATTAACGGGTGCTAGTAAAGCCTCCTTCCGTCACATGTCCCCTATTTTCAGCCCCAGCTCCAAACCCATTCCCCCCCCAGCCCCCTTCTCCCATCTTTTCCCTTTCAGCCTCAGCCCCTTTTCTCACCAGCAGCATTTCCCTCCCCACCCCACTTCCCTGTATAGTAGCAGCATACCCTCCCCCTCCATTTCCCTGTGCAGCAGCATTTCCCTCCCCCACCCCACTTCCCTGTGCAGCAGCATCTCTTCCGTGCTCCCCTGTCCCTCTTCCCTGCTCCCACAGTCCAGCAGCACCTCTTCCGTGCTTCCCCTATCCCTAGAACAGTGGTTCCCAACCCTGTCCTGGAGGACCACCAGGCCAGTCGGATTTTTGGGATAGCCCTAATGAATATGCATGGTGCAGATTTGCATGCCTGTCACCTCAGCTATATGCAAATCTCTCATACATATTCATTAGGGCTATCCCAAAAACCCGACTGGCCTGATGGTCCTCCAGGACAGGGTTGGGAACCACTGCCCTAGAAGACAAACTCACCGAGCACGTCCTCAGTCCGGTGCCAGGCCACGAAGCAGGCATCGTCCCCGTAGCACATGCCATCCGCGGAAGAGGAGCAGAGCGTGGGGAAGAGGGAAGATGAGCCTGTTAGAGCCGGTTCCTGCGCATCTGCCTTGAGGTGAGCCAACCCACCGCCATCTTCCATTTTCGATGTCGTGTTCCGGACGCAGTAGCCGGGGAGCCAGGCCCCCTATGCCCACGCTCCGTTAATATTCAGATGCCATCTCTCTGTCTCGCAGCGGGTTTGCCGGCTCCAGCCAGCCAAAGTTCATTTTTTAGTTCAAAGCCGACGCTGCGTCTCCTCTCTCGATCCCCGCCAGAGTTGAAAGTCTTCTCCGACTCTGGTGAGGTTCGATAGAGGAGCCGCGGCAGGGGCTTTGGACAAAAAAATGAACTTTGTGTGGCCGGAGCCGGCAAGCCCGCTGCGCGACAGAGAGATGCGTGGTAAGCACGCATGCGCACTCTGCCGGCCACGGAAGTACAGATCAGGCAACACGGCATTAAGAGAGTGCATGTGCGCTTAGCGTTTTATTATTATAGATACATGGGAGGCTCAAGGCCTTGGCTGGAGGGCATCCGTGCATGCGCAGACGTCAGCGTGATGATATCACACATGTGCATGATATCATCACGTCAAAGTCCGCGCCTTTCCGAGTGCCCTCGAGCTGCAGCCCCGAGATTAGTGTGCCGCAGCTTGAAAAGTCTGCGACACAATGCTCTAGATTAGAACATAAGCAGTTACATGCCTCATAGCCACCCAAGCAAATATCCTGCATCACAGTAAACAAGACAATGCGGGACAAGACATTTGAAATTTATCACCACTGAAGCTTTATGCATTTTTCAAAGAGCTCAAAAAGACATTACAGATAGCACAAAAACTACATATATATATATCTATTAAATAAATATTCAAGCATGTTAATTGACTTAATGGAGCTTCTTATTCTTACACAAATGGATGGAAACCAAGTCAAGAATGTCAAAGCTTTATGTCCGCTTAGAGGAAGGAAACAGGATGCAGTACAAAAGCAGGGGGGAGGATGAACAGTAACAAATGCAAAGGAAATCAAGAGTAAAGAGATTATAAACAATGCAATTTGCCAGGCTTCTGGACTTTAAAACCTATTGGTGCTCAAATACTCTGTGCAATCACGTTTATATTATTTCCTTCATGAAAATCTGAATGCCAAGTCAAACATAAACAAAACAAATACCTCTGGGATTTCCTAGCTCTGGACCTAGTTCAATAATTGTAATATTAAGGAAACCATTTAACCACCCTCAAGTGAAAAATAATACTATGGATTATAGTACTTCAGAATTACATAAGACACACTTACCCAAGGGTAGAATCATTCAAATACTTTTGAAATATCCACTTTCATGAAAACTGTACTGACTAAGCAAACTAAGGCTCCTTTTACTAAGCTACGTTAGGGCATTAAGGCGCGGAAAAGCGCACCCTACAATGCTGCGCGCGCTAGACGCTAACTGTTCTAGCCGCGCAGCGCGGGGTTAGCACGCGCTAATCTGCTGCATGCGCTAAAAACGCTAGCGCACCTTAGTAAAAGGAGCCCTAAGTAAATCATATGTTACATAGAAACTTGACAGTAGATAAAGGCCAAATGGCCCATCCAGACTGCCCATCCACAGCATCCACTATCTCATCCTCTCAAAGAGATCCTATTTGCCTGTCCCATGCTTTCTTGAATTCAGACACAGTCTTTGTCTCCACCACCTCTACTGTCTCTAATGAGAGATTATTCCATGCATCTACCACCCTTTCTGTAAAAAAGTATTTCCTTAGATTACTCCTGAGCCTATGCCCTCTCACCCTGGAGTTTCCTTTCAATGGAAAGAAACTCGCCTCATGCGTATTTATGCCACATGCTATTTAAACTTCTCTATCATACCTCCCCTCTACTGCCTTTTCTCCAAAGTATATATGATAGTAAATCAAAAATGAAGGCAAAATACATTTAACAGCTTTAATAGAAATAACTGTGAGCAATTAAACATATCACTTTTCCACATTGTCCCCATGCAAGTCGTTCCTGGATGGTTAGAGCTGAATATTGGACTGCAAGAGTCTACTCACCCTTATGTTTTTTACCTCCACCCTCTCATTTTCTATTTTTAGAAAATGTAAATAAAGAAAAGACAAGCTAGATGTCTAAATCAACCAAGATTAGTTTTTATTGAGACAAATGAAGGTTAAAATAGTCCCAACAAGGATCCCTGTTTCGACATAGCGAAAAAACGCATTCTTCAGGGGACACTTATTGATAACGGACAGTGCGTTATCAATGTGTCTCCTGAAGAAGGTGTTTTTTCGCTACGCCAAAACAGGGATCTTTGTTGGGACTATTTTAAAGTTCATTTGTCTCAATAAAAACTAATCTTGGTTGATTTAGACATCCACCGTCTTTTCTTTGTTGGTGCATCTTTATCCTAAGAGGGTTCTTCTTTTTTGCCTGTTTAGAAAATGTAAATCCCACCTGCTTCCCTTTTGTATCATGTCTAGTTTATTAATATTTTATCATGTTATGTCTTTTTCCCCTTTTTTAAAGAATAATTTTTAGAATTGTATGATATAAATCGCTTTGGAAAGTCAAGAAGTATATCAAGCCATAATAAAACTTGAAATTAGAGGGGCTATTGCTCAAACATCCTACTGCCATGTTCCCTCAGTCTCCCTGCTATTCTCAGGTTCTGAATTGGACAGAACCTCAAACATGGAAAAATTCTATCCAACCTAAAAAATGGGGAAAACCCCAGAAAGGTTCTAAAATGTAATCAAGGATAAATATTGAATTATTCTGAAATCCTGAACAGCTTCTTAGATGGTTCTTGCCTGTTAGATAACATGTACACATACATAAAACTTTGCTGATCATGGAAACTTAAATCTGAGCAACAATTTTCTAAATGATCTACCTAAACACACAAATCCACAGATATTAAAACAGAAATGAAGTGAGAAGACAGAGGTGAATTATATTTTGAAATCACTAAAATAATGAGAGCTTATTTTCCATGTTGCCTAGATTTAATCAGAGAGTTGCATCATTAATACTTAGCTGAAGCCATAACTAACATAAGAATTGCAATACTGGAACAGGCCAAAGGTCCATCAAGCCCAGTATCCTGTTTCTAACAGTGGCCAACCCAGGGCCCAAGTACCTAGCTAGATTTTATGCTGCTTATGGGCAAATCACTTAATCCCCCCATTGCCCCAGGTACATTAGATAAATTGTAAGCCCGCCAGGACAAACAGAGAAAAATGCTTGAGTACCTGAATAAATTAATGTAAACCGTTCTGAGCTCCCTTGGGAGAACGGTATAGGAAACTGAATAAATAAATAAAATCCTAGGAATAAGCAGTGGATTTCCCAAGCATTCTCAATAATGGTCTATGGATTTCTCTTTTAGAAAATTATCTAAACCTGTTTTAAACCTCACTAACTGATTTCACCATATTCTCTGGCAACAAATTCCAGAGTTTAATTACATGTTGTGTAGATCACAGTTCTTCAACCGCCGGTCTGCGGACCGGTGTCGGTCCGCAGAAAATTTCTGCCAGTCCGCGCAGGGCCGGCGATATCCAGTCGGCAGTTAAATTTCCTGCCGACTGCGGTTCCTCCCGACTAATGTTCCTCCCAGCCTCAGGCGATCAAGATAGGCTGCCAACGTCGGGGCTTTCCCTCTCTGAGTCTCGCCTGTTAGGAAACAGGAAGTTGAAACAAAATAGGCGGGACTCAGAGAGTGAAGGTCCCGATGTCGGCAGCCTGTCTTGATCGCCGCCCCTGCCGAGTTGCTGAAGAGGGCCGCGGGGAAGTCGCGAGTAGAATGGAGAGAGCTGCAGATACAGGTGCAGATGGAGGGAGATGGTCAGCGTGTGCGAGCAAGATCCTAGGGAGCATTCACAGTGGCTGTGTCCCCTCCCCCCAGCTCTCCTACTTGCCAGGGCAGTGATTTACCGGCAACTTCCTGCAGGCAAGTACTGAGAGCTGATGGAAGGGGAGGAAGCCACTGTAGGAGGCTGGGAAGCTGCTGGATAAAGGGAGAGCTGTTACTGGACTTGGAGAGAATTAGAAGGAGAGATGCTACTGGGAGGGGAGGAGTGAAAGGGATGGGAAGAGAGTTAATGTTGGATAGAGGGAGGAGGGAAGGGAGAAGGGAAAAAAAGGAAGGAGGGAAGGGAGAAAGAAAAAAGGAAGGAAACAGCTGGCAGGGAGATTACAGGAGGGGAAGGGGGTCAGGGTGGAATGGAGAGATCAGATGAGGGAAAGGAGAGAGAGAGGAATGAGAAAGTAGAGAGACATTGATGCTGGAAAGGGGGTCAGCAGAGAAATGAGAGAGGGATAAAGATGCTAGATCTGGTGTAGGAGAGATAAAAATGAAGAAGGCAGTGAAGCTGGAATGAATGATGTAAAAAGGAGAGAGGAGGAACAGGCTGGATGTACAGGGAAGAGGGGCATAGAAAGAAGTCAGATACATATGGAAGGGGGAGAGGGCAGACATTGGATGGAACGGGCAGATGCTGGAAGGAAAAGAGTGAAAAGAAGATGAAAGCAGAAACCAGAGACAACAAAAGGTAGAAAAAAATAATTTTATTTCTATTTTGTCATTAGAATATATCAGATTTGAAATATATATCCTGCTAGAGACATAACTGGGGACTGCAGTATTCTGTTAGCATGATATTTCTATGTAGCATTCTATAATAACTTGGCTTGTTCAGTTTTCTTGATAGTAGAGGGGATTTATGTGAAGGGGAGGGGAGACAGGGGTTTTGCTGGTCCGTGCTCTGTATATTTGTATTTATAAAATCACAATTGTTCAGAATATTGTTTCTTTTTATACTTTAATAAAATACGTTCAATATAAAATCATAATTGCGGCTTGTGCAGATGGGATCAGATGGTTTGCGGGGACCGAGCTCACGGAGATGGGGCGTAAACGGGGTTTTTTAATTTTAGTCCTAGTAGTTTGCCGGTCCACAAAATAATTCTTTTATTTCTGCCGGTCCACGGGTGTAAAAAGGTTGAAGAACACTGGTGTAGATGATCTTGTAGCTCTTGAAATATACAGCTTCATTATTCTTGTAATCCTGGAAATGACCAGAATTCTCTCTGTAATTATCCTGGAAATGTCCAGTTGTTTCTTTTGTAATCTGCCCAGAACTGCAAGGTTGAGGTGGAATAGAAATCAGTAATGTAATGTAATGGTGTGCCACAGAGTGCAACTTTGAGATGGCAATAAAGCTGAACATGTAGAGGTAATATATGGTGATGAAATGCTTATGGACATCCATTTGGTTAAAGAGGAAGGGGAGGCTTAAGATGACTAAGCAATTACTCAAGATTCTGAGCACATCAAAGATAGCCCAGGACTCACCTTTTCTTATTAATTTTCCCATGGACCACCTTTTTTTTTCTCCCTACCCCAATGTGCTAGCTCCTCCTCTATATTCCTTGCTGTTTCACAACAGGGCACTAATTTTACTAGCTATGGCAATGCATGTTTTAATTTAATTTTAATTTAATGTGATGAATTATATACTGCTAAATCTCCCAAAGGATTCAAAGCAATTTACAAAACTTGACTTAAATTGTCTTAAGTAGTGGTCAAAAATCTAATCAGGTACTTTGAATTTCCCTCTCTGTCCCAACAGGCTCACATTCTACCCATAGTACCTATGAAATAAATAATTACTTACATTTACATATATAAAGAGAAGGAAGAGGGAAAAGATCATACAATAAATTCAATACTATAGGTACATAAAAAGCACAATAGAAGGGAAAATTTCAAAATCAAAGACCCCCCCCCCAAAAAAAAAATCCTAAAAATAAAAGCAGGAAAAAAATTGAAAAATTAAACAAACCCAACAAAAATAAATAAAAATAAACCCCAGTCATTCTCACCACCCTCAATCTCAGTCAGTCCCCAACTGAGCCAGGCCAGCTCGGGCTGGTACCACAAAAGCAATTCCTCAACTTCAACTTCCCTGCTCCTGAAAGGCTGGAACCAAACACTGCAGCCCACTCTGAAATGGCAGAATGAAGAGAAGTGGACCATCCTCCCATGGGACTCCAGAAGAAGTTATGAGTTAGAAGCTGGATGCAAGCAGAGGCTCTGGGCTAAAAGCTGGGTATAAGAGGCATTCTCTATGCCATTAGGGCAGCGCCGCTGCAGCACCAGCCATAAATGCTAGTTCATTTTAGATGGTTTGTTAGATGACCCCTTTCTGGATTATAGATCACACATCCGAGCCCCTCCATGCTACTGTGCTGAACCAGCTGACAGAATCCCCAGGAAGAATAGCAGCTAGGATATATGAAAGAAAACACAGTTCCTTCAGAACCTGATTTGTACTCAACCTTTCAGCTTTGTGTCTGAATTAGGGTAGGAGTTGTTATGACCCCCCCCCCCCATCATTTTCTGATTTCCCCCTAAGAATGGTTATAGCAAGAAATCTTTAAGTGGGGGCAGAGTGAGTGCTTAATGCCAAGGACCACATAAACCATAATGCCAAGGACCACATAAACCATAAGCCATTTATATCAAATAACACTGAAATTCACACAAGTCAGCGCTTTCTTAAAACAATTCTAAACAACAGACTGGGAGAACTGAATCAGGAAGGTGCATGTTGGGTCAAGTGTCAGGACAGAGAATATAATCCTCGATTCCTGAACTATGCAAAAGGAAATGGAAACTATGGACTGTTGGTTCCCATTTAGTCTCTTGGTGTAAACAATCTGTCCTAGAGCAGCTATCTGCTTATAAACGCAGGAAAACATGAGTTCAAACACATAGAAGCACATAAATGCTAAACCAGGAAGAACAAGGCACTGAAATGTTCTTATGTCAGTGAAAAGTATCAGGTAAGCCAAAATAAACTTGGGATGAATCTCTGCAATTAAAACAAGAAAACATGGATATTGTCACTGTGGTTACAGCTGTTTGGAAGTCATAAAGGCGTATGAATGGGGATTACTTACATCTCCTGAAATGATTGCACTGTTAGTTTATGTTTCAAATAATTTTTATTCAAAGTATTAACCACAAAACAAACAATAATAAGTTACATTGATTGTTACCAACATAAACCCTTGACCGAGGAGTCTTGCTCTTAAAAGTGTCTGGCAGAACAATAATAAACAGAAGAAAGTCCTTGCCTCAATTTGTAACACACAGAGAAAAAAAGGCAAGTGAGATGTCTAGATCAACCAACAGCTCCTTCATTAATATATCAAAGTATGGGGGGGCAAGGAGGAAGCGGTGGCAGGCAGGCAGGCTTCGGCACAGCAGGGAGGGAGGGAGGCAGGCAGGCAGGGGCACAGCAGGGAAGGAGGGAGGAAGGCAGGCTTCGGCGCGGCAGGGAGGGAGGGAGGCAGGCAGGCTTCTGCACAGCAGAGAGGGTGTAAGGAAGGATAAAGGCTGGAAGGCAGTGAAGGGGAGGGGGCACTAACTTGGGACATAGGAAGAAGGGAAGGAGGGAATAGAAAGGGACAATTGTTGGGCCTGAGTGTGTGAGTGAGAGGAAAAGTGATGGTGCACAAGGGGAAAAGGGAAGAGGAAAATGGGGCATAGAGAGGAGTAAGGTAGAGATGTATGGGGAATAGAAAGATGAGAGGGAGAAATGTTGGATATGGTGGTGGAGAGGGCACAGAGGGATAGATTGAAGGGGATGCAAGGGGGAGGAATGTTGGGCATAGTGATGGAAGGAGAGATGTGGCATGGTGTTGGAGAGGGATGATAGAAGGAGAAATGGGCATGGGGCTGGTGGGCCGTGGTGAAAAATGATTTGGGGGTGAGAGAGGAAGAAAAGTTGGACTCATGGAGTGACAGAGAAAGATGTTGGTTGGGGAATGGAATGAGGTCTGGAGGAGAGGAAGCATGCAGGAGGAAGGAAGAAAGGAAGGAAAGAGGGAAGAAAGAAATATTGGATGCACAGTCAGAAGGAAGTGCAACCAGAGACTCATGAAATCACCAGATCAAGAGAAGTCAGATATTCCCTCGGCTGAACCACTAGAATGACACACCGCAGTGTCTCCATGAAAAAAGAAGGAACTCGGAGAGCCCTATTGACCCCTTTCAAATCTAGAATGGCCCAATAAGTCCCCTCTTTCTGAGGGGGCACTTGAACCACTACTTTTAGACCTAACAATCTGTGAAGGGTCTGACGAAAGGCCTGCTTCTTCCATGCCACCTGACAAGTAGAAGCTAGAAAATTATCTGGTAAGGAGCGGGCAAACTCCAGAGCATAACCATCCCAAATCATCTCCAGGACCCACTGATCAGACGTGATCTCTGCCCACTTTGGATAAAACTCATGCAGACGGACGCTCACCGGAACCAGAGAGGGCACTGGCACTTCAGGGGACCCTCTGGGGCCCCCCAACCTCCAAGAACATTTCCGCCAAATCCGCGTGATCTGGAAATGCAGCGGAGAGCGTGTGCATATAACACATGACAGAACCCTCCGCCTGAACTGCTGAGTATGGGTCAAGTTCCAATGTCCGCAGGGATTCAGAAATAAGATCAGAAAGGCAACTGGATTTAGCCTGCGCACCATCTGATCCTCTCCCACATTGTGGGAATCAGCGTTCTGGGAATCCCCAAGATCCGCTAGGCTAGCAACGTCAGCAGAGCCCGCCAAAAAAACGTACGACAGCAACGGCATTGAAATTAATGCAGGCACCGAGACAATAGCGGGAAGGTGCCGCTGGCTTTCAGGCAGTCCAGCAAGGGAGCAGATTGACATGCTGAAAATCCAAAGGCTGCACAGAGTGCCACACAGCAGTCTGACAGGGAGACACAGGCATAACCTGCTTTCTCATGAAAGCCTGATATATCATATACACAAATTCCAGCGGAAAATAGTTCCCTGCGGCCAGAGCCGATCTGCGGGACTCAGATTTGGAATGGTTTGAATACTTATGAGACTTTTCCCAGAACTGCACCCTCCTCACCCAATTTTGGCGTCCTGGACACTGGAATCGTGTCTCTGGCAGAATCAGAGGAAATCAAGGCCTCTCTGGAGGAGGATAGTGAGGAATACACACACAGTTTATGCCCCTTGCGGGCTGCGGTGCACAGAATACACGGCTGCGAAACCGCAAGCCATCCGCCACATTTAATTCCAAAAAATATAGTTTTAAAAAGTTTAAAGAAAATCCAAGATGGCCACCATGGGTGCCGATTTTGCCTTAAAAACGCCCATTAAAAACACAGGGAAATGCTAAAAATGGCAATTTTAGGATTTTACAGGGGGGGACCAGGGCATGCAGGCACCCCCCCCCCCCCAAAACCCCGATTTGACCACCCTCAAAATCGGAAAACTCTGTGACTCACAGACAACACAGAGACATGTGCTGCAATGCATTTCAATGGCAGTCAGCAACACACAATGCAAACATAGGGAGATCAGTACCTCAGGAGCTGATTAAACTGTATTTTTCAGGTCTTCTGACCACCTCACCTTCCCTGTCACCTCAGATCATGACCACCAGGACCCCTCAGGGAAATCAAGGAAGACACGCGACACGGTTCCGATCCTGGCGTACCTCCTCGGAATAGCAACAGCCTGCGCTCTACCCCTTGCGGACATACCAGGGGAGAGATGGCTCCCGATCCTGGAAACCCGATCCAATCTGCAGGCTGTCCAGGCTTAAAGAATACCCTCCAGAAGAAGACAAAATTTAAAATGTCTGCAATATCCCTTCGAAGGATCACTCGCACAGAGTTGATCCGCAGCATGTGGGCAAACCCGCAAAATAAATTAAAAAAGACTAGGAATTTGAAAACAAATCGCAAGCAGAATTAATTTCAACCATGCAGTGAAGCTGCAGGAACAAGCTGGGTAGGTCAGGAAGCTCCCGGGCAGGTAGTCCAAAGGGAAGGGATCATCTTTTAGTTACCCTGCAGCTGAAGCTATCAGACATACAAAAACCCTCCAGTTCAGCCTCTAGAGGGATTGTACAAGAAGTGCTAACTAGGAGAAAAGTGCTGGTTAGTAGAAAAATACAGTAAAATACAGCAAATTTAAAGGGAAAGAACCCTTTAAACAGCCTCAGGATTTGGCTTTGTTTTTTTTTTTCAGAATAGACTCTACTGGCTCTCTAAGCCAGAGGCCTGACCGGTATCAGTGGCCAGGCTACCAGCTGAGGCACCTATACAAAAACTTGGGGAGGTGGACCCAACTTGAGACCCGTCGAGTTTGACATCCCTGAGGTCAGACGGACCCCCAAACAGGACCCATCCAAGCTCCGTCCGGCACCTAAACAAATTCCAACAGCTCTAACAAGGGGAACCTGAAATTTTTTCTAGCTTACCACCTGCTTGGAGACTGAGCAATACTGATTTAGGAGGGAGGAGCCTCAGCTAATATACTACAACTAGAAGTTTTGGTCTCAGTCTCCACCTGCTGGTCACAGTGAGCTATTACCCATCAGTTAAGAACTATACCAGTTTAGAGTGATAAAGAATTGAAAAGTACATGGAGGAGGCGGGAGGGAGGTAATAATTGTCACAGTCAGATGGGACAGGAGGCAGGAAGGACCCCTCCTGTTCCGGTCCACTGTGAGACTGCCAGGGAATTTAAAAAGTATGCAGGGGAGGAGAGGGAAGTAAAGTTTTTAGAGTCAGCCGGAACAGGAGGCGGAAGAGATCCCTCCTGTCCCAACCCACCACTGAACCACCAGGTCTTACAGCAGGCCCAGTGGAGGCCTGCAAGGCATCGGGAGGGAGAGGTTACAGGGCAGGGAGGGAGGGGGGGACAGGGTTCAGAGCCTGGCAGGGCAGGAAGGGAGGGGGCTAGGTGCAGAACCTGACAGGGGCTAGGTGAAGAGCCGAGCAGGGCACTTGAATATTGCCCCCGGCTTATATTCGAATCAACCCTTTTCCTCCTTTTTGGGGGGAAAGGGCTTGGTCGTCTTGTAGTCAAGTCGGCTTATATTTGAGTATATATGGTAATGCTACTGTGATCATCTTACCATTCCATCTCTTCCTCTGCTACAATTATTTATTATAAAATGCTTGAACAAAGAACTGCATTTTTTATAATTTCTTAAACTGCAAAGCATAATTGGCCAGAACAGTATTGATTACAGAGATATCAGCCTCAAGCAATTACTCAATGAATCACGTGGAAGAAAGAAGATCCTCAACCACCAAAAAATGCAGTCTGAGACCAAGAAAATGTGGAATAGAAATATAGAAATAGGTCTCATCGTTTTGGGTACCACAGGTTTGATCTAAGAGAACTTTCAAGACACTTGGATAAGTTGCCTATACATGTTGCATCTTATGAAGTCTAGAAAGAAGCTCTCTTTGGCACAATGTAAGTACTACGGTGAGGTTTAGCAGTAAATTTGAGAGACAGAGAACATATGTCACATGCCCTGGCTTAGGAGATTCGTTCTTGGCATGGTCAAAACTAATCCACTTGGAGAAATTACCCCTGAGTAAAAACACTAATTCTCAGTTTTATGCAGTGATTAATCATTAGAGGAAAATGTTTGAAAGCGACAAACTGGGAATACAGAATGATTCAGAGGGCAAGTAAATACCTTTTCTCTTCACTAATTCCCAACTGTGCTGAGGCCATGAAAATTTTTTAAAAATATGGAAAACGAACCACTATACAAGTGTCTATGAAAGCGGTCAGCCAAATAGAACAATTGCAGCCAACCAATTTGGCAAGAAACATAGTACTATTGCAAAGCTTTTGACAGAAATCAAATTACACAACATTCCTAGTGATATTACATAATGGAATACAGATTAAGCCATGACGCAGTGTATTGTTGGGTTTTGGGGTTTTTTTTTTTTAAACTTTCTAATCAGTCATACTTATGCACAATTTCGGCTACAAGGCAGCGTCAAGGAGAGATTTCTAAATGAAGGACTAAATATAAACTGATTTTTCTTCTTTGAGGTACAACTTTAGTTAATTTGTTAAAATATGAATGCCATAGAAAATGAAATCACTTTTTTATCCTGGCAGTTTTTCTCCTCCTCCTCAATTAGACTATGTCAACAAGAATCTTTATTCACAACTACCCAGGGATTCCCTACCCTCCTTTAAAAAAAATAAATAAATAAATAGCTCCTTCTTAACTCATCCAGCCTCTGCAGCAACAGTTCCTGGCTAGGGGTCATACTCCACAGCTGTCATGAACCTTGTGGATATTTGTAAGGTGACATTATTAAGCAATGGTGGAAACTCCCTCTCTCTCCCCTGGAGGCTGGGATCCTGCCTCTGTAGTATCTCCAGCTGGCCCAGGAAGCCGAAGGGAGAAGGGAATGAGAGAAAAAATATTTAGATATTTAGCAGACTGTACACAAGTGGCAGTTTTGGTCGTACAAAAAATTCAAGGACATAGGGTCATAATATGATGTTGACAGAAGAACGTCTCAAAGTAAATATGAGCAAATATATCTTTAAAAACAGATTGGTATTATAAAAGGTGCTTAAATTTATGTGACCCATTATAATATGTGGGGATAGAGGCTGAATATCATGGCTTATACCGTATATACTCGATATATAAACCAGGATTTTTGGGGCAAAAATTGGCCCAAAAGTTGATATTTTGGCCAGCGCCCACCCACACTTCTCCCAAACTAATTGTAGGCCTACATTGGGCTGCCAGGCTCTGCACCATGTCCCCCCGCCCTGCCCTGTCTATGGCACCTCCTCAGCGCTAGAATCCCTGGTGGTCCAGAGGTATAGCGGGCAGGAGCAAGCTTTCCATGCTCCTGCCTCACTGCTAACCAAAGGTCGGTCGCTGCCGAGTTCCTTCTTCAGCCGCTGACCGGTCCAAACAGGAGTGCATTTTGGCGCTGTTGCTCGGCGCTGAGCAGCTTCCTGAATGGCTCCCGTGAATTCTCTAAGCAGTAATGAGATCTGAATGTGTGGATTGAAGACTATGTTGCAGCTCTGCAAATGTTTGTTCATTAAAACTTGTTATACTTCCTGTACTGATAGTCAATATCTAGCAGAGTACAGTCTAAAAACCAACAATAAAAGGAAAAGAACTCCATAATTCAGACAGAAAAGTAGACTACATCCAACCAAAAACATTCTTATCTTATAAAAACTCCCGTTTCACAGGAGTATCTGTCCACCCAGTCTGGAAGAAAGAGAGCAGTCAGAATAAGGTTAATTCTAAGAGGCTATAGCTAAGGTAAAAAAAGTGAGTTTTCAATAATGATTTAAATTTTGGAAAATACATTTCACTATGCATCTGTGGTGGTAGATTGTTCCATAATTTTGGTGATAGAAAACAGAAAGCTGAATGGCATGAAGATTTATTGTAAGCCAACTTCTAATGAACTCAGTGCGTAAGCAGGCATATAAGGGATAACTAACGTAGATAGATATTGTGGCTCACCTGAATAGTAATCTTTATGGGTAAAGATGCAAATCTTTAAAATGATGCAAAAAGAGATGGGTAACCTTGAAGGCAAATGAATAATGGTGTCACATGATCAAATTTTTTTTCTTTACAAAGTAGGCTTGCTTTATAAAGTAGTCTCGTAGTACTATAAAGTGATTGTAGACATTTTATTTGAAATTGAGAAATTCCAATGTAAATCAAGTTACAATCTATATGAAAAATCAAAAAAGTGATAGAAAATTCAAGAAACTACATACTGTAGGGGTGCATATTGTTGCAAATCCAGTTTTCACTACATCAGAAATCTGTTTGTTTGTTTTTTTTAAATGATAATTGGGTATCAAACCATACACCTAAGTATGTAAAAAATAAAAACAGAAATATAGGAATACAACTAGACTGCGATTGGGTGTCTGTGATCCAGATCTGTGTCTGGAATAGAACGAGGATCACTCAAGAACAAAATAATTACAGTTTCCATGCTACATTTAAGGGTGTAAAACTCTGTCCAGAAAAAGCCAGAAGTTCCATGTAAGCTATATTCTCTAGCAATTTTGACAAAAGAAAACATAAATTAGAAACAGGGTAATAGTTGGATGGGATAGCAGTATCCAGTGTCGGCATCTTAAGAGTAGGCTTTACTGTTGCTTGTTTCCACAAGCTAGGAACTGCTCCAGTATTCAGGTTATTACCGTATTTTCGCGGATATAACGCGCACCGTTGTAAAACGCGCACAGGGGTATAGCGCGCAGAAATCACGATGATATGTACAAAAACTTTTCTATACCGCGCTCAGGCATATAACGCGCATGCTGCCCGACTCTCCTCTGGCCACCCCGACTCTCCTTTCGCTCTCCCCGACTCTCCTCTGGCCACCCCGACTCTCCTTTCGCCCTCCCCGACTCTCCTCTGGTTGCCCCGACTCACCCTGACTTTCGGTGCACTGCCCCGCCTCTCCGTTCCTGTCCCCCTTGAAGTCCTGTCCCCCCTTGAAGGTCTGCCTGTCCCCCCTTGAAGATCTGCCTGTCCCCCCTTGAAGTCCTGTCCCCATCCTGAAAGCCTGATGCCCCCCCTCGACGTCCGATTCTTCTCCCCCCTCGGCAGGACCACTCGCACCCCCACCCCGAAGGACCGCCGACTCCCCGACAATATTGGGCCAGGAGGGAGCCCAAATCCTCCTGGCCACGGCGACCCCCTAACCCCACCCCGCACTACATTACGGGCAGGAGGGATCCCAGGCCCTCCTGCCCTCGACGCAAACCCCCTCCCCCCAACGACCGCCCCCCCCCCCAAGAACCTCCGCCCGTCCCCCAGCCGACCCGCGACCCCCCTGGCCGACCCCCACGACACCCCCACCCGCCTTCCCCGTACTTTGTGTAGTTGGGCCAGAAGGGAGCCCAAACCCTCCTGGCCACGGCGACCCCCTAACCCCACCCCGCACTACATTACGGGCAGGAGGGATCCCAGGCCCTCCTGCCCTCGACGCAAACCCCCCTCCCTCCAACGACCGCCCCCCCCCAAGAACCTCCGACCGACCCGCGACCCCCCTGGCCGACCCCCCCACCCCCCTTCCCCGTACCTTTGGAAGTTGGCCGGACAGACGGGAGCCAAACCCGCCTGTCCGGCAGGCAGCCAACGAAGGAATGAGGCCGGATTGGCCCATCCGTCCTAAAGCTCCGCCTACTGGTGGGGCCTAAGGCGCGTGGGCCAATCAGAATAGGCCCTGGAGCCTTAGGTCCCACCTGGGGGCGCGGCCTGAGGCACATGGGCCAAACCCGACCATGTGTCTCAGGCCGCGCCCCCAGGTGGGACCTAAGGCTCCAGGGCCTATTCTGATTGGCCCACGCGCCTTAGGCCCCACCAGTAGGCGGAGCTTTAGGACGGATGGGCCAATCCGGCCTCATTCCTTCGTTGGCTGCCTGCCGGACAGGCGGGTTTGGCTCCCGTCTGTCCGGCCAACTTCCAAAGGTACGGGGAAGGGGGGTGGGGGGGTCGGCCAGGGGGGTCGCGGGTCGGTCGGAGGTTCTTGGGGGGGGCGGTCGTTGGAGGGAGGGGGGTTTGCGTCGAGGGCAGGAGGGCCTGGGATCCCTCCTGCCCGTAATGTAGTGCGGGGTGGGGTTAGGGGGTCGCCGTGGCCAGGAGGGTTTGGGCTCCCTTCTGGCCCAACTACACAAAGTACGGGGAAGGCGGGTGGGGGTGTCGTGGGGGTCGGCCAGGGGGGTCGCGGGTCGGCTGGGGGACGGGCGGAGGTTCTTGGGGGGGGGCGGTCGTTGGGGGGAGGGGGTTTGCGTCGAGGGCAGGAGGGCCTGGGATCCCTCCTGCCCGTAATGTAGTGCGGGGTGGGGTTAGGGGGTCGCCGTGGCCAGGAGGATTTGGGCTCCCTCCTGGCCCAATATTGTCGGGGAGTCGGCGGTCCTTCGGGGTGGGGGTGCGAGTGGTCCTGCCGAGGGGGGAGAAGAATCGGACGTCGGGGAGTCGGCCGGGCAAGAGGGCTTGGGCTCCCTCTTGCTCCGATCGTGGATGCGGGTGCGGGTGGGAGCGCGTGCGAGCGGTCGTTTGGAGTGGGGGTGCGAGCGGTCCTGCTGGGGGGTGAATCGGGCGTCGGGCGGGGTGGGAACTATGTTTAAAAACTTTTGTATACCGCGCTCAGGCATATAACGCGCGAGGGGTATGCGCGGTACGTAAAATCACGTATAACGCGCGCGTTATATCCGCGAAAATACGGTATAAATCATACTAAAATCAATGGAAGATGACCTTGGATGTTAGATTTAACCAGGAATATGGAAGATAAGGAAAAGATAAGGAACAAAATGTAGGTTTTACCTTGACCAGTGCTTTAGTAAAGTCAGCTAGAGATGATAGAGTGAAACCAGACCAAGTACCAGATAACATCTTTTTTCAGATGGTGATTTTAACTTTATTCAATAATCGAGCCCCAGGAGAGGCTTAATTGAGACTGACCGCAAGTGGGCTCCCAAAACAGCCATGGTTCTGACCTTGTGAGCCATGACATGGTCCTCCAAAGTTAGCCCAGCCTTGCATAAGTGAAAGAGACGCAGTCTGTTAGCCAATGGGACAATGTACATTTGACAATGTACATTTGCTCTCATCCTGTCTGGGTCAAACGAAACAAAAAGCTTCAAATAGACGGCCAAGGCTCTCTTGCAGTCCAAGGTATGCAGTCAGCTTTTGCCAAGATGGACATGAGACTTTAGGAAAAATGTTGGCAAGATAACTGACTAGTTAAGATGGAACTTAAACGCTAACTTAGAAAGGAACTTAGGATATGTACAAAAAACTACTGTTACAGTGAAACATCATATAAGAAGAATCAGCTACTAGGCCTGCAGATCTGCCTGCGAGTTGACGTGACCTCCACCAAAATCAAGACCTTCCAGTTCATTTGTTTTTTGTGATGTTTCTCACACCTCAACTATTTTTTTCCTGCATAACACTAAGGCCCCCCCTTTTACAAAACATTTTAGTGCAGGCCAGTGCAGTAAATGCCCCAAAGCCCATAGAGATTTAAAGAGCTTCAGGGTTTTGATGCACAGCTTTGTAAAAAAAAAAAAAAAAAGGGGGGGGGGGTCTAAGTTTGTATATCTCTGATCATAGGATACAGAGAAGCCTATCTGAAATAAACTGGTTTTCTACATACAACTGCGAGAAAAAAAATTCTGACCTTCAGCAATGCTGTTATTTAAATTATGTTTGTAAGCTGATTCAATTCACTCATTTTGTCTGCGAGTTAATTTTAAGAAAAATATTTATTTTAGGAGACAATTATAAGTTTTGTTTTAGTAGAAGCTAAATATTTGAAAAATTGACATGAGTCAAGTTTTCTGTTAATAATGTATCAACAGTAGAAATGCTGTGTATACATGAGCCTGTTTATTATTTGTACAGAAATGTTTAGTGAGTCAGAACCTCAGGAAAAGATATGAATTTGTGGCATTCTCTTGCAAGGGTTGCAAGCACTCTTTTGCAAGGGTGAAAGGTTTACTCTTGAAATCTTTTTTTACAATTGGGGTATATTAAATAGAAATAATTGGAAGAGTGATACTCAGCAGGAGACTTGCTGCTTTAATTAGGATTTTCAGTCCAGGCTATCAGCATTTTCAGCTGCACTAGCTAGTTGACTCTCTCTATTTGCAGAGTTTAAAGGGAGGACTTTTGGGGGGGACAGAAAGGGAAACAGAGAGGAAAGGAAAGCAGATATTCACTAGGTCCAGGAGATAGGAGAAATGTCCATCCTAAGAAAAGCAGTTGTGCCAGGTGTTTGTAGCAAGTCCAGCAAGAGTACCGTATTTCCTCATATATAGGCTGTAGCTTATACATGGGTTTTACAAATCTGCCTATGGGGTGCGGCTTACTTAAATGGGGCAGCCTATCTAAACCTTTTTAAATCATCCCCCCTCTTCCCCGGTACCTTTTTAAAATCCCCCTTAAATACCTCCCTCGCTGAACGGCTGCCTCCCCAATCTCACGGCCAGCGGTGCAGGGCAGGAGCGATCTTTTCGGCATCTAGCCTGGTCCAACGCCACTTCCTGAATGGCTGCCGTCAGTCTCGTGGGTCTCAACTGACACAGACATTTTATATTGCTACAAACTATTTGAGTCATCCACATTAGAGCCTATTCGTTCTAAACTATATTGGATAGAGCTTAGTCATAGTCTTGGACACTCGCAGGGGTCATTCCGCCACCTCCGTAAGCATCTTCACGATGTCTGGATGGTCTGGAAAACAGAAAGGCTGTGGTACTCATAAGATCATCCCTATCAGCGCTGATGGCGTGAACAGCCTCCGCACAGTGGGGTCTTCCCCAAGATCTGGAGTGCCCCCCCAGATCTGGGTCCTGTAGCATCATCACCCACTGTAGAAGTTTCTGCCCATGAAAGTAAAGGCATAAAAACAGAATCCTAATCAACTGAATCATCTACCAGCAGAATTTCCCCCAACTTCGAATGGTGCTGCTGCTGGGGACTTGCGCTCTAATGAGGAGAGACCACCGGCGCTAGCAGGGCCACAATACTAGACAGCTTCATGAGACCCTTGTTAATAAAATAAGTGTGAAACATCATATTAATGAATTTAGGGGGAAACTCTTGCCCCTGAGGGGCAGAGAATCCTTGTGTTCCTGTTTTGAGCTTTTGTGCAATTCTGGCGCTGAATCACAACTGCGCTTTGCCAGAGCTGCACTTGTGCTGCCCCCCTGGTTCAAATTTAGACCTTTTGGATGGTCCTCAGATGGACTGGGCACCAGAACCCCTAAAGGGGCAGGGGAAGCTAAAGTTTTCTGTTAATAATGTATCAACAGTAGAAATGCTGTGTATACATGAGCCTGTTTATTATTTGTACAGAAATGTTTAGTGAGTCAGAACCTCAGGAAAAGATATGAATTTGTGGCATTCTCTTGCAAGGGTTGCAAGCACTCTTTTGCAAGGGTGAAAGGTTTACTCTTGAAATCTTTTTTTACAATTGGGGTATATTAAATAGAAATAATTGGAAGAGTGATACTCAGCAGGAGACTTGCTGCTTTAATTAGGATTTTCAGTCCAGGCTATCAGCATTTTCAGATGCACTAGCTAGTTTACTCTCTCTATTTGCAGAGTTTAAAGGGAGGACTTTTGGGGGGGACAGAAAGGGAAACAGAGAGGAAAGGAAAGCAGATATTCACTAGGTCCAGGAGATAGGAGAAATGTCCATCCTAAGAAAAGCAGTTGTGCCAGGTGTTTGTAGCAAGTCCAGCAAGAGTACCGTATTTCCTCATATATAGGCTGTAGCTTATACATGGGTTTTACAAATCTGCCTATGGGGTGCGGCTTACTTAAATGGGGCAGCCTATCTAAAGCTAAAGTAGCCACTATCGTTCCCCCCCCCCCCCCCGCCCAATGTGCCACACAACACATAAGAGTATGGAGGCTCCTTGATAGCCATCCACCACAAACAGGGCAATGAATCTACAGTATCTTGCTTTGAGGAGTCCATCCCACTTGTTTTTGAGCAAAAAGATGAGGCAGATAGAAGCTTTTTATTTCAAATTGGGAAATCCAAAATGGCTTCAGCAGCAGCAATTTTAGTGCCAAAAATGGCTCGGGAAAAACAAACTGAAAAATTTAAAAAAACGGCAATTTTAGGATTTTTCAGGTGAGGGGACCCAGGACTAATCACTAAACCTCCCAAAACACCGTTTTGGAGACCCCCACCCTGAATCAATCTGCCAGGCTGTCAGCCTGCTACTCACTGTGAAATGCTGTGTGCTGGGAGATGCAAAATGGAAGCTGTAAAAGCTTACAGGGATATCATCTGCCTCAACAAGCCCTTGAACCCGGACTGCCTGTTTCTTCTGACTGCCTCTTGGGCTCAATGTCCTGGCTGGAGACCTCAACCCCTTCCGGAGTCTAAGCATTCAAAATGGGAAGAGGAACGCAGTTGGCCCTGATCCTGGATAAACCACCACGGAGCCATGCAGTCTGTGCTCAAACACACTAGCGGATGAACCTGAGGTGAGCTGTGCTCCCAAGTGAATAGTTCCCGAGCACCTGAACTATGAATGCAGGCTGTACAGGTGGGTGCAATGCCAAGCAGCCAACCTCCTAGAAGCAGACTCTCCACCTCAGAGTCTGTGATCTCCCATAGCCAGAGCTGTCCCCCAAGGGGATCCTTTGCAGCATGAAAAATAAATCATGCAAAGTAGCAGAAAAAATACTGAAGTTAAAGAAAAATAAACCTGAGCAGAAAAGACTATCTCTTACTGTCTCGCTTGTAGGAAGACAACTGGAAGTTGGAGGGCAGTCCAGAGGTAAGGGAGGAGGAGCAAAACTATACAAATGAAGCTTACTACAAGAGATCTCGTGAGATGGGATTGACCATCCGAGAGTTCTGGCAAAGTGTGTCTTAGTGCTATGGTAGCCCCAGATGATTAAAAAGGATTTCAGGCACAAGGAGCAGAGGGGTTTAAGGAAGCAGGCATAAGGAGCTGGAAATGTAACTTTTTTGAGACGAGACAGAGTAGGGTTGCCAGACATCCAGATTTTCTAGGCCAAATCCTCTTTTTAGAGGACTGTCGGTGTGGTTTCTTGGACTTGAAGGAGTATGTCCAGGTTTTGGACTCACTCTCTCCAGTCCAGCTACCACCCTGGAGCTTAGTATGACTCTCCCTTATTGGCCTGTCACCATGTACCACCTCAGCAGTGCAATTTCAAACTTCAGGCAGCAGGCACCATTAGCGACATGATCCTGCTGCTGTCAGCCTGCCCCAGAAGCCTTTGCTCTGCAGCATCCTGCCTACATGGGAACAGGAAGTCGCTGCAGAGTGAAGGCTTCTGGGGCAGGCCCACAGCAGCAGGATCATATCGTTAATGCTGCTGGTTGCCTGAAGTTTGAAATTGCAGTGCCGGAGGAGGTATGTAGGGACAGGGAAGACTTGGAGAGCCATACACGACTCCGGGGTGGCCTGGGTGGCGGGCTGGAGAGTGAGACAGAGGCTGCGCTGGGGGTATGGACATGATTAATCGGAGACAGGGCACTGGGAGTGGAGCTGGGGGTGCAGAGCTGGGAGGCAGGAGCATGTGTCTTCTTTTTTGACTTCACAAATATGGTAACCCTAAGAAATGAGGGGGGGGGGGGGAGAAAAGCCAAACAGGATACTGTATAAGCAGAAGCTGAAAATTGGGTGTTAACTAAATACAAAAGCTGCTATAAACTAAGATGGAGCAGAGTTAGGCAAAAAAAAAATTATTAGAGCAAACATCAAGTAAGGAGAAGGAACCTAATTTTGTTTTAGTTAAAAATGGAACCCTAAAAGAGCCTTCGGCCTTGGTCCTGATCTTTCTCAACACAAATCCTAGGGAGAGAGCAAATGGAAGGCATAAGATGTTGTTTGCTTTGCCAGAAGAAGGTGCATAGCTTCCTCTCTCTCTCACCCCCCACCCCCTCTTTCCCCCTACCAATTCTTTCACCAAGACAGAGACACAGACCCTAATTACAGCTTCCATCATTCTGGACCAGTAGCCCTACAAGCACTACTCTAGCTTGTTGCCTTTCAGCCCTATAAGCATCACCTCTGCTGCTCACATCAGGACCACAAGATCCAATTCCACCATTTCCTCCATGGCTCATTAACATCATTCTCATTGGCTGCCTTGCAGTACAACATCCATCATTGCTACCATACTCCAGAATGAGGATTCTTCCAACTGGCACCCTCTGAGGTGTGGAAGACCAGTCATCATTTACATGGCAGAGTCTGGATAAAAAGGGGATTAGTATATTTCTATGAATGTCACCAACGCTGTGAATGTGAAGCTAGCCTGATATGGGATCATGCAATACAAGCTTTACCTCATCTCTGTGATATTCACTACAAAACTGTTTCCTGGTTCTATTCCTGTATTTTCATAACATTGGAAAAATAAAAGTTGGTAGTCCCATTTTATAAAGTTTCTTTTTTAGGTATCTTATAGGTATTTTATAAAGTTTCTTTTTTAGGCACTGTATATGCTTTACAGTGCAGGCATGCAAAATTCCACGTACCCTACCACCGTGGTATCTACCCCTCGAACTAACAGACATCCAGGGACATTTAATTAGCTAACTGCAAGAATTACAAACTTCAATGGACCTCCCTTAGAAGCCATCATTTTCAATTAGTAGATTAGAGAGCACAATGGAATGAAGTAAAACAAAATGGATGTATGTGATTTTAATTGATTGTTTGGTGCCACCTGAAGCATCCGACCAGATTTCATCGAATGAAGGCTGGAAGAGGGCAGAATCTAGAACAAAGTAATATTTCTTCACAGAAAAAGTGGTAGATGCATGAAACTTTATCCCAGAAGTGATAGCAGGAAATAAAAACAGTAACCCATTTCATGAAAGCTGGTAAAAAGCCAGTGGTCAAGGAAGTTATAAAACTGCAGTAGGAAGACAAAATGGACAGTAAGAAGGGTGTTGTAGAGAGGGAGATCTGTTATTACACTAGGTGTTTCTATGTTCTGGGTGGTACTGATATTTTCCTTTAAAATAGTTCAAAAACATGTTTTCAATCATAAGAAGCCCACTGAAAAGTAAATAAGCTACTTTCTTGGTGTCCTGCAAATGGGGAAATGATACCGCTGAAAATGTGCTGTATATAGTTTATTTTAGATCTTAATAAGAACCAAAAAAAAGTGGAGGGGGAGAGGACAGAAACTATGTTTTTAACAGAATGAAATCCTCTACTCATCTGTATGATGGAAGCACGCATGTTAAAATGATAGCATATGTGAACTTGTTTAGATGATGGGCTTCATGTCAAAAACTAAAGGTTTTCATCCTTTAATAAATTTAGGTACAAGAACTTTGATCAGAATTCCAAGAGGCTCTGAGTGATCCCAGATAGAAGTAGTAAGGCATCAAAAGAACATAAGCACTACCATCTCCGGATCAGACCTTCGGTCCATCAAGTCCGGCGATCCACACACGCGGAGGCCCAGCCAGGTGTACACCTGGCGTAATTTTAATCACCCATATCCCTCTATGCCTCTCGTAAGGAGATGTGCATCTAGTTTGCTTTTAAATCCTAGAACGGTGGATTCCGCAATAACCTCCTCTGGGAGAGCATTCCAGGTGTCCACTACTCGTTGCGTGAAGCAGAACTTCCTGATATTTGTCCTGGACTTGTCCCCCCTTAGGTTCAGTCCATGTCCTCTTGTCCATGTCACATTGGACATTGTAAATAATTTTTTTTCCTGCTCTATTTTGTCGATCCCTTTCAGTATTTTGAAAGTCTCGATCATATCCCCTCACAGTCTCCTTTTCTCAAGGGAGAACAATCCCAGTCTCTTAAGTCTTTCCTCGTATTCCAAGTTCTCCATACCTTTTATTAGCTTCGTTGCTCGTCTCTGCACCCTCTCCAGCAGTTTTATATCCTTCTTTAGATCGGGAGATCAATGTTGGACACAGTATTCCAAGTGTGGTCTGACCATTGCCCTATAAAGCGGCATTATAACTTTCTCCGATCTACTCGTGATTCCTTTCTTTATCATGCCTAACATTCTATTTGCTTTCTTTGCCGCTGCTGTGCATTGTGCCGATGGTTTCAGGGTCCTATCTATCAGTACATCCAGGTCCTTTTCTTGCTCGCTCTTACCCAGAGTTGCACCTGACATTCTATACTCGTGTTCCTTGTTCTTTCTGCCTAAATGCATTACTTTGCACTTTTCCACATTAAACTTCATCTGCCATTTCTCCGCCCATTTCTCTGACACAAGTCACTTTGGAGTTCCTTGCTATCCTTCTGTGATCTGATTGCCCGGCATAGCTTTGTGTCATCTGCAAACTTGATGATCTCACTGGATGTTCCTTCTTCTAGGTCACTGATGAAAATATTAAATAAGATGGGCCCAAGTATCGAGCCCTGTGGCACACCGCTAGTCACTTTCTCCCAGTCTGAGAATTTCCCATTTATGCCCACTCTCTGCTTTCTGTTCTCCAGCCATTTGCCTATCCATCTTAGTATATCTCTTTCTATTCCATGGCTTTGTAGTTTCCTGAGAAGTCTTTCATGTGGAACCTTGTCGAACGCTTTCTGGAAGTCCAAGTATATTATGTCCACCAGTTCTCCACTATCAATTTGTTTGTTCACGGTCTCAAATAATTGAAGTAAATTTATCAAACATGATTTCCCTTTCCTGAAGTCATGTTGACTGGCTCTCATCAGGTCGTGTGTATCCAAGTGCCGGACTATGCGATCTTTAATCAGTGCTTCAACCATCTTTCCAGGGACAGACGTTAAAACTCACAGGTCTGCAGTTGCCCGGTTCTCCTCTTGATCCTTTTTTGAAAATTGGCGTGACATTCGCTATCTTCCAATCGTCCGGTATCTGTCCAGTTCTAATTGACAGGTTGGCAAAGTTATGTTTGCTGTGGGAAATTAAGGTTTTCATACAAATTCCTAAAACTGGCTCATCTAATCCAGTTTGAGTAGAGGAGAAAACACTACTGTAAAAGTCTGAAATATCAGTAGGAACATTATAATAATGTGATGAGCTCTTTTTTTTCAATTGCAGTTAAAGAAAAATATATAGAAAAAAATGCAGTAACACGCTTGCCACAAAAAGCTTTAATTATTAATGCATTTGGATTTTAACTGAACCATACAAGAGAATTGAAACACAGAAATGATCTTTTAAATTTATCCTATACTCTGCTGCATTGGGAGCTCCAACTTAAATTTCATTATGCCTCTACATCTCTCCTACAAGAGCCTTTCACAGGTCGATTAGTCCACATCACTGTTGTCCTAAATGCTTACAACCATATGTCTCACTTGAACATTTGTTTTGGGCCTATCCTAAGATAATATCTTTCTGGCCCATACTGGGGTAATCTGTTTCCTTTTTGTGGAAGAGATGTTGGAATTCTGGTCCCAGGGCCCTATTTGGATGTTATTCTATATTGTCTCCTAAGCCTAAAGGTCTGTCTGCTTTTGTGGCTAGAACTGTTTTAATTGGCAAAAAGGTCATCCTGAATGTCTGGTTGAATCATGAGCCATCACATATGCCCACTGAAATTATCTTATGATTGTGCACCTTCACTGGAACATCGCAACTTTGTGGACATTGACTCTCTACAGGGCCAACATTTTTGTCGAATCTGGGAGCACTTTTGGATGGTGCTCACATCTTATGCTCGTAGTAGATGATTAAATGCCTAATCTTATCATCTTGTTCTCTTCATGAGATCTATTAGCACTCAGATATTGGGGAAGGGGGAAGGGGTAGAGACTTTACTGATGTTATATCTCTGTTCAGCTGCTGTTGTATGCTATTTGTTTTTTTAAATTCAATAAAGAAATTTAAACATAAATTTATCCTATACTTAAGTTCAAAAACTATTCATATGCTAAGCAAGGTTGGATGTTCCAAAAATCCATTGTTCCCAAAGACGACTCCTTTCCAATGCTTAGATAAACAACCCCACACATTTTAGCAATACCCAATAATTATCAGAAAGTTGTAATGGCTGTTTAATGTATATTGTATACTGAATATTACACAATGCTCATGATTGAATGCTAACATTAAGAAAACGGATATGTTCAAACATCAAAAAGGAATTGAAAAGAAATAAGAAATAAAACTACTCATGAATAAAAAATAAAATAGTAATACAGATTTGTAAAGAAATCTTAGGCCTTGCATAGAGAATATTTATCTACAAGAACCAGATTGTCTCACAAGGTAACCTTATATTTATTTATTTGATTTTTTTAGCCTGTCCTCCCAAAAGAGCCCAGAAGAACTTACCCACAAATCCTTCTTCTCCAACTAATTTAAGAGCAATCTTGTCTGCTAAAACTGAAGAGTTTCCATGTGCAATGTTAGCAAAAGGTCCAGCATGCACAAACACAGGCGTACCCTGTACAACACAAGAGAGAAAAAAATAACATTTCATTTAACTCTCATAAAGAGGAAAGCAGAAAAGGCAAGGTAGAACAGTATGACCTATTATCTTTATAATGTCCTTAAAATTATCAAGAAGTGGGGGTCAGAATTAATAGGAATGATCACAAAGATACAGCACTTTTCACCTCAAGGGCACTGGTCAAAGTCTGGCTCAGGTGGACTATGTGAACAAAGACAGTGGTCTCAGTCCAGTTGTAAGGGCCACAAGAGTTCAAATCATGGCTCTTATCAGATTCCTATCATTTTTTTAATGTATTTATGCATTCATTCATTTAATTTTCTATACCGTTCTCCCAGGGGAGCTTAGAATGATTTATATGAATTTATTCAGGTACTCAAACATTTTCCCTGTCTGTCCTGGTGGGCTCATAATCTATCTAGCAATTTGTGAAATTTGCTGCATACCTCATACCTTACCTTGTTTAAAAGCCCTGACAGTAGTTGACAGGAGAAGCAAAATATTTCTCCAATTAAAATTTTTTTTAAAGCCCACCCTAACAAAGTGCCCCCTCCCTAACAGAACCAAAAAAAAAAAGCAGGCTGTCGCCCAACGATGCCCGCCACCGCCACAAACGAATGGCAGGAGGGATTCCCACTCCCTCCTGCTATCAGCCCCTCTTCTTTCTCCCTCCCCCCAAAACAAATGACAGGAGGGATGCCCACTCTCTCCTGCCACCGAACAGCAGACACCGACATCCCCTGCCCATACCTTAAGTTGGGAGCAGGAAGGGTGCTCAGTCCCTCCTGCTCCTCGGCCTCCAGAAATGAACTGCGGGGAGGGGCCGAAGGCCCTGATTGGCTCAGGCTCCTCTCTTGGGAGCCATTATTTTGCCAAAGTCTAACAACATTCTGAGCGAGATAAGTTTCATGAATTCTACACTATTCTATCACTAGTAAATTGATTGTGGATACTTGCTCAGATAGGAGGATTGGAAATTTCTGAACCGATGAGGTCATCTTCCTTTCTAGTATGCTTGCTTAGTTGGTACTTGCAGCATATGGGGATTTGAGATTTTTCCTCCAGAAAAATTTCCTCCTTTAACAGATTTTGTTCAGCATTATAAACGTAGCAGTGGCATAGAATACCCTTTATATTTCAAAGCTGTTTCACGAACTTTAATCTGAAGCAGAGTGGTATTTTCTGTGGATTAAGGACTTACCCAGTGTCACAAGGAGCAGTATAGGTTACCCATGTGCCACCCTTGAGTACACCCCCAGTGATTAAAACAAATTTGATAAACATACTGTTTAACATGTTACAATTCCAAAAAGGTTACAATAATAATAATAATAATAATAATAAAATAACAATTGTGAACTTCATTGATGGATAGGAAAGGCTTACTGACATTCATTTCTGACCACTCATTCATTAATAAAACATTAACAATATACTCAGGCAAAACAAGAGTACGAAAACCTAAAACCCAGGACATTAACCTGTGAAAACCAGTGCACACAAATGGGTTTTCATAGCAACTAAATTTTCCCTCCCCACTAAGAACTCTGGTAGGTCATTCCATCACCTTGGAGCTAACCAATAATATGTTCTCTTTCTAAACTATGCCACTCAAAAATATTCCTTGACAAAACCTATGCCTTCCAAGCCGCCAAACTAAACCCTTGGCTGGCCCAAATGGTCCTCAAAGCCCACAACTACCTCAACTTCAGAAAAACACTTAAAACCCACCTATTCCGAGAGCAAGACCCTTAAAGCCCCTAATGCCCCTTCCTTCAATCCTCCTCCTCCCTCCTACCGAAACTTCTCCCCCCCCCGTCTCCCTCCTCTCCCCCCTTCTTCCTCCTTGTAGTTCGTAATTCTATGATAAATTTGGAATGTAACCACTTGTAACTACTTTCTCCTTGCTATTCGCAACTCTATGATCAATTTGGTATTTACCCATTTGTAACTTTTCTCTCCTTGCTGTTCGCAACTCTATGATCAATTTAGCATGTAACCTCTTGTAATTTGTTCTAACCAATGTGAACCGCCTAGAACTCTTCTGGGTATGGTGGTATACAAAAATAAAGTTATTATTATTATTATAAACCACTCTCACCTGGATAAGCTAAGAGATGGGAATACAAGACGGTTATCCTGAATAGAAAGCAAAACTCAAATGGGCAAGTAACGAATCACCAAAAAACTTACATATGATGGCTGTGGATTATAATAAATACAGTGAATCAATTTCATTGCTTTTTTTAGGTCAATAATTTTTTTATTATATAATTGAAGAGCTAGAGAATAAGCAGTCAGCTACTGATGAGTCTGTAAAGGAAGTTCACCGGCAGTTGAATCAGGTGTCTATACTGGAAAAGGAGCTTGATGATTTCCACAACCGTGCAAGGAAAAATAACTTCAGACTGCTTGGGTTACCAGAAGGAAGAGAAGGACAAGATCTCATCAAGTTTCTCACTAATTTTGTGCCTTCATTACTGGATTTAAAATTCGAACAGGAATTTGAATCTGAATTTGCACACAGAGTTCCATCACAAAGGCTGCCTAAGGAGAAGGAAAAGTTTCCATGTCCCATAATAGCAAGACTGCTTCAGTTCAATTTCATTGTCTTAAATTTAATTCATTGAAAAGCCAGCAGCCAATGATGATGTTTAAACAGTGGTGTGATGCGATTATACCTTCAAGCATTTCCTAACAATCTAATTGCAGTCTTCTGCAATGTCTACAGCCATATTAGATTATAATAACAGAGACTCGCATAAACCAGATTCTCATAGTCTAATTTAGAGATAAATGCATGAATAAGAACAATAGAGTGTAATAAATCCGTGACTTGTTCTTCAAATGTCTTACATGTATCATCACTTGACCTAATAAAAATGGCAGGTGATGGATACACATTCCCAGTCAATCAATATACCTCTGTCTTCTCCAAATTCAAAACTAAACTTGTAGTTAGTTACATGCTGTACTGCTTAAGTGTTCACTTATAGAACAGCACCAAGTGCAGTTGCATGTGTATGTACCAATTAAGGCAACAACAAAAACAATGGAGCAAATGATCCTGAAATTCAGGAGGTTTGCAGTGCAAAAGTTTATTATCCTCAAAATATCATTTGATATGGAACTTGTGTCAATATTCACAATATATATGTATTGTTCACAGATTATGCTGTGGAAACAGGATCATTTGCACACATAAACGCATGCACCCAGTTACAGAATAGCTCCTTCATGTGTTTATACAGGGCATTTCCTGATGTTGCTTCTGAGTTCACCTCCTTGCAGCCTCATTTAATATCATGTCCCTGATAGTTATAGCATTCTTTCTAGTTTACACTTCAGTTTAACCTTTCAAATATAATATGTATTATAAACAGGGTAAAGAATTTTTAATGGAAATATGCCAGGTTTGGCTACAATGATACATTTTGCATTAGTCAAATAACCTACGTAAAGAAGAGGAAAAATAAATTCCACTTTTAAGATTTTTCATTAAGTGAAGGAGAATCTCTTTTTTTATGATGACATGGATGCCATTATTTAGTACAATGCCATTTCACCACAAAATCCATTGACATTTTTTTTTTACATACAGCTCATGTACTACATACTGTAATATGTTCCTCTATCAATGAAGGTCCTCAGCATCTATAACATAAGAACAAAAGATTTGCTGCTGCTGGGTCAGACCAGTGGTCCATCATGCCCAGCAGTCTGTTCACGCAGCGGCCCTCTGGTCAAAGACCAGCGCCCTAACTGACACTAGCCCTACCTGTGTACGTTCTGGTCCAGCAAGAACTTGTCTACCTTTGCCTTGAATCCCTGGAGGGTGTTTTCCCCTATGACAGAATCCGGAAGAGCGTTCCAGTTTTCTAAGATGGTTAAGGGTGAAGAATTTCCTTACGTTCGTACGGAATCTATCCCCTTTCAATTTTAGAGAGTGCCCTCTCGTTCTCCCTACCTTGGAGAGGGTGAACAACCTGTCCTTGAATGTTTCGATCATGTCCCCTCTCAATCTCCTCTGTTCGAGGGAGAAAAGGCCCAGTTTTTCTAATCTTTCACTCTTCCAGCCCCTTAACCATCTTAGTCGCTCTTCTCTGGACCATTTCGATTAGTATCATGTCCTTCTTCATGTACGGCGACTAGTGCTAGACGCAGTACTCCAGGTGAGGGCGCACCATAGCCCGATACAGTGGCATGATAACTTTCTTCAATCTGTTCCCCTTCTTTATCATCCCCTTCTTTATCATTCCTAGCATTCTGTTCGCCTTTTTTGCCGCCACCACACATTGCATGGACAGCTTCATCGACTTGTCGATCATAACTCCCAAGTCTTTTTCCTGGGAGGTCTCTCCAAGTATCACCCTGGACATCCTGTATTCGTGCATGAGATTTTTGTTACCTACATGCATCACTTTACACTTATCCAAGTTGAACCTCATCTGCCATGTTAATGCCCATTCCTCAAGCATGATTATGTCATGTTACAGATCTTTGCAATCCCCGTGTCTTCACTACTCTGAATAATTTCGTATCGTCGACAAATTTAATCACCTCACTTGGCGTACCAATGTCCAGATCATTTATAAAGATGTTGAAGAGCATGGGTCCAAGCACCGAGTCCTGCGGCATCCCACTGGTGACGCTCTTCCAGTCCGAGTATTGTCCATTTACCCCCACTCTCTGTTTCCTATGCACCAGCCAGTTTTTAATCCATGTGAGTATTTCACCCTCGATTCCATGGCTCGCAATTTTCTGAAGTAGTCATTCATGCGGAACCTTGTCAAACGCCTTCTGAAAATCCAGATATACAATGTCGACCAGATCGCCTTTGTCTATGTCTGTTTACTCCCTCAAAGAAGTGCAGCAAGTTCGTCAAACATGATCTGCCTTTGCTAAAACCATGCTGACTGGTCCTCATCAGCCCGTGTCAGTCAAGATGATCAATGATGCGGTCCTTTATCAGCGACTCTACCATCTTTCCCGGTACTGAGGTCAGACTCACCGGTCTGTAGTTTCCCGGATCTCCCCTCAAACCTTTCTTGAAGATCGACATAACATTTGCCACCTTTCAGTCTTCCGGAATCTTTTCCGATTTGATCGACAGATTGGCTATTAGTTGAAGCAGTTCAGCTATGGTCCCTTTCAGTTCCTTGATGACCCTCGGATGGATGCCATCTGGTCCCGGGGATTTATCGCTCTTAAGCCTATCAATCTGCCTACACACCTCCTCTAGACTGACCATCAATCCTGTCAGCTTTCCGTTTTCGTTTCCAGCATATAGTCTGATGGGTATGCTATGCACATCTTCTTCGGTAAATACAGACGCAAAAAATGTGTTTAGTTTCTCAGCGATTGCTTTGTCCTCCTTTAGCGCTCCCTTTATTCCATGGTCATCCAACGGTCCCACCGCTTCCTTCGCAGGTCGTTTCCCCTTAATATATCGAAAGAATGGCTTCAACACACAGGCAGAGAAATCCACAATTTGGTTTGATTCCTCTAGCTGGGGTCTTGATTTTGAGTGCACTGTAAAGTTAGGGTAGTATAACTACAAAGAGGAGGGTATAGTCCTTCTCAAAGAAGACAAAAAAATTTTCAGGTCATTCTGGTAAGCTTCTCCTTCATTATACCCAAAGACTCCCAGACCTAGAAGTCATAAAAGAAACAAAGACCCATTTGCATATACTGTACCTCTTCTCCTCTCCACCATCCTGGTGTACCTCTTGAAATGTTTGCCAGCGCAAGCAGCATCTTCCACCTGCTGCTCACACCGACCTCAGCTCCTTTCTGGGTGTAGGAGCCAAGGCCGAAGCCGGACTCAGCTCCCTTCTGGGTGCCTCCCTTCTTTCTAGGTGCAGGAGCTGAGGCTGGCGCAAGCAGCAGGTGAAATATGTTGCTCGTGTCAGCGAACATACCAAGAGGTATCCTGGGGGTTGGCATTCAAGTGGTGAGGGGCAGGGCGCTCAAGCGATGGATGCACGGCACAGCCACCCTCTCTAGCTACATGACTGGAAAGGGATGCCCACTCTCTCCTGCCACCGTGATCCCCCGGCCAAGATCCCCTGAACTGACCCCTCCCCTTCCCTACGACAAAAAATCAGGAGGGATGCCCCCTCCCCAAACCACCCCACATCCCCTGAACCACCCCCTCTACCAGTACCAGTTAGAAGTTGTAAACTGAAAAAACACCATAAACCCCTTCTTTCACATCAAGCAGCATTGTGGGGTAAAGACCTAGATCAACTGATTTCGCCCACTACTTATGAGGAATTCAGAAAACGTCTAAAAACTCAACTGTTCCTAAAGTATCTAGACCCACTCATCTTCTTTCTCCTCCATAGTGATTCCTCTGTCCTATTAATCTCTTTCTCCTCAACAACGCATTTCCGGTCCTATTTACTCTCCTCTTCCCCCCTCTTAAATTCAATCAATTTGTACCTCGCTTAATCTATTGTAAACCGCATAGAACTTAACGGTATTGCGGTATATAAACTGTTATTATTATTATTACATTAAGATGGCAGCAGGAGGGATGCCCAGTCCCTCCTTCTTGCAGGTTCACCACTCCAAAATGGCAGGTCTTCCCCTTCCTAGTGCATCCTGGGATGCATAGGAAGGGGCCTACGACCCTGATTGGCTCAGACGCCTAAGGCCCTCCTCCCCCCCATTGCAACCGCTGACCCATTCAGGAGCGCTGGATGCCCTCTGGGAAAAGGGTGGTCGAGCAACAGGCTGGAACTGCGTGCCATCTAGTTTGCTTTGTGTAATTGCAGAAGACTCTTGAAGGTCAAGCGGTCAGAGTCCTCCACAGTGGTGGCCTATGTCAATCTCCAGGGAGGACAAGGAGTGGTTTCTGTGTCTGGAAGTCCACATGCTCTTTTACTGGGCAGAGCGGCATCTTCAGGCGCTGTCGGCAGCACATGTCGCGGGCGTAGACAATGTTCAGGCCAACTTCCTCAGAAGACAGACCTTGGATCCGGGCGAGTGATCACTGTCAATGGCAGCATTTCAGGCCACTGTCCAGTACTGGGACAGTCCACACTTCGACCTCATGGAGATGGCGAAAAACAAGAAAGCAGACATATTCGAGCCCAGAAGCAAGGGTCTAGATGTGCTAGTCTAGCCGTGGCCTTAGGGCATCCTGTTGTCACCTGGGATGACTCTACTTAGTGTTTCCTGGGCTGCGGGGCATCCGCATCCTTACACATGGAACGATCACAATTTCCAGGCCCCAAAAACAAAGATGGTTATCCCAATGGGTTGGCTACCTATTTTGGCACCTTAGTACACAGAGGAGAGGATAAGCTGTCCATTCCCACCTCTCCGGTCCACACCATCAGAACGTGGTGCAAGTACACTCCAGAGGTGCAAGTCTGACATGAATTTGGGGTAGAAGAGCCCAAGGACTCCATCCCAAGTTTTGAGGCAAAAACTGCAGATTTGGAAGTGCAGGGAACTTATTAAAAAAAAATCACTAAAAATCCAAGATGGTCACGTGCAGATTTTCACACCTAAAATCACTAATTAAACTAACTTCCCAAAGTTCAAAATCGGTGATTTTGGGATTATTGAGAAGGGGGAACACAGGGGCACATGCAGGGATCCTCAAACACCTGAAATTCAGACAACCCTCTCTCTCAATTCACCTCAGAGGCTGTAATAGCTTTACTCACTAACCTGTGCTGCAATGTGCTGTAGTCTGCCTCAGCTGTCTTAAAGTACCGGTAGCTGTAATGGAGAAGAATCACTGCCTCATGCTGGATATGCCTCGTTCACGATTATCTTCGGGCTGCCAGTCTGACCGCTCCCCCACCCCTGCGGACCAATGGATTTGCTATCAGAAAGGGGGGTAAGACGAAAACAGCACCGTAAGACACCCCGCTGGGCCTCCTACAGATGCCTGACAGCCCTGTGCTCAAACCCCTGCAGAGCAGTAGGTGAAAAAAGTAAGCAAGGACAGCCCCGGACTCCAAAAACACTAAAGCAGACCACAGTCTGCTTCTTCTCTACACAGGCAGAGAAATGCCAAGGATAAAATAGTTCTTCCAGAGCCCAGCAGAGGAGAGGAAGCGTGGGAGCCCTGCTCCGCCCCCCTCCCCGACCAGCAAAAAACCCGATATCACCCCCTGCAGCAGCGGACTTTTGTCTCTTCCAGAGCCCAGCAGAGGAGAGGAAGCGTGGGAGCCCTGCTCCGCCCCTCCCCCGACCAGCAAAAGACCCGATTTCCCCTGCAGCAGCGGACTTTTGTTCCTTCCAAAGCCCAGCAGAGGAGAGGAAGCGTGGGAGCCCTGCTCCGCCCTCCCCCAGACCAGCGAGGGACCCGATTTCACCCCCTGCAGCAGCGGACTTTTGTCTCTTCCAGAGCCCAGCAGAGGAGAGGAAGCGTGGGAGCCCTGCTCCGCCCCCCCCCCGACCAGCAAAAGACCCGATTTCCCCTGCAGCAGCGGACTTTTGTTCCTTCCAAAGCCCAGCAGAGGAGAGGAAGCGTGGGAGCCCTGCTCCGCCCCTCCCCCGACCAGCAAAAGACCCGATTTCACCCCCTGCAGCAGCGGACTTTTGTCTCTTCCAGAGCCCAGCAGAGGAGAGGAAGCGTGGGAGCCCTGCTCCGCCCCCCCCCCCGCCCAGCAAAAAAACCCGATATCACCCCCTGCAGCAGCGGACTTTTGTCTCTTCCAGAGCCCAGCAGAGGAGAGGAAGCGTGGGAGCCCTGCTCCGCCCCTCCCCCGACCAGCAAAAGACCCGATTTCACCCCCTGCAGCAGCGGACTTTTGTCTCTTCCAGAGCCCAGCAGAGGAGAGGAAGCGTGGGAGCCCTGCTCCGCCCCTCCCCCGACCAGCAAAAGACCCGATTTCACCCCCTGCAGCAGCGGACTTTTGTCTCTTCCAGAGCCCAGCAGAGGAGAGGAAGCGTGGGAGCCCTGCTCCGCCCCCCTCCCCGACCAGCAAAAAAACCCGATATCACCCCCTGCAGCAGCGGACTTTTGCTTCTTCCAGAGCCCAGCAGAGGAGAGGAAGCGTGGGAGCCCTGCTCCGCCCTCCCCCAGACCAGCGAGGGACCCGATTTCACCCCCTGCAGCAGCAGACTTTTGTCTCTTCAGAGCCCAGCAGAGGAGAGGAAGCGTGGGAGCCCTGCTCCGCCCCTCCCCCGACCAGCAAAAGACCCGATTTCCCCTGCAGCAGCGGACTTTTGTTCCTTCCAGAGCCCAGCAGAGGAGAGGAAGCGTGGGAGCCCTGCTCCGCCCTCCCCCCGACCAGTGAGGGACCCAATTCCACCCCCGCAGCGCTGTCATTAGTTTTTAGAGTCCAGCCACGCCGCCCCTCTCCCCAATCTACGAGGGACCAGACTCATCATACGCCACCACAAGTTAGAGTCTAAACACATAGGCGATTACCTTCACCAGAGAGGAGAGCGATCAGAAACTCCCTCCTCTTCAGAAATCCCTCTCATAAACTCTAACACCATTGCCTCAACTCTATCCAAAGAGTTACTAGGTCCAAAGAATCTTCCACCACACAAACAAAATGGAAAATCACGCCTACAAAATCACACTTGCACTCCTAATACTCTCACTACTCACTTCAAACTGGCAAACCACAGGATATCACTTATCACCCATCCCAATTCTGACATCAACCTCCAGACAACCACATCCACCCAGAAAAATCCACACCACCAGAACCCTAACATCCTGCCCACTGACCAGCCTAGACCACATTCCCACGATCTGGGGAAAACGACCTCCACCAAAACATAAGACCACCACGCAAAAACAACAAGCACCAGCAAATAACATCCTCTACCTCAATCGCAACCTTAACTCCAACACAAAATACACCTCGCTAACCTGTGCCTACATGAACATAAGATCAATAAACCCAAAAGCAAATCTAATCAAAGACTGGATAATCAAAGAACAACTAAACTGTCTCTTCCTAGCCGAAACCTGGCTAACATCCAACACGGACCCATGCATAACCGAATTCTGCCCCATAGGTTACAAAGTAGAAATGGTATGTCGAGAAAACAAACGAGGGGGTGGCCTAGCGATTCTAGTAAAAAACAATCTCAACATAAAAGTGCTACACAAACAATCGACCCTCACTTAGACCTCCTTGCATGCCAACTATCCGACAACACACTCACAGGCACCTTGAACTGTCTACTATGCTACATCACTCCAGGAAAATGGAACACCTCAAAACATGATCTTGAAGAATTCATATTCCAGAACTCTCTATCCTCCTCATACAACTTGCTCCTAGGAGACATTAATCTCCACCTCGAAGACCACACATCCAAACAAGCAAACGAAATACTCTCATACCTCGACGCCCTATCCTACCAGGTCCTCAATCAGGAACCCACGCACAATAAAGGCCACCAACTTGACATTGCAGCATTCACACCTCATAACCTACACTCCCCAAATATTCACATCACCAATGGTACATGGCATCCCTCTCTTTGGTCAGACCACCACAAATACACCTTCACTATCAACTGGCTTCAAAATAACATAAAATCTATGCCCCAAAAAACAACCTTCAAATCTAGACAGAAAATTGAACCAGCCACATTCTGGGACAAAGTGGACCCTGCACTTGACCCCATAGACCCTTCAGACTTCACAAAACACTGGCGCACCCTAAGTGAAACAACCTTGAATGAGCTAGCCCCAGAAAAAAACCAAACACAGAACCTGCAGACCATCAGACAAGTGGTTCGACTCAGAACTCCACCTACTAAAAAGGCATTGCAGACAACTTGAAAGATCTTGGAGAAAAAAGAGAAATGACCAAACCAAATCCGCTTGGAGAACCCAAATCAAACTATATAACAACAAACTTAAGGAAAAGCGCAAAACATACTACACTAAACTAATTGGCACAAACAACCCCGATACAAAAACACTCTTCAACTTAGTAAAAAAACTTACAGACACAAACCCATACCTTGCCACTCAAGGCAACAAAACTCCAACAGCTTCCCAACTAGCTGACCATTTCAAACTCAAGATCATCAAAATCAGAACTACCTTCAACAACTCAACTACCATACTCAACGAGTTAATAACTACCCCCACAACAGAAGAAGCCATAACAGCAGACAGAACATGGGCCACCTTCCCAACTCTACAATGGCCTGAACTGAACCGACTATATAAAAAATACAGCCACACCTCATGCGACTTAAACTACTGCCCATCGTATCTACTCACAAATGCCTCCCCTAAATTCAAAACCAGCCTCATGCAGTGGATACAAAGCACTCTCATAGAAGGCCAATTCCCACAAGATCTAGGAGAGATCATAATCACACCCATACTGAAAGACCAAAAAGGTCCTGTAGACACACCTACCAACTATAGACCGATCGCTTCGATCCCACTCTATGTCAAGCTGATTGAAGGACTTGTGGCTCAATACCTCTCTAACTACTTAGCTGACCACAATATACTTCACTCATCCCAATCAGGATTTAGATCTTACCACAGCACGGAAACACTACTAGCAACACTACTGGACATAGCCCGACAACACCTCAGTAAAGGTCACAGGATCCTAATTATCCAACTAGATCTCTCCGCAGCCTTTGACCTAGTTGATCATACCATACTACTCCAGATACTTGATGCAATAGGGATCTCAGGGGTGGTATACAACTGGTTCCAAGGATACCTTAAAACAAGAGCTTACAGAGTTAAGATAAACGATACGAAATCCAACACATGGTCTAATCCATGTGGAGTCCCTCAGGGATCTCCACTTTCACCCATTCTATTCAACCTCTACATCTCTTCCCTTGGCACCACTCTAGACAACCTAAATGTAACATCCTTCAGTTATGCAGACGACATAACTATCCTCCTCCCCTTCGAAACCCAAGACAACTCCGCAACTGGACACTTGGAAACAATACTGGACGAAGTAGAAAAATGGATGACAAACCACAAATTAAAACTAAACTCGGACAAAACCAAATTCTTAATGCTTGAAACGGACAAAATCCCATCCATAACAGACCTGGAAATTAAAACTATCAAATACCCAATCCAGACCTCCCTCAAAATCCTGGGAGTGATGATAGATAGATGCTGCACTATGCAGACTCAAATAAACAAAACTACCCAAAAAGCATTCTTTACAATGCGCAACTTAAGAAAAATAAGAAAATTCTTCGACAAAGAACACTACAGGATCATTGTTCAATCCCTGGTACTAGGACTTGTGGACTACTGCAATATCCTATATCTACCATGTCCTACAAAAATGATCAAAAAACTACAGACCATTCAGAACACAGCTCTCAGACTAATCTATTCCCTCGGAAAATATGACCACATAACTAACGCCTACCTAGACTCACATTGGCTACCGATTAGAGCCAGAATCCAATTCAAACTATACTGTCTAATCTTCAAAGTACTCAACGGTACAGCACCTGCCTATCTAATCGATCGTCTAAACCGTAACCTTCCACCCAGAATAAGAAGATCACTGACACCATTCTCATACCCACCACTCAACGGCACTCATCGCAAAAAGCTTTATGATAACCTCATAGCAACACATGCAGCAAAACTCGAACCCTCCATAACCAGATTGTTAACCTCAACATCCGACTTCAAAGCATTCCGTAAAGAAATCAAAACGCTACTTTTCAAAAAGCATATTCAAAACACCTAATCTCACTCTCCTCTTCCACGTACACCGACCAGGTTTACCCACTCCCTGGCACCATACCCTCAACCGACCAAAAAAAAAAAAAAAATTAAAAATTAAACCCAATTCCTCCTACCGAATCATATTACCTACCAACGCCTGGAAAAGATTTGATATGTAATGTAATATAACTGCTTTCATCCAATGTTACTAAGACTATACTCATTCTGTTACTATGTCTTACCCTAAATGTCATGTACCCTCCTGGAAATGTCCAGCTTCTTCTTATGTAATCCGCTTTGAACCGCAAGGTACAAGCGGAATAGAAATCACTAATGTAATGTAATGTAATGTAATGTAATAAAAGCTCCAAGCACTAAAGATACCAAAAACATCGAAAAAAAACAACCAAATAAAATAAGAAAAGGGGAGAGCAGAACTAAAACACTCCTTCTGGCTTGCATGCAAAAGGGAAGAACTGCAGGTGGCAGTACAGCTCCCAGTGAAGTAGGAAGGACACAGAAAAATTCCTTCTGCATATGTTTGTAGCCATGGGGAGAAAACCCGCTTGTCTAGAATGACACACCTATTGCATTGGAAATGCTAATAACCAGTGTAGGAACTCAGTGAGCATTGATATAGTTTAGTCAACAGGCTCTTAAGTTCACAGCACAGATGTAAAGCAAAACAAGTGGGGAAAGCAGGCAATGCACGGCTCATGGATTTATTTCCAGCATGTGTATCTGTGTGTGCCTGAGAGAGGGGAGAAGGTAGCTTTGTTCATGACTCTACTAAAATCCACTCCTCCACCCCCAAAGCAGCACAGAGGAAAATGCAGGGCCTAATTCTCAGTGCAATGGCAACAACAACTTGTAAGTATGGAACTGTGCAAGCACATTCTGAATGAAGTAACCGAAGGAGATGAGGGGTATTTGAGGGGCAGACGCTGCTCAAGTAATAGTTTTGGAAGAAAGATCTGGGGGGATGTGAGGTAGGATGAAGACAGTTGAAAGGAGCAATTTTTCTAACTGCTGAATAGCCTCTCCCAGAGAAATGTACCGTGGGGTTGTTTTTTTAGGTGGGGCGTTGTTATTTCTCTGGAACCACTAGTATGATCTGGCCCCTTTTTGCACCGGTTTTTCTCCCATACCAAATCAGGTTCCTCCCATCAAATTTTCAGAGAGTTACTTTGCCCTCAGACAGATATTTTTTACTCCTTAAATACAATTCTTTCCAACATCTGTTGGGCTGGAAAGAATAAAAAAATATCTGTTTTTTACTTTCATCCTTTGTTCCCTTTTCATCTACAACCTTCTAACCACAATATTTAATCTCATGTTTTATCTGCTGCATGTGGTTCCACACATACATAATCAGTGGCTTCATGCAGTGCAGAGTGTGCTCTATTCCAGGCTTTTACAAGTCAGACCTCAAACTCCATCTGTGAAAACACGAACTGTCCTTTTATCACCATGTGGGAAAATTGAGGGAAGAGTGGAAGGGGACAACATCTACATTCCTATGAAGCCCCAGACAGTGTTTCACTGCTAACTTCTCGGAGATAAAACCAGGGAACAAAAAGTAGGAAAAAAAAGGAAAAGATACAAAACTCATGTCAGAGAACTGGGATTATGGACAGTTATTATCATCAGCAGAATAGCATTCTCAATACAGTTCAGGCTGCAAGTTTGTTTTTCTCTGTTGCTGTTACTAGGGTCTGCAGCAGACACAGAAGTGTACAGCAAGAAAGCTTTGCAGATTTATTCACATTAATGTAACTTCCACCTTTTTTGTTACTACACTCATATTCAGAAATGGCAAAACCTGACAAGGAAATTTTATTTTATTCAAGGTCAGCAAATATGATAGGGGAAAGAGGTGTGAGGGGCAAATGGCTGGGAATGAGACAAGGATACTAAAGAATAGGGTAAAGAAATCAGGGGAGAGGGGAAGAAAAATGGAGTGCTGGAGGAGGAGACGGCAAGGAAGTGGAGGAAGAGCCTAGTGGTTACAACACCAGGCTAACAACCAGGGAAGGCACTTCAAATCTCACTGCTGCTTCTTGTGATCTTGGGGAACGTCACTTAGCCCTTTCAGGACCAAGGGACATATTTGTCCCATAACTTTAAAATCCTATAAATTTTGATTGGGATAGTCTACAGTTCTAAATTTGATATGTACGGATTCCATATGATACTGCCTTTATGTAAACAAACTGGTTCCGACATTCATTCATTAGCGTCGTTGCCAGATTGACGAGAAGATTCACTTGCCACACTGTCCATAAGCCAGAAGTTTGATTTTTTTTAAAAAAAATAATGATATTTCACAAAAAAAATCAATTTTTTGGCATCTGCAAGCCCTTTTTACCATAAAAATGTCGTCAAAACCACAAAAATTGGCCTACGATCCTTATGGTCCTGAAAGGGTTAACCCTTTACTGCCTCAGGTACAAGCTTAGATTATAAACCCTCTAGGGACAGGGAAGTACTTAGTGTTAGATTCACTAACCTGTCCGATCACGTCCAATCCATGTGCGATCCTTGGCAGGTCGACTGATCAAATGGGGGCGATCGGAGGAACGCCCCCCACCAACCGCACGGATTGCTGCTGAGTGATCCTGACGCATGCGCAGACCATCTTCTTTGCCTGTAGATGGCCTACGCAAGCTCTTCGAATAAGGAAGAGCTGGAAACTTTTTTTTTTTTACTTCTACTTATTTTTACTTGCCATCCAAAGGGCAATGCAGGCCGGGTGAGGAGGGAAGGAAAGCTCACCAGCCAGGGAGAGGGGAGAGAAAACGGATCAAGCGTAGTGCTGTATAAGCTAGCTAGAGGTTTAAAAACCAGTTTGTATCTCCCCGGCACACAGCTACCTTAGTCGTGGGCAGCCTTCTCTTTCCGCTGACAAAGGTAAAGCAAGCGCCACAAACAACCAGCACATCAACCAGCTTAGGGAGAGCAGAAAAGGCTACTATTGCCTATTCCAGCAGTGGAAAAAGGCTGAAAGAAAAGCATAATTTTTTTGAGCCTGTGGTTTTAACCCGCAGGTTTAAGCAGGGCTGCACTGCGGCGTGTTCTGGAACGTAACAGAACACGCTGTAGTGCAGCCCCGCTTTAAACTCATGGGTTAAAACCACGGGAGTCGCAGGTGGCAGAAGGAGACAAGTGGCAGAGAGGCAGGCAGGGCGGCAGAGACTACGGGAATCAGGATGGCAGAGGGAGACAAGTGCTGCAGAGAGCAGGAAAGGACATGAGTGACTGCTCCTCAGCAGTCGCTTCTTTTTTGATTGGCCAGCCCAGTCGGTGTTCCTGATTTTTTTTTTTATGAATCAAGGCCCTTTCTACATTTGCATGCCATTTCCCTCATTTGCATGTTTGGATTGGATCGGGTGCAGACAGGATCGGCCAGTAGGTTAGTGAATCGGGTTGGGAGTCACAAAGTGGTTGGGATATGATTGGCATCCTCAGTGAATCTAGCCCTTAATGTACCTGAATGTACTACTACTGAAAAAAGGTGCGAGCAAAACTCAAAGTGTAGAGATGAGAAAGGAGGAGCAGATGAGATGAGGAATATGAAGTTGGGAGTAACAGGAAAACAAAGGAAAGAATGAAATGGAATAGAAGTATGGAATACTAGAAAAAGAAGTGCAACATTGCATGAGGAAGCTGAAAAACTAAAGAGAAATAAGGTAAGGTCAATGAAGGGAAGGCAGGGAGGCTGAGAAGAGAGAAATGAAAATGCATCTTGGTTCTGTTGTGGCAGCAATGGAAATGGCAGCACTATGGTAGTAAAAGGAGCAAAGGCAGCACCAGACAATGGCCTGTAACAACCCCAACACACACAGACCAAACACACTTGCAAAGATATATGAGTAACAACAATGCACACAGCCTTCACCTCCCCCCCCACCAATACTCCTGGCTGAATATGTGTCCAGCAACATTTATACCACCATATACATCCCTTGCCCCAGGCCCCACACAATCTGATCTCCTCTTCCCCAGACATCCAAAACATTTCAGCACCCTAATCATCCCCCGACCCTTAAATAAATATCCCTGGTGTGTATTGGCCTCACCCACCTCCTGTACCTTAAAGAGGCAAGAGAGATGTTTCAAGTTTCAAGTTTATTGGTTTTTTATATCCCGACCATAAAACAAATATCTGACCGGTTAACAATAAAATTTTAAATAGGAAGAAATGAAATATTTAATAAAGTTTTGGGAAGATTAGTGAGAAAAATAACGACATATAAAACATATAAACGGACTTGACAGTGAGGGTAAATGGGGAGGTAGGGAAAAAGTTACATAATCTTAGAAGAAGTGAGATAGAGGGAAGGGATATAACATAGAGGGCGGGAGTGCATGATATGAGTGATATGCGCTGAAGAAAAGGGATGAACAAGTGGACAAAAAGATTAAGATTTGGCGTAGGCATCTTTAAATAGAAAGGTTTTAAGATTAGTCTTAAATTTTAGTAATTGGATTTCATCCCGAAGAAATTGGGGGAGAGAGTTCCACAATGTGGGGGCAATTATAGCGAAGTTAGTATTCCTTGAGTAAAAAGATTCTTTTAAAGACGGAATGTAAAGAAGTTTTTGATCGGATGATCTTAAGGAACGAGAAGAACTTTGGAGGATTATTAGTTTATCTAGAAATAGGGGTAGGTGGGAATGCTTAATTTTGAAAGTGAGCAGTATGATTTTATAAGTTATCCGATGAGTGATTGGGAGCCAATGGGCCTCTTTAAGAAGAGGGGTGACATGTTCGAATTTACCGATTCTATAGATGAGTTTGATAGCAGTGTTTTGAATAAGTTGCAGCCGACGAAGTTCTTTTTGGGGGAGTCCATATAGAAGAGAATTACAATAGTCTAAGTGTGAAATAACTAGGGAATGAATTAAAGTGTTAATCGAGTCAGTAGTTAGAATAGATCTGAGGGAACGAATGATACGTAGTTTGAAGAAACAAGTTTTTACAACGGAACTGATGTGATCGTGAAAAGTGAGTTCACTATCTAGGATGACGCCTAACAATTTTATTTTAGTCTCCATACGTAATGGTATGGATTTGATGTATATTATTCCTGGTATTACTTCGGATTTTTTAATGGGGAAGAGAAGTCCGCAAGATTTGTCAGCATTGAGTGATAGTTTGTTAGAGAAGAGCCAATCGCTTAAGATAACCAGTTTGGTATTCAGATCGGTAATATCTGAAAGGTTTGAAGTGGTAATCGGATAAAGCAACTGGATATCGTCAGCGTAGGCGAAAATAGAGAAACCTAGTGATTGTGCAAGAGAGAGAAGAGGGGATAGAAAGATATTGAATAATATGCTCATTTGCTCCTGTCTATGCGCCATCTTGGAAAATGGCAGTACCCATGTGGTACAGCCTAGGATGCACCATGCGGAATCAGTCTTCCACATAAGGGCTCTAAAGAGAGGCACACACGTCATTAAGTGGCAAGGCAAGAATAGGAATGCTCGTATTACTGTATAGTGACAATTCCATAAGATGCACATTCCTTTTTCTTTAGTGTACTTTATACAAGGCCAAATTTAGGCATAAGCAACAGGCAATATGCCCAGGGAGCTAAATTCTAAAGTCATGTACAAGCTAGGGTTTAGGGTCCCCTATTTTCCCTAAAACTTCTCTGCCTAATCTTAAATCCAGCCCTGACTCTGGAAGGAACAGAAGGCGTGTGGAGGGCCATTTTAAAAAAGGACGTCTAAGTCTGATTTGAACGCTTCCCACAAGACCTCAAAATTCAGAGGCACAGAAATGTCCATTTTCAAAAGGTAAACTGCTAGATGTCCCCTCCCCCCCATTTTTTTTAATTGCCTACTTGGACATCTTGGCCAACAGGACGTCCAACCTTAGGATGCCTAACTTTATACCCCATTTTCTACCACAGAAATGTCCAAGATCGAAACAGCCAAACCCAGACCATTTGGACGTGGGAAGGGCAGCATTGTAATGGACTGGCCACATAGACATCCCAACAGAGAAGTGGGACACCTTGGAGGGCATGGCTGTGAACTTAACATAAAGAGTGGCAGAAGTACATCTCACTATAACTCCCTTATAATTTATAGTGAGACCCCCAAAACCCACTATACCTACCTGTCTACCACCCCAATAGCTCTTATAGCTACAGGTGGCACCTACATGGCAGTATAGTAGGGTTTTGGTGGGCTCACACATTCCACCAAAAGTGTAGTTATTAGAATGGCTCATGGTCCACTAGACCAGGGGTAGGCAATTCCAGTCTTCAAGAGCCGGAGCCAGGTCAGTTTTTCAGGATATTCACAATAAATATGCATGAGATAGATTTGCATCTCAAGGAGGCAGTGCATGCAAACCCATCTGATGCATATTCATTGTGGAAATCCTGAAAACCTGACCTGACTCTGGTTCTCGAGGACCGGAATTGCCTACCCCTGCACTAGACCATCTATCAGACTACTTAAGACACCCGTGTGCTGCTCTACTAGGTTTTCCTATACCAAGTGCTGCTCTTCTAGAGACAGGTATGAACTATTTCATTTAGATTTTCTTTGCAGGGTGGGAGGGGGTTAGTGACCACTGGGAGAGAGTATGTGTGTGAGGGGGGGTCATTACTTTATCTCTCCAGTGATTATCTGGCAATTTTGGGTACCTTTGTGGCACTTAGATGCTTCTAAAACAGGTCTAGCATAAAACAACTAAGTTCCGTCTAGGTCGGCATCATGAAAAAGGTTCAATTATAATTATCGCTGCAAGATGTCCAAGTCTAACCCACCCAAAACACGCCCCCTAGACTTCTGGATGCACAGTGGGCAAAATACCTCGCTAGAAGTCCAAGTATCAACTTATGATGATTTTTGGACATCTTTATTTCTTGATTATGAGACCCATAGGCCAGGTTTAGAGCTTTAATTTAATGAATGCTGTAATGTTAAGGAATCTGCCTGTAAAGCAAACATTTCTTGGAATGCTGTAGGTGAAGACTGGAACAATGTATTTAAACAGTTAGATGTCCTTATAGAAGCTGAAAAAATAAAGAAGCAAATAAATTAACTTTTAAGAAGAAAGAAGGCAAACAAATAAATTAACTTTTAAGAAGAAAGAAGGCAAACAAAGAGTGGATACAATCTCACCTCCAGGGTCTGCATCAATGTGGGTTTAATTGCATCTTTCATTAAAACTGCCAAGGCACCTGTTACTCCCTAGAATTAAATAAAATGACATGTTTTTTATAGAGCTTTGACTCTTAAGACAAACACATCATAATAAAAATAAACAGTTTTAAAAAGCAGTATTCAAAGATAATATCAGTACATGAGGGCAATTTTATAACCGTCGGCACTAACAGAAAGAAGGTACTTTCACGTTGAAAATTATTAACACACATTTGCACTTGCTAATTAGCACAGCTATTTTCTGAGTAAAAAATTAGCACATATTTTTGAAAATTCAAAAGTTTGAGTGTATTTCAAAATTCTGTCCCATCTCTAGTCCCAGAGCCCTCCCCATCAAATATAGCTTTTTTTAAAAAAACCACAACAGCTATGTGAAAAGTTAAAAAATATATAAGCCTGCTTTATGAAGGTAACACATGGGTGATACAGGAATTGTCTTAAAAAAATCTTTTTTTTAAAATTTTTTTTATTTATAGCCTTTTCAATTTTAAATCAAGCATACATAACTTGAAAAAAATCGGAAACAAACAAAAAGAAAAGAAATCACATAATTATACAATCAAATGTATTGAAAACATTAACCAATATTTAGTCCACAATTTTGAAAATCAAGAAAGGAAAATTTCATCAGTTTGGAAATAAAATTCTATATTAGAGTAACGGCAATAGGTAACCCAAGCTACAGCCGGATGGGAGGTCATTTATCATTGGACTGAGATTCCAACCTTTCTTTTGGTCCAATAAAATCTAAAAGCTGCTTGGGCTAAAAAAAAAAAAAAAAGAAAATTCTTACTTTGATAGGTAATGTAACATTTTGCTGGAAATTTAACCAAAAAAGTAGCCCCAAGAGCTAGGACTCTTGGCCTCAAGGCCAAGAATTCCTTCCTTCGCTTCTGGGTTTTCTGAGCCAGATTTGGAAAAATTCTAACATTAGAGCCCAAAAACTTATTGTTAATGTGTTGGAAATATAAACGAAGAATATATTCCCTATCACTTTCCAAAGCCAATGTCAGCAACATAGTGGTTCTGTCGGTTATCACCTCAAGGGAACTTTCCAGAAATGAAGACAAATTCATGTCCAAATTTTCTTTTAGATTTTCAATAGGAGTAGATTCCCCTTGAGGTTTCTTTATACTCAAATAGTAAGCCCTCACAATTGGAGGTAAATTTTCCAATGGAATGGCAAGAACCTCTTGGAAATATTTTCTCGCCATCTCAACAGGTGAAATGACGGAACATTTAGGAGAATTCAAAAATCTTAGATTGTTCTTTCTCAGAGAGTTTTCAAAGTTCTCCAACTTGTGGGAAATAAATGATCTTTCTTTAACCATTTCCATTTGGACAGTTTTAATTTCCTTTAAATTTTCTTCTTGTTTCTCCAATTTTTTAGTTAAATCAGACAGTCGCACTCCTTGCTACTTTGGAGTAGATAGTCCCATAGTCAGTTTTAATAGCCGAGAGATTCAACTTAAGGTTGGCGTCCATGATAGATATGGCCTGCCAGAGCGCTTCCATATCTATTTTCTACAGTCTTTTTAATTCCCCAAAACAGATGGCATTCTCTCCCGGAGCACCTCTCACCTCTCCTTCCATGGTGCTGGGAGATAGCTGGCATAATTCACCTGCACCTTCCTCCTGAAGCTCCCATGCTGGCGTCCCTCCTCCACTGGAATACAGCCCTTCCTCAACGAGCAGCTGAACTCCTGTGTCTCCCTGCACCTGAGCACTTCCGGGTTGGGGAGGGACCGACCTCTGCTCCGGGCTCAGAATCGCCCGTGCAGCTCCTGCACCGAGCACCCCCGATGAATCCGGGCTCGCCCCCGAGGTAGGAAGGGTTCCTTCAGCTGGACGGGCAAAAGCACTCGTTATTGTAGTTTGGACCAAGCGCTGGGGAGGGTCCCAGACTCCGGAGGGTTAGGGCGAGAGATCCCTTTCCTCTTCCTCATTCCGTCGGGAAAGAAAGAATGCTCAGCGCTGGTCACTATCAATTTCGGAGCGCTGGTCACTATCAATTTCGGAGCGCTGCGTCCATTCAGGCGTCCGTCACCACCGCCATCTTGATTTCCCCCTTAAAAAATCTAACGTGATAGCGCACTTAGTAGTGCCCATATTGGTTACGTGGATGATGTCATCCACCTGTGAGAATATAATGTCTGCTTGCCCTGGAGAATATCACTTACAAAGATATTGAAAATAAACAGATCCAGAACTGATACCTGATGCACTCCACTGGTGTGAGCTTTAACCATTTGAGTGAATTCCAATTAACAACCTCTATTGCTTAGCCCTTTTTTTAATCCAGTTCATCCTCTTGGGAACTGGACTAATCCTCAAAACTCTAAAAGGGTAAATTTTATAAACCTTTTTTTTTAAATGTAAAATAGCATCAAGGGGATCAGGACTGCGGGGGATCTCTAAAGGGTATGGGGGCACATTATAAAACTGAAAGGGGACAGATTTGGAAGTAATCTGAGGAAATACTTCTTCAAGGAAAGGGTGGCGAATTTGTGGAATGGCCTCCTGATGAAGGTGGTGGAGATGAACACTATATCTGAATTTAAGAATACTTGGGATAAGTACATAGGATCTCTAAGGGAGGGAAAGGGACAGTAGACGACATGGATGGGCAGACTGAATAGGCAATATGGTCTTCATTTTTCTCTGTTTCTATTGAAAGAGTGAGATATCAAATTAGAATAAACTTGGAAAATTGGGAGTGATTGAGGGTGTACTGTCACACAACTTTTCCCTTTTTAATTTATTTATCTCTGAACAGTGGGCCTGGACTGAGATACATGTAGGGCTCCTTTTACGAAGCCGCGTTAGCGGTTTAATGCACGTAATAGTGTGCGCTAATTTGCCGGCCACGCTAGCCATTACCGCCTCTTCTTGAGCAGGCGGTAGTTTTTCGGCTAACTCAGGGGTTAGCACGCACTAAAAATGTGCGTGCGATAAAGCCGCTAATGCAGCTTCGTAAAAGGAGCCCATAATGTCTGATAGCGTGGAACACCTGTGCTAACGCACTGCTTGCGCAGTAAATTGCTCTCTGTGTTAAATTCAGGGCACATTCAAAACATGCCCTGCTGCATTTACCACAAAGGCTTTGCAGTACGTTAATTTTTGCATTAAACATGTGGTAACTGAAAACCAACTGCATTTTAATTTAAAAAAAAAACCTATGTCAGCGGTCTCAAACTCAAACCCTTTGCAGGGCCACATTTTGGATTTGTAGGTACTTGGAGGGCTGCAGAAAAAATAGTTAATGTCTTAAGAAATGACAACTTTGCATGAGGTAAAACTCGTTACAGTAACTGTAACCAGCGTCCATGGTACAGACGCCGGTTAGAGAATCGGGTTAAATTAGACACAGTCGCTACACTTATCGCTGCAAGGGATTCTCCCTGCTGCAATAAGTATAGCGGCTGCGGCCGCCTGTCCCATGGCCAGCAGGAGGATGCCCGGATGCCCAACTCCTCCTGTCGGAACCCCGAACCCCCCTAGTGCCTAGCCTGGGCCAATCAAGCCTTAGGATTAGTGGGGATGGGCAGACCCGCTATGCCTAAGGCCTGATTGGTCCAGGCTTCTAGAGCCTGGGCCAATCAGGCCTTAGATTTAGCGGGGATGGGCCGGGCCGTCTCATTTCCACTAGGCGGGCCTGTCGGCTGGACGGCAGCAAGACCCGTCCAGCCGACCAACATTTAAAGGTTAGTTGGGGGAGGGAGATTAGTTAGGGGGGGGGGGTCGTCGGGCTTTCCAGCAGGAGGAGTTGGGCATCCTCCTGTCGGCAATTACGAGTTTGGGGGGAGGGGGGTTCGGGGTTCCGACAGGAGGAGTTGGGCATCCTCCTGTCGGCGATTACGAGTTTGGGGGGGAGGGGGGTCTGGGGTTCGGGGTTCCGACAGGAGGAGTTGGGCATCCTCCTGTCGGCGATTACCAGTTTGGGGGGAGGGGGGGTTCCGGGGTTCGGGTTTCCGACAGGAGGAGTTGGGCATCCTCCTGTCGGCGATTACCAGTTGGGGGGGAGGGGGGGTTTGGGGTTCCGAAAGGAGGAGTTGGGCATCCTCCTGCCGGTGATGGGACAGGCGGCCGCGGCCGCTATACTTATTGCTGCAGGGAGATCCCTTGCCGCGATCAGAATAGCGGCCGCGTCTACTTACAATGTAGACCAGCATTTTGCTGGCCTACATTTTAAGCGTCTCTTCCTCTACTAGGGAGACGCGTAGGGCCGCCTAGGTTCGCCTAAGGCCTTTAGGCGAGCATAGGCATCTTGCGGGCCTCCCTAGGCTCCCGGAGGCGCCTTCAATATAGGCGGCCTGCCTGGGGAGCATTTTTTTAAAAAACGTGCATCCCGATTGGCTGATTAGACAGCTGTAGGACGCCTACAGCTGCCTAAAATCGGGACGCACTTTGGAGAATCAAGGCCTAAGTGTATAATAACAAACTATATAATTAGGTCAATCCAAAGACATATAGAACAAGTTGGTGCATACTTGTAGAGTAAGGGGGTGCTAAGGAGAGGGGGGCTGAACATATTCAGAATTTAGGTGCAAATTTTACAATACATATGTGTACACAGTTCTGCCCCTGAGCATGTATAAATGTCAGTACCCAGAATCTAGGAGTTATTTCTGCTGAATATATGCTAGTATTTTTTAAAGACACATAGGTCTTTTATCAAATAGGCACCTTCCTGCCCTATTAATCTTGATGTCTGGCATGCAGTACCCTCTAAAGGAGTAATTTCTTAGGAGCCACCTAGTCACCTACAGGGATAGCCTAGCGCAGTGGTTCCCAAACCTGTCCTGGGGGACCCCCAGCCAGTCAGGTTTTCAAGATATCCCTAATGAATATGCATGAGAGAGATTTGCATATAATGGAAGTGACAGGTATGCAAATCTCTCTCATGCATATTCATTAGGGATATCTTGAAAACCTGACTGGCTGGGGGTCCCCCAGGACAGGTTTGGGAACCACTGGCCTAGCGCGTTTGATTCCTACTGCAGCTCCTTGCGACTCTGGGCAAGTCACTCAACCCTTCAAGTACCTGAACATAATATGTAAACTATTTTGGTTGCATGGAATGTTGAAACCATTTGTTTCTTTGCCAGGTACCTGTGACCTAGATTGGCCACTACTGGAAACAGGATACTGGTCTGACCATTCTTAGTTTTAGGTACTAACGCCGCCCATAAGTTCTGGTATTTTTGTCATTTACACATTTAAGTGGCCATTTACTACATAAATATTAATGAAAGTACACATGCAAGGATCATGTTGTGTTCTTTCATGGTAGTCAGGCTAGGTGTGGAATTTAAGCTCAGTCTGTATTTACATGCATAATTATAAAATTCCTGAATTTACTACTACTATTACTACTACTATTAATTATTTCTATAACGCTACCAGACGCACGCAGCGCTGCAGAGTCACAAAGAGTAAGAAAACAGTCCCTGCTCGAAAGAGCTTACAATCTATACAGGCCAAGACAGACAAACAGGATGTCATGGATACAGTTAAGGAGAATGGTTAATCAGCTGGCTGGGTTGGAAGGCAGAGGAGTAGGGTTAAGGATTGCAGGCTACATCAAAAAGATGGGTTTTCAGTCTGCTTTTAAACAAGGGAAGGGGCTTGATGGTCAAACTCAGGTAATTTATTCCAGGCATAGGGGGCAGCTAGATGAAAGGAACTAAGTCTGGAAATGGCAGTGGAGGAGAAGGGTAACGCTAAGAGTGACTTATCTGAGGAATGGAGTTCTCTGGGAGGTGTATAAGGAGAGAGAAGTGAGGAGAGATATTGAGGGGCAGCAGAATGAACACACTTGTAGGGCAGCAGTAAGATCTTGAACAGATAAGGAGCCAGTGAAGTAACTTAAGGAGAGGGATGATATGAGCGTAGCGAGGTTGGTAGAAGATGAGTCGCTCAGCAGAGTTTTGCACAGATTGCAAGGGGGAGAGGCGACACTGAGGGATACCAGTTAGGAGTAGATTGCAATAATCTAAGCGTGAGGTTACAAGAGCTTGAACAAGGGTCCGGGTAGTGTGCTCAGAAAGGAAGGGACAAATTTTGGTGATACTGAAGAGAAAGTAGCGACAAGTCTTAGCATCTTGTTTGGATATACATAGAAAATGAGAAGTCCACTCCAAGGAACAATGACAGTATTATTTACAGAGATGGAGAAAGGAGGAGGAGGAGGAGCAGCGGGTTTAGGAGGAAAGAGTAGCAGCTCAGTCTTGGACATATTTAGTTTCAGATGACGGCTGGACATCCAGGCAGCAATGCCAGCCAAACAAGCAGAGACATTTATGTGTAAAAAGCACCCACTAACATGTACACCAGCCCTTAAAATGGTGTTATGTGCTAGCACCTTACATGTACACATATTCTTTCGTGCCTACAACAGCATCTACTTCACTTTTATAAAAAATAAGTCATAAATGGGTTCCTTTATCTGAGAAGTAAAAAAAAACATATATACAGCAGCCCTTTGACTGCTTAGCAATGCTGCTGGATCCAGGGACCTTGTGATAAGTTGTAATGGTAAACTGTAATTCTACTTAAGTACTTAGAATAAAGGAGCTGAACTTCTGTAGAACTACCTGGACTGATTGATTTTGGAACTGAACTTAGCTGTAAGCACCACTTGTTTATTGATTAATTTGATGAAACCTGGAATTGAAATCGAGGGGTGGGGGTTGGTGCATGCTTGCAGACAATGAGGCAGGGAGGATGCCCGGCAGTGGTGGCTTCAGCAGGGGGCAGGTAGGGATCCCCAGCAGGAGGCAGGGAGGGATCTCAGGTGGCAGCCAGGCTGCGTACCCCCAACAGGTGGCCTGCGTACCCCTAAGGGTACTTGTACCACGTGTTGCGAAACACTGAACTACAACTGGCTCACCTTTATCTACATGTTTATTCACACCTTCAAAGAAGTCAAGCAAATAGGTGAGGCAAGATCTCCCTCAGCTGAACCCATGCTGACTCTTGTCTCATTAAATCATGTTTGTCTGTGTGTTCCACAATTTTATTTTTTATAATTGTTTCCACCATTTTGCCCAGCATTGAAATCAGGCTTACCAGTCTGTAATTTCCTAGATCTTCCCTGGAACCCTTTTAAAAAAATCGGCATAACATTGGCCACCCTCCAATCTTCAGGTACTACAGACGATTTTAGCAGGCCAGTAATTTCATGTTTGAGTTCTTTTAGCACCCTGCGTTGTATACCATATGGTCCAGGTGATTTATCACTTTTTAACTTGTCAATTTGGCTTAGTACATCTTCTAGATTCACTGAGATTTCTTTCAAGTCTTCCGCTCATCACCCTTGAAAACCATTTCCAGTTCAGGTGGATCTCTTACATCTTCTTCTGTAAAGACCAAATTCATTCAGTCTCTCCACTATGGCCTTATCCTCCCTGAGTACTCCTTTTACTACCTCAAGAAGGCTTCTCTCCTGAGGGGTTGGATGACTTAAACACCCCTTCAGGTATCGATGTCGATACGTGGCTAAGAGTGAGAGCATGGGTTTGCAGGGGATCGAATTGCACTAAATCCAATGCCATAGCATCACACTGGGCTAGAAATTGTCCTAACTTTTCCTGGAACGTAGCCTGGATCCATTCCTCAGTAACAGGCACTGGCAAAGATGGGGGCTCAGTCAAAGTGGTGAAGTCCACAGAAGGTATCAGGCCAAATCAGAGGATTAGTTCTGGCCTTTTGGAGGCTGGCACACTGGGACTGATCCCCCACAAGGTGGAGTGGTCCTAAGAAACAGGTGTTTCTCAGATGTCGGCAACGCTGATGCCCCAGCGCTTCTGCTTTGAGTGGGACCAATGCTGGTGCTTCTTGACCTCCTCCTGGTACACCTTTTCGGAGTCCCTCAGCATTGATAAGGACAATACTGAATTCATACAAATCCTTGGTGCTGATCTGAGGATGCTCGGCTCCGATGGCACTACTAAAACTTGACACTGAGGTAGGTAGAGATTTCCTCCATGTCGATGCATCCCCCATATCCAATGCAGCTCTACAGGCTGGAGGGACCAATGCCTCCAATGCCGGCTTTGATGGAATTGACTTCTTGGCACCAAAAATAGTTTTGTGCTGTTCTCAACTCAATGCGTCTTTTGAACATCTGATGATATGGTTGGGGCCCAAGTATGCAAGACATCAATTATGATGATCAGTGTTGGATATGCTCCTGGCATTCCAGATCCACTTCTTAAAACCATTGGGAATGTTCTGGGAAATGTCAGGGAAGATTACCAAAGCAAAATCAAATGGCTCAATGATTGAAAAAAAATATATATATCACCCCAACTGGAGTTGCTCAGGCCTAAGGGTACCGATGAGCCATGAACAGGGTGGATAAAATTCAATGATTTTTAAAATTTAAATTGGACCTTTTTCTAAAATTTAAATTGGAATTTTGTTTTTTTTTAATAAAATATTTTGAGATAGTTTTCTATTTAAGATACTTAATAATAATAATAATTTATTTATATACTGCCCTACCGCAAAGTTCTAGGCGGTTTACATACGTTAATAACTTTATACAAATAATGATTAAAAATACAGTACTCTAAATAGTACTAAAATTATACAATAAAAATACTAAAATTATGCTATAAAATTCTATAATTATACAGTAGAATAAGTTACAATTTGCTAAAATACAGTGAAAAACCTCAAGAACCTTCTGGCTTTAAGATCTATACTATTTGCCTGTCAGTATTCTGGAACATCAGTTTATAAATTTATCGAATAAATCCATTTTTAGTAATTTCCTAAAGGACATATAAGAGTAGGACATATAAGAGTTGGAAATAGTAGTACTTAGCCATTGGTCCATTTTACCTGCCTGAAAACCGAGCATTTTATCAAAAAATCTCTTATATTGACAAGGTTTGAAGGTTGGAATAACAAATAAATATTGGTCTTGGGTAATTCTGTTGGGTTTATAACGTTCAAAGCATAGAGACAGGTAAGCAGGTGCCATGCCAAACAACACTTTGAAACACATTATAGTCCAAAAGTTATTCATCATGAAATAAGGCTTTATATTCATGCAATGCAGGATGGATAATAATCTATTATTATTTTTTTTAATCAATAGATTTTTTTTTTTTAATTTAAATCAGTTGTTTGTTTTTTAATTTAGCCCCCCCTTTATCAAGCCATGTTAGGGTTTTTTAATCATCGGCCACTATGGCAAAAGCTCCAACACCCATAGGAATTCTATGAGCATCGGATCTTTTACCACAGTGGCCAGCAATTAAAAAAACCTTAACGCAGCTTGATAAAAGGGGGCCTTAAATTTGATTTTTTTTTTAAACATAAAATGCTTTTTAAAGGAAATATCTTTAAGATATTTTTCTATTTAAGACAAATAATAGTTCAAAAGTTATTCATCATGCAATAAGTTTTTAATTATGTAGCATAAGGCTATATATTCATGCAATGTTTACATTTTTGGTAAGTCTTGATAGGTGGAATAATTTCCACAATGATCCTGTAGTATGTGCTTGTATAACAACAGAAGAAGGAATGTCTTTCTTGCACAAACAACTGATACATCAGGAAATATATATACCGCAGAATAATTACAGGAAGTAACAGCAAAAGCTATAATAAAATATGAACAAAATTCAAATGTCGAGAACGCAGTTTAGTCACAGACAATGCTGCAAATGTATTCAAGAGAAGAAATTTAAAAGAGCGCAGAGAGAATATCAAGCTAATAACATGTGGCTGCAGTGCTCATTTGCTCAAAGACTTCAGTGTCCCAGAAATAAAGACTAACATTGTTGAATTTGCTAAATAATTCCATAACAATCATTTTATAGCAGCAGCTCTGAAAAGAATGGGTGGAACCAAGCTAACACACCCACAAGATGTCAGATGAAACACTGTAGTGGACTATCATGAGCAGGATATCAAGAACTGGCTTATTATGATGACTTCAGATTATAAATATTAAGATTATATCAGCAAGAATAAATCTGTAGAAAACCATGATTTAAATCAAGTCTTTTTGACTTGTGATTTAAATCGATTTGATTAAAATCAAATCAACCCTAGCTAGAGGCATGCCTTAAAATCTCCCTCTCAAAAATCAGGCCCCCTTAGCAACTTCAATTTAAAGGGTAGGCTTCATTCCTCTTCCATCTCCCATCACATGCAAAAAACATTTCTATAGTACATACATTTTTCCAGGTCACCATCTCCCTCTCTGCAACTAAAGCAGCCTTCTAGTGTTCCAACCTGCAGTCTTCCCATTGACTGGATCATGCCCACAGTATCCACTATGAGGTACATTGGTAAGAGGCAGGGGAGGATCCCTCACACAAGGATGACTGAAGAACTACAGATAAACTGAGACTAATGTTCAGACATGCTAGCCATCTATCTAGTAGAATCTTGAAAAAAACCTTCAAGTCCTAACCTTCTGAGTCATGAATCCATCAGATAGAGCTCCACTAAACTTTAGACCCTCTATATATTCCTAGTTTGCTAAAGCCTTAATGTTGCCCAGCCCATAGCAACTGATATTAGTTGTAGGTCACATAATCACTAAAAAAGAAAGCAGTACAATTCAGTCAGAAAGTTTCATAGTAGAACAACAACAAGGAAAATATAGTACATCAAAACTAGGAAATTATTTGTAAGAGGGAGTGGCAGTCTGTGTAGTGGTGAAGGAGTTACAGTATAAGGAGGTAGGTTATGTAGGGGGGGCAGTTGCAGGATGGTAAGAGATTTGCAGGAGGTAGTATGAGGTGGGCAGTTTGCAAAGCAGTGAGGCTAATGCAGAGGGGAATTTTTCTGGAACTGGGACAGTTGTAACACATAATTTGGGCAGGTGGGGTAATCTGTGGCACTGTGTAAGGTATTTGAGGGTGGGGCAGTTTGTGGGTGGTGGTGTATCTGTGGCTTGTAGTGGAGGATGGGGTAATTTGAGGGTATTGTGGGGTAATATTTGGGGTTGGAGCACTTGCAGGAGGTAATTTCTTTAGGGGGTGAGGCAATTTGCAGGTCAATGGGGCAGCTGTGGGTGGCAATTTTGGAGATGGGGTAGTTTATGACATGGTGAGGTAGACTTGGGGGCAGTCTGCAGGGTAGTGGGACATTTATAGAGGGTATCTTTTGAGATGGAGCAGTTTAGGTGATTAGGAGAAATAGGAAAGGCAGTTTGAAAGTAGTCCCTAACTGCTATGTTTCACTGTATAAGTATACTCTGTTACCCAGCACCCATGGGAATTGGTAGATGCTGGATAACTGTAGTTTCTGGTTGCTTGAGAGTTTCTAAAAATCCCCACACCTCCACTTGTAGGTCCAGCATCTGTTCCTCCCTTCCCATCCTTCTTTCTGATCTGGGGCACTTTCTCTCTGCCTTCCCCCCCACACACACACACTTATGGGTCCAGCATCCTCCATCTCCCCTCCCCTCACACTATTGGTGCACCTCCCCAACCCCCCCGGTTTGCCCTTCCTCCTTTCAAGTAGGTTTGGCCTCCTGGACCTCCCTCACTTACCCAAAGCAATCCTGACCTACCAACCCCACCCCCTCCCTCCCTTACCCAAAGAAGTAGTGGCAGCCGGTCAGCACAGGCAACACTGTAAACAGGCTGCTTGTGGACAGTCCTAGCAAGGGCCTTTCTTCTGCTGCATTGGAAGTGACACAGTAGAAGAAAGGCCCTGCCAGGGCTGGCAGCGAACAACCTGTTTACAGCATTGCCTCTGCTGACCAGTTGCTGCTGCTGCTGCTGCTTCGAGTGAGGGAGGGAGGCAAGGGGGATGGTGGGTCAGGATCACTGCTGTTTTGGGTGAGGGAGGGGGGTTTGCTGCTTTAGGACTAGAGGAAGGAAGGAATGGGGGAATTGGTAGGTCAGGACCACCGCCGCCGCTGCTTCATGTGAGGGAGGGAGGGGGAGGTTGGCAGGTCTGGACTGCTGCCGCTGCTTCTTCACCCAGTTCCCCACCCAGTTCCAAGTCCCCTCACCTCGAAAACTACAAGGACAGCAATGCTGAGGCAGTGATTCTCCAGCACTACCAGTGGCCTCCTCTGCACTGTTGATCTGCTGTGGTCCATCCCCCTCTGAAGCAACTTCCTGTTTCTGTTTAGGCAAACCACAGCAAATGAACCATGCAGTAGAGGCCACAGGCAGTGCTAGAGAATTGCTGCCACACTGGTCGCATTTCTTTCTATTTCTGCTATCTCCCTCTTAATTAAACTAATGGAAGGTTTGGTAAATATCGATTTGACTGAATTTCTTGAACATTATAGTATTTTATATAAGTCCCAATCGGGTTTCCGTTCCTGTTACAGTACAGAGACTGTTCTTACATCTCTTCTTGACCATCTCTATCAGCTATTCAGTAAAGGAATTAGTACCATGATTCTACAATTAGATCTCAGCAGTGCTTTTGATTTAGTTGGTCACAATGTTTTATTCAAATTGGGATACTTTTGCTTTAAAATGTTATCGTGCCTTGTGCCAAATTATTTAATTGATCACTTCATTTTCACCAATAGAAAATTAACACTATGCAAGCTTACTACATTTGCATTTCTTTCAGTTAAAGGCTGCATCTATAAGCATTTTATTCAAAGAATTTTAGCCTATCAGGTTGTGTTATGGGAAAGGAATTTTGGTAAACTAATATAGGATTCCAGTTCTTATCAGGTTTTTAGAAAGGCACTGAAGACTTATTTGATAAATTTTATAAATGAGTTTAAAATCTGTTATGCTTGTATAACTTTCTTACTTTGTGAACCACTTTGAACTGAAAGGTACAGCGGTATATAAGTGTATTTTTATGTTTTGGTATGCGCTCTTGTGGTGTACTGTGTGCAGAGTCTGGCATATTAGGGTTTCGTTCGTGGGTATGTATTTGGAAAGGGGCTTTTTTTCTATTTTTTGAATGTTTGACTGAGGCCAGATGTTCTGGTAGGGATGGAAGTCCAGAAGCTTTGGTTGGTGGTATGGTCCCAAGTAGAAAGATATTTGCTCTCCTTCAGCTTTTTTGGACTCAAAACGGCACCAGCTTAAAAAATAGTGAAGACCACTGCCTTATATGGTCTACATATCAGCTCCATGGTATATAAGACCTATTGAAGTCCCCTGTCCAGAAAGCTTCAGGAATGTTTTGAATGGGATAATGCTCCAGCCTCAAAGGAAGAAAGAATAATAATGGATGACAATGACAAATATTTTCCTTCCAGTCCCCTGACAACCACCACCAAGAAGCACCAGGGATCACTCAAGAGAGTCTTCTAAAGGGGTCTTACATGGAAGAAAAATAGGGCTGAATTCACTATCTGCATTACTAAGTGGAAAAAAACCTGAGCAGTTTAGATAGTACATGTGCAAAAGCAAAATCCCCCTTCTGATTTTGGCATATGTGCATGTAAAGGCACTTCTGCTCTGTCTGGTATTTTATTAAAGCAGAAGCAGTTTTTTTTCCTCCTACAGGCAGAAAGTCGAGCTCCATTTCATTGATGACCCAGTCTATAAAACTAAGTTTTAGTTTAGTTTAGTAACTTCTACAGAACAATCATGAAGATTGGACTAGACCTAGCAATAAGGAGAATATTTAGTAAGTGAGAAAAGCACTTCTTAAAAAATCAAATTATTTCATAAATCTACGAGATATTTAGGTGTTATATCGTGCACTAAACTCAATAAGAAGTAGTATGTAATTAAATAAATTACTATTACAATAAAAGGATACCCCAGTGTGTAACCAAAAACACAGATATACCACAGTGTTATTTAAAATTGTACTACATGGCTAGTGAAATAATAATCTAGGTCATAACTATTTAATTTGACACAGATATGGTAGTTGTCTGTTAAACCCCACTACAGGCAAGCAATACATTTTGCAAAGCCTTCAGTGTTTAGTTAAGATTAATGCACTTTGGCAAACAATTCTGCCTATCCCATTACAAAGGTAAGATATTTAATCCATTCACTTGTAGCAGAAGACCCCCACAATCATGAAATATGATTAAAGTCTGCATCTGGTTTTCATTTGATGGGGTGTATGCCAGATTCAATTTATGTCTTGTACTCAATAAAATGGTGAAGCAAAACAAAATAAGAGAATGTTTCTCAAGTACCTATCTACACTGAAAAAAGGTTAAATCTACCACACCAACTGTTAAACTAAAATACATGCATTCATATGTATCTGATCAGTGGGTAAAGTGAGTATCACATCTGTCAAATAGCTATTTTCAAACATCCATGGTTGATTAGCTTGCTTAACAAACAAAACATACTATCCATGATGATTTAATTGCAAGGGGTAAACTGTATGAAATCCGTGATTTCATTACAATGCTGTAATCAGTCTTCCCTGGAATGCGATGAGGCAGAGGTAACATCATTAGATTAATTGTTATGGCCTGATACCCTTACAGTCGCAGCATGTAGTGAGAGGCAGAGCTATAATACATCTTGGGGTAACGCAGTTTGTGAGTGTTTTGCAAGATGAGCAAAACATTCCTGCAAACTTTGACTCGCAAACCGAGCGATGACATGATATGCGAGCCCCCACCCCCATGAACCGGCTTTGACCCCCCCCCCAACCCTTACCTTGAGTGGACAGGACACCGACATGCAGCACCAACCCATAGGATGTGCCGGTGCTGAAAGAGCCTGCTGCTGATCTTTGCAAGGCTGCTGTGGGGCCTTGAGCATCTGTGCATGCTCAAGGCCTTCTGGCTCCCCACCACATCCCAAACCACCCCCCCCCCGAGGCCACTGGCGCTCTTCTACTCCACCCCTGAGAACCGGCTTCACCCCCCGCAGCCCAAACCCTTACCTCAAGCAGACAGGACACCGGCACGCAGCACCAACCCACAGGACGTGCCAATGCCAAAAGACCCTGACGCTAATCTCTGCTGGGCTGCTGCGGGGCCTTGAGCATCTGCGCATGCTCAAGGCCTTCTGGCTCCCACTCTCTCCAAGATTCTCATGAGATTCTCAGAAAAACCAAAGCAGGTTAACAATAAAATATAATAAGCATAGAGAGAAAGTAAAATTGAAATGCCAATTATTTTGAAACAGATCAGAACAAAAAGAAGAGGAAACAGGCATGCCAGTCTTTCCAGTATTTTCCCCAAATTGTGGCCAGTCTCTGTTCTACTTGTTTTCCAACAAACATAAAAGTGCAACTAAATCTGGTTGGATACAGAGCTGTTAAAAAAAAAAACAAAAAAAAAAAATCACAAACCCCACAACAGACACAGGTCTTTTCTTACATAGATTTTTGCTCACCAGTAAGTGCAATATTTATTATGCTGATAAGACTGTACCATAGAACTGCTTATAGCATTTCAATGGAATTTCAACTATTTTTCAAAAATGGTGAAAACAGTCAGTGCGCTAGAGATTATTTTTAAACTTGCCAAATCTAAAATTAATGTTTATGGAGATTCAAATGCATTCTTTAAGACATTTCATTCACTAATCATAGCGCCCATATACACGTGGAGGGGCATAATCAAAAGGGACGTCTAAGTCCGTTTTCGTCTAAGTAGCAAGTCGTCCAAAGTATAAAACAGCCTAGGACACATTTTCGAAAAATACGTCCAAAATTTTTTTTATTTCGAAAATCGTCTAACGATACATACTGCCAATCTGATCGTCCAAGTCGCTAAATCGTCCATCTTTATACCACATTTTCGTCCAAGTCAAAAACGCCTAGAACAAGCCCTGTTGGACGTGGGAGGGGTCTGCAAAGTGATGGACTGAACACCCAGACATGGCTCCTAAATATTGGGGTACTTTACAGGGCACTGCTGTGAACTTCACCACAAGGGTACCATGTCTTCTCCTCACTACAGCTCCATTATAGGTCACAGTGAGCCCCCCAAACCACCTCCAGAATCCCCTAGACCCACTTATCTAACACCCTAGTAGCCCTTATGGTTGCAGGAGCCACTTAATATGCCAGTAAAAAAGGGTTTTGAGGGTGTATAGGGGAGTGCACATGTTTAAGTATCAATGCAGTGATTATAGAGGTTTATGGGAATGGGTCCTCCTCTCCATAGGTCCCTAACTCACCCTCAAGGCAGCTTAAGCCGCCTCTGTGCTGGACGACTAGGCTTTCCTATGCCAGGCTGCCAGGTGATGATGGTCTGGAGGCTGAATTTTAAAGGTGTGGTTAATATTTTTATGGGGGTTGGTGATCACTGGGGTAGTGTGTAGTGGTTTGTTTTATGTGTTTGCAGTGCTTATCTGGTGACTTTAGATGGGTTTTTGTGACTTAGACCATGTTTTACATGGTCTAAGTCAGGGGTGCCCACACTTTTTGGGCTTGTGAGCTACTTTTAAAATGACCAAGTCAAAATGATCTACCAACAATAAAATTTAAAAAAAAACACAAAGCACACTGTACGCATAGAAAATGTTAATCATCATTCCTATTCCAGGGTTTTTCAAAGAGGTCAAAGCAGATGACTCTATGCACTGTCACCTCACTAACAACCATACAAAAACAGACAAATACCCCCCTCCCTTTTTTCTAAACCACGATAGCAGTTTTTAGCGCAGGGAGCTGCGCTGAATGCCCAGCGCTGCTCTCAATGCTCATAGGCTCCCTGCACTAAAAACCTCTATTGCAGTTTAGTAAAAGGGGACCACAGTGTAAAACATAGACAGCAGATATAAATTCAGATACATTTTGATCATTAAATTTAAAATAAAATAATTTTTCCTACCATGTCTGGTGATTTCATGAGTCTCTGGTTGCACTTTCTTCTTCTGACTGTGCATCCAATCTTTCTTCCCTTCTTTTAGCCTGTATGCTTCCTCTCCTCCTGACCTCATTCCCCCCCCCCCCCAACTTTTTCTTCCTCTCTCCCTGCCCTTATTGTTTATTGTTTAATTAGTTTCTTGATTAAACGCTTTATCGATTCTGCAAAGCGTTGTACAAAGCACTAGATAAAATAACATTGCAACAAACAGAATTACCATTAAAACAAACTTTTAAAAAATGAAAATACAAAACTGTTAGACGAACTACAACACGTACTAGGTTAAATAAGGACGCACTAACAAAAGATACATGAAGGAAAAAGGGAGGAAATACAATAATTATAGTAAATGAGAGAGACATTAAGGAAAAGAACAAAAGGGCAGGACTTAATGGAGAAAAAAGCAGGAGAGAAAAGAGAAAAGAAAAGAAGAAAAAAAGAGAAAAAAGAAAAATAAAAAAAAAATAAAAAAATAAAGAAATAACAACTTCAATTAAAAGCATCTTTAAAAAGGAAACATTTTAAGCTACTTTTAAACGTTTTTAAATTATTTTCTGTTTTTAGATAAAGCGGAAGAGCATTCCAAATCGTAGGAGCTGTTACAGAGAAAATAGAGGTTCGACGTGTACCAATTATTTTTAAGGAGGGGATATTTAAATTGGATTGGGTTATGGATCTTAAAGATCTTGGTGGATCATAGGGAATCAATATTCGATCAATAAAAGCTGGGGAATTAGTCTGCATAGTTTTAAATGTCAAAAGGGCAATTTTGTAAGTTATCCTATGTGAGATAGGTAACTAGTGGGCATCTTTTAACAGAGGAGTAACGTGGTCATACTTTGTTGCTCTGGAGATTATCTTGATTGCCGTATTTTGAATTAGTTGCAGACGTTTCAAATCTTTGTGATATATACCTTTTAAAAGCGAATTGCAATAATCTATTTTTGAAATTATGAGTGAATGAATCAAAATGTTGAGAGAACTGGTATCAAGAAAAGGGGTCAATGATCGAATCATTCTTAGTTTGTATAAACAGTTTTTAACCAGAGCACTTATTTGCGGTCGGAAAGTAAGCTTGTTATCTATAAGGACCCCTAAGATTTTTATAGTTGAAGTTGTTATGAGTGGTATGTTGTCGATGATAATTGGGGAGATTAATTTAGCTCCCTCTTTACCGGGGAACAGAAGAGTATTAGTTTTTGAGATGCTTAATGAAAGTTTATTGGAATTTAGCCAATCGTGAACTTTACTTAGTTTGTTATTGATTTCCTGAATTTCAGAATGAATTGTTGATTCGATTGGGTGTAGCAGTTGGAGATCGTCAGCGTAAGCGTAGACTGTGAACCCGATTGATTGGCAGAGAGTCAGAAGTGGGGATAAATAAATATTAAATAATAATGGGGATAAGATAGAACCTTGAGGGATACCAAAGTTTGAATAATAAGGTTTTGATTTTGTGTTATTAAATTGAACTGTTACGGCTCGATTGGAAAAATAGGATTGAAACCATTCTAGGGCTTGATCAGCTATACCTATAGAAGAAAGACGTTGTAGTATTCATCTCCAAATCAAAACACACAAAACATCTACATCTCAAACGGGTCCTGGCACCCTACTCTATGGTCAGACCATTTCAAATATTCATTCACCATCAATTGGGCTCAAAATAACAACAAACCCATCCCAAAGAAAACACTCATCAAATTCAGACCAAAAATCGAACCTCACACATTCTGGAACACAGTCGACCCCGAAATCGACCCCAATAACCCCAAAGAATTCATAAACAGTTGGCGGACCCTCAGTGAATCTACACTAAACGAACTACAGTGGTGCCTCACACAACGAACTTAATTCGTTCCAAGAGCAAGTTTGTTATGCGAAAAGTTCGTTATGTGAAACGCGTTTTCCCATAACAATACATGTTAAAAAAAATAATTCGTTCTGTAGCATAAAATATGCTAAGATGACATAAAAAAAGATAAATTTTTGGTTATTATTTTTATTTAGATACATCTAAAAACATAATTGTTTTTTAAAACAACACACATTTTTTAAATTTAAAGACAGACTAAGTAGAGTCTAATTTTACAGTGAGAGGGCAGAGTCTCAGCGGCAAAAACTGGGACTTAACTGTTCATTTTTTTTTTTTTTTTCTTCCGTGTTTCCCCGATGATAAGGCAGGGCCATCAAATAAGACAGCCCCCCCTTTTTAGAAAAAAATGTAAAATAAGGCACCCCCCCGCAAATAAGCCACCCACCGATACCTGCGCTTACCCGAATCGGGTGGTACGGTGGGTGACTCCGTGTGGTCCCTGGCACCCCCGACACGATCGGGGCAAGAGGGAGCTCAAGCCCTCTTGCCCCCCCGACTCCCCGACACGATCGGGGCAAGAGGGAGCTCAAGCCCTCTTGCCCCCCCGACTCCCCGACACGATCGGGGCAAGAGGGAGCCCAAGCCCTCTTGCCCCGCCGATTCTCCAACTCCCCGACAATATCGGGCCAGGAGGGAGCCCAAGTCCTCCTGGCCACGGCGACCCCCTAACCCCACCCTGCACTACATTACGGGCAGGAGGGATCCCAGGCCCTCCTGCCCTCGACGCAAACCCCCCCCCCCCCCAACGCCCGCCCCCCCCCCCCAAGAACCCCCGACCGCCCCCCCAGCCGCCCCGCGCCCCCCCTGGCCGACCCCCACGACCCCCCCAACCCCCTTCCCCGTACCTTTCTGTAGTTGGCCGGACAGACGGGAGCCAAACCCGCCTGTCCGGCAGGCAGCCATCGACGGAATGAGGCCGGATTGGCCCATCCGTCCCAAAGCTCCGCCTACTGGTGGGGCCTAAGGCGCCTGGGCCAATCAGAATAGGCCCGGGAGCCTTAGGTCCCTCCTGGGGGCAGGGCCTGAGGCACATGGTCGGGTTGGGCCCATGTGCCTCAGGCCCCGCCCCCAGGAGGGACCTAAGGCTCCCGGGCCTATTCTGATTGGCCCAGGCGCCTTAGGCCCCACCAGTAGGCGGAGCTTTGGGACGGATGGGCCAATCCGGCCTCATTCCGTCGTTGGCTGCCTGCCGGACAGGCGGGTTTGGCTCCCGTCTGTCCGGCCAACTACAGAAAGGTACGGGGAAGGGGGTTGGGGGTGTCGTGGGGGTCGGCCAGGGGGGTCGCGGGTCGGCTGGGGGGGCGGTCGGAGGTTCTTGGGGGGGGCGGTCGTTGGGGGGAGGGGGGGTTTGCGTCGAGGGCAGGAGGGCCTGGGATCCCTCCTGCCCGTAATGTAGTGCAGGGTGGGGTTAGGGGGTCGCCGTGGCCAGGAGGACTTGGGCTCCCTCCTGGCCCGATATTGTGTGGGGAGTTGGGGAATCGGCGGGGCAAGAGGGCTTGGGCTCCTTTTTGCCCCGATCGTGTCGGGGAGTCGGGGGGGCAAGAGGGAACCAGGCGGAGAGAGGGCAGTTAAGCGCAGTGCCTGCGCGGAAGGATGCAGCTCGGGCGACTTCGTTGTGTGAAACGAAGTTCGTTGTACGGATCAAGACATAAAGTTCGTTGTGCGCAGCGTTCGCTGTGCGAGGCGTCCGTTATGCGAGGCACCACTGTAGCTCCAATAAAAAACAAAAACAAAATAGACAGACCATCTAATAAATGGTTCGACGACGAACTTCTACAACTAAAAAGAAAATGCAGACAATTAGAAAGGACATGGAAAAAACAAAAACACAATCACATCAAAGATGAATGGAAAATCCTAACCAAACAATACAATACCAAACTGAAGGAAAAACGAAAAAACTACTACTCCAAACTCATCAGCACCGAAAAACCAGACACAAGAATACTTTTTGACATCTTAAGAAATCTCACTGATACCAAACCATTTCTCGCCACCCAAGGAAACCAAACTCCCACAGCCACCCAATTAGCGGATCACTTCAAACACAAAATCATCACAACCAGATCCACATTCAACAATTCAAGAATCAACATAGAAGAAATACTAATCAATCCCAAAACAGATGAAGCAATCCCAGCAGACAGGATATGGACAAACTTCCCAAAGATACAATGGTCAGACTTGAACAGGCTTTACAAAAAATACAGCAAATCCTCATGTGACTTGAACAACTGTCCCTCATACTTACTAGCAACAGCTTCCACCAAATTTAAAGCTAGCCTCACACTATGGCTTCAAACAACACTAAGTGAAGGTCATTTCCCACCGGAATTAGGAGAAATCATAATTACACCTATCCTAAAAGATCCCAAAGGTCCTATAGATAATCCTGCAAACTATAGACCAATCGCTTCAATCCCACTATACATTAAAATAACAGAAGGCCTTGTCGCACAACACCTCTCCAACTACCTTGAAGACCATCACATACTACATCCATCACAATCTGGATTCAGATCCAACCATAGCACAGAAACTCTACTGATATCACTATTAGACATTGCCCGACAACACCTCAGCAAAGGAAACAAGCTGCTTCTCATTCAACTCGATCTTTCTGCGGCATTCGACCTAGTTGACCATCACACACTACTCCAGATATTAGACGCAATAGGAATCTCAGGTAATGTTCACAAATGGTTCCAAAGCTTCCTCAAAACACGAACATACAAAGTCAAATCAAAAGAGCACATATCCGACCCATGGTCAAACCCATGTGGAGTACCACAAGGATCACCATTGTCACCCATATTATTCAACCTCTTCATAGCATCCCTAGGCATAACCCTAGACGCCCTAAACACAGTATCATTCAGCTACGCAGATGATATAACTATCCTCCTCCCCTTTAATATTCAAGACCCCTTATCCACAAACCACCTGAAAATCATAATGGAAACGGTAGAAAAATGGATGTCAAGTCATAAACTAAAACTGAACTCGGAAAAAACTAAATTCCTACTACTGGAAAGGGAAAAAAAACCATCTCTCACAGAACTAGAAGTAAATACAATCAAGTACCCAATGCAAAGCACACTCAAGATCCTGGGAATCCTACTAGACAGAAACTGCACAATGCAGTCTCAAATCCACAAAATCATCCAAAGAGCATTCTTCACAATACGTAACCTAAGAAAAATAAGAAAATTCTTCAACAAAGATCAATATAAGATATTAGTACAATCCCTAGTACTGAGTATTGTAGATTACTGTAACAGCCTATACCTATCATGCCCAAACTACATGATAAAACAATTACAGACAGTTCAGAACACAGCCCTCAGAATCATCTACTCACTAGGCAAATATGACCACATCACCAAAGCATACCTAGACTCACACTGGCTACCAATAAAAGCAAGATCCCAGTTCAAATTCTACTGTCTACTATACAAAGTACATGGAACAGCACCCAGCTACCTAAACAACAGACTACACCGTAACCTCTCACACAGATTAAGGAGAACTCAGAGCCTATTCACTCACCCCCCTCTCAAAGGAACACGACGAAAGAAACTATATGACAGCCTTTTAGCGACACAGGCAGCAAAGATCGATACTACCATCACCAAACTACTGACCAAATCAATAGACATTAAAGTATTCCGAAAAGAAATCAAAACTCATCTCTTCAAAAAACACTTCCCATCATCATAACCTCACAAAAGTATTAGAAAATGCTCTCATGACTACCCTAACACCACCACCAGCAACACCTCGAATCCGGACAGTATTATATCTATTCGTCTAAATAACAGAATCCGGACAATATTATCTCTATTCGTCTAAACAACCTATCACTATCTACTATCTGCTTCCAATTTATCCTGGAAAAGTCCAGAATAACAATTGTAACTTAACGCATTCTTGATTACATGTACTGCAATGCTACTGGAAATGTCCAGTCTTCTAACTTGTAATCCGCTTAGAACCGCAAGGCACAAGCGGAATAGAAATCACTAATGTAATGTAATGTAATGTAAAAGATAATGATCAATGGTATCGAATGCTGAAGCCAGATCTAATGAGACGATCTCTCTTCATGCCCCCTTTCTTTTTTTCTGTTTCTCTTCTTTCCTTCTGTCTCCCTGCCTGCCCTCTTTCTCCCTCCCTGCCCTCCCCCAAGCCACTGCCATCGGATAACAGGTCGCCGGCCAAGCTCTCCCTGCTTCGGGCCCACCAGCATTCCTCTCCCCGACGTCAATTCTGCCGTCGGAGAGGAAGTTCCGTTGGCCAGAACTTCCTCTCCGACGGCAGAATTGACGTCGGGGAGAGGAAGGCTGATGGCCCAAGATCGACCTATTGGAAAAAATGCTGCCGTGTCCTGCCTTTGAGGAAACCGAAAGTAGGCAGGACCTGGCAGCAAGAAGAGCAAATTGCAAGCTTAACTGACCTGTCTCCCGCTTTAGCCTGCGAACGGGGCTCTAACATGTGCATGCCGGCTTCCCTTCTCTTCCCCCCCCCCCCCCGGACATAACTTCCAGTTTCAGAGGGAAGAGAAGGGAAGCCGGTACAAGCACACGTTAGCCCCCGGAGCATAAGTCCTTCAAGCCGTATTTTTTTTAAATGTTGAGCGGCGGCGGCAGCAGAATTCAGGAGCGGGCCAGTCAGGAGGGGAAAAAAGAGAAGGGAAGGGAGCCCGCTCTGCGATCGACTGGGATCGCCTGAGCGAGCGACCTGTCGATCGCGATCGACGTATTGGGCACCCCTGGTCTAAGTCAACATCCAAGTTCCATTGATCCTGGGCTGTATAACTTTCGGTTATACATGCTGTACGATTAAGTCTAAGCCGGCCCAAGTCCCGTCCTTGACACTCCTCCTGAAACGCCTCGTTTAGCTTTGGTCGTTCAGCGGCACTATGAAGGCCTAGGTCATTTAGAAATATGTCCAAAACCCGTTTTTATTATCGGCACTTGGATGTATTTTGACAATGTTCGTCCAAGTGCCGACTTAGGCCAGTTTTTGGACGTTTTTCTCTTTCGATTATAAGCCCCATACCATATTTTTCGCTCTATAAGATGCACCTTTTTCCCCAAAAAAGTGGGTGGAAATAAGGGTACGTCTTATGGAGCGAATACTAACTAACCCCCTTCCCCTACCTTAATTTCTCCGGCAATACAAGTGGTCCAGTGTTGTAGGGCAGGAGCTTTCAGCCTCCTACCCTTTCATCCGGCTTTCTCCCCAGGCAGCGGCAGAGTCGGAGCGGCAAGAAGGCAGGTGCGAGTTTTTCGCTTCCTGCCTTGCCGCTCCGTGAATGGTGATCCAGCGCTGTAGGGCAGGAGCTTTCAGCCTCCTGCCCTTCTCTCCTACTTTCTCCCCCCGAGAAGTAGCGGCAGAGCGGCAAGCAGGCAGGTGCGAGTTTTTTGCTTCCTGCCTTGCTCTGCACCGCTCTGTGAAAGGTTACCTCAGTTCTGCTTGCCTCAGGCTGGGGGGCCTTGTTGGGGGGGGGGGGGGGGCCCTGCCTGCCTGTCTGTCTGTCACTAGGCCTGCCTGCCTGTCACTAGGCCTGCCTGCCCTGTCCCGGCCTAGCACTAGTCACCAGAGGGGGAACAAGGTACAGAGCCTGGCAGGGAGGGAGACAGAGTGCAGAGCCAGGCAAGGAGTGTGGGGTTGGGTGCAGAGCCTGGTAGGGAGAATTTGGTTCAGAATTAATTTTTTTTTTCTTATTTTCCTCCTCTAATTCTTGGGTGCGTCTTATGGTCAAGTACATCTTATGGAGTGAAAAATATGGTATTTCTCCAAAGTAAATAGTTTTCCTTCTTGTCATCATGTCAACTGAGCTTATCAACTTCAACAGTGAAACATAGTAATTACACAGGTCTTAAGTTATCTATGAACATACCAAATCCTCAGCTGTCACCGGTTGTCCAGTTTTATCACTGGCTACCACCATCCTGCCCAGTCTCTCTTTCATATCTGCCAAGCTGTCTGTAAGAGCCAAGATGGCCATGATCTCACTTGCCACAGCAATATCAAACTGAGCCTAGAGAAGATTTAAAAAAGCAAAGCAGTTAGTAAAACTAAGCAATAAAGGAAAGAATACAGAAGTCTTTTCTAAGACCTGATTAAAAAACTTCCTGTCAATAAGAAAGACAACAAAAAAATTGCCCAGAAAGTGCTTTTTACTTTTAATTGTGATCCTTTGTGGAAAGCAGGTTAAGACCTTCTAAGCAGGTAAAAGGGAAAGGGGATAGGGATGGGATTGGGATTTGATATAATAATAATTTATTCTTATATACCGCTAGACCAAAAATGGTTACTGCCTTAATGTAGTAAAAATCAAAGTGGTTTACATATTATATACAAGTAGTTATTTTGTACCTGGGGCAATGAAGGGTCAAGTTACTTGCCCAGAGTCACCCCCAAAAAACACACTATCAATTATTATGAGAGGAAAAGGATCTCAGAAACCTGCTCAGATACTGAATAATTATTCTACTCTACAGTATTCCCGGCTTCTTCAAGAGTCACTCATGAGAGCTGAAATCTCTAAAGGCAACTGTGAATCACACAGACCACTAATAATTCTCATATTAAGATCTTTGTAGGAAACTTTGTGGCAATGTTTGGGAAACTTTCTTCTGTCTTGATTTTAATTTATATTACCAATTGTAGCTGTGAACCATATATCTGACATTGTACTTTATTTTATCTTTTCTATTCTTACCTTATTGTAGAGCAGGTACAGACTGCATTCCACCATTAAACAGTTACATTAGGTACCAATGGTACCAATACATTTGATATTCAGTACAAAATATCAGTAATAATAGGAAACATATGTCCTCATAAATGTCAATCTCAGGCTCGTATTCGGGGTAACTTTAAGGTTATTACCTTGACTGGAATGTGATCTGGAACGCTCAATCTATTTGTAACAAATTACATATAATTAGAGACTTAAAGGTAACTCTGATGCTGGCCTCATCTTTATTACAGAGATCTGGCTTTCTAGTCATGATTCCCACAGAATACAAGTTCTGTGCCCTCCAGGATATCATTGAAATGGGGAGGGGAATTCACTGTTATATTTAAATCATTTTTCCACCTGAAACAAGTGAAATCAATCTAGGATACTGATCTAGAACTGATTATAGGAAGACTGTTGCATTTAATCAATGCCCCCTAGGTATTCTGCTAGGATTTATCGTCCTCCAGGCACCTGGTCAAAAATTTTATCTGCTCTTTTTGAGGCTACTACTACAAGTTCTTCTTATAATTTCTATAGTGCTACTAGATGTACACAGAGCTGTACACATTTTATGCAGGCTATTACCTTTATGTTCACAGAGTTCTCTGGCATACTGATAATTGGAGACTGGCAGAGGAAAAGAAACAAGAGCTAATTGTGACTGTTTGTATAATGTGGCAGTCAGGCAGGAAGCGAGCCTGAAAGCTATCCATAGTGTGAGTGCACAGCCTTAAACAAGGGGTGTCAAAGTGCCTCCTCGAAGGCCGCAATGCAGTCGGGTTTTCAGGATTTCCCCAATAAATATGCATGAGATCTATTTGAATGCACTGCTTTCATTGTATGCTAATAGATCTCATGCATATTCATTGGGGAAATCCTGAAAACCCGACTGAATTGCGGCCCTCGAGGAGGGGCTTTGACACCACTGGCCTAAACTGTTACCTTTTTGCTTTTTTCTTTTTGGGCAATGAGGAAATGTCTACCATTTTAAGCCTGTACCTAGAACAGGTACTGCATGAGTAACATAACCATTTATTTTTTTCATCAAAACGGGACATCTATTAATTTTCAGTCCCGCCCCCAATCCTGCCCTAGCCCCGCCCCTAATCTCTTCCATTCATTTTTCATGTACACATATATCTTATTAGCATAAGAACATAAGCAGTGCCTCTGCTGGGTCAGACCAGAGGTCCATCGTGCCCAGCAGTCCGCTCACGCAGCGGCCCATCAGGTCCAGGACCTGTATAGTAATCCTCTATCTATACCCTTCTATCCCCTTTCCCTTCAGGAAATTATCTAATCCTTTCTTGAACCCCAATACTGTACTTTGTCCTATCACACCCTCTGGAAGCGCATTCCAGGTGTCCACCAGCCTTTGGGTGAAGAAGAACTTCCTAGCATTGGTTCTGAATCTGTCCCCTCTTAATTTTTCCAAATGCCCTCTCGTTCTTGTAGTTCTTGAAAGTTTGAAGAATCTGTCCCTCTCCACTTTCTCTATACCCTTCATGATCTTGTAAGTCTCTATCATGTCCCCTCTAAGTCTCTACTTTTCCAGGGAAAAGAGCCCCAGTTTCTCCAATCTTTCAGTGTATGAAAGGTTTTCCATACCTTTTATCAAATGTGTCGCTCTCTTCTGAACCCTCTCGAGTATTGCCATATCCTTCTTAAGGTACGGCGAGCATTATTGGACGCAGTACTCCAGATGCGGGCACACCATCGCCCAATACAATGGCAGGATAACTTCTTTCATTCTGGTTGTAATACCTTTCTTGATTACCGGTATACCTAGCATTCTATTCGCCTTCTTAGTGGCTGCTGCAGCTTCATTGTCTTGTCCACTATTACCCCCAAGTCCCTTTCTTGGGTACTCTCACCCAATAACAGCCCTCCCATCATATAGCTGCACTTCGGGTTTCTGTTTCCTACATGCAAGACTTTACATTTATCTATATTGAACTTCATCTGCCATCTCGTCGCTCACTCCCCTAGTTTGTTCAGGTCTCTTTGTAAATCTTCGCAGTCCTCTTTAGTCCTAGCCCCACTAAATAGTTTGGTGTCGTCTGCGAATTTTATTACTTCGGACTTCATCCCTGTTTCTAGATCATTTATAAATAAAATGAACAGCAGCGATCCGAGCACCAACCCCTGCGGAACACCACTCGTGACCCTCCTCTAGTCCGAGTAGTGGCCCTTCACTCCTACCCTCTGCTTCTTACCTGCCAAGCAATTCTTGATCCATCTGTGTACGTCTCAAGTTTCAAGTTTTATTGTTTTTAATATACCGACCATCAACATGTATCTAGCTGGTTTACAATGTTAAAATTTAAAATAAAAAGTAAAATAATAATTATATATATAGGGGAGGAGTGAACATTAAAAAGACGATTGACAAGTACTTACATGAATTTGAGGATAATAAGGGGAAGGAAGGGTCAATAAGTACATTATTAAAAACAAAATTTAAAAGAAAAGGGATGAGGGGGGATATGACATCAGGAATGGGGATCACTTCATAGAAGCGGTTGAGATGATTTTGCTGGCACTTGGATAGGAGGTATTTAGAGGTTGCATCTTGAAATAAGAATTTTTTTAGTTTAGTCTTGAATTTGTCGAGAAGATTTTCATGACGGAGTTGAGGTGGCATGGCGTTCCATAAGGTTGAAGCAACTACGGGAAGTTAGTTTTCCTAGTATAGTAGAATTTTTTGATGGAAGGAATGGCCAGTAAGTTCTGATCTGCTGATCTCAGGGTCCGAGAAGGACAAAGAGGGATGATAAATTTGTCGAGAAAAGATGGAAGACGTGAGAGTTTGATTTTAAAAACCAGTATTAAGGTGTTTTTAAGTGACACGGTGCGTGATGGGTAGCCAGTGGGTTTCTTTCAGGAGAGGAGTAACATGATCATATTTCCCTACTTTAAGTATAAGTTTAATTGCTGTATTTTGTATGAGCTGCAAATGTCGTAGTTCTTTTTGTAGAAGTCCATTACATAGGGATTTACAGTATTCTAGATGGGAGATGATCAGTGAGTGGACAAGGGTTAAGATTGCTTTTGTTTCGAGGATTGAACTTAAGGAACGGATAAGCCGAAGTTTGTAAAAACAAGTTTTTACAATGAAGCATATCTGGTCGTGGAATGTTAAATCTTTGTCTATAATTATTCCAAGAAGTTTTATTTTTGGTTCGATTTTTACTGAGCAGGATTTAATGAAGATTTTTTCCGGTTATTGTTTTGTTGTTCCTGATCGGGAAAAGTATACCACAGGATTTATTGATGTTAAGGGAAAGTTTATTTATTTGGAACCAATCACTGATTTTGTCAAGTTTATTATTAATTTCTTGTATTTCGTTTATTTTTGTAGAATCAACAGGGTGGAGTAGTTGTATGTCGTCTGCGTATGCAAAAATTGTAAAGCCGAAGGACTGAGCTAGAGTGAGAAGAGGAGAAATAAAGGTATTAAATAGTAATGGAGAGAGGATAGAACCTTGGAGGATGCCATAAGTTTGAAAAATAGTGGGTGAGGTTTTATCTTTTGAGTGAACTTTAAAGTTTCGCTCATTAAAATAAGAGATGAACCATAAGAGAGCTGAACCTGTGATGCCGCAGTTCCTGAGACGATCAATAAGAAGGTAGTGATTGATAGTGTCGAAGGCAGTGGACAAGTCAATAGAGACAAGAACAGATTTTCGGTGATCAAGAAAGTAGTGTATAGTAGTGATAAGACCAAGTAAGGATAATTCAGTGGAATAATTGGAACGGAAACCTGTTTGGTGGGGGTGGAGTGCGTTGGATTTATCAATAAATTCTATGAGCTGGTTATGTACTATTTTTTCTGTTATTTTGGAAATGAGTGGAAAGTTGGCATTGGGACGGAAGTTAGCTGGTGATGTATTATCTAGATTTTGGCTTTTCAGTTTTGGAAATACAAGAGCAGATTTCCAAGCTTTTCGGATGAGGTTTGAAGTTAAGCTTTTAGTTACCATTTCCAGTATAATTGGGCCGAAAATAGAAAATAATTTTTGGAGGATTAAGGGAGGAATGCTTTCTGTTGGGTTATTAGGGGCATTTATAGACTGGAAAACTTTGAGAAGGTCAGCTAGAGATTGAAGTTAGAAGTTAGAAGTTAGAAAATGAGCTGGAGGATAAAAGATTAGTCTGGTCAGAAGAATCTGGAAATTGAGTAGGTGTGGATTGTCCTAGGTTCGATCTGATATCCTTGATTTTCTTGTCAAAGTAATTTGCAAGTTCTAAGCTGGTGGTTGTTTAAGTAGAGAAGGGGGTTTCTTATTTGAATAAGGGGATAGGGATCTAACTATACTGAAGAGTGCTGAGGAGTGGTGGGCTGTAATTATGTATTTTGAATAATACTCTTTTTTAGCTTGTTGTATAGTGGTTTTGTATTGAGTAGCCATTTTTTTGTATTGAAGAAGGGAGTTATTAGACCATGTTTGTTGCCATTTATGCTCGGTGGAGCGGAGTTGTCGGTGGAGGAGGATGAGATTTTCATTATACCATGATTTTTTTTTGGGTTGTGATTTGGGTGTTTTTTCCAGGGGGGAGCTAGAAGATCCATAAGAGATTGTGTTGTGGTTTTCCAGAGAGAGGATTGTTCTTCTATGGTGAGATTAGTGAAATCTTGTAGGTTTAAGTTAAAAGAATTTTGGATGGCGAGGGCTATAATCTTGTTGATATCTCTGGAAATACAAGTGCTCTGTGAGGTGGTGGATGGTAGAGTAGGAGAATTTAGTTGGAGGTTAATAAGAATGTGATCTGACCAAGGGAGGGAGTAAGTTTGGAATTTTTGGAAGATATGGCGGATTGCTATTGGGCTAAGTATCATGTCGATGGTATGTCCAGCAGAATGAGTAGGAGATGAGAGCAGTAGAGTCAGGGAGAGATCTGAAGTTAAAGTTAGGAGTTCTGATGTGTTAGGGTGATTAGACAGGTTGAAATGTATATTAAAGTCTCCAAGAATTATAGGATTAGGGTGAGCAATACTGAAATCCATAACTGCAGACATGAGGGCAGTTAAAGAAGGTTTTGTGACTGGAGGAGGGAGATAGATAAGGAGGAAGTTAAGAAGTTGAGGATCTTTAATAGAAAATTGGAGAGTTTTGACTGGATAGTTGTTGTTTGAGGGAGATAGATCAGGTTGTAGAGGAATGGAATAATGATAAATCATGGCTAAGCCTCCTCCTTTTTTATTTGGCCGGCATTGAATTTTTGCTTTATAATTGTTTGGGCAGGCTTGGTTGATATAAGCTTCTTCTCTTTCCACCCCGTGGTTCTTCAGTTTCCGAAGTAGGCGTTCATGGGGTACCTTGTCAAAGGCTTTTTGGAAATCTAAGTATACGATGTCTATGGGGTCCCCTTTGTCCACCCGTTTGTTAATTTCTTTGAAGAAGTGCAATAAGTTTGTTAGGCACGATCTTCCCTTGCAGAAGCCATGTTGGCTTGTTATCATAAGTTTATTCCTTTCTAGATGCTTATCGATGCTGTCTTTTATCAGTGCTTCCGCCATTTTCCCCGGAACTGAGGTCAGACTTACCGGTCTGTAGTTCCCCGGGTCACTTCTTGATCCCTTTTTAAAGATGGGTGTAACATTGGCTATCTTCCAATCCTCCGGGATCATGCCTGTTTTCAGGGATAGATTACAAACTTGCTGTAGTAGTTCTGCTATTTCCTCCTTTAGTTCTTTCAGCATCCTAGGGTGGATTCCGACCGGGCCTGGGGATTTGTCAGTTTTTAATCTTTCTATCTGCTTGTGTACGTCTTCAAGGCTTACCTCCATGGATGTTAATTTCTCTGCTTGGCCTCCTTTGAAGATTTGTTCAGGTTCTGGTATGTTGGATGTGTACTCTTTTGTAAATACTGACGAAAAGAACATGTTTAGTCTTTCGGCGACTTCTTTCTTCTCCTTTACCACTTCTTTCCCATCTCCGTCATCCAGTGGTTCCACCTCCTCACTTGCCGGCTGCTTCCCTTTAACATATCACACAGTAACGTACAGTCAATTTAATATCCAATTTGCAAGTTCTTCCGGAATTAATCCAGCTACCTCTACTCCCTTGTAACCAAAAAAAAACCCAAAACTGTTGTAACTTCACTGGAAATGTCCAGTTAACTCTTTTGTAATCTGCCTTGAACTGCAAGGTATAGGCGGAATAGAAGTCCCTAATGTAATGTAATGTAATATCTGAAGAATGGTTTGAAATTTCGTGCTTCCCTGGCTAGCCTCTCTTCATATTCTCTTTTTGCTTTTCTAATCATGAAGTGACATTCTTTTTGATGCTTCCTGTGCTCTTTCCAGTTTTCCTCGGTTTTGTCCTTTTTCCATTTCCTAAATGAATTCTTCTTCTCCTATTGCTTTCTTCACTTCTTTAGTTATCCACGCCGGGTCTTTTGTTCGGTTCTTTTTGTACCCTTTTCTGAATCTAATGTACAGATTTTACGCCTCGCTCACTGTATCCTTGAATAAAGACCAGGCTTACATAGTAACACAGTAACATAGTAGATGACGGTAGATAAAGACCCGAATGGTCCATCCAGTCTGCCCAACCTGATTCAATTTAAATTTTTTAATTTTTTTTCTTCTTAGCTATTTCTGGGCAAGAATCCAAAGCTTTACCCTGTACTGTGCTTGGGTTCCAACTGCCGAAATCTCTGTTAAGACTTACTCCAGCCCATCTACACCCTCCCAGCCATTGAAGCCCTCCCCAGCCCATCCTCCACCAAACGGCCATATACAGACACAGACCATGCAAGTCTGCCCAGTACTGGCCTTAGTTCAATATTTAATATTATTTTCTTATTCAAAATCCTCTGTGTTCATCCCACGCTTCTTTGAATTTCTTTGAGCTGTTCCTAAGTTTCTTCCTTACCATTACCCTCATCGCTTTGTAGTTTCATTTTTTGAAGTTAAAAGTTGTCGCTGTGGTTCTCTTTCACTTCGGTATTCCTACTTCAACTTTGAACTTGATCATATTGTGATCGCTGTTTCCCAACGGTCCCACTACTTCCACTTCTTTTGCAGGTCCTCTTAGCCCATTAAGGATTAGATCCAGAGTGGCATTCCCTCTCGTCAGTTCTCTGACAAGCTGCTCCATGAAGCAGTTCTGTATAGCTTCCAGGAATCCGGTCTCCCTAGTGCATTTTGAGTTTCCAAGACTCCAGTCTATCCCGGGATAATTGAAGTCTCCCATAACTATTGTGTTACCGCTTTTGCATTCTCGCTTCATCTCAGCTTCCATTTCTTCATCGTTAGCTTCGGTTTGCCCAGGTGGAAGATAGTACAGGCCCATCTTTGTCTCGGGCCCTTTCCTTCCTGGTATTTTAACTCAAAGTGATTCCAATTTGTTGGTTGTCGCTGCTGTGTCCACTCTGGTCGAGTGTATGCTTTCTTTTATATATAGGGCTATTCCTCCTCCTTTCTCACCTGACCTGTCTTCACGATAGAGTTTGTACCCCGGCAGTGCTATGTCCCATTTGTTTTCTTCATTCCACCATGTTTCAGAGACCCCAATGATTTCCAGGTTCTCTTTTTTGGCCATGACTTCTAATTCTCCCATTTTGTTCCTTAGGCTCCTTGCATTAGTATACATGCAATTTAGGTCCTGGTATTTTTTTTGTCTTCATTTCCTTTCCCTGTGCTATGATCTTTATTTTTTTCTCCTGTGCTACAATCTTCTTATCCTCCTCCTCTTGATCAGTCAACTCCTGTGTTTTGCCCGTTGTCTTTTCCTAGCATTTTTCCCACTCAGTACCCTCACAGGATACCTTCTTCCGAATCGTCGACACTTGGTCGACTGTCGGCTTTCCCCTTCTTCTTAGTTTAAAGCCTGTTCTATTCCTCTCTTGACGTTGTTTGCTAGAAGTCTAGTTCCCGCCGCACTCAGGTGCAGTCCATCTCTCTTGAAGAGCTTGCTCTTGTCCCAAAACATTGTCCAGTTCCTCACGAAGTGGAACCCCTCTTCCTCACACCATCTCCTCATCCATGCATTTATTGATTGTAGTTCCGTCTGCCTTTTCACATCTGCCCTCGGTACTGGTAGGATCTCTGAAAACGCTATCTTCTGAGTCCTCTTCTTCAACTTCCTTCCCATATTATTATGTACTAATTCATAATGGTAACCATAAAATAAAAACAAACAAACCACAAAGCACACTATATGCAGAGAAAATCTTAATTATCATTTATATTTGGGGGGTTTTCAAAGATGTCAAGGCAGATGACTTTAAAATATGCAAGGTCACCTCAGTAACTATAGAAAAATAGACAACTTTTTGAATTCCTCCTTACCAACTCAACTGCAGTAACCTTTTCCTCTAAAGAACTAGTCCACCCCAAGCTTCTCTGGTATCAATCCACTTGGTCAGACACTCTTTTGTCAGATCACCAACTATGTAATTTCCAGTTCAGCTGGCAAACAAGTCATTCCCCATCAAACCCCAAGGTGGCAAAAAGGAATAATAAAACAATAGCCACTAGAGGTTTAGTAATCCCTGTGGAATTCTGGTCACATTACTTCTAATCTGACCCCAACTCCTTCTCGGTAGATTCTTGGACCAACACGAGCATGCAGATATTAAACAAAATGGCCCCCATCAAATCAAGAAAAATAAGAAACAAAGATCTGGAAGGTTGGCTCGATGCCGAGCTAGGAACAGTGAAACGGGAATTATGAAAACTTGAGAGACAATGGCTGAAATCAGGTGACAGTAAGGAGAGAGCAAATTGGAGACAAATATTAAAAGAACACAAAAATCTAATTACAGAAAACGCACTAATTTCTGCGCACAAAAAATCAGTTTGCCAAACAACAACATCAGAAATCTTTTTAAACTAGTCAACAATCTCTACGACACACAGTCCTTTTCCCGCCCTACCTTAGGCTCTCCTCCATCGGCCGATGTGCTGGCTGAATTTTTCAACAACAAAATTATCAACCTGAGATCCACCCTTTTGGTCACTACAACCAATCATTCGAACTACCCAGTTGCTCAACACACAGCCAAACCTAGGGTAGACATGCTCTGGAATAATTTTAACATCCCCACCTGGCTTCAATTCTGCAAACTTTATTCAAAATACACCGACTCCTACTGCAAATTAGACTGTTGCTCACCAAACATTATGAAAGTTGCGCCAGTCACCTTTAAAGCCAAAGTACACATTTGGCTTTCCTCTCTACTACTGTCAGGCAATTTCCCCGAAGCCTTAGGCCAAATTCTGATCACTCCGATAGTAAAAAACCCCAAGAAATCCATTAAGTTGACCACGAACTACAGACCCATCGCGAACATTCCATTTTTTATAAAGCTGATGGAAGGCCTGGTTAACCAGGACTTAGTAACTTACCTGGATAAATTCAGCATACTGCACGACAACCATTCAGGTTTTCGTCCTGGGTTTAGCATGGAAACAGTTATTGCCTCACTACTAGATTCCCTTCACAGCTTATTTAGTCAGGGTACAAGTGCTCTAGTCCTGCAATTTGACTTAAGTAATGCTTTCGACCTAGTCGATCATGACATCCTTCTCAAATTTCTGGAGTCAATTAGCCTTTCGGGTAATGTCCTAAAATGGTTCCAGAGTTTTTTAAGGAAACGCTCTTACCAAGCTTATAGGGACAACGATCATTCCTATTGCTGGGTCAACTCATGTTGGAGTCCCACAAGGTTCCCCCCTTTCCCCTACACTATTTAACATCTACTTAGCCTCATTGGGGAACCTACTACAAAGCTTAAAAGTCAAATTTTACATTTATGCAGACGACATCACTGTAGTTTTTCCCCTAACAAACCTATCTCTTGAGACAAAGATCCACCTGGCATCCATATTAAAGCAAATCAATCAATGGATGGTCCAATTCAAACTGAAACTCAACTCAGAAAAAAACAAATTCTTCCTAACTAGCCCGAATGACAAACTCAAAGACTCTTCAATTTCCTTGAATGGTCACGTCTTTCCTATTGTCAACTCCATAAAAATTCTGGAGGTAACACTGGACCGTCACCTTACTCTTGAAGCGCACACTGAGCTATTGATTAGAAAAGGCTTCTCGACTCTATGGGAACTAAGAACAATCAGAAAGTACTTTGATGCGACTTCATTCCGTTTATTGATGCAAGCCTCCATACTAAACATACTTGACTACTGCAACATCATTTATCTGGGGTCTTTCAAGAAAACTATTCAAAGACTCCGAATCATCTAAAACTCAGCCGTCCGACTGATTTTTGGCATAAAAAAATGGGACCACATAACCCCCTACTACCAAAAACTTAATTGGCTACCCCTGGAGGCAAGAGTCCTGTTCAAATTTGCCTGCCTGTTTTAAATCTATACTTGGCTCGGCCCCCACATACCTGGTTGCACATTTCAACTTGGACTGCCCCAGCAGACCTACACGCAGAGTCCACATGTTCACCCATCCATCAATGAAGGCCTGCCGATACAAAAGATACCTAGACAGAACACTTGCTTTCCAAGCTGGCCAAATGAACAACTGGCTGAGCAACTTAATAACGCACTCTTCATCCTATCTAAGATTTAGAAAACTAGTAAAAACAAACTTATTCAACCGATTTGTAACCTAATTGCTCCCATTGCCCTATCACTTTACTCCATTTGATTTTTACCACGATCTCTCTTTCCCGCTCGGTTCTGTGCCTACATGTATTGATGTCTGTCCAGTGCTCCTTTTCTCGCTGATTGTTTGCAGCATGTTCCCAGCCCTCTTATCCCTGTATCCGCTTCATGTACTTTAAAACCTTACTTTGTACCTATCTTCGCTTATTGTCCAGCTCCTCTTATTGTAAACCGCCTCGAACTACTATGGCTTTGGCGGTATATAAGAATAAAATTATTATTACTATTATTATTATTAAATATAGTGCAAAATATAGACAGCAGATATAAATTATCAAAACTGACACATTTATTTCATGAGTCTCTGTTCTTTCTTTCACAATCCAGCCCCATCCACTTTGGGTCCAGGTTTCTCTCTCTCTTCCCTCTGTTAACCTGCCTAGATCCAGTGTCAGTTCTTCTTTGTACCTTTGTTCAAGGTCTCCCTCCTCTGTAATGATCTTGAATCTCTCTGCTCTTGTTCAGGGTCTCTCCCCCTGTCTGCACCTCGCATAGTCCTGCATCTGCCTCCTGTCTTTCCCCTTTGATCCAGGCCTTTCTCTCTCTAATCTTTCTTCTGCTTAACCTCCCCTTTCTCTGCCTCTTTCTTTCCTTCCTATGTCCCCCCCTCACTGCCTTCCAGCCTTTGTCCCACCCTCTCCCCCAACGCCAGCCAACCAACCTACTGCGTCAAAGCCAGCCTGCTTGTCTGCCTCCCTCCCTCCAGCGCCGAAGCATGGCCTACCACCGATTCACTCCACCCCCACCCCCGGACCGGCCCCTGCTGCTGTTTCCTGCCCGCCACCGCTGCAACTGAAGGAAAGGAAGGTCCAGGCACCGGCCCACAAGCCTTCTTCCTAACATCAATTCTGACGTATGAGAGGAAGTTCCGGGCCAGCCAATCGCCGACAGCAAAATCTGGAGAGGACATATATCCATCTATAAGTCAGAACTTACCAAACCGAGAGCCATATTATGCTGCCAAGAATGCTGTGCAAATTGTAATCAGGGTCCTTTATTCAGACTATGGAGATCTCTAGTTTCACCTGCACAGCCTGATCAGTGTATGCAAGTTTATGGCATGATTTGTTCCTCTTTTGTTCACTCTTTGTCTGTTTTTTATTTTGTTTCTGGACTGTCGGGCATAAAGGGTTGTTCAGGAGTGCTCACATAAGCACCTGCTTCCTACTGGAGAACAATGCAAGAGGAATAAACCATGTGTAAGGAATTTACCGCATTTTTCACTCCATAAGATGCACTTTTTCCACCCAAAAAAGTGGGTGGAAAAAGGATGCATCCTATGGAGCAAATACCCCAACCCCCCTTTATCTTATTTAGTCTGCCACCACTGCTCGCCCCTCACCCGCCGCAGCTGCTGCTGGTTGCTCACTGCAACCGAAAGTAGAAGGTAAAGGCCAGACGGGTGCAGCGATTGCACGCTGCTGGCCCAGAAGTCTTACTCCCGACATCAATTCTGACATCGGCGGACCTCTCCGCTGACATCAGAATTGACATCGGGAGTAAGGCTTCTGGGCCGGCAGCGTGCAATCGCTGTATCTGCATGGCCCTTCCTAGCCATTCCTTCCGTTCCGGGTGCCACGCTGAGCCAGGAGTCCCACCCCACCCGCCGCTGCTGCTATTTCTTCGGCGACGTCGGGGGTAAGGCTTCTGGGCTGGCGGCGTGCAATCACTGCACCCGCCTGGCCCTTCCCAGCAATTTTTCTTAACCCCGCTCTCAGTGCTTTAGACAGGAGTCCTAGAATATTTATTTATTTATGTATGTTTGTTCCCCAGTAACTGGATCTGAGTTCTAAGCTCCTGAACAAAATGGATAAGAAATGAAAAGGGCCAATTACAAAAATAAATGCAATTTATTTTAAAGCAAGTGGCAGCTGCAAGTGGTCATAACAGAATAAGGAGGATATCAGATTTATGTCTGAACAATTAGGATGTTCAAGAAAAATACAATGAACCCTTTTGCACTATTGCATAAACACTTTACTTCGGAGTAAACACACAGTTACTCTGAAGGTCATAAATTGTGCATCCTAGATTCCCTATTAAGTATAACAGAGCTGTATACAACCTTTCAGTGAAGAGAAATCTTTCAGAGGAGACAAGCTTCATAGGAACTCTGAAAATGCAGTGCAGAGTGGAGTCAGGTCGAGGAAGCTAGGGAGCATGTACAAGCTGCAGAGGCAGAATACATGAACTCTGTATTCTCTGGAGATGCTTCTTTTATATCCCTTGGCAAAGGGCTTATCTCTGGAGATAAGATGTTCTTTCTACCTCTTCTTCTTGGTCACTCCAGGAAGATCCCCATGACCTCTTGCTCCTTTCACAAGGAACTTATAGGTTACCTGGCTCTTTAGTGACTGGAGTTTTCCTGCTCCTTAGTGGCTGGAAGAACTTGAAGGTCATCTGGCTCATTAATGGCTGGAGACTATCTTGCCCTAATTAAATTCCCAGGCAAGAAGTTCATCTCCTAGGTCAGTGTTTCTCAACTCAGTCCTGGAACTCCCTTGCCAGTCAGGTTTTCAGGATATCCACAATAAATATGCATGAAAGAAATTTGCATATAATAGAGAAGCAGTGCATTCAAATGAAGTTAATGCATATTCATTGTGGATATCCTGAAAACCCAACTGGCAAGGGGGTACTCCAAGACCAAGTTGAGAAATACTGTCCTAGGTGAGCCACATGTAGCTCTCACTAAGGGAAAAGCAGACTAAGTTCACTCCGCTTTAAGGCACAGTCTGTTAAATCAGTGCAGGAGGTTAAGTTCTGTATGGACGCTATATGCAAGAGTTTTGCCCCTACAGGTTTACCTACAGAAAACTCTATTCCAAGTTGATAGACTCTGGGTTAGTTTTTCGCACATCTCTGAGTTTATAATTGCACTACTGCTAAACAAGTTTAGTCTGTCTACTTGTCCTTTAGATCAGTGGTTCCCAACCCTGTCCTGGAGGACCCCCAGGCAATCGGATTTTCAGGATAGCCCTAATGAATATGCATGGAACAGATTTGCATGCCTGGCACCTCCATTATATGCAGATCTCTCTCATGCATATCCATTAGGGCTATCCTGAAAACCCAACTGGCCTGGGGGTCCTCCAGGAAAGGGTTGGGAACCACTGCTTTAGAACCTTGTTCTTCCTTTATTTTTAAGAATCCTCCATCCATAGTCATTAGCTGGATTGCATCAACGGTTATTTTTTTCTTGAAGGTAGGATTCTTCTCTTCTTAAATGGGTCAGATTGCATTTTCACCTCTTATAAAATCTTCCTCTTTAAACCCTACCTTACATTCTAACTACTGTCTGATTGCACATATTCCCATTTTCGCTAAACTTTTTGGAATCGGTAGTTTCTAAACAACATTCCGGCTATATTAATACGTTTTCTGTTTTACAACCTTTCCAATACAGCTTTCATCCAAGCCATAACACAGAGACATTGCTTTGGTCCCTAATTTCTACAGTAAAAGACCTGACTAGTAGAGGAAAAATCAGCTATTCTTCTACAGTTTGATCTCGCTGCAGCTTTTGATGTTGTAGATCATGATATTCTGTTGGTACTTCTTTCAAATATAGGATTAGATGGTGAAGTCTTGGACTGGTTTCAGTTTTTATTATAGATCATATACTGTTAAAGCACATGGAAAAATATCTCAGTTTTGGGTCTCCTCTGTTGCTCATGGCTTTTAATATCTATATGAGTTACTTCAGTTCTTTGGGTTTTAATTCTGGCAAATTCCTTTATTCCTATGTAGATGACATTTTTATTCTTCAAGAAATGCACTCTGATATTGATCTTTTTTTTCATTAAGAGTCTGCAACTGTATCTCTAAACTCCAGCCTGAAGCTGAATCCATCTAAAACCAGGATACTCTGGTTTGGCCCTTTAAATTTAGCTTATCTAAACAGCATTATTATAGACTCTGGCAAACCTCTTTTAGTGGAATACTCCTCCAGAATTCTTGCAGTAATTTTAGATTTGTCACTAACTTTTCAACTATGAGTTAATAATTCGGTATACTGTATTTATAATAATTTAAAAAAAAAGTTTTCCTAATTTATACCTGTTTGAGATTGGTGCATTCACTGTTTGATACGAGTCACTTTGTGATATTAATTCAAACTATAATCCTTTCACAACTTCACTACTGTAATTCAATCTATGGCTGAATAAGAGTTGGCATTCTCAAACAATTACAGCTGGTCCAGAATACATCTGATTTTAAGACTAGATTTGACCATGTCTCCCCTCTTTTGGGGAAACTTCATTGGTTGTCACTCTGGGCTAGGACTCATTTAAATGTTTATGTTTTATTTTTAAAGGCTCTCTTTTACTAAGCCGCGGTTGAGATTTCTACCGTGGCTTGGAGCACTAACTGCTCTGACACTCAGGAATTCTGTGAGCATTGGAGCAGCGTCGGAGAATTTAGTGCTCTGAGCCGCAGCAGAAACCTCTACCATGGCTTAGTAAAAGGGTGGGGGAGGGAAATATTTTATGGCATGACCCTGGAAACAATTTCTTAGTAGTTCTTTTTTCTTTTCTGGAAATCTGACTTGTAGATCTAATCACATTAATATACTGATATTTCCATCTTTTAAAGGTATTTGTTTAAAGACATCACATAAGCATTTTTTTCTTTTATATTGCAGCCTCTCTTTGGAACAGTTTATTATTTGCATTCAAAACATTAATTCTTATTTGTTCGAAAGTATTTGAAGACTTTGGGGGTAATAATAATAAAAAAAAAAGTCTAAAAAGTGTCCTAAATGGCTACTTGGACGTTCAAAAAGCCTGATCGTCCAAGTACCCATAACCAAAGCTGGTTTTTAGACGTATCTAAAACCAACTTAGGCCTTTCCCCTGCCTCTAAACGCACAGAGAGAAAAGAGGTGTGTTTAGAGGAGGGGAAAGGGCGGGCAGTGGGCGGGAGGTGGGCCGACCTACACCTAGCCGTTGTAGCCGGCACGCTCCAGGCAGAGGGCCTGGGAATACTGGCCACAATTAAACTCTTGTGAGTCGCTGCATGCCTCACAAGGATAAGTTCTTCCAGGGTTTAGTGAAAGGGACAGTCTCCAAAACAATAAGTTCAGTGACAAAATAAAGCAAATTCTTTTATTGTTCAAACAGAAGAAAACACAATAACTTGCTTGTCAGGATTACAAAAAAACTCTCATACCAGTCAAGCACAAAGTTCAAAACAGTCTCTGGTTGAGAAACCCAAAAAGAGTCCAACTTAAACCAAACTCTCATTTAAATCATAGTCCAGGTGAAGTTCATAACCAAAAGGAAAGGAAAAACTTTTCCACCAAAATCAAAGTTACAAGACAGTATAAAAGTACTGGCTTCTTCAGCACCTCAAGGCTGGAAGGACAGTGTGCTCCGTGTGGTCTTATTTTGCCCGAAATTAGGCCCACTATCCCACCACGTAACACGGGGCTAACCCCACTGTCTTAGCACATCAAGCATGCTTCATTTCAAAAAGGAAAAGCACAATTAAGTTTTCAAAAATGGAAAAACAAAACTTCCAAAATAAAAGTCCTTGCTTAATTTAGCATAGTACAAATCCACTCTTTAACTTGAGTTAGATTAATTCAGTCTGCAAAACCAAAAGAGTCCAAAATAAACTCGCAATAAACTCCAGCAATATTCAAATAATACTTGCTTTTGTGATGCAAACTTCCATAGGAGCATAATCAGGAGTCAGCCCAACACTGGCTTCAGGGCTTGTTTCTAACTCCATGGCCAACGGTTCCTCACTCAGGCTGGCAGGTGATTCTCGGGTTGGGCCCATGTGCCTCAGGCCCCGCCCCCCAGGAGGTACGGGGAAGGGGGGGTGGGGGTGTCATGGAGGTCGGCCAGGGGGGTCGCGGGTCGGCTGGGGGGGCAGTCGGAGGTTCTTGGGGGGGCGGTCGTTGGGGAGAGGGGGGTTTGCGTCGAGGGCAGGAGGGGCTGGGATCCCTCCTGCCCGTAATGTAGTGCGGGGTGGGGGTCGCCGTGGTCAGGAGGGTTTGGGCTCCCTCCTGGCCCGATGTTGTCGGGGGGGGCGGCAGGATTGGATGGGCCAGGAGGATTTGGGCTCCCTCCTGGCCCAAACAACTAAAGGGGGGGGGGGGGGTCGCCAGGACCAGGAGGGCTTGGGCTCCCTCCTGGCCCGATATTGTTGGAGAGTTGGGGAGTCGGCGGGGCAAGAGGGCTTGGGCTCCCTCTTGCCCCGATCATGTCGGGGGTGCCGCAGTTGGCTGGGGCAAGAGGGCTTGAGCTCCCTCTTGCCCCGATGTTGTTGGGGGGGGGGGGGTCGCGGTTTGACATAGCAGGAGGGCTTGGGCACCCTCCTGCCTGGATCGTTTGGGGGGGGGGGGGATTCTGTAACCGGTGTTGTTTTTGACAGGCAATGGTTACAGAATCCAGCTTTTAGGTGAAGGACTGGCTCCTCCTTCGCCTAAAAGCCCTTCTGTTGGACATTTGTGGCCTAGGCGTGTTTTTGTTTCATTATGGCTAAAAAGTGTAGACGTGCTGTGGGGGTACTTGTAGACGTACTGGAGATTGGGCGTTTAGGCAGAGGAAGGCCATAATCAAAACATGGACGTTTGTTTTGGTTATGGACACTTTCCCTGCTTCTGGGTTGAACGTTTAGGGACTTAGGTCAAAAGGGGACTTACATGCTTTTTTTGATTATGCCCCTCCACACTTTTACAGAAATCATATTGTGTTTAATCCTTATTTTCTTTTTATTTTACAATTGTATTTTTATCCTAGTCAGTTTTGATGGGGTTCTTGTAAACTGCACTTGTAATTTTGTAAACTGAGTCAAGCCCTAATTTTTAGGGAAGATGTAGTATAAAAAATAATTCTTTTAAATTTATGTTGAGTTGAAAAGAATTTTTTTTTAAGTCTAAAGAATGCATCATTCCTTCACTATTCAATTTTGCCTTTCTACTGTACTCATATGCCTGACAAGCACAAGGGTAAAAAAAAAAACAAACCAAAACCCTCCATCAATGGAACTAACCCAAAAAATAAGTGGGTTCAAAAAATACCCTCAGTGATCCAAAACATGAGCCCCCTTCTTGAAACACACCACATGTGTGAATGTTTCCTCAGCCAAGATCATTATGTAGCAGGTCATGACAAGTGTGCTACAATGTCCCACGAAAATCTGATGCCCAGAGCCTGGAAAATCTGATGCCCAGGTGTTTTCTATCACAATTAAGAAATTACTTTTTGTCACACAAGCTACAATGTAAAGGATTCTGACATGTTTCCCAAGTGCTGAAGGCATTTAACTTTTTATCCTCTGTCTCACGAATCAGCAGGAACCTACCTCAAAATCCTTTAATGAGCACCCTGGACCATACTATAGCCCAGTGTTTTTCAACCTTTTTTGGGGAAAGGCACACTTGTTTCATGAAAAAAATCACGAGGCACACCACCATTAGAAAATGTTAAAAAATTTAACTCTGTGCCTATATTGACTATATATAAAGTAATTCTCTTGAATAGGAATCAAATAAACACAAAGAAAGTATTTTATAATTACTTTATTATGAAATATTAAGTAAACAGAATAGTGAAAAATTATAAAATACTTTATTCAGTGCGAAACCTGGGCCTGTTTGGCTGAACACAAAGCTGATATTCTGGCTGGAATCGAAGAAAGACACACACGTAGCTCTTCGTCAACAGCTCTCAGTCTCTCTCTGTATTTGGTTTTTATAGCATACAAAAATAGACAAATATACCCTCCATCCTTTTTATTAAACCACAATAGCAGTTTTTAGCGCAGGGAGCTGCGCTGAATGCCCAGCGCTGCTCTTGACGCTCATGGGCTCCCTGCGCTAAAAACCACTATTGCGGTTTAGTAAAAGGTGACATATTGTAAAATATAGACAGCAGATATAAATTCAGAACTGTGCATAGTAAGTGAAGGGAAGTTTTCATCTCTGGGAATTTACCCAGTTAACTATTAAGTTATTTGGGCAAATTCCTTTGAAAACTGTGGTAATACTGCCTCCACTTTGCTAAATTTAAAATAAAATCATTTTTCCTACCTTGTCTGGTGATTTCTGGTTGCACTTTCTTCTTCTGACTGTGCATCCAATCTTTTCCCCCTCCTTCCCACCCCCTCCTGTTCGTCTAATTTTGTTTGTTTTATGAGTAACTATTGTAAATTAATTGTATTACCACACTCTGATGGTTTTTATTACTGTACATCGCTTAGATGTTATTATAAGCGATTTATCAAATAAAGGTCAAACTTGAAACTTGAAACTTGAAACTATCAGCCTGTATGCTTTCTCTCCTCCACACCTCATTCCCTCCCCCAACTTTTTCTTCCTCTCTCCCTGACCTTTCTTTCTTTTTTTCTGTTTCTCTTCTTTCCTTCTGTTTCCCTGCCTGCCCCCTTTCTTTCTTTCTCCCTGCCGTTCCCCAAGCCACTGCCACTGCCATCGGGGAACAGGACCCACCAATGGATAACAGGCCCCAAAGCCGACGCCGACGCATGCTCTCCCTGACGTCAATTCTGCAATCGGAGAGGAAGTTCCGCCCAGCCAGGCAGCGATTGGCTGGCCCAAACTTCCTCTCCGACTGCAGAATTGACGTCGGGGAGAAGAAGACTTATCGGCTCGATAGATTAAATCGCCAAGACAAAGTGAGTCCTGGGTGATCGACTCACTTTGCCTTGGTGAGCTACTGGCGCCCCTGCCTCGGGCCCCCTGTCAGCTCCGGGCCCCTGAATGCAGGACTGGTAGTACTGCCCTGATGGCGGCCCTGCGGCACACCAGGCAACATCTCGCGGCACACTAGTGTGCCGCGGAACAGCGGTTGAAAAACACTGCTATAGCCATCAATTTAAAATATGAATTAGCTATCAAGATCATACTGATATATAAATAAATGTCACTTATTGACTTTCATACTCACTTTATTCATAAGCTATAAATGTTCATGTTGCTCAATTCTTTCATCACATACCCAGTGAGTGTGTTTATTTGGGACAGCTGATTTTTGATTAATGTTCCATTATTTCTGGCTGCTGAGTTGCAATGTTTAATCATAAACACAGGAAGCAATCATCCCTTAACTTTGGAATTATTAAAATGTGTGGATTAAAAAAGGCTCTCTGGTGTCACAATTACAATTTGAAAATACATTTGTTTTTTTTAACAATGTGTATCAAAAATAAAAAAAAACAATGCTTTGAAAGAGAAAGCAAAAAAAAACAACAAACCACACGATAATTGTCAGGGAGAAAATAGAAAAAGAATGAGGTGAAGTACAATGTGAAAGACTGAGAACTAAAGACTTACCCCATGTTTTACTAAGGTGTGCTATCCTTTTTAGCGCGCGATAAATATTAGCGTGCGCAAATCATGCGCTAAATGCAACGCATGCATGTTATCCTATGGACGCGTTTGCAGTTAGCACGCACGTTGATTTAGCGCACACTAAAACACTTGGCGAACCTTAGTGAAAGAGGGCCTTAATCTTGCCCTGCTTCTCACCAGAACTTCCAAGATATGAAAGCAACTGATGAAAAAGCCTTTGCAGCTGGTTACAGTTCAAATGAAGAAAATAACCAGCAGCACTGTGGCAACAGTTTGGCAGTGAATTTCAGGTTCAGTTTTCATCTTTTTTTCTGTTTTATCAGCTGACGTTTACAAAAATGACCATCCCTTATCACTGCAAGCAGACTATTAAACAAAAACAGGCATGGATAGCCCAAGAGATTGCAATTGCTTTCTCCTCTACCCTCTTCTCCATTCCCCAAAAGACCCTGTATGTTTTTCTTACATGCCTCCTGAGCATTTTTAAAAAAAACAAATTGTTGTCTTGCAGCTCCCCATTTAGCTTCCAGTGAAAATTAACTACAGCAGTTCATTGACCCAACTGAACAATATCTGGTAATATGCCAGACCGAACAGCCGACTACCTACCTCTTCTCACAAAAAAATAGAAGACTGCATTCATGAGGAGCTAGCCAAACTAAAGATGGCCAAATGAATGGGACCTGAATGGATATATTCAAGGGTAGTGAAGGAACTTAGGGAGGTTCTGGTGGCTCCACTGTCTGACCTTTTTTTTCAAATTAAGAGTCCTGGGAATCACAGGCCTCTTAATTTGACCTCTATGGTGAGTAAATTAATGACAACACTTCTAAAACAGAGAATAGTGAGATCTCTGGAATCCAATGGATGGCAAGACCTGGGACAGCGTGGTTTTATTAGAAATGGGTCTTGGCTGGCAAATCTAATTTCTTTCTTTGACTGAGTGACCAGCCAGTTGGATAGAGGAGAGCCCTAGATGCGGCTTTAGCAGAGTCTTTGATAAGATTCCACAGAGACGACTTATAAATAAAGTGTCCTCAGTTTAAATCTTAGTGAGACTAACTGGATTAGAAACTGTTTTCATGTAAGGCAACAAAAGATAGTGAAATTACACTGATGTGGACAAGAATCGATTATTGGCCCAGTTCTTTTTAACTGATACTGTGGAAGCACTGTCTAGTAATATTTGTCTCTTTGTGGATAATACCAAAATATGCAATTGGATAGCTACCCTGAAGATATGAATAACATGAGGGATCTAGCAAACCTGAAGAATTGTCTAAAATTTGGCAGCTAAGATTAAGGCCCTCTTTTACTAAGGTGCGCAATACTTTTTAGTGCACGCTAAATCAATGCGTGTGCTAACCACTAATGTGTCCATAGGATAATATGCACACGTTAGCTTTGTGGGGAGGGGTGTGCTTGGGGGCAGGCAACAATCTTGGTTTGCTTGGGAGGGAGACAGAAGGGGGCCACAGAGAGACAGGCATGCATGGCGCAACAGAGAGAGATAGGCAGGCAGGGGGCCAAGGATAGAGACAGACAGAAAGAAAGACAGGGAAGTGGAGGGGAGAGGGAAAGGGGCTGCTTTGGGGGGAGGGGTGTGCCGGGGGGCAGGCAGCAATCTTGGTTTGCTTGGGGGGGAGACAGAAGGGCCACGGAGAGACAGGCAGGCATGGTGTAACAGAGAGAAATAGGCAGGCAGGGGGCCAGGGAGAGAGACAGACAGAAAGAAAGACAGACAAGGGGCCAGAGAGACATACAGCGGCCAAAGAGAGAGAGACAAAGAAAAAAAAGACAGACAGAGAGTGGCCAAGGAAAGAGAGAGAGAGAAAGAAAGAGACAGACACATCTATTCTAGCACTAGTAGTAACATAATTTAAATAATGGCAGATAAAGACTTCCATGGTTTATCCAGTTTGCCCAACAAGCCCCCCCCCCCCACCCCTCCCCTCCATGAGTAAGTCAATGGTTTGGATTTAAAGGCATTGCTTAAAAATGCTGACCAGGATGGCTATCCTTACCTAATGATATCAAGGACTCATAATTTTCTATCATATTAGGGTGATCCAAAAAAATCAAGTTAATGGGTCATGACCTCTAGAAATCTATTTTTGTTCTATGCCTGGCCATTGTTAATTGTACCAAATGATAAGCCTTTTGGTGAATATTTACGGCCTCTTTTACAAAGCCGCACGGCAACAGCCCCGAAGCCCTTTAAATTTCTATGGGCTTCGGGGCCTTTAGAGGTAACTCCAATGATTTTTAATACATAAAATTCAAGTATAGAATTTATATTAGTTTTCCACCTAAACCTGAATTGTGAGCAAATGCACTTAGAAAGAAGTGAAAATACATACTTACAGCTAAAAATAGGCTTATTGGCCTAATGATTTATTAAACATTGTTTAATGTTCAGTGATGACTGGTAACTAATGCCATTATTCCACAGTAAATACAACATGTTTGTTATGGGTGAACGTTGAAAGGTAGTCCTACATTCAGCCCGTATTCATCAGTGTTGCTTTGGAGCAAGTTGAATAGGTTTTCTGTGTTGAACAACAAGGTGAAGGAGGAGCTGCTTCTGCTCCTCATTCTTTGTGAGACTTGAATTATACTGCTGCATTCAGGCAATTGCTCGTTCAGCAGAGTCATTGACTACTTTCATTGATGATGCTGGCTGCTTCAAATACTGGCAGCTTGAATCATCTCTCCAGTTTGCAGGATCTTTAACCAGAAATTGTTGAGCCTTTTCTTGTCGATTTCTGTCAGAATACCCACCAAAGAAGGCATAAGTTCTCATTGTTATAAATGATGCCAAGCCGATGGGACCAAGTGACTCAGGAGGGCAGTCGAGATGTGGATTGTGCAAGCAGAAGGTTTTCCACCATCTTGGACTTTATGCCATTGCTTAGTTTGTACAGCCAAAATTTTTGACAAGTACCACAGACATCTGGTGAATGTTGTTGATGCAGCCTTGGCAACAGCCTTGTTCGGAATATTTCTGGAGTTCTGAAAGCAGAAGTTAAGTTGTTGAGTGGTGCTTTTACAGTAAGAGGGGCTTCATGCCATTTGTGGATATAGATGAAGCCTTTGCCATCTACCCTGCAAGGTGGAAGGTCTCAGATGCTCAAAATGATGGCTTCACTTTATCTGCATCTGGGCAGCCACCAAGAAAAATTAAAAGGAGCTCAAAAAGCTCAAGGCTCTTCTGCAGAAGGACTGATGGTGTCTGCAAACATATTGACTGCAGCAACCTCATTATGAATCCTGGTCTATGTATGGCCAATTTTGCTGAAAAAATTTTTTTTAACACCACAACATCTGGCCCTCCACTAACTCTAAACAGTTGGGTAAAAATGCTTCCCAGCACCAGCTCCATCATATGATGTCAACAGGCAAGTCATGCTAACTCTTGTCATACTGATGATTCTATGAAAGTGCATGCACCGTTCTTCAAGCCCAAATTACTTGCAGTGGTATCAAACACATCCCCGGACTCCTCTCTGAAGACTCCACTCATCCAGTACTTTGAGAAAGGCTTTAGCTTGCCGTTTGCCAGTTCCAAGGCCAATTTTTGGACCTCCAAGTAACCTCTCTTCTCCATTGCCAGTGATAAGTACTGCAATTCTGTCAACCATTTCTTTACTTCCAGTAATGTCCAGGAATAGTTTTCCATCCCAATGCAGCAATAATGGAGTTTCTGTTTTGTCAAGAAATTCATCCTTCAGAGTTGCTGCCTTCTCACGGTTCTTACACCGTGAACGTTGAAGTGAGATTCTTAACAATGTCATTTAATTTACATCATGGCCAAGTGCTCTGGCAACAGCACCACTGACAAATGTGGCACCCCTATCTGGTACAGTAACACAATCTAACAATCCGGTAACTTCAGGATTTGCAAGGATATTCTTCATCAGGCAGTTCAGACATGGAACAATCTTCCTTTACAAATAAGAAGCCTGAATTTGTATATTATTTTTTGTAAAGTTTTAAGAGGCCTACTTTTTTGATAAATGATGTTCTTGGTTCATAGACAAAACCGCAGAAGACAAAGGTGCGCGCCGACAACTGAGTGCAAGATGGAGGCGCGCGCCAAAGAAAATGACAGTTTTTAGGGGCTCCGACGGGGGTGTGTGGGGGGAAACCCCCCCACTTTACTTAATACAGATCGCGGCGGCGTTGTGGGTGGTTTGGGGGGATGTAACCCCCTTCATTATACTGTAAACTTAACTTTTTCCCTGTTTATAGGGAAAAAGTGAAGTTTTCAGTAAAATGTGGGGGGTTACAACCCCCCAAACCCCCCACAACACGGCGCGATCTGTATAAAGTAAAGTGGGGGGGTTTCCCCACACACACCCCCGTCGGAGCCCCTAAAAACAGTTATTTTCTTTGGCGCGCACCTTTGTCTTCCGCGGTTTTGACCTGACACCGATGTTCTTGATATTTTATCTCTTTATGCAATCATTTTTAAGTACATGTGCTCCCCTTAATGTAGGGTTCTTCCGCTCTGAATCTGAATTGAAAAACAGCGTAATATAAGACTACCGATTAGATGATTAGATTAAACCTCTGGCTGTTATGATGGAGAACTGGAACAAGGGTTTCTGCTGACTTCAAAATCAACATCTGAATTTGAACAACTGTCAGAGTCAACTTCAGCAATATTCTTGGAATCTGATAATCCACTAGTCAGAGGGAGAGAAGTAGCAGTTGGCTAAGTAGAACTTTGCGTTATAAGCACAGACCTTTACTGTTAAATTCATAGCCTTCCACTCCTGATGAGTTTTTGACTTGTGTACTACCCTATTCTAGCAATGCCTTTAAAATTTAAAGCATTATCAAATGACATTGGAACATTTTACAGCTTTATGAAGAGTTTCAGCGTGTTCCCCTGATTTGCATTTTGCTAAGGACGCAATCTTAAACAGCTACTCACTTGATCTTGCTTTTCAAGTGACAGTGGACCGGAGGAGTAGCCACAGTGCATGTGGTTCTTGCAGTGTAAAGGATTTATCTTTAACAAGGTAGGGCTAGGATTCAAACTGCAATACTAAGGGTGTGGTTTATTTGATTCAATGCCCTTGCCCACAGTACTATGTGGGACGTACTGTACAAGCAATACAAACTAGCATTATTGAGCATCTTAGCAAATTGTGAAGGCAAGTCATGGATACCCCACTTGTCAACCACTGGGTACAACTGAACCATGAAGTAACTAATTTTAGATTTGCTGTCTTGGAAGTTCTGCAGACAAAACTACATATTTTGTGGCTTAGAGAACATTGGATTTACCGTCTCCACACAGTTGGCCTGGAAGGGGTGGTTAAATAAAAAAAATTAAATGGTGGGTGTTTTTAAAATAATTTCAAAATAATTTTCATGACTGCTGTTAAGGATCCACTATCTCCATATAGTCAGTACAGGGCCTTGAACAATAATATTGAGAGACTCATCTGAATTTGGTACTTTTTCCCATTAATCTTTTATTCCCTGTCCATGAAAGGTTTCTTTTATTTTTTTAAGGCATTTTGTCATGCCCTGCAACAAGTAGCCTAACTCTTCAAAAAAATTTTTGAATGGAAATGTCTATCAACTGCTCTTGCTCCCTTGTCTACCTATTAAGGAGTTTCATTGTATTGTGTTGTACAAACAGTGTTAGCATCATATGTTATTTGAATGTTCTAATATGTGCATACTAAGGTGTTTTGTTTGTATTGTAGTGATAGCATGAATATCATTTCTGCTATATGGATGTTCTTTCATGCTGCCATTATGATATTCATATTAGAGAATGACATGGGGATAAATTTGTCCCCGAGGAACTCAATTTCCCTGTCCTGTCCCCGCAAATTTTGTAACTGTCATTGTCCCTGCCCCATTCCTGTAAGCTCTGCCTTAACAGCACAAGCCTCAAACACTTATTTGATGAGGACAGAGTTTGCAGGAATGACGCTGGGACAGGAAAAAAAAACTCCTGGAGACAGGACAGGAAAATGAGTTCCCACAGAGCCGGGGAAAAATTTGTCCCTGTGTCATTCTCCAATTCATATTTCTGTTATATGATTGCTTTACAATGCTGTTAAATGTTCATATTTCTAATACTCTATCATGTTAGTCCTCTTACTAGGATTCAATTTACCATCTCCTAGTTTACCTCACTGATTGTATTCATGCCTATTTTTGTTCATTTTGAGACAGCAAGTTTTAAGTCACGCTGTATCTGATGTACACCATCTTAGGTGACTCTCTTCACAAAAGTAGTTAATAAAACCCCTAAAATAAAATAAAAATAAATGCATAAAAAATTTTAATCAAGTATAATTTGATCTCTCTGATAGAGAATGACATAGGGGCAAAATTTTCCACGTCCCTGCAGGAATTTCCCCATCCCTGCGAGTTTTGTCGCTGTCCCTGTCCCTTGCCTGTAAGCTCTGCCTTAACCGCATAAGCCTCGAACACTTATGATTTTAAAGTATTTGAGGCTTCTTCAGATGAGGACAGAGCTTGCAGGAATGTGGCAGGGACAGGAAAAGAACTCGCCAAAAATGAGTTCCTGCAGGGATGGGGAAAAATTTGTCCCCGTGTCATTCTCTATTCTTTGATACAATCAACCTCATTGTAAACATGAATTTTAGATTCTTTTTTTTCATTATGCATGAAAAGAGTTCAATGTTTAATAGCAGAGTGCTGAGGAGACTATATGAGAATACTTGTTATCTCAGTGGCAAAAAAAAAAATGTCTTCCAGATAAAATCTTAACTTCACATACCTGACGAAAAAATCCCTTCTCTGTCTTCGCCTGTCCAACTGTAATTTTTCTTAAGAATCTGTCATTTGTGTCCAGCACTGAGAGAAACAAAAAAAATATCTTCATGCTTACAGATAATAAAATACAGTTATCGAACATCACTATACTGTATACCCAATTAATCAAATATCCCTTTTTGAAGCCAATGACTCAAATGGCAGCCTGAGGGGTTTGGGGGAGAGAGAGGGTTAAAGAGAGAGATTGCTATTGCAAACTATTGAAATTAATTAAATCTTTTAGAATTGTTGTGCAGGTCAATTTTATGGAAGAGCTACATCCCTTAGTAGTACAACTACTAAAATGTATATTTAAAATGATAGGATCATGGTATTTTTTTGATTCATTTGCTTTTAGTCCTGGTCATCAAACCTATGTTGTCTGTCTCTGATAATATCCAGCACCAGGGGCACCAAGACAACCACATATGCCAACAACAGATATTAAGTACAGCAAATTTAAAAGATCCTCATATCACTGGTCACTGTGTCATCAATTATGTAGAAGAGACCAGAGACATGGGAATGGCACATACTTTATTTAACCAGTGCAGACTCTTCACTAGAAATGACATATGGGGCATAAATTAATTGAAAAAGAAATGAAACTCTTACCTGAGTGTCTTTAAAGTAGGCTCTCTTAATACTAATCAAAGCTAAATACCCTATATTTCAATCACAATAAATGGGGTTCTCTCAGTCAAATTAACTTCCCAGTGTGCATCAATTATAGCATCAAGTGTCAAATCCCTAGTGTCAAATGGTCAGCTATTAAATAATAATTTAAAACTTACATTTCCACACAGCATTCTTTCTCTTCCCTTTATGATATGAAGTGTCACAAAGAAGCTCCACTTAACTGGCACAGCTTCAGCAAAGCTTGCTATCTCGTTTTTATTTCCCAAATACAGGATAGTAGCTTATATACTGTATTTCCTTTAACTTCTCTAAAAGCCAAGGATAAGACTCAAAAAATAACATTTCATTAAACCAAAGTCAGACTTTCTATTTGCTCGCATTTCTTGGCACTCACTTGAATATGGCAGACTTGGCTGTGTTAGGTGAACACTGGATGAGTGGCCAATATGTGGCTAATGAAACTGAAGGGCACACATGTACAAACAGGCCTGCAGCTTCCTGAGTGCAATAACAAGCTGAGGGTCATAAAAACAGCCATACTGGGTCAGATCAATAGTCCTGTTTCTACAGGACAAGTTCTTGGAGAAAAAGTCCATAGTCTGCTATTGAGACAGATGTGGGGGAAGCCACTGCTTGCCCTGGAATCACTAGCATGGAATGTTGCTATTATTTGGGCTTCTGTCAGGTACTCTTCACTTTCGATGCATCAGAGGAAAGGCCCTGCCAGGGCTAGCAGCAAGCAGCCTGTTTTGAGGCTGCCTCCTGCTGATCACTGCACTTTTGGTAAGGAAGAGAGAAAGAGGGTTCACGACTCAGGACCACTGCCTGCTTCTGCCACTTCAGGGCTTGAGGGAGGAAGGTTTTGCGGCTCAGGACCGCTACCACTCTGGTGTTTGGCGACCAGGGGAGAGGGGGAATTCAGACTATGTTAGACAAGGTTTCTAAAACACTCTCAATTAACCAGAAACAGTTATCCAGTATCCACCAATCCCCATGGGTGCCAAATAGCTGAGATTCTACTGTACATCTAAGTGATCTAATATAGCAATTGTAACACTAAATCTAAAAAGAAAACTTATTGTCTCTCCTTTGCTATTCTTAATCATATTTTTCCAAGAATGTGCCATCACCCTGATCCAAATTTCTGTAGTCTGATTATTTATCTCTCTTAACTCCACTGTACCTCCTTCTCCTCCTCAAAATTACTATTCTTGGCATTCTGCTGTACTTCTCTTATATATTAAAAGCTTTTCAGGATACATTTGTAAGGAAGTCATGAAAAGGGCAATTTTCAGAACAATGCAGACAGTTTAACTAAGGGTTTATAAAAATGGTCTTTGCTGAATATGACAATCCAAGGTCATCTGTATTTACAGACAGTGAATGTGACTCGTCACACTAACTAGTTTTGAATATATATTGATATTGATAGGCATCATCGACTCATATTTGAGTCCTAGCAGCTTGATTATCATCATCAAGTTTTCATGGCAGAATACAGAGGTAGACTTCCGGGCCTTTCTTCTGCGCAGTATAAATTTGATGTCGTTGTTGTCGCCAAACGCAATTCTCCACCTCCAACTCTGCCCAGATGGGTGGTACATTGTTAGACTGACATCTCCACTGAAATCTGTCCACACTGGGAGTCCCTGCAGGTAGTGAAACTACCGATGACATAGCTTTCAGCTTCTCAGATGCACACAAGCCCCAGTGACACGACAAGCCCATACACCATAACTGGAGTGTATATAGCCACTCAAAAATGTATGTTTCTGGAAGCATACAAAAGTCAAAAGGTAAAGTTGGGGTATTATGCAATCTGCACATATATTTCAAATATACATAGTACTTTCCAGACTGTAGTCCATATACAGGTATAGCACATGCAAGATACAGGAGTGTTGCCTTGGAAAATACACAAAAAAGCGTACAGTCGAAATCGAGTGCCGACAATACGGAGCAGACAATTGCGCGCAGGACATAAGCGCGCCAGACTTAAACTTAATTTTAAAGTGCTCCGAGTGGGTGTTTGGGGAGGGAACCCCTGCAGTTAAGTTAGTACTATTTGCGCTGCCGTTGGGTGGGGGTGTTGAGGTGGAACCCTCCATTATAGAGGGAAGAGGCGTTTTTCCCTTTTAAGGAAAAACGTCAATTTCCTCTGTAATGTGAGAGGTTCCCCCCACACTCCCTCCCAATGGCAGCAGCAACAGTATTAACTTAAGTGGGGGGATTCCCCCACACACACCCTCCTCGGAGAACATTAAAATTAAGTTTAAGTCCGGCGCGCTGATGTCCTGCGCGAGATTGTCTGCTCCGTATTGTCGGCGCTCGATTGTCTCGCGCACTTTTGTTCCGTCACCAATAATTCACATAACTTGCTAGTTTAATGACAATTGTTCTCTGCACGTTAAAAAGAAAGTTTTCCCATTATCTACCTACTCTAGGCTGTAGCCTAAATAGAACAGAAAGCTCAGAAAATAACTGCAGCCTCATTCACCAATCAGAAACTGTCTACACATAGCTGTGTAACTAGAAGCAATGGCTATCAATAAAAGACCATGTGCACTTAAAAAAAAAAATTTCTAGCATAGGCAATGGGTACAGCATTAGTACTTTCTTCAAATCAAACATGAAGAATTGCTTAGTAAAGGACTGCATGAATAATTTTACTTATTATACAAACATATAAATCCAAAATAGATGATCCCCACCAAACAAAGGGCTCCTTTTACAAAGCCACGCTAACGGTTTTAACGCACTGTGGCAGGGAGCCCGGGCAGGGTGACAGAAAGCCTGTGCCAAGCTCTTTCCACCAAACCTAGGTTTAAACCAGAAACATTGCAGTACAGCAAACTACACATCCCAAGAGCCTCTAGTTTTCCCTGTGCCAGGAAGAAAGAACAGGAAGGAACTCTTGTTAGAGGGGGATAGTGTCTTTAAGTTTTCCCCTGTGTCTATTCTCAAGCCTAGAGCAGTGCAGCTGGAGAAAGTTAAACAGACTTGTGCTGCACCTTTTAATCCTGTCCCTTTAAGAAGAGACAGAACATTACCTTGGCTTCAAGCCTGGAAGCCTCTGCTGTGCTCACTGTTAGTACCGTTTTTTCACTCATATACCGCGCACCCGTGTAAAAAGCGCACACGGGTATTAGCGCGCGGGGAACTGTAATTTATGTAAATAAATTTTTATATACCGCGCACACCTGTATACCGCGCATGCCGCCCCGACTCTCCCGTCGCTGCCCGACTCTCCTTTCGCCCGCCCCGACTCTCCTCTGGCCAGCCCGACTCTCCTTTAGCCCGCCCCAACTGTCCTCTGGCCAGCCCGACTCTCTTTTAACCCGCCCCGACTCTCCTTTGGCCAGCCTACTCTCCTTTAGCCCGCCCCGACTCTCCTCTGGCCAGCCCAACTCTCCTTTAGCCTGCCCTGACTCTCCTCTGGCCAGCCCACTCTCCTTTAGCCCGCCCCGACTCTCCTCTCCCCCTTGAAGTCCTGTCCCCACCCTGAAAGCCTGATGCCCCCCCTCGACATCCGATTCACCCCCCCCGCAGGACCGCTTGCACCTGCACCCCGAAGGACCGCTCACGCTGGAACACGCACCCGCACCCCCACCCCCACCCCATAGGACCGCTCTGACATCAGAGAAAGGGCGGGACCGCCGAAAGAGGAAGCAGCGTAGACGCAGGGCTAAGAGAAGGGGCAGGACCGCCGGCAGAGGAAACAGCAGGACGACGGTAGGAAACTTCTACATGATGGGGGGGTGGGTGGGGAGGCTGTGGGGGTGCGAGTGGTCCTACGGGGTGGGGGTGGGGGTGCGTGTTCCAGCGTGAGCGGTCCTTCGGGGTGCAGGTGCGAGCGGTCCTGCGGGGGGGGGGTGAATCGGACATCAGGGGGGAACTATGTAAAAAAAAGGGGATAACGCGCTCAGGCATATAACGCGCATGGTTATACACGGTTTGTAAAATCGTGTATAACGCGTGCGTTATATGCGTGAAAATACAGTAATTAGGGGGAGGGACCTGTGAGCTCTTATCCTCCAGCAAAGCTAGAACAGTGAGGAGGGGAGGGCTGAGGAGGAACAGCTGAAAGAAAAGCCAAGCCAATGAGGCAGGGAGGAAAATAGTCCTCATGCTTTCCAACCCCAGCTGGGAGACTGGGAAATGGAAGAACCTCCCACAGAGGATTCCATGCAGTGGGATAGCAGCTCACCTTCAGAGCTGGCAGCTGAGGATCCCATGGAAAAGTAGCTTGCACTACAGGTGGGAGAGTTCTGGCATTCAAGGTTATATTTTTGTCTTTTGTTTCTTTCTATGTTTCCTCTGCGGGGAAAGTGTGTGACCTAAAAAGGGGTTGCAAAACCCGGACAGGACTTTTTAAATTAAGAGCCCTGTGGAAAAGAAGAACCCTGGGGAGGGCTCTGAGGAAAGAAAAAAAGCCTTTTTCTTTTGCTGTTTGTTTTCTAAGGTTGAGAACAGTTTATCTCAATATTGCCTAGCTTGCTGAATTGTTTAGAAAAGACTGTAGCCCTGAGACCTTCAGGATTGGAGGGAAAGTTTCTTTAATCAGCCTAACGTTTTCTTCTGGGAGAAACAGCCTGGCCAGTTGGACTAGGGCGGGGCTGCTCTTCTAGCACTGCTCTAAGGACAAGCAAAGTTTTGAAGCCGAAAGTTATTTTTGTCCTTGTTCTAATTTGGTGAAGTTATAAGAAGTGCCACAGCTTTAAATAGTAGGTTTTTGTTTAAGGACTGGGTTTAACCCGGAGGCACCAACTGTTTTGTACAAGCGCTCAATTATGCCATCTGATCTAACTATGAATACAATTATCATTATCAATTAAATCCAGCACTGCCTGTGTTTTGGGAAAACTCAGTGTGGTTTATTTCTTTCTGGTGCTAAGTGGAAAAGCTTGGTTGGATTACACTAGTGGGCCTGGGAGCCACTGGCAGGATCCGGGTCACAAACAATCTCTGTTCCTTGTAGCATGGGGCCCTGGGTAGGTCACACCGGCCTAGCCCAAGCGCCCCTGCCACAGCACACACCGGATTAGCGCATGCTAGCCGGAAATCTACCACCTGCTCAAAAGGAGGCGGTAGCGGCTAGCGCATGCGGCAATTTAGCACGCGCTATTCTGCGCATTAAGGCCCTAGCGCGGCTTTGTAAAAGGAGCCCAAAGTGGCGGCACCAGCACTTATGCCCTGATAATTGCCCTCTTCATTCGCGAAATAGAGATGCTGACACGCTTGATATTGTCCCCTGAGGAAGGCGATGCTATCGCCAAAACTTGGATCCTAGTCAGGACTTTGTTTTTATATATTTTAGTCGTTTCACTTTAAATAAAAGACTTGTATCCATCAGTTGGCTGTGACATCTCCAGTGCCTCTTCTTGTTGTTCTTCGTTTAGCAGTCCGAGGCTTGGTTTCTTCTTTCCCTTTCTCCAGCGCCTATCTATGCCAGAGGATCCTGAAAATAGTGCACAACTTGCCATCAGCTGATTGCAGCAGGGGAATCCCTGATCAGCTAAGCTGGCAGGACTCCCCGAAACCACAGCTTTGGAGAGTCCTGCTGGCTCAGCTGCTCAGGGATTCCCCTGCTGCAATCATCTGAACAAGTAGGAAGATTCCCATTTCTTCTCTCCCAAGGAGCTAGCTTTGATAATTACTCTCTTACTTCCTTGCCCAAAAGTGTGTTCAGTTTCATTTGCATCTCTCACTGATTGAGAAGTACCTTACCTCTCTGCCATGTGATTGTAGACGGGTCAATATTAAGACGCACAAATTTACTAATTTCATCTGTTGTTAACATTTCTGGATCAGTTTTGTTTATTCCAAGTCTCTAGGGGTAGAAGCCAAAAATAAAAGAGAGGTTTGACTTTAGAACATTAAAGAAACTCTTATGTTCTAAATAGATATTTACAATTAAAGAGTAGCTTACAATAAAGTTGATACATCAGCTATAACTCAGGGATTAATGAAAAAGTTTTGTTTAATTATTCAATAGACCACCTTTTAAAGCTAACTACCATGGCAGTTGACAAAATCTAAAATATAGAAATTAAAAAATATTATTTGAAAATTATTAAAGAACAGGAACACCCTAGAGACTTAAGAAGGGAATATACTATGGACTGCATTTCTCTTTTTTTCTTCTTACCACCACCTTTGTAATTTAAGCCAGCACTCCCTGGACCCTATCAGGGATAATGAGCATTCATTCAAGTGAGTGTAGAACAAAGAGCAGACCAAACAAGTATATGGAGCAAAAAGAAATTTAATGTCACATGTGCCTCACGTGGCCATGTTTTCACCGAGGGCTGAGTCAGAGCAAAAAATAGAGAGGGAAAACAGCAAGCTTCTCTCTAGTATAACAGCTTACCAAATAATCCAGAGTAGTGCTGCCCGATTCACGATTTGAATCGGTTCACCGATTCACTTCGGGTGAATCGATTTGAATCGATTCAAAACAAAAAAAAATTGGCTTCCACATTCGCCTGACCCTCCCCCTCACCCCCTAAAGCAGAAGCGGCAGCTGCCGCACCTGCTTTAGAGGGCGAGGGGGGAGGGTCAATCGGGAAGTGCAGCTGTCGGCTTCCCCCCCCCAGCATCCGGCTTCCACCCCCCTGGCCTTCCGCTTCCCCCCCGGCCTCCCCACACTGTTTACCTTCTACCTCCTCTCATCGGCTGTCCAAAACGGTACTCGGGCGTGGGAGAGCACTCTGCCCCTCCCCTCCACCACAATAAGTTGCTGAGCCAGTTGGAAGGCCCAGCAACCCAAGTTTGAACACTTCCTGCCTTCTCCTGACCCTGCAACCTTATTCCATTGACGGACCGAGAAGGGACTCGAAAGTGGGAATGTACTCCGCTCCTCCCCACCGCTGTTTATCGCCAAGCCTTCTCCAAACCCTGCAACCCTCTTCCATCGACAGACCGAGACGGGACTCGGACACAGGAGGGCACTCCACCTCTACCCACCAATACAATGGTTGCCACACTTAACACCACCATGAGAACCACACCACCAAAATATCTACAAGCAATCCTACTAATAACTGCTTCTAAAAAACTGGAAAGCAACTGCAAACAATATCTCTCCAATACCAATTATAGCAAATTCCAAGGGAATTACCCAACCAACCTGGCATCTCACAATAGACAGAAACTCAAACCATCAGACTCACACACACCAACTCGCCCCACAATCAACAAGAAAAAAACCGACAAATCCATACAAGACCAAAAAACAACCTCACCAAAGATCACTCATATACCCAAAAACAACTCACAACACACCAACAGACTACACCACCCTCAAATGTGCATATGTGAACATCAGAGCCATAGGTCCCAAAAAAGAGCGCATAAAAAACTGGATAGAAGAAGACAATTTAGACTGCCTTTTCCTCACAGAAACCTGGCTTACCTCTGACTCGGACCCCAGAATAACTGAAGTTTGCCCAAAGAGCCACAAGTTAACAGTAGTTTGCAGAGAAAAGAGGAGGAGGAATTGCCATCATAGCCAGAAACACCATAAACCTAAAAATACAAGACAAAACAACCAATCCATACATGGATTTACTAGCCTGTCAACTTTCAAGCACATCACTCAAAAAACTCTAACATGCATACTCTGTTACATAACCCCAAATAACTGGAACACAGCAAAACCAATATTTGAAGAATTCATATATTGAAACTCACTAACAACAACCTACAACCTAATCCTAGGAGACCTCAACCTTCACCTCGAGAACCAATCCTGCAAACATGTAGAAACCTTACTATCATACCTCGAGGCCTTAACATATAAAATCCTAGATCCTCAAACCACACACGAAAAAGGACACCAACTCGACATTGCAGCCTACATGTCCCAACAACCCACACAACCAGAGATCCAAACATCAAATGGAAAATGGAACTGTTCCCTATGGTCTGATCACTACACATACTCCTTCAAAATCAATTGGACCAATAATAAAAGCATTCCAATTAATCAAAAAATAACTTACAACTCACGCAAACGTATCGATCCCACCATATTCTGGACAAAAGCAGACACCATAATCCAATACTACACACCCAAAGACTTCATCTCACAATGGAACCATCTAAGTACTGCAACCCTGGACGAACTAGCCCCAGAAAAACCCAAAACCAAAATCCACAGAAAATCAGACAAGTGGTTCGACAACGAACTACTCCAACTCAAAAGGCAATGCAGACAACTAGAAAGAAAATGGAGAAAAAGCAGCCAAGAATCCACAAAAACAGCATGGAAAATAATGAACCAAAAATACAAGCAAAAACTGAAAGAAAAAAGGAAAACATACTACTCAAAGCAAATAGGAAAAGGATCCCAAGACACAAAAAAAGCTATTCCAGCTACTAAAAAATCTCAGATACCACACACCTAGCAAACAGCTACTCCCCCCCTCCCTCAGCCACCTTCTTAGCCACATACTTCAAAAGCAAGATAGCAAACATCAGAGCCTCATTCAACAGAATTCCCACTCACACAGAAGAGACCTCATTTCCCTCCACAGAAAAAGAATCAGTTGCAGCAGACAGAACCTGGTCCCACTTCGCACCCATACAATGGTCAGACTTCAACAAACTATATAATAAATACAGCCACGCAGCTTGTGACCTTAACAACTGCTCCCCATACCTATTTAAGCCTCAAGTACACTATTCCACTCCCTGTTCCTACAATGGATACAATCTCTACTCTTAGATGGACATTTCCCACAAGACCTCAGTGAAATTATCATAACTCCAATACTAAAAGACCCCAAAGGAACAACAGATCAACCATCCAACTACAGACCCACTGTACGTCAAACTGATAGAAGGCCTCGTAGCCAAAACATTAACCTCATACCTAGAAAACCACAACTTACTCCACCCCCACAGTCAGGCTTCAGAACCAACTACAGTACTGAGACCCTACTAGGAACACTAATGGACACAGCTAGACAGCATCTCTGTACAGGCAAGAAAATCCTGCTCATACAACTAGACCTCTCTGCAGCCTTCGACCTGGTAGACCATGACATCCTCCTACAAACACTAGACTCCATAGGAATCTCAGGCAAGGTACTCGCATGGTTTAAAGGCTTCTTACAATCCAGAACCTACAGGATTAAAACAAATAAAGAAAAATCAGAACCATGGTTCAACCCCTGCGGAGTTCCTCAGGGATCACCTCTCTCCCACATTATTTAATATATACATAGCCTCCCTCAGCTCCTACCTAGACAAACATGGCATAACCTCATACAGCTATGCAGATGACATCACCATTCTCCTCCCTTTCAACCACCCAAAATCCACCATGACAGGCACAATACACAGAACTCTCGAAACAGTAGCAATATGGATGACAAATTGTAAACTAAAACTTAACTCTGACAAAACAAAATTCATCCTCCTAGAAAACAGCAAAACTCCAACCTTAACAAACCTAGTAATAAACTCGATATCATACCCCATTCAACCCACACTAAAACTTCTTGGAGTTCTGATCGACAGAGGCTGTACCATGCAACCACAAATCAACAAAGTAATAAAAACATCATTCGTGACTATGAGAAACCTAAGACAAATCTGAAAATTCTTCAACAGAAAACAATTCCAACTTTTGGTACAATCTCTTATCCTTGGACTAATTGATTACTGCAACATACTATACCTCCCCTGCCCAGCAACCATGATAAAGCAATTACAAACAATACAAAATATAGCCCTAAGACTCATCTACTCATTGAAAAATCTGATCACGTCACAGAAGCATACCACGACTCACACTGGCTCCCAATACAAGCAAGAATACACTTCAAATTCTACTGTCTACTATATACAAAGCTATTAATGGAGAAAGCCCAACCTACTGGAACAACTGACTAACCCAATCCACCTCAACCAGACATAGGAGAACCCACTCACTATTCACACACCCATCAACAAAAAATGTCAAAAGAGGAAAACTTTATGACAACCTAATGGCTACCAAAGCAGCTAAACTAGACAGACAAATCACCAATCTGCTATCTACGACCACAAACTACAAAACCTTCAAAAAAGAAACTAAAACCCTACTCTTCAAAAAACACATAAAACCTGTTTAACACGACCAGTTCCTTCCCTAATCCACCTACCACACACTCCACCCATATCTAATCTAAAATGTTTCTAATTACCCAACATGTTACTCCTTAAGTTTTCGACAATTCTTATGTAATTCTTAAGTTCTCGACAATTCTTATGTAATGTTACAACTCTTGTAACCTTCTGACAACTCTTGTGTAATCCGCCTTGAACCGCAAGGTAATGGCGGAATAGAAATCACTAATGTAATGTAATAGAAACATAGAAGATGACGGCAGAAAAGGGCTACAGCCCATCAAGTCTGCCCACTCTGCTTACCCACCCCCTGTCTATGCCCAAATGACCCAATTTTCTTATCTTAACCCTCGTAGGGATCCCACATGGGTATCCCATTTATTCTTAAAGTCTGGCACGCTGTCTGCCTCGATCACCTGCACTGGAAGCTTGTTCCAATGATCAACCACTCTCTCTGTGAAGAAATACTTTCTGGTGTCGCCATTAAATTTTCCGCCCCTGAGTTTGAGCGGGTGCCCTCTTGTGGCCAAGGGTCCCTTGAGAAAGAAAATATCATCTTCCACTTCGACACGTCCCGTGAGGTACTTAAATGTTTCAATCATGTCTCCCCTCTCCCTACGTTCCTCGAGAGTGTAGAGCTGCAATTTGTTCAGTCTCTCTTCATACGAGAGACCCTTGAGCCCCGAGATCATCCTGGTGGCCGTCCTAATAAAGGAGGGTATTTCCAGTAGGCATTCTAGGCTTGAGTGTAGGGCATGTGTAGGTGTATGGTTGTCTAGTCTGGTTGCCTTGATCATTCAGAAATTTACAGCTGCTCCAAAGAAGGTATAAATGCATGTGTGTACTCACATATTTTTAAAAATATGTGCATATGTCATAGCTCTGCACTTGCTGTGGCCAATTTGTACTCCAGGGAATGCTTATAAGAAATATGGGGCAATTTTATAACTGTGTTTTGGCAAGCAGTCCGCATGAGTGATCTATAAAATACATATCTAAACACAGAACCAATTTTCCGTAGAGCAGCTCTGTGTTTTTACGTGTATTTTGTGTTTTTTGATATTGATTGGCTACAATTTTGGATTAAGATTCTTTATTTAGAAGTGTGTTTTATAGAACATCTGATGCAAGCTGGTGGCTGAAACACAGTCTGAATCAGGTCTCCAATAAATTTCAATACCCGCAGCTTCACTGATACTGTTGCTTACTGCTTGTTGTGCTTTCTATTCCTTTTCCTGTTCTTTGGAAAATGACCATAATACTACTGGAGACTACCCAGTCCTGTTTTACTTTCATGAAGACAATTCAGTAATATAATACATGCTGAAAACGTACCTGAAAATCAAAGCTGTAAGAAAAATAACTATTATAATGACTAAGGGCTCTTTTTACAAAGGTGCGCTAGCGTTTTTAGCTTGCGCTACCTGAAAAACTACTGCCTGCTCAAGAGGAGGCGGTAGTGGCTAGCGCACGCAGCAATTTAGCATGCGCTATTCCGCGCGTTAAGGCCCTAATGCACCTTTGTAAAAGGAGCCCTAAATTTTAAAGAGAAAATTCTGTAGCTATCTGCTGCCAAACATTAAATGCAAAGTACATTCCTCACATGGCTAATTATATCCACAAATATAAAAAAATAAAACAAGGTCAAGCCTTACACACTTCAGAAGAGATATGTTGGTTTGAGATTCCATGAAGTAGTTTATAAGGTTTTTTTTTATATACCATCTATCAAGATTATCTAAGCGGTTTTACAATCAGGTACTCAACTATATTGGCTAATGAAAGTTGCTTCCTCTTTGTGGACCTACTGCATTTTCAAAGTATGCAAATGTTTTTTATCTCATGCATTTTGTAGCTAATTTTCAAAGAGAAGCCACCTACTTAGTGGCTTTTTGAGAATTAGCTAGTATGGACATACATATGTTCAAGCGTATTCAGTTTGTTAGGGTGCCTGAAAAAAAATCTAGTGTGCACTAAATCAGTGGTTCCCAACCCTGTCCTGGAGGACCCTCAGGCCAATCGGGTTTTCAGGCTAGCCCTAATGAATATGCATGACAGAGATTTGCATATAATGGAAGTGCCAGGCATGCAAATCTGCCCATGCATATTCATTAGGGCTATCCTGAAAACCCAATTGGCCTGGGGGTCCTCCAGGCAGGGTTGGGAACCACTGCACTATTTCGATTTAACCTGCACTAAATTGATTAGTATGCGTTAAAAAGTTTTAATGCACATTAATGCTTTATTCAGCATTGTTGCTCAGAAGCAATATGTATTTTCTATGGCTCTTATGGGAGATATGCATCTCCAAATGCCCGTTACCTAGCGCAGTTGTTCCCAACCCTGTCTTGGAGGACCACCAGGCCAATCGGGTTTTCAGGCTAGCCCTAATGAATATGCATGGAGCAGATTTGCATGCCTGTCACGTCCATTATATGCAAATCTCTTTCATGCATATTCATTAGGGCTAGCCTGAAAACCCGATTGGCCTGGTGGTCCTCCAGGACAGGGTTTGGAACCACTGACCTTGCATAAAGAAGAACCAACATATTTCCCACCAACTATCTGTACAGGTAGGTAAGTGAAATAGAGCATGTAAGCTTAAAAAATGTAAAGTAAGCATAGCCCCCCCCCCCCAACATACACACACTTTTTAACCTGGCTGAAAGTGCACACATTACTTAACACATACTTTTAGGTGGATTAAGGGTAATTTTCCTATAGGCCAATTTATCCATCCCAACTGGTATTTATCCAGGTGAGTAACTTTGAAAATGGTAACCAATGAAGAAATCTAAGTAATAAACAGTTAGGACACATAGGGCTCCTTTTACTAAGCTGCGGTAGCGTTTTTAGCATGCGCTGCAGATTAGAACACGCTAACCCCTACGCTATGCGGAAAAACTAATGCCAACTCAATGGAGGCGTTAGCATCTAGCGCGTGCGGCATTGTAGCGCGCGTTAAAACCGCTAGCGCAGCTTAGTAAAAGGAGCCCATAGTTTTGTACAATCAAGATACTGTATGTATATAAACAGGTGGCAAGCCCCACTATCCCTAACATAAAGGTATAATCTACATGACATACCACCATTAGGAAACAGTACAAAATTTATACAAAGGCGGGATATCACGTTACCTTCTTAATAAACATAGGTTACTGTATATCCTCAACGATAAGTCAATTTTATGTACAAGTTAAGGGCAGTTTTTGGACTAAAAATAGCTAAAATCAGTGTGATCCATGAATAGGTTAATGCCACCCACAGCCAGATTTGAGCCCCCACCCCAAAAGGCAATGACAAACCATAAGACTTCCTAGAGTAAGTACAGGAAATGCCTAGTTGCAAAGAAGTAAGAGTTGGTGATGCTTTCTATTACTGCAGTAGGTTGAAATAAAAGATGGACAAATTTTCTCTTTTGTTCTGACTGGTCTTCGTAGTCTAGATTTTTCTGTTTTCTTCTTAGCTCAAGCACTGCAGTGGCAGTACAATGACTAAGGGAACACATATCTCATTTCCCTCCAGAACAAAGCATAAATATAACACTGAACTCAGGGACAACAATGTCAAGAGATGGAAGGGACCCCCACCCTCCAGGGCACAAAGAAAAGGTCATTACTCAAGATTTGTAACCAAAACAGTTTTTTGAATGACATGTCAAATGATGAACAGTTCTTGAGAAAATAATACAAAAAAATGAACATGGATAAATTACTTACTTTCAAGCGAGCAAACTGAATAGCAGAAAACCTTCTCATGCCATTAATCAATGGGACCAGTCGATTATATAAAGCCTAAAACAGATTTTTTTTTAATGATTTAAAAAAAAAATCAATCAGAAAAATAGGTACAATCATGATTAAGTTTTATAACATCAAACTCTTACTCTTAAGAATACTCTTCAAAAATGATGATCACTATATCACTTCACAATTCAGCTGTGTGTATAAATTTAAATCATTTTCATAAACAATTAAAATCAATAGCTTTATAAAGTTCTTTACCAGTTTAGCAATAAGGACTTCTACCTTTAGATGATCAAACTATAAATATATGGTATATTGTTTATTATAGGCCCCCTTTTATCAAGCTGTGTAAGGTTTGTTTTTTTTACCGCAGACCACTGCAGTTAAAGCTCCAACGCTCATATGAATTTTTTTATTGATAATTTTCTTGATTACAATAATGAAATACAATAATGGAATCATTGTCCAAATCAATGAGGAGACAACTTGAATTATTCATTTATACAGACATAAGGAAAATAGACCCAACCCTTCCATTCTACATTCTTATATAATCCACAATGCCCTTTTCCATCTACCCCTCAGCAAAAACTTCTCTTTCAATCAGCAATCTCTCAAGCTGAGAAGGATTAAAGTAAATATATCTGCTAGATTATAATATCACAACATATTTACAAGGAAACAGAAGAAAAAAAACTTCCTCCTAAAGATATCACCGTCAGTGTTCCCTCTAAGCGGGCGGGTGTTGTGAGCAAACTTTTTTCACTGTGAGCTAAAAATATCGGGCGCCAGCAAGTTATGAGCCAAATAAATATGTTGCTTTCTACCACAGAACTTCCTTACGTTTGTATGGAATCTATCCCCTTTCAACTTTAGAGAGTGCCCTCTCGTTCTCCCTGCCTTAGCTACTAAGTCTATTCCCTTCAGTACCTTGAATGTTTCTATCATGTCCCCTCTCAATCTCCTCTGCTCAAGGGAGAAGAGGCCCAGTTTCTCTAATCTTTCGCTGTACGGCAACTCCTCCAGCCCCTTAACCATTTTAGTTGCTCTTCTCTGGATCCTTTCGAGTAGTACCGTGTCCTTCTTAAAGTACCAGTGCTGGACGCAGTACTCCAGGTGAGGGCGTACCATGGCCCGGTACAGCAGCATGATAACCTTCTCTGTCTCTTCAGTCCAGCATCTGCCCCTTCCATTCACTGTCTGTCTTTCCCTGCCATCTCTCCTCCTGCCCCCCCCCCACCCCCCAATTTGGTCTAGCATCCATCATCTTCCTTCTGTTCCCCTCATGGTCTGGCATCTCTATCCTTCCCTCCCCCCTGTGGTTTTTAGCATATCTCTCTTCTCATTTCCTCCACTCAGATCTGATCATTCTCTGCTCTCTCTTCCCTTTTCTTCTCTGGTCTTCCTTCTCTATTTTCTGCCTCCATCTAAATTAAATTCTTTCTTACTATTTAGTCCCGTTTCCCTCTTTTCACTGTGTCTACACACAGCTTGTCACCCCTTTCCCTCACCCCTCCATTATCTTACTATTTTCTTCCCCCTTTATTTATCTCCTCCTTCCATCCAGTATGTGTTCTTTCCCCACTTCCATTCAGCATCTGCTCTCCCTTCTCAACTGACATCCATCTGCCTTCTGCTCTCTCTCCCTTCTTCTCACTTCCATCATCTGTCCCCTTCTCTCTCTCTCTCATCTCCTCCATTCCATCATCTGCCCCTTCTCTCTCTCTCTCTCTCTCCCCCCCCCAACTTCCATCATCTGCCCCCCTTCCCCTCACCTTTGTGGGTCACTTTCTTTCCCCTGAGGGTGGCTCATGTCACAGGGGAAGCTTTGGCCGAGCAGAACCGCTTGATTGACAGTGGAACTTACTTGATTGATGTCGATGCTGGGGCCCGTTGCCGTTTGAAGGAAAAAAAAAAAGGTGGAAAAAAGGAACCTGTAAAGGCGAGAGGAAGGGAAACCTCCAGGACAGCTGCTTTTTGCCCTCCTTCAGCGGCCCAAGAGTTCAGACCAGCAGCGGCAGCTCTGTATGCTTTTAACTTCGGCACAGAGCTGCCCCTAATCAATAGTTTAGCGCGGTTTCATGAGGCAGCCTCGGGGCCTTTGATAGCCGGCCCGCTTCGATGATGCGATGTGGGCCGGCCTAGCAAAGGCCCCGAGGCTGCCTTATGAAACCGCGCTAAACTATTGATTAGGGGCAGCTCTGTGCCGAAGTTAAAAGCATACACAGCTGCCGCTGCTGGTCTGGAGGTGCGGAGACAAGGCAGGAGGCAAACGCGGTGGAAGGCAGGAGTCCCGGCGAAGGCAGGAGTCCCGGCACAGCGACTGCAACAGGAAGTTGCAAGTCAGCTGACGCCGGCCTTTCGTTGCGGCGGGGACCGAATCCTTCGCGGACCGGCAAGATTTTGTTTGCGGACCGGCGGTTGAAGAACTGTGCTCTACATTGTGTGCGCTGTGACGAGAAACTTGTGCGCTGCGAAGTAATATTTTGTGCGCCCGCGCACCCCAGCGCCGTATCCTTTAATTTTTGAAATTTCTTTCAATGTAATTGTGTGGCTCTAGCTACATCTGGAAATATCCGAATGCATTGTCCACAAAACTGAATATCTTTCTTTTGGAAAATTTTTTTAAAATAATTATCTTCACCTGTTCAGTTGAAAAGATCACTAAGAGGATAGCTCTAGTAGGTATATCCTCCTGAGAGGATTCAAGGAAATCAGAGGAAGGGTGTGGTATAGTAGTTAAATCTACAGCCTCAGCACCCTGAGGTTGCGAGTTCAAACCCACGCTGCTCCTGGACAAGTCACTTAATCCCTCACACACCCTCCCCCCGTTGCCCCAGGTACATTAGATTGTGAACCCACCAGGACAGACAGGGGAAAATGCTTGAATTCATTCATGTAAACCATTCTGAGCTCCCTTGGGAGAATGGCATACAAAATTGAATAAATAAATAAAAATCAGTTAAATTTACAGATTCTAAATTAGCTCCCCCTTTTATGGCCTCTTCAGTTTTCTCAGCTTTTGATACTGAAACATATCTACAATCAGAAATAATTAATTACATTACATTAATGACTTCTATTCCGCCTGTACCTTGCAGTTCTGGGCGGATTACAAAAGAAACTAACTGGACATTTCCAGGAAAATTACAATTTAGGGTTTTGGATTACAAAAAGATGACTGGACAATTCCAGGAAATTTACAGTTTGGGGAGCTGTTTACATGGTTGAGACTTTGAAGAGAAAGAATTACGAAGAGGGAGAGATTTTGAGTGGGAATTTGTAAGGAAGGAGAACAGTAATATTTCCTTTAAATATTAAACAGTAATATTTCCTTTAAATATCTACGTAATAGAATTTCCAAAGACAGAAGTTAACAAATTGGAAAATTCAAAAAGCATGGAGGGACATAATTGAAAGGAACGTCTAAGTCCGTTTTCGTCTAAGTTGCAAGTCGTCCAAAGTAAAAAAAACAGCTTAGGACACATATTTGAAAAATACGTCCAAATTTTTTTTCGTTTCGAAAATCGTCTAAGTATATGTCCTGCCGATCTGATTGTCCAAGTTGCTAAATCGTCCATCTTTATACCACATTTTCGTCCAACTTTTCATCCAAGTCAAAAATGCCTAGAACAAGCCCTGTTGGGCATGGAAGTGGTCTGCAAAGTGATGGACTGAACACCCAAACATGGCACCTAAATAGTGGGGTACCTTACAGGGCACTGCTGTGAACTTCACAAAAAGGGTGCCATGTCTTCATCTCACTACAGCTCCCTTATAGGTCATGGTGAGCCCCCCAAATCACCTCCAGAATCCCCTAGACCCACTTATCTACCACCCCAATAGCCCTTATGGCTGCAGGAGCCACTTGTATTCCAGTAAAAAAGGGTTTTGGGGGTGCATAGGGGATTGCACATGTTTAAATATCAATGCAGTGATTACAGGGGCTTATGGGCATGGGTCTTCCTCTCCATGGGTTCCTAACCCACCCCAAGACAACTTAAGACGCCTCTGTGCAACACGACTAGGTTTCCTATGCCAGGTGATGATGTTCTGGAGACACAATTTTCAAGTTATGATTAATATTTTTATAGGGTGGGGGGTCGGTGATCACTGGGGTAGTGTGTGGGGGTCTGTATTATGTGTTTATAGAGCTTATCTGGTCACTTTAGGTAGTTTTTTGTGACTTAGACCATATTTTAAATGGTCTAAGTCACAACATCCAAGTTCCGTCGATCCTGTGCTGTATAACTTTCGGCTATACATGCAGTACGACTAAGTCTAAGCCTGACCATGTCCCGCCCAAATCCCGCCCTCGACACTCCTCCTGACACGCCCCGTTTAGCTATGGTCATTCAGCGGCACTATGAAGGCCTAGGTCATTTATAAATACGTCCAAAACCCGGTTTTATTATCAGCACTTGGACATTTTTAACTGTTGATCGTCCAAGTGCCTACTTAGGCCGGTTTTTGGATGTTTTTCTCTTTTGATTGAGCCCTGTAATGTCCTTGTTTGAATACGATTTTCAAGAAATTCTAGTTGCCTGTGTTTAATCGGACTGTCTTTAACAAAAGCTGAAGAAACAAACTGAATATTAGGTAAATTAGACAGTATCTGATACAGTCTGATACCCAATCAGGCACTAAGGCCAGTCATTCTGGGGATGGCTGGCCTGTCGGACGGACGGGCTTGGCACCCGTCCGTCCAATGATTTTTAAGATACAGGGAGGGGGATTGGGGTGTGGAGGGGTCGGCGAGGGGGGCCGATAGGGGGCTTGGGGGGGGTAGTCATGGGGGGTTGCGTCGAGGGCAGGAGTAGAGAATGACATGGGGAAAAAATCTGTCCCCGTCACCGCCATCCCCGTCATCCTCTGCACCGCCCCGTCACCGCCGTTCCCTTCACCGCCCCGTCACCGCCATCCCTTTCACCACCCCGTCACCGCCACTGCCATCCCATTCACCGCCCTGTCACCGTCCCCGCTGCATCCATATAAGCCTTAGTACTGTAATATTTAGCTTATTCCTTTCTTATAAATCAAAGTTCCTGCTGCTGAACTAGAGAAAGAGATGTTCAGCTGGCAGGGCTTTGTTTATAAATTTTTATCAACACAACTAATATATTTTATCCTAAAGCAAAAAAATAAATAAATAAATATAATTTTTTTTTCTACCTTTGTTGTCTGGTTTCTGCTTTCCACATCTTCTCATTCAATTCCTTCCATCCACTGTGTGTCTTCTCTCTGCATCTTCCACTTGCTGTTATTGTGCCTCTCCCTTCACCACCCCCCCTCCAATTGGTCTAGCACCCATCTTCTTCCCTCCGCTCCCCCATAGTCTGGCATCTGTCTTCTTCCCACTCTGTCTTCCACATTTCCCTTCGGGGTCTGTTCCTCTCCACCCTCCTTCAATGTCTGTCCTATTCCTTTCCACCACCACCCTTCCCTCCCTCCTTTACCATCTGTTCCTTTCTACTACCCTTCAGCTCCTCTCGCGTGGCCTATCTATCTACCTTCCTCCCTCTTATTTTCATGGCCCGTTACAATGTAATTTGTGCAAGCCACTGGAGCCTGCAAGCTCGGTCCCTGTCCCATCCCCACAAACCATCTCGCTTCTGTGCTATTTTCCCCATTTCTAATATCTCCCCTATGTATCTGCCATTGTCCCCCCCCCCCCCCGTGTCCATATGCCATCCCCATGGCATGTCCCCTTTATGTCACTGTCCCTATGCCCCATGCACATAATTTCCCCTCTTTCTGTTACCTTCCTGTTTCCAGATTTCCCCTATCTTCCTCTTCCATACCAGTGTGTCTCTTCTTTTCAACCCCATCTAGCTTTTTTCCCTCTTTCTTCCCCTCCCCCTCCCTTGCTTCTAGCATCTGGCTCACCTGCCTGTCCTTCCCTTTCTTTCCTGCTGTGGGTTTTTCTTTCCGTCTTCATCCCCTTGGCCCAGAATCCTTTTCCCTTTCACTCCCTCCTTCCAATTTGAGCCGGGAACACGAGCGATCGCACGGTCCCCGCAGCCACCACCCGCCTGCCCAATCGATCCTACTGTTTAGCCAGCTCTCTCCCTTCTCCTCACCTTAGTTTGTAGGTTTTGTTTTTCGGCGACATGCACGCTTTCCCAAAGAGCCGCGCACGCGCGGCTGCTCATTGTTCAATCTTCTGCTCTGCTGCAACTTCCTGTTTCCGGTTGCGTCAGAGCAGAAGATCGAAACTGAGCAGCAGCGGGTGCGCGGCTCTCTGATAGCGTGCGGGTCGCCGAAAAAGAAAACCTACAAACTAAGGTGAGGAGAAGGGAGAGAGCTGGCTAAACACTAGGATCGATTGGGCAGGCGGGTGTGTGCTGCGGGGACCGCGCGATCCTTCATGCCTCACTGCGGGGACAAGACCATTCACCGCCCCACGGGCGGTGAATGGCCTTTTCCCCGTCGCCGCAGCGACTGCTAATTTTCGTTCCCCGTTTCGGCAGGTAACCCGCGGCTAAAATGCGGTGGCTGCGGGTAAACCGCCACCGTGTTATTCTCTAGGCAGGAGGGCCTGGGATCCCTCTTGCCGTATCTTAGTGGGGGTGCCGCCGGGCAGGAGGGCTTGGGCTCCCTCCTGTCCGATCGTGATCGGTGGGTGGGGGGGTGGGGGTGCCGCGGGGCAAGAGGGCTTGGGCTTCCTCTTGCCCCGATTGTTGTCGGCTGGGCCAGGAGGGCTTGGGCTCTCTCCTGGCCCGATCGGATTGGGGGGAGGGGTGGATCGCTGCAGGAGATAGGTCATCTCTCCTGCTGCTTTAGCGATCCCAAGTGCAGCGTTTGGCGGCACTTGGTGGTATTGCTATTGCGGCAGGGGAGATAAGACATCTCTCCTGCCCCGATGGTTGCGATGGGGGGTGGGTAGGTTGCCGGGCCGCTGAGCTGATCGCGCCAGCCGCGATCAGCTCAGCGGCCCCTTTTCGGCACTTGTACCTGTTTTGACTTGGTCTAAGTCAAAATGTATAAATGCCTAAAGTTTTGATTATACCTGTTGTAAGCCTAGGTGTAGGTCGGCCCACCTCCTGCCCACCCCCCGCCCTTTCCTCACCTCTAAAACGCCTCTTTTCTCTCTGTACGTTTAGAGGCAGGGGAAAAGTCTAAACTGGTTTTAGATACATCTAAAACCAGCTTTGATTATGGGTACTTGGACGATCAGGCTTTTTGATCGTCCAAGTACCCATTTAGGGCACTTTTTAGACTTTTGGGGGTTTTTTTTATTATGAGCCCCATAGTCATGTAAAACCATGATGATTTGTCTGAATAAGGTGTACTTCCATACTGTCCTTTTTGATGTATCTATGATAGCATCAATGAGTAATTGTTAGTTGTTGTTTATATTGTTCTGTTTTGTTTGATATTGTTCCATTTTATTTTTTAATACGTTTACTTATATGACTCATGTTATTTTATATTGTGTTGAGATTCATATGTATAATTTCTTTAAATGCCAATAAAAATTAATGAACACTAATCGCTTATGTAGTACTCCTGAACATATACGGCATCATACATATATTCAAGAGACATTTTATTTTTATTATATAGAGCTCACAATCTAGTCAAGGCACACAGACAAGACAATTAGATTTATTAATTACAGTACACATAAATTTATTAATTACAGTACACATGGTTTACAAATATAACATCAGGGAGAGAGGTTTAAGTTTAAAAGCAGCCTTACAAAGAAAGAAGTTATTCCAGACTCTCAGTGCTCCTTTTACTAGCATTTTTAGCGTGCGCTTAGCGCGCACTACAATACCACATGCGCTAAACAGTAACACCTCCATAGAGCTTGTGTTAGTATTTTTCGTTTAGCGTGTGGTTAGCGCGCACTAATCTTTAGCATGTGCTAAAAACGCTAACGCACCTTAGTAAAAGGAGCCCACAGTGCAGCAAGACAGAGCGCAGAAAGATGGTAATTGAGAAAAAGGGCACAAATGATAAAAGCTCCCCAGTCAATAGAAGTCATGACGAGAAGTATGGAAAAGATGAGAGAAAAAAGGAAATGCTGAGCTGCAGAACGCAGGCATTTGTTATTTCACCAGGAGAATCTTATTTATACATGGAAGCAGATGGGGATGCAATGACTCATTTAATTTCCTTAGGAGTCTCTCATGAAAGACTTGTTGAAGTATCTTCTGAAAATCCAGATACAGTATATCAGCTGGCTAGCGCTTATCCATCTCTCTCCAATACAAGCTTTTCGGAATTCAGCAGGACTTCCCATGGCATTACAGGCTTTCATCTCAAATCACTACATTGAACATAAGAACATAAGCATTGCCTCCGCTGGGTCAGACCCGAGGTCCATCGCGCCCAGCAGTCCGCTCACGTGGCGGCCAAACAGGTCCAGGACCTGCACAGTAATCTTCTATCTATATCCTTCTATCCCCTTTTCCAGCCGGAAAATGTCCAATCCTTTCTTGAACCCCAGTACCGTACTCTGCCCTATTACGTCCTCTGGAAGCACATTCCAGGTGTCTACCACACGTTGGGTAAAGAAGAACTTCCTAGCATTTGTTTTGAATCTGTCCCCTTTCAACTTCTCCAAATGCCCTCTTGTTCTTTTATTTTTTGAAAGTTTGAAGAATCTGTCGAAAAATAAAAGAACAAGAGGGCATTCAGAAAAGTTGAAAGGAGACAGATTCAAAACAAATGCTAGGAAGTTCTTCTTTACCCAACGTGTGGCAGACACCTGGAATGCGCTTCCAGAGGACGTAATAGGGCAGAGTACGGTACTGGGGTTCAAGAAAGGATTGGACATTTTCCGGCTGGAAAAGGGGATAGAAGGATATAGATAGAAGATTACTGTGCAGGCCCTGGACCTGTTGGGCCACCGCATGCGCGGACTGCTGGGCGCGATGGACCTCGGGTCTGACCCAGCGGAGGCAATGCTTATGTTCAATGTAGTGATTTGAGATGAAAGCCTGTAATGCCATGGGAAGTCCTGCTGAATTCCGAAAAGCTTGTATTGGAGAGAGATGGATAAGCGCTAGCCAGCTGATATACTGTATCTGGATTTTCAGAAGATACTTCAACAAGTCTTTCATGAGAGACTCCTAAGGAAATTAAATGAGTCATGGAATAAGAGACAATGCCCTATAATAGATTGGGAACTGGTTAAAAGAAAACAGAGAGCAGGACTAAATGATCTGTCTTCTCCTTAGAGAAATATAATTACTAGAGTACACCAGGGATCTGTACTGGCAACAGTGAGTTTTGTCATAATGATAAATGATACAGAAAAGTGAATGATGAGTGAAGTAATTAAATTTGCAAGTGACAAAATATTATTCAGCATTGTTAATGCATGAGCAGAGATGTCTTGAGAGGAAAGTCTATACACCTTGAATGGAGTAAAGCAGGAGAGCCTTGCAAAAATAAAGGCATGGAAAGGTACTTCCAATCATCCCAGTACTGTTCTGAAGGGTTGCTGACACTAGGAACCAGCGTGGTATGAGGCAGGGACACCCGCATAGGAGGATCTCCATTAGGCAGAGCAGGTGCGCCCACAGGCAGCACAGTACTTTCCGGTCCCATTAAATAGACTTTCCATAAAAGGCTAACAAAATCTGAGAAGCCTTGGATCGGGAGACCTGAGGCTTCTTGCGCAACCCGACTGGAGAAGAGGACGAGATCTCGGAGAGAATGAGAGCCAGAAGGCCTTGAGCATGCGCAGATGCTCAAGGCCCAGCCCAGGCAAGAGGCGGGAGATTTCTTTCAGTGGCATAACTGGCAGAGGGGTAAAAAGCATGTTTGGGAGGAAGGGCGGGCGGATACCGCTTTCAGCACGGGGGTGTGATGCGGTTCTCGCGGGGGGTGGGGATGCGATGCTGGTTAGAGTGGGAGGGAGGGGGTGATGGAGCAGCGCCGGTAGCCTCGGGGGGGGGAGGAGGAGGTAGAACGAATCAAAGCGAGTTTCCATTCATTCCTATGGGGAAATTCGCTTTGATATACGAGTAACTTGATTTATGAGCATGCTTCTGGAATGAATTATGCTCATAAACCAAGGTTCCACTGTATACTTTTGTGCAGATGAGTTCAACAACTTTGTTTGCAACAGTACACTGCACTCTTACACCAGCACATCACAGCAGGGCTGAATTTTTCATTTGTTCTCCATTTCATTGGGCAGCAGGCCCAGGAACAGAAATATAGATTTATAGATAAAAAAAATTTTTTAAGCATTAACACTGGACAAGAAATGTTTTGCTGAGGCATGGTATACTATAAATCAGTGGTTCCCAACCCTGTCCTGGAGGACCACCAGGCCAGTCGGGTTTTCAGGATAGCCCTAATGAATATGCATGAGAGAGATTTGCATATAATGGAGGTGGTAGGCATGCAAATCTGCTCCATGCATATTCATTAGGGCTATCCTGAAAACCCGACTAGCCTGGTGGTCCTCCAGGACAGGTTGGGAACCACTGCTACAAATGACTAAGAATGGAGTGTAACTGTAACAGAAAAAAAGACTCTCACGGCCAAATAGGAATATAAAATAGTGAAGTCAGACAAAAAAATATGTCCACAGGATGTGAAGAAAGGCTTTAATATCGCTGAACTTGTCACTATCAGTTGCTATTCAGAGGAAAAGGTGTACCTTTAATTTTCTGCATTCATTAATTTATTTGCTGAACCTCAAAAATGAGTGGAATATTTGATTCCTAACACAAGCACTTATGCTGAAGCACAGCCATGTCAAGTCTTGTTTCTCCAGTTGTGAGGTGTTTTTTCAAATATGGACTGTTCCCTCCTTTTTATCTTGTTTGAGAAATACATTTTCTGTATGTGACTCCCCACACATCTGGTGGACTCTGCCTTTTTTGGGTTTGATCTCACTATTTGTCCATTTGAGCATGGAACATAAAAGGACATAGTAATACTCACCTTGTTTGACTGAGTGCCTTCGTGAAGAATCCTGGCATCAATTGCAGCCGCTAGCAGGTTATTTGCAGCTGAAATGGCATGTATGTCACCAGTCAGATGAAGGTTAAACTGCAGACATGAGGGCACAAAATGACAACAGAATAGATTAATGACAAAAGACCCTTCCAAAGCCTTTTACTTTTTCCATCACAACTCACAGACCCCAGAATATACCAACATTTAAATAAGTAGCAAGATTTAGTAAAATCCTTAAAATCAATTGGTTTTGGCTCAATACTTTGCTAAAGCATGATCAATATGGAAGAACTCAGAAAATAGATGATATTTTTCTTTACTGAACTAAGAATCAGGGAAGATGTAAGATGAAATGAAGAATGCTTGGCCAGCCAGTTGTAGGGAAGTACTTGAAGACCAGACTGTTGTATGAATAGCAAGAAATTTAAAGTTTTGCATCATTTCAATTCTGTCAAACCTTTAGCTTGAGTTTAATTTTAAAGATCTTTAACTGTCATAAAGTCATACTATAGTAGAATGCAAATTGTTTTGCAGGTTATATGGAAATGGCATCTTGATTTACTCTTTTTCCATCTTCAGACAAATATTCTGCCACCAAGAACAAAAAAATTTCCATTTTCAAACTATATGAGTGCTTTTAATCTTACTAGAGTCGCATGTGCCCATCCCTCAAAAATCCCTTTCCCTAGCTCTCTGTATTGTATGACTGCCTCCCAATGGCAAATATATGACCCCTGAACCTCCCCCCCCACACACACACATACACACACTCTGGCATAATGAAGGACATTTGTTAGATCAATGTTTTTAAATATTATTTTTTCATCTAGGCATACGATTTTAACCTCAAAAAGTCCTGCACCACGGTCTGATCACTATTTAGTTTCTCTGTCATTTCCATTTGCAAAAAAAAATGTGGAACCTAAAGAGAAAAAGCTGACTAGGGTCAAATTGATTTGTTGGAGTTTAAAAACAGATGGACATCTAAGTTATCTGTTATAGATGATTTGTGTGTTTCGGTTGCAGTCACCTGCAGATATGATTCTGAGACTCGTAGTATGCTTAGGCCAAATTACCCTGATGAAATCATGTAATATCAGATGTAAGCAGTTCCATATTTCTCTAATGTTTTGAGAACATTAAAACAAGAACTGAGAAAAAACACAAATGATGGAAATATTCCAATTCGTATCATATATCTGAATAAAAGACATGATTGAGAATTTATCAGCAGGAGACTCTAAATGCAAAAAAATGATTTTATAATAACAAACCCCCACTTTCACAAAACCATAGTGCATTTTTTAGCGCCAGCCATGGTGGTAACAGCTCTGACACTTATAAGAATTCTATGAGCGTTGGAGCTGTTACCGCTGCACCCAGCGCTAAAAACCACACTACAGTTTTGTAAAAGGGGGAAAAATTTCTAAAGTCGTTTCCTCTTCTCATGAATTAAAACAATAATACATTTAACTTCTGTTCCTTCTTCATTTTCACCTTGTGGTATTTCATATCAAGAATTTGCTGATTTTTTTTTTGTGTGTGAAAAAGTTCAATTGTTAGATATTGTTAGATTTTTTTTTATGAATCTACCATCTGAGCAGTCTAATTGTATTGAGTTTGAGAGATGACATGTTAATCCCTTTAACTGTAATTGTAAACAAATTATTATGTGAAGGGATGGTTCCACAGGCTCTGAAAAAGGCACTAGTTTATCAAAAGGTGAGGATCTGGATCTTAAACAGGTGACACTCAGCTTTCCCTTTGAACATATGATTCATTATGTTCAAGGAGAAAGCAAAGTGCTTCTTAGTCATAAGGACCAGGATCATGAAGCAGCACTATTGCAGCGAAACATGGCCCATGTCAGCCATGGGTTCTCTAAAGCTAAGTATTATTATTAAAGTTTTTGAAAAAGTGAAGTCATTGGAGATAATCTCTAGACAGTACATATATTAAAAATAAAATTAACAATACCAAACTGATGAAAAGTGTGGTGAGTCAAGGGACTAATAACCCAGTATGAAATAAAAATCATCAGCTGAGGTTTGTTTGACACACAAAGACCAAGATACTCTAACCGGTGCTAATATCAGCAGCTGCCGATCACGTCAATCATACTACAGCGCCGGTCATAGAATCACGCCTCCGGCAAAGGTGTCTACAACCTTAGGTAAGGCAACAATTTGTAGGATCTTCCTATCAATTGTCGTTCTACCATCTTCCTACCAATTGTTCTACCCTGTCAGAAATGTCAAAATTAAGAACCTAAATAGTCCACACCTTGCCATCAGCTGATCGTGGAAAGGGAATCCCTGAACAGTTAAGATGGCAGGACTCCCCGAAACTGCGGCTTTGGGAAATCCTGTCAGCTCAACGGATTGCAGATTTCCTTGCCACGATCACCTGAGCCAGCAGGGAGATCCCCGATTCCTCTCTCCCTACTTCCGATCCCCCAGCCTCCCCTCTAAAAAAAGCCCCTCTCATCAAGCCCAAAATCCCTCCACACACATACCCTGACATCCACACACACCACTCCACATCCACTAGTACCCAGCATCTTGGGGTGGGCTGGAAGGGACCTAAGCCCCCTTAGGCTCCTCCCAGTGCCCCCTGACACCCCTCACCCCTGTACCTTTTGTTGACAAAACCAAGAGATGCCCACTCCTTCCTGCTGATAGAACCACCTGTTCAAAACGGTGGCCCTTCCCCCTCCCAGTGCATCTTGGGATGCACTGGGAGGGGAAATAGCTACCATTTTGAATTGGTGGCCATACCCACAGGAGGGAGTGGGCATCCTTCCTTCCAATTTTTCATCCAAAGGTACAGGGGGAGGGGTGTCTGGCTCAGCGAGAGGGAGCTCTCTTTGAATGGGTGCTGGGGAAATCGGTGGGTGGGAGAGACAAAGGAATCGAGGGATCTCCCAGCTGGTTCAGTTGACTGCAGCAGGGGAATCCCCGAAGTCGTGGTTTTGGGGAGAGTCCTGCCGGCTCACCTAATGGCAAGCCTGTGGACTATTTAGATTTTTAATTTTGACATTTCTGACAGGGTAGGACAATTGGTAGATGTAGTTCAATTGGGTATGACAATTAGTAAGACAAAAATTGGTAAGAAAATTCTACCAATTGGCACCCTACCAATTTTCTTTCTACCAACTGTTGGGATCTCCCAGCAAAGATAGGTGTCAGAAATGTAAGCCAGGGTTTTCCAGGCCTACACTTCTAGCGCCTATCTTTGACATAAATTGCACCTAACACCACTTCCAGCATTAGCTATACCTATAGTAGTGTTAGGCACCAGTAGGCACCTCTGGAGGTGCGATTCTGGCACCTTTTGTTTAGGTGCCAGTAGGCGCTTTCAAAGTGTAGTGAAACACCATATAAAATGGCATTTTTCATAGTAACATAGTAGATGACAGCAGATAAAGACCTGAATGATCCATCCAGTCTGCCCAACCTGATTCAATTTAAATGTTTTTCTTCTTCTTAGCTATTTCTTCCCCATCTATCCCAATGTTTCCTGTCCGTATTTGTCTAGTTTTTTAAAAGGATTTTTAGATTTTTATTATATTATTGTTAATTTTATCATGTATTTTCTGTAAATGTAAATCGCTTAGTAGTTATGATAGGCGATTAATCAAATAATGAATAAAACTTGAAAACTTGAAACTTGATTTCTGGGCAAGAATCCAAAGCTCTGTCCGGTACTGTGCTTAGGTTCCATCTATTGAAGTCTCCGGCAAAAGCTCACTCCAGTGCATCTAAACCATCCCAGCCATCGAAGCCCTCCTTAGCCCATCTTCAACCAAACGTCCACAGACTATGCAAGTCTGCCCAGTACTGGCCTTAGTTCTTCAATATTACTATTATTTTCTAGATCCCCTGTGTTTATCCCACACTTTCCACATAGGCATCTAATGAATAAACTGGGTGCCCTTGGGATGGGCCTTAAAGTGACAGACTGGGTCAGGAACTGGTTGAGTGGTAGGCGACAGAGGGTACTGGTCAACAGAGATCTCTCTGAGGAAAGGGACGTTACAAGTGGTGTACCTCAAGGATCGGTTCTTGGACCTGTTCTTTCTAACATTTCTGTAAGTGATATGGCTGTCAGGTAAGATTTACCTCTATGCAGTTGATACCAAAATCTTCAATAGAGTAGACACCTCTGATGGTATGAATAACATGAGGAAGGACCTAGAGAAGTTTGGTCTGAAATTTGGTAGCTAAGATGTAATGCTAAGAAATGTAAGAGTATGCATTTGGACTGCAAAAGACACGTGGGAACGGTACAGTTTAGGGGGTGAAGAACTTTTGTACAAGAAGGAGGAGAGGGACTTGGGAGTGATAGTATGTGTTGACCTTAAGGTGGCCAAACGGGTCGAAAAGGTGATGGTGAAAGCTAGAAAAATGCTAGGGTCCATAGGGAGAGGAAAAAGGGAGTATTGATGCACCTGATTAAGACTATGGTGATACCTCATTTAGAATATTGTATACAATTCTGTAGACCGCACCTTCAAAAATAAACGAGATGTAGTCAGTCAGAGGAAAGCTGCTAAAATGGTCAGTGGTCTTTGTTATAGAGCATATGGGGACAGACTTAAATATCTCAATATGTATACTTTGAAGCAGGGGTCCCCAAAGTCTTTCCTTGAGGGACAAATCCAGTTGGGTTTACAGTATTTCCCCAATGAATATGCATGAGATCTATATGCATGCACTGCTTTCAATGCATATTCATTGGGGAAATCCTGAAAACCCGAATGGATTCGGCCCTCAAGGAGGGACTTTGGGGACCCCTGCTTTGAAGGAAACCCACACGAATAGGGAAGAAGAAATTTTTCAATAGTCCCCCTCAAGAACTACTTAATATCAAAAAAAGGAGAGGCAATATTCTCTTCAATCAATCACACACACGTAACATGAGTTAGTAAGCAGTGGAGGAAAGGCAGGAAAGGGGAGATATGATAGAGATGTTTAAATAAATACTTCATAAATGTGCATGGGGCGAGTCTCTTTCATTTGATAAGAAGCTCCAGAATGAAACAGCATAGGATGAAGTTAAAAGGTGATAGGCTCAGGCGTAATCTAAGAAAATATTTTTTACAGAAAGAATGGTAGATGCATGGAATAGACTCCCAATAGAGATGGTGGAGACAAAGACTGTGTCTATGTTTAAGAAAACATGGGACAGGCACGTGGGATCTCTTAGGGAGAGGAGGAGATTGTGAATGCTGTGGATGGGTAGACTGAATGGGCCATTTAGCCTTATCTGTCATCATATTTCTGTTTCTATGATCTTAATATTATTAGGCAGAGTTTATCCGTTTAAGATGATGACGTGACTATACACCAGGAGTGGGCAACCTTGAGGGCCATAAACTAGTCAGGTTTGCAAGATTTCCCCAATGAATATTCATGAGATCTATTTGCATGTACTGCCTCCAATACATGCATATCAATAGGGAAATCCTGAAAACTGGATGCCAACCCTTGAGGAATGAGTCCGCCAACCTTTACTATACATCATTCAGATGTTGTCTTACCTGTCTGCTCACCAGAAACAGAAATACAGTTAACAATTTAATTTTAAAGATTCCTACAAAGGGTACATAAAATTAGTATACCAGTGGTCTCTATGATGGGAGGCTTGTAAAGAGAAATTATAGGATTTCTGGATTTGGGGATGTTTTATGCATCATCTTAATGACTGACTATATGGCACTTTGGTCTACGTGTCCTATGCTCAGAAAGAGAACAGTGAAAATAATTTGTGGTATCCACTAGTTTCTGAACACGAATGGAAAATCAATGACTTTCCAAGCAGCAAGGCAGAAATTTGGAAGGTTAATGCAGTAATTCTTTCAGAGAAATACAACACATTTATTTTACAGTTTGTTCCACAAGCATTTCTGGTATCATTCTGTTTGTGTGAGCTTTGCCTGAAAAACAAAACGTGTACAAAGGGCCATTGTGCAAGATCAGATGTGCTCCAGAGGCCTTGTAGCAGAAATCAGGAAGTTTATAAGAGGCACACTGGGACAACTGGGTCAACTTTAGTGCAGGTGCTGTTCTCTTTGATGGTTTGGCATGCCTGGGAATTTAAGGGGAAAGGTGAAGGTTATTTGTGTAAAAAGAAAAGGCCTATCTGATGGTGAATAAAAGATCCTTATAGTAAAGCAAGGACCAGATTCCTTTTCCTACTGTTAATGGAGGCATGCATCACACAGTTTAATACTGATGGAAATGCCAGCCATGGAAAGATCATTTTTAAAGAGCAAAGATTTCATGATGATTTGGGAGGCAAGCATTCTAGAACTCCCCCAAAGAACACACAATCATGTGATCAAATTCCTAGATAATAATTAAACAAGATAGCTAGAGTGGTGAAGATATCACTTGTACATCTACTCCATTTCAAGATACTTTTTAACTAAAGACCTGAGTTGTTGGAATTCTAGTTACGGATAGCAAAGGGGTGAAATGGGAGAGGGCGCTATTGAGAAAGGATATGTTACATACAATATTGCAGATGGAATGGACCTGGTTAGTTATTTGGAAAATAAATGTTAAAAATCCAAGTTTAAAATGTTTGAATTAGTAGGACACATACATTGAAAAAATATACATCATACTATGAAAATGTTAAGATTCAATAAAAAAAAATTTGAAAATAAAAGGATAATTTTCTAAAACTTTCTCTGTGTACAAGACTGTTTTACAAGCAGAAAAGGACTTTTATAAAATTGTGTAACTGCTTACATGCGTAAAATTATTCACACAAACTGTGCACTTGTTTTTATGGGATCTGTGCATAGGCACTCATAGGGGCTGATTGAGGAAGGAAGAGGCATGAATGCGATATTTACCTCTTTTTCAGAGCAGGTGTAAATTTGCATGGTGCCATTTATGGATCTGGGAACCTATTTTATAAAGGCAGAAATCACCTATGTTGCTTTTATAAAGCAGGCGCCTTTCTTGCTTAAGGACTAGAAGGAGTAACAACCTCACAAACGTAATAAACTCATGGTGGCTGCTTCGCTCTTGAGTTTGAACAGAGTTTTCAGAATGAGACGAAGTGGCAGGAATGCATATAGGAACATGTCCGTCCAGTCGAGAAGAAAAGCATCTGCTTCCAGACGTAGGGGAGAATAAAGTGCGATTTTGAGGAGCCGCAAACAAGTCTATTTGTGGAGTGCCCCATTGAGCAAAGATGGACTGGAGAGTTGCAGAGTTGAGAGTTCATTCGTGAGGCTGAAGAATTCTGCTGAGGTTGTCTGCTAGGGAATTCATCTCCCCTTGAATGTAGACAGCCTTTCAGAACAGATTGCGAGCTGATGCCCAACTCCAGATTTTCTGGGCCTCCAGACACAACAGGAGAGAGCCCGTGCCTCCTTGCTTGTTTATGTAGTACATCGCTACTTGATTGTCTGTGCAACGGAGGAGGACTTGGGGGCAGAGAAGATGATGAAAGGCCTTGAGGGCATAAAACATTGCTCTGAGCTCCAGGAAATTGATGTGAAATTTCCACTCCCTGGCAGTCCAGAGACTCTGAGTCTGAAGATCGTCCATATGAGCCCCCCAGGCATAAGCGGAAACATCTGTTGTGATGACCTTGTGATGAGGGGGCAAATGGAAAAGGAGACCTCTGGAGAGATTGGAAGAGGTCATCTACCAACGAAGTGACTGCAGAAGAGATGATGTTACAGATATATGTTGCGAGAGACAATCCATCGCTTGAGACCACTGAGAGGCAAGGGTCCACTGAGGGGTGCGAAGATGAAGCCTTGCTAGAGTGTGACATGGCAGTGGAAGCAAGATGGATTGCAGAGGAAGCAATTGCTGACAAAGGTAGATGAAAGCCTGAAGGCGATCCTGAGGAAGAAACGCTCTCATGAGAGTGGTGTCTAATATTGTCCCAATGAACTCCAGACGTTGAGCTGGAATGAGATGTGACTTGGGGAAGTTGATCTCAATTCCCAGAACCTTTAGAAAAGAAATGGTCTGAGATGTCACCTGAACCACTTCTTGAGAAGATACAGCCTTGATCAACTAGTCGTCCAGGTAAGGAAAGATTTGAAGGCCATGTAATTGGAGAGAAGTGGCCACTACAATCAGGCACTTCGTGAAGACTCTGGGAGAAGATGCAAGGCCGAAGGGACGTACCTTGTATTGGTAACGACAGCGATTGATTTGGAAACGAAGATACTTTCTGGAAGCTGGATGAATTGGGATATGGGTGAAGGCTTCCTTGAGATCTAGGGAGCATAGCCAGTCGTTCTCATTGAGAAGAGGATAAAGCAGGGCAAGAGATAGCATCCTGAATTTCTCCTTGACTAGAAATTTGTTGAGAGCTTTGAGATCCAGGATGGGTCTCAGTCCTCCGGTCTTCTTGAGGACTAAGAAGTAACGGGAGTAGAATCCCTGGGCCTGCTAATTGAGGGAAACTTCCTCGATGGTATTCAGCAGGAGAAGGGATTGAACCTCCTGCAGAAGAAGGAAGGACTGTGCAGGGTCCCAAGCATTCTCGCTTGGAGGATGGTCTGGTGGTAGGGTTTCAAAATTGAGAGAGTAACCCTGACGAATGATGTTGAGGACCCAAAGATCTGATATTATGAGCTCCCAAAGACCTATGAAAAACTGAAGACGGCCTCCGATGGGCTGAAGCAAAGACTGTAGAATGGTGACATTGAATATGCTCCAAAGAAACACATCAAAAAGGCTGTGTAGATTTTGGAGGTGCAGCCTGTTGTTTCTGCTGTTGCCTCTGTCTTCTGGGTTGAGACTGAGCTGGGGTTTTGCAGCAAACCATCTCTGATAGGAAGGTTGTCTGAAAGGACAAGAAAGTGGAGGATTCTTTTTGGGCATTACCAGAGTATCCCACCTGGTCTCATGGGCCAATAACTTCTGGGTAGTTGTATCCAAGATGCACCAAAAAGCTCATCCCCCAAACAAGGTGCATTAGCCAACCTATCCTGAAGGTTGACATCAAGCTCCAACACTCTAAGCCAGGCAAGATGCCGCATGTTTCTTGGGTCTCCTCGAGGTTGTCAGGATTTGGCTCACTGCCGTTTTGGCCTGAGGACCCGAAAGGATGGGGGAAGGCTTCTTAGCCAGCTTAACCACTGGAACATTCAACACCGGAGATGGATCCACCGATGTCGTATGGTGCGGTGTCGGTTTAGTTGGTGCCACCGATGTCAGAATCGGTGTTGAATCACCCTCCATCGCGACGCTGAAGAGGAAACGCTGTTGAATGAGACGGTTTTTAAGAGTCCGCTTCTGGAGGGATGAACAACGGGAACAAGTTTCAGGCTCCAAGCACTAGAGACACCAGCGGTGCGGATCAGTGATGGAAATGGAGCGAGCACAGTGTCTGCACTTTTTAAAAAACCATTTGCGGATGGAACATTGAAGGGAACACGGCCTCGGCAAAATCGAAGTCCAAGGCTGTGAAGGTGGAACAGGCCCCGCTAGGCTGTACCCGTGAAAGAGAAAAAGTAAAACAGAAGAACAGAGAGGTAAGGAGTCAATTTATGCTCTTCTCCTTTCAAGTCCTAATCTCAAAACTAAAACCCACCTCAGGCCAAACAACGCCAATCCACCCCCCTGCTTGCACTCACAATAAGAGCACTGCAGCATTCCATCCTATAAGAGCACTGTGGCATTCCAACCAAAGCTCCTACATCGCACACCAACCAACCCCTATAGTTCCAGCCCTTCTAAAGGACCCCCACCCCAGCATACAGATCTCACTTTGAAGAAGAACCCCACCCCCCCATACAATCAAAAATGACACCCTGCACAACAAAACTCCTGCTTGCCCTCCTACTACTCTTCCTGCTCCTAACAAACTGGAAAACAGCTAGATACTACATCTCCCCCATCCCAATTCTGACAGAATCCAAAAGACATACCAAACCTTTCAGAAAACCCCAACCATCCAGAAATCTGATAGACTGCTCAACGATCACCTAATAAAAGCATCCCCCCCAGTTGGGGAAAAAGGCCACCTCCCAAGCCAAGAACAACAGCTCACAACACCCATCCTCAGCCAAGAAGCCTCCTCTATTCAAAATGTACCTACTATCCCTATACAACATACACCTCAATACCTGTGCATATATGAACATAAGATCGATAAGCCCAAAGACAGACCTAATAAAGGACTGGATAGTTAAAGAACAACTAGGCTGCCTATTCCTAGCTGAAACCTGGTTAACCTCTGACTCTGACCCTTGCATAACAGAATTCTGCCCTAAGGGATATAAAGTAGAGCTAGTCTGCCGAGAAAAAAAGCGAGGGGGAGGATTAGCAATCCAAGCCAAAAACAATCTCAACATAAAAGTCCTAGACAAACACACTACCCCGATCTGGATCGTCTAGCCTGCCAACTATCTGGCGACACACTCAAAGACACCATAACCTGCATTCTCTGCTATACAGCCCCAGGAAAATGGAGCGCAACAAAACATTCACTTGAAGACTTCATCTTCCAGAATTCTCTAACATCAACCTACAACCTGCTACTAGGAGATATAAATCTCCACCTTGAAGACCATACCTCCAATCAAGTTGAAAGCATGCTCGCCTACCTCAAAGCACTGCCCTACCAAATACTCAACCCCCAAACCACACAAGAAAAAGGCCACCAACTAGATATTGCAGCATACATGACCCAACATCCTCACTCTCCTGGAACCCCTCCATCTGGTCAGATCATTATAAATACACCTTCAATATCAACTGGGCCCAATGCAATTATAAACATAAAACCCCACAAATCCCCCATCAAAACCTGTCCAAAAATCGAGCCAACCACATTCTGGGACAAAGCAGACCCCGCAATAGAATCCAAAGACCCCAAAGAATTCATACCGCCATGGTAAACATTAAGCGAAACAATCCTAAATGAGCTAGCACCAATAAAAACAAAACACAAAATCTGCAGACATTCTGACAAATGATTCGACTCCGAACTTCTCCAACTCAAAAGGCACTGCAGACAACTGGAAAGAAACTGGAAAAAAATAATCAAGATCAATCCAAAATAGAATGGAGAAGTCTAATCAAACAAGACCAAACTCAAGGAAAAAAGAAAAGATTACTACTCAAGCCCTAAGAATCTACAGTTTCTTGATATAGATTAATTTAGATGTTTCATCTTAGTAAGGGACAGATTTTTCAAATTGTGGGGCACCACAAGTACAAAGGGGCACTCGGAGAAATTGAAAGGGGACAGGTTTAGAACAAACGCTAGGAAGTTTTTTTTCACTCAGAGGGTGGTGGATACATGGAACGCGCTTCCAGAGGCTGTTGTAGACAAGAAAACATTAAATGGTTTCAAAGAAGGTTTGGATAGATTCCTAGATATTCATAGGTATAGACCACTACTCAGGCAATGGGCCTGATGGGCCGCCGCGGGAGCGGACCGCTGGGCAGGATGGACCTATGGTCTGCCTCAGCGGAGGCAACTTCTTATGTTCTTATGTTTCCTGGGAAGTCTCTCCAAGTACCGCCCAGGACATCCTGTATTCGTGCATGAGATTTTTGTTACCGACACGCATCACTTCACACTTATCCACGTTGAACCTCATTTGCCATGTCGATGCCCATTTCTCGAGCTCAATTATGTCACGTTGCAGATCTTCACAATCCTCCCATGTCTTCACTACTCTGAATAACTGTATTGTCTGCAAATTTAATCACCTCACTTGCGGTTTCAGTTATTTGCGTTTTTTTGTTTGCAGGCTCCGCTCCCAAAATGGCATCACAGAAAATCGCTGGGTGCAGCATTGTACAGAGAAAATCTCTGCTCCCACCGTTGTACAGAAGAAATCGCTGCACTTTCTTCACAGGAACAGGTCAGTGATTTGATATTTTATCCTATTCTCCAGGGTTTTGTAACAGAACACCGTGAATAACATACAAAAAGTTATTTGCGGTTTCTCTGTATTTGCTGACTTGTTATTTCCCTATCACTGCGAATGCAGAGGGGTTAGTGTAGTCTTATATTTCTAGTACCTTAACAAAGTTTAATTAAACAGCTCAATAATACTAAGATGCAGACAGCAGTTTAGCAGCGAGAGGGGTGCTATCCAGTCTTTTGCACCAAGTGTCACATGTATGATTTTCTTCCAGCTGGCGAGAGTTTATATGTGTATGTTTAATGTAAAGAGCTCCTAGCTCTCAGAGAACGAGTCTGGTCTCTTGAGGCTAGAATAGCAGACTTGGAGGAACTGAGGGAGACAGAGAGATATACAGAGGAGACCAATAGGGACATTGTTGAGAAGTCAGGAAGCCCTTATAGTGAGAGGGGATATGATAACAATTCATAAATTCATGAGTAGGTGGAATGGCAGTTCAAGTTTGGTGAAGGGAAGCTAAATGCTGTAATTCATACAAATAGATGAATATGGTTCCAACTTCCTCATTAAGTAATTATAGATGAAGTTTCTTTCTTTGCTTGTTTCTTTTGGAATGTATAGTTAAAGCACCACAGAAAAATATATTTAAAAACATGTCCACACCCATTATAGCCATCCTGTGTTATGTAATAGAATTTTCATTCAATGTCACAGAGCTTTAGTATTACTAAGATGAAACATCTAAATTAATCTATATCAAGAAACTGTAGATTCTTAGGGCTCCTTTTATCAAGCCGCACTAGCGGTTTAATGCGCGTTAAACCACAGGCCGCGCTAGCCGATACCGCCTCCCTTGAGCAGGCGGTAGTTTTTAGGCCAGCGCGGGGGTTAACACGTGATGAAACGTCGCGCACATTAACCCCGCTAGCGCGGCTTGATAAAAAGAGCCCTTATTGAAGTGTCCATAAATATACTGGATCAAATGAACTCATAATAACAAATAAAGTTTAAACTTATATTTCTGGCTAAATACTCAAAATATTACTAATGTTTTGGACTGCTGTTGTTCCTCCCCTCCCCGCCCAATAGTTTACCATTCCACTTCAATTTTTTTAACCAAAAATCTGTTTTGTTTTTTGTTCTCCTGCTAAGCAGTGTTAAAATTTTCTTTCATTTTCTGAGGGACTAGCTTAAGGAGCTAGTAATTTTTCTTTTCTCACCTCTTCCATAGGAATCACTTGTGCATATCCACCTCCCGCTGCTCCACCTGAGGAATTAAAGGCACATCAAGTCAGATCAACACTAGCTCTGTAAAAGCTTTCAACAAATTTGCAACAAGACACACAGGGGAAGCAACTTTCAAAATTTCCACTATTGAAAACTACATGGGCAGTTTTAAAGTACATAATTGGTACAGTATATACTTTTCAGAGAGAAACTAATGTCGCCTTTCTTTGAAAATTAACAAGTGCAATTTTTCTACAGTTGAAGCATCTGTGTATTCTGAGCATGCTATTTGTACAAGCAGCAAGGTGGGGTAAGAAGAGGGACAAAATAGCATGGAAATAGTTGACATGATGCACCCTGTTTTCCTGTCATAAGCATGCCTAATTAATCATCTTTCTAACTGGGATTCTGAAAAGTTTGGAGTCCAGCCCTGCACTCAGCCATCTTGTCCAGGGGCTGTAATAAAAGGCATCTATTGCAGAGGCATGGCTGGGTATGCCAGAAAAAGGACTGAGCCAGTTTGCCTTCAGACAGTGTTAAGTAAAAGGACAAAAGACATGGCCAGACAGATGCAGCTAAGGTGAATACACAAAAGCATGCCTGGAGAAAATCTCATCATGACATCACTGAGATAAAGACTGCCCTGCTCTGTGATGCACTGCTCTATGATTGGATACGAGATAGAGACTGCCCCAGAGTTTTGATGCATCCTGGGAAATCCCCCTACATTTATAAAGCCAGAAGATCCTAGGGTTCTGTCTCTTTCTATCTTCCTTTGGACCAATGCTGGACCAAGTTGCAACCTATGCAAACTGTGCTTTTAAAACATGTGCTTTCGGGGCCTATCCTGAGGCCTACGTTATACTATACTACCTATGTTAATGACTGTCACTTTATTCTGAGGCTTTTTTCTCCACCTGCTACCGTTGCAGATAGATTATTATTTGTTCTCTCTATGATTTTAATCCTTTTCAACAGAAGAGTTAGTATTATCTTTTTAACTATGCCAAAGCTTTTTTATGCGGCATGCATTCTACGTGATGTTCATGTTAGGAGGGCCAGCAGTTTTAATGCTGTGCATAATGAGTCTGCCACTTGGTAAAAGCAGGCCAAGTGCTTTGAAATCTGCCACATTCTTATATAACTAATATATATTCATTCACTGTTTAAGCAAGGCGTGAAAAGATTATCTAGATCCATTTAAATACCTTTCACTCCAAAGGTGGGGCCTTGTGAAGGCTGCCTTAGACAAGCAAATGAATTAACACGTTCATGGGCAGTCAGAGCTTGTGCAAGGCCGATCGTGACAGTACTTTTACCCTCTCCAAGGGGTGTAGGCGTTATCCTATTAATAAGAAAAATGATTATTAAAATTCAGGCAATTCATACAAAAAGCACAGTTACTTACCGTAACAGGTGTTATCCAGGGACAGCAGGCAGATATTCTTAACGCATGGGTGACGTCACCGACGGAGCCCCGGTACGGACCTTTTTAACTAGAAAGTTCTAGTTGGCCGCACCGCGCATGCGCGAGTGCCTTCCCGCCCGACGGAGGAGAGCGTGGTCCCCAGTTAAGATAAGCCAGCTAAGAAGCCAACCTGGGGAGGAGGGTGGGACGTAAGAATATCTGCCTGCAGTCCCTGGATAACACCTGTTACGGTAAGTAACTGTGCTTTATCCCAGGACAAGCAGGCAGCATATTCTTAACGCATGGGTGACCTCCAAGCTAACAGAGAGGGAGGAGGGATGGTTGGCCATTAGGAAAATAAATTTTGTAACACAGATTGGCCGAAGTGTCCATCCCGTCTGGAGAAGGCATCCAGACAGTAGTGAGTAGTGAACGTGTGAACTGAGGACCAAGTGGCAGCCTTGCAGATTTCCTCGATGGGTGTGGAACGGAGGAAAGCCACAGAAGCAGCCATAGCTCTGACCCTGTGGGCCGTGACAGCACCTTCCAGTGAGAGACCGGCCCAAGCATAACAGAACGCAATACAGGCAGCAAGCCAGTTGGAAAGCGTCCGTTTAGAGACAGGACGACCTAGACGGTTAGGATTGAAGGTCAGGAAGAGCTGAGGGGACGAGCGGTGAGCCCTGGTACGGTCAAGGTAGTATGCAAGGGCACGCTTACAATCCAGCGTGTGCAACGCCTGTTCCCCAGGATGAGAATGGGGTTTAGGGAAAAAGACAGGCAACACAATGGACTGGTTGAGGTGAAAAGCCGAGACCACCACGGGAAGGAATTTAGGATGGGTACGCAGAACCACCTTGTCATGGTGAAAAACAGTGAACGGTGGATCGACGACCAGTGCATGCATCTCACTAACCCTCCTGGCAGAGGTGATGGCAATGAGGAAAAGCACCTTCCATGTTAGAAGTTTGAGCGAAGTTGTGGCAAGAGGCTCAAAAGGGGGTTTCATGAGGGCTGATAAAACCACATTCAGGTCCCAGACGACAGGAGGAGGGTTCAGAGGTGGTTTGACATTGAAGAGGCCTCTCATGAACCGGGAAACCAGTGGATGAGCCGTGAGAGGTTTTCCGAGGATAGGCTCATGAAACGCAGTGATGGCACTGAGGTGGACTCTGATTGAGGTAGACTTGAGGCCAGCGTCGGACAGAGAGAGCAAATAGTCCAGTACAGTTTCCACCGCTAATGAGGTGGGATCGTGATGATGCAGTAGACACCAAGAGGAGAACCTGGTCCACTTCTGATGGTAACATTGGAGGGTGGCCGGTTTCCTGGAGGCATCCAAAATGCGACGGACAGGCTGAGGCAGATTCTCTGGAGAGGTCAGCCCGAGAGAAACCAAGCTGCCAGGTGGACCGAAGACAGATTGGGATGCAGTAGAGACTGACGTTGCTGCGTAAGTAGAGTAGGAAACACAGGAAGAGGAATGGGCTCCCTGGAGCTGAGCTGAAGCAGGAGGGAGAACCAGTGTCGGCGAGGCCACCGAGGAGCGATGAGAATCATGGTGGCCCTGTCCCTGCGGAGTTTGGATAACGTCCGCAACATCAGAGGTAGTGGAGGAAAGGCATAGAGGAACCGATCCGTCCAGTCGAGCAGGAATGCAACTGGGGTCAGACGATGAGGAGAGAAGAGTCTGGAACAGAACTGGGGCAGCTGATGGTTGTGAGGCGCTGCAAAGAGGTCCACCTGCGGAGTGCCCCAGCGAGCAAAGATGGAGTGGAGTGTTGAAGGATCCAGAGTCCACTCATGAGGTTGAAGGATGCGGCTGAGATTGTCGGTCAGGGAGTTCTGTTCGCCCTGGATATAGACAGCCTTGAGGAAGAGATTGCGGGCCGTGGCCCAGGTCCAGATGCTGAGAGCCTCCTGAAAAAGGAGGCGAGATCCGGTGCCGCCTTGCTTGTTTATGTAGTACATGGCGACTTGATTGTCTGTGCACAGGAGAAGAACCTGAGGGCAGAGAAGGTGCTGAAAGGCCTTGAGAGCATAGAACATGGCTCTGAGTTCCAGGAAATTGATGTGATGTTGACGCTCCTGAGGGGTCCAGAGTCCCTGGGTGCGTAGATCTCCCAGGTGAGCTTCCCACGCATAGGGGGAGGCATCCGTGGTTATGATCATGGAGTGAGGGGGTAGATGAAAGAGTAGACCCCTGGAAAGATTTGAGGAGTTCAACCACCATTGAAGAGATTGCTGAAGAGACGATGTCACAGAGATGGGATGAGAAAGAAGATCCGCGGTCTGTGACCATTGGTTGGCAAGAGTCCATTGAGGTGTCCTGAGGTGGAGTCGCGCCAGAGGAAGCACATGGACCGTCGAGGCCATGTGGCCCAGGAGGACCATCATCTGTCGGGCAGGAATGGAGTGATGAAGGAGCACCTGACGACAGAGGTGGAGCAGGATCCGTTGACGGTCGGAGGGGAGAAACGCCCTCATTAGTGTGGTGTCGAGAACTGCTCCAATGAACTGAAGTCGCTGTGTGGGAAGCAGATGCGACTTGGGGTAGTTGATCTCGAACCCCAGGAGATGGAGGAAAGAGATGGTGTGATGAGTGGCTTGTAGCACAAGTGGAGACGTAGGTGCTTTCACCAACCAATCGTCCAAGTAGGGGAACACCTGGAGGTTGTGAGACCTGAGGAAGGCCGCCACCACAATAAGGCACTTGGTGAACACCCTGGGCGATGAAGCGAGGCCAAAAGTTAGCACTTTGTACTGATAGTGACGGTGCTGTATCTGAAACCGTAGGTAGCGACGTGAAGTCGGATTGATTGGGATGTGAGTGTAGGCCTCTTTGAGGTCCAGGGAACATAGCCAGTCGTGTTGAGAGAGAAGAGGGTAAAGCGTGGCAAGGGAGAGCATTCTGAACTTCTCCTTGACCAGACACTTGTTGAGGTCCCTGAGATCGAGGATGGGATGAAGGTCTCCTGTCTTCTTGGGAACCAGGAAGTAGCGGGAGTAGAATCCCTGACCCCTTTGGTCCGGAGGCACCTCTTCGATGGCATTGAGAAGAAGGAGGGATTGGACCTCCCTCAGGAGGAGGAGGGTTTGGGAGGAGTGAGAAGCAGACTCTATGGGAGGATTGTCTGGTGGAAGAGTCTGGAAGTTGAGAGAGTAGCCGTGGCGAATGATGTTGAGGACCCATTGGTCTGATGTGATGACCTCCCAACAGCTGAGGAAGATTTGGAGGCGACCTCCGATAGGCTGAGGAAGAGGCAATGATGATAGGAGACTGGCTATGCCCTGGAGGAAAAAGTCAAAAGGGCTGAGATGGTTTTGATGGAGGGAGAGGCTTGGCAGGTTGGTGAGACTGTGAGCGAGCCTGAGATTGATGCTGTTGACGAGGTCGGCGAGGCTGCTGTTGAGGCGGGTTGAGAGGTCTGGCCGAGAACCTGCGCTGGTAGGAAGACTGCTGTCTGTAGGTGCGAGCAGGTGGAGTCTTCTTTTTAGGTTTAATCAGAGTGTCCCACCTGGTCTCATGTGCTGAGAGTTTCTGGGTTGTTGAGTCCAGGGACTCTCCGAAGAGTTCATCACCCAGACAAGGTGCGTTAGCCAGGCGGTCCTGGTGGTTAATGTCCAGGTCAGAGACTCTCAGCAATGCCAAACGTCGCATGGCCACCGCCATGGCAGATGCGCGAGAGGTCAGCTCAAATGAGTCGTTGATGGAGCGAACCATGAATTTCCTGAGTTGGAGGAGGCTGGAAATATGTTGCTGGAAAAGAGGGACCTTACGTTCAGGAAGGTATTTCTGTAAGGAGGAGAGGTGTTGCACCAGATGCTTCATGTAGAAGGAGAAGTGGAAGGTGTAGTTGTTGGCTCTATTGGCTAACATGGCATTTTGGAAAAGGCGCTTACCAAATTTATCCATGGTTTTTTCCTCTCTGCCAGGAGGGGTGGAGGCATATACACTGGAACCCTGAGATTTTTTCAAAGTAGATTCCACCAGGAAGGACTCGTGGGGCAATTGAGGTTTATCAAACCCTGGGATTGGAATAACCCGGTACAAGCTATCCAATTTACGAGGGGCTCCAGGAACCGTGAGGGGAGCTTCCCAGTTTTTATAGAAAGTTTCCCGTAAGATGTCGTGGACGGGCAACTTCAGAAATTCTTTGGGAGGTTGCTCAAAGTCTAGGGCATCGAGGAAAGCCTGAGACTTTTTAGAGTCGGACTCTAAGGGAATGGAAAGAGCTGCTGACATCTCCCTAAGGAATTTGGAGAAAGAGGATTGCTCTGGTTTGGAGACGGTGTCGGTCATGGAGGGTTCTTCGTCGGTTGACGAAGCGTCCTCCTCGGTACCGTGAGGAGAGTCTTCCCACAAATCTGGGTCCCTAACGTCGGGGTGTGTACGTTTGGACATCGGTGTGGAGGGCTCGGCATGGCGAGTCTTTGAAAGAGATTTGCCTGAGCGCACCGAGGCGGTACCGGGTGAGGAAGACCGATGTCGTTCCTGGGACCGGACAGGGTCAGCAGCATCACGGGTATGTACTGTAGGTGTTTCTGCCAAGAGCACCAGCATGGAAGTATTAATCGGTACCGAGGGGGTCGACACCGATGGGACAGTGTGAGGCTCGGACCGGTCCCGTACCGGAAGGTGCGGTGCCAGCAACGCCGGCAACAGTTGTTGGAGCTGTTGTTGCAGCTGCTCCTGTAACTGTGTTTGGAGTATGGCCGCGATGTGGTCGTCCAGGGGAGGCACCGGTACCGCTTTTTTCTTCTTCGGTACCATAGGTGCCGCTCTACGCTCCGGCGATGAGGAGGCCGATGATGAGGCACTCACCGAGATCGGAGCGGAGCGTTTGCGGGGCCGGTGCGGTGCCGGGAGGGCCGGTGTCGCAACCGTGGCAGGAGGGCGCTCAAGGGAAGTGGGAGGCTTCTTAGCCGGCTTACCTGGGCCCAACGACCCCGAGGAAGGGTCCGGTGGTGTTGATGTCGTTGGTGCCGACTTTTGTGGTGCCGTCGACGTCGCAGCCGGTTCCATGGCAGATCCGGTACCAAACAAAATATTTTGCTGGATTTGCCGATTTTTCAAAGTACGCTTTTTAAGTGTAGCACAGCGGGTGCAGGTGTCAGCCCGATGCTCTGGACCCAAGCACTGGAGGCACCAATTGTGTGGGTCGGTGAGGGAGATCGGGCGTGCACACCGCTGGCACTTCTTAAAACCCGGTTGAGGGGGCATGAATGGAAACACGGCCTCCGCAAAATCGAACCCGGAGGCCTGTATGGTGGCAACAGGCCCCGCCGGGGCCGGCCTGAAAAAATAAGGAAAACTCAACGAGTTTTTTTTTTTTTTTTGAAAACAAAAATAAAGGGAATCCGAAAAGAAAATGGAAAAAAAGTGAAAAAATACGCGAGCGGGAAGGCAAAAATTAGTTTTTCAACGGCCATTGAAAACACATGCGTCTTCTTCGCTCTGCGGAAACGAAGAAACTGGGGACCACGCTCTCCTCCGTCGGGCGGGAAGGCACTCGCGCATGCGCGGTGCGGCCAACTAGAACTTTCTAGTTAAAAAGGTCCGTACCGGGGCTCCGTCGGTGACGTCACCCATGCGTTAAGAATATGCTGCCTGCTTGTCCTGGGATAATTGATAAACTGACCTAAGATTAAAAAAAAAAAAATCCAACATGCTTTGCTGACAGATTGTTCAAATATAACAAAAAATCACCAACATTATGGGAATATTTGAGTTCAAGGCAGCCAGCATGAACACTTCCCATGTATGATCGTGTTCCTCTATGACTGGAGTGCTGTAAAGTGTAGTACACATTTTCAACTCAAACTGGAAAAACTTCACTATATGTGTGTCTCCTGTTTAATTAAGCAACTCCAAAGAAGAAAATTAAAACAAATATTTTAATATTTGTGTTAAAACTTGGCAAAGGGAACATTCATTCTGATCTAGCTTTCCTCATAACCACAAAACTCTATAGTACTTTCCAACTTTTATCCAATTTGACCCCCCAATAATGAAAACAAAATACAGACCTTCATTCCCCTTCCGTCCCTCCTCTCCCCAATTATGCAAAGCATAAAGGCAGCAGCAGCAATGGTAGTGATGGTAATGAGAACAATAGCAGCAATCAATGCAGGACCCTGTGTTAGAGGTCTGCACGGGAACGGGGATCGCGGGGATCCCGCGGGTCCCGCGGGGATCCCGCGGGTTCCCCCCCTGGCCCACGGGACTCCCACGGGGACGCCCCCTGGCCCACGGGACTCCCACGGGGATGCCCCCCTGACCCACGGGACTCCCACGGGGACGCCCCCTTGCCCACGGGACTCCCACGGGGATGAAAACAACCTACCTAAATTCTGGCGATGCAAGTCTGGCGTCGCGTCGGGAAATAGCCATGTTGAGCAGTGAGCTCAGCACGTACACAGATGAAAGCCTTGCTTGCTGATTGGTCCGGCGGCCCCGCCCCACCGTGCCGCCGGACCAATCAGCAAGCAAGGCTTTCATCTGTGTACGTGCTGAGCTCACTGCTCAACATGGCTATTTCCCGACGCGGGCATTAGGCTGTTTTTTGTCATTTCGGGTGGGGGATGGCAGCGGCAGCAGCAGCCTGAAAAAGAAATCATCCTGGCCGGGTTCGGTGTCATGCTCCGGAGCTTCTACAGCCTTCCTATCTCCCTCTCCCTTCTACCTGCGGCTCTCTTCGGCAACTTAGCAGCAACGATCGACACAAGCTTCTGGCGTCGGGGCCTACCCTCTGCGAGTCCCGCTTGTTTCAACTTCCTTTTTCCACAAAGGTGGGACTCGTAGAGGGAAGGCCTCGATGTCGGCAGCTTGTCTTGATCACCGCTGCTGACGAGTTGCTTAAGAGAGCCGCGGAGCAGGGGGGTGTTGCCAGGTGCAGGTAGAAGGGAGAGGGCCAGATGCAGGACTCGTGGGTGAGGGAGGAGAAGAGAGAGGGGAGAGAAACAAAAGGAAATATTTCATACTGGGCTGGGCCGGAGTGGAGAGAGGGTGGAAAGATTCTGGCTACAGGGTGCATTAACAAAGGAAAAAGGGGGAAAGCTGAAAATGGAGATAGTGACACAAAGAAGAGAAAGGGTAAGCAGGACCTTCTGAATAAGGATAGAGATACAGAGGGGACATGAAGAGGAGGTGAAATAGAGACATAGAAGTAATGCTGAAAAAGTGTGTGTGGGGGGGGGGAGATAAAGACATTGAAAGGGCAAATGGTGAATATGGGGTAAAGACAAGGACAGAGACAAATGAAGATTCTGAAAAAGTGGTGAGATAGGGATATAGGTGAGATGGACACAAAGAAGGGTGATGCTGGAAAATAGGTGGAATGGTAATTCTGACAGACACAGAAGGGAAATGCTGGATCAAGGAGAGATGGGGCTCAGGCTGGATGGAATGAGGAGAAATGCCTTGTTGGCCCGGAACTTCCTCTCCTACGTCAGAATTGACGTCAGGGAGCGGAATGCTGGTCAGCGCGACGCTTCTGCAGGGAAAGCTTGGGACAGCGGTGGCTTGGGGACTATTCCCCGATGGCGGTGGCAGCAAACCGAGTGGCTTGGGGGAGGGCACGGAGAAAGAAAGAAAGGGGGCAGACAGAGAGACAGAAAGAAGGGGGAACAGGGAGACAGAAAGAAAAAGTTGGGGGAGAGAATGAGGTCTGGAGGAGAGGAAACATACAGGAGGCTGAAAGAAAGGAAGAAAGATTGGATGCACAGTCAGAAGAAGAAAGTGCAACCAGAGACTCATGAAATCACCAAACAGCAAAGGTAGGAAAAATGATTTTATTTTCAATTTAGTGATCAAAATGTGTCTGTTTTGAGAATTTATATCTGCTGTCTATATTTTGCACTATGGCTCCCTTTTACTAAACCGCAATATTGTTTTTTAGCGCAGGGAGCCTATGAGCATTGAGAGCAGCGCGAGGCATTCAGCGTAACTCCCTGTGCTAAAACCTACTATTGTGGTTTAGTAAAAAGGGAGGGGGTGTATTTGTCTATTTTTGTATTTTGTTACCGAGGTGACATTGCATAGAGTCATCTGCCTTGGGAAATGTATATGGCAGATATCTTTGTTTTGTGTTCAAAAGAAAAGGAAATGCATTTCTGGTTTTATTTCTACAGTGTTGAAGTACTTGTTGGCCCTTGCTGTGACTGGTGGGGATCCCCAAGCACCGCCAGCAGAGGACCTCCTCTAGAGATGGTCAGAACTCCCCTCCACCAAGCGCAGCAGTCGCTGGCAGCATCCATGAGCCACTGAGGTGCCAGCATCTGTGACTCAGGGACGCTACTGCTGCCTGCCAAGCTTGGCAAAAGGGACCCCAGGCCAACTGCAAAGGAAGTCCTCAGCTGACAGTTTGTGGGTTCTCATCAGCTGAGTATTTATATTTTATATTTACATTAGAGGTTCTGGTAGAAACCCATTTACAAAGTATGTATTCTTCCCAATTAATATTTCCAAATTAATAGTCTCTTTGCTTATTTGTAAATGGGTCTCTACCAGAGCCTTTAATTCAGTAGCATAATTAAATAAAATAACTATTTCTGAAGTTTATAGGGAAGGATGGTGACGGAGGGGATTCCTCGCGGGGACGGGTGGGGACGGAGGGGATTCCTCGCGGGGACGGGTGGGGACGGAGGGGATTCCTCGCGGGGACGGGTGGGGACGGAGGGATTCCTCACGGGGACGGGTGGGGACGGAGGGATTCCTCACGGGGACGGGTGGGGATGGGTGGGATTTTGGCGGGGACGGGTGGGGACGGGTGGGATTTCTGTCCCCGCGCAACTCTCTACCCTGTGTGTCAATGTGCACTCACAGACTCCAATGAGTAAGAAAGGAATATAAGAAGGGACTTATAGGTGCAACGATGGTCCCTAAGTAATTTCTATGGGGTTCCAAATGCAGATTAGGCACTGAGCACTTATGCACAATTTATAAATAAATTATAAACAGTAGTGTTATTAAGCATTTAATTTAGACCCAGTGTTTTGGTGGCAATGATCTTATAATCATTGGCATAAAAATCTGCTTTACTTAAATTTTAAGTAAGATACACAAGGAAAAAATATAACGCCTTCAGTATCTTACTGAAAGTAAAGGAGGGCTCCATGAAGGTCATGACACTGCTGACCAATGGGTGTCAGTGACATTCATCCCCACCAGCCCACCTTCAAACTTCATTAGGGGGTATCCTCAAGGTTGTGTGCATTTCCAAATACATTCTCTTTTGTCTAAGAAATGCCTTGATCTTCAAAGCATGTGGCTCTTCTCCCAGCCACTTTCTCTTTTCTGTCCTGAGCCTGGGTAGAGAGGCAGAATAAGCAGAAAATAAAAACAAGAAAACAACGGGGGCCACCCCAGAGGTTTCTGGGGGGGTAGGGGCGCCACCATTGGTCCCGGGTCTTGAACTAAAAAACACTACACTAGGTGGTTTTATAGCACTGTTTTTTTACTGGAGCGCTTATGCCAATTGATTTGTTTGATATCAGGCTATAGTCCTCACATTTTCTTTATTGTAAGTTTACACATTATAAAATATACACATACAGTAGAAGTGAGTAAAATTTAGCAGGATATATGCACACGTCTCAGAGCTAATGTAAACACCTATGGCTGTTTTCTGAGAAGGGAGTAACTTTATAAACTTACTTATGCTCATACATTCATTCACATCATAAAATAGGTGTAACGTGAGTGCATATTTATTTATTTAGATGTATTAACCACCTTTATGAACCTACTTTACTAACTACCACATAAGGTTCTAGACTTTAAAAAAAATAACTTTGTACATATAAACATGACAGTAGCTAAAGGCCAAATGGCCCATCCAGTCTACCCATCCGCAGCATTCACTATCTCAGGGGTAGAGAACTCCGGTCCTCGAGAGCCATATTCCAGTCGGGTTTTCAGGATTTCCCCAATGAATATGCATTGAAAGCAATGCATGCAAATAGATCTCATGCATATTCATTGAGGAAATCCTGAAAACCTGACTGGAATACAGCTCTCGAGGACCGGAGTTCCCTACCCTGAACTATCTCCTCCTTTCCCTAAGAGATCCCATGTGCTGTCCCATGTTTTCTTGAATTCAGACACAGTCTTTGTCTCCACCACCTCTACCAGGAGACTGTTCCATGCATCTACCATGCTTTCTGTAAAAAAAAGTATTTCCTTAGATTACTCCTGAGCCTATCACCTCTTAACTTCATCCTATGCCCTCTCACTCTGGAGTTTCCTTTCAATTGAGGATGGCCTCATGCCAGTCATATCTCCTCTCTCCAGCCTTTCCTCCAAAGTCCATACACATCTTATGATGAAGACCATTGACCGTTTTAGTAGCCTTCCTCTAGACTGACTCTATCCTGTTTATATCTTTTTGAAGGTGCGGTCTCCAGAATTGTACACAACATTCTAAATGAGATCTCAACAGAGTCTTATACAGGGGCATCAATACCTCCTTTTTTCCAGTGGCCATTCTTTTCCCTATATACCCAAGCATTCTTCTAGCTTTCACCGTTGCCTTTTCAACCTGTTTGACCACCTTATCATCATCACATACTATCACAACCAAGCTCAGCTCCTCTTTCATACACAAAGATTCTTCGTCCCCTAAATTGTACTGTTCCCTCAGGCTTTTGCTGCCCAAATGCACGGCCTTGCATTTCTTAACATTAAATCTTAGCTGCCAAACTTCAGACCATTCCTCAAGCTTCACTAGGCTCTTCCTCATGTTATCCACACTATCAGGGGTGTCTACTCTATTGCAGATTTTGAAATAATCCGCAAAGAGGCAAATCTTACCAGACAGCTCTTCAGAAATATTGCTTACAAAAATGTTAAAAAGAACAAGCCCAAGAACTGAACCTTGAGGTCCACCACTGGTAACAACTTTTCCTTAGAGTGATCTCTACCCTGTATCGCTTTCCACTCGACCAATTCCTGACCCAGTCCGTCACTTTGGGGCCCATACCTAAGGCACTCAGTTTATTTATTAGATGCCTGTACAGATGGGGATTACTTCAAGGAGTTGTTAGCAGGATGGGAACATCTGGAAAAAGTTGGAAAGCAATGGACAAAACTGAAAGGAGTTATTTTAAGGGCAGCAAACCTTTTCTAAGGAAATAAGCTGAGCTCCCAAATTAAGCTCATAAATGTGTGTCCTATTTTCAGCTGAAAAGTCATTTTAATTTAGGATCCTAAAAGTTACGCTTATAAATTTAACCTTGTCATTTGCCTAGATACACAAAACAAGCCTAATTTAGAAACCTAGTGCTGAATATCAGTGCTATATTCCTAACATTTTCCCCACCTTAAATCCGTCCTTTCACTTTTTATGCTTCTAAATTTAGGTATCAACAAACAACAGTGGAGGTTCAAAGACAAAGGTGTACAATTTTATTCAACAAATCATAGTCTTGTGCGGTGGCTCGACACACACGTGTTTCAGCCGGTACGGCCTGCTTCAGGAGCCTTTTTAACTCAAGATCACAATTTCTCATATAATTAAGAAACTGATGATCCAAACTCAGGAAATCGAACGTGGAATAGAGAAACTCACTGCACATGCCAAATGAATTAAAAAGGCTCCTGAAGCAGGCCGTATTGGCCGAAACATGTGCGTGTCGAGCCACCGCACAAGACTATGATTTGTTGAATAATGAATAAAATTGCACACCTTTGTCTTCGAACCTCCACTGTTGTCTGTTGGGTCTGATTGTGTGTGTGGAGGTTTCTCTCCTGGTTTTTGCTTTGATCTTCTAAATTTAGGTATGAAATTTCAAGTACAAAGGTATGCACTCAGATTTAATCAAGTTTTAAAGAGGCCAATTTATGAGTCTCTTCCTCTTTTTAGTTCTTCTTCCATTTAGTTGATCTTCCTCTCTTGAATTTGCAGCTGGTTAGATTTTAATATAAGTGTAATCTGTGCCTTCCTTTTTTTAATTTAGTTACTTACAGATTTTTCTGTCAATATGTTGGAAACGTAATTTTCTAAATCTCAAATTTAAAAAAATGAATTGGGTAAATCTAAGAGACTAAACATAGTAGAAGGCAGTTGTTCACTACTTAGTCTTACCCAGCAACCAAAATGTACTTTCCATCTGGTTGTTCCTTTAACCTTTCCAGCAGAGAGAGACGTACTTTGGCTTTAGTTCGACCATAGATTTCAATTTCATCTGCAAGCAAGCCTATCTCCTTGGCAAGCACATTAACTGCTTTTGGACTTTGTGCCCGAGAGATCTCGATGTCACTGGAGAAGAAAAACAAACAGGGGGTAGAAAGACTTCTCTCTGCTTGGGTGGTCAACAAAGCACAGTTACTTACCGTAACAGGTGTTATCCAGGGACAGCAGGCATATATTCTCACATGTGGGTGACGTCATCTACGGAGCCCCGGCGCGGACAGCTTTTCAAGCAAACTTGCTAGAAGTTTCAAGTTTGCACACTGCACCACGCATGTGCGTGCCTTCTGCCCACTAGAGGGCGCATCCCACCTCGTGGTCCTCAGTTCCATAACTAGCTTAGAAGCCATCCCCGGGGAGGTGGGCGGGTTGTGAGAATATATGCCTGCTGTCCCTGGATAACACCTGTTACGGTAAGTAACTGTGCTTTATCCCAGGACAAGCAGGCATGATATTCTCACATGTGGGTGACCTCCAAGCCAAACCAAAAAGGGCAGGTGGGAGGATGGCAATTTTAAGAAAACAGATTTTGTAAAACTGACTGGCCAAACCGGCCGTCACTCCTGGACAGAGTGTCCAGACAGTAGTGAGAGGTGAATGTATGAACCGAAGACCAAGTGGCAGCCTTACATATGTCTTCCATCGGGGTGGAACGGAGGAAGGCTATCGAAGCTGCCATTGCTCGGACCTTGTGCCCCGTGACTCGACCCGGGGGAGGAAGGCCAGCCTGAGTATAGCAAAGGGAGATGCACGCCGCCAACCAGTTAGACAGAGTGCGCTTGGAAACTGGGTGCCCTAATCGATTGGGATCGAAGGACAAGAATAATTGCGGGACCTTCCGATGGGACTTGGTGCGTTGAAGGTAAAATGCCAACGCCCTCTTACAGTCAAGCGTGTGAAGCGCCGTCTCGCCAGGATGGGAGTGGGGCTTAGGGAAGAACACAGGAAGGACAATGGACTGATTGAGGTGGAAATCAGAAACAACCTTCGGGACAAACTTAGGATGGGTGCGGAGGACCACCTTGTCATGATGGAATACGGTGAAGGGTGGGTCCGCAACCAAGGCTTGTAGTTCCCCAATCCGCCTAGCGGAGGTGAGGGCAATCAGAAACACCACCTTCCAAGTCAGAAATTTCAAGAGGGACTTGTTGAGTGGCTCAAAGGGTGGTTTCATCAGTTGAGTTAAAACCACATTCAAATTCCATACGACTGGGGGAGGTTTGAGCGGGGGACAAACCCTGAGTAATCCTTTCATGAAGCGTGTCACCAAGGGATGGAGAGACAGAGGGCGTCCATCCAGGTGTTGGTGGAAGGCGGAAATCGCACTAAGATGGACACGCACCGAAGTGGTTTTCAGGCCAGAGCGCGACAAATGGAATAAGTAGTCCAGAACCGAGGGTACCGGGGCCGATACCGGGTCCAGGAGGAAAGAAGAGCACCAGGTGGAAAACCTGGTCCATTTCTGCGAATAGCAAAGCCTCGTCGAGATCTTGCGGGAGGCTTCCAGCACTTCCCTCACTGATTGAGACAGGTCCGGAGGGGTCAGGGAACAAGAAACCAAGCTGTCAGGTGCAATGACTGCAGATTGGGATGTAACATGGATCCTTGATTCTGAGATAGCAGAGAAGGACCGACAGGCAGAAGAAGGGGTTCCCTGGCGCTGAGTTGGAGCAGTAGGGAGAACCAGTTCTGACGCGGCCACCGAGGAGCTATGAGAATCATCGTGGCCGTGGACGATCTGAGGTGTACCAACGTTCGCATGATCAGAGGGAAAGGAGGGAATGCATAGAGGAACTTCCCGTCCCAATCGAGAAGGAAGGCATCCGCCTCCAGACGATCCCGCGAGTACATCCGAGAACAATATAGTGGTAGTTTGTGTGCCTCCGGAGAGGCGAACAGATCTACCTGTGGCGTTCCCCAGCGAGCGAAGACCTCGTGCAGAACTGCTGAGTGTAGAGTCCACTCGTGGGGTTGCAGGAGTCGACTGAGTTTGTCCGCCAGACAATTCAGTTCCCCCTGGATGTAGACCGCCCGGAGGAAGATGTTCCGGGAGGCCGCCCACTCCCAGAGGCGAAGGGCCTCGGAGCAGAGGGGCCACGACCCCGTTCCCCCCTGTTTGTTCACATAGTACATTGCTACTTGGTTGTCCGTGCGGACGAGGACCACCTGGTCCTGTACTACGTGAACGAAGGCTCGAAGTGCTAGGAAGATGGCCCGAAGCTCTAGCACGTTGATGTGACAGCGACGGTCCTCCGCCGACCACAGGCCCTGTGTGCGAAGACCGTCGAGGTGGGCTCCCCACGCGTAGTCCGAGGAGTCCGTGGTCAGAACCTTGCGAAATGGGGGAGTGCGAAACATTAGTCCCGTGGACAGATTTGAAGAGTCTGTCCACCAACTTAGCGATTTCCGCAAAAGCGGAGTCACCGAAATGAGGCGCGACTCCGGATCGCACTCCTGGCGCCATTGTGATGCGAGTGTATACTGAGGGATCCTCAGATGCAGCCTCGCAAATGGCGTGACGTGTACCGTCGAGGCCATATGGCCGAGCAGCATCATCATGCGCTTGGCCGACACCCTTGGTAGTTGAGAGACCTGGCGGCTCATCCGTACCAAGACTTCCAACCGTTGGGTCGGAAGGTAGGAGCGCAGGCGCACCGTGTCCAGCACCGCACCTATGAATTGAAGAGACTGAGCCGGCCTCAACTGAGACTTTGGAAAGTTTATCTCGAATCCGAGGGTTTGCAGGAAGGCAATAGACTGTCGGGTCGCTGAGATAACCTCCTCCCTGGTCGGGGCTTTGATGAGCCAGTCGTCCAGGTAAGGGAACACGTGGAGCCCGCGAGACCTCAGGGCTGCCGCCACTACTACCATGCACTTCGTGAATACTCGTGGGGACGCGGCCAGGCCGAAGGGCAGGACTCTGTACTGGAGGTGTAGGTCTCCCACCTGGAATCGTAAGAATTTTCGGCAGGTGGGGTGCACCGGGACATGGGTATATGCTTCCTTCAAGTCGAGGGAGCACATCCAGTCCCCTTCCTCCAAGAGAGGATACAAGACCGGGAGAGATAGCATTCGAAATTTCTCCCTGGCCAGGCATTTGTTGAGCTTCCTGAGGTCGAGTATGGGGCGCATGTCCCCGGTCTTTTTTGGGACCAAAAAGTAACGGGAGTAAAATCCCGTCCCCCACTGGTCCTTGGGGACCGGCTCGACCGCCCGAAGCTTCAGGAGAGCTTTGGCTTCGGTCAGAAGGGTCGGTAGTTGCGACCGGTTGCACCAGGCTAAACTTGGGGGACTGTCCGGTGGTGAGGACACAAAATTGAGCGAGTAGCCTTCGGAGACGATCCGGAGCACCCAAGCGTCTGAGGTAATCGCGGTCCATGCCTTCCGGAAGGACCGAAGACGCCCCCCGATAGGAAGGGGTTCTGGTGAAGGTGCGGAGGGGAACCCGCCCCGTCCGCTCAGCCCGTCAAAAGGAAGGCGCGGGCTTAGAAGGGCCCTGCGCCGGGGCTTGGGTTTGTCCCCCTCTGCCTCGTTGAGACGAACGTCTCGGAGGCGGTCTTGAGAAGGACGGGGTCGACTTCTGGGGGTACCGGCGCGGCGGAGGCCGGAAAGGTTTCTGTGGCGGGGGCCTAGGTTTGGGGCGGACCAGGGATGCTAAAGAGCGTTCCTGTTCCGACAACCGTTTGGTCGCCGCCTCCAAAGACTCGTCAAATAACTCGGACCCCACACAGGGCAGGTCTGCAAGACGTTCCTGCAGGTTTGGGTCCATGTCGAGGGTGCGAAGCCAGGCCAAGCGGCGCATGGCCACTGCGAGGGCCGACACCCTCGAAACCAGCTCAAAGGTGTCGTACACTGAATGGAAAAGGTACAACCGCAATTGAGACAGGTTGGACATAAACTTATCGAATCCTGCTCTTTTGGAGTCCGGTAACGAGTTCCGATATTGAGGAAGGTCCTTCACCATCCCACGCAAGTAGGAGGAAAAGGTGAAGGAGTAATTTAGAACTCTGGTGGCCATCAGAGTGTTTGAATAGAGGCGACGGCCAAACTTGTCCAGGGTCCGCCCCTCCCTGCCGGGTGGAACCGCCGCAGAAACCCGTGAGGGCTGTGATTTTTTAAGGGCAGGTTCCACCAGGAGGGACTGGTGGGAGAGCTGCGCCTTATCAAACCCTTTCGGGGGAATCGTCCTATACTTTGATTCCATTTTTGACGGGACAGACGTGCCTGTAAGAGGGCTCGACAAGTTCTTCAGCCAGGTCTGCAGGAGGACACTGTTGAGAGGGAGTCTAGGTACCTCTCTAGGGGGAGTGGGAAGGTCCTGTTCCTCTAGAAATTCCTTGGAATATTTGGAACCTACCATCAGGTCAATCCCCAGGGCTTGGGCCATGTCCTGGACAAAAGATGAGAAGGAGGACGGCCTAGCCTGGGGGGACGGGGTTCTCGACCGTCCCACCGAGGAGCGGGGGGAGGCCTCATGGGAATACTGAGGATTCCTAACCGATCCTGAATCCCAGGATCCTCTCTCCACGGCCCTCGAGGGGGAGGGTGAAATCATCCTCCTAGGGGAGTCCCTGGGGGAGGATCCCGGGGTCCGTGGGGTCCTCTCCCGTTTCCTCGGCGAGGCGGCGCGGGAAGACTTTCCCCGAGGTGAGCGGAGGAGCCTCGGATTATCGAGGCGCAACTCCGACACCTGCAGCGCCTCGCCCCCGAACGACGAGGAACGATCGCGCCGAGGCGAGCCCCGGGGTCGCTTAGGCTTCCTCGATCGGCGCCTCGTCCGAGGTCGCCTCGAGGGCGAGGCGTCCGGGGAAGATCCCGAAGCCGAGGAGGAAAGTCGGCGCACTCTGCGGAACTTTTCTTTTGGGCGGACACTGCGCTCAGGAGGCTCCCCCGAGGTCGAGGTCCGGGGCGGGGCCGAGACCGAGGTGGACGGGGCCGCAATACCCGAGACCGAGGTCGCCGAGGCCGGGGCTCCCGAGGTCGAGGGAGCCGAGACCGGGGCCTCCGAGGCCGAGGGCGCCCCGGCCGAGGTCGACGTCGCCGGGCCCGCAGCACGCTGCAGCACTTCCAGGGCTCCCGACAGCTCCGATGAGATCAAGGCTCGAAGGAGATCCTGGAAGGCCGGAATCCCCACGAAGGTGGGGAGTTCCGAGTCCGGGGCACACTCCCTGGAGGGCGACCTCGGTCTCGAGTATTCCCTCGGGGTGTGCGGAGTCGAGGTCCGATGCGGGGCCGGGGTCGACCCACCCGCTTTGGCCTGACTCGAGGATGGCTTCTTTGCTGAAGGGGATGGAACAGAGGACTTACCCGAAGCTGGCTTCGATGACGACGGCTTCGAAGATGAGGGCCGAGGCGACGCCGAGGCCCCCGAGGACGCCGAGGCCGAGGTCAAGGCCGGGGCCGAAGCCGGGGCCGACGTCGAGGCCTTGGGCGGCGCGTCGACGGCGAACAATTCCGCCATTCTGGCCTTACGGCGACGGAGGGCCCTGTTCTGGAAGGTAGCACAGCGATCACACGAGGCTGTTGGATGTTCGGGCCCAAGACAGACAATGCACCACCGGTGAGGGTCGGTGATGGAGAGTAGTCTCTCACACCGGCTGCATTTCTTGAATCCCGTAACAGGACGGGACATCGACGAGAAAAAGAAGAAGGCCGGGAACGACCGACGTTCCCCGGCTCAGGCTTCCGGGAGCCCCCGGAGCCCAACGAAAAACAATTATTATTTTTTTTTTTTTTTTTTTTTTGTAAGACGGACGAAAAATAAAGCAGCACCGCGATTAATCCGATCAATAAACAAACTAAACGCGGCAGCTAGAAGGCAAAAACACTGGAGCTCAGATCCACAGGGCTTTCTTGCTCCGCGGAAAAATTTGAACTGAGGACCACGAGGTGGGATGCGCCCTCTAGTGGGCAGAAGGCACGCACATGCGTGGTGCAGTGTGCAAACTTGAAACTTCTAGCAAGTTTGCTTGAAAAGCTGTCCGCGCCGGGGCTCCGTAGATGACGTCACCCACATGTGAGAATATCATGCCTGCTTGTCCTGGGATAATACAGCATTAACAATCCCAAGCACTGCAACAATACACATACTGTTATCAAAATCCTTTTCAACTAACACCACCAGGAGTTTTCAAAGTAGCTAAAACCAGACAAAGCAAGTTAACAGATAGTGCGTATTATCTAATTAACTCATTACTACAATTGCAGTTTGGGCCGTATGTCATAAGATATTCATATTACCTTAAATAACATGTAGCAGATTATACATATATAATTTTTTAGGAGGGAAAGGAACTACACAATAGAAAGAATATGAGTAGAAAACAAGCCATAAATTGGGGTGTTTTTTTTTTCAATTTCATCCATAAACAGTCTGAAAGCAGCCGCAGCCGAAACAGACAACGTAAGTTTGGGTGTGTGAATGTGAACCAGTGAGAGTTGCTGGGGATTGTCAGAGCTTTCATTCTGAGGAAAAAAAATTATTATTTTTAATTTTTATTTTTTTGATGAAAAAGAAAAGAAACCGAAGTTTAAAGTAAACATAAATTAGAATTTAAAAGAAAGACAATGAGCCAAAAAGGCCAAAAATAGAGTTGACTGGGAAGGCAAATCATTTGGACAGAGTCCAAAAACAACTTCTTCCCTCCGTGGAAAACAAAGAACTGAGGAACCGTGAGCCGTCAGGTGAACAGGCACTCATGCGTGTGCGGTATGGGCAGTCTCAAAGCTTCACAAAAACTTGAAATGACAGTACAGATTAGCACTGTCCATACCGGGCTCCGTGGATGATTTCACCCATATGTGAGAATATGCTGCCTGCTTGTCCTAGGACGGGGGTCGGCAACCTGCGGCTCCAGAGCCGCATGCGGCTCTTTTCCACCTTTGCTGCGGCTCCAGTAGTGTGTCACACAGGCTTACAAGTCCGGCGTCGCGGCGGGAAATAGCCATGCTGAGCAGTGAGCTCAGCACATACACAGATGAAAGCCTTGCTTGCTGATTGGTCCGGCGGCCCCGCCCCGCCGTGTCGCCGGACCAATCAGCAAGCAAGGCTTTCATCTGTGTAGTGCTGAGCTCACTGCTCAGCATGGCTATTTCCCGCCGCGACGCTGGACTTGTAAGGTGCCTGAAAAAGAAATCATCCTGGCCGGGGTCGGTGTCATGCTCCGGAGATCTACAGCCTTCCTATCTCCCTCTCCTTTCTACCTGCTTCCGGCCACATCCCCTGCTCCGCGGCTCTCTTCGGCAACTCAGCAGCAGCGATCGACACAAGCTTCTGACGTCGGGGCCTACCCTCTGCGAGTCCCGCTTGTTTCAACTTCCTTTTTCCACAAAGGCGGGACTCGTAGAGGGAAGGCCTCGATGTCGGCAGCTTGTCTTGATCACTGCTGCTGACGAGTTGCTGAAGAGAGCCGCGGAGCAGGGGGGTGTTGCCAGGTGCAGGTAGAAGGGAGAGGGCCAGATGCAGGACTCGTGGGTGAGGGAGGAGAAGAGAGAGAGAAAGAGAGAGGGGAGGGAAACAAAAGGAAATCTTTCATACTGGGCTGGGCCGGAGTGGAGGGAGGGTGGAAAGATTCTGGCTACCGGGTGCAGTAACAAAGGAAAAGGGGGGAAAGCTGAAAATGGAGATAGTGAAACAAAGAAGAGAAAGGGTAAGCAGGACCTACTGAATAAGGATAGAGATACAGAGGGGACATGAAGAGGAGGTGAAATAGAGACATAGAAGTAATGCTGAAAAAGTGTGGGGGGGGGAGATAAAGACATTGAAAGGGCAAATGGTGAACATGGCGTAAAGATAAGGACAGAGACAAATGAAGATTCTGAAAAAGTGGTGAGATAGGGATATAGGTGAGATGGACACAAAGAAGGGTGATGCTGGAAAATAGGTGGAATGGTAATTCTGACAGACACAGAAGGGAAATGCTGGATCAAGGAGAGATGGGGCTCAGGCTGGATGGAATGAGGAGAAATGCCTTGTTGGCCCGGAACTTCCTCTCCTACGTCAGAATTGACGTCAGGGAGCGGAATGCTGGTCAGCGCAACACTTCTGCAGGGAAAGCTTGGGACGGCGGTGGCTTGGGGGCTGTTCCCCGATTGCGGTGGCAGCAAACCGAGTGGCTTGGGGGACGGCACGGAGACAGAAAAAAGGGGGAACAGGGAGACAGAAAGAAAAAGTTGGGGGAGAGAATGAGGTCTGGAGGAGAGGAAACATACAGGAGGCTGAAAGAAAGGAAGAAAGATTGGATGCACAGTCAGAAGAAGAAAGTGCAACCAGAGACTCATGAAATCACCAAATAGCAAAGGTAGGAAAAATGATTTTATTTTCAATTTAGTGATCCTGTATATAGCATTAAGATAAGAAACAATATATGCAGTGTTAGATTTGTTTTATAATGGTTTTGCGGCTCCAAGTTTTTTTTTCTTTTCGAAAACGGGTCCAAGTGGCTCTTTATGTCTTAAAGGTTGCAGACCCCTGTCCTAGGATAACTGGAATGAACACAACAGTTTATTCAACTTGATAGTGGTTCACAGCAACTATGTACAAAATGTCTCGGTCTGGTTCAGGTAAATCAATAAGGGAAGGGGACTAGGGACTCACATACCACCTTTTTGTGGCTTTGGCATTGAAAGCCAACATTCAAACAAGCGGGCACTGGAGGATTAAGTGACTTGCCCAGGGTCACAAAGAGCAGCACTGGGATTTGATCTTACAACCTCTAGGTACAGAGGCAGCAGCTCTACCAGTGAGCCACACCTTCCCCTTTTTCTCCATACAAACAGTTGAGTTCCTCTGCCCACTCCCTGGGTAACTCAGAGAGCCTCCCTCCAAATATCAAGCCTGGGCAGGAGCCAGGAATAATCACAGACTTCTCTTTTTCATTCTCTCTCTCTCTCTCTGTTCCCTCCTGGAAGATTAGGAGTCCCCTCCGATCACTGACGGGAAAACGAACAACCAGAAGTCAAAAACTGCCTAATGAAGTCTCTTTTATACTCTTCACCCCCCCCCCAAAGAGGAAAGAACCTCCTGCTCCTAATCTTCAAACTGTGCTAAGCACAGTCTGAAATCTCAGTGACCCCCTGGAAAATCCTACACCACTGTAGGCTATACGGTCTAGAAATTCAATGTTATGCTATTCAGTGTCAAGCATTTTCCAGGGGGAGGGGGTCACATTAAAACTATACAAGCATAAAATAACAAATTTTCTATATATTATAATGTTGTAAAATTCATCTTTTGAAGCTGGAGTTAGTACATTTTTACTGACTCCAGCTTTACAGCCCTGAATATAACTGTGTACTACTGTAATTTTACCAATATGTTAGCAGCATTGTTAGTGGCTACAGCAACATATGTAGTTGTCAGTAGTCACTTATTGATCACTTAAAGGAGTGCAGGAATCAAAAAAGGAATGTAAATCAGTATATCAAGCACTAATAAACTCGAGACTTGCATTAGGGCTTCCTAAACCTGTCATGATGATTACACAGCCAATTGGGTTGGTTGAGATCATGAATACCTAATATACGTCCTTGAAAAAAAACCATCAGTTTGACATTATTTTACTAAAAAAAATTAATAAAATACAAAATCTAAAATGCAGTGTTAACAAATCAAAGAAATTGTACCAAAAATAAAATAGCTCACTTGTCAAGGCGCATGTAAGCGTCAATCCACAAATACAGTATACCTGATCTGAAAAACTTACACCCTTATTAGTCTTCATATCCTATAAAAGTTATTAGGGGAACACAAGTACACATGAGCAAGTACAGACACACACACACAGAGCAATATAAGAGGTCTTTTTGTCTTTCCGAAACTGCTCAAAAAATATAAGTGCAACAAAAATAAATCTCTCTCTGCCACCAATTAGCCTAGCATACAAAGCAATAATAAAAATCTAAACCTTTCCAAAGAACCCTTCAAATATCTCAACATTGTCTTGTTTGGAGCAGAATGTTCTATCTCAAGAGAATTTTATTTTTAAAAAAAATCTGTTATGCTTAATTTCTAATGTTCTCCAACAGCCAAACTAAGCAAAACCTTTTCATTTTAACAGAATGGCAGCCCATATCTCAGAAAGCAACTATTTCCATCTGGCAATGTGACCAGAGCTGTGCAAAACCTTTTACATCAACTATCATTAATCTGTGACTGATCATCAGATGGAGTGGATCAGTAACATTTAATATTTACGGACTGAGAACTTCACTAAAGCAGTGCTGCAAAATCATGTCAAAATGCTGGCAATAGTAAGAGTAATATCATTAAAACACCAAATAGTTAAAGTTGAGTAGAGGACAATACAGACAAAACTGCAAAGAAAGTAATTTTAATTCTTATATTTTTCTGGAATTCCATCTGCCTGCAACTTTAACACAAGAACATAAGAATAGCCTTACTGGGTCAGATCAATGGTCCATCAAGTCCAGTAGCCCATCCACACGGTGGCCAATCCAGGTCACTAAGTACCTGGCAAAACCCAAGGTGTAGCAATATTCCATGCTACTGATCCAGGGCAAGCAGTGGCTTCCCCCATATCTTTCTCAATAACAGACTATAGACTTTTCCTCCAGGAAACTGTCCAAACCTTTCTTAAAACCAGCTACAATATATGCTCTTACCACATCTCTTCTCTGAGTAAAAAATTATTTCCTCCTCAATTATCTTAAGTGCATCATGGCAATTTTTAAAAGGATTTGCATGGATAAGAAAACTGCCTCTAAATTACACCTTTCTTAAATTGAGGTAAAAGTTCATGCTTTATTTCACAACCTACTTATTTTTACCTTCATGTAAATAGAAACATTTCTGGAGGCTGGGGAAGAAAACTACATATAGTTGGGGTTTTTTTTTATTTTCAAAGCTGTGTCTGTAGTTTTGGTCAGAAATGTAGCCACAGAGTTAAATGCAAATATTTGTTCTTTTTCCTTAGGAAATTTTCAAACTAAAAGTGGACATCAAGTTTCATTCTGAAAACTGGGGCAAAGCCTGTTATGCAGATGGTTTGAAAATTGCCTTTCAGGAGGAAGTAACGTCATCCAACTTGAAAGAGGCCTAAATCCAGAGCTACAGAGAGACTTCGGTTAAATCTTTCCCTTTCAGTGCCTGATTTCTATTGATCTTTCATCTGCTGTTGACACAATTAGAAACATAGAAACATAGAAATAGACGGCAGATAAGGGCCACGGCCCATCAAGTCTGCCCACTCCAGTGACCCTCCCTATCTATCTTTGCGGATAGATCCCACATGTCTATCCCATCTGGCCTTAAAATCTGGCACACTGCTGGCCTCAATAACCTGAAGTGGAAGACTATTCCAGCGATCAACCACCCTTTCAGTGAAGAAGAACTTCCTAGTGTCACTGTGCAGTTTCCCGCCCCTGATTTTCCACGAATGCCCCCTTGTTGCCGCGGGACCCTTGAAGAAGAAGATGTCTTCTTCCACCTCGATGTAGCCCGTGAGATACTTGAATGTCTCGATCATATCTCCCCTCTCTCGACGTTCCTCGAGTGAGTAGAGCTGCAACCTTCTTATAGATAGACTCCACTCTATTGGCATCAGGGATAAGGTCCTCTTTTGGTTTAAATCTTACTTTGCAAATCGCTCTTTGATTGTGTCCTTTAACAAATACAAACTTACAAATAATACAAACTTCTCTGAAATACATTGATCTTTCCCTTCCTATTTTTTTTCTCATAAGTGTCTTATTTACTATCAACAACTTATGTTCTCTTCCTTTTCTTTCTTTTTGTTTTAATATATGTTTGTAAGGTTAGTCTTTAATATGTTTTATAAGATTTAGTCTTTGTTGTTTATCTTGTTGTCCCCTAAAAATTTTTAATTTTTTTTGATATGTACATCGCTTAGAATTTTGAATATGCGATCAATCAAATCCATAATAAACTTGAACTTGAAACTTGTAATTAGTAGTGAGCCAAAATCTCCTGGAAGGTGTTAGAAGAGCAAAGACAAACAAAAAGCAAGTGTAAGAATGAGCCCCACCCCAAAATATAAGGTTTTGGAGGGGTAATGTTGAAGCAAACAAGCCCCAATGATATAATGTGGCGGCCTTACTATCCGCAGGTTCTGGATTCAATACCCTCATAGAAGATTCTCAGTAGGAAGTGAAATTACTGACAATGACAGCCAAAAGTGATTTCATAAAGAATATAATGTGCAGAAATAGGCTTAATATTACAGAAAGGCAATGTTACAGAGTTATACATCCAGCATGTACTGGATTACAAATGTACAGAAATAAATAGACATAAGCTTTACAAATACAGAGTGGATTCAGAAACTGCTTGTGTGTGTGTGAGAGAGAGGACAGTTTACCTGCATTAATTTGTGTTTGGATAGGTGAGAGGCTGTCCAAGAAGACAGGGAAAGTAAGCCAAGGTCCAGGTACCAGAGAGAGAGAGAAGGGAAGGAGTGATGGTCCAGGCTTCAGGTTCCAGAGAGAGAGAAATTCATCTCACATTTATAAGTTTGAAGCCTTTTCTAAAAATAGAATCTATTCAAGTTAAGTACCCCTATACCAGGGATCTCAAAATCCCTCCTTGAGGGCGCAATCCAGTCGGGTTTTCAGGATTTCCCCAATGAATATGCATTGAAAGCAGTGCATGCACATAGATCTCATGCATATTCATTGGGGAAATCCTGAAAACACAACTGGATTGCGGCCCTCAAGGAGGGACTTTGAGACCCCTGCCCTATACTGTATTTTGTAAACTATTTGAAACAATGGTAATTAAAGTGAGTGGGGTGTGAGAGACTGAAGAAGAAAAGAGGACGTTTTCGCAAGCAGACTTGCTTGAAGACCTTCAAGCTTGCGATTGACCCGCGCATGTGCGTGTGCCCCTCCCGCCCGACGGCATGCGTCTCTTCAGCGTGGCCGCAGTTCAGATAGCTAGCAAAGAAGCCAACCACGGGGAGGTGGGTGGGTTGCGAGAATATCTGCCTGCTGTCCCTAGATAACACCTGTTACGGTAAGTAACTGTGCTTTATCCCAGGACAAGCAGGCAGCATATTCTCTACATGTTGGAGACCTCCAAGCTAACCAGAATAGGATGGAGAGAGAGTTGGCAATTTAGGAGAACAGATTTTGCAAAATGGACTGGTCAAAAAGCACAGTTACTTACCGTAACAGGTGTTATCCAGGGACAGCAGGCATATATTCTCACATGTGGGTGACGTCATCTATGGAGCCCCAGCGCGGACAGCTTTTCAAGCAAACTTGATTGAAGTTTCAAGTTTGCTATGCTGCACCACGCATGTGCATGCCTTCTTGCCCACTAGAGGGCGCATCCCCACCTCGTGGTCCTCAGTTCAGTTTTTTCCGCGGAGCCAGAAGCCCTGAGGAGCTATCGTGGCACTCGTGCCTGTCAAGATTCTTCAGAATCAGAAGAAATGGAGAGAACGCATACAGAAACAGGTTCGTCCAGTCCAGCAGAAAAGCATCCGCCTCGAGCTGAGAAAGGTGTAAACCCTGGAGCAGAAGCAGGGCAACTTGTGATTGAGGGGGGAAGCGAACAGATCGACGTCCGGAGTCCCCCTACAAGCAAATACTTGACGCAGGGTCAAGGAATGGATGGACCACTCGTGAGGCTGCAGAAGACGACTCAACCTGTCCGCCAGACAATTGTGCTGGCCCTGAATGTATATCGCTCAAAGGAATATGTTGTGGCGGATGGCCCAATCCCAGAGCAGTATCGCCTCTTGGCACAGGGACAGGGACCGCGTGCCCCCTTGTTTGTTGATATAATACATGGCGACCTGGTTGTCCATGCGGATCAGCACTACTCGGTCACAAAGCAGGTGAAAAAAGCTTTCAGGGCGAGGAAAATCGCTCGAAGCTCCAGCAGATTGATGTGCCAAAGGCGGTCAGCACTGGACCAAAGACCCTGAGTGCGAAGACCGTCCAGATGAGCCCCCCAAGCATAGGTCGATGAGTCCATCATGAGGACCTTCTGCGGAGGGGGGGCATGAAACAGAAAACCTCTGGAAAGATTGGAAGAGAGCATCCACCAACGGAGAGACTTCTTCAACAAAGGAGTCACGACAATGAGTCGAGAGACAGGATCGCGATCTTGGTTCCACTGGGACACAAGAGTCCATTGTGGAATATGGAGGTGAAGTCTGGCAAAAGGAGTCACGTGAACTGAAGAGGCCATGTGACCCAGGAGGAAAATCAGGAGCCGAGCCGGGGCCGAGGACAGATGGGCCACCCTCTGGCATAAACGAACAAAGGCCTCTTGACGAGGCCAAGGCAAGAAGGAGCAGAGACAAATCGTGTCCAGGACCGCTCCAATGAATTCCAGAGACTGGGACAGACAGAGGTGGGACTTGGGGAAGTTCACCTCGAAGCCGAGACTCTGAAGGAGCAAGATGGTCTGATTCATCGCTTGCAGAACTTCGTGGCGCGAGGACACTTTGATCAACCAGTTGTCGAGATAGAGAAACATCTGCAGGCCGCGGAGACGCAGGACCACAGCTACCACAACTAGACATTTTGTGAAAACCCTCGGAGAGGCCGCCAGGACGAAGGGAAGAACACGATATTGGAGGTGGAGATCCCCCACCCAGAATCTCAGATACCGGCGAGATGCCGGGTGTATCGGAATGTGCGTGTACGCCTCATTGAGGTCCAGTGAGCACAGCCAGTCCCCCTCGTCCAAGAGGAGGTACAAAGTAGGACGGGTGAGCATTCTGAACAGCTCCTTGACCAGAAACTTGTTCAGAGCACGGAGGTCCAAGATCGGATGCAGATCCCCCGTCTTCTTGGGTACCAGAAAGTACCAGGAATAAAATCTGGTATTCCACTGGTCCGGAGGAACCTCTTCGACTGCCCGAAGGCGAAGAAAGGCCTGAGCTTCCTGCAGAAGGAGAGGCAGCTGAGATTGGGCAGAAGGAAACTCTCTTGGAGGAAGGTCCAGGGGCATGTGACTGAAGTGAAGGGAGTACCCCTCCCGGATGATGGAAAGCACTCAACTGTCGGTGGTAAGACTTCCCACTGGGTATAGAAATGATGGAGGCGACCCCCAATGGGGAGGAGGGAAGGCTCCAGGAGGAAGGGAGCCCGAAGGCTCAGACTGGAATTGTCAAAAAGACGGCCCAGGCTTAACTGGAGCCGGTGGCTGGGCCTTAGCCTGACACTGCTGCTGTTGCTGCGGCCGCTTCGAAGGAGGCCGAGAGAATGCAGGAGTAGATTTCTGCGAATACCTCTGGGGAGGAATTTTGTACTGCCGAGACGGAGGGGTCTTCGGCTTAAGTCTCAGCAGAGAGGCGAAGGACCGTTCGTGTTCCGAGAGGCGCTTAGTGGCCACCTCTATATAATCATCAAATAGTTCATGACCCACGCAAGGGAGATTGGCCAAACGATCCTGGAGATTCGGATCCATATCCACAATCCTGAGACAAGCGAGACGATGCATGGTGATCGCAAAGGCCGTGACCCTCCAGGACAACTCGAAGGCATCATAGGCCGCCTGAAACATATAGAGGTGGAGCTGGGAGAGCGTCTCTTCGAGGAAACGAAACTCCTGACGTCGAGAATCCGGCACGTCTGCCCGGAACAACTGGAGGGCTTCCACACAGAACCGGAGATAGGATGTGAAGATAAAGTTATAGTTGAGGACACGGTTCACCATCATTGAGTTTTGATAAAGACGGCGACCAAACTTGTCCATCGTACGGCCCTCCCGACCCAGAATGATGGCAGCGTATACCTTTGAGGGGTTGGATTTCTTCAAGGAAGATTCAACCACCAAGGATTGGTGAGAAAGCTGAAAACTTTCAAACCCCTTGACCGGGATCGTCCGGTAACGGGACTCCAATTTGGAAGGAACAGCCAGGACCGCATAAGAGGTCTCCAGGTTCCGGAGAAATGTTTGCGGAGAACCTGGTGCAATGGCAAGCGCAGTGCCTCACGGGGCGGATAAGCAACACCCATTTCCACCAGGAATTCCTGGGTATAACGGGACTCAGATTGGAGGTCCAGGTTCAAGGCCTCGCCCATGTCATAAATGAAACGAGTGGAGGAGGAGTTTCGAGAAGAAGACTCATCCTCCTGAAGAGAACCCGAGTGAGATCTGGGGCAGCAGAGAAAGAGGAAGAAATTTCCCTCGAATAGCATGCCAGAGCCTCAGAGTCCCGCGAATGGGAGATCGAGGAGGCTCAACTAAATCGCCTCGGGGGCATCGAGGAATAACCCCACATAGGATGAGTCGGTGAGGACCCCGGAGTCCGAGGGACCATCTTGTGGAGCCTCGGAGAAGATGGGGAAAGGAAAACTCCTCCACCTGCTTTGAAGAAGACCCCTTGGTCATCAGCCCCGAGGGGGAATGCAAAGTAGAGTCCAACTCAAGGGCAAGGGTGTGCCTAGAAGGTTTTGCGGTCGGAAACTTGCCCCGCAGGGGCGGAGAAGACCGCAGCTTTTTAGAAGGGGCAAACCTCGTCAAAGAAGCGGGCGAAAAGCGGGCTCCTGTCATGGGTCCCCGGAAAGACACAGGCCCCGATTCCTGAGACGAAGAATTGCTCGAGGGAACCCTGCGAGTCTTGCGGGCATGGCCCCGAAACACAAGAGAAGGACGCTCAGGCTGGTCAGACCGGGGCTGGGTCGAGACTGAGGTCAGAGACGTCGAGGTCGGGACTAGTTGGCTCACCACCGAGGAAAGCTGTGATGTAAGGATAGCCTTAAGCATGTCCTCGAACATAGGCACTGAAACCAAATTCTGGGTCACAGGTGCAGCAGTGCGCTCCTTCGGGGGCGACCTCGAAGAAGAGTATTCCCTACTTGAGGAGGCACATTTAGAATGAGGTTTCGAAGATGCCGACGAGGCGGCACTTGCATGAGACTCAGAGGTAGGCTTCTTTGCCGGCACACCTGAGGAGGAAAAAGGAAACTTACCCGAGTAACAGGAGGAGCTGAGGACGAGGGGGACTTTGAGGCCAAGGCACCCAACACCTGTGCTGAGGCCGAGCTCGAGGCCTGTCCCTCAGGATCCATAGAGGCAAAAAGTTGAAGAATCTTGGCCACCCTCCAACGAAGAGCCCGCGGTTGCAGAGTCGCACAACACGGACACGACTCAGCACGGTGCTCCGCACCCAAGCACTCCATACACCAATGAAGAGGATCGGGGATGGAGATAACCCGGTTGCACCTAGTGCAGTTCTTGAACCCGGTGTGAGGCCGGGACATAAGAAAAAAGACGGCCGCAGCCCTACGAGGCCAGGCGGCCAGAGCAAGACCGGAGACCCGGTCAAAAAGACACAAAAGAAATAACAAAGACGCGAGCACAGCAACTCAAACTGGTGTCATCCAGGATTGCGTCAGAATCCTGGGACAAAAGTGGCATGAAATCTGACATTTCATCTGATCCATCATGATCCAAAAGGTCACTGGAGTCAGGGGCCAGCTTGCTTACTCAAGAAGCAAACACCGGTGAAGAAGATGATCCCCTAGGTCATAGAAACACAGAAACATGATGGCAGATAAAGGCCAAATGGCCCATCTAATCTGCCCATCCACAGTAATCATTATCTCTTTCTCTCTCTGAGAGATCCTATGGCACTATCCCAGGCCCTCTTGAATTCATACAGTCTCTGTCTCCACCACCTCTACTGGGAGACTGTTCCAAGCATCTACCACCCCTTCGATAAAAATGTATTTCCTTAGATTACTCCTTTTAACTTCATCCTATGCTCTCTCATTCCAGAGCTTCTTTTCAAATGAAAGAGACTCGACTCATGCGCATTTACATTACATAGGTATTTAAATGTCTCTATCATATCTCCTCTCTCCCACATTTCCTCCAAAGTATACAGATTGAGATCTTTAAGTCTGTCGCCATACTTCTTATGATGAAGACCACATACCATTTTAGTAGCCTTCCTCTGGACCAACTTCATCCTTTTTATAACTTTTTGAAGATGCGGCCTCCAGAATTGTACACAATATTCTAAATGGAGGTCTCACTAAAGTCTTATACAGGAGCAATAACTCCTTTTTTCCTACTGGCCATACCTCTCCCTATGTAACCTAGCACCCTTCTAGCTTTCGCTGTCACTTTTTCAACTTATTTAGCCACCTTAAGATCATCACATACAATCACACCCAAGTCCCTCTCTTCTGTCATGCACATAAGTTCTTTATCCCTTAACTGTACTGATCCCTCGAGTTTTTGCAGCCCAAATGTATGACCTTGCATCTTAGCATTAAATTTTAGCTGCCAAATTTCAGACTATTCTTCAAACGTCACCAGGTCTTTCTTCATGTTATTCACACCATCCTGGGTGTCTACTCTATTGCAGATTTTGGTATCATCCGCAAAGAGGCAAATCTTACCCAACAGCCCTTCAGCAATATCGTTTATAAAAATGTTAAAATCGAGGGTTTTGAGGCAGATAGAGGCTTTTGAAAATAAAATCATTTTAAATCCAGTATGGCTACCAGTAATATTGCACCAAAAATGGCCCATGGAGACTTTTTGAAAAGTTCAAAAACACAAAAAAAGGGGATGTGGGAGGTTGGAGACGTGAGCCCTAACCCCAGAAACCTTCAAAATCGGTATTTTCAGACCCACCCTGATTCTTCCATTGGAATGCATGGGGCTGTACTCACAGTTCTCTGCTGGTGCCTGCCTACAGCTTTTTTCAATGCAATTGAAAATGTGAAAAGGACTCTTCCAGACCACGGACTCTTCAGGTTGCCAGCCAGGTAGACCGACTTCCACCTACCAGGGACCTTGGAGCATGACAGGGGTCATGTAAACCGCTCTGAATTGACTCCCCAGTCATTAGTAGCAGTACAGAAGCTCTCAATAAACAAACATAAATATGCAGCCGGTGACCTGATACCTGAAGAGTTCTTACTCATGGCACCTATAGCCTACGCTCAAACCACTGAGAAACTCAGAAAGCGAGCTGGCTCCCAGGGGAATGGTCCCCGAACCCAGAAGAAAAAAATAGGTTTTCAAGTTTTTATTAAAATTTGATTCCATCGCTTATCAAAGCTTCTAAGCAAATTACAGGTAGGCTATAAAGGGGATTAAAATTAAAAACCTCAATAAAAATACAAATAATTGTAACATAAGCTGCCTATCCAGGTCAACCGAAAGGCTTGCCCTGCAGAGCTGCAGACCAGCACAGCAGATCTACAACCTTTCCCAGGCAGAGAATTCCCAAGAATGAGGTCTCAGGACACCAAAGCCTCAGAAAAAAATGAACTTTAAACACAAGAAAGCAAAAAAACTAAGCAGAACAGATCTTCACAATTCACTTGCAATGAAAAAACTGAGGTATGGACTGGAGCTCCGCCTCTAGGGGGAGGTGCTCAAAGCTATAAGTATTCTCACTCTGCTAGCCCAGTTTGCAGAAGGGATAAATCACCACACATACGGAATCCAGAGTAGATTTAACTGAATTTGACTTTCAGAACCTCCCTTCCAGGATTTCCCTTTGTCATCGGTACACACATGTACCGAGACAGCAGGCTTCTCCCCAGCAGTGTCTAAAATCTTATTTCGATGATGCGGAAGATCCGCTACCTTCGCACCAGCCACCCAGATATCTGCATGCCTAATGATCGAATCTCCCTTACTAAACAGCAACCTAAAATTAACTGTATTTTATTGTTCAATATTTTTTTTCATTATACATTAAAAACATCTGCTCATATTCTATAAACATTTTCGACTTCTCAATCCACAGGTCACCTGCCTATGACCAATCTTTATGTAAATTTGTGCTTCACCTTCACAGTACACCTGCATAATACATAGCTAAAGAAAGAAAAAGTAACCTTTCATACAACTGTTCAAGGCACACTATAACAAAACATTCATTTATGCACTTTTTTGGCTAAATGAGCACCTCACCATATACTTGTTAGCCTGTAGTAGCAAGGACAACAAGAAGGCTGGGGATACTGCAGATTAAAAAGATTTGTTAAGGATTGAGCTTTCAAACACAAGAATCCATTTTGTCAAATTTTGTTGAAAAGATAAAACAGAAATCAATTTTTATAGCTCTTGCACAGTTAACTATTTCAGACCATACAAATCTGCACATACCTGGGAACTGGGGAAAGGGGCTGAAGCTTCAAACAACGAAGATTCCACTTCTTGTACTGCTGTGCTTGGATCCATTGCTTACAGCTTTTTATGACATTCTTGAAATACAAAAGAAAATACTCACTTCACATCACAATACATAATTGCCTATTTTGATATGAACTATATCAAGCATCCCACCTTTCTTTGATGATTACCTCAAGGATGCCCAGTCCCTCCTGCCAGACACCCCAAGCCCACCTGTATCCCCAACTTTTTTTGATGGTCAGCCGACCGGGTCTTTCTTGCATCTTGGGATGCACCGCGGAGGGGCTAAGGCCCTGATAGGCCCAGGCACTTAATGCACTGGGAGACAGGCCTAAGATTCCAGTTGGCCCAAGTGTCTAAGGCCCCTCCTATGGGAGGGGTCTTAATAGCTTGGGCCAATCAGGGTCTTAGCCCCTCCCCGCTGCATCCAGTGAAAGCGGGCCTGCCAGCCAGCCATCTAAAAAAAGGTAGGGGGGGTCCAGGTGGGCTACCTTTGGGGAGGTGTCCGGCAGGAGGAACTGGGCATCTCTCCTGCCAGCAATCATTCGGGGGTTCAGGGAGGAGTGTCCGGCAGGAGACATTGGGCATCTCTCCTGCCAGCGATCATTGCCAGGGGAAGGGGGGCTGTCCAGCGGGAGAGATTGGGCATCTATCCTTCCAGTGATCATTGCGAGCGGCTTCGGGGGTGTCTGGCAGGAGGGATTGGGCATCCCTCCTGCTGCAGTCTTCGCGGGGGGAAATGGGTTCCCCGATTCTCTAACTGACGCTTATGACAGACGCCGGTTAGAGAATCGTGCTGTTAGGCGAAGGACTGGCCCCTCCTATGCCTAAAAAGTCTTGGTTTGGGGGTTTAGGTCTTGGGCAAATTTTTGGTCTGGAATATGTTTAAAAGATAGATGTAGTGGTGGTCTGGGTGATTAAATGCCTGAACGTATAGGTAGGCCATTCTCAGAAAAAAAAACACCACCACATTTTGGACCTTTTTTTTTTTTTTTTTTTCGAGAATGGGCATTTCCCTGCTGCTGACTTTGGGTGCCTAGTGCCTTAGGCCAAAAGGGGACTTTGACTTTTTATTTAAATGTCCCTCCACATATATAACTGGGAGCCCTGCCCATGTACTTCCCATGTTCTGGTCACAGATATGCCCATATTGCATTTGTGTGCTAAAGCACTTCACACCTCTTATTGAATAACATTTGTTAATATAAGTGAGTACTATTTTTTGCTCTCAAAATTACTCTTCTATAGGGTACACTCTAAATTCACAATTTCTTAAACTTAATTAACATAAAACTCTCGTGCACTATAGTGTAAACATGTGAAGTGTCCAGAAACCATACCAACTGCATGCAAGCCACTGCAGAGTTATGCTGGGGACCATCATAACACTTCCTAGTCCCCTTACCCCCAAATAAGTGAGCAAACAGACAGCTGGAGCAATGAACTTTCTTACAGCAGCTTCAATACTCCAGCTGCTGTAAGAAGGTAATTTAGATTTGCGGCTACAGGACAGGGAGGTTTGTCGGGCCGGGCCTTTTCTGTTGTCAGTCGGGCGGGGAAGCGCCACAAAGGCAAGGGACAGGGAGGGAGAAAGGGAGGAAAGGTGAAGTGGAGAGGAAAAGACGCTTAAGGTAAAACTGAGGGGGGGAAGGATGCTGAAAACACTGGGGAAGACAAAGGGGTGGAGAAGGACGCTGAAAGGACATGGAGAAGACGGGGGGAGGGAGAAGGACGCTGAAAGGACATGGGGAAGACAGAGGGGTGGAGAAGGATGCTGAAAAGACATGGGGAAAACAGAGGGGGAGAAGGACACTGAAAGCACATGGGGAAGACAGAGGGGGGAGAAGGATGCTGAAAGCACATGGGGAAGACAAAGGGGTGGAGAAGGACGCTGAAAGGACATGGGGAAAATGGGGGGGGAGAAGGACGCTGAAAGGACATGGGGAAGACATAGGGGGAGAAGGACACTGAAAGGACATGGGGAAGACGGGGGGTAGAAGGACACTGAAAGGACATAGGGAAGACAGAGGGGGGAGAAGGACACTGAAAGCACATGGGGAAGACAAAGGGAGGAGAAGGACACTGAAAGCACATGGGGAAGACAGAGGGGGGAGAAGGACTCTGACAGGACATGGGGAAGATGAAGGGGAGAAGAACGCTGAAAGGAAATGGGGAAGAGAGAGTGGGGAGAAGACGCTGGCAGGGAAGAAGACAGAGATGCCAGACTATGGGGGGAGTGGAGGGAAGAAGATGGGTGCCAGACCAATTTGGAAGGGGGGAGAAAGGGAGAGGCACAGTAACAGAGTAAATGGAAGACGCAGAGAAAAGAGAGATAGTGGATGGAAGGAATTGAATGAGAACATGAGGAAAGCAGAAACCAGGCAACAAAGGTAGGAAAAAAATTCTATTTCTTTTTTTTTTTTTTTTGCTTTAGGATAAAGTAGTATATTAGTTGTGTTGATAAAAATTTATAAACATTAGAGGCTCTGGTAGAAACCCGTTTACAAAGTATGTATTCTTCCCAATTAATATTTCCAAATTAATAAAGTCTTTTTGCTTATTTGTAAATGGGTTTCTACCAGAGCCTTTAATTCAGTAGCATAATTAAATGAAATAACTATTTCTGTAGTTTATAGGGATGGGTGGGGACGGAGGGGATTCCTCGCAGGGACGGAAGGGATTCCTCGCGGGGACGGAGGGATGCCTCGCGGGGACGGGGGGGATTCCTCACGGGGACTTTGGCGGGGACGGGTGGGGATGGGTGGGATTTCTGTCCCCGCACAACTCTCTACTGGGGAACCTTCCATGTAGCGTCAGGGGTGGCGGGCTTCCCAACTCACGAGGTACATGTGGTGGGGTGCCCTGGCCACCGGCATCTGCTGCCAACGAGGCCTCCCCATCGCTCCGGCCTGCACAACACTTGCACAGGCCAGCCGCGAGTACCTCGCATCTGGAGCACAATGAGCACTTTAAAAGTGCTCATTGTACTGGAAAAGCGCCCTAGCTGCAAGAAAAGTGCCAGTTAGTTAAGAAAAACACAGAAAAAGGCAGTTGTAAAGGGAAATTAGCCCTTTAGACTGGCATACGTCAGGATTTTTTATTTTTTTTAAAGAACAGATTCCACGGTTCTCAAAACTGGAGGGCTGACCAACCAGGGGGCTACGCCGCCGGCTGAGGCCCCTCTACAAAAATATGGGGAAGTGGAGGAAGGTGGGGGGAGAGACCCAGAACAAGATCCACCGGATTTAACATCAAACAGGACCCGCCCAAGCTCTATCCAGCACAAAAAGGGGAACCAGGAGTCCAAACACAAAACCCAACAATGCTAAGAGGGGAGCCAAAATTAGCCTACCACCTGCTACCGGAGACTGAGGAAGACTGGATTAGTAGAGGGGATGCTATACTGATATATAAGTTTGATCTCAGTCTCCACCTGGTGGTAGCAGTGAGGTATAATACCCATCAGTAAAGGAACTATACCGGTCTATCAAGCGATACAGAAGAAAGCTTTTTTTTTAAAGATCAGGTCCACGAATATGCAAACACAGTGGCGTGAATGGGGAATATCGGTCACAATGGATGCAACTACAAAATCGTGCAACAGGAACGCGTGAATAACAAGAATGAACTGTAAACTTTAGTAACTTATTTTGGATCAAACCTGCATCTGCAGAGCAGCTGCTAAATGGCCTACATCCTCTCCAAACAGTTTGTCGCTGTATTGCAAGTCTTGATAGGGAGGATTATGTTTACCTACAAAGACAATGAAGAAATAAAATCTGTTAATGAAAACATTTCACTCCGTACAAAAATATAAATACGATAAAATAAAATCAAGATACAGTATAGGGAATTGCTAGGTACATCCTAATTCTATTTGCCAGTATCAATATGCTGCGGTCTTCTAAGAAATGCACAAGTCTTTCCCCACCCCCACACACTTTAAGAGGAAAAGTAGGATGGGATGATGCCAGTCATCTGGTAGCTCTACCCATACCACTATACGTGCAGGGGGGGCATGTAGCCCACCTTCTGCATCAAAGTGGAAATGAAACCGTATCTTCAGATAGGGATAAGTCCTCCTACTCTTGCCTAATATCATGAGAAGCCTCTGCTTAATCAGCATATTGATTCAAGCAGTCTGCTATAAATAAATGCTTTGTTTCAAGCAGTAAAACAAAATTACTCACCTGTTGCAGGTGTTAAATGGCAGCAAGACAAGTATTCTCACATGGGGGGCAACATCGCCGATGCAATCCCAGTACGGATGCTACCCAGCATTCTACAACTTCCACAAGTCTTTAGCAGGCTCTCACCACGCTTACATGAGTGTCTCCTCACCTGTCTTGAGCCACATGGGACCCGCAGTACGATTTAAAAAAAAAAGCATACAGACCTCAACTCCTAGGGGAAGTGGGAGGACATGTGAGAATACTGTCTATTCTATATAATATAGCCTGCTCTAATCTCCAATTGGATTCTAGGTGGATAACGATAAATACAATTACAATAAATCAGTTAAAATAATCAGTTACAATAAATCAATTAAAATAAAGATTTTTTGCAAGATGTGTGGTCCAGAGCTTTTAAGTCAATTAGATCAGCTTCAGTTCTTCTGTCAATATACTTCTTCCTACATTGAATTCACTGGACACTATATAAGCTTAGCAAATTCTCACAAAAAGTTTCTAATTTATGTTGGTCCTGTGGGTTATCAGTGGTAACGCTACCCCACATGATATTTCAATGCACTCATCTCACAGTTTACTGGGATAAGGTTTGGCATACCATCACATCCTTATTGAAGATCCGCGAATCGTTACAACTTAAAATTATTGTCCTTGGCCAACAGGGCCTTGCGCAACCTCTTTCAGAACCAAATGCTCGCCTCCTCAATATATTATTAATTTTAGCTATTAAGAACATACTGCATTCCTGGAAGAATTTATCCAAAGTAGAATTCTCAGTCTGGTGGAACACTGTATGCATTACTACCAAATTTGAAGGTGCAATCGCAGGAAAACATCAATCCACTGGAGCATTTCTTAAAATCTGGAGCCCTGTCCAAAATTATTATGTTTTGGACCATTGACATACAGTAATTTAGAACATATTGCTTAATACATATAATGATTACTTTTTGTTGGGTTAACATAATGCTCGTTGAGTGTACTCCTTCATATTCACAATATTTCTCCTACTGGTAATGTGTGTACTGACTCCACTATGTATTACTTCATGTATGTTATTACATAATCATATATATATACTATCATGATTTGTACAGTTAAATGGTAAGTTTGTTCATTTATATTATAATATTAAATAAACATATTTTTTTTAAAAATGAGTTTTTAAACATTTTCCAAATATATGATATAAAGAAACTTTCCTTAATTCAGAAGGAAGATCATTCCAAAGTTTGGTTCCTACATATTCAAAAAATTTACTCATCAAAGACTTCAAACAAATATATTTACTTGTTGAATAACCGAACTTCAAAGAATGGTGAAAATGAGAAGCAATCCTACTTACTGGAAAGGATAAATACCTTAATAAACTTTCAGGTTCCATACCATATAATATTTTATATATCAATGTAACCTCTTTAAAATGTATTCTTTTCTCAACTGTCAACCAATGCAATTGATTTAAAACTGGAGTCACCTGAACAGATTTCTTAGCTTTGAATATTACATAACATAAGCATAACATAAAAATTTAATTCTATACTGCAGTACCATGAAGTTTTATGCAGTTTACAAAAGTCAAATAATTACACTTAATGAAGTGTTTTAGTTACCTAAATAGCTAATGAACAAGTATGTTTTCAAATGTCTCCTAAATTGCTAGATACTAGATGTCACAATTAAAAGATTTAAATCTTTATCCCAAGATGCTGCTGCTTGATAGGACAGAAGGTGATGATGGTATCTTTTGAATTGACATCCTTTGACAGATGGAAAAGTAAATAATACATGTGAGCAATTGCAACTTATATTTCAACTTCAGTGAAATACCACAGTATAATAAATTACAATAATCTAATCGAGGTAAAATAATTGCCCTAACTATTGTTTGAAAACTATTAGTAGAATGGACAGAACGTACTGCATGTAGTTGACGTAATTTTTTTTTAACCCCTCTTACTCAATTCATTAACTTGGTTTTCAAAAGTCAAACTACAATACCCAAATCCCTAGATTCCTCCCTCAACTATAAGTATCTCGCCAATAGACAATACTATTTTTTTACCCATAAAAAAGAATAGATGTTCAAAATCAACCAATTTGTATTCTGAAAAGTCTTAAAAGCCTGCTCAAAATTTTCTAAAGCTAGACCTAGAATTAAAATATCATCAGTATAAGATAACACAAATATTCATAAACTATTCCTAAACTAGTCAACCATTCCCCCAAAGGGTTCATATACAAGTTAAAAAATTTTAAAATTTTTATTTGTAGTATTTATATATCACTTATTATCTAAGTGGTTTACATTCAAGTACTCAAGCATTTTTCCCTCCCTGTCCTGGCAGGCTCAAAATCTATCTAATGTACCTGAAATCTGTGAGTCCCGTGGAGCCCCACAATCTGCCAACCAAAAATCAGAATTTGAATTATTTACACAATAATCTTCTTTTGGTCAAGAAATCAAAAAACCAACTCAACACCTATCCTGTTGTCCATGGAGAATACCTGATATAGGTGAGTAACTTTGTTTTCTCCAAGGACAAGAAGGACAGTTTCTCAGGTGTGGGAATCCCTAGCTACCAGGCTCACCTAAAACAATAAACAACGGTCAATAGGGATTTGCAACAGTAAGATCAAACAGAATCAACACCAACAACAAATAAGCAGACCCACCGAGAAGGTGCAGCCTAGAACAGAAAAGAATAGGCCTAGGAGGGAGGAGTTGGATTCTGGACTCCAAACATATTCTGCAGAACTGTCTGACCAAACCAGCTGTCGCATATCGTATTCAGCTCGTGGCAGTAATGAGATGTGAATGTGTGGACTAAAGACCATGTTGCAGCTTTGCAAATCTCTTTAACTGGAGGCTGACCTGAAATAGGCTACCGACGCAACCCATGGCTCTGAAACCAAGTCGTGACATGACCCTCCAAAGTCAGTCCAGCCTGGGCATAAGCAAAAGAGATGCAGTCTCCTAGCCAACTGGATAAAATGAGTTTATTGTTAGGATCCTTCCCCCTCCCACCCCATTACAAGAGACTAGCTGGGGCGCTTTCTGTGGTGCTTGTAGTGTTCCTTATTTAATCAGTGATTGTGTTATAGTGCTGTCTGCAACTAATCTTGTTTGTATCTGCTATGTTTACTTGCCTGGTGTTTGTTTTCAGCTGATATGTATTGTTCTTTTTTTTTTTTTTTTTTTGCGTTTAAATATCTTTATTCATTTTGAAGCCAAAAATAAGTGCAACATATTATACAATCATTTTACACTATAATAGTACTTAAATTCAATCAAAATTATATTCTATGACAAATACATTTATCACCCCCCCCCCCCCCCGTCTACATATTCAAAAATTGCACTCAAAATTAAAAATTAAAAATATCTTCTGACCCCACCCTGGACACAATTAGTTTTTGTAAAGATACTAAAGCGATTCTCACAGCTATTGTTCTTGATGTCTGTTAACCTTTGATTCTTTAATAAAAATGATTGAAAAATAACAAAAAAATGAGTTTACTATTAGCTGCTCCCATTCTGTTTGGGTCAAAAGAGACAAAAAGCTGGATGGACTGTGAGCTTTAGTCCGCTCCACATAGAAGGTTAAGGTTCACTTGAAGTCCAAGGTGTGAAGTGCACTTTTCTCAGGATGGGCATGAGGTTTAGAGAAAAAAATGTTGACAGGACAATTCACAGATTAAGACAGATATCCAACATCACCTTAGGAAGGAACTTAGGGTGCATGAGAACTACTCTGCTATGGTGAAACTTCGTGTAAGGTGGATCAACTACTAGGGCCTGCAACTCACTGACTCTGCAAGCTGAAGCGACCAACACCAAAAGTAAGACCAGAAACTGGACACCGGGAGGTCATAAAACACCCCAATCTCCAAGGTATTTCAGAGGACAACACCTCCTGAGATAGAGCCCCAAACTGTAAAGGCTGGCATCTGTCATCAGTATGACAGAAGAGGAGATTCTAAGCAGCACTCCCTGGGATAGATTGAGGTTCCAGCCACCAGTTCAGACTGTGACGTGATGTGACCCACCTCTGATGTCCAAGGTACAGGCATCTGCAATGCATCTGTTTGCAGAGACCAATGGGATAGTAGCACAACCTGGAGAGGGAGTAAGTGCTCCCTCACCTTAGGGACCACATCTATGGTTGCGACCATTGATCCCAGCACCTGCAAGTAATGCCAAGCTGTCGGCATTGGCCTGTCAAGAGTTTCTGGTAGAAAAACTATGTTCTCCTTTGTATTGAACTGGATGCCCAAATACTTCAGAAATTTATCACCCAGCCCAGACTCTGCAGAAGCTGGATTACATTCTGCACTGCTGTCCTTCCTTTGGCTTCAGACGGAGCGCCTATTAGCAAATTGTCCAGGTATGGATGCACCTGTATTCCTTCCTTGCATAGGTGTGCCAGTACCATGGCCAGCCAAACGTCAGGGCTGAGAACTGGAAATATTGCTCCAGAAAGTGAAACCTTAAGAATTTCATGAGATCCTGAAAAATGGGGGATGTGTAAATAGGCCTCTGTCAAATCCAGAACGGCAAGAAATTCCCCTGGCACCACTGAGGCCATTACCGACCTCACCATTTGCATTAAGATGTGCGGTATCTTGAGAGCCACATTGTCCGATTTCAGATCTAAAATCAGTCTCCATTCTTCTGGGTCTCTTTTGGGCAAAATAAAATATAAGGAATACCTGCCTAAGCTCGACTATTCATCTGGTACAGGTTCTATGTACGCTAGGTCTAGTAGCCTCTGTACTGTAGCTCAAACTCTGCCCTCTTTCTCTGTCCATCCCACTGGGGAATCCACAAAGATGTATGGAAGGGGACGAAAGAACTCAAGCGTGTACCCCTCCAGAATAATGTCCTGCACACAGTGGTCTGAGATTTCCGCTCACACCTTCCAATAAGCTGTCAACCTCCTGTCTATCCTTGAAGGTACTGCTGTCTTGGCATCATAACTGCTTCTTGAGGGCCACTGTGGGGTTATATCCTGACGACTGGGGATGCTTGGCCCCTCCAAATCTTCGTCTTGAGCCTTGATAAGACCTCTGTCCGGAAAAACCTCCAAAGTATTGATGAAAACACCTACAGCCATGAAAATTAGTTCACCCTGATCCTCTGGGAGCCTTCAGCTGGCTGTCTGGCAAAGACTTTGGCTTGTGATACTACACACTGGCCATAAGATCGTCCAGACCCTTTCCAAAGAGCAGTTGACCCTTGAAGGGCAATTTGCTCAGAGTAGCCTTGGAGAAAGAATCCCCCATGCACTTTCTAATCCACAGCATTCTGCTGGCAGAAATGGAATAAGCGGAGATCTTGCTCAGCACTCTTAGGGGAAGAATATAAGAACTGCCGCTGCTGGGTCCCTATGTTTAAGAAATCACAGAGGTGCTTTAGTGGAAATAGGAAAGAAAAGGAGCCCATTTATTTTGGCCAAAATTCTGTGTGTTGGTGCGCATTATTCAAGAGTTCTCACAGGTTTTTGTTTATTATCATTTTTATTACGGTTTAATCCAAACCTTATCAACCCTGGACCCCTGAGGAAGGCGTGTTTACCGAAACACGGACCGTGTCGGGTCCTTAGGTTTGTTTGAAGGGTGGTAACATAACCGCATTTACATTTGATATAATAAACATTGCCTGCATCTTGTACATTTTGGGCTCCTTTTATCAAGCCACGCTAACGGGGTTAACGCGCGTGACATTTCATCACGCATTAACCCCCGCGCTGGCCTAAAAACTACTGCCTGCTCAAGGAAGGCGGTAGTGGCTAGCGCGGCCGGCGGATTAGCATGTAGTATTCTGCGCATTAAACCGCTAGCGCGGCTTGATAAAAGGAGCCCTTAGTCTGCAGTTCTTTTTGTTTTTTTGGTTTGTGGATACATTTTCCCTGCAGTTCCTGTTGGATTTCTTCTTTCGTGGGATTTTTTTTTTTTTTAAAGAAATATTTCAAAACATTTATTTGGTTCAGCTAAACATGTTAAAAAGAGAAAACAGTTTGTAGATCTGCAAGCTCTATTTTAACAAATTATTTTCTTAACGATATGTTGAAGGAATAAAATGAATCTGAGCTTACCCAAGTTCATATGAAAACAACTGATCACAGTGGCACTAGTCTCAATGCAGTTAAAATGAATCTCTTCAGGCTTGGGGCTGCCTATCACCACTACATCAGGCTGAAACAGCTGGAAGCATAAACAGAAGTTTGTGGTTGTCATTGCTGGATATAGATTAGTGCACAATATACATGCAAATACAGTAAAGTAAAACCTTGGATTGCAAGTAACTTGGTTTTATTAAATTTTAACTTGATATACAAGCGAGGTCTTGCAATAAGAGTACATAAAGTATTTTGTATTAAAGTTTTTGGGTTGTTGAACGAATCGTCTGAGTTTCCATTATTTCTTATGGGGAAATTCGCTTTGATATACGAGTATTTTGGATTACAAGCATGCTTCTGGAACGAATTATGCTCGCAAACCAAGGTTTGACTGTACACTGCACATATTCTTATCTACAGAGCAGCTGATAATACAAGAAACTTTCATTGCAATGTCTTTGTAAATGTATGCTATCACTTTCAATTTGAGTCCTCCATTACTTTGAAAAAAAATATAACCAATAGAAGCCCATTTCCCTAATAAATAAATGGAAAATTCATTTACCCCCTCCCCATCTTTTACAAAACTGTAATGCGGATTTGAGTGCCAGCCATGGTGGTAACAGCTCCAAAGTTCATAGAGTTCCTATGAGCATTGGGGCGGTAACACCGCAGCCTGTGCTAAAAACTGCACTACGGTTTTGTAAAAGAAAAAGTAATTTGCAAAAGAAGAAAAATTAAAAATTAGACACTTTTAATCACTGTGAAACATGTTATGTACAATATTATTAGATATACTACTACTATTATTATTATTATTAATTATTTCTATAGCGCTACCAGACGCACACAGCACTGTACAGAGTCACAAAGAGTAAGAAAACAATCCCTGCTCAAAAGAGCTTACAATCTAAACAGGCAAGACAGACAAACAGGATGTTATGGATACAGTTAAGAGGAATGGTTAATCAGCTGGCTGGGTTGGAGGGAAGGGGGGAGTACAGGACAATCAAGCCATTGTGACATCACTGATGAGGTTGTGTCTTATTGGTGGAAGGAGGCATTATGACATCACAATCTCAGCTCTGCTTCCCAAAGACAAACAGGATGTTATGGATACAGTTAAGGGGAATGGTTAATCAGCTGGCTGGGTTGGAGGGAAAGGGGGAGTACAGGACAATCAAGCCATTGTGACATCACTGATGAGGTTGTGTCTTATTGGTGGAAGGAGGCATTATGACATCACAATCTCAGCTCTGCTTCCCAAAGACAAACAGGATGTTATGGATACAGTTAAGGGGAATGGTTAATCAGCTGGCTGGGTTGGAGGGAAGGGGGGAGTACAGGACAATCAAGCCATTGTGACATCACTGATGAGGTTGTGTCTTATTGGTGGAAGGAGGCATTATGACATCACAATCTCAGCTCTGCTTCCTAAAGACAAACAGGATGTCATGGATACAGTTAAGGGGAACGGTTAATCAGCTGGCTGGGTTGGAAGGCAGAGGAGTAGGGTTAAGGATTGAAAGCTATATCAAAAAGGTGGGTTTTTAGTCTGCTTTTAAACAAGGGAAGGGGCTTGACGGACAAACTCCGGTAATTTATTCCAGGCATAGGGGGCAGCTAGATGAAAGGAATGAAGTCTGAAATTGGCAATTGAAGAGAATAAATGCTCATATTATTAGACATAGAATGCACTGGATGTGTGCACACAATTTTTGTAAGAGCCCAACGACCCACAATTTGCAGGTAAATTATTTCACCTCTCAAGAAAATTCTCCCTAAACTGAAACATCACTGCAACAAGACTAGCTATGTTTCCCAGTATATCTTGCTTGTTTACCGACTACACTGATTTTTCTTTTATGTATTATAACATAAGAAGTATCCTAGTGAATTCTGTAAATTTTAATGGCAGACCACATTTCCTGAAACTTCTCTTCCTGAACAGATTATTCCCTGGAGACATTCCAGGAAAGAGTGAAATATGCATCAAGATGGTCCTTTTTGGAACTGCTCCTTGATAGTTCCTTATATAAAAGCATAGCATAGACAATGGATGGCCTTCAGTCACTCCCAATGTGCAACTGAGTTGCAGAACAGTACTGAACGGAGTTGCAGAAAAGAACCTACAAAATATTTATTGGTGGACTAATTACAACCCAACTGTTAAAATTACCATATGCTGCCAACTTAAGAAAGATTCCTTTTTCTGAAGAGCCTTGGCTTTTGTTCTCTACTCAACTTATAGGGCTCCTTTTACAAAGGTGCATTAGGGCCTTAACGCGGGGAATAGCGCGCGCTAAAATGCCCCGCGCGCTAGCCGCTACCGCCTCCTCTTGAGGGAGGGGTCTTTTGTTGTTTTGTTCCATTTTGAAAACATTGCCCCCTCGAGGGGATTGTAACTTAAAATCCCTGGTCTGTTTGAATTAATGATAGATGATGTATTGCAGAAAGTGAAGGCGAGAAAAAAAGCAAATGGATAAGGTGGTCCTGGATACACAGTTAAGAGCACAGACAGAAGGAAGTGCAGCCAGAGACTGGGAAAAGATGGTTTGAAAAACAAAATCACCAGACAACAAAAGTAGGGGAAATTATTTTTCTTTCGCTGGTTAACACTATTTTGGTGCATAATGGTTTTCATTAATGGAGTGAGTTTGTTGTGTCTTTATAAAATATGCACATACCTGCCCAAACTAAGCCACCGAAGAACACTTATGTATAGGTTGCATAAAAGAAGGCAACATTTTCTAGTGCAGGGTTTCTCAACGCACAGTATGTGTACCCCAGGGGATACACAGGCCGCTCGTTGGGAGTATGCGGGCTGACCGCTGTCCGCCCCCCGCCGCCACAACTGCAGCAAGGGAAAGACCAAGCACGGCCCACAAGCCTTCCCCGATGTCAATTCTGACATTGGAGAGAAGGTCCGGGACAGCCAATCACTACTTAGCTGGCCCGGACCTTCTCTACGATGTCAGAATTGGCGTCGGGGGAAGGCTTGTAGGCCATGCTTGGCCCTTCCTTTCCCTTCCTGCAGTTGTGGCGAGCGGTGGCGGCAGATCAGGTGAGAGAAGGCTTCGGCAAGGAAGTGAGGCATGCTGGCTGGCTTCGGTGAGGGAAGGAAGCAGGCTGGCTGGCTTCGGCAAGGGAGGGAGGGAGGAAGGAAGGACAAAGGCTGGAAGGCAGTGAGGGGGAGGGGGCACTAACTTGGGACATAGAAAGGGAGGGAGGGAGGGAATAGAAAGGGACAATTGTTGGGCCTGAGTATGTTAGTGAGAGGGAAAGAGATGGTGTACAAGGGGAAAAAGAGGAAAATTGGGCATAAAGAGGAGTGAGGTAGAGATGCATGGGGAATAGGATGAGAGGAAGAAAATTGTATGGGCCCACATTATTTGAAGGAAAAATTGCATTCCCAGGAGAAGCCTGTTGGATATGCATAGTGTAGTAATATCTTGTACAATATGGCATATTTTTATACATTTCTTGTTTGTTGCCATCGACTCATGAAATTTGAGTTCTAGGAACTTAATGAATTACAGATCTAAAAAGAAAACTGTTTTGTGCTAGCTCAGTAAGATCCTCCAGTGTCATCCCCATGGTTGCTTTCAACATGTCCAGCCATCTGATTGCAGGTAGCCCTCTTCATTTGGTTCCTTCAATCTTCTCAAACAGGACATAAGGACATAAGCAGTGCCTCTGCTGAGTCAGACCAGAGGTCCATCCCTACCAGCAGTCCGCTCTCACGGCGGCCCATTCAGGTCAAGGACCTGCATAGTAATTCTCTATCAGTAACCCTCAATCTATTTTTCCTGCAGAAAATCATCCACTCCTCTATCTATACCCTTCAACCCCCTTATCCTTTAGGAATTCATCCAAACCCTTCTTGAAACCCTGTAGCGTACTCGGTCGTATCACACCCTCTGGAAGCGCATTCCAGGTGTCCGCCAACCTCTGGGTGAAGAACTTCCTAGTATTGGTTCTGAATCTGTCCGATCTTAACTTTTCCGAATGCCCCCTCGTTCTTGTATTTTTTGAAATTTTGAAAAATCTGTCCCTCTCCACTTTCTCCATGCCTTTCATGACCTTGTAGGTCTCTTATCATGTCCCCTCTAAGCCTCCGCTTCTCCAGGGAAAAGAAGCCCAGCTTCTCCAATCTTTCGACATATGAAAGGTTTTCCATACCCTTTATCAGTCGCGTCGCTCTTCTCTAAACCCTCTCGAGTATTGCCTTATCCTTCTTAAGGTAGGGCGACCAGAATTGGATGCAGTACTCCAGATGCGGGCACACCATTGCCCGATATAGTGGCAGGATAACTTCTGCCGTTCTGGTTGTAATACCCTCCTTGATTATACCTAGCATTCTGTTCGCCTTTTTTGAGGCCGTTGCGCACTGCGCCGACAGCTTCATTGATATGTCTACCATTACCCCTAAGTCTTTCTCAAGGCTACTCTCACCCATTACCAGCCCCCCCCCCCCCATCGTATAGCTGTACATCAGGTTTCTGTGTCCTACATGCAAGACTGCATTTCTCTACATTAAACTTCATCTGCCATTTATTCGCCCACTCTCCCAGTTTGTTCAGGTCCCTTTGTAAATCTTCACAGTCCTCTTTGCTCCTAACCCCACTAAAAAGTTTTGTGTCGTCTACGAATTTTATAACTTCGCACTTCAGCTCTGTTTCTATGTCATTTATGAAAACATTGAACAGCAGCGGTCCGAGTACCAATCCCTGCGGGACACCACTCTTAACCCCTCTCCAGTCCGAGTAGTGGCCCTTCATTCCTACCCTTTGCTTCCTACCTGCCAACCAGTTTTTTGATCCATCTATGTACATCCCCTTCCACCCCATGGCTCCTTAGTTTCCTTAGCAGGCATTCATGTGGTATCTTGTCGAAGGCTTTTTGGAAATCCAAGTATACAATGTCTATGGGGGCTCCTTCGTCCACTTCAAAGAAGTGTAATAAATTTGTTAGGCACGATCTTCCTTTGCTGAAGCCATGTTGGGTTGTGTTCATCTGATTATTCCTTTCTAGATGCTCGTCGATGCTGTTTTTTATCAGTGCTTCCACCATCTTCCTCGGGACCGATGTCAGATGGGTCGCCTCTCGAACCTTTTTTAAAGATGAGTGTAACATTTGCTATCTTTCAATCCTCCGAGATCACCCCTGTTTTCAGGGATAGATTATAAACCTGCTGCAGTAACTCAGCTATTTTAGCTCTTTCAATACTCTAGGGCGGATTCCGTCCGGGCCCGGAGATTTGTCAGCTTTTAATCTGTCTATCTGCTTGAGCACGTCCTCGAGGCTTACCTCCATGGATCTTAACTTTTCTGCCTGCTCACCTTTAAAGATCCTTTCAGGTTCTGGCACGCTGGATGTGTCCTCTTTTGTAAAAACTGATGAAAAGAACATGTTTATTCTATCCGCCATTTCTTTTTCCTCCTTCACTACTCCTTTCCTATTTCCGTCATCCAGCGGTCTCACCTCCTCTCTTACCAGCTGCTTCCCTTTAACATATCTGAAGAATGGTTTGAAATTTCGTGTCTCCTTGGCTAGCCTCTCTTCATATTCTCTTTTTGCTCTTCTAACCTCGAGTTGGCATTCTTTTTGATGCTTCCTGTGCTCTTTCCAATTTTCCCCGGATTTGTCCTTTTTCCACTTTCAGAATGACTTTTTCTTATCTCCTATTGCTTTCTTCACTTCCTTAGTTATCCATGCCGGCTCGTTTGTTTGGTCTTTTTTGCATCCCTTTCTGAATCTGGGGATATTTGCGCAGTATTTATCATGTCTTTAAATAAAGACCAGGCTTGCTCCACCGTCTGCGACTTCTTTAAGCTGTTCCTTAGTTTCTTTCCTACCAATGCCCTCATCGCTTCGTAGTTTCCTTTCTTGAAGTTAAAAGTTGTTGTTGTGGTTCTCTTCCCCTTCGATGTCCCTGCATCGACTTTGAATTGGATCATATTGTGATAATTGTTTCCTAACGGTCCCACTACTTCCACTTCCTTTGCAGGTTCATTGAGCCCATTTAGGATCAGGTCCAGAGATGCGTTCCTTCTCGTCGGCTCTGACCATCTGCTCCAAGAAGCAGTCCTGGATTGCCTCCAGGAATCCGGTTTCCCTAGCGCATCTGGAATTTAGAAGACTCCAGTCTATCCCAGGATAGTTGAAGTCTCCCAAAACAATGGTGTTACCATTTTTGCATTCCCGTCTCATTTTGGCTTCCATTTCTTCATCGTTTTCTTTGGTCTGCCCAGGTGGACGATAGTACAGGCCCATCCTTAACTCAGGCCCGTTCCTTCCTGGTATTTTAACCCATAGCAATTCCAGTTTGTCGTTCGCTGTCACTGTGTCCACTCTGGTCGAGTGTATGCTATCCTTTCTGATCCGACCTATCTTACATAGTAACATAGTACATAACGGCAGATAAAGACCCGAATGGTCCATCCAGTCTGCCCAACCTGATTCAATTTAAATTTTTTTATTTTTTTCTTCTAGCTATTTCTGGGCAAGAATCCAAAGCTCTACCGGTACTGTGCTTGGGTTCCTACTGCCGAAATCTCCATCCCATCTAAACCCTCCCGGCCATTGAAGCCCTCCACCAAATGGCCATATACAGACACAGACCAAATGGCCACCCCAGCCCATCATCCACCAAATGGCGATATACAGACGCAGACCATGCAAGTCTGCCCAGTACTGGCCTTAGTTCAATTTTTAATATTATTTTCTGATTCTAGATCCTCTGTGTTCATCCCACGCTTCTTTGAACTCAGTCACAGTTTTACTCTCCACCACCTCTCTCGGGAGCGCATTCCAGGCATCCACCACCTTCTTCATAAAATAGAATTTCCTAACTTTGCCTTTGAATCTACTACTCCTCAACCTCAAATTATGTCCTCTGGTTTTACCATTTTCCTTTCTCTGGAAAAGATTATGTTCTACGTTAATACCCTTCAAGTATTTGAACATCTGTATCATATCTCCCCTGTCTCTCCTTTCCTCTAGTCTAATCATATCTCCTCCAGTCTCTCCTCATACGTTTTCTGGCGCAAGCCTCCTATCATTTTCGTCGCCTCCTCTGGACCACTTCAAGTCTTCTTATGTCCTTCGCCAGATACGGTCTCCAAAACTGAACACAATACTCCAAGTGGGGCCTTACCAAAGACCTGTACAGGGGCATCAACACCTTTTTCCTTCTACTGGCTACGTCTCTCTTTATACAGCCCAGCATCCTTCTGGCAGCAGCCACTGACTTGTCACACTGTTTTTTCGCCTTTAGATCTTCGGACACTATCACCCCAAGGTCCCTCTCCCCATCCGTGCATATCAGCTTCTCTCCTCCCAGCATATACGGTTCCTTCCGATTATTAATCCCCAAATGCATTACTCTGCATTTCTTTGCATTGAATTTTAGTTGCCAGGCATTAGACCATTCCTCTAACTTTTGCAGATCCTTTTTCATATTTTCCACTCCCTCTTCGGTGTCTACTCTGTTAAAAATCTTGGTATCATCTGCAAAAAGGCACACTTTTCCTTCTAACCCTTCAGCAATGTCACTCACATACATATTGAACAGGATTGGCCCCAGCACCGAACCCTGAGGGACTCCACTACTCATCTTTCCTTCCTCTAAGCGACTTCCATTAACCACCACCCTCTGGCGTCTGTCCGACAGCCAGTTTCTAACTCAGTTCACCACTTTGGGTCCTAACTTTAGCCCTTCGAGTTTGTTCAACAGCCTCCTATGAGGAACTGTATTAAAGGCTTTGCTGAAATCTAAGTAAATTACATCTAGCATATGTCCTCGATCCAGCTCTCTGGTCACCCAATCAAAAAATTCAATCAGGTTCGTATGGCACGATTTACCTTTTGTAAAGCCATGTTGCCTCGGATCCTGTAACCCATTAGATTCAAGGAAGTACACTATCCTTTCTTTCAGCAACACTTCCATTATTTTTCCAACAACTGAAGTGAGGCTCACGGCATGTAGTTTCCTGCTTCATCCCTGTGACCACTTTTATGAATAGGGACCACATCCGCTCTCCTCCAATCCCCAGGAATCACTACCGTCTCCAGAGATTTGTTGAACAAGTCTTTAATAGGACTTGCCAGAACCTCTCTGAGCTTCCTTAGTATCCTGGGATGGATCCCGTCTGGTCCCATCGCTTTGTCCACCTTCAGTTTTTCAAGTTGCTCATAAACACTCTCCTCCGTGAATGGCGCAGAATCTACTCCATTTTCTCGTGTAACTTTGCCAGACAATCTCGGTCCTTCTCCAGGATTTTCTTCTGTGAACACAGTACAGAAGTATTTGTTTAGCAGATTTGTTTTTTTCCTTATCACTCTCTACATATTGGTTTCCAGCATCTTTTAGTTTAGCAATTCCATTTTTCATCTTCCTCCTTTCATTAATATATCTGAAAAAATTTTTGTCTCCCTTTTTTACATTTTTAGCCATTTGTTCTTCAGCCTGTGCTTTCGCCAGACGTATCTCTCTCTTGGCTTCTTTCAGTTTCACCCTGTAGTCCTTTCTGCACTACTCTTCTTGGATTTTTTTATATTTCACGAACGCCAACTCTTTTGCCTTTATTTTCTCCGCCACTAGTTTGGAGAACCATATCGGCTTCCTTTTTCTCTTGTTTTTTTGATTTTCTTTACATATAGGTCTGTAGCTATTTTTATCGCTCCTTTCAGCTTAGATCACTGTCTTTCCACTTCTGTTATGTCCTCCCATCCTAACAGCTCTTTCTTCAGGTACTCTCCCATTGCATTAAAGTCCGTACGTTTAGAGTTTGTACCCCGGTAGTACTGTGTCCCATTTGTTTTCAAGTTTCAAGTTTATTGATTTTTAATATACCGACCATCAACGAGTATCTAGCCGGTTTACAATAAAAGATAAAATATAAATAAAATTATGTTTATAAATTATAAAATTAATAAAAAGAATAAAAGGGGAAGTGAACATTAAGGACATTAGACAATGACAAACATGAAAGTGAGGTTAACGAGGGTGGAGGGGGAGAGTTACATTATTAGTGGTGAGAAGAAGAAAGAAAGAGAAGAGAAAAAAAAAGAAAAGGTTTGAATGTGAAAGGGAGGGGGAGGGGAAGGACAGAGGGAGGAGGTCGCTTCTTAAAAGCGGTTGCGTGAATGGTGATGAAAGAGTCACGGGCAATAAAATGCGTCTTGAAATAAGGTTTTCAAATTAGTCTTGAATTTATCAATAAGTTTTTCCTGACAAAGATGGGATGGCAAGGCGTTCCATAAAGTAGGAGCTAATACAGAAAAGTTGGTTTTCCTGGTGTAAAAAAATTCCTTTATAGAGGGGACAGATAGTAGATTTTGGTCAGCAGATCTAAGGGTCCGTGATGGGCAAAATAATAATAATAATAACAGTTTATATACTGCAGTACCGTTTACAAAAGCTTAGTGAAGTACAAGTTGAGAGAACTTAAGAGAAGGGAGAACAAGAGGGGGAAAGGGCAAGAGAACCGTTATAGAGGGGAAAGAGAGGAAAGGGTCATCTGTCTAGGTACTTCAGGAACAGGTGAATAAGAAGTTTGTCAAGAAAAGATGGTTGACGGGAAGATTTGATTTTAAAGACCAACATGAGAGTTTTGTAGGTGATACGATGTGTAATGGGTAGCCAATGCGCTTCTTTCAAAAGGAGTGACGTGGTCGTATTTCCCTAGTTTATATATAAGTTTTATTACAGTGTTTTGGATAAGCTGAAGATGTCGTGTTTCTTTTTTAGGAATTCCATTGTAAAGAGAATTACAATAGTCAAGGTGAGAAATGACTAGAGATTGAACTAGGGTCGTGATTGCTTCAGTTTCGAGAATAGAAGTTAGGGATCGAATAAGTCATAGTTTGTAGAAGCAGGTTTTTACCACTGATAACCCCTAGTAGTTTTATTTTTGTTTCCATTATGACAGGATGAGATTTAAGGCAGATTTTTCCTGTTACTGATTCATTAGGGTTGGTTGAAAAGAGAATACCACAAGATTTGTTAATGTTGAGGGAGAGTTTATTTACAAAGAGCCAATCACTTATTTTGTCTAATTTTGAATTAATTTCTTGTATATCGGCAGTGTTTGTGGTGTCAATGGGGTGGAGTATTTTAATGTCATCTGCGTAAGCAAAGATTGTGAAACCTATTGACTGGGCTAAAGTAAGAAGAGGAGACATGAAGATATTAAATAGCATGTTTCAGTGACCCCAATGATGTCCAGGTTCTCTTTTATGGCCATGACTTCCAATTCCCTCCTTAAGAGCTTGTTCTTGCCCCAAAACGTAGTCCAGTTTCTCACGAAGTGAAATCCTTCCTCCTCACACCATCTCCACATCCAGGCGTTTGCCCTTGGTATTGGTAGGATCTCCGAAAATGCAATCCTCTGAGTCCTCAACTTCAACTTCCTTCCTAGCATCTTGAACTGATCGATCAGTGCGTTCCTGCTGTAGTCCCTCCTACCGACGTCGTTTGTTCCGATGTCCTTCTTCATTGATCTCCCTCTTCTGATGTCCTTCTCCAGTGATCTCTCTCTTCTAATGGTGTGACCAAAATAAGACAGTCATAACTTCATCATTTTGGCTTTGAGTGACAAAGCCTCTTTGATCTCTTCTAGAATCAATTTATTAGTTCTTCTGGTGGTCCACAGCATGCATAAAATCCTTCTCCAGCACTAAAGCTCAAATGAGACAATCTTCTTATTTCTGTAGTGTCCAGAGTTTGTATCTGTAAATGACCAATGAGAAAATGAGTGCATGGACAAGTCTGATCTGCATTTGGAGTGTTATTTCTTTGCCTATGAATACTGTGTCAACAGTCTTCATTGAAGAGCGATTAAGTGCTATTCTGCAGAGTATTTCTTCCCTGCTAGTTGCTTCTTTGTTTATGAAACAGCCCAGGAGATTGAAATCATTTACAACTTCTATTATATCATCTTCAAGCTCAAAATCTTCATCATGTTCCATGTTTAAGATCTTCATCTTTTTTATGTTCAGTTCTAATCCCATGTTATGACTTTTGGCTTTGACTTTTCTCAGCAGATACATGATGTCTTCTTTGCTGCTAGTGATGAGTGTTGTATCATCTGCATAGTGCAGGTTGTTTATATTTTGGCCACCAACTTTGAAACAGACACTCTCTTCTTCCAAATTTGTTTTTCTGAAGATGGCTTTGCCGTAAAGGTTGAACAGGTAAGATGATAAGATGTATCCTTAACTGACACCATGTTTTATTGGAAACCAATCAGTGTCGCCATATTCAGTTTTTACTTCAGCTTCTTGATTTTTGGTAAGGCTCTTTATCAGTTGAATTTTGTGTTTGGGTATGCCCGTTTGCACTAGAGTTCGCCATAGTTTATTGTGAATCAAAAGTATAGGGACTTTTGGTATTCTTTGCTGTTCTCCAATATCCATCTAACATTGGCAATAATGTAATAATAATAATTTTATTTTTTATATACTGCCCAACCAATAGTTCTGGGTGGTTCACATCAAGAGAACTGATTACATTTCAGTGAAAATACAGTCAGAGAATACATTACAATAAAAATACAGAGTAATGCATGGATCTCCCTTCCTTTGCATCTAATTTACTCTAATCATCTTGAAAACAAGAGATTTGGGCATTGCACATTTTACTAGTTATTCTCAGATCAAGATTTAAAAACTAATGGATCAGACTCCCCATTACACGTTTTCTTTTCCTTTCTCCTACAGGTGTGTCTGGTGAGCCTATTAATAGGCCCAGAATTATTTAAGCAAAGGCTTTTCTCCTTGGGAAAAACAGTTTATACCCTTCCATTCTCTGAGGGTTGACAACCAATTCTGTGATGCAGTTTATCATCAGGGGACTATTAACAGAAGCAGGAATGTTACAAAACTTTATTTTTCCATCTCTTTACTATGGAGTCACTAGATGATATCATAACCAACATAAAGCTAGTATATTAAAATAAAAATTGCAGGAAAATTATTAACTAAACATTCACTGTCAGAGAGACAACAGGGGAGCTACTGTGGTTACATTTGTTTATTTCCGATTTAAAATTTTTAGCAGGACAACTTGAAATTAAAACATTCATGTTTTCATAGTTTAAGGACCTACTTATGCTTTGAACACTTTGACCTGCCACTTATATATACAAATGAAGGAAAGATTACAATTGTTTCTCCAGGCCAAAGCTAACAATAACAGCAGCAGCTGCAAAAACATTAGATTGGCAATGGTATTCTGTCTAAACACTGCCTGAACCTGAATGTAAAGCCTCTGTGTCCCACCTAAGTTTGGCATTAAACTGAATACAAAGATGCTTTGAAATACAAAAGCACGAGTCACTATTAATGTCAGGAATTTGCTGCCACCTTATGGCAATTATGAGAAAGACAAAATTATTCAAATACAAATAAAACATTTTTAAAAATTAAGAGAAAACACACCTCAGGGGGCACCAAGTTCAGATTTATAATAAGACACCTAAGCAAGAAAAGCACATAGGTAAATACATTGCACCTATTTTATAAAGGCAACATATGCACCTATGCACAAACTGAAAATTAAGAAAATAAGATATACTATTATCATAATGTATCGTAAACTGTGTGCCTCCTGAGATTTCAGGTGTGCTGTGAGATACTGGGGAGGAGGAGAGGCACCGGTGCTAGCCGACGGCCTACATGATGTGCCTCTCGTGGCGAGAGACACATCCTATAGACAATCAGCCGGCACCAGCGCCTCTCCTCTCTTTGCGTCTTCCCTTCTGGCAACCTCCCACTGGCGGCTCAGGGCCCTTCTGGAGGGCCTTCACGCATGTCATGCATGCATCATTGTGTTGACATCCATGCAGTTCCAGATGCCTCGAGCTGCGTCCACTACATTTAGTGTGCTGCAGCTTGACAAAGTTTGTGAGACATTGCAATATCAGGTCAGATATGCTATTTCAGATCCATCAAGCCCAGTATCCTGACTCGAGACAGTGGCCGAAGTACCCTGTAGACCAGTATAGTCCTTACGAATGGGTAATATACCTCACTGCGACCAGCAGGTGGAGATGGAGATCAAAATTTGTATATTAGGATAGGCACTCCCTCTAGCAATCCAGTCTGCCGAATAGCCAAGCAGAACCTAGGAAAGATACAACTGAAAAACAATAAAACCTACTCCAAACAGGAATAGAAAAACAACAAACACTTGTCAACAACGCTAGAAAAATACCAGAACCCGCAGAAAAAACAAAATCTGCACACGAGCAAAAAAAAAAAAAAAACCCGCTATCACCGCCAAAAAAAAAACCAACCAGAGAGGGTGGGCGACTATACCGGTCAGTCTACAGGCTAACAGAAAGAAAATTAGCAGGTAAGAACCTAATTTCTCATTCTGTAGCGCCTCTTAGACCGGTATAGTCCTTACGAATGTGACATATCAAAGCAGTACCCATCAAGAGGGAACCCCCAAAGGGCCGATATCAGAACACGCTCATCAAACACCGCATCCCGACACACTTGAACATCCACACGATAATGTCTGACAAAAGAATGTAAAGACCAAACTGTAGCCTTGCAAATATCCATCGGAGGCACTAGAGAAGACTCAGCCCAAGAAGCTGCCTGACCCCAAGTGGAATGAGCCTTGAGAAATTCAGGAATAGGCTTTTTCTGCAGAAGGTAAGCGGAAGCAATAGTCTCCTTGATCCAGCGCGCAATGGTAGCCTTGGAAGCGCCATCCCCCTGACGAGGACCAGTTAGAAGGACAAAGAGATGATCTGATTTCCAGAACTCCTGGGTCCTCTACACATAAGAGCGAAGGATCCGACTGACATCCAACTTGCGCAACTGTCTCTGCTCGGAAGATCCCTCCCGACGACCTAACACCGGGAGGACCACCATCTGATTGACATGAAAAGGAGAAACTACCTTAGACAGAAAGGAAGGAACAGGCTGCAAGACAACCCGTTCCCTAGAAAATTTCAGGAAGGGAGCCCAAAAGGAGAATGCCTGCAGCTCAGAAACACGTCTAGTAGATGTAATTGCCACCAAAAAGACTGCTTTATGAGTAAGGTCCTTCAAAGAGCAGTCACCCAAAGGTTCAAAAGGTGGGCGCACCAGAACGGAGAGAACCAGATTAAGATCCCAAGATGGAACAGAGGGTCGCACAGGGAGGCTTGCGCAATTTGGCCGCCTGCAAGAAACCGTCCCACCTACCTTGGCTGGAGGTTCTCGCACAGTGGTGTGAGAGTGTTTCGACTTGGAAGGCTTCAAAACTTTAATCACCACTGGAGGAACTGAGTGCTGAGCTATCTGACCTGAGGAGACAGGAGAAGATATGGCAGCCGAGGACGTCGAAGCACGAGCCGCTCCTAAAGACGAAGGTCTGATGAGGCTCGAGGTGGAAGCCGTAGAAGAGGCGTCGACCAGGGCCAATGCTGAAGACACCTTCAATGCCGAGAGAGTAGAAGACTCCATCTCGAAGAGGTTATCCACCAGAATGCAACGACGCTTAAAAGCACGAGGCTTAAGTGTTTGGCAAGGCAGGCACGAGGTAGGATGATGTTTCGGCCCAAGGAACTTGAGGCAGCGTCCGTGAGGGTCCGTAAGAGATATTGTGCGCTTGCACTTGCAACACCATTTGAAACCGGTAACAGGCCAGGGCATAGACAAAAAGACAGCCGACGCAAAGTCGAAGCCCGCGGGCCACGGTCGAGCAGCCTGTACCGGATGAATGGACGGAAGTAAAATTTTTATTTTTTTATTTTTTAAAGAAAGAAAAAGACTAACACAGCGATTTGTGAGAAAAAGAAACACAAACCGCGGTGAGAGAAGGCACGAACAACGAAGTTACCGGAGAGAGCCAAAAAGACGGACTTCTCGGCTCTGCGGAAAACTAAGAACTGAGGAGACGCGCCCTGTGCATTGGGCGGGAAGGCACTCACGCATGCGCAGTGTGGGAGACTCGAAACTTCTAGTTTCTTCAAGCAAGTCTGCTTGTGAGGCGGCCACATCGAGGCTCCGTCGGATGACGTCACCCATATGTGAGAATACCTGCCTGCTTGTCCTGGGATAAAAATAAGTATGGGAAAGCAAAAAAAAAAAAAACCAAGGCTAAAGTTTACCTGCCTGACATCAGGCAGAAAGGTACTGACACATGGGAGGTATGGGCACTGCCTAAAAATTTAAAGTGATACTGCACTTGGTAGTATCTGTACCAGGTTCTGTAGATGGCGTCACCCACATGCCTGCTTGTCCTCAGAGAACAGGAAAAACCACCAACAAAGGGCATAAAGAAAATGAAATACTACTAGTTTATAAAGCCTGAGACAGCCTGTTACCCTAATTCAGGCCTTACATCTGATATCTTCCAGGAAAGAGTGCTCTCCACTTCCCAGTTGGGAAAGGAAAATGAATGTGCACCTCATTAATGAGCTACAGAATTAGAGCAGCCTTATTACAATGACTTGCTACAAGAGGAAATGGGGCAAATAGGGGCTAAAATTCATTCTGCTTTTTTAAACACTAAGAGGAAAAACATTTTTCAACACTGTCCCTACAGCCTATGGAAACTTCTGTCCAGCAGGAGAAAATGTTAGAACACTACTAAGCATTTACAAAACTGTGTACCTTGTTCTGAAGATGCTGCGTTTGCCACTGGCAGCTCGCTGTCATGGCGCCATTCCTCTGCAACAAGTACTGCAAAGCTGCTTCCAGTGTCCCATAAGCACCAACTATTAGAACTTTCTTTCCATCTAGTCTTGTTTCTGAGAAGAACAGGAGTGGAGAATCAGGTAGACTTAACAAATTCACAAAAACATTATACCACACTCTATCTCAGGGATCTCAAAGTCCCTCCTTGAGGGCCGCAATCCAGTCAGGTTTTCAGGATTTCCCCAATGAATATGCATTGAAAGCCGTGCATGCACATAGCTCTCATGCATATTCATTGGGGAAATCCTGAAAACCCGACTGGATTGCAGCCCTCAATGAGGGACTTTGAGACCCCTGTTCTATCTGCAAGCATTTTAAGAGTATTTTGATCACATGTATTAGCTTTCTCAAGACATGACAATAGTGGTCTAATTTGCACTAGGTTCCTTTGATTTCAAAATAGAAGGTCTGTAAACTACTTCTCTATATTTAGGCTTTGAGCACTTCTCAATAGAGCACTTAATTACAATTTAAGTTGTCCAATTTAATTATGATATGAAAGTATCTGTAGTTTGTTTGCTAATATCTGTATGTATTTATATCTATCATCTCTATGGAACAAAAGTTATTTCGTTTCCTGCCATTCTTCCAGTTAACACAAAATAACAGTAAAGTACCATGCCGCATCTCTCCTTCCATTTCCTCCACTAACATGTCCAACATTCCTCCCTCTTGCATCGCTTTCCATCTGTCCCATCCTTCTCTCTCCACCAAAACATCCAATATTTCTTTCCTCCCTTCTCTCTACCACTATGTCCAACAATTCTCCCTCTTTTTTCCTTTCCCTCCTGCTCCACGCACTCAGGTCCACCCATTTTCCTTTTCTTTTCCCTCCCTTACCAGCAGCATCTCTCTTTCCTTCCCACCTTTCTAGCCCAAGCAGCATCTGTTTCCCTTCCACTCTCCCAGCCTGTGCAGAATCTATTTCCCTCCCTCTAACCCACCCCAAGCCTGTTACAACATCTCTGTTTCTCTCCCTCCCACCCACCCCCCCAAGCCCGCTGAAGCAATTCTGCTTCCCACCAGCAGTGGTTCCTCCTACAAGCTGCCAGAGCTGACCCAGAAAGCTTCCCTTCCTCATATACACCAGCAGTGTAAAAGAGGAACCATTGCCGGCGGCATGCTGAAGGCTGGAGAAGAGAGCTCAAGAGGAGGAAATAGGCTGGTAAGCAGGCTCCCGCAGAAGCCTCGGAGGAACTTCTTCCATCCCTGCAGGATCCATTGAATCCCAGCAAGTCTGGAGGGGATTCCTGCAAGATTCTCGACAGCCCCGTTCCTGTGCAGCTCTTTACCTGGAAGTATCCCTAATGTTTAATTTACAGATGGGAGAAGAGCACAATGTATGAACAAAGTCACTTTGGCTTGTCCCCCTATTTCCACCCCAACTACTACTGTCTAGGGAAACCACTGTTTCCAAGGTGAGGCAAGTCTTCTCATTAACGCTCTAGTGAACTGAAAATCATCAGCACAGCCTCAAACAGCCCCTCCTACCAGAGCATTAGTTGTTATTGTTATTTAAACTGATCAATTGGAACTTTTTGTTGCTCAAAGCAGAAGCAACAGCACCAGATTATTAAACACAGAATTTCATACATACCTAATTTCCCAAGGAGTTCAATCACAGCCTGGGCGGCAGGCGAAATAAAGCTCTCATAGGCATCTCCGCGAACCAACTTTCCTAAATTTACATCCGTTATTCTGGGAGGGGGAAAGTAAAAACAAATAAAAATAGCAAATACCAAGACAAACTGTTCAATTCATGCTATTAATCTGTTTTAATTGCATGTGAACCTCATTAGTGAATACAAGAGATAGCTGAAGACAAAAATTCTACTAAAGTGTGTACCTGGAAGGACTGAAAGTTTGAAGCTATCAATAAGTCTATAGAATCCCATCGACCAGCTTAAGAGACCCAACTAGAGAACTAACACAACTAAGGAAAACTCTCAGACAGAAAAGTGCTGCACCACTGAATGTGGTAGGTAGTAAAATGGAGAACAGGGTGAAACTATCCACAGAAATCAAAGACATACAAATAGAGAAGGAAATACCAGGTGCTCTAAAAGTGAATAAGTTGCTGTCCAATTCTTGAAACAAGCTCACCCAACTCGACATATGAATACTGTTCATGAAATAATTGAACACCTAGATAGGCAAAAAAGTGCTCAGAACCAGTCCAGTAGAAACACTACAACCGGGGTCATGCCCCTAAATGCACCTCTCTTGGTCAATCACAGCACTTAAAAAGCTCTCCCCTTTACTGGCATTAGTCCATCAGTTTTAAATCTGTATAACTTTTAAATGATTTATCTTGTACTTAACTTGAGAACTTGTGAAAATCAAAGTTCCAAGTTCTGACGTGTTTCGCCAGACTGGCTTCCTCAGAGAACCCACTTCAGATGCAGCTTCAGCTAACCAGTGAAAAACTGCTGACATGTCCAAAGTCTATCGCTGCTACCAGAGCAATCTAGGTGTTCAAAGGAGTCAGACTCATTAAGTAGAGCATTGAAGCTGTGAAATAAAGCCTGCTGGTACAGAAGGGATCCAGGCAACTGGTGCCTGTGTTACAACTAAGCAGGCATTGGATACAAATCAAGAGACCCACAGACGACTGTGCAGATGTACAGAAGAACTGAGCCTCCTATCACACTGGCAAAAGTCACAGCTTGTCATACAGTCAGGCGTCATCCACATACCAAACAGGGCACCTCTAGCTCATCGGGAGACTAGCATATCTAGCCATACTGGCGAGCCTTGAATCAGTATGCAGTAGGCTACTGTTTTGATAGGGACGTACAGGCAGCTGCTAAGGTAGTGTCATAAAAATAGTTGCTGCAGGCGAGTTCACTGGTGAACGATAAAGGCTGACTCCTACAAAATGAGCTCTGAAGTTATTGCTGTCACATCCAACTAGCAAACCCAAAACAAACGACCGTGGAGACTGATGCTGCTGACATAGACTTTATTGGAATAATGTAGTCAATAAAACATCCACAACTTGATATATAGAACCCTATATGGACCATGTTTTGACATAAAAGTCTTCCTGAGGGGTCCAAGTGTTTGAAAGCTACATCCGAGAATAGGTCAAAACATCCTCTTGCCTTGCCTCTTGGACCCCTGAGAAAGACTTTTATGTCGAAATATGGTCTGTGTAGGGTTCTATATACAGTGGTACCTTGGATTCCGAGCATAATCCGTTCCAGGAGCATGCTCATAATCCAAAATGCTCGTTTATCAAAGCGAGTTTCCCCATAGGAAATAATGGAAACTCACTTTGATAGGTTCCCACCCTCACCCCCCCCCCCCCCCCGAGGCCAGCAGCGCTGCTCCCCCCCACGAGAACCGGCATTGCTCCCCCCAAAGGCCCCCCCCGCGAACCGGCACCCCCCCCCGCCGCCATTGGATACCCTCCCCCGCTGCCATTGGGCACCCCCCTGCCGCGACCTGAGGTCCCCCAACCCACCCGAACCCTCTTCTTACTTCAGAGTAGCCTCCACACCGGCGCACATGCTCAAGGCCCAGCACAGGAAGCAGATCTTCGGGCACCGGCAGGACATGCTGGTGCCGGTGTGGAGGCTATACTGAAGTAAGAAGAGGGTTCGGGTGGGTTGGGGGACCTCAGGTTGCGGCGGGGGGGTGCCCGATGGGGCAGGGGGTGTCCGATGGCAGTGGGGGGTGCCTGATTGCGGGGGGAAGGGTGCCGGTTTGCGGGTGGGGTGCTCGCAAATCGAGGCGCGCTCAGTTTCTGAGGCGCCGATTTTGCGAATGTTTTGCTCGTCTTGCAAAACACTCGCAAACCGGTGCATTCGTAAACCGAGGTACCACTGTATATGAAGTTGTGGATGTTTTATTGACTACTTTATTCTAATAAAATCTATATCAGCAACATCAGTCTCCACAGTCATTTGTTTTGGCTTTGGATTTTCATCTGTGAATCTGCAGGGTCAACTTCTTGGTTGGTTACATCCAACTAGCAACCAGTGAAGCTTTCTAACAGATGTGGTCACAGTCATGGCTAGGATATCAGGCCATCCTATAGTGCTATTCCATTGGTGATGGAGGAAGAGAAACACAATATACATACATCCGGAAATCAAATGTTTGCCTGCAACTTTCTCCCCTGAGTTAAACAGGCCCATTTTCCTCCAAAGCTAAAAATGCACTATGAAACCCATATGTATTTTTATCCCCATTTGAGGAGGCCAAGTTTCATTCAGACCATTTTACCCAGGTTAACGCCTTTTAAAACTGTATTCAATACAATTAATAAAGAACATTAATTTGATGGTTTCCAAAGCTTATATCTTACCCATCCACATCCTTCTCAGGTGTCAGAGCATTCAGAACTATACTGTTGGGCGACGAAAGATGAAGGGTAATAGCCTGGACTTTGGAATCTTCATTGAGTTTCAATATTTCATCGATAATCTGAAACATTAATTTTAAAAAATCAGAAGGCCTGATAAAGTTAAAATGACTTGAAACAGACTCATTTCAGTTGTTAGCAACTAAACTGACAGTAAAATTACAGTCCTAATAAAAAAAAAAAATTAAGGATCTATGCAAGGGTAGAATACACTTCTGGGATAGAATCATGCAACACATGTGCTTTTTGGCCTCTTGCACAGAATTCCAAATTCATAATAACTAGATATCTGCAGATGTTTTGGGTGAACTTAGAGGATGCCACGCCTTTCCTTCTGGAGATTTACATCTGTGGGTAGCTAACAGCTCTGAATGTGAAATACTAGAGAGGTTTTTGTATTGTGCTTATAAGTGGAGTAAGTGAAGAATGGCTACATGCTGCACACAGTATAGTAGTGGTGTTTGTAAACAGATGGGGCATTACAAAGAAGTCACAAGAACCAGAGAAAATATATTTGGTAGTGAGGAAAATCTAAGTTCACCAATGCAAATTAATTTATCAAGATTCTCCACCAATATATGCACTTTTATTTTATTCCATGACTCGATTGACTGTAAAGCACAGTTACTTACCGTAACAGGTGTTATCCAGGGACAGCAGGCAGATATTCTTAACGCATAGGTGACGTCACCGACGGAGCCCCGGTACGGACCTTTTTAATTAGAAAGTTCTAGTTGGCCGCACCGCGCATGCGCGAGTGCCTTCCCGCCCGACGGAGGAGAGCGTGGTCCCCAGTTAAGATAAGCCAGCTAAGAAGCCAACCCGGGGAGGAGGGTGGGACGTAAGAATATCTGCCTGCTGTCCCTGGATAACACCTGTTACGGTAAGTAACTGTGCTTTATCCCAGGACAAGCAGGCAGCATATTCTTAACGCATGGGTGACCTCCAAGCTAACAGAGAGGGAGGAGGGATGGTTGGCCATTAGGAAAATAAATTTTGTAACACAGATTGGCCGAAGTGTCCATCCCGTCTGGAGAAGGCATCCAGACAGTAGTGAGTAGTGAACGTGTGAACTGAGGACCAAGTGGCAGCCTTGCAGATTTCCTCGATGGGCGTGGAACGGAGGAAAGCCACAGAAGCAGCCATAGCTCTGACTCTGTGGGCCGTGACAGCACCTTCCAGTGAGAGACCGGCCCGAGCACAACAGAACGCAATACAGGCAGCAAGCCAGGTGGAAAGCGTCCGTTTAGAGACAGGACGACCTAGACGGTTAGGATCGAAGGTCAGAAAGAGCTGAGGGGACGAGCGGTGAGTCCTGGTACGGTCAAGGTAGTATGCAAGGGCACGCTTACAATCCAGCGTGTGCAACGCCTGTTCCCCAGGATGAGAATGGGGTTTAGGGAAAAAGACAGGCAACACAATGGACTGGTTGAGGTGAAAAGCCGAGACCACCTTGGGAAGGAATTTTGGATGGGTACGCAGAACCACCTTGTCCTGGTGAAAAACAGTGAACGGTGGATTGGCGACCAGTGCATGCATCTCACTAACCCTCATGGCAGAGGTGATGGCAATGAGGAAAAGCACCTTCCATGTTAGAAGTTTGAGCGAAGTTGTGGCAAGAGGCTCAAAAGGGGGTTTCATGAGGGCTGATAAAACCACATTCAGGTCCCAGACGACAGGAGGAGGCTTCAGAGGTGGTTTGACATTGAAGAGGCCTCTCATGAACCGGGAAACCAGTGGATGAGCCGTGAGAGGTTTTCCGAGGATAGGCTCATGAAACGCAGTGATGGCACTGAGGTGGACTCTGATTGAAGTAGACTTGAGGCCAGCGTCGGACAGAGAGAGCAAATAGTCCAGTACAGTTTCCACCGCTAATGAGGTGGGATCATGATGATGCAGTAGACACCAAGAGGAGAACCTGGTCCACTTCTGATGTTAACATTGGAGGGTGGCCGGTTTCCTGGAGGCATCCAAAATGCGACGGACAGGCTGAGACAGATTATCTGGAGAGGTCAGCCCGAGAGAAACCAAGCTGTCAGGTGGAGCGAAGACAGATTGGGATGCAGTAGAGACTGACAGTGCTGCGTAAGTAGAGTAGGAAACACAGGAAGAGGAATGGGATCCCTGGAGCTGAGCTGAAGCAGGAGGGAGAACCAGTGTTGGCGAGGCCACCGAGGAGCGATGAGAATCATGGTGGCCCTGTCCCTGCGGAGTTTGGATAACGTCTGCAACATCAGAGGTAGTGGAGGAAAGGCATAGAGGAACCGATCCGTCCAGTCGAGCAGGAATGCATCTGGGGTCAGACGATGAGGAGAGAAGAGTCTGGAACAGAACTGGGGCAGCTGATGGTTGTGAGGCGCTGCAAAGAGGTCCACCTGCGGAGTGCCCCAGCGAGCAAAGATGGAGTGGAGTGTTGAAGGGTCCAGAGTCCACTCGTGAGGTTGAAGGATGCAGCTGAGATTGTCGGCCAGAGAGTTCTGTTCGCCCTGGATATAGACAGCCTTGAGGAAGAGATAGAGGCCGTGGCCCAGGTCCAGATGCTGAGAGCCTCCTGACAAAGGAGGCGAGATCCGGTGCCCCCTTGTTTGTTTATGTAGTACATGGCGACTTGATTGTCTGTGCACAGGAGAAGAACCTGAGGGCAGAGAAGGTGCTGGAAGGCTTTGAGAGCATAGAACATGGCTCTGAGTTCCAGGAAATTGATGTGATGTTGACGCTCCTGAGGGGTCCAGAGTCCCTGGGTGCGTAGATCTCCCAGGTGAGCTCCCCACGCATAGGGGGAGGCATCCGTGGTTATGATCATGGAGTGAGGGGGTTGATGAAAGAGTAGACCCCTGGAAAGATTTGAGGAGTTCAACCACCATTGAAGAGATTGCTGAAGAGACGATGTCACAGAGATGGGATGAGAAAGAAGGTCCGCGGTCTGTGACCATTGGTTGGCAAGAGTCCATTGAGGTGTCTTGAGGTGGAGTCGCGCCAGAGGATGCACATGGACCGTCGAGGCCATGTGGCCCAGGAGGACCATCATCTGTCAGGCAGGAATGGAGTGATGAAGGAGCACCTGACGACAGAGGTGGAGCAGGGTCCGTTGACGGTCGGAGGGGAGAAACGCCCTCATTAGTGTGGTGTCGAGAACTGCTCCAATGAACTGAAGTCGCTGTGTGGGAAGCAGATGCGACTTGGGGTAGTTGATCTCGAACCCCAGGAGATGGAGGAAAGAGATGGTGTGATGAGTGGCTTGTAGCACAAGTGGAGACGTAGGTGCTTTCACCAACCAATCGTCCAAGTAGGGGAACACCTGGAGGTTGTGAGACCTGAGGAAGGCCACCACCACAATAAGGCACTTGGTGAACACCCTGGGCGATGAAGCGAGGCCAAAAGGTAGCACTTTGTACTGATAGTGACGGTGCTGTATCTGAAACCGTAGGTAGCGACGTGAAGTCGGATTGATTGGGATGTGAGTGTAGGCCTCTTTGAGGTCCAGGGAACATAGCCAGTCGTGTTGAGAGAGAAGAGGGTAAAGCGTAGCAAGGGAGAGCATTCTGAACTTCTCCTTGACCAGACACTTGTTGAGGTCCCTGAGATCGAGGATGGGACGAAGGTCTCCTGTCTTCTTGGGAACCAGGAAGTAGCGGGAGTAGAATCCCTGACCCCTTTGGTCCGGAGGCACCTCTTCGATGGCATTGAGAAGGAGGGATTGGACCTCCCTCAGGAGGAGGGGGGTTTGGGAGGAGTGAGAAGCAGACTCTACGGGAGGATTGTCTGGTGGAAGAGTCTGGAAGTTGAGAGAGTAGCCGTGGCGAATGATGTTGAGGACCCATTGGTTAGATGTGATGACCTCCCAACGGCTGAGGAAGATTTGGAGGCGACCTCCGATAGGCTGAAAAAGAGGCAATGATGATGGGAGACTGGCTATGCCCTGGAGGAAAAAGTCAAAAGGGCTGAGATGGTTTTGACGGAGGGAGAGGCTTGGCAGGTTGGTGAGACTGTGAGCGAGCCTGAGATTGATGCTGTTGACGAGGTCGGCGAGGCTGCTGTTGAGGCGGGTTGAGAGGTCTGGCCGAGAACCTGCGCTGGTAGGAAGACTGCTGTCTGTAGGTGCGAGCAGGTGGAGTCTTCTTTTTAGGTTTAATCAGAGTGTCCCACCTGGTCTCATGTGCTGAGAGTTTCTGGGTTGTTGAGTCCAGGGACTCTCCGAAGAGTTCATCACCCAGACAAGGTGCGTTAGCCAGGCGGTCCTGGTGGTTAATGTCCAGGTCAGAGACTCTCAGCCATGCCAAACGGGTGAGGAAGACCGATGTCGTTCCTGGGACCGGACAGGGTCGGCAGCATCACGGGTATGTACTGTAGGTGTTTCTGCCAAGAGCACCGGCATGGAAGTATTAATCGGTACCGAGGGGGTCGACACCGATGGGACAGTGTGAGGCTCGGACCGGTCCCGTACCGGAAGGTGCGGTGCCAGCAACGCCGGCAACAGTTGTTGGAGCTGTTGTTGCAGCTGCTCCTGTAACTGTGTTTGGAGTATGGCCACGATGCGGTCGTCCAGGGGAGGCACCGGTACCGCTTTTTTCTTCTTCGGTACCATAGGTGCCGCTCTACGCTCCGGCGATGAGGAGGCCGATGATGAGGCACTCACCGAGATCGGAGCGGAGCGTTTGCGGGGCCGGTGCGGTGCCGGGAGGGCCGGTGTCGCAACCGTGGCAGGAGGGCGCTCAAGGGAAGTGGGAGGCTTCTTAGCCGGCTTACCTGGGCCCAACGACCCCGAGGAAGGGTCCGGTGGTGTTGATGTCGTCGGTGCCGACTTTTGTGGTGCCGTCAACGTCGCAGCCGGTTCCATGGCAGATCCGGTACCAAACAAAATATTTTGCTGGATCTGCCGATTTTACAAAGTACGCTTTTTAAGCGTAGCACAGCGGGTGCAGGTGTCAGCCCGATGCTCTGGACCCAAGCACTGGAGGCACCAATTGTGTGGGTCGGTGAGGGAGATCGGGCGTGCACACCGCTGGCACTTCTTAAAACCCGGTTGAGGGGGCATGAATGGAAACACGGCCTCCGCAAAATCGAACCCGGAGGCCTGTATGGTGGCAACAGGCCCCGCCGGGGCCGGTCTGAAAAAATAAGGAAAACTCGACGTTTTTTGTTTTTTTTTTAAAACAAAAATAAAAGGAATCCGATAAGAAAAAAGGAAAAAAAGTGAAAAAATACGCGAGCGGGAAAGCAAAAATTAGTTTTTCAACGGCCGTTGAAAACACATGCGTCTTCTTCGCTCCGCGGAAAGGAAGAAACTGGGGACCACGCTCTCCTCCGTCGGGCGGGAAGGCACTCGCGCATGCGCGGTGCGGCCAACTAGAACTTTCTAGTTAAAAAGGTCCGTACCGGGGCTCCGTCGGTGACGTCACCCATGCGTTAAGAATATGCTGCCTGCTTGTCCTGGGATAATTAAAAAAAAAATGATCACAAATAGGGATGGAAGTGTGGTAGACCCTGATTGATTTTCAGGACTGTGGGGCAGATTCTCAAAACCAAAGTCTGCCTTTAACGTGCTCGCTAAACCAGTTCCAGCTGGTTTAGCATGCATGTATTTTAGCAGTGGATTATTTAAACGGTTTACTGTGGTCTTTTTAGAGTTTTCCAGCAGTCTCAGATGCTGCCATGCAAATCTAGTACAACAAGGACATTAATATTAAAATGAGAACTCAGAGCGATTCTCTATAATCGCTGAGTGATTCCCTAACCTCGTTGTGCCACAGTTGCGGCCAAATTTGCCCACAGGTCTGAGTTCTTGCTTTACTTTCTAATCATTGCCTTAGCGCTGATTGGCTCAGGTACTGACAGGAAAGAAAGGCTTTTGATAGCTCAGACCTATCAGAAAACTTTGCTGCTGTCAAGCAACCCCCGACACCCCCCACCCCAGCAGTCAGAGAGATGCCCACTCCCTCCAGCTGCCAAGCAACGCCCTCCAACACCCCCCCCCCCGGCAGCAAGAGAGATGCCCACTCCCTCCTGCTTCTCCCCACTCCCTCCACAAGCCAACGTAAACAAGGTAAGGGGGAGGAATGGGGGGATCACCGGAGGTACAGGGGGGCCACATGGCAGCGGGAGGGAAATTACTGTTGGAAATTCCAGTGGTCATTTTCATTGCAGAGGAAAAATGGGGAGGAGTCAGTGGGAACTGTTCCTGCCCCCAACGCACCACTAGACCACCAGGAGTTTGTAGTAGGCCTGAGGGGATGTCAGTCTCGATTGCTAGGGAGGGAAGGAGCGTAAGCTGACATTCCGGTGGTGCGCAGATGGGGGTACGGGTGTTCCTCTGGCTTGGGAGGGAGCAGCAGCTGATGTTCTGGTGGGGGTTGGGTGCAGGCTGGGGTGTAGGTGTTACTCTTGCTTGAGAGGGAGGAAGCACTAGCTGACATTGCGATGGGGGCGTAGGCATGTATTGATTGTGGCAGCAAAAGTAAGCCCGTTCAGAGTGTTTGCTGCAGTGGTGGAGAGGGAAGACTCTAATATAAATTGAGACCCCAATTTTGGGACCCTTTCTTGTTCCAAAAATCTCAGTTTATATTTGAGTATATATGATACATCAAGCAGTTTACAATATCAATCAAAAAGTTAACAAAAAGAACAGAAAATAGATTGCCAATATAAATAGGAGAGGACACGCACTCCAACGGTAAACAGAGCTTAACTGAGACGGAGAACAACCACCATCACAAATCAAGATCAACTGACCTACCGTATTTCCCCGAAAATAAGACAGTGTCTTATATTAATTTTAGGCCCAAAAAAGGCACTAGGTCTTATTTTCGGGGTATGCAGATGATCATTTCTCCCTTCCTCTGCTTCACCCCAATTCTTCCTCTTTCCTTTCTCTCCCCCACATGTGCAGCATCTTTCCTCTCCTCCCTTGTGCAGCAGGAGCCTTGCCCAGCTTCTATCCTACCATCCCTCCCATCCCTCGTGCAGCAGGACCCTTAAGCGAGCACTCCCTCCCCCCTCCCGCGAGCACCCACCACAGCCAAATCCTCATCATCCCTCCCTCCCATCGGAACCTGGCCGCGAGCCCTACTTACCTCCCTAAGCAGCATCGGGCCAGCAGCACTCTTAACAGTAAAGCGGCAGAGTGAATTCACGGGCGGACAAGGCCAAAGCAGCCTGTTAGAGTGCTGCCGGCCCGACGCTGCTTAGGGAGGTAAGTAGGGCTCAAGGCTGGGTTCTGATGGGAGGGAGGGAAGGATGGGGATTCGGCTGCGTGGCGGATGCAGGTGCTTGTGTTGAGGGAGGGGGTGCTCTTGCAAGGGTCCTGCTGAACAAGGGATGGGAGGGAGGGAAGAGAAACTGCCGGCGAATCCCGGGACTAGGGCTTATTTTGGGGGCAGGGCTTATATTAAGACCTACCCCAAAAATCCTGCTAGGGCTTATTTTCGGGGTAGGGCTTATTTTGGGGGGAAACACGGTAGCACTGCTAAAAGTGCGTTGGTAAAAATAAATCTTCAGGGAAAATTTAAATCTAGTAAAGGACAATTTAGATTGAATCTCGATTCAAGTTGCACCCCTAGGAATCCCTGCGCGCACAAGTGCATGCATCTTGTCTCCATGTATACATATACCAATGTGCAATTTTACAAGCCTTCTATGTAAATTTGTTTTATCAGTCAAAATTTTTAATTCCCCCCTCCTCCCCCCCAAAAAAAAATGTTGTGAGAAAAGTTTTTCTTGTAGAACATAGCTATACAGTCCAGCTGCCACCAATATAAATGAAATAAAACAGTAAATGATTTGATCTACTGCACAGTGCACACCACCTGGTGTTTTATAATAGTGTTTCAATTACAGCTGTGCTTGGGTCAGGATTGCAAAAGGTCAGTTGCCCATTTAAGAGAACAAAGCTTGAACAGTGTAAATTGTGCTCTGCCCAGGGAATGAATGAGATATCTCCTCCCTCAGCCTCAAATTACACAGCAATCTCAAAAGTAGGTGAAAGTTCAGTTGCTCAAGCAGCTGCCAGACTAGACTACATCTTGCAGGCAAACAAAGAATCTACAGCCCCCACTGTGCCCAGAAACTGGATTTCTGCAAGTTTCTATAAAGCCTCTCCGCCGGTCTAGTTCGTTCAGTTCCCAAAATTATCTACATTTTAGACAGATTATCATCATCCACAACTTCTTTGTTGACATTTGTGAAAGAACAGGAAATGAAACCAGAATTGAATGACTGCTGGCTAGAGTGCAGTCTTCTGAAAATGCAACAAAACCAAACCAGAGATAGTTTCTTGTTCAATTACAGCAGAATGTAGCCTTTGTTGAAAAACATTCCACACACAAGACAAGAAGTTTGGAGGTCCAACTACCATAAATATTAAACAAATAAAAACCAAGCCAACTATTCAGTACGCACTTTTCAAAAAGATCCAAGTCACCAAGGAAAGAATGAGTAATCTTGGTTTTGCCTCATCACACTGCAGTTTCATTTACTCTGGATTATTAAAAAAAAACAAAAACAACAACCCCACAACCAAAACCAATGCAGGCAATTCTATAAAACCTAGGTGCCACTTAAGTATGTAAAAATAGAAGTGCTCCAAAAAAGAGAAAACATGCTAAGGGGTATTCTATGAAGGTGCCCCATGGATATATACAGGTACCATGGCACGCATATGTATACTATAACAAAATTAAAACAATGGGAGCTTAAAGCAAAAAACAAAAACATCAAAAATCACACTGCTAACAAGTATTGGAGGAGCTGCCAAAATCGTTCAAACAAAAATCAAATCCTTAAAAAAAAAAAAAAAATTGTGGAGAAAAATAAACCTCAATGAAAAAAACTCCACAATATAAATATGATTCAATCATGCACAATAATATTCAATAGAAAAATTTTCAATAATGTGAACTTGTTGTATTCAGGGCTCCACACCAATAAACTACAATGGTAGCTACAATGGTGAAAACATTATAGCAGGTCAAAAAAACATGTGTTGCAGCTAGCATGAAACCCATGTAGAGAGCACTATCCAGAACCAAATACAGTAGAACCTTGGTTTGAGAGCATAATTCGTTCTAGAAGCATGCTCGTAAACCAAAGTGCTTGTATATCAAAGCAAGTTTCCCCGTAGGAAGGGTGGGGGGACACCAATCAAGCAAGTTTCCCTTACTTCCTATGGGGAAAGTTGCTTGATTGGTTCCCCCCCCACCCAGAGGCCACCAGCGCTGCTCACTTCCACCCCACCCCATCTCAAAAAGACCCCCCACCCCAAGGCTACTGGCGTACTTCCCACTCCCCCCCCGAGACACTTCCCCACCCCGAGAACATAGTGGAGATAGCTGACTAGTCCCCATTAGGAACACAAGATAGAACACAATACAGGTATTATGCGGCCAAATAAGAAGGATTTAAAACCATCTCGGAAAACACTAACTCTGTATTGTAACACCATTACAGAAGCTCATGTAAACCACTCTGAATTGACTCCCCAGTCATTAGTAGCAGTATAGCAGTTTTCAATAAACATTTTTTAAAAAAACAAAATAATAAATAAGATGATGAGCAGATGAAAATACATCTTCTCAACTCGCATGCACAAGGAAAAACTGAGGAGCTGAGGCACTGCCCATTGACACAAGGAAGCAAAGTTGAAAAATGTAGATAATGCCTTCTGCAATCCTCGTGGGTCAAAAAAAAAAAGAAACCCAGACAGGAAGAGGCACTAAGGACATGGGAAGGAGGCACTGGGGGCACTAAAGACATGGGAAGGAGGCACCGGGGCACTAAGGATATAGGAAGGAAAGAGGGAGGGAATAGAAAGGGACAATTCTTAGGCCTGAGTGCAGAAAGAAAGAAATGAAAGAAAGGATACACAGACAGAAGGAAATGCAACCAGAGACTCATGAAATCACCAGACAGCAAAGGTAGGAAAAATGATTTTATTTTCAATTTAGTGATCAAAATGTGTCAGTTTTGAGAATTTATATCTACTGTCTATATTTTGCACTATATTTGTCTATTTTTCTATAGTTACTGAGGTGACCGAGCTCGCAGAGATGGGGCGGAAGCGGGGTTTTTAAATTTTAGTCCTAGTAGTTTGCCGGTCCACAAAATAATTCTTTTATTTCTGCCAGTCCATGGGTATAAAAAGGTTGAAAAACACTGATGTAGAGTATGACAGCTTTCTTTTTCGCCCAGCCGCACGCGTTCAAAAAGCCGCCCACGCGCGGCTGCTTGAGTTGATCAATCTTCTCCTCTCCTGCAACTTCCTGTTTCCGGTTGCGTCAGAGGAGAATATTGAACAAATGAGCAGCTGCGCATGCGGCTGGGTGAAAAAGAAAGCAGGTGAGGTGGAGGGAGGGAGATGGCGGAACGCTGCAATTGGTTAGGTGTCTGCTGTCTATATTGACGTCGGAAAGACTTCCTGTCGGCTTTAGCAAATGCAGCAGGGCGGTAAGAGCAAGGGAAAAGGAGGGAGGCTTTTTTTTTTTGCACCTGTCCCTTAATCTTGCCGGCCCTGCGCAGACCGGCAGTTGAAGAACAGTGCTCTACATCTAAGGTGAGGTGGAGGGAGGGAGATGGCGGAACGCTGCGATCGGGCGGGTGAGGATCGCGCGATCCTTGATTGCCTCACTGCGAAGACAAGTCCATTCACCGCTCTACGGGGCGGTGAATGGCCTTGTCCCGGTCCCCGCAGAGGCCACTATTTTTTCTTCCCCGTTCCAGCGGGTAACAACCACCGTATCATTCTCTACTAGGGATTTAACTCATATATTCATATTCCCAAATTCGTATCAACAATTTCGATGTGCCTTAAAACATAAAAACATAAGAATATCGCTGCTGGGTCAGACCAGTGGTCCATCATGTCCAGTAGTCCACTCTCGCGGCGGCCCCTAGGTCAAAGACCAGTGCCCTAACTGAGACCAGCCCTACCTGCGTACATTCCAGTTTAACAGGAACTTGTCTAACTTTGTCTTGAATCCCTGGAGGGTGTTTTCCCCTATAACAGCCTCCAGAAGAGCGTTCCAATTTTCCACCACTCTCTGGGTGAAAAAAAACTTCCTTACATTTGTACGGAATCTATCCCCTTTTAACTTCAGAGAGTGCCCTCTCATTCTCCCTACCTTGGAGGGTGAACAACCTGTCTTTATCTACTAAGTCTATTCCCTTCAGTATCTTGAATGTTTCAGTCATGTCCCCTCTCAGTCTCCTCTTTTCAAGGGAGAAGAGGCCCAGTTTCTCTATCTCTCGCTGTACGACAACTTCTCCAGCCCCTTAACCTTTTTAATTGCTCTTCTCTGGACCCTTTCAAGTAGTACCGTGTCCTTCTTCATGTACGGTGACCAGTGCTGGACACAGTATTCCAGATGAGGGCGTACCATGGCCCGGTACAGCAGCATGATAACCTTCTCCGATCTGTTCGTGATCCCCTTCTTAATCATTCCCAGCATCCTATTCGCCCTTTTCGCCGCCGCCACATATTGCGCGGATGGCTTCATCGACTTATCGACCAGCACTCTCAAGTCTCTTTCCTGGGGGGTCTCTCCAAGTAACGCCCCGGACTTCCTGTATAAGATTTTTGTTACCGACATGCATCACCTTGCACCTATCCACGTTGAACCTCATTTGCCATTTCGCGGTCCATTTCTCAAGCGTGTTTATATCACATTGTGTCTTCACTACTCTAAATAACTTAGTATCGTCTTTTTTAGGGAATTTTTTGAAAGTTAGATATTGGATTTTTATTCATTTGTATTACTATTCTTTGTGAACCGCATAGAACTTAATGGTATTTGTGGTATACAAGTGAGTTTTATGTTATGTCCATATGTTTCCAGTGGTTCAGGTCCTAGATGTTTTTGTGTGGATTATTTATTTGTCTTAATGAAGCCTTCATCTTGGACATCAACTCTCCACAAGCCTTTTGTTTTTTTGGTCATGTCCCCTTTGTGGAGGGATCAGGGTCAATTCTCTTGTTGTTCTGGTACACTTAAATAAACGAAGGGCGACAGAATTGAGAGTGATGAAAAAGGGAGCAGTAAGTTGCTCGGACTTGACAGCATTCAGGTTTAAACCAGCAGCCCCTACAGCAAATAAAAGTACTGATCTCTATCTTCTTGACAAAATCGAGGACCTGGAGAACCAATCTCGGAGGCACAATTTGCGTTTTCAAGGCTTACCGGAGATTCAGGAATACAATAACTGTGAGACGACAATTCAACGGTTGGTGGGTGACTTATTAGCAGAAACCATGCATGGTTTGGAATCGGACAAGGTGCAACTATACAGGCTCACCGTACCTTGGGTCAGGCCCGTAGCAACGCTCCCCGTGACATCGTGGTACATTTTGTGGATTATAAATTAAAGGAAACTATACTTTCGGTGGCTCGCTCCAAAGCACTGCTCACTTGGGATACTTATAATATTGAAATTTATCAAGATTTGGCTACTACCACTTTGCGCAGATGGCACAAGTTGCGCCCATATACCCACTATCTGGCGTATAGAGGGATAAAATCACACACCCAGGTAACGAACTTCCATGGAAAAATGTATAACTGTTTAATACATTTAATACAGTATTACGATCAGGGTCAAAATCTCTCGAAAAAATTATTTTTGTTTTAGAAACATTCAACATTAATCTGTTGGCAATCATCTAATACTTTGATGTTATTCATCACATCATTCAATTTCTGCATTGCAATCAACACTGAGTCTTCTATAGGGAAAAAGAACTGAATATCATCAGCATATACTCTATATGAAACATTAAGCTTTTTCATTATTCATTTAGACAGAACTGGAGTAATGGCTGCATGAGCTTCTATTAATAGAACTTATGGATGTATGCTTTGCCTTCAAACAGCAATTGCACTTCTATTTAGTAGGGAGAACTTATGATCAGTTTCTTGTGCCAAAGGCAAGAAGTTATGTCTTAAATCGGTTACGTACAGTATTTTTTGCTCCATAAGACTCTTTTTTCCCCCCAAAGTGGGTGGAAATGTCTGTGCATCTTATAAAGCGAATACCCACCCCCACCCCATACCTTTTTAAATCCTGGTGGTCCAGCAGTGTATCAGCAGGAGCAAGCTTTCCACGCTCCTGCCCCTCCCTCACTGGATAGCTGCCTCATATCTCATGACAGCGCCGCACAAGGCATAAGCGAGCTTTTCGCACTCCAGCCTGGGCCCATGCAGCTCCATGAATGGCTGCCATTAGTTCTCACGGGACTTGTGAGAACTGACGGCAACCATTCAGGGAGCGGCACAGGGCCAGGCTGGAGCGCGAAAAGCTCACTCCTGCCGATACACTGCTGGACCACCAGGATTTAAAAATGTACGGAGGGGGTGTAAAAAATATTCCCAAGCTTCTTTTCCCTAGATAAAAATTTCTCATTACACTTTTGCAAATGTAATGAGGACGTAATGAGGCTTGACTTGAATTTCTTCAGCACTTGATTCCCGTCATTCCCCCAGCAGATTCCCATAGGACAGAGTAAGATGTTGGATTTATATAAAAGCTGTGCTGATAGATATGTGGATGAGGTGAGCCATGCTGTTTGGTTTCAGATTCTGCTCATATTTAAAGGGGTTCAGATAAATTGAAGGTTCTTTCAACTCTTTATTTCTTCCATATCAGGATAATACATTCTCTAAGTAAAAAATTGTTAGTCGGCTGGGACAGAGCCCTCCTGTCCCGACCTACCACTAGACCACCAGAGAGGGGACAGGGCAGGGCAGTGGGACATGGTAGATTTGATACCTGTGGTGTGAAGGACAGATTGGAGTCAAATATCATTCTTAAATAATGAAAACTATCAATTGAGGTGATTAAAGTCCCAAAAAAGATCAATGAAAAAATTAGATCATGGGAGGCAACCTATAAACCAATATACAGTAGGTTGCAGAGCCTGGCAGGGAGGGGGGACAGGGTGCAGAGCCTGGCAGGGAGGGGGGCTGGCTAGCTGGCTGCATAGTCTAGTAGGGCAGGGAGGGAAGGGGGCTGGGTGCAGAGCCTGGCAGGGAAGGGAGGGAAGGAGGATGGGTGCAAAGCCTGGTATATTTTATTAAATATATTAGTATACCATTTGATTCAGAATTTTTTTTTCTTGTTTTCTTCCTCTAAACCTAGGTGTGTCTTATGGTGAGAAAAATACGGTGAATTTCCAATACATACTAATTTCTTCTGGATAATTCCAGTCCTCTATATTATTATATAATGACCTGCTGGTATATAAAAAAAGGGGAGGGAGGTCAGAATTAAGAAGGGAAGAGAAGGGATTCCTGGAAGTTAGGGAGGGGATGGGAGGGTAAAGGTTTTTTAAGATTACAGTGAGCTATCAGATCTCAGTCTACCTATAATGTTATTTCTTCAGATTGATATCACACTGTTGAATTAATAGGAATTGTAAGGAGAAGGGGGGGAAATTTGTTTCTAACACAAAACTTTAAATAACAAGTGTATTATTGATGTCTATACTTTATGCTGTTTAATAAAACTGTTTAAACTAATCATTTATAAACTGCTTAGCTAACATTACCAAGCAGCTAATACATACAGACAAGATTTACAAAAAAGAGACTACAGTTACATATGCACACAATAAAATACAGGCAAGGAATCAACAATGCTATAATGAAACAAAAATACTGTAGATGAAGCCAGGGTCTAATATGTATTTCTTTATTCTCCAAACCATGTCTAATTCATTATAACTACAGGATGGGGGAAAATGATTAAGGCTGTCTAGCACAGCAGCAGCTAGGAATCTTTACACCTCATAATGGATATCATACAAGCATAACCAGTGCAAGAGATTAAGGCATTTACCAGATAAATGGGAGAGATTATACCTTTTGAGGCATGGAAACATAGCTTTAAAGCTTTGTTGAGGATATTACTAGCTAATAATATGAACGAAAATGGGCATAAAATACTTTATAAATGGTACTAAACACCTCAACGCTTAAACAGCATAACTAGCTCTTAATGCTGGAGGGATTGTAACGAGGTGGGCGATTTTTATCATATCTTGTGGACTTGCCCAGTGACGCAATGCTTTTGGATTTGCCTACTTCATGTCTTTACATTAATAATCGGGAGAATTATACCCCCAGACCCTAAATATCGTATACTGTACATGAGACCCCCCCCCCACATATTCTCTTTTTTTGTGTGTGTAATTCTTTATTAATTTTTAAATTAAATACAAAGTGCAAAGAATATACAATCAATTAATACAATAATCAGCATTTACATCCAAACAAATAGCACAGTTACTTACCGTAACAGGTGTTATCCAGGGACAGCAGGCATATATTCTCACATGTGGGTGACGTCATCTACGGAGCCCCGGCGCGGACAGCTTTTCAAGCAAACTTGATTGAAGTTTCAAGTTTGCACACTGCACCACGCATGTGCGTGCCTTCTCGCCCACTAGAGGGCGCATCCCACCTCGTGGTCCTCAGTTCCATAACTAGCAAGGAAGCCATCCCCGGGGAGGCGGGCGGGTTGTGAGAATATATGCCTGCTGTCCCTGGATAACACCTGTTACGGTAAGTAACTGTGCTTTATCCCAGGACAAGCAGGCATGATATTCTCACATGTGGGTGACCTCCAAGCTAACCAAAACAGGGCAGGTGGGAGGATGGCAATTAGGAAAACAGATTTTGCAATACTGACTGGCCAAACCGGCCATCACTCCTGGATAGAGTGTCCAGACAGTAATGAGAGGTGAATGTATGAACCGAAGACCAAGTGGCAGCCTTACATATTTCCTCCATCGGAGTGGATCGGAGAAAGGCTATCGAAGCTGCCATTGCTCGGACCTTGTGCCCCGTGACTCGACCCGGGGGAGGAAGGCCAGCCTGAGCGTAGCAAAAGGAAATGCAAGCGGCCAACCAGTTAGACAGAGTGCGCTTGGAAACTGGATGCCCTAGTCGATTGGGATCGAAGGACAAAAACAATTGAGGAACCTTCCGATGAGACCTGGTGCGTTGAAGATAATATGCCAACGCCCTCTTACAGTCAAGCGTGTGAAGCGCCGTCTCGCCAGGATGGGAGTGGGGCTTCGGGAAGAACACAGGAAGGACAATGGACTGATTGAGGTGGAAGTCAGAAACAACTTTAGGTAAAAACTTAGGATGGGTGCGGAGAACCACCTTGTCGTGATGAAAGACAGTGAAAGGAGGGTCCGCAACCAAGGCTTGCAACTCCCCAATCCGCCTGGCGGAGGTGAGGGCAATTAGAAACACCGCCTTCCAAGTCAGAAATTTCAAGAGGGACTTGTTGAGTGGCTCAAACGGGGGTTTCATCAGTTGAGCCAGAACCACATTCAAATTCCACACGACAGACGGAGGCTTAAGAGGGGGACAAACCCTGAGTAACCCTTTCATGAAGCGTGTCACCAAGGGATGGAGTGACAGAGGGCGTCCCTCCAGAGGTTGGTGGAAAGCAGAAATCGCACTGAGATGAACCCGCACCGAAGTGGTTTTCAAGCCGGAGCGCGACAAATGAAACAAATATTCTAAAACCGAGGATACCGGAACTGATACCGGATCCAGGTGAAAAGGCGAGCACCAGGTGGAAAACCTGGTCCATTTCTGCGCATAGCAAAGCCTCGTCGAGATCTTGCGGGAGGCTTCCAACACCTCCTTCACCGATTGAGACAGGTCCGGAGGAGTCAGGGAACAAGAAACCAGGCTGTCAGGTGCAATGACTGCAGATTGGGATGTAACATGGATCCTTGACTCTGAGACAGCAGAGAAGGAGAGACAGGCAGGGGAAGAGGCTCCCTGGCACTGAGCTGGAGCAGCAGGGAGAACCAGTGCTGACGCGGCCACCGAGGTGCTATGAGAATCATCGTGGCCGTGGACGATTTTAGGTGTACCAACGTTCGCATGATCAGAGGGAACGGAGGGAATGCGTACAGGAACCTCCCTTCCCAGTCGAGTAGGAAGGCATCCGCTTCCAGACGGTCCTGCGAGTACATCCGAGAACAATATAGTGGTAGTTTGTGTGTCTCCGGAGAGGCAAATAGATCCACCTGTGGCGTTCCCCAGCGAGCGAAAACCTCGCGTAGAACTGCTGAGTGTAGAGTCCACTCGTGCGGTTGCAGAAGTCGACTGAGTTTGTCCGCCAGGCAATTCCGTTCTCCTTGGATGTAGACCGCCCGGAGGAAGATGTTCCGGGAGGCCGCCCACTCCCAGAGGCGAAGAGCTTCGGAGCAGAGGGGCCATGACCCCGTTCCTCCCTGCTTGTTCACATAATACATTGCCACCTATTGTCCGTGCGGACGAGGACCACCTGGTCCTGCAATATGTGAACGAAGGCTCGAAGTGCTAGGAAGACGGCCCGCAGCTCTAGCACGTTGATGTGACACTGGCGGTCTTCTGCCGACCACAGGCCCTGCGTGCGAAGACCGTCGAGGTGGGCTCCCCACGCGTACTCCGAGGAGTCCGTGGTCAGGACCTTGCGAAAAGGCGGAGTGCGGAACAATAGACCCATGGACAGATTTGAAGAGTCTGTCCACCAATGCAGCGATTTCCGCAAGGGCGGAGTCACCGAAATGAGGCGAGACACAGGGTCGCACTCCTGACGCCACTGGGACGCGAGGGTCCACTGAGGGATCCTCAGATGTAGCCTCGCAAACGGCGTGACATGTACCGTCGAGGCCATATGGCCCAGCAGCATCATCATGCGCTTGGCCGACACCTTCGACAGTTGAGAGACCTGGTGGCTCATCCGTACCAGGGCTTCCAACCGCTGGGTCGGCAGGTAGGAGCGTAGGCGCACCGTGTCCAGCACCGCACCTATGAATTGAAGAGACTGCGACGGCCTCAACTGAGACTTTGGAAAGTTTATCTCGAATCCGAGAGTTTGCAGGAAGGCAATTGACTGTCGGGTCGCTGAGAAAACCCCCTCCCTGGTCGGGGCTTTGATGAGCCAATCGTCCAGGTAAGGGAACACGTGAAGTCCACGCGACCTGAGGGCTGCTGCAACCACCACCATGCACTTCGTGAATACTCGTGGGGACGCGGCCAGGCCGAAGGGCAGTACCCTGTACTGGAGGTGGAGGTCCCCCACCTGGAATCGTAAGAATCTTCGACAGGCGGGGTGCACCGGAACATGGGTGTATGCTTCCTTCAGGTCGAGGGAGCACATCCAGTCCCCTTCCTCCAAGAGGGGATACAGAACCGGGAGAGATAGCATTCGAAACTTCTCCCGGGCCAGGAATTTGTTGAGCTTCCTGAGGTCCAGTATGGGGCGCAGGTCCCCGGTCTTTTTTGGGACCAAGAAGTAGCGGGAGTAAAACCCCGTACCCCACTGGTCCTTGGGGACCGGCTCGACCGCCCGAAGCTTCAAGAGGGCTTTGGCTTCGGTTATAAGGGTCGGTAGCTGCGAACGGTTGCAGGGGACTAAACTTGGGGGACTGTCCGGCGGCGAGGACACAAAGTTGAGCGAGTAGCCCTCGGAGACGATCCGGAGCACCCAAGCGTCTGAGGTAATCCCGGTCCATGCCTCCCGGAAGGACCGAAGACGGCCCCCGATAGGAAGGGGTTCTTGTGAAAGTGCGGAGGGGAACCCGCCCCGTCCGCTCAGCCCGTCAAAAGGAAGGCGCTGGCTTCGAAGGGCCCTGCGCCGGGGCTTGGGGTTGTCCCCCTCTGCCTCGCTGAGACGGGCGTCTCGGAGGCGGTCTCGAGAAAGCCGGGGTCGACTTCTGAGGGTATCGGCGCGGCGGAGGCCGAAAGGGTTTCTGCGGCGGGGGCCTAGGTTTGGGGCGGACCAGGGATGCTAGAGAGCGCTCCTGTTCCGACAAGCGCTTGGTCGCCGCGTCCAATGACTCGTCGAATAACTCGGACCCCACACAAGGCAAGTCTGCCAGGCGTTCCTGCAGGTTTGGGTCCATGTCGAGGGTGCGAAGCCAGGCCAAGCGGCGCATGGCCACCGCGAGGGCCGACACCCTCGAAACCAGCTCAAAGGCGTCGTACACTGCATGGAATAGGTACAACCGCAATTGAGACAGGTTGGACATAAACTTGTCGAATCCTGCTCTTTGGGAGTCCGGTAACGAGTTTCGATATTGAGGAAGGTCCTTCACCATCCCACGCAAAAAGGAGGAAAAGGTGAAGGCGTAATTTAGAACCCTGGTGGCCATCAGGGAATTTGAATAGAGGCGACGGCCAAACTTGTCCAGGGTCCGCCCCTCCCTGCCTGGTGGAACCGCCGCAGAAACCCGTGAGGGCTGTGATTTTTTAAGAGCAGACTCCACCAGAAGAGACTGGTGTGAGAGCTGCGCCTTATCGAACCCTTTAGGGGGAATCGTCCTATACTTCGATTCCATTTTTGAAGGCACAGACGTGACTGTAAGAGGGTTTGACAAGTTCTTCAGCCAGGTTTGCAGAAGGACACTGTTGAGAGGGAGTCTAGGCACCTCCCTAGGAAGAGTGGGGAGGTCCTGTTCCTCCAAAAATTCTTTGGAATACCGAGAGCCTACCATCAGGTCAATCCCCAGGGCTTGGGCCATGTCCTGAACGAAGGATGAAAATGAGGACGGCCTAGTCTGGGGAGAGGGGGTTCTCGACCGCCCCACCGAGGAGAGGGGGGAGGCCTCATGGGAATAATGAGGATCCCTAACTGATCCCGAATCCCAGGATCCCCTCTCGAGGGCCCTCGAGGGGGAAGGGGAAGTTATCCTCCTCGCAGAGCCCTTGGGTGAGGACCCCGGGGTTCGTGGGACACTCTCCCGTTTCCTCGGCGAGGCGGCCCGGGAAGACTTCCCATGGGGTGAGCGGAGGAGCCTCGGGTTGTCGAGGCGCAACTCCGACACCTGCAGCGCCTCGCCCCCGAACGACGAGGAACGGTCGCGCCGAGGCGAGCCTCGGGGCCGCTTAGACTTCCTCGATCGACGCCCCGTCCGAGGTCGCGTCGAGGGCGAGGCGTGTCTGGAAGACCCGGAGGAAGAGGAGGAAAGACGGCGCACTCTGCGCAACTTTTCTTTGGGCCTTACACTCCGCTCAGGGGGTTCCCCCGAGGTCGAGGTCCGGGGCGGGGCCGAGACCGAGGTGAACGGGGCCCCAGTACCCGAGACCGAGGTCGCCGAGGCCGGGGCTCCCGCGGGAGCCGAGGCCGGGGCCTCCGAGACCGAAGGCGCCCAGGCCAAGGTCGAGGCCGCCGGAACCGCAGCACGCTGCAACACTTCCAGGGCTCCCGACAGCTCCGATGAGATCAGAGCTCGGAGGAGATCCTGGAAGGCCGGAATCCCCACGAAGGTGGGGAGTTCCGAGTCCGGGGCACACTCCCTGGAGGGCGACCTCGGTCTCGAGTATTCCCTCGGGGTGTGCGGAGTCGAGGTCCGATGCGGGGCCGGGGTCGACCCACCCGCCTTGGCCTGACTCGAGGATGGCTTCTTTGCTGAAGGGGATGGAACAGAGGACTTACCCGAAGCTTGCTTCACTGACGACGCCTTCGAGGAGGAGGGCCGAGGCGAGGCCGAGGCCCCCGAGGACGCCGAGGCCGAGGTCAAGGCCGGGGCCGAAGCCGAGGCCGACGTCGAGGCCTTAGGTGGCGCGTCGACGGCGAACAATTCGGCCATTCTTGCCTTACGGCGACGGAGGGCCCTGTTTTGGAAGGTAGCACAGCGATCACACGAGTCTGTCGGATGTTCGGGCCCAAGACAGACAATGCACCACCGGTGAGGGTCAGTGATGGAAAGCAACCTCTCACACCGGCTGCACTTTTTGAATCCCGTAACAGGACGGGACATCCACGAAGAAAAAGAAGAAGGCCGGGAACGTGCCGACGTCCCGCGGCCACGGCTTCCGGGAGCCCCCGGAGCCCGACGAAAAACGAAAGACTTTTTTTTTTTTTTTGAAAAGAAACGAAAGGAAAACAGCACCGCGAACTAATTCGAAGGGAAAAACAAACTAAACGCGGCAGCTAGAAGGCAAAAACACTGGAGCTCAGATCCACAGGGCTTTCTTGCTCCGCGGAAAAATTTGAACTGAGGACCACGAGGTGGGATGCGCCCTCTAGTGGGCGAGAAGGCACGCACATGCGTGGTGCAGTGTGCAAACTTGAAACTTCAATCAAGTTTGCTTGAAAAGCTGTCCGCGCCGGGGCTCCGTAGATGACGTCACCCACATGTGAGAATATCATGCCTGCTTGTCCTGGGATAAAATGATACAATGTACATTTCCCCCCACCCTCCCTGGATGTGTGTAAAGATCAATTAGGAATTAAAGGCTTATTTGATCAATAAGTTTGAACAAATTCCACTAATGGACCCTATGTTGCTTTAAATTTTTTATTATGTCCCAATGGTTCAGAATTCATTATTTCATATCTATAATATTGACATAGAGTTTCCCACCAAAAATTAAAGTTCAATCTGTCCCAGTTTTTCCAATTTCTTGTTATTAACTGCATAGCTACCCCTGTCATTATAAGAAGTCTGTTCTTCTTTGCATCAACTGGACTCTTAGGTTGCAATAAAGTCCCAAATAAAACAATGTCATACGATAGTGGAATAGAAACCTCCAATATCCTATTAATTTTACCCCAAATAGACTTCCAAAAGTTGAGTATCAAGGGACAATAAAACAACAAGTGATCCAGTGTCCCTACTTCAAGATAACAGTGCCAGCATCTATTCGACTTTGAACAATCCAACTTTTGTAAACGAACTGGGGTCCAAAAGATTCTAATGTAACAGAAAAAAACAAGTTTGTGTTATAGATGCTGACACTGTACATCTTATTCTCCAAGTCCAAATCCGTGGCCATTGAGTAGCAGAAATATGCTGCTTTGTTTCAATGCTCCAAATGACTTTTAGGCTTGCTTTAGATTTTTTAGTCAAATATTCAGATATTAATTTGTACCACTTGGCAGCCTGGTGCCCTTGCAAATCTGTCTGGAAACATAGGCCCGGCAAGCTATACTGATTTTTTAAGTTATGCCAATCAGGAAACCCTTTCTGAATGGCCTGTTTCAACTGCATAAACTAATTAATAGGGAAATAAATATCAATATCCTGTGATGACGATCTTCTACAATTTAAATTATCACAGCTCTGATAAATTTATAAACCACATACTAAAATCCTTTTCAAATTAAAGTGAAGTGCTCAGACCTTATAACCAGTGCTTTAGTGTAGTTACTAAAATGAGGTTAACAAGGGGACCATCATCGCCTTCACTGTCCCCTGACCACCCTTATTATGTACACAAAGCACTCCACGTGCGTTGTTATATCCTATGTTGTACTTATCTTTGCCGGGTGGTTGACGGTGTAGAGTTGTTCCTCATTGAAAATAAAGTGCCTAAAACTTGTGCTGGTGAATTAAAATAAGCCGCTGTGTGCCATTCGATCTATAGTCCCAGTCCCCCCGACCCGAGTTTCATGTCTTCGTCAGGGAGGGACACTGATACTATTATTGGCTCACTAGGACTGGACTGATCCAAAGTGATCCAACATGGATTGTTGTATTGGAGTAGTAGTTAGATTATTAATAAATTTTAATGTAAATTCCAGGTGGAAAGAAGAATATTATTTTCATATACTATTGTCCTTGATACTGAAAATATGGTTAAGACGTAATGGGGCCATAAGATGACTCTCTAATATCAGTCAATCTGGTAGATTCTCCATGAGTTCAGGAAGGATCCAATACATACCCTGACGCAAAATAAAGGCTTGCTGATACCTGTAAAAATTTGGAACATCTATCCCCCGCCGATTGTGATTTTTGCAAAGATACTAAGGCTATTCTAGCAGTTTTCCCAGCCAAAGAAATTTTATAAGAATCCCATTTAATTTTTTATAAAAGGAACTTTGAAAATAAACTGGTAACATACTCATTTGGTAACAAACCACAGGCAAAATCATCATTTTGATGGTTTGGACTCTCCCCCACCAAGAAAGATGTAATGGATTCCAAAGCTCACATATTTTTCATTTACTGAGATTGTGTCTTCCAATGTTCTTTGAATCATAATACCCAAATACTTTATACCCTCTTCCTTCCAAGGAATGGGAATGGATCAAATAAAGCTTTTACACAGTGTACATTCAATGGAAGAACCTCTTATTTACTCCAATTTATCTTATATCCGGAAAATTTTCCAAAACAATCAATCAATTCCAGTAAATAAGGAATGGTTGATTCAGGATTCTTCAAATGAAGCAAAATATCATCTGCATAAGCTTAAACTTTATAATCTCGACCTGCATATGGAATTCCCTATATCTCCTTTGCCTGCCGAATGGCCAACAAGGGTTCCAAGACAATATCAAAAAGCAAAGGAGATAAAGAACATCCTTGTCTAACTCCCCTCCTCAGACAAAAACGCTCTGAGAATGTATTATTAATATATAATCTTGCAGACAGGGAACTATACAAGGTTTGAATCATTTGAATAAAACCGGAACTTATTCCAAACCAATCCATTGCTTGGTGCATAAATCTCCATTCTACACGATCAAAGGCCTTCTCTGCATCCAGAGAAACAGAGAAGGCCGGATCATCTATTGTTTTTGCAAAATTTAGCATATGAAGTGCCAATCTAGTGTTATTTGCAGAATGTCGTTGTGTAACAAAACGCATTTGATGCATTCCAATCATATAGGGGAGAGCCTTGGCCAACCTCAGAGCCAATAGTTTAGCCAGAATTTTCCCATCCACATTAATTAAAGAAATAGGCCTATAGTTTGAAACCAACATGGGATCTCTGTTTGGCTTTGGTAAAACAATTGTTAACGCTTCTGCCATAGTACCTGATATACAACCCTTAGTCAGTTGTGATTGATATAAATTTAAAAGATGAGGTAATAGTGTATTTTGAAAAGATTTGAACAACTCCACTGTGAATCCATCACTATCCGGAGCGGATCCAGCTCTGAGAGACTTCAATGTTGCCTGGAGTTCTGTAAATGATATAAGCGCTTCAAGTTTACTTTTTATATGCTCTGGAATTTTTGGCCCATTAATTAAGTTTTAAAATTCTCTTCCTTCAATTTCTTTATTTGAATAGAGCTCAGAAGAATATAAAGCTTTATAATAATCCAAAAATTGTTTTAAAACATCCCGAATGCGAGTATGAATTTTACCCTTTCCATCTTTAATTGCCACAATCTTTACTTTTCGTTTTTTAGTTTTAAGATAATTAGCCAATAATCTTCCCGCTTGGAATGTTGGGGGGATTCACTCCCCTATTAAGCGTTCCAAAACCTCTATTGCCTTTTTACAGGAGACCCGTTTATCCTCAGTGGAGCATGCCAAGCTCTGTACCTGGTGGGTGGGTTCCTATTTGGAGGCGCCCGCTGTGGGGGGAAAGGGAGGTGTTATTATTTTGTTCCGTAAGGGTCTTCGTTTACTCACCCAGAAAGTGTTCCGCGACCCTAGTGGGCGTTACATAGCTGCCTTAGTGTTACTTGATAATCGGCCACTTTTGCTCTGCAATGTTTACGCTCCTAATAATCCTTCGGCCAGGTTTTTTAGGGGGCTGCGCAATCAACTCTTACAGTTTGGAGATGTTCCGATGCTGGTGGGTGGGGACTTTAATGAGGTACCAGACCCGAAGTTGGATCGCTCTGCTTCGTCGGGTAGAGAGACCTCCAAGCTTTATACGGGTGGTCAACTTTTGGAATCCACCTTGGGGTTGCTTGACGTGTGGCGGGTGTTACACCCGTTGGAGAGGGATTACTCCCACTTGTCCAGGACGCACGGGACGCTTTCTCAAATTGATTTTATTCTTATTTCTCGCGTGCTGCTTCCCCGGGTAATGGGGGTTGAAATGGGCCCCATTGAAATATCTGACCACGCTTGGGTGGGATTTCGGTGGACTTGGGGAGACTCTTTGAACAACAGAGGGTCCTGGCGGTTTCCTTGCTACCTGTATAGGGATACCCGTTTTCACGAGTTTTTGATACAGTGCTGGCGTGATTTTCAAGTTAACAATCAGCAGCATCGGGATGATCCCATTCTCTACTGGGAGACGGCTAAGGCTGTCTTACGGGGGGATGTCATTTCTTATGTGGCCAGGGAGTCGAAGCGGAAGCATAGGCAGGTTTTGGCTCTGGAGCGGAAGGCGACTGTGTTGAGACGCCAGTATGGCAGGGCGCCCTCCTTCTCGCTTCGGACGCAGCTTTTAGAGGTCCAGCAGGAACTGAATGAATTGTTGCATCTTCGGGCTTTGCGGACGAGGGAGTACTTTAAGTTTCATTTATTTCGGTTTGCGAATAAGAGTAGTCGATTGTTGGCCCGCCTGGCGCATCCGAGGGGTGGACCTGAGAGCATAACGGCTCTTCGGGGCTCTTCTGGGGTGCTGCATCATCGGCCGGGGGAGATATGTGAATTATTGCAGGAGTTTTTTTCTGAGGTGTATACTGATCAAGGCCCTGAGCTTTTGGATGGGCAACTTTATCTGGACAGCCTCGATTTGCCTTGTTTATCTCAGCGGGATGCAGCCGTTTTGGATCTTCCTATTACCGCAGAGGAGGTGGAAGGGGCGATAGGGGTCAGTTCGTTGGGCAAAGCACTGGGCCCGGATGGGTTTCGGAGTGAGTTCTATAAGTTGTTGGTGGCGGACGTAGCGCCAGTGCTGGCTGAGGTTTATAATCTGAGTGTTGCTAAGGGCTTTCTCCCTCGCTACGTAAATCTAGCGTCTATTATAGTTCTCCCGAAGCCTGGTAAGGACCCTCTTTTGCCTGAATCGTATCGTCCTATCTCATTGTTGAATTATGAGGCGAAGCTTTTGGCTAAACTTTTGGCTAACCGCCTGGCGCGTGTTTTGCCATCGGTGATCTCAGACTCTCAGGTGGGGTTTGTGCGTGATAGGCCGGTGGCTAAGAATATCCGGCGCATCTTGTTGGCGTTAGAACGGGTGGGACAGGACGGTAGCCCCGCCATGCTCATCAGTTTTGACGCAGAGAAGGCGTTTGATAAGGTGCGGTGGGGTTACCTTTTTGCGGTGCTGAGGACGTATGGTTTGGGCCCCTTCTTTTTTGGAGCAATCCAGGCACTGTATAGTGATCCAGAGGCACGGATTTTAGTTAATGGGGCTTGCTCTGGTTTTTTTCCTATTGGCCGAGGGACTCGCCAGGGCTGTCCCTTGTCGCCGCTCCTCTTTGTGCTTTCTTTAGATCCTCTACTTCGGGAGCTTCAGGCAAATGTGGATATTCGGGGATTGGTCCTGGGAGATTCCCATTTTAAACTGGCGGCGTTTGCGGATGATCTCTTGGTTTTTTTAACGGACCCGCAGCGTTCCTTGCCCGTATTGTTGGAAAGTCTTCGGGAATATGGAGATTTCTCTGGCTTCGCCTTGAATTTTGCGAAATCTGAGGCGCTGGCTTCCTCGGTTCATCTTCAGCGGTTGTGGGGGGATAGTTTTCCGTTGCGCTGGGCTGACACCTCTTTTAGATATCTGGGGATTAGGCTGACTATGGATGTGGCCCAACTGTATCGTCTTAACATAGATAAACTCCTGGCGGATACTAAACTGTTGCTAGCCAAATGGCAGGCGTTGCCACTGTCTCTGTTGGGGAGAATTCATTTATTTCGTATGGTTGTTTTCCCGAGGTGGCTTTACGTTCTTCAGACTCTTCCCCTTTCTTTGTTGCAGAGGGATATTCGTTCCCTCACCTCCCTATTGATCCGGTTTTGTTGGGGTGGACGCAGACCTAAACTGAAATGGTCCTTGTTGGTGGGGCCTGCCCATGGGGGTGGTTTGGGGGTGCCTGACATCAGGGTTTATAACCAGGCCTGTTTGCTTCGTCATCTTAGTGATTGGGTGTTGGGTACCGCTTTTTATACGGATCTTTCTCTGGAGCGGGATCATTTCTATCCTCTTCATCTCTTGTATCTCCTCCATGCCCCGTTGTCTAAACTGCCGTGACCCTGTAGGCGTAGTATTTGTTTCGGTCCTTGTGGACAGTGTGGCATCAAATCCTTCGGTTGTGGAATCAGGACTCTCATTCTAGTGTATTTCTACCGTTGGCGGGGAATTTAGCTTTCCCTCCGGGGGTTGGACCTTCCGTGTTCGGTCGCTGGAGGGCGCGGGGGGTGGAACAGTTGCGGCATGTTCTGCGGGATGATGGGTCTCTCTTACCTTATGCTGAGTTGGCGGGGAGGGGGGGTCCCTGAGATTGGCCTTCCATTTGCTTATTGTCAACTCAGTCACTATGTGGCTTCCCTCCAGGGGACTTCCTTGCAGGGGGATTTTGGGACCCAGCTCTGCACTCTTTTGGCTGCAGATCCTGATACCAGGGTCTCTATATCTGCTTTGCATGGCCGGATTCTGGCTCTTTGCCAGCCTAGGGTTTTCCCCGGTATTTTGGAGGCATGGCAGCGGGACTTGGGTAGGGACTTGGGGGACAATTTCTTGTTAAAAACCCTGAATCGAACTGCGGGCTTGGTACATAGTGCTGAGTTACGTGAATGTCACTTTCGAACTGTCCTGCGGGCCTATGCTTCCCAGAGTCAGGCTTACCATATGGGTTGTATTGATACTCAGTTATGCATCCGCTGTTCGGTGGAGGTAAATTCTTACTTTCATGGTATTTGGAGTTGTGAGGGGATTCAGACCTTCTGGACGGACATGGCCTCCTTTTTACAGGGCTTGTTGCGGACCCCTGTGCCAGTCTCTGTGCAGTCTATGCTGTTTGCCCATTTCTCATTCTTATACATGTACACTTCTTATGAAAAATTATTTCTTAGTAAATGTTTTATTTTGGGGAAGAAATGTATCTTGTGTTGCTGGCTGTCTTCTGAACCACCTTCATTCTGGTACTGGAGGAATCGCCTTCATGAACTTATGGGTTGGGAGGCCCGTTTGGCTCGTTCTTCTCGACGCTGGAGCAGAGACTTTGTTCACACTTGGACTCCATATTTGAACATTTTGACTCCTGAGAGTCGTAGCCGGGTCTTGAATAGACTCCACCTCTGAAACTGTGCTTCTAGGTGTTTCTGCTGTTCCCTGCTTACGAGTTTTTCTGTATCAGTGGGGGGATGGGGAGGGGTGGGTGGGGGGTAGGGGCTTCTTTGTCGTGGGGGGGTATGGTGGGTCCGGAGGGGACATAAGAGTCCAGTCCTCTACGGGTGTTTGATGAAAGTGCATCCTATGGTTGTTATTGCTGTTGTGTTTACTGTTGCTTAATAAAATAGATTTGAACGTAAAAAAAAAAAAAATGAAAAATCCGCCATATATCTTTCAATCCGCATGTATGTATAAGATTATCTAGACCTAATGATTTTAATTGTTTACTCGGTTGTTTATCCAGTAATGGATCCATGACAGCATTGAAGTCTCCAGCTATGATTAAATCAGTCATAGCCAGTGACAGAATTATTTGTTCTCAAAAACAAACAAATATTGGCATGTCACATGTTTGCAGCTGGTAAGATGTTGATAGCACCACACTGGAAGAAAAATTATGCACCCTTACTGATTCAGTTGTTCAGGAAACTTGATTTTATTTGTTTGATAATGAAATTTTCAGCTTTGAAACATAGCCATATTCATTCCTTTCATAAGGTGTGGGGCATTTACCTGCAAAGGATAGAGACCTCGCCACTACTTTCTGTGTGAGCCAGAGATGGACATTTTCCTGTGCCCTTCCATTTTTATTTTATTTATTGGATGCTTTGTAATATGGCTCACTTAATATTGCTAGAATGCTTTGTAAATACCTTTAAAAGGGTCCCATGGGGATGGGATTAAGTTGGGGGAGCTATATAGGGGGAAGGGAAACTGTTACTAATATGTTGGTTGGATATGATGTAATTTTACTGCCCGATTGTTTTCCTTCTGTATTTTTCTGTTTTTGGTAAAATAAAAATAAAACTTTGAGAAAAAAAAAAGTACTAGTGACCTCTCTCAGCATGAAATCTGTCAACAAGGAGTGACTGGAGAGACCACTGGATCCGTTGTGAAAAACACAGCTTTAAAGTTAGTAATAGTTCTGAAAAATACTTAGACAGGTCTGATATTCAAGCCAGGTATGTGTTCACCAGTGGCAATGAATGTATAACTAATCAAACTCTGTATTTTCAAATTTATACAGTTGGTATCAGGCCAAAAATCTACCAAGCAGCCTGATACTATATACTCTCTGTGTAAGAAAGCAGTGGAGGAGGGAAGGAGAGGGGTGGAAGCAGAGGAGAAGCAAGCCATGAAGTTACCTGTCTACTAGTAATATTCAGCTGTTATGTAGATAAACATTTACATTTAGGTCTACTAAATATAGACCTAAACTAAATTGAGAGTGTCAACATGGTCACCAAATTATCCAAATACCTGGATTACATCAAATGCCACAATAGAGAATAACATAGGGACTGTTTCCAATGGCTAGCCGCCTCAAACTCACAGGAAGAAGGGGGAAAAAAGGGCTATTTGTCACGGGTACGTCAACAATGCTTTTCACCGCCCTGCAGAGCAGTAAATGGCCTTGTCCCCGCAATAAAGGATATGCCACGAGTCACCTCGCTCCCCTCCCCTCACGGCCAGCAGCTCCCCTCGCGATCGTGGGTCCAGCAACAGCCCCCCTCTCTCACATCCTCCCAATCGCAGGTCAAAACCGGCAGGAAAAAAAAAAACTGTGATGCCCCTGGGTTAGCCCTTTTGCACCTCCCGCACCAGCCCTACCAGCCTCTTAGAAGCTTTGTGGACAAAGAAGCAACACCACAGGCTTGTTCCAGGACCCTCTTCCGGCTGAGTCCCTCCTTCCAATGTAAGTGTACTCAGGGGGAGGAGATCATAGAATGATGAAAAGATGAAGGCAGGGAGATGGGCACAGGGGAAATACTAGAAAAGGGTGTATAGGAGACAGAGAAGGGAGATGCTGAACATGGGGTACAATACATACACAGAGGTAGAAGATGAATGGTGAGCATGGAGAAAGAAAAAATGTCAAATGGTCAGGAGACCCTGGCAAGTGAGTTAAGAAAAAACAAAAGAAAATAGAGACCAGTGCCTGAGACCAACATGATTTGAAGAATAAAATGACAAGACAATAAAAGAAAAAAAAAAAATATTTTCTATTTTGTGATTAGAATATATCAGATTTGAAATATGTATCCTGCTAGAGCTGGTGTTAGACATAACTGGGGACCGCAAAGCCCAGGCCATGCTTCTTTAGCTTCCAGCTGACTTAGGGCTCTCTCTGACCAGGGGGCAGTTGCCCTAGTTGCATGCCCCTAACACTATTCCTGTCATGTGTGACTGTGGTATTCTGTTAACATGATTTTTCTATGTAGCATTCTGTAGTAATCTGGCTTATTCAGTTTTCTCAATAGAGGAGGGGATATTTGTGAAGAAGAGAGAAAGGGAGACGGGAATTTTATTGATCCTTGCTCTGTATTATTTGTATTTATAAAATGACAATTGTACAGAATATTGTTTCTTTCTATACTTTAATAAAATAAGTTCAATATAAAATCATAACTATTTGAAGCTTGTGCAGATGGGATCAGACTGTTTGTGGGGAAGGGATGGGGACCGAGCTGGTGGGGACGGGACAGGGATGGGGACTGATCTCGCGGGGACAGGGACAAATTTTTTCACCATGTCATTCTCTATGCAGCAACAGCATTTAACTAAAGCTGACCCCATAATTTTTGCAGGGTGCAATAAACTGCCAGGCCCACATGAGTAAGCACTTCATGGACTATTGCACCACACGTAAAAGTTATCTTGAGTCAAACCAGGAAGTGGAATAAACAAATATGTCTTTACCTCCTCATTGCTGCTCTCCTGTGGAAGGCAAATATGAATGACATTCAAACCGATCTGCCAATAAATTAAAAAAAGAATTAATTTTGGGTAAAGAAATACTTGCTGCGCTATGATCCCATTCACGCCCAGTCATTAAGAGTCTTTCCAATGCCTGTATTGTTAACTGACTAACACCACCTCCAAAGCAGCAAGAGGCAACACTGGGATATACAACATTAAGTTTAAAAAAACCACAAATGCTTCACAAAATACCGTAGCAGCATTATAAAAATGTCAGCTATTAAACTTTTTGCTTCTGCTAGCTCCATTACAAATCCCTCCTCAAATCTTTACCCTCCTTTTCCCCCCAATTACATTTTTATGTACTATCTGCTGAAAGGGTTTTTTTCCCTTTATCTTCTGCTATTTTTCTTCAATCAGGTTTTACTTAATCCGTTTGCTCAGCTCCCTTCCTTTGCTCTTACATTTCTATCTTCTTGCAGTATTGCTCTTTATCTGGGAGGCAAATATTGGCATTTCAAGGACGACACCCACTGGTTGGGCTTTCTAGAAAAGTAACTTCTAGAAACAATGCAGTCTTCTCAATAGATACCAGATACCAAACAAATTTAAGTCAACTACAAAATTATTAGGTTACCATGTGCGTCATTCACAACACTTACCTCTTCTGCAAAGCTTTTGGTTGTTTCCAGCATCTGGTCATCATCACTTGCCTTAGGGAGGTGAGGAGAGAGGAAAAAGATATGTTTACTTCTTGGTTGCAGAAATAACGACAACTTTTTCCTTGCTTTGCTGATATCAGAAAAGCCAAAGACACTTCATGGGCTACAACAACTACCAAAATGACTGTTAACATGAAAAAATAAGGCATGAACTACAATGTGCAAACCTGAGATTTGTTAAGATAAAGCAAAGAAAATTCTAGAGATTTTTTAAGAAACTTCAAAGATAGGGAGTGAACTATAGTACAATGTATTTAAAAACAAAACAAAACAAAACAGTATAAGAAGAAAATGTGTCCACTGCAATGCTAGATCACTGAAAAATAAGATTCTCATGATTTTTTATTCATTTACAAATGGAACAGATATTTTGGGGAAAATTTTACACTGGTGTGCATTTGTGAGAATTTTAGAAAGTTACTTATACAGCTCATATTTTAAGCAAGGATGAAGAGTAATATAAAACACAAGTACAGGCAGTCCCCGTTTTACGAAAATCCAACTTACGCCAGACTCGCACTTATGAACGGGGAGTCCTCATTAAATCTTCAGTGTCTCAAGAAATCCCTTTCCCTCCTTCCTGAGTCCCAACGCACCTCTCTCTCCCTCCCTCCATTCTGTGCCCCAGGTTTGTGCCCCCTCCCATGGGTGTTTACCTTGTTCTGGCCAACTCCCTCCTCCTTCTAGCCACAGTCATTTCTCTTGATAAAAGCGGCGGGCAGCGGCTCCTACACATAGGTCCTACAGCTGACTGGGAAGCCTTCTTTCTGATGTCGGAGGCTCCCATCCCCCTGAGTAGCAGCTCTCCATCCCTCCTATCCCCCTGTACAGCACCTCCTAACCGACAACCTCCCCCCACCATGAGATCTGGCATACCTTCATGCCTTCCAAATCAGCAGCAGCAGTGGCTAGCTGGCAGAGGCAGCGCTGTAAGCAAGCTTTTTCCATTCTGCCCCACCAGGGATTGCCTCTGCCATGTCATCAGTGACGCGGCAGAGGGAGGCCCCGGCAGGCCGCAAGAAGCCTGTTCAGAGCGCTGCCTCTGCCAGCCAGCTACCACTACTGCATTAGGAGGCCCAGAGATTTGTCAGGTCTCATGGGTAGGGGGAGGGGGAGGGGGAGGGGGGGAGTGCTGGTCACTGAATCAGCAAGTCCAATTTTTTTGGATAATAAATTGATTCAAATTGATTCACCGAAGTTAATCGGTGAATCAATTTGAATTGGTAAATCAGGCAACACTACTCCTCCCTATACCGCCTGTCAAATTTTTTTGCCGCTCTCCCTGCCCGCTGATCAGCACCAGCAGAATTTCCCAAAACCACTGCAGCTTCAGGGCTTCCCCTTCAACTCAGCTGTTTGGGGCCTTCTCCTTACCAGTGCATCTTGGAATACACTGGGAGGGGCCTATGGCCCTAATTGGCTCAGGAGCCTAAGGCCCCTCCCAGTGTTAGGGCCTTAAGCGCCTGAGCCAATCAGGGCCTTAGGCCCCTGTCTGGTGCATTTTGAGATGCACTCGGAAGGGGAAGGCCTGCCATTTTGAAGAGGTGGGCATCCTTCCTGTCATTTTTTTTTTTTTAAAGGTACAGGATTGTGTGTGGGGGTTGGGGGGAGTGTTGGGAGTCCTGGGCTGGTGGTGGGGGGTCCCTCAGGCAGGAAGGAAGGAGTGGGCATCCCTCTTGCCGATTTTTTTCTTTAAAGTATGATGTATGGGGTGGATCAGGGTTTCACAGTAGAGGCGGGCAGCAGAAGGGAATGAGCATTAATCCTGCCAATCTGCAATTTGAAGGCGGGGGGAGGGGGTTGTGGGGGAGCCAGCAGCAGGAGGGAGTGGGCATCCCTCCACCAATCTGCAATTTGAAGGCAGGGAGCTCAGGGAGGGGGTCATGTGGAGGGGTGCCTTGGAGAGCTCGGCGGGAGGAGGATTTGGGGGGCGGAGGGAGTGATTTTTATTTTTATAAATTGGATTTGGGGGGGCCTTTATCGGCAGGGTCGACTGTCATAGCCTTACTTTCCTGTTAATATCAAGAGTTCAGTCACTGACAGAAAAGTAAACCTACGACAGCTCAGACCCTGTCAGTAAAGTCTGCATGGAAAACAATGCGTTTCCCTGCTGTGCATTAATTACACAGAGTACTTATTAGAATACTAATGAGCTCCTTGTAATGAATTAGCATAGGATTCTTGGTAGATGCTACCGACGATCGGTAGCAGCCATAGAGAACCCTTTAGAGCATCGGCAGGAGAGTTTCCTTGCAAGTAAAACTTACTTGCAATTAAATATTTTGCTCATCAGGGCACCTATCAGAAACTGGGAAGTCTCTTAATCAAAGGCACCCTTAAATAGGAAAGTCTTAAGCACAGATTTAAACTTGTCTAAAGAGGTTTCCAGTCGTAGATAAAACGGTAGAGCATTCCAAAGAGTTGGACCTGTAATGGAAAAGATACAGCGATGGGTAGAGTCATAGATAATTTATCTTGGGGTTGGAATAACTAATAAGTTGCTATAGCAACTGTAGGGTACAAGTAGGTGTATATGGAATCAAGAAAAGATGGCTTTGACAAATTTTAAAGACCAGCAACAAGATTTTATAAGCAAGTCTTTGATTTATTGGTAAGCAATGAGCTGATTTAATGACTGAAGAGAAGTAGAGAGGGGGGAAGATGGTAGAGAAGAAGGAAATCTAAAAGGGGATATGATAGAACATGAAAGGTAAGTCTCCAAGAAGGGATATGATGCAGAAGAAAGGAACTTAATTTGAAGACAAGATGAAAAAAATGGCTAGACCTCTTTTCCATCCCTGATGGTTAAAGTGAAGGGATTGAAATCCTAAGGGACAAGCTTGGTCACCCTTAGTCAACCAGATTTCTCTGAGGCAGAAAATATCAAGATTGTGTAGCAAAATAAGATCTTTTACCAAGTATTGCTTGCTGCAAAGTGAATGAACATCAACTAGTCCAACTGAAAGCTCTGAGATGGAGGTGGAAGGGCTGTTAAAAGACTGAGATACAGGTGGTGTTAATGGAATAAATACAAGATATCTTACCCGGGGAGAGGGCAGGGAGGAGTAAGTATGGGGTTCTATACAAAGGTCCTAGAGAACAGGAATGGGAGTCAAAACACACAAGAAGTAAAGCAATAATAAAACAGGGATTAAAGCAAGCAGCAAAGAAAGGGAGAAGGAACACCCCCTCTAGTATTTAATTAAAGAATACACATAAAGCAAAACAGTTTTCAGTACTTTTTCAATTTCATTTTTTTCCTCCAATTTGTGACTTTTTTGGTTCATTTCACACATTCATTTTAATAAAAAGTTCTAACGTAGTAAAAAATGTTTAACACCGTATATATTCGAATATAAACCTATCCAGATATGAACCGAGGTAACCTTTTTCCTCCCAAAAAGGGGGAACAAAGGTTGACTCGAATACAAACCAAACTCACGTCAGTCTTGTGAGGCTATTGTGGGAGTGAGTGGCATACTGGTCAGAACTGCTACCTCAGTGGTTAGAACTGAGGTTGCGAGTTCAAACCCAGCCTACTCCTTGTCACTTAATCCTTCCATTGTTCCAGGAACCACAGTTAGATTGTAAGCCTGCAGGGACAGAATATACCTAAGAATATACCTAAGAGTACCTGTTTATTATTCAACGTATTGTAACCACTTTGGATGAATTTCTTCATGAAAAGGCAGTAAATAAACATAGCAGCCACTGTAGGAACTCATGTCAGCCATTTTGAGTAATGCGACTGCACGGGGCAGGAGCATAGGAGGATCGCTCTTGTTCTGGCTCACCACTGGACCAGCAGGGCTTAAGGTAGGCCTGAGGAAAGGCCAACGATGGATCTGAGGCAGTGAAAACTCGAATATAAACCGAGACCCCCATTTTTGGGCCATTATTTTCACCCAAAAATCTAGGTTTATATTCCAGTATATACAGTACTTGTCTTATAGCCCGTTACATTAACGGATGCTAGAATATATGTGTGTGTCTGTCTATTTCTTTCTCTCTCTCCTTAGGCTGTTTCTGTATTTCTATCTTTCTTTTTCCTCGGCTGTCCAGCACCACCCCTTGGCTGCTCCCCCCTGTCCATCCTCCCTTCCTTTTACCTCCCCTGTGTCCACCAGCACCCCTTCACTGCTCCCCTTATCCAGCAGCAGCCCTTCTCACTTTGTTTTACCTCCCCCCTGGCCAGCAGCACCTCTTTCCTGCACCCTTGTCCAGCAGTAGGTCTCCCTTCCTTTTTCTTCCCCTGCATGTCCATTAGCACCTCTTCCCCTATCCAGCAGCACCTCTTTTTTGCTCCCCCTGATGGCAATTTATAACAGCCAGGGCCCTGACCATCCGCTTCCCCTCCTCCTCCCCAGCTGGAAATCACCTTCAGAGGCGAAGGGGCGTATTTAGGTGTAGCCAAAGAAGAAGCTTGGAAGTGAACCGAGGGGGGAGGGGGTTGGAGTACAGGGGGGCAAGAGGAAGGTGAGAGGGAATGAGCATCAAGCAGGAGATGGAGAAAAGAGTGGAAAAGAGAAATCTGTGAGGTAAGGGAGGAAGAGGAAGGCAGTAGAGAGAGAAGGAAAAGATCCTGCCAAAACAGATTGAGTGCAGAATCTGAAATAGGGTTGGATGAATGTCATGAAACCGGCAAGGAAGTTGAACGGGCTGGCACTGTGATGGAAAAGGAAAGTAAAAGGCCATTACAATTTCATGCATCAGTTCCACAGTTTAAAAAGGCTTTAAAAACACATCTCTTTTTGAAGGATTTTGTGAGTGTCTAATATGTTTGGCAATCTGTGTGAGGAAGTATGTCATTAAATTTGTCTGTTATTTTACGGATTTGAAGCCTCCGTTCGGGCTTACCGTCGGCAGTTCATTTCCCTTCCCACGCCTGAGGGCGGCCGCACGGAGCGAACAGCTAGGGCCCCGACCATCCGCTTCCCCTCACCCTGTGGAAATCACCTTCAGAGGCAAAGAGGCGGATTTGAACCTTCCATTCGCCGCTACCCCTCCCTCCCCAGCCTCGCTCACTCCTCCATCCTTGCCATGGAACAGAGGAGTCGAGGCGGAAAAGAAAAAGCCGGCGGCGAGATGGCGATCCAGGGCGGCCGGATAATGGCGTACGTCACATGCAGCCACTGGAAAGCTAAGCGCACATGTGCACTCTACCAACCACATCCCGACAGATCAGATCTCAGGGAACAAGCGGCAAGAGTGCACATGCGCGCTTAGCATTTTATTATTATAGATTCATTATTTACTTGATGTATATGCTAAATTTAAAACAAATTAATATACTGATTAATACATTTTGTATACATCCATCCCCCCCAAAATCAATATGTATACTTAACTGAAATTGTTGTATAAAAGGTTTGTATAAATAAATTTAATACCAACATTATCAAATGTTCCCAATAAGTATATCTTCTTACCTGTACAATGGCAAGCACTGGCTTAAAAGTAGGAAGCTCTTTCTGAAGGGAACTCAGCACGCTTTTACAAAGTTGGATGATTTTTCTGAAATACACAAACAAGTAAACAGATTAATTCTCTTTGTTCCAACATGAAGTTCTCTAATACAACATGATTCTGAAAATAAAATAACTGCTTGCTAACTACAGTCATTCTTTCTCAAAGCACTAATCAGAGATACAAGACAAAGCTAGCATATTAACATCTAAACCAGTGGTCTCAAACACGCGGCCCGCCAGGTACTATTTTGAGGCCCTCAGTATGTTTATCATAATCACAAAGGTAAAATAAAACAGTTTCTTGATCATATGTCTCTTTAGGTTTAAATGACAATAAATACTTAATACTAATATTATTATTAAGACTTAGCCAAAAGGAAAGATTTATAAACTATAAAGAGCTTTACCTCATGCAAAATTGTCATTTCTTTAATAGGACATTAACTATTTTTTCTGAGGCCCTCCAAGTACCTGCAAATCCAAAATGTGGCCCTGCAAAGGGTTTGAGTTTGAGACCACTGATCTAAACCTACAGAGCAGGGACTGTCTATTGCAGACATGGGCAACTCTGGTCCTCGAGGACCGGAATCCAATCGGGTTTTCAGGATTTCCTCAATGAATATGTATAAGATCTATTTGCATGCACTGCTTTCAATGCATATTCATTGAAGAAATCCCGAAAACCCAATTGGATTCCGGCCCTCGTGGACCGGAGTTGCCCATGTCTGGTCTATTGTATGTTAAAATGTACAGCGCTGCGTACACCTTTTCAGTGCTATAGAAATAATAAATAGTAGTAAAGCTAGTCTAACATGTTATCGGAGGACAAGCAGGTAGTATATTCTCACATGTGGGTGATGTCATCAACATAGCCCCAATACAGACAGTCAACAAGCGTACTGTCACTTTAAAAATTTGAAGAACGCCCACACCACATATGCATCTGTGCCTTCCCACCCAAAGCCAGCTCATGGCACCATCAGTTCTAAGTTTCGAGTTTCTCTCAGTGTGTCAAACTTGTTTGTCTATTTTCAGCGTCTTTTTTGTACATATAGTTTGTACACCTTTTTTGTGCCTTCTTTTACTTTTTTTGTTCAGTTTAGAAAATTTTAATTTTTCACTGCCTTGTTTCGAGCCTTCGGGCTCTCTTCAGGCTGGGAGCATCAAACCTTTTTCTACCATCTACTTGACTTCCCCAGATCACCAAGTCTTTGACCTCACGTGGGAATTTTTTCCTTCAATGTCAAAGGCTCCTAGCAGCTTTAAGCAGTGCACTCAGTGTAATAGGATAATTTCAGGTACAGACCTACATAACTGATGTGTCCCGTGCTTAAGTTCTGAACACCGTGATATTTCCTGCCTGCTCAGCAGAAAATATCCCTATGCACTCATGAATCATGCAAGAAAAGGGAAAGGGGTGAGGCACAGGCAGAGAGTAGATCCACCTTACTCTATAATACTACAACCCTCCCCTTTTTTCCTGCAGTATAAGAGGGGTAAGCTGGAGTTCTCAGAAGCATTTGCATACAGTAGCTCAGTGTCTCGTAAACTTTACGAGCCACAGCATACTAAACTGGCAGTTGTTGTGTCTTGAGGGCACCTGGAAGTGCGCTGATGTCACCACGATGATATCCACACATGCCTTCTTCAAGCCAATTACCCCCTAAGTCTAACAAATATCAACCGAGTACCCCACCCAAGCTCCGCCCCAGACCCCACCCCATAATAATAGTACTAATTGTAATGCAATTTCTTCCATCCATTTTTCATATACACACAAAATAATCTATTAATATATAATGGTAACCACTAAATTAAAAAAACACAAAGCACACTGTATGCAGAGAAAATCTTAATTATAATTTATAATCGGGGGGTTTCAAAGAGGTCAAGGCAGATAATTTTAAAATATGCAATGTCACCTCAGTAACTACTACAGAAAAATAGACAAATATACTGCAAAATATAGACAGCAGATATAAATTCTCAAAACTGACACATTTCGATCACTAAATAGAAAATAAAATAATTTTTCCTACCTTTGTTGTCTGGTGATTTCATGAGTCTCTGGTTGCACTTCCTTCTGACTGTGCATTCCATATTTCTTTCTGCCTACTGCACACTTCATTTCCTCCGGACCACATTCCCTTCCCCAACCAACATCTCTCTTTGTCCCTCCATGAATCCAACTTTTCTTCCTCTCTCCTCCACCCCTATTGACATTTCTCCCTCTCTCATCCTCCTGATCATGTGTAGCATTTTTCACCAATGCCCACCAGCACCATGCCTCATCTCTCCCTCCATAACTACGTCCAATATTCCTCCACCTTGTATCCCCTTCAATCTGTCCCCCTGTTCCCTCTCCACCAGCATATCCAACATTTCTCCCTCATCCTTCTCTCCCCTCTATGTCCAATTTTCCTCTTTCTTCCTTTCCCCATGTGTACCATGTCTTTCCCTCTCACTCACACACTCATGCCCAATTCTCCCTTTCTCCCTATTCCTTCCCTCCTATGTCCCAAGTTAGCGTCCCCCTTCTATGTCCCATGTTCATGCCCTCTCCCTTATCTGTGTCGAGTTCATGCCCCCTTCCCACCTTTGTCCCAAAATTGTGCCCCTCCTATGTCCCAATGCACTCCTTATCCCCCCTCTCCCTTTGTCCCAGAAAGATCATGTCCCCTTACTTGTTTGAGCCGCACTCACTCTTTCTGCCTTCAACGGCACTTGCTGCAGGCAGCGGTTCACACGGTACACGTGGCTGACCTACAAGTCTTCCCTCTGACGTAAACTCTAACGTTGGAGAGAAGGTTTACGGGTCACGCTATGTGAAGCGTGTGAACCACTGCCCGAGTGCGGCTCGAACAAGGAGGTAACGGAAACACACCCACCCTGCTGACCCAGAAGGTTTTCCTGTGACATCAGCTCTGACATCAGAGGGAAGCCCTCTAGGTCGGCTTCGGTGGAGTGGGACGGCCAGGAAGGAGGGATCCCCGGCAGAAGCTTTGGCAGGCGGCTGAAGAGCAGGAAGGAGGGATTCCCACCCGCAGCTTTGGTGGCCAGGCAATATTCTCGGCAGCAGCCAGTGCCATGTATCGCATGTTGAGAAACACTGCTGTAGGCAGTCAGCTGGTACCTATCCTCCTCCCTGGCATCTCGCAGCACACCTGAAATTTCATGCCACAGCACACAATTTGCAATACACTGCAGAAAACACTTTTTCTCTGTAGTTTACACAACCAAAGCAGTTTACATGAGGCAATGAAGTGTTGAGTTGCCCAGAGTCACAAGTTGTTGCAGTGGGAATCTAATTCACAGCCTCAGGGTGCTGAGGCAGCTGCTGTAACCACTAGGCCACTCCCCGATTCTCAATTCAGAGATTTCCTTATCAAGTCAGAGTTCCCAGATAGGTCAGATAGACAGATAACTTGCTAGAGGGAAAAATAGCAGGACAATCCTTGCTTTCCCAAATAAGGCTTGTAAAACTGATAATATTAGCCTAAACATTTCAGTGTGTGGCTGCTGGATCCTAGTTGCCAAATGAGCCTGGACTAGAAAAAAAACATACGATCAAAGTGCAGTGATAAATAGCTAAAAAAAACACACACACACACTTTTGATATTACTCATCATTCTTTGAGTGCAGATATTTGTTTCTGTCAATATATCTTGATCGACCAGCACAAATGGACTTCCTTGCTTAATATTTCACCCTCTTACTAGGCCTACAACCAAACGAAGAAAACTTCCACGCCCTCACTCAAACACATATGTCTTCCACCTCCCATCACCTTAAATCTGGCCCTCCCCCTTTTCTGCTCGGGCATCCGCCTGTTAAAAAAAAACCATGCTTGTAAACCGGAAGTGTAAGTACTACACACAACCGGCTAATTCAAAGGCTGTAATGGGAGCTGTGTAGCCGATTAATTGTTCTAAAAACCGGCAGTGGAAAGCTGCGGTATAAGTACCTAGAGAAACAGAAAGCGGGTTGGCTGCGACCACCTTCGTTCTCCACTCCTACCTGACGGGCGCGTTCTGCTCCTGCACCCTCCGGCTCTTAGGCGCCGATTGTCTCAGATGGGACACCCGGGGGGGAGAAAGGACCTCGTCTCCACTCCCAACACCTCCGTCTCGAACACTGCTGCTGTTCGTCCTCCACTGGCCGAAGCCCGTCGTGGCGCACCCAGGTCTCTTGCACCTACCATGTGCTGGAAGGGGGCCCCGAAGCCGCTGACAGAGTCTTAGCCAGCGCATCCTGCCGAGAGGGGAAACGCGCGCGGCAGCCAGATAATGGGATATGAGGATGCAAAAAAAGTGCGCGAGGCAGCAAGATAACGGGGCAGGCGCGGAATGGAAGAAAGAGCTCGTGCCCTCTCTCCTTCAATCATAGGGATGGAGGAAGAGCGGAGCTTGGCACCGTCTCACACGCTCACCACCTCCCGAGCGCATGTGTCACCGTGGGCGCGCGGCTGCTACCCAGCAACCCCCAGCCAAATAATGTATAGAATCGCTCGCTCGCTTGCTCGCCTGCTCGTGTAGCAAATGCACAGTTGGAAGATGCATTTAAACTTTATATCTGTATCAGTATATGTTTACTTATTCCTAACATGGTGAAATAATGTAATCGAATGAGTGGAAAGAATACTTTGAAACACAAACTGTTCAATTAAGAAACGATGTTCTGTTTTATGTGACGTTATTACACAGCCCTAATTGATCCTCTTCTGGATTATTTTTTCACAATTCAACCCCCCTCCCCCTATTCTACACCTACTCAACTGTAGCTACCTTCTGTAGTTTTTTTGTTTGTTTATTTGAAATATTTATTGAATTTTTAAATTGATATAATGCAAAACATTCATAAACATAAAGAGAACAATAAACACATCAGACTGCTTTTTTTGGGGGGAGGGGTAAAAGATCCATCCTAGCATAGGCGTAGCGAGGATGAGTAGCGCCCGGCCCGGGGTGTTGGCCTCCCTCAATCATCCTCTTCTCTGCCCCCCCCCCCTTGCTCCTTCCTGACACCCCCCCTCCCTCTGCAGCATGTCCCTTTCCCCATACCTCTTTTGTTTTCCTAGTGCGAGCAGCATCACAAACCTGCCCACGTGTCTGCTCTCCCTTTGACGTCACTTCCTAGGTGTCAGACCCAGAAGTGACATCAGAGAGAGCCAACACCGATGCGGGCAGCAAGTTGTGATGCTGCTCGCGCTGGGAAAATTAAAGAGATATGAGAGAAGGGAAGGGGCGCACGCATGTGGCAGAGGGGTCAGGAAGGAGTGGGGGGTGGAGAGGAGAGCGGGTGCCAGTGCCCCCACCAAGACAGCGCCTGGGATGGACTGCCCCCCAACCCCTTACTACGCCACTGCATCCTAGTCCCAGCAGGAGCCTGCGGCACGACTTTCCCCACCTACTTTCCCCAGTCACGCCATGCAACATCAATGAGCAGGCCTGCCCTGGAAGTCTTCATTCTACAGCGATGCTGCGTGGTGGCTATCTGCAGATTTAATATTACAGCAGACGAGGGGAGGTGGGTGGGGAGTAGAACCAGTGGCGTAGTAAAGGGAGTGGGGTGGTCTGGCCCAGGTGCCATTTTGGTGAGGGCATAGGCCCCATCTTCCTCTCTGCTCCCCTTCCACTGCTGCGCATGCGCGTCACGTCCCTCTGCAACATTCCTGGTGTGGGCAGCAACCTCCTGTCGCCCCAGCATTGCCTCTTCCTCTGATTTAACTTCTGGGACCTGCGCCTAGGAAGTGATGTCAGAGGAAGAGCCAGTGCTGGCGTGACAGCAGCTTGGGGGGTTGCACCAGGAACATCACAGAGGTATGGGGGAAGGAAAGCACCGCACGCTTGGCAGGAGGAGGCAGGGAAGAAGCATGAGGAGGTGGGATGGAGAAGAGGGTGGGGGAGGGGCACCCCTCACCCTCGCTACGCCACTGAGTAGAGCCATAACTGACCGCCAGTTTCTGGGGAATCCATGGCTCCTGTGGCCTCCCCTGTTCCAACGCCTATGAATAAATATATATATGCTTGGACAGTATACAAGGCACCAAAAACTAAATAAAGAAAATGGTTCCTGAGTATGAGAGATAATAGTCTAAAAAGGCTTCCATGTTCTGATTTTTAAAGGGTAATTTTAAGAGTTTTAAGAAAGGTTGACTTCATATTTTTTTGTATAGTAATATTCAATTCCACCACAGGTGCAATAATAAATGGGAATTATCTTTCCAGTTATTAATCACAAGTTTTAGAGCTATGGAAATAAAGAAGTCTTATGAAAGATGTGTAGCAAGAGCCAATGATTTGTAGATTATGGGGTTCATAATCAAAATAAAAAGGGCATCCAAAAACATCCAAGTAGCAGCAGTACAGCAGTGGACGTCCAAGTCAAATAATCGTAAAGCCAACCAGAGCAATATCGCTCTAACCTCTGAAACGTCCAACACAAGACGTACAAAATGGGAGCGTTCCATGGACAGGATGTTCAAGTACGATAATGGAAATCACAGTGTTTTGCCTTGTGCGTGCCAAAACACGCCTACAGTTAGACCTCTTTAAAAAGTGCATAAGGCAGTGGTTTCCAACCCTGTCCTGGAGGACCAACAGGCCAGTCAGGTTTTCAGGATAGCCCTAATGAATATGCATGGAGCAGATTTGTACGCCTGAAATCTCCATTAGATGCAAATCTCTCTCATACATATTCATTAGGGCTATCCTGAAAACCTGACTTGTCTGGTGGTCCTCCAGGAAAGGGTTGAGAACCGCTGGCATAAGGTGATACCCAAATTGCCTTTTGACCTACTAGCGATCTTGTTCTGTTCAAGAGCTAAAGCTGAGCATGTGTCTGAATCTATATATATAAAATCGGAGGTATGTGTGTGTGTATGTGCCGCGATCACGCAAAAACGGCTTGACCGATTTGAACGAAACTTGGTATGCAGATCCCTCACTACCTGGGATGATATGTTCTGGGGGTCTCGCGGCCCACCTGCACACGTGGGCGGAGCTACAAACAGATAATCAGATTTCACCCATTCATGTCAATGGAAAAAATGTAAAAAGCTGCCATTCTCACAGTAATTCAAAAACGGCTTGACCGATTTGAACGAAACTTGGTATGCAGATCCCTCACTACCTGGGGTGATATGTTCTGGGGGTCTCGCGGCCCACCTGCACACGTGGGCGGAGCTACAAACAGAAAATCAGATTTCACCCATTCATGTCAATGGAAAATATGTAAAAAGCTGCCATTCTCACTGTAATTCAAAAACGGCTTGACCGATTTGAACGAAACTTGGTATGCAGATCCCTCACTACCTGGGGTGATATGTTCTGGGGGTCTCGCGGCCCACCTGCACACGTGGGCGGAGCTACAAACAGAAAATCAGATTTCACCCATTCATGTCAATGGAAAAAATGTAAAAAGCTGCCATTCTCACTGTAATTCAAAAACGGCTTGACCGATTTGAACGAAACTTGGTATGCAGATCCCTCACTACCTGGGGTGATATGTTCTGGGGGGTCTCGCGGCCCACAACTCTATGTTGCTTGCTCAAGGGTGGGTTCACCCAATAATTTATATGTTCTTGCTCCAGGAGGTGAAACTAAAATTGTTGTTTATAATCACGTTTTGCGTTAGTTGTATTGTATTCATTTTGTCAAATATTTCACATTATAATTTGAATATTGTACTTTTTATTAAGCTGTAAATAAATAATTTCATTCACCACTATAAAGTATCTTTATTTGAATCCATTTACAGTATTATTGCTATAATTAAATACCCGTGCAACACCGGGGCATCAGCTAGTAATTGCATACATACTAGGTGCTACATTGCCAGCCTTTATTTATTTATTTGTTTAAAAAATGTATTGCTACACAACCTACTATTCTGAGTAAGTCACACTATAAAACATACATAATGTCTATACCAGGGGTGTCAAAGTTCCTCCTCAAGGGCCGCAATCCAGTCGGATTTTCAAGATTTTCCCAATGAATATGCACGAGATCTATTAGCATACAATGAAAGCAATGCATGCAAATAGATCTCATAGAAACATAGAAAATGACGGCAGAAAAGGGCCAAAGCCCATCAACTCTGCCAACTCTAGTGACTCTTCTCGCTGAGTTTGCTCACCAACCCCCTGCCCTTACCTCATTAGAGATCCCACATGAATATCCCATTTATTTTTGAAATCTGCCACGCTGTTGGCCTCAATCACCTGCCGTGGGAGTTCATTCCAATGATCGACCACCCTCTCAGTGAAGAAATACTTTCTGGAGTCACCATGAAATTTCCCTCCCCTGATTTTCAGCGGATGCCCTCTGGTGGACGAAGGTCCCATAAGACGAAAGATATCCTCTTCCACCTCGATACGACCCGTGATATATTTAAATGTCTCAATCATGTCCCCTCTCTTTCTTCGTTCTTCAAGTGAGTACAGCTGCAATTTATTCAGCCTTACTTCATACGGAAGATCCTTGAGCCCCGAGACCATCCTGGTGGCCATCTGGATTGCGGCCCTCGAGGAGGAACTTTGACACCCTTGCTCTATACAAATACACAGATCATATCATACAACTGTATAACATCAGTAGCCTTCTCTGGCCTTTGTGTGTTTAGAACATAAGAATAGCAGTACTGGGTCAGACCAATGGTCCATCAAGCCCAGTAGCCCATTCTCACGGTGGCCAATCCAGGTCACTAGTACCTGGCCAAAACCCAAGGTGTAGCAATATTCCATGCTACCGATATAGGGCAAGCAGTGGCTTCCCCCATGTCTCTCTCAATAACAGACTTTTCCTCCAGGAACTTGTCCAAACCTTTCTTAAATCCAGCTACCACATCCTCTGGCAACGCGTTCCAGAGCTTAATTGCTCTGCTTCTTTCACTCACCCATTTCTCACCACATACCTCATAAACCACTGCCAGTGCCCCTTCCCCATTCCTCCTACCTGATACCTGTATCTCCACCTCCCTTCCATTTCATCTTACTCACTTTGCTCTCTCTAGCTGTGTTGTCTCTGTCAGTCTGTCTCATGTGCTAGGAGCTGCAAAGTGAGTGCTGATTGTCTCACCTGTGTTTGTCTGAGGGGATGAGCTGACTGACTGAGAACTGCTGGTGTTGGCTGTGGCTGGGATAGCGAGTGCCTGGGGATTGTATGTCTAGGGAGGGGAGCACAACTTTTGGTACATGGTAATAGGTAGTGGACTGCACCTCTGCTGGCACGTCATGGACGGAATTAATGCACTTGTGGTGCCTAAGGTTCTGTTGCAAGAGGATGAGAGAGATCGGGAAGGGCCCTGCAGGAGATACCCCCACAGGAACATCTTCATGGCTCACTCCTATTTCCTAGACCGATCCAACCAACAATGTATAGATAGATACTGCTTTGACAGGGCAGCTATACAGGATCTATGTCAGCAGTTGACACCCCTCCTGCAGGCACCCATACCTGCCACCTCAAGGTCACCGCTTTCCTCACAATCCTAGGCACTGGGAGCTTCTAGTCTAGTCTAGCAGCCAATACAAACTCATCCAACCTGCCAACTCTAAGTGCCTCACCCAGTTCCTAGAAACCTTCCTCACCCACACCATCAATGCATCACCTTCCCCACCATCCCCCAGGCCCTACAGAGCCCCATGGGTAAATTCTACAGCATAGCACGCTTCCCATCAGTCATAGGCGTAACATACTGCACACACATCCAATGGCGTAGTGAGGGTGACAGGTGCTTGTGATGGCAGTACCCTCTTCTCCACCCCCACCGCACCTCCACACACTCCTTCTCCACACTCCCCTGTCGTGTCCGTGCTGCTTCTCTTCCCTTGTACCTCTGTAACATTCCTGGTGCGACCAGCATGCCCCAAACTGCTATAGCGCCAGCATTGGCTCTTCCTCTGATGTCACTTCCTAGGCGCAGGTCTAAGAAGTGACAGAGGAAGAAAAAACACTGGCACGACAACAGGTTGGGGGTTGCTGCTCATGCCAGGAACGTTACAGAAATATGGGGTAAGGGAAAAGGCACGCATCCGCAGCAGTGAGGGATGGGGAAGGAGCAAGGGGTGGAGAGGAGGACGGATGCCTATGCCTTCACCAAAATGGCGTCAGGGGCGGATCTCCGCCCTACCCACTTTACTATGTGACTGCACAAATCGTACTCAAATACTCCCCTATCTGAATCACTCTGTTTCTCATGGCGAGATTTGAGCTAGATCTCTGAGATTCAGTAGACTTGGACTCCTTGATTCATGTGATTGGAAGCACATCCTTGAAGAGAACCCGGATGTAGAAGACGGAAAGGCGGGGAAAAATGGCAACCACGCAACCCATCCCTATGTATCAAAATGGCTGAGTGGTTTAAAGTGCCATATTTAAGTGCTTGTTCTTCACTGTGTGGGGGGTTTTCTGGTCTCTATGTGGAGTTGTGGGTTCAAATCCCACTTCTAACATATTGTGTTACTCAAATCAAGGTCTTTCTTTTGGTTCATTTAAGCTGGAAGATGTATTCCCACTTAAAAGTAACAGCGGGAACATACCACCTGACAAGCTGGGACACAGCCTGGGTCTGTTAAGGCCACGATGATTGGGTGAGAGGACCTGCATTCGAGAAAAAGGTCCAGATGTGATGCTCTGCCCTACTGTTAAAGCAAGATGCAGCTTTGGTATGCATGGGTCTGGGCCTTTGCCTAGGTTTCACATTTCCTAAAAGCTCACGCTACAGGAGCTGTTGACTTGAAGAGTCATGGGCCATTGTCTAAACCGGGCATTCCTCCGCCCTAAACTTGCTCTTCTCTTCTGAGCAGAGTTTAGGTCCAGTTTTCTTTCAACTTGCAAGCACTAGATTTGACGAGGGACCTGTCGGGGTGTTCTGCCTGTCCGAATCTCTCTGTTTCTCATGGCGAGATTTGAACTAGATCTCTGAGATTCAGTAGACTTGGACTCTTTGATCCATGTGATTGGAAGCACATCCTTGAAGAGAACCCAGATGCAGAGGAGGGAAAGGCGGGGTATAATGGTGCCCACAAAGCCCACATCTCATGTGTCAGAATGGCTGAGTGGTCTAAGGTGCCAGACTCAAGCACTCGCTCTTCTCTCTATGGGGGTGTTCTGGTCTCCATGTGGGGGCGTGGGTTCAAATCCCACTTCTGACATGCTGATATTTTTCATATGAAAGTCTACTTTCTGTTCATTTAAGCTGGAGGATGCATTCCCACCTAAACCCGACAGCTGGGACACAGGCAGGGTTTCTTAAGGCCATGATCATTGGGTGGGAGGACCTGCATTTCATAAAAAGGTTCAGATGTGATGCTAAAGACAGAAGCAGCTTTGGTGTGTTTGGGCCTGTGAGTATGGCCCTTCTGTCCGTTGCTTTTGGCTATGTTTTGCATTTCCTGAAAACTCAGTCTGCAGGAGGTTTTTCCTTGAAGATTCATGGGCAATTGTCTTACCCAGGCATTCCTCCACCATAAACTTGCTCCTCTGCTTGTTCTGAGCAAAGGTTTGGTCCAACTCTCTTCGGCTTGCAAGCATTTGCTTTGATGAGGGACCTGCCAGGGTCTTCTGCCTGTCCAAATCTCTCTGTATCTCATGGCGAGATTGGAACTAGATGTCTTAGGTTCAGTAGACTTGGACTCTCTTTGATCAATCTGATTGAAAGCACATCCTTTGTGAGAACCCGGATGCAGAGGAGGGAAAGGCGGGGAAAAATGGCCACCACGCAATCTATTCCTATGTGTCAGAATGGCCGAGTGGTCTAAGGCGACAGACTTAAGCACTTGTTCTTCACTGTGTGTGTGGTTTTCTGGTCTCCATGTGGAGTCGTGGGTTCAAATCCCACTTCTGACATATTGTGTTTCTCGAATCAAGGTCCTTTTTTGGTTCATTTAAGCTGCAAGATGTATTCCCAAGATGTATGCTGGAGCATACCACCTGACAAGCTGGGACACCGCCTGGGTCTGTTAAGGCCACGATCATTGGGTGAGAGGACCTGCATTCGAGAAAAAGGTCCAGATGTGATGCTCTGCCCTACTGTTAAAGCGAGATGCAGCTTTGGTATGCATGGGTCTGGGCCTTTGCCTAGGTTTCATATTTCCTAAAAGCTCACGCTACAGGAGCTGTTGACTCTTACTATCTCTCATACTCTTACTATCTCTCATACTCTTACATTTACTCTCTCTCATTTACTCTCTCCCTTTTGTTATGGCAGGGCGGACGAGGAGTGTGAAAACTACAAGCAAGGTTGGCATCCCCTGCACTGAAGTGGTCCGGGAGATGAACTCGGCCTACACACAGACGGAGGAGAACACAGCCCCGGGAAAGGACGTCTCCGTGCAGACCGAAGACATCCCACAGCAGTACATCACGGCCTCTACACAGACAGAGGAGGTCAATCAGCGGGTTAGCTCCGCCCACCCCACCGCATCAGTAGCGTGCGACCGGGCTCCTCCATAAAAGGAGGCGAGCCATCGGGCGCCGCTACTGCTAGCGGTTAACTTTTACCAGCAGGCAGCAAGGCAGAGGGGGAGAAGAGCTGTGCGAGGCGCTGGGAGAGGGAAGAAGCGCCCGCACAAGCAGAGAGACTTCGGGGCAGCGGCGAGTTAGCTCCGCCCACCCCACCGCATCAGTAGCGTGCGACCGGGCTCCTCCATAAAAGGAGGCGAGCCAACGGCGCACAGCCGTTCGGCGCGCGGCGAAGGCGAGCGGCAAAGGCGCTCGCCTTAGCGAGAGCGCCTTTGCGAAGGGCCTCAAGAGGGGCCTCTAAACATAGCCCTACCACTTTGAACCAGATAAACTCCACTCTTCCCACACAAAAACAGATACTCCCCTTTATCACACGCAAACAAGCACACAGGCAAACACACTCTTTCCTTGACTCACATTTGTTTTCTCTTTTCTTTTCCTTGTAGAAATGGCAGGGAGAACAAGGAGCGCCAAGACTACTATCAAGCTCAACAATCCAGCATCTGAAGACACCCGGGGGATGGCCAAGGACTCCACACAGAAGGCAGAGAGTGCCACTGAGCAGGGAACAGATGTCTCAGTGCTGACCGAGGTCACCCCCCTCCCACGGTATGCCTCGATCTCTACGCAGACAGACGAGATGGAACAGGTAGAAGCGGACGAGGACGTTATGCAGGAACTGCGGAGCCTCAGGGAGGAGGTGAAACGCCTGAGGTGCATCAGGGAGGATGAGGCCTTCATCGACGAAGCCATCCAGGAATTGTCTCACATCGCAGAACGAAGCCTCGACAAGACCATCCTTGGCACTCCCAAACCTACAACTCTAAACTCAACGATCGGAATACAGGAAATGATTGGAGATGCCGGTCCCTGGCAGCTGGTAACCTCTTCTACTGGCAAGCAAAGAAATCCCCCCCCATTCTCACCTTCTTCTTCTTTTTCTCTCAAACAGGGCAGTTCAACACCAACGCCACAACTTTCCCTGAAAAACAGATTTCACGTCCTTCAAGAAGGAACTGACGAGGATGAAGCAGAGGAGGATTCCGAACACAGATCCACCCCCCCTCGGAAGGAGCGTAGAGTGGTGGTCATCGGAGACTCCATGCTAAGAGGCACCGAAGGACCAATTTGCAGACCAGATTTGCAGTCGAGGGAGGTCTGCTGTCTCCCTGGAGCCAGGATCCGCGACATCACCACCAGTATAGACAAACTTCTAAAACCTACTGACCATTTCCCTATGTTTCTCATTCATGTAGGTACCAACGATACTGCCAGAAGCACATCAGACAGCATCCCTAAAGACTTCGAGGCCCTGGGAAGGAAGCTAAAGCAGACAGGAGCACAGGTGGTCTTCTCATCAATCCTCCCGGTAAGATACAAAGGCAGAGACAGAGAGGAGCGCATCCATAGGACCAACGAGTGGCTTCGCGAATGGTGTTTAGAGACGAACTTTGGATTCCTTGACCACGGAGCAGCGCTACAAGGACTACAGGGACCTGATGGACTTCACCTAACAAAGAGAGGCAAGAAAGTTTTTGGACATCGACTAGCACATCTACTTCGGAAGGCTTTAAACTAGGTAAGTTGGGGGAGGGTTCACACATACATACCAGAGCAGTAAGGATCCATCCTGGAGAAGCAAGTAAAACCCACACTTCCGAGCCTAAGGTAAGTACCCATAGTATACACACTTCTGAGCCTAAAGCAAGTACACTAACGGGGATAGGCATATCATCACAAATTTGGAGAGCAATGTATGTTAATGCACACAGCTTGGGCAACAAAATCCTGGAACTAGAAACAGAAATAAGGAATGCAGACCTTGACATAGTAGCGATATCCGAGACCTGGTTCACAGACTCGCATGGGTGGGATATGGTTATACCAGGCTACAATCTACTTCGTCGGGACAGAGAAAGCAAATTAGGAGGGGGGGTAGCACTATACACTAAGGATAATATCAAAACTACCAGGATCACAGAAGTTAGATACACAGGGGAATCACTTTGGGTAAACCTGACCAGAGGGAACGAAAAATGCCTTTACCTCGGTGTGGTATACAGGCCTCCGAGACAAAAGGAAGACAAAGACAAAGAATTGATTGAGGACATAGAGAACATCACTTTGCGTGGTGACACAGTACTGTTAGGCGACTTCAACATGCCAGATGCAGACTGGAACACCCTCTCAGCAACTACGAGCGGTAGCAAAAGAATAATAACCTCCATTAAGGGTGCACAACTAAAACAAATGGTATTAGAGCCCACCAGGGAAAAAGCAATACTGGACCTGGTACTCACAAATGGAGACAGTGTCTCGGAAGTATCAGTGGGAGACACGCTGGCCTCCAGTGACCACAACATGGTATGGCTCAACCTCAGGAAAGGCTTCTCTAAATCAAACACAGCAACGAGGGTCCTCAACTTTAGGGAGGCAGATTTCGACCACATGAGAGACTTTGTCCATCAAAAGCTGCAAAACCATGCAGAAACTGACAATCCGGAAACTATGTGGTCAAACCTAAAATCCATCCTGAACGAAGCATCTAGCCGCTACGTAAAAACAGTAAGCAAACGCCGGAGAAACAAAAAACCACAATGGTTCAACAAGGAAATTTCGGACCTCATTAAAATGAAAAAAGAAACATTTATTACCTACAAACATCTGGGGAAAAGGGAGGCAAAAGAAGACTATCTGGCCAGATCTAAGGCTGTCAAAAAGGCAGTCAGGGAAGCCAAACTTCAAACAGAGGAAGATCTAGCACGGAACATTAAAAAAGGGGACAAATCCTTCTTCAGGTACATTAGCGACAGGAAGAGAAACAAAAATGGAATAGAACGCCTTAGGAAATCAGATGGAAACTACGCAGAATCTGATACTACCAAAGCAGAACTGCTAAACGAATACTTCTGCTCAGTATTCACCTGTGAAGCACCGGGAGATGGTCCGCAACTACAAATAAGAAACAGCCAAAATGACCTGTTTCGTGATTACGAGTTTACACCTAGTAATGTCTACCACGAACTTTCAAGACTCAAAGTAGACAAAGCTATGGGGCCAGACAATCTACACCCCAGAGTACTCAGAGAGCTGAGTGAAGTTCTGGCTGAACCACTATCTGTACTCTTCAATCTTTCCATGCGCACGGGAGTAGTACCCCTAGACTGGAAAACAGCTAACGTAATTCCACTCCACAAAAAGGGCTGCAGAACGGAGACAGGAAATTACAGACCGGTGAGTCTTACATCCATAGTGTGCAAACTCATGGAAACACTGATCAAACAGGAACTTGACAAAATTCTAGATGAAGAAAATCTACGTGATCCACATCAACACGGATTCACCAGGGGAAGGTCCTGCCAATCTAATCTGATTGACTTCTTTGATTGGGTGACCAGTCATCTGGATGCCGGTGAGTCCCTTGACGTGATATACTTGGACTTCAGCAAAGCTTTTGATAGCGTTCCACACCGCAGGCTGTTGAACAAACTAAAATCGATGGGATTAGGGGATACATTCACAACATGGGTAAGGGATTGGCTAGATGGTAGGCTTCAAAGGGTGATGGTAAACGGTACCCCCCTCCAAAACGTCAGCAGTGATGAGTGGAGTACCTCAGGGCTCCGTCTTAGGGCCGATTCTGTTCAATTTATTCATAGGAGATTTGACCCAAGGACTTAGAGGAAAAGTATCACTGTTTGCCGACGATGCCAAACTATGCAACATAGTTGGCAAAAGCAGTGTGCCTGACTCTATGACGCAGGACCTAAGACAGCTTGAACAGTGGTCATCAACTTGGCAGCTGGGCTTCAATGCTAAAAAATGTAAAGTAATGCACCTAGGCAAAAAAAATCCACACAGAACTTACACACTAAATGGTGAAACCTTGTCCAGGACCACGGTGGAACGTGATTTAGGAGTGATCATTAGCGACGATATGAAGGCTGCCAATCAAGTAGAGAAGGCATCGTCCAAGGCAAGACAAATGATGGGCTGTATCCGTAGGGGTTTTGTCAGCAGAAAACCTGAAGTCATAATGCCGCTGTACAGATCCATGGTGAGACCTCATCTCGAGTATTGTGTTCAATTCTGGAGACCACACTACCGAAAAGATGTGTTGAGAATTGAGTCGGTTCAGCGAATGGCTACCAGGATGGTTTTGGGGCTCGGGGAACTCACGTATGAAGAAAGGTTAAAGAGACTGCGGATGTACTCACTGGAGGAGCGAAGAGAGAGAGGGGACATGATTGAGACCTTTAAGTATATTACTGGGCGTATAGAGGTGAAAGATGATATCTTCAGTCTTACAGGGCCCTCAGTAACCAGAGGACACTCGCTGAAAATCAGGGGAGGGAAATTTCAGGGTGATGCGAGGAAGTACTTCTTCACTGAAAGGGTGGTAGATCATTGGAACGAGCTGCCTCAGAGGGTGATTGAGGCCAGCAGCGTGTTAGATTTCAAGAGAAAATGGGATATTCATGTGGGATCTCTAGGAGAGTAAGAATCAGGGAGTAGGTCATTGGTATGGGCAGACTCGATGGGCTATAGCCCTTTTCTGCCGTCAATTTCTATGTTTCTATGTTTCTATGAACTAAGAAGCCTTAGGGAGGAGGTGAAACGTCTGAGAGGCATTAGAGAGGATGAGGACTATATCGATGGGATAGTGCAGGAACTATCCCAAATCACAGAACGGGCCCGTGACGGATCACCCATGATGACTCCAGGGCCGCTGACAAAAAAACCAACTGTTGCAGTTCAGGAGATGGATGGAGACACTGACTCCTGGCAGTTAGTGACCTCCTCCACAGGTAAACGTAGGAGACCCCCCCCCCCCCCATTTACAATCTCCTCACCTTCTCACTCTTTCTCTCACCAGGGCAGCTCCACATCGACTCCACAGCTGAGCCTGAAGAACAGATTCCAGGTCTTGCAGGAAGAGACTGCCGACGTGGACCAGGATCAACACACTTCTCCATCTCCGGGGATGATGGATCGACACCCCCAAAAGAAGCGTAGAATAATGGCCATTGGGGATTCCATGTTGAGGGGCACCGAGGGACCAATATGCAGACCGGATATGCAGTTGAGGGAAGTCTGCTGTCTGCCCGGAGCCAGAATAAGAGACGTGACCACCTGTCTCGATAAACTTCTCAGGCCCTAGGACCACTTCCCCATGCTGCTCATCCACGTCGGAACGAATGACACTGCCAAGAACACCAAGAACACCCTGGAGGACATAGCAAGAGACTTCGGAGCTCTGGGAAAGAGGCTGAAGCAGATAGGAGCACAGGTAGTATTCTCTTCCATTCTTCCTGTTAGGGGCAGAGGAAGGGACAGAGATGAACGCATCCTGAAGACGAATGAGTGGCTACAACGATGGTGCCAGGAGATGAACTTCGGATTCCTGAATCACGGAGAGACACTACAGGGACTACAGGGACCAGACGGACTCCACCTGACCAACAGAGGTAAGAATGTCTTCGGACACAGACTAGCCCGCCTACTTCGAAGGGCTTTAAACTAGGTAAGTCGGGGGTGGGTACCCACTTTTACACCGGAGCAGTAAGTAACAATCCTGATGTAGCGAACCAACATTACGCTTCTAGGTCTGAGGTAAGTACCCTTACTGCAAACAAATCACTGGGAGACAATTTGACTCAAATGGGTGGCTCACAACAGGAGCTTAGCAAACAGAAAGAGTGGAGAGCTATGTATGTTAACGTACACAGCCTAGGGAATAAATTTCTAGAACTAGAAACAGAAATAGTTAATGCAGACCTAGACATAGTAGCAATATCCGAAACATGGTTCACAGACTCTCATGGGTGGGATATAACCATACCAGGATGCAACCTGATTAGACAAGACAGAGAGGGTAAGTTAGGTGGTGGGGTAGCACTTTATATCAAAGAGAACATTAAGACAACCAGGATCACGGATGTCAAGTATACTGGGGAATCCATCTGGGTAAACTTAGCCAGAGGTGGAGAAAAATGCCTGTACCTTGGTGTGGTATACAGACCTCCGAGACAATCGGAGGAAAAGGACGCAGAATTAATTGAAGACATTGAGAATATCACCTTCCGGGGGGAGGCTGTTCTATTAGGAGACTTCAACATGCCTGATGTAGACTGGAACACACTATCGGCGACAACTTGTGATAGCAGGAGGATATTAACGTCCAAGGAGGGAGTACGGCTCAAACAAATGGTACTAGAGCCCACTAGGGCCCAGGCCATCCTGACCTGGTACTTACGAATGGGGAAAGCGTCTCGGACGTCTCGGTGGGAGAGACGCTAGCCACCAGTGACCATAACATGGTATGGTTTAACCTTAAGAAAGGCTTCCCTAGATCACAAACAAAAACAAGGGTACTCAATTTCAGGGGCACTGACTTCGCACGCATGGGAGATTTTGTCTACCAGACGCTGCAGGTTCAAGAAGTAACTGATAATGTGGAAGCTATGTGGTCAACCTTGAAATCGATCATTCATGAGGCAACTATCCGCTACATAAAATCGGTAACCAAACAACAAAGAAAAAGGAAACCCCAATGGTTCACAGATGAGGTATCATTCCTCGTCAAGGAGAAGAAAAGAGCAGTTCTCTCATACAAACGCATGGGGGAAAAAGAAGCAAACATTGAATACAGGACAAAGTCTGCAGCGGTCAAAACAGCAGTCAGGGAGGCCAAACTTCGTATGGAAGAAACTTTAGCGAAGAACATCAAGAGAGGGGACAAATCCTTCTTCAGATACATTAGCGACAGGAAAAAGAACACAAACGGGATAGTACGCCTTAGAACGCCAGACGGGAATTATGTGGAAACTGACTCGATAAAGCCAAACTACTGAATGATTACTTCTGTTCAGTCTTTACCTGCGAGGCACCAGGGCACGGGCCTCGGCTGGATGCAAAGCAAAGCATGGATGACCCATTTCAGGAGTTTGAGTTCACACCAGCTGATGTTTACAGAGAACTGTCAAGACTCAAGGTGAACAAAGCCATGGGACCGGACAATCTGCACCCAAGAGTGCTCAGAGAGCTATGCGATGTTTTGGCGGAACCGTTAGCCATGCTCTTCAATCTCTCCCTAAGTACGGGGAGAGTCCCCCTGGACTGGAAAACTGCCAATGTTGTTCCTCTGCGCAAAAAGGGTTGCAGAGCGGAGGCTGCGAATTACAGACCAGTAAGTCTCACATCAATAGTGTGTAAACTCATGGAGACTCTACTTAAAGGGAAATTAGACACGATATTGGATGAGGGGAATCTGAGGGATCCCTGTCAACATGGATTCACTAGGGGCAGGTCATGCCAATCCAATCTTATCAGCTTCTTTGACTGGGTGACAGGAAAGCTAGACTCGGGAGAGTCTCTGGACATAGTGTACTTGGATTTCAGTAAAGCGTTTGACAGTGTCCCACACCGTAGACTATTAAACAAGATGAAAAAGATGGGGTTAGGTGAGAAACTAACGGCATGGGTCAATGATTGGCTGAGTGGAAGACTTCAGAGGGTGGTGGTCAATGGCACCCTCTCTAAAACATCGGAGGTGACTAACGGAGTGCCGCAGGGCTCAGTTCTGGGACCATGCCTTTTTAACATATTCATAAAGGACTTGACCCGAGGGCTTCAGGGAAAAGTAGCGCTGTTCGCCGACGACGCCAAACTGTGTAATATAGTAGGTGAAAGCGATCTCACGGATGGTATGGCGCAGGATCTGATCAAGTTGGAAAACTGGTCCTCGACATGGCAGCTGGGCTTCAACGCAAAGAAGTGTAAGGTGATGCATCTCGGCAGCAGAAATCCATGCAGAACATACACCTTGAATGGAGAAACACTAGCTATGACCTCAGAAGAACGGGACTTGGGAGTAATCATCAGTGCGGACATGAAGGCTGCCAAACAAGTAGAGAAGGCCTCATCCAAGGCAAGGCGGATGATGGGATGTATCAATAGAAGCTTCGTCAGCCGTAAACCTGAAGTCATAATGCCACTTTACAGAACCATGGTGAGACCTCATCTGGAGTACTGTGTGCAATTCTGGAGGCCACATTACCGTAAAGATGTACTTCGAGCTGAGTCAGTCCAGCGAATGGCCACTAGGATGGTCTCCGGACTCAAGGGTCTCTCATACGAGGAAAGACTGGGCAAGTTGCAGCTCTACTCTCTAGAGGAGGGCAGGGAGAAGGGTGTCATGATTGAGACATTTAAGTACGTCACAGGTTGCGTCGAGGTGGAAAACGACATATTCTTTCCTAAGGGACCTTCAGTCACAAGGGAGCACCCACTCAAGTTCAGAGGAGGGAGATTAGGTGGTGACACCAGGAAGTATTTCTTTACAGAAAGGGTGGTGGATCACTGGAACAAACTACCGGTGCAGGTGATCAAGGCCAGTAGCGTGCTCGACTTTAAGAATAAATGGGACATCCACGTGGGATCTCTATGTGGGTCGAGCAGCACTCTGACTTAATGGGGTGGGACAGTGGAGTGGGCAGACTTGATGAGCTGTGGCCCTTTTCTGCCGTCATCTTTCTATGTTTCTATGACTTAAAGAGTCATGGGCCATTGTCTAAACCGGGCATTCCTCCGCCCTAAACTTGCTCTTCTGTTCTGAGCAGAGTTTAGGTCCAGTTTTCTTTCAACTTGCAAGCACTAGATTTCACGAGGGACCGGCTGGGGTGTTCTGCCTGCCCGAATCTCTCTGTTTCTCATGGCGAGATTTGAACTAGATCTCTGAGATTCAGTAGACTTGGACTCTTTGATCCGTGTGATTGGAAGCACATCCTTGAAGAGAACCCAGACGCAGAGGAGGGAAAGGCGGGGTATAATGGTGCCCACAAAGCTGATATCTCACGTGTCAGAATGGCTGAGTGGTCTAAGGCGCCAGACTCAAGCCACTTGCTCTTCTGTCTATGGGGGGGGGGGTCTTCTGGTCTCCATGTGGGGGTGGGGGTTCAAATCTGATTTCTGACATGCTGATATTTTTCATATGAAAGTCTACTTTCGGTTCATTTAAGCTGGAGGATGCATTCCCACCTAAACCCGACAGCTGGGACACAAGCAGGGTTTCTTAAGGCCACGATCATTGGATGGGAGGACCTGCATTTCATAAAAAGGTTCAGATGTGATGCTAAAGACAGAAGCAGCTTTGGTGTGTCTGGGCCTGTGAGTATGGCCCTTCTGTCTGTTGCTTTTGGCTATGATTTGCATTTCCTGAAAACTAAGTCTGCAGAAGGTTTTTCCTTGAAGATTCATGGGCAATTGTCTTACCCAGGCATTCCTCCACCATAAACCTGCTCCTCTGCTTGTTCTGAGCAAAGTTTTGGTCCAACTCTCTTCAGCTTGCAAGCATTTGCTTTGATGAGGGACCTGCCAGGGTCTTCTGCCTGTCCAAATCTCTCTGTATCTCATGGCGAGATTGGAACTAGATGTCTTAGGTTCAGTAGACTTGGACTCTCTTTGATCAATCTGATTGAAAGCACATCCTTTGTGATAACCCGGATGCAGAGGAGGGAAAGGCGGGGAAAAATGGCCACCATCAACCTATTCCTATGTGTCAGAATGGCCGAGTGGTCTAAGGCGCCAGACTTAAGCACTTGTTCTTCACTGTGTGTGGTTTTCTGGTCTCCATGTGGAGTCGTAAGTTCAAATCCCACTTCTGACATTTGTGTTTCTCGAATCAAAGTCTTTTTTGGTTCATTTAAGCTGCAAGATGTATTCCCACTTAAAAGTAACAGCTGGAACATACCACCTCACAATCTGGGACACAGCCTGGGTCTGTTAAGGCCACGATGATTGGGTGAGAGGACCTCATTCGAGAAAAAGGACCAGATGTGATGCTCTGCCCTACTGTTAAAGCGAGATGCAGCTTTGGTATGCATGGGTCTGGGCCTTTGCCTAGGTTGCACATTTCTTAAAAGCTCACGCTACAGGAGCTGTTGATTTGAAGAGTCATGGGCCATTGTCTAAACCGGGCATTCCTCCGCCCTAAACTTGCTCTTCTCTTCTGAGCAGAGTTTAGGTCTAGTTTTATTTCAACTTGCAAGCACTAGATTTGACGAGGGACCTGCCGGGGTGTTCTGCCTGCCCATATCTCTCTGTTTCTCATGGCGAGATTTGATCTAGATCTCTGAGATTCAGTAGACTTGGACTCTTTGATCCGTGTGATTGGAAGCACATCCTTGAAGAGAACCCAGACGCAGAGGAAGGAGAGGCGGGGTATAATGGTGCCCACAAAACCCACATATTATGTGTCAGAATGGCCGAGTGGTCTAAGGCGCCAGACTCAAGTACTTGTTCTTCCCTTTACAGGGGGTCTTCTGGTCTCCATGTGGGGGTGTGGGTTCAAATCCCACTTCTGACATGCTGATATTTTTCATATGAAAGTCTACTTTCGGTTCATTTAAGCTGGAGGATGTATTCTCACCTAAACCCGACAGCTGGGACACGGGCAGTGTTTCTTAAGGCCACGATCATTGGGTGGGAGGACCTGCATTTCATAAAAAGGTTCAGATGTGATGCTAAAGACAGAAGCAGCTTTGGTATGTCTGGGCCTGTGAGTATGGCCCTTCTGTTCGTTGCTTTGGGCTATGATTTGCATTTCATGAAAACGCAGTATGCAGGAGGTTTTTCCTTGAAGATTCATGGGCAATTGTCTTACCCAGGCATTCCTCCACCATAAACCTGCTCCTCTGCTTGTTCTGAGCAAAGTTTGGTCCAACTCTCTTCAGCTTGCAAGCATTTGCTTTGATGAGGGACCTGCCAGGGTCTTCTGCCTGTCCAAATCTCTCTGTATCTCATGGCGAGATTGGAACTAGATGTCTTAGGTTCAGTAGACTTGGACTCTCTTTGATCAATCTGATTGAAAGCACATCCTTTGTGAGAACCCGGATGCAGAGGATGGAAAGGCGGGGAAAAATGGCCACCACTCAACTTATTTCTATGTGTCAGAATGGCCGAGTGGTCTAAGGCGCCAGACTTAAGCACTTGTTCTTCACTGTGTGTGGTTTTCTGGTCTCCATGTGGGGGTGTGGGTTCAAATCCCACTTCTGACATGCTGATATTTTTCATATGAAAGTCTACTTTCGGTTCATTTAAGCTGGAGGATGCATTCTCATCTAAACCCAACAGCTGGGACACAGGCAGTGTTTCTTAAGGCCACGATCATTGGGTGGGAGGACCTGCTTTTAATAAAAAGGTTCAGATGTGATGCTAAAGACAGAAGCAGCTTTGGTGTGTCTGGGCCTGTGAGTATGGCCCTTCTGTCTGTTGGTTTTGACTATGATTTGCATTTCCTGAAAACTAAGTCTGCAGAAGGTTTTTCCTTGAAGATTCATGGGCAATTGTCTTACCCAGGCATTCCTCCACCATAAACCTGCTCCTCTGCTTGTTCTGAGCAAAGTTTTGGTCCAACTCTCTTCAGCTTGCAAGCATTTGCTTTGATGAGGGACCTGCCAGGGTCTTCTGCCTGTCCAAATCTCTCTGTATCTCATGGCGAGATTGGAACTAGATGTCTTAGGTTCAGTAGACTTGGACTCTCTTTGATCAATCTGATTGAAAGCACATCCTTTGTGAGAACCCGGATGCAGAGGAGGGAAAGGCTGGGAAAAATGGCCACCACTCAACCTATTTCTATGTGTCAGAATGGCTGAGTGGTCTAAGGCGCCAGACTTAAGCACTTGTTCTTCACTGTATGTGGTTTTCTGGTCTCCATGTGGAGTCGTGGGTTCAAATCCCACTTCTGACATATTGTGTTTCTTGAATCAAAGTGTTTTTTGGTTCATTTAAGCTGCAAGATGTATTCCCACTTAAAAGTAACAGCTGGAACATACCACCTGACAATCTGGGACACAGCCTGGGTCTGTTAAGGCCACGATGATTGGGTGAGAGGACCTCATTTGAGAAAAAAGACCAGATGTGATGCTCTGCCCTACTGTTAAAGCGAGATGCAGCTTTGGTATGCATGGGTCTGGGCCTTTGCCTAGGTTGCACATTTCTTAAAAGCTCACGCTATAGGAGCTGTTGATTTGAAGAGTCATGGATCATTGTCTAAACCGGGCATTCCTCCGCCCTAAACTTGCTCTTCTCTTCTGAGCAGAGTTTAGGTCCAGTTTTCTTTCAACTTGCAAGCACTAGATTTGATGAGGGACCTGCCGGGGTGTTCTGCCTGCCCAAATCTCTCTGTTTCTCATGGCGAGATTTGATCTAGATCTCTGAGATTCAGTAGACTTGGACTCTTTGATCCGTGTGATTGGAAGCACATCCTTGAAGAGAACCAAATCGCAGAGGAGGGAAAGGCGGGGTATAATGGTGCCCACAAAGCCCACATCTCATGTGTCAGAATGGCCGAGTGGTCTAAGGCGCCAGACTCAAGTACTTGCTCTTCCCTTTACAGGGGGTCTTCTGGTCTCCATGTGGGGTGCATGGGTTCAAATCCCACTTCTGACATGCTGATATTTTTCATATGAAAGTCTATTTTCGGTTCATTTAAGCTGGAGGATGCATTCCCACCTAAACCCGACAGCTGGGTCACAGGCAGGGTTTCCTAAGGCCACGATCATTGGGTGGGAGGACCTGCATTTCATAAAAAGGTTCAGATGTGTTGCTAAAGACAGAAGCAGCTTTGGTATGTCTGGGCCTGTGAGTATGGCCCTTCTGTCCGTAGCTTTTGGCTATGATTTGCATTTCCTGAAAACTCAGTCTGCATGAGGTTTTTCCTTGAGGATTCATGGCAATTGTCTTACCCAGGCATTCCTCCACCATAAACCTGCTCCTCTGCTTGTTCTGAGCAAAGTTTGGTCCAACTCTCTTCAGCTTGCAAGCATTTGCTTTGATGAGGGACCTGCCAGGGTCTTCTGCCTGTCCAAATCTCTCTGTATCTAATGGCGAGATTGGAACTAGATGTCTTAGGTTCAGTAGACTTGGACTCTCTTTGATCAATCTGATTGAAAGCACATCCTTTGTGAGAACCCGGATGCAGAGGAGGGAAAGGCGGGGAAAAATGGCCACCACTCAACCTATTTCTATGTGTCAGAATGGCAGAGTGGTCTAAGGCGCCAGACTTAAGCACTTGTTCTTCACTGTGTGTGGTTTTCTGGTCTCCATGTGGAGTCGTGGGTTCAAATCGCACTTCTGACATATTGTGTTTCTTGAGTCAAAGTGTTTTTTGGTTCATTTAAGCTGCAAGATGTATTCCCACTTAAAAGTAACAGCTGGAACATACCACCTGACAATCTGGGACACAGCCTGGGTCTGTTAAGGCCACGATGATTGGGTGAGAGGACCTGCATTCGAGAAAAAGGACCAGATGTGATGCTCTGCCCTTACTGTTAAAGCGAGATGCAGCTTTGGTATGCATGGGTCTGGGCCTTTGCCTAGGTTGCACATTTCTTAAAAGCTCACGCTACAGGAGCTGTTGATTTGAAGAGTCATGGGCCATTGTCTAAACCGGGTCATTCCTCCGCTCTAAACTTGCTCTTCTCTTCTGAGCAGAGTTTAGGTCTAGTTTTCTTTCAACTTGCAAGCACTAGATTTGACGAGGGACCTGCCGGGGTGTTCTGCCTGCCCAAATCTCTCTGTTTCTCATGGCGAGATTTGATCTAGATCTCTCAGATTCAGTTGACTTGGACTCTTTGATCCGTGTGATTGGAAGCACATCCTTGAAGAGAACCCAGACGCAGAGGAGGGAAAGTCGGGGTATAATGGTGCCCACAAAGCCCACATCTCATGTGTCAGAATGGCCGAGTGGTCTAAGGCGCCAGACTCAAGTACTTGTTCTTCCCTTTACAGTGGGTCTTCTGGTCTCCATGTGGGGGTGTGGGTTCAAATCCCACTTCTGACATGCTGATATTTTTCATATGAAAGTCTATTTTCGGTTCATTTAAGCTGGAGGATGCATTCTCACCTAAATCCGACAGCTGGGACACAGGCAGTGTTTCTTAACCCTTTCAGGACCATAAGGATCGTAGGCCAATTTTTGTGGTTTTGACGACATTTTTATGGTAAAAAGGGCTTGCAGATGCCAAAAAAGTGATTTTTTTTTGTGAAATATCATTATTTTTTTAAAAAAAAATCATACTTCTGGCTTATGGACAGTGTGGCAAGTGAATCTTCTCGTCAATCTGGCAACGACGCTAATGAATGAATGTCGGAACCAGTTTGTTTACATAAAGGCAGTATCATATGGAATCCGTACATATCAAATTTAGAACTGTAGACTATCCCAATCAAAATTTATAGGATTTTAAAGTTATGGGACAAATATGTCCCTTGGTCCTGAAAGGGTTAAGGCCACGATCATTGGGTGGGAGGACCTGCATTTCATAAAAAGGTTCAGATGTGATGCTAAAGACAGAAGCAGCTTTGGTGTGTCTGGGCCTGTGAGTATGGCCCTTCTGTCTGTTGCTTTTGGCTATGATTTGCATTTCCTGAAAACTAAGTCTGCAGAAGGTTTTTCCTTGAAGATTCATGGGCAATTGTCTTACCCAGGCATTCCTCCACCATAAACCTGCTCCTCTGCTTGTTCTGAGCAAAGTTTTGGTCCAACTCTCTTCAGCTTGCAAGCATTTGCTTTGATGTGGGACCTGCCAGGGTCTTCTGCCTGTCCAAATCTCTCTGTAATCTCATGGCGAGATTGGAACTAGATGTCTTAGGTTCAGTAGACTTGGACTCTCTTTGATCAATCTGATTGAAAGCACATCCTTTGTGAGAACCCGGATGCAGAGGAGGGAAAGGCGGAGAAAAATGGCCACCACTCAATCTATTCCTATGTGTCAGAATGGCCTAGTGGTCTAAGGCGCCAGACTTAAGCACTTGTTCTTCACTGTGTGTGGATTTCTGGTCTCCATGTGGAGTTGTGGGTTCAAATCCCACTTCTGACATATACTGTGTTTCTTGAATCAAGGTCTTTTTTGGTTCATTTAAGCTGCAAGATGTATTCCCACTTAAAAGTAACAGCTGGAACATACCACCTGACAAGCTGGGACACAGCCTGGGTCTGTTAAGGCCACGATGATTGGGTGAGAGGACCTGCATTTGAGAAAAAGGTCCAGATGTGATGCTCTGCCCTACTGTTAAAGCGAGATGCAGCTTTGGTATGCATGGGTCTGGGCCTTTGCCTTTGTTTCACATTTCCTTAAAAGCTCACGCTACAGGAGCTGTTGATTTGAAGAGTCATGGGCCATTGTCTAAACCGGGCATTCCTCCGCCCTAAACTTGCTCTTCTCTTCTGAGCAGAGTTTAGGTCCAGTTTTCTTTCAACTTGCAAGCACTAGATTTGACGAGGGACCTGCCGGGGTGTTCTGCCTGCCCGAATCTCTCTGTTTCTCATGGCGAGATTTGATCTAGATCTCTGAGATTCAGTAGACTTGGACTCTTTGATCCGTGTGATTGGAAGCACATCCTTGAAGAGAACCCAGACGCAGAGGAAGGAAAGGCGGGGTATAATGGTGCCCACAAAGCCCACATCTCATGTGTCAGAATGGTCGAGTGGTCTAAGGCGCCAGACTCAAGCAGTTGCTCTTCCCTCTATGGGGGGGTCTTCTGATCTCCATGTGGGGGTGTGGGTTCAAATCCCACTTCTGACATGCTGATATTTTTCATATGAAAGTCTACTTTTCGGTTCATTTAAGCTGGAGGATGCATTCCCACCTAAACCCGACAGCTGGGACACAGGCAGTGTTTCTTAAGGCCACGATCATTGGGTGGGAGGACCTGCATTTCATAAAAAGGTTCAGATGTGATGCTAAAGACAGAAGCAGCTTTGGTGTGTCTGGGCTTGTGAGTATGGCCCTTCTGTTCGTTGCTTTTGGCTATGATTTGCATTTCCTGAAAACTCAGTCTGCAGGAGGTTTTTCCTTGAAGATTCATGGGCAATTGTCTTACCCAGGCATTCCTCCACCATAAACCTGCTCCTCTGCTTGTTCTGAGCAATGTTTTGGTCCAACTCTCTTCAGCTTGCAAGCATTTGCTTTGATGAGGGACCTGCCAGGGTCTTCTGCCTGTCCAAATCTCTCTGTATCTCATGGCGAGATTGGAACTAGATGTCTTAGGTTCAGTAGACTTGGACTCTCTTTGATCAATCTGATTGAAAGCACATCCTTTGTGAGAACCCGGATGCAGAGGAGGGAAAGGCGGGGAAAAATGGCCACCACTCAATCCTATTCCTATGTGTCAGAATGGCCGAGTGGTCTAAGGCGCCAGACTTAAGCACTTGTTCTTCACTGTGTGTGGTTTTCTGGTCTTCATGTGGAGTCGTGGGTTCAAATCCCACTTCTTACATACTGTGTTTTTTGTATCAAGGTCTTTTTTGGTTCATTTAAACTGCAAGATGTATTCCCACTTAAAAGTAACAGCTGGAACATACCACCTGACAAGCTGGGACACAGCCTGGGTCTGTTAAGGCCACGATGATTGGGTGAGAGGACCTGCATTCGAGAAAAAGGTCCAGATGTGATGCTCTGCCCTACTGTTAAAGCGAGATGCAGCTCTGGTATGCATGGGTCTGGGCCTTTGCCTTTGTTTCACATTTCCTAAAAGCTCACGCTACAGGAGCTGTTGATTTGAAGAGTCATGGGCCATTGTCTAAACCGGGTCATTCCTCCGCCCTAAACTTGCTCTTCTCTTCTGAGCAGAGTTTAGGTCCTAGTTTTCTTTCAACTTGCAAGCACTAGATTTGACGAGGGACCTGCCGGGGTGTTCTGCCTGCCCAAATCTCTCTGTTTCTCATGGCGAGATTTGATCTAGATCTCTGAGATTCAGTAGACTTGGACTCTTTGATCCGTGTGATTGGAAGCACATCCTTGAAGAGAACCCAGACGCAGAGGAGGGAAAGGCGGGGTATAATGGTGCCCACAAAGCCCACATCTCATGTGTCAGAATGGCCGAGTGGTCTAAGGCGCCAGACTCAAGCTACTTGCTCTTCCCTCTATGGTGGGTCTTCTGGTCTCCATGTGGGGGTGTGGGTTCAAATCCCACTTCTGACATGCTGATATTTTTCATATGAAAGTCTATTTTCGGTTCATTTAAGCTGGAGGATGCATTCTCCACCTAAACCCGACAGCTGGGACACAGGCAGGGTTTCTTAAGGCACGATCATTGGGTGGGAGGACCTGTATTTCATAAAAAGGTTCAGATGTGATGCTAAAGACAGAAGCAGCTTTGGTGTGTCTGGGCCTGTGAGTATGACCCTTCTGTTCGTTGCTTTTGGCTATGATTTGCATTTCCTGAAAACTCAGTCTGCAGGAGGTTTTTCCTTGAAGAATCATGGGCTATTGTCTTACCCAGGCATTCCTCCACCATAAACCTGCTCCTCTGCTTGTTCTGAGCAAAGTTTTGGTCCAACTCTCTTCAGCTTGCAAGCATTTGCTTTGATGAGGGACCTGCCAGGTCTTCTGCCTGTCCAAATCTCTCTGTATCTCATGGCGAGATTGGAACTAGATGTCTTAGGTTCAGTAGACTTGGACTCTCTTTGATCAATCTGATTGAAAGCACATCCTTTGTGAGAACCCGGATGCAGAGGAGGGAAAGGCGGGGAAAAATGGCCACCACTCATTCTATTCCTATGTGTCAGAATGGCCGAGTGGTCTAAGGCGCCAGACTTAAGCACTTGTTCTTCACTGTGTGTGGATTTTCTGGTCTCCATGTGGAGTCGTGGGTTCAAATCCCACTTCTGACATATTGTGTTTCTTGAATCAAGGTCTTTTTTGGTTCATTTAAGCTGCAAGATGTATTCCCACTTAAAAGTAACAGCTGGAACATACCACCTGACAAGCTGGGACACAGCCTGGGTCTGTTAAGGCCACGATGATTGGGTGAGAGGACCTGCATTTGAGAAAAAGGTCCAGATGTGATGCTCTGCCCTACTGTTAAAGCGAGATGCAGCTCTGGTATGCATGGGTCTGGGCCTTTGCCTTTGTTTCACATTTCCTAAAAGCTCACGCTACAGGAGCTGTTGATTTGAAGAGTCATGGGCCATTGTCTAAACCGGGCATTCCTCCGCCCTAAACTTGCTCTTCTCTTCTGAGCAGAGTTTAGGTCCAGTTTTCTTTCAACTTGCAAGCACTAGATTTGACGAGGGACCTGCCGGGGTGTTCTGCCTGCCCAAATCTCTCTGTTTCTCATGGCGAGATTTGATCTAGATCTCTGAGATTCAGTAGACTTGGACTCTTTGATCCGTGTGATTGGAAGCACATCCTTGAAGAGAACCCAGACGCAGAGGAGGGAAAGGCGGGGTATAATGGTGCCCACAAAGCCCACATCTCATGTGTCAGAATGGCCGAGTGGTCTAAGGCGCCAGACTCAAGCACTTCCTCTTCCCTCTATGGGGGGTCTTCTGGTCTCCATGTGGGGGTGTGGGTTCAAATCCCACTTCTGACATGCTGATATTTTTCATATGAAAGTCTATTTTCGGTTCATTTAAGCTGGAGGATGCATTCCCACCTAAACCCGACAGCTGGGACACAGGCAGGGTTTCTTAAGGCCACGATCATTGGGTGGGAGGACCTGCATTTCATAAAAAGGTTCAGATGTGATGCTAAAGACAGAAGCAGCTTTGGTGTGTCTGGGCTTGTGAGTATGGCCCTTCTGTTCGTTGCTTTTGGCTATGATTTGCATTTCCTGAAAACTCAGTCTGCAGGAGGTTTTTCCTTGAAGATTCATGGGCAATTGTCTTACCCAGGCATTCCTCCACCATAAACCTGCTCCTCTGCTTGTTCTGAGCAAAGTTTTGGTCCAACTCTCTTCAGCTTGCAAGCATTTGCTTTGATGAGGGACCTGCCAGGGTCTTCTGCCTGTCCAAATCTCTCTGTATCTCATGGCGAGATTGGAACTAGATGTCTTAGGTTCAGTAGACTTGGACTCTCTTTGATCAATCTGATTGAAAGCACATCCTTTGTGAGAACCCGGATGCAGAGGAGGGAAAGGCGGGGAAAAATGGCCACCACTCATTCTATTCCTATGTGTCAGAATGGCCGAGTGGTCTAAGGCGCCAGACTTAAGCACTTGTTCTTCACTGTGTGTGGTTTTCTGGTCTTCATGTGGAGTCGTGGGTTCAAATCCCACTTCTGACATATTGTGTTTCTTGTATCAAGGTCTTTTTTGGTTCATTTAAACTGCAAGATGTATTCCCACTTAAAAGTAACAGCTGGAACATACCACCTGACAAGCTGGGACACAGCCTGAGTCTGTTAAGGCCACGATGATTGGGTGAGAGGACCTGCATTCGAGAAAAAGGTCCAGATGTGATGCTCTGCCCTACTGTTAAAGCGAGATGCAGCTCTGGTATGCATGGGTCTGGGCCTTTGCCTTTGTTTCACATTTCCTAAAAGCTCACGCTACAGGAGCTGTTGATTTGAAGAGTCATGGGCCATTGTCTAAACCGGGCATTCCTCCGCCCTAAACTTGCTCTTCTCTTCTGAGCAGAGTTTAGGTCCAGTTTTCTTTCAACTTGCAAGCACTAGATTTGACGAGGGACCTGCCGGGGTGTTCTGCCTGCCCAAATCTCTCTGTTTCTCATGGCGAGATTTGATCTAGATCTCTGAGATTCAGTAGACTTGGACTTTTTGATCCGTGTGATTGGAAGCACATCCTTGAAGAGAACCCAGACGCAGAGGAGGGAAAGGCGGGGTATAATGGTGCCCACAAAGTCCACATCTCATGTGTCAGAATGGCCGAGTGGTCTAAGGCGCCAGACTCAAGCACGTTCTCTTCCCTCTATGGTGGGTCTTCTGGTCTCCATGTGGGGGTGTGGGTTCAAATCCCACTTCTGACATGCTGATATTTTTCATATGAAAGTCTATTTTTGGTTCATTTAAGCTGGAGGATGCATTCCCACCTAAACCCGACAGCTGGGACACAGGCAGGGTTTCTTAAGGCCACGATCATTGGGTGGGAGGACCTGCATTTCATAAAAAGGTTCAGATGTGATGCTAAAGACAGAAGCAGCTTTGGTGTGTCTGGGCCTGTGAGTATGGCCCTTCTGTTCGTTGCTTTTGGCTATGATTTGCATTTCCTGAAAACTCAGTCTGCAGGAGGTTTTTCCTTGAAGATTCATGGGCAATTGTCTTACCCAGGCATTCCTCCACCATAAACCTGCTCCTCTGCTTGTTCTGAGCAAAGTTTTGGTCCAACTCTCTTCAGCTTGCAAGCATTTGCTTTGATGAGGGACCTGCCAGGGTCTTCTGCCTGTCCAAATCTCTCTGTATCTCATGGCGAGATTGGAACTAGATGTCTTAGGTTCAGTAGACTTGGACTCTCTTTGATCAATCTGATTGAAAGCACATCCTTTGTGAGAACCCGGATGCAGAGGAGGGAAAGGCGGGGAAAAATGGCCACCACTCATTCTATTCCTATGTGTCAGAATGGCCGAGTGGTCTAAGGCGCCAGACTTAAGCACTTGTTCTTCACTGTGTGTGGTTTTCTGGTCTCCATGTGGAGTCGTGGGTTCAAATCCCACTTCTGACATATTGTGTTTCTTGAATCAAGGTCTTTTTTGGTTCATTTAAACTGCAAGATGTATTCCCACTTAAAAGTAACAGCTGGAACATACCACCTGACAAGCTGGGACACAGCCTGGGTCTGTTAAGGCCACGATGATTGGGTGAGAGGACCTGCATTCGAGAAAAAGGTCCAGATGTGATGCTCTGCCCTACTGTTAAAGCGAGATGCAGCTCTGGTATGCATGGGTCTGGGCCTTTGCCTTTGTTTCACATTTCCTAAAAGCTCACGCTACAGGAGCTGTTGATTTGAAGAGTCATGGGCCATTGTCTAAACCGGGCATTCCTCCGCCCTAAACTTGCTCTTCTCTTCTGAGCAGAGTTTAGGTCCAGTTTTCTTTCAACTTGCAAGCACTAGATTTGACGAGGGACCTGCCGGGGTGTTCTGCCTGCCCAAATCTCTCTGTTTCTCATGGCGAGATTTGATCTATATCTCTGAGATTCAGTAGACTTGGACTCTTTGATCCGTGTGATTGGAAGCACATCCTTGAAGAGAACCCAGACGCAGAGGAGGGAAAGGCGGGGTATAATGGTGCCCACAAAGCCCACATCTCATGTGTCAGAATGGCCGAGTGGTCTAAGGCGCCAGACTCAAGCACTTCCTCTTCCCTCTATGGGGGGTCTTCTGGTCTCCATGTGGGGGTGTGGGTTCAAATCCCACTTCTGACATGCTGATATTTTTCATATGAAAGTCTATTTTCGGTTCATTTAAGCTGGAGGATGCATTCCCACCTAAACCCGACAGCTGGGACACAGGCAGGGTTTCTTAAGGCCACGATCATTGGGTGGGAGGACCTGTATTTCATAAAAAGGTTCAGATGTGATGCTAAAGACAGAAGCAGCTTTGGTGTGTCTGGGCCTGTGAGTATGGCCCTTCTGTTCGTTGCTTTTGGCTATGATTTGCATTTCCTGAAAACTCAGTCTGCAGGAGGTTTTTCCTTGAAGAATCATGGGCTATTGTCTTACCCAGGCATTCCTCCACCATAAACCTGCTCCTCTGCTTGTTCTGAGCAAAGTTTTGGTCCAACTCTCTTCAGCTTGCAAACATTTGCTTTGATGAGGGACCTGCCAGGTCTTCTGCTTGTCCAAATCTCTCTGTATCTCATGGCAAGATTGGAACTAGATGTCTTAGGTTCAGTAGACTTGGACTCTCTTTGATCAATCTGATTGAAAGCACATCCTTTGTGAGAACCCGGATGCAGAGGAGGGAAAGGCGGGGAAAAATGGCCACCACTCAATTCTATTCCTATGTGTCAGAATGGCCGAGTGGTCTAAGGCGCCAGACTTAAGCACTTGTTCTTCACTGTGTGTGGATTTTCTGGTCTCCATGTGGAGTCGTGGGTTCAAATCCCACTTCTGACATATTGTGTTTCTTGAATCAAGGTCTTTTTTGGTTCATTTAAGCTGCAAGATGTATTCCCACTTAAAAGTAACAGCTGGAACATACCACCTGACAAGCTGGGACACAGCCTGGGTCTGTTAAGGCCACGATGATTGGGTGAGAGGACCTGCATTCGAGAATCTCTAGCTTGCAAACATTTGCTTTGATGAGGGACCTGCCAGGTCTTCTGCTTGTCCAAATCTCTCTGTATCTCATGGCAAGATTGGAACTAGATGTCTTAGGTTCAGTAGACTTGGACTCTCTTTGATCAATCTGATTGAAAGCACATCCTTTGTGAGAACCCGGATGCAGAGGAGGGAAATGCGGGGAAAAATGGCCACCATCAACCTATTCCTATGGGTCAGAATGGCCGAGTGGTCTAAGGCGCCAGACTTAAGCACTTGTTCTTCACTGTGTGTGGATTTCTGGTCTCCATGTGGAGTCGTGGGTTCAAATCCGACTTCTGACATATTGTGTTTCTTGTATCAAAGTCTTTTTTGGTTCATTTAAGCTGCAAGATGTATTCCCACTTAAAAGTAACAGCTGGAACATACCACCTGACAAGCTGGGACACAGCCTGGGTCTGTTAAGGCCACGATGATTGGGTGAGAGGACCTGCATTCGTGAAAAAGGTCCAGATGTGATGCTCTGCCCTACTGTTAAAGCGAGATGCAGCTTTGGTATGCATGGGTCTGGGCCTTTGCCTTTGTTTCACATTTCCTAAAAGCTCACGCTACAGGAGCTGTTGATTTGAAGAGTCATGGGCCATTGTCTAAACCGGGCATTCCTCCGCCCTAAACTTGCTCTTCTCTTCTGAGCAGAGTTTAGGTCCAGTTTTCTTTCAATCTTGCAAGCACTAGATTTGACGAGGGACCTGCCGGGGTGTTCTGCCTGCCCGAATCTCTCTTTTCTCATGGCGAGATTTGAACTAGATCTCTGAGATTCAGTAGACTTGGACTCTTTTGATCCAGTGTGATTGGAAGCACATCCTTGAAGAGAACCCAGACGCAGAGGAGGGAAAGGCGGGGTATAATGGTGCCCACAAAGCCCACATCTCATGTGTCAGAATGGCCGAGTGGTCTAAGGCGCCAGACTCAAGCACTTCCTCTTCCCTCTATGGTGGGTCTTCTGGTCTCCATGTGGGGGTGTGGGTTCAAATCCCACTTCTGACATGCTGATATTTTTCATATGAAAGTCTATTTTTGGTTCATTTAAGCTGGAGGATGCATTCCCACCTAAACCCGACAGCTGGGACACAGGCAGGGTTTCTTAAGGCCACGATCATTGGGTGGGAGGACCTGCATTTCATAAAAAGGTTCAGATGTGATGCTAAAGACAGAAGCAGCTTTGGTGTGTCTGGGCCTGTGAGTATGGCCCTTCTGTTCGTTGCTTTTGGCTATGATTTGCATTTCCTGAAAACTCAGTCTGCAGGAGGTTTTTCCTTGAAGATTCATGGGCTAATTGTCTTACCCAGGCATTCCTCCACCATAAACCTGCTCCTCTGCTTGTTCTGAGCAAAGTTTTGGTCCAACTCTCTTCAGCTTGCAAGCATTTGCTTTGATGAGGGACCTGCCATGGTCTTCTGCCTGTCCAAATCTCTCTGTATCTCATGGCGAGATTGGAACTAGATGTCTTAGGTTTAGTAGACTTGGACTCTATTTGATCAATCTGATTGAAAGCACATCCTTTGTGAGAACCCGGATACAGAGGAGTGAAATGCGGGGAAAAATGGCCACCACTCAATTTATTCCTATGTGTCAGAATGGCCGAGTGGTCTATGGTGCCAGACTTAAGCACTTGTTCTTCACTGTGTGTGGTTTTCTGGTCTCCATGTGGAGTCGTGGGTTGAAATCCCACTTCTGACATATTGTGTTTCTCGAATCAAGGTCTTTTTTGGTTCATTTAAGCTGCAAGATGTATTCCCACTTAATAGTAACAGCTGGAACATACCACCTGACAAGCTGGGACACAGCCTGGGTCTGTTAAGGCCACGATGATTGGGTGAGAGGACCTGCATTCGTGAAAAAGGTCCAGATGTGATGCTCTGCCCTACTGTTAAAGCGAGATGCAGCTTTGGTATGCATGGGTCTGGGCCTTTGCCTTTGTTTCACATTTCCTAAAAGCTCACGCTACAGGAGCTGTTGATTTGAAGAGTCATGGGCCATTGTCTAAACCGGGCATTCCTCCGCCCTAAACTTGCTCTTCTCTTCTGAGCAGAGTTTAGGTCCAGTTTTCTTTCAACTTGCAAGCACTAGATTTGACGAGGGACCTGCCGGGGTGTTCTGCCTGCCCAAATCTCTCTGTTTCTCATGGCGAGATTTGATCTAGATCTCTGAGATTCAGTAGACTTGGACTCTTTGATCCGTGTGATTGGAAGCACATCCTTGAAGAGAACCCAGACGCAGAGGAGGGAAAGGCGGGGTATAATGGTGCCCACAAAGCCCACATCTCATGTGTCAGAATGGCCGAGTGGTCTAAGGCGCCAGACTCAAGCACTTCCTCTTCCCTCTATGGGGGGTCTTCTGGTCTCCATGTGGGGGCGTGGGTTCAAATCCCACTTCTGACATGCTGATATTTTTCATATGAAAGTCTATTTTCGGTTCATTTAAGCTGGAGGATGCATTCCCACCTAAACCCGACAGCTGGGACACAGGCAGGGTTTCTTAAGGCCACGATCATTGGGTGGGAGGACCTGTATTTCATAAAAAGGTTCAGATGTGATGCTAAAGACAGAAGCAGCTTTGGTGTGTCTGGGCCTGTGAGTATGGCCCTTCTGTTCGTTGCTTTTGGCTATGATTTGCATTTCCTGAAAACTCAGTCTGCAGGAGGTTTTTCCTTGAAGAATCATGGGCTATTGTCTTACCCAGGCATTCCTCCACCATAAACCTGCTCCTCTGCTTGTTCTGAGCAAAGTTTTGGTCCAACTCTCTTCAGCTTGCAAACATTTGCTTTGATGAGGGACCTGCCAGGGTCTTCTGCCTGTCCAAATCTCTCTGTATCTCATGGCGAGATTGGAACTAGATGTCTTAGGTTCAGTAGACTTGGACTCTCTTTGATCAATCTGATTGAAAGCACATCCTTTGTGAGAACCCGGATGCAGAGGAGGGAAAGGCGGGGAAAAATGGCCACCACTCATTCTATTCCTATGTGTCAGAATGGCCGAGTGGTCTAAGGCGCCAGACTTAAGCACTTGTTCTTCACTGTGTGTGGTTTTCTGGTCTCCATGTGGAGTCGTGGGTTCAAATCCCACTTCTGACATATTGTGTTTCTTGAATCAAGGTCTTTTTTGGTTCATTTAAGCTGCAAGATGTATTCCCACTTAAAAGTAACAGCTGGAACATACCACCTGACAAGCTGGGACACAGCCTGGGTCTGTTAAGGCCACGATGATTGGGTGAGAGGACCTGCATTCGTGAAAAAGGTCCAGATGTGATGCTCTGCCCTACTGTTAAAGCGAGATGCAGCTTTGGTATGCATGGGTCTGGGCCTTTGCCTTTGTTTCACATTTCCTAAAAGCTCACGCTACAGGAGCTGTTGATTTGAAGAGTCATGGGCCATTGTCTAAACCGGGCATTCCTCCGCCCTAAACTTGCTCTTCTCTTCTGAGCAGAGTTTAGGTCCAGTTTTCTTTCATCTTGCAAGCACTAGATTTGACGAGGGACCTGCCGGGGTGTTCTGCCTGCCCGAATCTCTCTTTCTCATGGCGAGATTTGAACTAGATCTCTGAGATTCAGTAGACTTGGACTCTTTGATCCGTGTGATTGGAAGCACATCCTTGAAGAGAACCCAGACGCAGAGGAGGGAAAGGCGGGGTATAATGGTGCCCACAAAGCCCACATCTCATGTGTCAGAATGGCCGAGTGGTCTAAGGCGCCAGACTCAAGCACTTCCTCTTCTCTCTATGGTGGGTCTTCTGGTCTCCATGTGGGGGCGTGGGTTCAAATCCCACTTCTGACATGCTGATATTTTTCATATGAAAGTCTATTTTTGGTTCATTTAAGCTGGAGGATGCATTCCCACCTAAACCCGACAGCTGGGACACAGGCAGGGTTTCTTAAGGCCACGATCATTGGGTGGGAGGACCTGCATTTCATAAAAAGGTTCAGATGTGATGCTAAAGACAGAAGCAGCTTTGGTGTGTCTGGGCCTGTGAGTATGGCCCTTCTGTTCGTTGCTTTTGGCTATGATTTGCATTTCCTGAAAACTCAGTCTGCAGGAGGTTTTTCCTTGAAGATTCATGGGCAATTGTCTTACCCAGGCATTCCTCCACCATAAACCTGCTCCTCTGCTTGTTCTGAGCAAAGTTTTGGTCCAACTCTCTTCAGCTTGCAAGCATTTGCTTTGATGAGGGACCTGCCAGGGTCTTCTGCCTGTCCAAATCTCTCTGTATCTCATGGCGAGATTGGAACTAGATGTCTTAGGTTCAGTAGACTTGGACTCTCTTTGATCAATCTGATTGAAAGCACATCCTTTGTGAGAACCCGGATGCAGAGGAGGGAAAGGCGGGGAAAAATGGCCACCACTCATTCTATTCCTATGTGTCAGAATGGCCGAGTGGTCTAAGGCGCCAGACTTAAGCACTTGTTCTTCACTGTGTGTGGTTTTCTGGTCTCCATGTGGAGTCGTGGGTTCAAATCCCACTTCTGACATATTGTGTTTCTCGAATCAAGGTCTTTTTTGGTTCATTTAAGCTGCAAGATGTATTCCCACTTAAAAGTAACAGCTGGAACATACCACCTGACAAGCTGGGACACAGCCTGGGTCTGTTAAGGCCACGATGATTGGGTGAGAGGACCTGCATTCGTGAAAAAGGTCCAGATGTGATGCTCTGCCCTACTGTTAAAGCGAGATGCAGCTTTGGTATGCATGGGTCTGGGCCTTTGCCTTTGTTTCACATTTCCTAAAAGCTCACGCTACAGGAGCTGTTGATTTGAAGAGTCATGGGCCATTGTCTAAACCGGGCATTCCTCCGCCCTAAACTTGCTCTTCTCTTCTGAGAAGAGTTTAGGTCCAGTTTTCTTTCATCTTGCAAGCACTAGATTTGACGAGGGACCTGCCGGGGTGTTCTGCCTGCCCGAATCTCTCTGTTCTCATGGCGAGATTTGAACTAGATCTCTGAGATTCAGTAGACTTGGACTTTTTGATCCAGTGTGATTGGAAGCACATCCTTGAAGAGAACCCAGACGCAGAGGAGGGAAAGGCGGGGTATAATGGTGCCCACAAAGCCCACATCTCATGTGTCAGAATGGCCGAGTGGTCTAAGGCGCCAGACTCAAGCACTTCCTCTTCCCTCTATGGTGGGTCTTCTGGTCTCCATGTTGGGGCGTGGGTTCAAATCCCACTTCTGACATGCTGATATTTTTCATATGAAAGTCTATTTTCGGTTCATTTAAGCTGGAGGATGCATTCCCACCTAAACCCGACAGCTGGGACACAGGCAGGGTTTCTTAAGGCCACGATCATTGGGTAGGAGGACCTGCATTTCATAAAAAGGTTCAGATGTGATGCTAAAGACAGAAGCAGCTTTGGTGTGTCTGGGCCTGTGAGTATGGCCCTTCTGTTCGTTGCTTTTGGCTATGATTTGCATTTCCTGAAAACACAGTCTGCAGGAGGTTTTTCCTTGAAGATTCATGGGCTATTGTCTTACCCAGGCATTCCTCCACCATAAACCTGCTCCTCTGCTTGTTCTGAGCAAAGTTTTGGTCCAACTCTCTTCAGCTTGCAAGCATTTGCTTTGATGAGGGACCTGCCAGGGTCTTCTGCCTGTCCAAATCTCTCTGTATCTCATGGCGAGATTGGAACTAGATGTCTTAGGTTCAGAAGACTTGGACTCTCTTTGATCAATCTGATTGAAAGCACATCCTTTGTGAGAACCCGGATGCAGAGGAGGGAAAGGCGGGGAAAAATGGCCACCACTCATTCTATTCCTATGTGTCAGAATGGCCAAGTGGTCTAAGGCGCCAGACTTAAGCACTTGTTCTTCACTGTGTGTGGTTTTCTGGTCTACATGTGGAGTCGTGGGTTCAAATCCCACTTCTGACATATTGTGTTTCTTCGAATCAAGGTCTTTTTTGGTTCATTTAAGCTGCAAGATGTATTCCCACTTAAAAGTAACAGCTGGAACATACCACCTGACAAGCTGGGACACAGCCTGGGTCTGTTAAGGCCACGATGATTGGGTGAGAGGACCTGCATTCGTGAAAAAGGTCCAGATGTGATGCTCTGCCCTACTGTTAAAGCGAGATGCAGCTTTGGTATGCATGGGTCTGGGCCTTTGCCTTTGTTTCACATTTCCTAAAAGCTCACGCTACAGGAGCTGTTGATTTGAAGAGTCATGGGCCATTGTCTAAACCGGGCATTCCTCCGCCCTAAACTTGCTCTTCTCTTCTGAGCAGAGTTTAGGTCCAGTTTTCTTTCAACTTGCAAGCACTAGATTTGACGAGGGACCTGCCGGGGTGTTCTGCCTGCCCAAATCTCTCTGTTTCTCATGGCGAGATTTGATCTAGATCTCTGAGATTCAGTAGACTTGGACTCTTTGATCCGTGTGATTGGAAGCACATCCTTGAAGAGAACCCAGACGCAGAGGAGGGAAAGGCGGGGTATAATGGTGCCCACAAAGCCCACATCTCATGTGTCAGAATGGCCGAGTGGTCTAAGGCGCCAGACTCAAGCACTTCCTCTTCTCTCTATGGGGGGTTCTTCTGGTCTCCATGTGGGGGCGTGGGTTCAAATCCCACTTCTGACATGCTGATATTTTTCATATGAAAGTCTATTTTCGGTTCATTTAAGCTGGAGGATGCATTCCCACCTAAACCCGACAGCTGGGACACAGGCAGGGTTTCTTAAGGCCACGATCATTGGGTGGGAGGACCTGCATTTCATAAAAAGGTTCAGATGTGATGCTAAAGACAGAAGCAGCTTTGGTGTGTCTGGGCCTGTGAGTATGGCCCTTCTGTTCGTTGCTTTTGGCTATGATTTGCATTTCCTGAAAACTCAGTCTGCAGGAGGTTTTTCCTTGAAGAATCATGGGCTATTGTCTTACCCAGGCATTCCTCCACCATAAACCTGCTCCTCTGCTTGTTCTGAGCAAAGTTTTGGTCCAACTCTCTTCAGCTTGCAAGCATTTGCTTTGATGAGGGACCTGCCAGGGTCTTCTGCCTGTCCAAATCTCTCTGTATCTCATGGCGAGATTGGAACTAGATGTCTTAGGTTCAGTAGACTTGGACTCTCTTTGATCAATCTGATTGAAAGCACATCCTTTGTGAGAACCCGGATGCAGAGGAGGGAAAGGCGGGGAAAAATGGCCACCACTCAATCCTATTCCTATGTGTCAGAATGGCCGAGTGGTCTAAGGTGCCAGACTTAAGCACTTGTTCTTCACTGTGTGTGGTTTTCTGGTCTCCATGTGGAGTCATGGGTTCAAATCCCACTTCTGACATATTGTGTTTCTCGAATCAAGATCTTTTTTGGTTCATTTAAGCTGCAAGATGTATTCCCACTTAAAAGTAACAGCTGGAACATACCACCTGACAAGCTGGGACACAGCCTGGGTCTGTTAAGGCCACGATGATTGGGTGAGAGGACCTGCATTCGTGAAAAAGGTCCAGATGTGATGCTCTGCCCTACTGTTAAAGCGAGATGCAGCTCTGGTATGCATGGGTCTGGGCCTTTGCCTTTGTTTCACATTTCCTAAAAGCTCACGCTACAGGAGCTGTTGATTTGAAGAGTCATGGGCCATTGTCTAAACCGGGCATTCCACCGCCCTAAACTTGCTCTTCTCTTCTGAGCAGAGTTTAGGTCCAGTTTTCTTTCATCTTGCAAGCACTAGATTTGACGAGGGACCTGCCGGGGTGTTCTGTCTGCCCGAATCTCTCTTTCTCATGGCGAGATTTGAACTAGATCTCTGAGATTCAGTAGACTTGGACTTTTTGATCCATGTGATTGGAAGCACATCCTTGAAGAGAACCCAGACGCAGAGGAGGGAAAGGCGGGGTATAATGGTGCCCACAAAGCCCACATCTCATGTGTCAGAATGGCCGAGTGGTCTAAGGCGCCAGACTCAAGCACTTCCTCTTCCCTCTATGGTGGGTCTTCTGGTCTCCATGTTGGGGTGTGGGTTCAAATCCCACTTCTGACATGCTGATATTTTTCATATGAAAGTCTATTTTTGGTTCATTTAAGCTGGAGGATGCATTCCCACCTAAACCCGACAGCTGGGACACAGGCAGGGTTTCTTAAGGCCACGATCATTGGGTGGGAGGACCTGCATTTCATAAAAAGGTTCAGATGTGATGCTAAAGACAGAAGCAGCTTTGGTGTGTCTGGGCCTGTGAGTATGGCCCTTCTGTTCGTTGCTTTTGGCTATGATTTGCATTTCCTGAAAACTCAGTCTGCAGGAGGTTTTTCCTTGAAGATTCATGGGCTATTGTCTTACCCAGGCATTCCTCCACCATAAACCTGCTCCTCTGCTTGTTCTGAGCAAAGTTTTGGTCCAACTCTCTTCAGCTTGCAAGCATTTGCTTTGATGAGGGACCTGCCAGGGTCTTCTGCCTGTCCAAATCTCTCTGTATCTCATGGCGAGATTGGAACTAGATGTCTTAGGTTCAGTAGACTTGGACTCTCTTTGATCAATCTGATTGAAAGCACATCCTTTGTGAGAACCCGGATGCAGAGGAGGGAAAGGCGGGGAAAAATGGCCACCACTCATTCTATTCCTATGTGTCAGAATGGCCAAGTGGTCTAAGGCGCCAGACTTAAGCACTTGTTCTTCACTGTGTGTGGTTTTCTGGTCTCCATGTGGAGTCGTGGGTTCAAATCCCACTTCTGACATATTGTGTTTCTCGAATCAAGGTCTTTTTTGGTTCATTTAAGCTGCAAGATGTATTCCCACTTAATAGTAACAGCTGGAACATACCACCTGACAAGCTGGGACACAGCCTGGATCTGTTAAGGCCACGATGATTGGGTGAGAGGACCTGCATTCGTGAAAAAGGTCCAGATGTGATGCTCTGCCCTACTGTTAAAGCGAGATGCAGCTTTGGTATGCATGGGTCTGGGCCTTTGCCTTTGTTTCACATTTCCTAAAAGCTCACGCTACAGGAGCTGTTGATTTGAAGAGTCATGGGCCATTGTCTAAACCGGGCATTCCTCCGCCCTAAACTTGCTCTTCTCTTCTGAGCAGAGTTTAGGTCCAGTTTTCTTTCAACTTGCAAGCACTAGATTTGACGAGGGACCTGCCGGGGTGTTCTGCCTGCCCAAATCTCTCTGTTTCTCATGGCGAGATTTGATCTAGATCTCTGAGATTCAGTAGACTTGGACTCTTTGATCCGTGTGATTGGAAGCACATCCTTGAAGAGAACCCAGACGCAGAGGAGGGAAAGGCGGGGTATAATGGTGCCCACAAAGCCCACATCTCATGTGTCAGAATGGCCGAGTGGTCTAAGGCGCCAGACTCAAGCACTTCCTCTTCCCTCTATGGGGGGTCTTCTGGTCTCCATGTGGGGGCGTGGGTTCAAATCCCATTTCTGACATGCTGATATTTTTCATATGAAAGTCTATTTTCGGTTCATTTAAGCTGGAGGATGCATTCCCACCTAAACCCGACAGCTGGGACACGGGCAGGGTTTCTTAAGGCCACGATCATTGGGTGGGAGGACCTGTATTTCATAAAAAGGTTCAGATGTGATGCTAAAGACAGAAGCAGCTTTGGTGTGTCTGGGCCTGTGAGTATGGCCCTTCTGTTCGTTGCTTTTGGCTATGATTTGCATTTCCTGAAAACTCAGTCTGCAGGAGGTTTTTCCTTGAAGAATCATGGGCTATTGTCTTACCCAGGCATTCCTCCACCATAAACCTGCTCCTCTGCTTGTTCTGAGCAAAGTTTTGGTCCAACTCTCTTCAGCTTGCAATCATTTGCTTTGATGAGGGACCTGCCAGGTCTTCTGCCTGTCCAAATCTCTCTGTATCTCATGGCGAGATTGGAACTAGATGTCTTAGGTTCAGTAGACTTGGACTCTCTTTGATCAATCTGATTGAAAGCACATCCTTTGTGAGAACCCGGATGCAGAGGAGGGAAAGGCGGTGAAAAATGGCCACCACTCATTCTATTCCTATGTGTCAGAATGGCCGAGTGGTCTAAGGCGCCAGACTTAAGCACTTGTTCTTCACTGTGTGTGGTTTTCTGGTCTCCATGTGGAGTCGTGGGTTCAAATCCCACTTCTGACATATTGTGTTTCTTGAATCAAGGTCTTTTTTGGTTCATTTAAGCTGCAAGATGTATTCCCACTTAAAAGTAACAGCTGGAACATACCACCTGACAAGCTGGGACACAGCCTGGGTCTGTTAAGGCCACGATGATTGGGTGAGAGGACCTGCATTCGTGAAAAAGGTCCAGATGTGATGCTCTGCCCTACTGTTAAAGCGAGATGCAGCTTTGGTATGCATGGGTCTGGGCCTTTGCCTTTGTTTCACATTTCCTAAAAGCTCACGCTACAGGAGCTGTTGACTTGAAGAGTCATGGGCCATTGTCTAAACCGGGCATTTCTCCGCCCTAAACTTGCTCTTCTGTTCTGAGCAGAGTTTAGGTCCAGTTTTCTTTCATCTTGCAAGCACTAGATTTGACGAGGGACCTGCCGGGGTGTTCTGCCTGCCCGAATCTCTCTTTCTCATGGCGAGATTTGAACTAGATCTCTGAGATTCAGTAGACTTGGACTTTTTGATCCGTGTGATTGGAAGCACATCCTTGAAGAGAACCCAGACGCAGAGGAGGGAAAGGCGGGGTATAATGGTGCCCACAAAGCCCACATCTCATGTGTCAGAATGGCCGAGTGGTCTAAGGCGCCAGACTCAAGCACTTCCTCTTCTCTCTATGGTGGGTCTTCTGGTCTCCATGTGGGGGTGTGGGTTCAAATCCCACTTCTGACATGCTGATATTTTTCATATGAAAGTCTATTTTTGGTTCATTTAAGCTGGAGGATGCATTCCCACCTAAACCCGACAGCTGGGACACAGGCAGGGTTCTTAAGGCCACGATCATTGGGTGGGAGGACCTGCATTTCATAAAAAGGTTCAGATGTGATGCTAAAGACAGAAGCAGCTTTGGTGTGTCTGGGCTTGTGAGTATGGCCCTTCTGTTCGTTGCTTTTGGCTATGATTTGCATTTCCTGAAAACTCAGTCTGCAGGAGGTTTTTCCTTGAAGATTCATGGGCAATTGTCTTACCCAGGCATTCCTCCACCATAAACCTGCTCCTCTGCTTGTTCTGAGCAAAGTTTTGGTCCAACTCTCTTCAGCTTGCAAACATTTGCTTTGATGAGGGACCTGCCAGGTCTTCTGCCTGTCCAAATCTCTCTGTATCTCATGGCGAGATTGGAACTAGATGTCTTAGGTTCAGTAGACTTGGACTCTCTTTGATCAATCTGATTGAAAGCACATCCTTTGTGAGAACCTGGATGCAGAGGAGGGAAAGGCGGGGAAAAATGGCCACCACTCATTCTATTCCTATGTGTCAGAATGGCCGAGTGGTCTAAGGCGCCAGACTTAAGCACTTGTTCTTCACTGTGTGTGGTTTTCTGGTCTCCATGTGGAGTTGTGGGTTCAAATCCCACTTCTGACATATTGTGTTTCTTGAATCAAGGTCTTTTTTGGTTCATTTAAACTGCAAGATGTATTCCCACTTAAAAGTAACAGCTGGAACATACCACCTGACAAGCTGGGATACAGCCTGGGTCTGTTAAGGCCACGATGATTGGGTGAGAGGACCTGCATTTGAGAAAAAGGTCCAGATGTGATGCTCTGCCCTACTGTTAAAGCGAGATGCAGCTCTGGTATGCATGGGTCTGGGCCTTTGCCTTTGTTTCACATTTCCTAAAAGCTCACGCTACAGGAGCTGTTGATTTGAAGAGTCATGGGCCATTGTCTAAACCGGGCATTCCTCCGCCCTAAACTTGCTCTTCTCTTCTGAGCAGAGTTTAGGTCCAGTTTTCTTTCATCTTGCAAGCACTAGATTTGACGAGGGACCTGCCGGGGTGTTCTGCCTGCCCGAATCTCTCTTTCTCATGGCGAGATTTGAACTAGATCTCTGAGATTCAGTAGACTTGGACTTTTTGATCCATGTGATTGGAAGCACATCCTTGAAGAGAACCCAGACGCAGAGGAGGGAAAGGCGGGGTATAATGGTGCCCACAAAGCCCACATCTCATGTGTCAGAATGGCCGAGTGGTCTAAGGCGCCAGACTCAAGCACTTCCTCTTCCCTCTATGGTGGGTCTTCTGGTCTCCATGTGGGGGCGTGGGTTCAAATCCCACTTCTGACATGCTGATATTTATCATATGAAAGTCTATTTTTGGTTCATTTAAGCTGGAGGATGCATTCCCACCTAAACCCGACAGCTGGGACACAGGCAGGGTTTCTTAAGGCCACGATCATTGGGTGGGAGGACCTGCATTTCATAAAAAGGTTCAGATGTGATGCTAAAGACAGAAGCAGCTTTGGTGTGTCTGGGCCTGTGAGTATGGCCCTTCTGTTCGTTGCTTTTGGCTATGATTTGCATTAATAACTGGATCTGGATGAGCTCCTTAGTTCCTTTTCCCATAGCACAACCTACTAAAGGTACCCATCCAAACTATTCAATAAGACACAACAACTCTATTTTTTGGGTAATTAGCCGCAGCTCAGTTTATTGATACAAACAACTTGTTTACATATTTTACCACTACAATTAATATAAATCCAAGAGCTTCCCCCCGAGCTACCCAAAACAAAGTGTTCAGTGCCCTCGACCCTGCCACTTCAACAAGGGTCTGAGGGGTGGCATGTCCCTCATGCCCCTTTTTCTCGGGTCACCTGACCCACCTGGCACGGCACCCCGCCGGCCCACCGCTCATCACCCGATGAGCCCCAATGACCGAGTAGCTCGGGGATCCGCCCCGAGCTTCTCCCTAAAACCAAGCAAAACAAAGGGAGGGTGGGAGGGAAAAAACCGCGTTGGAGGACCCGAACAGTTAAGGTCCTCCAAGCCCTCCCCTTTTATCCCCTCGGCTCCCCCGTGCACGCCCCAGCCCACCAATGAAATTCAAATTCGGCTTTTTAGCCTTTTGCAGGCCAATCAGCCACGACGCCGACTCGACCGCCCCCCGACCGCCCCACCGATCCCTAACACGGAGGCTCACCAGCCCCGTATTACATTATGCCCTTCGACACTAGGTCTTGGGCTCGCATTAATAACTGGATCTGGATGAGCTCCTTAGTTCCTTTTCCCATAGCACAACCTACTAAAGGTACCCATCCAAACTATTCAATAAGACACAACAACTCTATTTTTTGGGTAATTAGCCGCAGCTCAGTTTATTGATACAAACAACTTGTTTACATATTTTACCACTACAATTAATATAAATCCAAGAGCTCCCCCCGAGCTACCCAAAACAAAGTGTTCAGTGCCCTCGACCCTGCCACTTCAACAAGGGTCTGAGGGGTGGCATGTCCCTCATGCCCCTTTTTCTCGGGTCACCTGACCCACCAGGCACGGCACCCCGCCGGCCCACCGCTCATCACCCGATGAGCCCCAATGACCGAGTAGCTCGGGGATCCGCCACAGGCCTGAGATCCCACAGGCCCCCCCCCCAACAACAGAGCGGCGGCTAACCCAAGCCCAAAACGCGCTCACAACCCACAGCAAAATCGTCCAAGAGCAAATCACACCCAATGTCAGACAAATGGACCCTATCCGTGTGGTAAAGCCCACCACAACCAACATCAACCCACCCATGCAACAACTGCGTACCACCCTGTGACTCCACCCACTTCCCAACCTGGCGGTTAAACTTAGCCAACCCCCTAGTCCACCGGCGAGACGAAAGACACCGCAGCCTCGGAATAACGTCAGACCACAGCACACGCGTGCCCGGAAACCAAGCAAAAAGAACCCGCAAGTCGTCCTTAATAACGTTAACTAACTGCCGAGCCGACAAAGAATCGACATCATTGCCCCCCAGATGAATGATGAGCACGTCCGGACGACGAGGGGAATCCCGCAAAGAAGCCAAGAACGGCAAGAGCTGATACCATCTCATGCCGCGCTGACCCCACCAGGATACTCGAACACCCAGATGGCCAAGTCCCAGGTGACGACCTCCAGGACGCAACCGAGACCGCTCTCCAGCCCAATGCACAAAAGAATGGCCGATTATCCACACCGACTTGCACCGACCAGCACCTGAAAAAACAAAAACATAAGTGCCACAGACAGAAACGAAAAACCCCCCACATACCCCGCAATACCACTACCGACCCCCCGAACTCCCCCCATGTCCCGAAACCGCGTCCGACGGTCTAATGTAACAGCGGAAGGCCCCGGACACCCATCTACCCAACCGACGGATGCCCTCTTCCGACATACCAGCGGCACGAGCACTGGTGGCAGCACCGATCCGAAACGAATGAGTGCCATATCGACTGGGCTCCTCACCACAGCGCACCAAGGCCAAACGAAGCACTGCCAGGAACTGGTATCTGGAAAGAGGGGACCCATTCGCATGAACAAACAATACAGGGGAAACCGCAACACGCGCCGACAAAAAATCGCTCAGGCAACGCACCGGACAAGAGACACAACCCACCACCCGATGAAGAACCAACCACCGCCCATGGCCGGCCTGATCCGTCTTGGAACTAGCCACACAGATATGCACCTCGCCCACACCCAGCCGCACATGGTGCACCAACAGCCCACGCCCCCTAGCCCTATCAGCTGCACTCACCAACAACTCCCCCACACGCAACGCCCCAAAAAAGGCCACCGAAAAGGCCGCCCGAAAAAGGGACGTCTCGTACGACGAATGGGCCAGATCAGGTAAGACCAACAAAAGCCGGACGAGTAAGCCATGCTGAATCGGCAAGCGCGAATCAGGCCTGGGAAGAACAACCCTACCCAGTGCACGAAGCAAACGCTGAACCACGAAACCCGAGGAAGGACACTTCCAACCCAACGCCCGACAGAAAAAGGCAAACCCCGCCAACCGCCCCCGTACTACCCTTTGGGAGACACCAGCTCTTCCTGAATCCAGCACGAAATCCTCAAGAAAGGACTCGGCCACATGCCCTGGGACCCAGCCCCGACTGAACAAAAAGGTAGAGACCACGCGAAAGCCAGATGAGTAATGCGACCAAGTCGCAGGTGCTACCGACAGACGGAGCATTTCCCACACTCCTTCTCGACCAGGCTCCACAAATGCTCCGGCATCGCCAAGCCATCCACGTGAGCCTCCGGCGCGAGTCGACGAAACTGTGAAAAATGGAAACGGGAAAGAGCGTCAGCAATGCCATTCTGCAAGCCGGGCACATGCCGAGCCCTAATAAAGACATTAAGATGCAAACAGCGCAGAACCAAAGCCCGGACCAGCACAGCAACTGACAGGCAGTGAGCCGTCTGCCTGTTAACAACCTCCACAACCCCGAGGTTATCACACCAAAAGAGAACACGCCTATCCCTTAGTTTGTCAGGCCACAGTTCGCATGTCACAATGAAGGGAAACAATTCCAAAAGTGTGATGTTACGCGTAATACCCCTATCTACCCAATCCTGAGGCCACCGCTCAGCACACCAAGCACCCTGACAGTAAAGGCCAAAACCGACCCCACCCGCCGCGTCAGAAAACAACTCCAAATCCCCGTTAGCCACCTCCGGAGCCTGCATAGGCAAGCAGCCATTAAAGTCCCGTAAAAAACAAGCCCACATGCGGAGGTCCGCCCGGACCCCAGCCGACAGCCGCAAAAAATGCCGCTTATCCCGTACTCCAGCAGTGGACGCAGACAGCCGACGGGAAAAAACGCGACCCATTGGCAACACCCGACAAGCAAAGTTAAGGGATCCAATAAGCGACTGCACCACATGCAAAGTAGACTTACGGGCAGATAAGACGCTCTCAATGAGATCGAGCAACTGCCGCACCTTACCCACCGGCAAACGAGTCACCATAGCCTCAGAATCCAACTCGATCCCCAGAAAGACCAGGGACGTAGCTGGACCCTCAGACTTGTCAATCGCCAAAGGAATCCCAAATTCAGCGGCCATAGCCTCGAAAACCCTCTTTAGTCGCCCGCATTCGTCCGTATCCCGAGGGCCGATAAACAAAAAATCATCGAGATAGTGCACCACGGCATCCAACCCGGCACGCTGCACCACCACCCAATGAAGAAACGTGCTGAACATCTCGAAGTAGGCACACGAGATAGAACACCCCATGGGCAGACAACGATCATAAAAGTATGCACCCTCGAAACGAAACCCCAACAAATGGTAAGACTGAGGATTAACGGGCAATAACCGGAAAGCGGATTGAATATCCACCTTCGCCAACAGGGACCCACGGCCAGCCCTAAGGATAAGACGAACGGCACAATCCACAGAAGAATACCGAACCGAGCACAGGTCACGCGGAATACCATCATTAACAGAACACCCAGCAGGACGAGATAAATTGTGAATAAGGCGGAACTTGCCCTGGTCCTTCTTAGGAACAACCGCCAGCGGAGAAACCATCATGACCGGAAACGGCCGCTCACGGAAAGGACCAGCAATCCGCCCTAAACGCAATTCCTCCCCCAATTTACGACGCACTACCGAACGCAACTGAGTAACCGACGATGCATTGCGCGACCGCGCCTCCGACACTATGCCCCGAAAAGGGATCTCAAAGCCAACGGAGAACCCACGCTCCAATAAGGTACCAATGCGCTCCGGCCGGTAAAGACGCAGCCAGGGACTCATCGCATGAACCGAAACCGGCGTGGGAACGGCACTGCTACTTGCCAACGCTCCCAGGCCCCGAAGTCGGTTTCTTGGGGCATTTAAGCAAGGGGTGAGGCTGCCCGCACTGGGAGCAGGCGTGCCGAAATCTACAATCCGTGAATGAGCAACTCGATCTGTTGAACTTCCAACAAACGTCACTGCCCGCTCCCCCTCCAGACCCCACCCCCGTCCCGGACCGAAAGGGCCGCCCGCCACCCGAAACACCCACTGGAACGCGTCCCCCGCTCCCAGGGACCGCTCCAGACTTGGAGGACATATGAGTCAGCCATAGGTTAACATCTTGCGTTCCCCAAGACATATGAGAATTCTCCTCCATTTTATCTCTAAACGCCTCATCGTAGTTCAACCACGTCCAGCCCCCAAAACGCTGATACGCGTCAAGCACAGAATCGGCATAAGCGAGTAACAGTCCATAATCACTAGGATGCGCACGCCCCCAAACGCTAGCCAGCCGCATAAAAGAACGGATCCAATTAAGGATGGACCTCCCGACTGGAAAAGGCTTGGAGGAACCCGCCTCCCGCTTCGACTTCTTACGGTTCCGCCGATGCACCCTACCCTCCATAAGACGAAAAACATCGATACAGGAACGCCGCCGAATCTTACGCCTCAAAGTCCGCGGCACCCGCTCCCAAAGTTCAGTCAGGGCCACCAAAGCGGGCACACCCCGACCGTCACCCTGCGGAGCAACGGAGCCACCCTCTGCAGGAACAGCCACCCCCCCAGGCCCGAGAGCCGAAGAGGAGGAGGCCGAGGACGAAGAGGAGGACGAAGAGGAGGACTGACTAGAGGAAGACGAATCTCGCCTGCGCCGCCGTTTCCCTCTACCCCTTTTACCACCAGATTTACCCCCAGCAACCAAAGCAGGCGCCAACTTACCCGCTGTAGAAGAATCTGTCACAGGAACGGAGATGCCGCTGGAAACAACCTCCGCCGAGGACCCCGATGGGCGCTCCACCACAGTGCCGCCACGGTCAGCAACCACCACATCCTCCGAGGGACCAGCAGCGCCACCGCCAACAGCCACCGTCACCGCCGCCGAAGTAACCGGAGCTCCCTCGCTGCGCCGTCGATCAGATGCCGTCCCAACGCTGACGGACACTGGACCAGGAACACCGCCAGCGGCACTCCACCGAGTCTCCGGAACGACCAATGGACTCTGCGAAGAAAAACCACAGCCAGGAACAGAGCCCGGTAAACCACCCCCAGGCGCCCCCCAACCAGCACCCCCGGCCCGACTCGGCAGGGGCCCGCCCGACCACCCAGGAACAAAACCCCCTCCCCAGTAAGGGGGAAACATGCCGGGACCCCAACCCTGTTGCCCAGACCACCACCCTTGCTGCCCAGGCCCCCACGGGAAAGCCCCATAATGCACACCAGAAGGCCCCCCAGGACCGGTACCCCAGGAGCCGGCACCCCAGCCGGTGGAAGGCTGGGGAGACTCACGAGATACTCTCTCCTCAGCACGAGCAAACCCCTCCCCAAAAGGTGGAAACACCCGCCCCACCGCACCATCACCACCAGAAATGGGAAGCGGAAGCACTACCGGCTCAGTCAGGTCACTGGAAGCCGGCAGTACAACAGACTCCACACTCCCCACCCCCTGCAGCAGACCAGACGCCCCAGAGCTGCTGCTTTCTGGCCGGACAGACTGCCTCCCGCCCGACTTGCCCCGCCCGCCGTGTTTGGACTTGCCTGCAGCCTTCCGCGGCACAACCCCGTCCGAGGACACCCCCGGCTCAAGACTCCGCCCCGCCACGCGGCCCACAGAGGCAGCGATGGCAATGGCCGATAGAGCATCCCGCTTCGATCTGCGGGACGGCCTGCCCCGCCCCGCTGCGCTCCCAGCACCCACCTGGTCTTCAGAGTCCTCCAGCAAGGAATCCCCCGCACGGAAAGAAATCTCCGCCACGTCCGAACCAGCCCTTGCCGCCATGCCGCCGCCGACAACAGGCACGGAAGCCCCACAGCGCACCAGAAACCGCCTTGGAGAAAAACCGCGTTGGAGGACCCGAACAGTTAAGGTCCTCCAAGCCCTCCCCTTTTATCCCCTCGGCTCCCCCGTGCACGCCCCAGCCCACCAATGAAATTCAAATTCGGCTTTTTAGCCTTTTGCAGGCCAATCAGCCACGACGCCGACTCGACCGCCCCCCGACCGCCCCACCGATCCCTAACACGGAGGCTCACCAGCCCCGTATTACATTATGCCCTTCGACACTAGGTCTTGGGCTCGCATTTCCTGAAAACTCAGTCTGCAGGAGGTTTTTCCTTGAAGATTCATGGGCAATTGTCTTATCCAGGCATTCCTCCACCATAAACCTGCTCCTCTGCTTGTTCTGAGCAAAGTTTTGGTCCAACTATCTTCAGCTTGCAAGCATTTGCTTTGATGAGGGACCTGCCAGGGTCTTCTGCCTGTCCAAATCTCTCTGTATCTCATGGCGAGATTGGAACTAGATGTCTTAGGTTCAGTAGACTTGGACTCTCTTTGATCAATCTGATTGAAAGCACATCCTTTGTGAGAACCCGGATGCAGAGGAGGGAAAGGCGGGGAAAAATGGCCACCACTCATTCTATTCCTATGTGTCAGAATGGCCGAGTGGTCTAAGGCGCCAGACTTAAACACTTGTTCTTCACTGTGTGTGGTTTTCTGGTCTCCATGTGGAGTCGTGGGTTCAAATCCCACTTCTGACATATTGTGTTTCTTGAATCAAGGTCTTTTTTGGTTCATTTAAACTGCAAGATGTATTCCCACTTAAAAGTAACAGCTGGAACATACCACCTGACAAGCTGGGACACAGCCTGGGTCTGTTAAGGCCACGATGATTGGGTGAGAGGACCTGCATTTGAGAAAAAGGTCCAGATGTGATGCTAAAGACAGAAGCAGCTTTGGTGTGTATGGGCCTGTGAGTATGGCCCTTCTGTTCGTTGCTTTTGGCTATGATTTGCATTTCCTGAAAACTCAGTCTGCAGGAGGTTTTTCCTTGAAGATTCATGGGCAATTGTCTTACCCAGGCATTCCTCCACCATAAACCTGCTCCTCTGCTTGTTCTGAGCAAAGTTTTGGTCCAACTCTCTTCAGCTTGCAAGCATTTGCTTTGATGAGGGACCTGCCAGGGTCTTCTGCCTGTCCAAATCTCTCTGTATCTCATGGCGAGATTGGAACTAGATGTCTTAGGTTCAGTAGACTTGGACTCTCTTTGATCAATCTGATTGAAAGCACATCCTTTGTGAGAACCCGGATGCAGAGGAGGGAAAGGCGGGGAAAAATGGCCACCACTCATTCTATTCCTATGGGTCAGAATGGCCGAGTGGTCTAAGGCGCCAGACTTAAGCACTTGTTCTTCACTGTGTGTGGATTTCTGGTCTCCATGTGGAGTCGTGGGTTCAAATCCGACTTCTGACATATTGTGTTTCTTGTATCAAAGTCTTTTTTGGTTCATTTAAGCTGCAAGATGTATTCCCACTTAAAAGTAACAGCTGGAACATACCACCTGACAAGCTGGGACACAGCCTGGGTCTGTTAAGGCCACGATGATTGGGTGAGAGGACCTGCATTTGTGAAAAAGGTCCAGATGTGATGCTCTGCCCTACTGTTAAAGCGAGATGCAGCTTTGGTATGCATGGGTCTGGGCCTTTGCCTTTGTTTCACATTTCCTAAAAACTCACGCTACAGGAGCTGTTGATTTGAAGAGTCATGGGCCATTGTCTAAACCGGGCATTCCTCCGCCCTAAACTTGCTCTTCTGTTCTGAGCAGAGTTTAGGTCCAGTTTTCTTTCAACTTGCAAGCACTAGATTTGACGAGGGACCTGCCGGGGTGTTCTGCCTGCCCAAATCTCTCTGTTTCTCATGGCGAGATTTGATCTAGTTCTCTGAGATTCAGTAGACTTGGACTCTTTGATCCGTGTGATTGGAAGCACATCCTTGAAGAGAACCCAGACGCAGAGGAGGGAAAGGCGGGGTATAATGATGCCCACAAAGCCCACATCTCATGTGTCAGAATGGCCGAGTGGTCTAAGGCGCCAGACTCAAGCACTTGCTCTTCCCTCTATGGGGGGTCTTCTGGTCTCCATGTGGGGGCATGGGTTCAAATCCCACTTCTGACATGCTGATATTTTTCATATGAAAGTCTATTTTCGGTTCATTTAAGCTGGAGGATGCGTTCCCACCTAAACCCGACAGCTGGGACACAGGCAGGGTTTCTTAAGGCCACGATCATTGGGTGGGAGGACCTGCATTTCATAAAAAGGTTCAGATGTGATGCTAAAGACAGAAGCAGCTTTGCTGTGTCTGGGCCTGTGAGTATGGCCCTTCTGTTCGTTGCTTTTGGCTATGATTTGCATTTCCTGAAAACTCAGTCTGCAGGAGGTTTTTCCTTGAAGATTCATGGGCAATTGTCTTACCCAGGCATTCCTCCACCATAAACCTGCTCCTCTGCTTGTTCTGAGCAAAGTTTTGGTCCAACTCTCTTCAGCTTGCAAGCATTTGCTTTGATGAGGGACCTGCCAGGGTCTTCTACCTGTCCAAATCTCTCTGTATCTCATGGCGAGATTGGAACTAGATGTCTTAGGTTCAGTAGACTTGGACTCTCTTTGATCAATCTGATTGAAAGCACATCCTTTGTGAGAACCCGGATGCAGAGGAGGGAAAGGCGGGGAAAAATGGCCACCACTCATTCTATACCTATGTGTCAGAATGGCCGAGTGGTCTAAGGCGCCAGACTCAAGCACTTGCTGTTCCCTCTATGGGGGGTCTTCTGGTCTCCATGTGGGGGTGGGGGTTCAAATCCCACTACTGACATGCTGATATTTTTCATATGAAAGTCTATTTTTGGTTCATTTAAGCTGGAGGATGCATTCCCACCTAAACCCGACAGCTGGGACACAGGCAGGGTTCTTAAGGCCACGATCATTGGGTGGGAGGACCTGCATTTCATAAAAAGGTTCAGATGTGATGCTAAAGACAGAAGCAGCTTTGGTGTGTCTGGGCTTGTGAGTATGGCCCTTCTGTTCGTTGCTTTTGGCTATGATTTGCATTTCCTGAAAACTCAGTCTGCAGGAGGTTTTTCCTTGAAGATTCATGGGCAATTGTCTTATCCAGGCATTCCTCCACCATAAACCTGCTCCTCTGCTTGTTCTGAGCAAAGTTTTGGTCCAACTATCTTCAGCTTGCAAGCATTTGCTTTGATGAGGGACCTGCCAGGGTCTTCTGCCTGTCCAAATCTCTCTGTATCTCATGGCGAGATTGGAACTAGATGTCTTAGGTTCAGTAGACTTGGACTCTCTTTGATCAATCTGATTGAAAGCACATCCTTTGTGAGAACCCGGATGCAGAGGAGGGAAAGGCGGGGAAAAATGGCCACCACTCATTCTATTCCTATGTGTCAGAATGGCCGAGTGGTCTAAGGCGCCAGACTTAAGCACTTGTTCTTCACTGTGTGTGGTTTTCTGGTCTTCATGTGGAGTCGTGGGTTCAAATCCCACTTCTGACATATTGTGTTTCTTGAATCAAGGTCTTTTTTGGTTCATTTAAACTGCAAGATGTATTCCCACTTAAAAGTAACAGCTGGAACATACCACCTGACAAGCTGGGACACAGCCTGGGTCTGTTAAGGCCACGATGATTGGGTGAGAGGACCTGCATTTGAGAAAAAGGTCCAGATGTGATGCTAAAGACAGAAGCAGCTTTGCTGTGTCTGGGCCTGTGAGTATGGCCCTTCTGTTCGTTGCTTTTGGCTATGATTTGCATTTCCTGAAAACTCAGTCTGCAGGAGGTTTTTCCTTGAAGATTCATGGGCAATTGTCTTACCCAGGCATTCCTCCACCATAAACCTGCTCCTCTGCTTGTTCTGAGCAAAGTTTTGGTCCAACTCTCTTCAGCTTGCAAGCATTTGCTTTGATGAGGGACCTGCCAGGGTCTTCTACCTGTCCAAATCTCTCTGTATCTCATGGCGAGATTGGAACTAGATGTCTTAGGTTCAGTAGACTTGGACTCTCTTTGATCAATCTGATTGAAAGCACATCCTTTGTGAGAACCCGGATGCAGAGGAGGGAAAGGCGGGGAAAAATGGCCACCACTCATTCTATACCTATGTGTCAGAATGGCCGAGTGGTCTAAGGCGCCAGACTCAAGCACTTGCTCTTCCCTCTATGGGGGGTCTTCTGGTCTCCATGTGGGGGTGGGGGTTCAAATCCCACTACTGACATGCTGATATTTTTCATATGAAAGTCTATTTTTGGTTCATTTAAGCTGGAGGATGCATTCCCACCTAAACCCGACAGCTGGGACACAGGCAGGGTTCTTAAGGCCACGATCATTGGGTGGGAGGACCTGCATTTCATAAAAAGGTTCAGATGTGATGCTAAAGACAGAAGCAGCTTTGGTGTGTCTGGGCTTGTGAGTATGGCCCTTCTGTTCGTTGCTTTTGGCTATGATTTGCATTTCCTGAAAACTCAGTCTGCAGGAGGTTTTTCCTTGAAGATTCATGGGCAATTGTCTTATCCAGGCATTCCTCCACCATAAACCTGCTCCTCTGCTTGTTCTGAGCAAAGTTTTGGTCCAACTATCTTCAGCTTGCAAGCATTTGCTTTGATGAGGGACCTGCCAGGGTCTTCTGCCTGTCCAAATCTCTCTGTATCTCATGGCGAGATTGGAACTAGATGTCTTAGGTTCAGTAGACTTGGACTCTCTTTGATCAATCTGATTGAAAGCACATCCTTTGTGAGAACCCGGATGCAGAGGAGGGAAAGGCGGGGAAAAATGGCCACCACTCATTCTATTCCTATGTGTCAGAATGGCCGAGTGGTCTAAGGCGCCAGACTTAAGCACTTGTTCTTCACTGTGTGTGGTTTTCTGGTCTCCATGTGGAGTCGTGGGTTCAAATCCCACTTCTGACATATTGTGTTTCTTGTATCAAGGTCTTTTTTGGTTCATTTAAACTGCAAGATGTATTCCCACTTAAAAGTAACAGCTGGAACATACCACCTGACAAGCTGGGACACAGCCTGGGTCTGTTAAGGCCACGATGATTGGGTGAGAGGACCTGCATTTGAGAAAAAGGTCCAGATGTGATGCTAAAGACAGAAGCAGCTTTGGTGTGTCTGGGCCTGTGAGTATGGCCCTTCTGTTCGTTGCTTTTGGCTATGATTTGCATTTCCTGAAAACTCAGTCTGCAGGAGGTTTTTCCTTGAAGATTCATGGGCAATTGTCTTACCCAGGCATTCCTCCACCATAAACCTGCTCCTCTGCTTGTTCTGAGCAAAGTTTTGGTCCAACTCTCTTCAGCTTGCAAGCATTTGCTTTGATGAGGGACCTGCCAGGGTCTTCTGCCTGTCCAAATCTCTCTGTATCTCATGGCGAGATTGGAACTAGATGTCTTAGGTTCAGTAGACTTGGACTCTCTTTGATCAATCTGATTGAAAGCACATCCTTTGTGAGAACCCGGATGCAGAGGAGGGAAAGGCGGGGAAAAATGGCCACCACTCATTCTATTCCTATGGGTCAGAATGGCCGAGTGTTCTAAGGCGCCAGACTTAAGCACTTGTTCTTCACTGTGTGTGGATTTCTGGTCTCCATGTGGAGTCGTGGGTTCAAATCTGACTTCTGACATATTGTGTTTCTTGTATCAAAGTCTTTTTTGGTTCATTTAAGCTGCAAGATGTATTCCCACTTAAAAGTAACAGCTGGAACATACCACCTGACAAGCTGGGACACAGCCTGGGTCTGTTAAGGCCACGATGATTGGGTGAGAGGACCTGCATTTGTGAAAAAGGTCCAGATGTGATGCTCTGCCCTACTGTTAAAGCGAGATGCAGCTTTGGTATGCATGGGTCTGGGCCTTTGCCTTTGTTTCACATTTCCTAAAAACTCACGCTACAGGAGCTGTTGATTTGAAGAGTCATGGGCCATTGTCTAAACCGGGCATTCCTCCGCCCTAAACTTGCTCTTCTGTTCTGAGCAGAGTTTAGGTCCAGTTTTCTTTCAACTTGCAAGCACTAGATTTGACGAGGGACCTGCCGGGGTGTTCTGCCTGCCCAAATCTCTCTGTTTCTCATGGCGAGATTTGATCTAGTTCTCTGAGATTCAGTAGACTTGGACTCTTTGATCCGTGTGATTGGAAGCACATCCTTGAAGAGAACCCAGACGCAGAGGAGGGAAAGGCGGGGTATAATGATGCCCACAAAGCCCACATCTCATGTGTCAGAATGGCCGAGTGGTCTAAGGCGCCAGACTCAAGCACTTGCTCTTCCCTCTATGGGGGGTCTTCTGGTCTCCATGTGGGGGTGTGGGTTCAAATCCCACTTCTGACATGCTGATATTTTTCATATGAAAGTCTATTTTCGGTTCATTTAAGCTGGAGGATGCATTCCCACCTAAACCCGACAGCTGGGACACAGGCAGGGTTTCTTAAGGCCACGATCATTGGGTGGGAGGACCTGCATTTCATAAAAAGGTTCAGATGTGATGCTAAAGACAGAAGCAGCTTTGCTGTGTCTGGGCCTGTGAGTATGGCCCTTCTGTTCGTTGCTTTTGGCTATGATTTGCATTTCCTGAAAACTCAGTCTGCAGGAGGTTTTTCCTTGAAGATTCATGGGCAATTGTCTTACCCAGGCATTCCTCCACCATAAACCTGCTCCTCTGCTTGTTCTGAGCAAAGTTTTGGTCCAACTCTCTTCAGCTTGCAAGCATTTGCTTTGATGAGGGACCTGCCAGGGTCTTCTGCCTGTACAAATCTCTCTGTATCTCATGGCGAGATTGGAACTAGATGTCTTAGGTTCAGTAGACTTGGACTCTCTTTGATCAATCTGATTGAAAGCACATCCTTTGTGAGAACCCGGATGCAGAGGAGGGAAAGGCGGGGAAAAATGGCCACCACTCATTCTATACCTATGTGTCAGAATGGCCGAGTGGTCTAAGGCGCCAGACTCAAGCACTTGCTCTTCCCTCTATGGGGGGTCTTCTGGTCTCCATGTGGGGGCGTGGGTTCAAATCCCACTTCTGACATGCTAATATTTTTCATATGAAAGTCTATTTTCGGTTCATTTAAGCTGGAGGATGCATTCCCACCTAAACCCGACAGCTGGGACACAGGCAGGGTTTCTTAAGGCCAAGATCATTGGGTGGGAGGACCTGCATTTCATAAAAAGGTTCAGATGTGATGGTAAAGACAGAAGCAGCTTTGGTGTGTCTGGGCCTATGAGTATGGCCCTTCTGTCCGTTGCTTTTGGCTATGATTTGCATATCCTGAAAACTCAGTCTGCAGGAGGTTTTTCCTTGAAGATTCATGGGCAATTGTCTTACCCAGGCATTCTTCCACCATAAACCTGCTCCTCTGCTTGTTCTGAGCAAAGTTTTGGTCCAACTCTCTTCAGCTTGCAAGCATTTGCTTTGATGAGGGACCTGCCAGGGTCTTCTGCTTGTCCAAATCTCTCTGTATCTCATGGCGAGATTGGAACTAGATGTCTTAGGTTCAGTAGACTTGGACTCTCTTTGATCAATCTGATTGAAAGCACATCCTTTGTGAGAACCCGGATGCAGAGGAGGGAAAGGCGGGGAAAAATGGCCACCACTCATTCTATTCCTATGTGTCAGAATGGCCGAGTGGTCTAAGGCGCTAGACTTAAACACTTGTTCTTCACTGTGTGTGGTTTTCTGGTCTCCATGTGGAGTCGTGGGTTCAAATCCCACTTCTGACATATTGTGTTTCTTGAATCAAGGTCTTTTTTGGTTCATTTAAACTGCAAGATGTATTCCCACTTAAAAGTAACAGCTGGAACATACCACCTGACAAGCTGGGACACAGCCTGGGTCTGTTAAGGCCACGATGATTGGGTGAGAGGACCTGCATTTGAGAAAAAGGTCCAGATGTGATGCTAAAGACAGAAGCAGCTTTGGTGTGTCTGGGCCTGTGAGTATGGCCCTTCTGTTCGTTGCTTTTGGCTATGATTTGCATTTCCTGAAAACTCAGTCTGCAGGAGGTTTTTCCTTGAAGATTCATGGGCAATTGTCTTACCCAGGCATTCCTCCACCATAAACCTGCTCCTCTGCTTGTTCTGAGCAAAGTTTTGGTCCAACTCTCTTCAGCTTGCAAGCATTTGCTTTGATGAGGGACCTGCCAGGGTCTTCTGCCTGTCCAAATCTCTCTGTATCTCATGGCGAGATTGGAACTAGATGTCTTAGGTTCAGTAGACTTGGACTCTCTTTGATCAATCTGATTGAAAGCACATCCTTTGTGAGAACCCGGATGCAGAGGAGGGAAAGGCGGGGAAAAATGGCCACCACTCATTCTATTCCTATGGGTCAGAATGGCCGAGTGGTCTAAGGCGCCAGACTTAAGCACTTGTTCTTCACTGTGTGTGGATTTCTGGTCTCCATGTGGAGTCGTGGGTTCAAATCCGACTTCTGACATATTGTGTTTCTTGTATCAAAGTCTTTTTTGGTTCATTTAAGCTGCAAGATGTATTCCCACTTAAAAGTAACAGCTGGAACATACCACCTGACAAGCTGGGACACAGCCTGGGTCTGTTAAGGCCACGATGATTGGGTGAGAGGACCTGCATTCGTGAAAAAGGTCCAGATGTGATGCTCTGCCCTACTGTTAAAGCGAGATGCAGCTCTGGTATGCATGGGTCTGGGCCTTTGCCTTTGTTTCACATTTCCTAAAAACTCACGCTACAGGAGCTGTTGATTTGAAGAGTCATGGGCCATTGTCTAAACCGGGCATTCCTCCGCCCTAAACTTGCTCTTCTGTTCTGAGCAGAGTTTAGGTCCAGTTTTCTTTCAACTTGCAAGCACTAGATTTGACGAGGGACCTGCCGGGGTGTTCTGCCTGCCCAAATCTCTCTGTTTCTCATGGCGAGATTTGATCTAGTTCTCTGAGATTCAGTAGACTTGGACTCTTTGATCCGTGTGATTGGAAGCACATCCTTGAAGAGAACCCAGACGCAGAGGAGGGAAAGGCGGGGTATAATGATGCCCACAAAGCCCACATCTCATGTGTCAGAATGGCCGAGTGGTCTAAGGTGCCAGACTCAAGCACTTGCTCTTCTCTCTATGGGGGGTCTTCTGGTCTCCATGTGGGGGTGTGGGTTCAAATCCCACTTCTGACATGCTGATATTTTTCATATGAAAGTCTATTTTCGGTTCATTTAAGCTGGAGGATGCATTCCCACCTAAACCCGACAGCTGGGACACAGGCAGGGTTTCTTAAGGCCACGATCATTGGGTGGGAGGACCTGCATTTCATAAAAAGGTTCAGATGTGATGCTAAAGACAGAAGCAGCTTTGCTGTGTCTGGGCCTGTGAGTATGGCCCTTCTGTTCGTTGCTTTAGGCTATGATTTGCATTTCCTGAAAACTCAGTCTGCAGGAGGTTTTTCCTTGAAGATTCATGGGCAATTGTCTTACCCAGGCATTCCTCCACCATAAACCTGCTCCTCTGCTTGTTCTGAGCAAAGTTTTGGTCCAACTCTCTTCAGCTTGCAAGCATTTGCTTTGATGAGGGACCTGCCAGGGTCTTCTGCCTGTCCAAATCTCTCTGTATCTCATGGCGAGATTGGAACTAGATGTCTTAGGTTCAGTAGACTTGGACTCTCTTTGATCAATCTGATTGAAAGCACATCCTTTGTGAGAACCCGGATGCAGAGGAGGGAAAGGCGGGGAAAAATGGCCACCACTCATTCTATACCTATGTGTCAGAATGGCCGAGTGGTCTAAGGCGCCAGACTCAAGCACTTGCTCTTCCCTCTATGGGGGGTCTTCTGGTCTCCATATGGGGGCGTGGGTTCAAATCCCACTACTGACATGCTGATATTTTTCATATGAAAGTCTATTTTTGGTTCATTTAAGCTGGAGGATGCATTCCCACCTAAACCCGACAGCTGGGACACAGGCAGGGTTCTTAAGGCCACGATCATTGGGTGGGAGGACCTGCATTTCATAAAAAGGTTCAGATGTGATGCTAAAGACAGAAGCAGCTTTGGTGTGTCTGGGCTTGTGAGTATGGCCCTTCTGTTCGTTGCTTTTGGCTATGATTTGCATTTCCTGAAAACTCAGTCTGCAGGAGGTTTTTCCTTGAAGATTCATGGGCAATTGTCTTATCCAGGCATTCCTCCACCATAAACCTGCTCCTCTGCTTGTTCTGAGCAAAGTTTTGGTCCAACTCTCTTCAGCTTGCAAGCATTTGCTTTGATGAGGGACCTGCCAGGGTCTTCTGCCTGTCCAAATCTCTCTGTATCTCATGGCGAGATTGGAACTAGATGTCTTAGGTTCAGTAGACTTGGACTCTCTTTGATCAATCTGATTGAAAGCACATCCTTTGTGAGAACCCGGATGCAGAGGAGGGAAAGGCGGGGAAAAATGGCCACCACTCATTCTATTCCTATGTGTCAGAATGGCCGAGTGGTCTAAGGCGCCAGACTTAAGCACTTGTTCTTCACTGTGTGTGGTTTTCTGGTCTCCATGTGGAGTCGTGGGTTCAAATCCCACTTCTGACATATTGTGTTTCTTGAATCAAGGTCTTTTTTGGTTCATTTAAACTGCAAGATGTATTCCCACTTAAAAGTAACAGCTGGAACATACCACCTGACAAGCTGGGACACAGCCTGGGTCTGTTAAGGCCACGATGATTGGGTGAGAGGACCTGCATTTGAGAAAAAGGTCCAGATGTGATGCTAAAGACAGAAGCAGCTTTGGTGTGTCTGGGCCTGTGAGTATGGCCCTTCTGTTCGTTGCTTTTGGCTATGATTTGCATTTCCTGAAAACTCAGTCTGCAGGAGGTTTTTCCTTGAAGATTCATGGGCAATTGTCTTACCCAGGCATTCCTCCACCATAAACCTGCTCCTCTGCTTGTTCTGAGCAAAGTTTTGGTCCAACTCTCTTCAGCTTGCAAGCATTTGCTTTGATGAGGGACCTGCCAGGGTCTTCTGCCTGTCCAAATCTCTCTGTATCTCATGGCGAGATTGGAACTAGATGTCTTAGGTTCAGTAGACTTGGACTCTCTTTGATCAATCTGATTGAAAGCACATCCTTTGTGAGAACCCGGATGCAGAGGAGGGAAAGGCGGGGAAAAATGGCCACCACTCATTCTATTCCTATGGGTCAGAATGGCCGAGTGGTCTAAGGCGCCAGACTTAAGCACTTGTTCTTCACTGTGTGTGGATTTCTGGTCTCCATGTGGAGTCGTGGGTTCAAATCTGACTTCTGACATATTGTGTTTCTTGTATCAAAGTCTTTTTTGGTTCATTTAAGCTGCAAGATGTATTTCCACTTAAAAGTAACAGCTGGAACATACCACCTGACAAGCTGGGACACAGCCTGGGTCTGTTAAGGCCACGATGATTGGGTGAGAGGACCTGCATTTGTGAAAAAGGTCCAGATGTGATGCTCTGCCCTACTGTTAAGCGAGATGCAGCTTTGGTATGCATGGGTCTGGGCCTTTGCCTTTGTTTCACATTTCCTAAAAACTCACGCTACAGGAGCTGTTGATTTGAAGAGTCATGGGCCATTGTCTAAACCGGGCATTCCTCCGCCCTAAACTTGCTCTTCTGTTCTGAGCAGAGTTTAGGTCCAGTTTTCTTTCAACTTGCAAGCACTAGATTTGACGAGGGACCTGCCGGGGTGTTCTGCCTGCCCAAATCTCTCTGTTTCTCATGGCGAGATTTGATCTAGTTCTCTGAGATTCAGTAGACTTGGACTCTTTGATCCGTGTGATTGGAAGCACATCCTTGAAGAGAACCCAGACGCAGAGGAGGGAAAGGCGGGGTATAATGATGCCCACAAAGCCCACATCTCATGTGTCAGAATGGCCGAGTGGTCTATGGCGCCAGACTCAAGCACTTGCTCTTCCCTCTATGGGGGGTCTTCTGGTCTCCATGTGGGGGCGTGGGTTCAAATCCCACTTCTGACATGCTGATATTTTTCATATGAAAGTCTATTTTCGGTTCATTTAAGCTGGAGGATGCATTCCCACCTAAACCCGACAGCTGGGACACAGGCAGGGTTTCTTAAGGCCACGATCATTGGGTGGGAGGACCTGCATTTCATAAAAAGGTTCAGATGTGATGCTAAAGACAGAAGCAGCTTTGCTGTGTCTGGGCCTGTGAGTATGGCCCTTCTGTTCGTTGCTTTTGGCTATGATTTGCATTTCCTGAAAACTCAGTCTGCAGGAGGTTTTTCCTTGAAGATTCATGGGCAATTGTCTTACCCAGGCATTCCTCCTCCATAAACCTGCTCCTCTGCTTGTTCTGAGCAAAGTTTTGGTCCAACTCTCTTCAGCTTGCAAGCATTTGCTTTGATGAGGGACCTGCCAGGGTCTTCTGCCTGTCCAAATCTCTCTGTATCTCATGGCGAGATTGGAACTAGATGTCTTAGGTTCAGTAGACTTGGACTCTCTTTGATCAATCTGATTGAAAGCACATCCTTTGTGAGAACCCGGATGCAGAGGAGGGAAAGGCGGGGAAAAATGGCCACCACTCATTCTATACCTATGTGTCAGAATGGCCGAGTGGTCTAAGGCGCCAGACTCAAGCACTTGCTCTTCCCTCTATGGGGGGTCTTCTGGTCTCCATGTGGGGGCGTGGGTTCAAATCCCACTTCTGACATGCTAATATTTTTCATATGAAAGTCTATTTTCGGTTCATTTAAGCTGGAGGATGCATTCCCACCTAAACCCGACAGCTGGGACACAGGCAGGGTTTCTTAAGGCCAAGATCATTGGGTGGGAGGACCTGCATTTCATAAAAAGGTTCAGATGTGATGGTAAAGACAGAAGCAGCTTTGGTGTGTCTGGGCCTATGAGTATGGCCCTTCTGTCCGTTGCTTTTGGCTATGATTTGCATATCCTGAAAACTCAGTCTGCAGGAGGTTTTTCCTTGAAGATTCATGGGCAATTGTCTTACCCAGGCATTCTTCCACCATAAACCTGCTCCTCTGCTTGTTCTGAGCAAAGTTTTGGTCCAACTCTCTTCAGCTTGCAAGCATTTGCTTTGATGAGGGACCTGCCAGGGTCTTCTGCTTGTCCAAATCTCTCTGTATCTCATGGCGAGATTGGAACTAGATGTCTTAGGTTCAGTAGACTTGGACTCTCTTTGATCAATCTGATTGAAAGCACATCCTTTGTGAAAACCCGAATGCAGAGGAGGGAAAGGCGGGGAAAAATGGCCACCCCTCAATCTATTCCTATGTGTCAGAATGGCCGAGTAGTCTAAAGCGCCAGACTTAAGCACTTGTTCTTCACTGTGTGTGGTTTTTTTGTCTCCATGTGGAGTCGTGGGTTCAAATCCCACTTCTGACATATTGTGTTTTTCGAATCAAGGTCTTTTTTGGTTTATTTAAGCTGCAAGATGTATTCCCACTTAAAAGTAACAGCTGGAACATACCACCTGACAAGCTGGGACACAGCCTGGATCTGTTAAGGCCACGATGATTGGGTGAGAGCACCTGCATTCGAGAAAAAGGTCCAGATGTGATGCTCTGCCCTTCTGTTAAAGCGAGATGCAGCTTTGGTATGCATGGGTCGGGGCCTTTGCCTTTGTTTCACATTTCCTAAAAGCTCACGCTACAGGAGCTGTTGACTTGAAGAGTCATGGGCCATTGTCTAAACCGGGCATTCCTCCGCCCTAAACTTGCTCTTATGTTCTGAGCAGAGTTTAGGTCCAGTTTTCTTTCAACTTGCAAGCACTAGATTTGACGAGGTACCTGCCGGGGTGTTCTGCCTGCCCGAATCTCCCTTTCTCATGGCGAGAGTTGAACTAGATCTCTGAGATTCAGTAGACTTGGACTCTTTGATCCGTGTGATTGGAAGCACATCCTTGAAGAGAACCCAGACGCAGAGGAGGGAAAGGTGGGGTATAATGTAGCCCACAAAACCCACATCTCAAGTGTCAGAATGGCTGAGTGGTATAAGGTGCCAGACTCAAGCACTTGCTCTTCCCACTATGGGGGGGGGGGGGTCTTCTGGTCTTCATGTAGGGGCGTGGGTTCAAATCCCACTTCTGACATGCTGATATTTTTCATATGAAAGTCTACTTTCGGTTCATTTAAGCTGGAGGATGCATTCCCACCTAAACCCGACAGCTGAGACACAGGCAGGGTTTCTTAAGGCCACGATCATTGGGTCGGAGGACCTTCATTTCATAAAAAGGTTCAGATGTGATGCTAAAGACAGAAGCAGCTTTGGTGTGTCTGGGCCTGTGAGTATGGCCCTTCTGTTCGTTGCTTTTGGCTATGATTTGCATTTTCTGAAAACTCAGTCTGCAGGAGGTTTTTCCTTGAAGATTCATGGGCAATTGTCTTACCCAGGCATTCCTCCACCATAAACCTGCTCCTCTGCTTGTTCGGAGCAAAGTTTTGGTCCAACTCTCTTCAGCTTGCAAGCATTTGCTTTGATGTGGGACCTGCCAGGGTCTTCTGCCTGTCCAAATCTCTCTGTATCTCATGGCGAGATTGGAACTAGATGTCTTAGGTTCAGTAGACTTGGACTCTCTTTGATCAATCTGATTGAAAGCACATCCTTTGTGAAAACCCGGATGCAGAGGAGGGAAAGGCGGGGAAAAATGGCCACCACTCAATCTATTCCTATGTGTCAGAATGGCCGAGTGGTCTAAAGCTCCAGACTTAAGCACTTGTTCTTCACTGTGTGTGGTTTTCTGGTCTCCATGTGGAGTCGTGGGTTCAAATCCCACTTCTGACATATTGTGTTTCTCGAATCAAGGTCTTTTTTGGTTCATTTAAGCTGCAAGATGTATTCCCACTTACAAGTAACAGCTGGAACATACCACCTGATAAGCTGGGACACAGCCTGGGTCTGTTAAGGCCACGATGATTGGGTGAGAGGACCTGCATTCGTGAAAAAGGTCCAGATGTGATGCTCTGCCCTACTGTTAAAGCGAGATGCAGCTTTGGTATGCATGGGTCTGGGCCTTTGCCTTTGTTTCACATTTCCTAAAAGCTCACGCTACAGGAGCTGTTGATTTGAAGAGTCATGGGCCATTGTCTAAACCGGGCATTCCTCCGCCCTAAACTTGCTCTTCTCTTCTGAGCAGAGTTTAGGTTCAGTTTTCTTTCAACTTGCAAGCACTAGATTTGACGAGGGACCTGCCGGGGTGTTCTGCCTGCCCAAATCTCTCTGTTTCTCATGGCGAGATTTGATCTAGATCTCTGAGATTCAGTACACTTGGACTCTTTGATCCGTGTGATTGGAAGCACTTCCTTAAAGAGAACCCAGACGCAGAGGAGGGAAAGGCGGGGTATAATGGTGCCCACAAAGCCCACATCTCATGTGTCAGAATGGCCGAGTGGTCTAAGGCGCCAGACTCAAGCACTTGCTCTTTCCTCTATGGGGGGTCTTCTGGTCTCCATGTGGGGGCGTGGGTTCAAATCTCACTTCTGACATGCTGATATTTTTCATATGAAAGTCTATTTTCGGTTCATTTAAGCTGGAGGATGCATTCCCACCTAAACCCGACAGCTGGGACACAGGCAGGGTTTCTTAAGGCCACGATCATTGGGTGGGAGGACCTGCATTTCATAAAAAGGTTCAGATGTGATGCTAAAGACAGAAGCAGCTTTGCTGTGTCTGGGCCTGTGAGTATGGCACTTCTGTTCGTTGCTTTTGGCTATGATTTGCATTTCCTGAAAACTCAGTCTGCAGGAGGATTTTCCTTGAAGATTCATGGGCAATTGTCTTACCCAGGCATTCCTCCACCATAAACCTGCTCCTCTGCTTGTTCTGAGCAAAGTTTTGGTCCAACTCTCTTCAGCTTGCAAGCATTTGCTTTGATGAGGGACCTGCCAGGGTCTTCTGCCTGTCCAAATCTCTCTGTATCTCATGGCGAGATTGGAACTAGATGTCTTAGGTTCAGTAGACTTGGACTCTCTTTGATCAATCTGATTGAAAGCACATCCTTTGTGAAAACCCGGATGCAGAGGAGGGAAAGGCGGGGAAAAATGGCCACCACTCAATCTATTCCTATGTGTCAGAATGGCCGAGTGGTCTAAAGCTCCAGACTTAAGCACTTGTTCTTCACTGTGTGTGGTTTTCTGGTCTCCATGTGGAGTCGTGGGTTCAAATCCCACTTCTGACATATTGTGTTTTTCGAATCAAGGTCTTTTTTGGTTCATTTAAGCTGCAAGATGTATTCCCACTTAAAAGTAACAGCTGGAACATACCACCTGACAAGCTGGGACACAGCCTGGATCTGTTAAGGCCACGATGATTGGGTGAGAGGACCTGCATTCAAGAAAAAGGTCCAGATGTGATGCTCTGCCCTTCTGTTAAAGCGAGATGCAGCTTTGGTATGCATGGGTCTGGGCCTTTGCCTTTGTTTCACATTTCCTAAAATCTCACGCTACAGGAGCTGTTGACTTGAAGAGTCATGGGCCATTGTCTAAACCGGGCATTCCTCCGCCCTAAACTTGCTCTTATGTTCTGAGCAGAGTTTAGGTCCAGTTTTCTTTCAACTTGCAAGCACTAGATTTGACGAGGGACCTACCGGGGTGTTCTGCCTGCCCAAATCTCTCTTTCTCATGGCGAGAGTTGAACTAGATCTCTGAGATTCAGTAGACTTGGACTCTTTGATCCGTGTGATTGGAAGCACATCCTTGAAGAGAACCCAGACGCAGAGGAGGGAAAGGCGGGGTATAATGGTGCCCACAAAACCCACATCTCAAGTGTCAGAATGGCCGAGTGGTATAAGGCGCCAGACTCAAGCACTTGCTCTTCCTTCTATGGGGGGGGTCTTCTGGTCTTCATGTGGGGGTGTGGGTTCAAATCCCAGTTCTGACATGCTGATATTTTTCATATGAAAGTCTACTTTCCGTTCATTTAAGCTGGAGGATGCATTCCCACCTAAACCCGACAGCTGGGACACAGGCAGGGTTTCTTAAGGCCACGATCATTGGGTGGGAGGACCTGCATTTCATAAAAAGGTTCAGATGTGATGCTAAAGACAGAAGCAGCTTTGGTGTGTCTGGGCCTGTGAATATGGCCCTTCTCTCCGTTGCTTTTGGCTATGTTTTGCAGTTCCTGAAAACTCACTCTGCAGGAGCTTTTTCCTTGAAGATTCATGGGCAATTGTCTTACCCAGCATTCCTCTTGGTCTAGTTTTCTTCAGCTTGCAGGCATTTGCTTTGATGAGGGACCTTCCGGCAGTGGCGTACCATGGGAGGGGGGGGGGGGCGGTCCGTCCCAGGTGGAAGCCAGGAGGGGGGTGCTTCTGGCCTTGGAACTTCCCTTCTCATGGCCCAACCCCAAGTCTTTTGTGCCTCCCTTTACCCGTTTCCTGCTGGAAGCAACCTGCAGAGAGGATCGCGTGTACTTTTGTGATCCTTGCAGTTTGCCATAGGCCTCCGGAGTTGTCGTCCCTCTGCCACGGTCCCGCTCCTCCTCTGACATCAGAGGCAGGATCGCAGTAGAGGGACAACTCCGGAGGCCTGCTAGGCTAGACCGTCTCTGACAAAAGAGACAGTTGTATCATTGGAGCCAGTCCGGCCTAGCAAAGGCCTGAAGCTGCCTGATGGAACTGCAACTCAACGCTAGAGGCAGATGTATGGGAACTTAAAAGTACGCAGTGAGCTGCTGCTAGGGAGAGGAGAGGTACCACTGATATTGAGAAGAGGTCCTGCTGGACATGGGGGAAAAGGGGTACTGTTGGACATGGGGAGAGGGAGAAGTCCTGCTGGATAAGGGGGAGGGAAAGGGAAGGGAGAAGAGGTGTTGCTGGACTTTAAGAAGAAGAGGGAAAGGAAAGGTATGGCACACTGGAGGGGAGGGTGAGATGGTGCATGGGGAGAGAGCATATTAGTTGTGAATGGGGTTGGGGAAGGAAAATTGTTGCAGGATGAGTGAGTGATGAGAGAGGAAGAAATTGATATGGTGTGGAGCAGAGGGAGAAATGGGGCATGGGGACAGTACATGTGAGTAGGGTTGGGGAGAGATGAACTGGGGGCTGGGAAGGATGGATGTCACACTTGAGGGAAGGAGCGAGGAGAAAGAGAGAAAACATGCAGGAGGCAGAAAGTGTTGGACTCGTGGAGAGATGGACAGGGAGGGTAGAAAGGAGGGAAGGAGGGCAGAGAGTAAAAAATTGGACTCATGGAGGGAGAGAGATGTTGGTTGAGAGAGGGAATGAGGACTGGAGGAGAGGAAGCATGCAGGCAACAGAGAATAAAAGAAATGTTAGACTGGTGGAAAGGAGGGAGACATGTTGGATGTGGCAGTAGAGGGAGTGGGAGAGATAAACCCTGGATCTCTCTCTTTTCCCCCACTTTCCTTACAGCAAGGGAGGGAATGAGAGGAGGCAGTAAGAGAGAGACATGTTGCCAATGGGGGTGGAGGAGAGAGGAATAAAAACTGAACTCGTGGAGGGACAAAGAGAGATGTTGGTTGTGGTAGGGAATGAGGTCCAGAGGAGAGGAAGCATGAAGGAGGCAGAAAGAAAGAAATATTGGATGCACAGTCAGAAGGAAGTGCAACCAGAGACTCATGAAATCACCAAAGGTAAGAAAAATATTTTCAATTTAGTGATCAAAATGTGTCAGTTTTGAGAATTTATATCTGCTGTCTATATTTTGTACTATATTTGTCTATTTTTCTATAATTGTTACTGAGGTGACATTGCATATTAGTCATCTGCCTTGACCTCATTGGAAAAAACCAAAAACTAAAGATAATTAGCATTTTCTCTACATACAGTGTACTCTCCAGTTATTTGCAATATGAAGACAGAGCTGGGAAGACTTTTACAGTCTGTGTCCCACAAATGACAAGATGGTTTAGATAGGCTAGAGTGGGCTTCTACAGCAATTCCAGTATTTGGAACCTATGGACAGTGCTGGGTAGATTTCTAAGGCCTATGTACCAGAAATACCAAAGAAAGACAATTCAAACATGAATTCATAATGTGTATGATTGCTGGGCAGAATGGACTGTACATCAGTTCTTTATCTGCCATAATTTACTACACGTTACTATATAAAATAGGAGAACTCTAGAACTCTTTGCCAAAGGTCCTCTCCAATTACCAAAGTTGTGGATGAACTGTACTATTTTTAAGATTGAATACACTTCTGAATCCTATTAAAGCCTGTATCAGTAAACATCAGACTCCACATTTTCTTTTGTTCTGGACATCTATTCTTCTGTGGATCCAAGGGGTCAACTTTTTTGGTTACTTTTGGGGATTATGCCAGGTACTTGTAATCTGGACTGGCCACTGTTGCCATACAGACCGCTAGGTGGACCTTTTGTCTAACCCAAGAGGGCAACTCTTATGTTCTTTCAAAAATAATTTCCAAATACACCTTGATAGGCCACCTATACATGGTATATCTTATGAACTCCCGAAGTAAGTTTAAAAGCTGCTTTCTCTCTTTTTTATAAGTTAGTACCATCCTGTTAAGGTGGAACCTACTCTTTTAGAACAGGCTTCTCATTCTCCAGTTCCTATCTAATCTGAATCCCTCCTTCAGAAGGTTGCCCAGTTCCTGGCAGATCTGAGTTCCTCTTTCCGGAGCTCTGCCTGCTTTTGGGTCCTACATGCAGAACAGGGATCATTTCTCAGAATGCTAACCTGGAGGTTCTGGATTTCTGCTTTCTACCTAAAACCTACATTTAGCTTCCAAAACCACTAACACTTTTCTAAATTACTGATACTCACCCAGCACTGTCCACAATTCTATCTAGGTGACACATGAGGTCTACCACCTTCAAACCAGGAAGGCAGATTACCAAGCAATCCTCATATCTACTAGCTATCTGCATTTCCTTATGATAAATCATCAGCTATAATAGCCATCCTAACCCCTTCCTCCTGGAGACACATTGTCAGAGCAAGAGGATGTGTCATCACCTGATGGGCATCGCCTGCCACAAGATGATGCTCTTCTATGCTATCTTTCTCCTCTAAAACAGCACAGACTACCAGACTTGTAGAGTTCTACCATGTTCCCAAAGGTCTCCTCTACATAATGCAATGATTGCCTGACTACCTCAGCTACTCTAATCCTGCTGTTCTAGCCTTCAGTGATAAGACATCCTCTGACAAACAAGAGCTCTTTGAGCTGAATGCATACAAACCTCTCACCATCTAGAAGACAACCATACATGTGACTAGAATGCTGTCTCTATTCCACTATTGGTGAGTTGCTTAGTTATTAAAAATTAATAAGGGAATAAGTATACTAATAGATAGTTTCTCAAGAACAAAATCTATTCCAGAGAAAGAAAAATGGTAAAACCAGAGAGCATAATTTGAGGTTGAGGAGTGGTAGATTCAAGAATAATGTTACAAAATTCTTCTTTACGGAGAGGGTGGTTGATGCATGGAATGCGCACCCGATGGAGGTGGTGGAGAAGAAAACGGTGACAGACTTGATGGGCTTTGGCCCTTTTCTGCCGTCATTTTTCTATGTTTCTATGACAGAGTTCAAACAAGTATAGGATGAACACAGAGGATCTCAAATCAGAAAATAGTGGGTATACATTGAAGGAACTAAGGCCAGTACTGGGCAGGCTTGCACGACCTTTGTCCCTTATATGGACATTCAGTTGAGGACGGGCTGAGGAGGGTTTCGATGGTTGATGGTCTAGAGCAGGGGTCTCAAAGTCCCTCCTCAAGGGCCGCAATCCAGTCGGGTTTTCAGGATTTCCCCAATGAATATGCATGAGATCTATTTGCATGCACTGCTTTCATTGTATGCTAATAGATCTCATGCATATTCATTGGGGAAATCCTGAAAACCCAACTGGATTGCAGCCCTCGAGAGGGGCTTTGAGACCCCTGGTCTAGAGTGAGCTTTGATGGAGACACCAGTAGATGGAACCTAAGCACACTACCGGGCAGGGCTCTGAGTTTCTGGCCCAGAAATGTCTAAGAAAAAGGACCATTTAAACTAAATAATTTATGGAGCATGTATGGTTGGGCAGACTGAATGGACCATTCTGGTCTTTATCTGCCATCATTTACTACGTTTACTATGTTACTATAAGTTTCTTAGGTATATTTTAATGCTACTATTTTATATTTGCTCTTCAAAGAATTGCAAAGGACCTAGAATTAATCTATTCCTAACAGTTATTCACTTGCTGATGAAAATCTCTTAAGCCCTATGGTGAAATATTTCTCTCTTAACTGGCTTAAAATTCTATACATCAAGGAATGAGCTTGGAATGGGCAGCAATTGGAGTGGATGAGTGGAAATCCAAGACAAAGTTTTTATCTACCCTACTGCCTGACATACAGACTATTCAAAGAGTGTTTGCCTACTGTGAGGGAGTTTATAGGTCTTTACCACTCCTCCTGCTGGATACTCCCTCACAGTATCAGAGACACCTTGATATATGTAGCTCCTCCCTAAGGGGAAGTGAGCGGTGAAGAGTGGAATCAGGAAGCAGCTGCCAGGAAGTATAAGAGGCAGAGATGCAGCTTGGTTGAGGAGTTGGAGAAGAAGTGATCCTACTATACGCCTTGACTACAACCATGCGATATTCTGGTTTGCTGAGGTAAGCCACCCTTTCTTTTCCTGAACACCTATGGGTCTTGTTCTGAGGTTCAGACCAAACCTTGCAGATTGTATTTGGGGCAGTCACAGTCCACAAGCCCATCTTAGGACTCTTATTGAACAAAGAGAATGTTCCTTGTATGCCTGGCCCCATGAAGTAACAGGACTCAGGATTTTTTGAGTTGATGGTTTTCATTTGCCTTTTGTGCTTGTGTCTGGCTGTTTGTACACAAGACTAATCCCAAACCCCATTCATGCAGTTAAACCTATCATGCTGCCAAGTGCCCTATGTACTTTTCAACTAAACACAATTTGTTTGTTAAACCTCACATTGTCTTAAAATATAGTTGTCCAAGCAGGTAAATACTCGCAAGTACAGATTCCTTATCAGCAGGAGTTGGCTAAAGCTATTCTGTTCATTTGGTTTTTTTCTCCAGATTTTGGCATTTTCAGTTCATTTTACACATTCATTTTATTAACATTTTAAATGACAACTTTACAATATGCAAATTGATAATACACACTTTAAATCCATATTGCATGCAGTAAAAATTTTAAGGCCAAAATGCATACTAATGAATGCACATCCCCCAATATACAGTATTCCAAAATGCCTTCTTGTTTGTTATTTCAGTGTTTTATTTGTATAATTATGTGTTTATACCATGCATGTCAATTTGTAACCTGTCTAGATCAATGCATACAGCAAGATATAAATTACATAAATAAAATTCCTGTAGACCCTTCCAATTTGAGGGACAGTGGGAGTATATTTGTAACAATATTCCATGCGTGGTCTGCATTCTATATTTAACTTATCCTTATTATACCTTAGACTGTATAGACCCCTTTGTTATCATGGAGTCTTGAAAATATTACATAACCTTTATAAACAAAATAAATGATGTTTTATAAGTTTCAAATAATGTCATTTATTTTTCCCCTAAGTAGCATAAAAATTACATATTTTCTTTAGCTTGACATGCTTTTAATCTCAACTTTCAAGCCTAACAAAACATAACAAAAATGTAAGGAAATAAATTTTTAAAAAAAGTAAAGTTGGACTTGGCTCTTCACATGTACATACAATTTTTACTAATGGTTAAAAAAACATACAATTACTGAAAAAGTGCAAATTAAAAATTCATCTTTCATCCAGAAGACACAGTGTTGTTACAATTAATGCTGAAATGAACTCACAATTAAGTTCTGAATAATTAACTTCATTTCAACTCATTCTGCTCAGCAGTGTAGCGCAGAAGCTGACATCACATACTGTATGTGGACTGGAGGCTGCAAGTGACAATATCTTGTGAAAAGTACAAGTCTTCCCCTGCAAATTCATGTTTCCTTTCTACGGGAGTAGTTGTAGTGCTGAAACTACATGAAGCTTTTGGATAGCTAAAAAGTTAACTTTTGCAGAACTTAAGCAAATGCCTATTTTCACCTACATTCATGATTTACCACAGGACTACCGTTTTCTCTCTTCCATTAACATTTGTTGCTTTCTGAGCTTCTTCTAATTGATATGTTCACATTTTAGTTGATTGGTTTAGAGCAGGGGTCTCCAAAGTCCCTCCTTGAGGGCCGAATCCAGTCAGGTTTCCAAGATTTCCCCAATGAATATGCATTGAAAGCATTGCATGCACATAGATCTCATGCATATTCATTGGGGAAATCCTGAAAAGCCGACTGGATTCGGCCCTCAAGGAGGGACTTTGGAGACCCCTGGTTTAGAGCAATGATCCCTAACCTGGAGGACTATCAGTCCAGCTGGGTTTTTGGGATAGCCCTAATGAATACACATGAGAGAGATTTGCATATAATGGAGGTGACTGGCATGCAAATCTGCCCCATGCATATTCATTAGGGCTATTCCAAAAACCAGACTGGCCTAGTGGTCCTCCAGGACAGGGTTGGGGACCACTGGTTTAGAGTTAGGCAGAAACACATTTTTGTAGGCCTCTGAGAAACATCATTGGAGTGAAACAAGCTACTCATGTCCGTTTTACCCAGTGTGTAACGTTAGCCAACTCAGTTTAGTTAATAAAAGACAATGAGACCAACCTGGACCTAAAGAACTCTACAGGAAATTAAGAACAATGGATCATTCTACCCTTTTACTACAATGTGTATTACCATGTGTGTAGAGGAGAAAGGTCAAGACAATGATTCACAGTGGGACAGTTTCTATACACACAAATGGACACACGCATATACACATGAGGGGCCGCTGAAAAGTTCTCCCAGCCCAACCAACAAAGCTGGGGCAGTCTCCATCGAGGGCGATATACTTAGGGCTCCTTTTACGAAGCCACGCTAGCGGCTTTGGCGCGCACGACTTTTAATCATGTGCTACCCCCGCGCTAGCTGAAAAACTACCGCCTGCTCAAGAGGAGGCGGTAGTGGCTAGCACTAGAGAATGACACGGGGAAAAAATCTGTCCCCGTCACCGCCCCGTCACCGGCCCACCATCCTCTGCACCGCCCCGTCACCGCCGATCCCTTCACCGCCCCGTCACCGTCACCGCCATCCCTTTCACCGCCCCGTCACCGCCACTGCCATCCCATTCACCGCCCCGTCACCGTCCCCGCTGCATCCATATAAGCCTTTTTCCTTTCACTCCCTCCTTCCAATTTGAGCCGGGAACACTAGCGATCGCACGGTCCCCGCGGCCACTACCTGCCTGCCCGGTCGATCCTGGTGTTTGGCCGGCTCTCTCCCTTCTCCTCACCTTGGTTTGTGGGTTTTCTTTTTCGGCAACCTGCGCGCTTTCCCAGGGAGCCGCACACGCGCAGCTGCTCAGTGTTCGATCTTCTGCTCTGCTGCAACTTCCTGTTTCCGGTTGCGTCAGAGCAGAAGATCGAGGCTGAGCAGCGGCGGGTGTGCGCGGCTCTCTGGTAGCGTTCGGGTCGCCGAGGAGGAGGATCTGCGGACTGGGGTGAGGAGAGGGGAGAGAGCTGGCTGGACACTGGAATCGATTGGGCGGGCGGGTGTGAGCTGCGGGGACCGCGCGATCCTTCATGCCTCACTGCGGGGGACAAGACCATTCACCGCCCCGCGGGCGGTGAATGGCCTTGTCCCCGTCGCCGCAGCGACTGCTAGTTTTCTTCCCCGTTTTCGGCGGGTGACCCGCGGCTAAAATGCGGTGGCCGCGGGTAAACCGCCACCGTGTCATTCTCTAGCTAGCACGTCCAGCGGTTTAGCGCACGCTAATGCGGCTTCATAAAAGGAGCCCTTAGTCCAGTGATTCTCCACTTTTTTTCATTCCATCAGAAGAATATGGAACAAAACCAGTGGAAAAGCACTGGACGTAAGTGTATAGCCCTCGAAGGAGACTGCCCCAACTTTGTTGTTTGGGCTGGAAGAACTTTTCAGCGGCCCCATATATATAAATCTCTCTGATATCCTCCCTTGATGCTAAAGTTCTCTGAAATACCTGTAGAGGTAGAGACAGAAGGAAAGCTACAAATGCTAAGCATGTCTTTATTTCATACAATTCATTTCACTACATTTACATATCCTGTAGTTAGCCATTACTGCTTTCTGTTTGACTAGCAAGCCAAAATAATTTACGGTACCCAAAACATATACAACAACTGGTTTGATATGGTCCCTTTAAAGACAGACACATGGCCATAAAACATTTTAAAATGTGTAAACTGAACCCATATTTAACTCCTACAGTTTGCATATTTTCCTCTAATATTAGTTTATGCAAGCCTATTACAGAGGTGTTACAGAAATATTAACTACTATAGTTTATACTAGTTTATAGAATTTTTATTTAAGATACTCTTACATTGTTGTAAATATGCACAGTATTATGTAAGCTATGTACCATCGAATGCAAGTTACAGTACTTCACATTATATACTATCTGAACTGGCCATTTTCTGCAAAAAAACAGATTTTTTAAATTGTAAAATTGTTTAAATAATTGTACTTCCTTCACCATAAAGAAAAATTCTAGAATATGAATTTCCAAACAGTGCTCATCTGTTCAATGTTATACGGTGTTTGCTGTGTTCCATTAATGCAGGGGGGGGGAGGGGCAGATAATATTATTATAAATAAAAGGCAGCAGAGAATTGAGGAGAGTGTTCTGTGTTGGAGCGTTCGGTTTATCACATCTACCATCTCTCTGTAAATCTTTGATAGAGATATTATTGATGGCATTTATAGTTGTCCAGATTTTTAGATGGCCTTCTACAAAAATAAATTGCATTAATTAATTAGGAACAAATACAAAGGGCAATGGCACGATACATACTTGCACAATTGTATGAACATGTCTATATGTTTTGCGTCTTTCAGCTGCACGCCAAACTATCCCACATAGGTGACAATAGTTCATATTAACAACACTTGGTAATGAAAGGGAACTATTCATCGCGAGCAATGTTCACACCCTGGCCAAGGGAGATAGAATACATTCTGAAACCACAAGATTGACAGCTGCCACTGGAAAAGAGTAGGGCGATATGATAAAGAGTTACATTTGTTCAGTTTTGAGCCTCTTCCTCTCATTGCCTTGTTTACATCCATTGTGGAACATGCGCTTAAGGGAATCGACGCACATCCTACAAGCTCAAATTTCTTGATCAAATCAAAACATTCTATAAAGGGAGATAATTATATTAAAATACAGGGGGCTTTTCCAAAAATTGCTTATAACACGGAAATTAAGGCAGAGAAAGCTGGAGTGGAGGATCTGAAATCTTAAGAATTTGAAATCTGAACATGTGTGTTCCAGCATTTCTGCAGCTCCTTAGTGGCTAGGCAAGGGTAGTCAGATTTTCTTATGACCCTTTACCTGTAGAACGAAGTTCCAAGGAACTTCATTTGTAATGAATTCAACAAATCTCATTCCTTCTCCCCATCACACAGATTTTAAAACATGCTTTTCCTGAAAATGGTGGCTAATATTTTGCCCTACTTGACCCTCAAAACAGACAATTTAATGCAGTGTTTTCTAATCCTTAGTTATGGTAATGTAACATTTTCAGCAATTAAGAGACAAAAGTAAGAGGATTAGAACTAGTAAAGGAGAAATAGTACAAAAAAAAATACAATAATTTTCTAGCTCTCTTCTATGACCGTCTATTAATTTTGTGCACAACGCTGGCCAGTAAAGAGGACAGACTAGAAAATTAAGCTAACGGCACATTGACCTCCTTTAATTATTTGAAATACAGCAAATTTGGAGATTCAGTGATGGGATGCAAGAAAATTCCAGATGGGTTTTATGAGATCAAGACTAGAGAATGGCACGGGGACAAATTTTTGCCTGTCCCCGCGGAACTCATTTTTCCATCCCGGTGAGTTCTTTTCCCGTCCCAGCCCCATTCCTGCTATCTGTCCTCATCTGCACAAGCCTCAAACACTTTAAAATCATTAGTGTTCAAGGCTTGTGCGGTTAAGGCAGAGCATATAAGAATGGGGCAGGGACAGAGACAAAACACATGGGGGACGGGACGGGGAAATTGAGTTCCTGCGGGGATGAGGAAAAATTTGTCCCCGTGTCATTCTCTAATCAATCCATTTGGTCCATGGTACTTATAAGACTTTGCAACAACTGCTCTCTAACTTCTGTAAGTAGTGGCAATCCGTAATTCAAAGCAAGACAGCCAAAGACACTACACATTGCACCAGGGAGCAAATATAACAACTGCAAGGCACGTCATCAGACTTTTTGCAATTACATTATACTACCACGTCTGTTTCTGTCCATCAACAGCTCCACAAAAATGTAACTGCTTTGGGCAAGAAATGTAGTTGTGTGTGCATTCACTTTTGATATACTTTAAACAGTGAGGTCTAACAATATAATATTGAGGAATTCTGGCTTATTAATTTCATCTTAAAGAGCACTTGAACATGGCAAACTTTAAAGCTGATTGTGCATGGATGTGCCCCTTAGGGGCATGGCAGTGGAAAACTAAATAGTAGTGTACTTGCTTAAGGAGAGGGCTTCAACATAGTCAGCTCTTGGGCTGGTAAGGCTGAAATGCTGCTTCAAGGGATTAAAGAAAAGTGTGTGAATGTTGTAATATGAACTCTATGGAGTTTTGTAAGAATAAAATATTCAGGTAACCTGCATGTAGCTGATCTTGGATTTCCAATTTCTACAAGCTTAGTTTATTATTTATCACTACATACAGGTAAATGCACTGAAAAATAAATTGCAAATTTTCTAGAATTGTCACTTGTCTTATCAGCTGATACCACTGGACAATAATTGTCATGTTGTCCATCTACATATACTGTGGCAAGAATACAACTCCAGCTGTATCATCTGCGCAGGAATCCAGTGCACACAGAGTGAATAGATCTGAGCTGGACGTCAAAGGACCTACAGACTAGTGACCTCCTGGCCTCATCTTCATATGTCATCTTTTTATAGTAGGAACAAACCAAGATCAGTGGAAGACCAGGGAGCTTTCATCTGCAGTAAATAAATCCACTACTGTCCACACTGAGGGGATAATTAGAAATGGAAATCATTTCATCTTAGTGCTTACATGTCGAAGCTCCATTTTCTGCTGCATACAGAAACATCTGAATTGATCAGAAAGGTTTGGAAGGCTGTGTGACTGTGAATTAAGTGCAAAGTCATGAGTGAAAACAGAGTCTGTATACAACCAAAATATGTAATGTCAACGAGGATGGGACAGGCAAGACTGAACTGTGCCACATTTGACCATGCTGTACCTGGCCCATTTGGCTTTTCAGACATATTGTAAACAAACGTCCACCACACATACATTACGATTATGGTATTGCTCCATACAGTGTACAAAATCTGAGCACTATGTCATAAAACAGTTCACGATACCAGAAGAGTTTCAATTAATCTACACAAGGCATGTTAAGTCAGTACAAATTCAACTATTATAGATCCTCAAGCAAAGCTACTTGAGCTAAGACACTGAAACTTTTCCCTTAAAGCCTGAACAATATTCTGCTGACTATGAGGGGGGATCTGCCAAAGGTAGTCATTCAGCTTCTCTGACTCACTGTATGAGGTCAGAGGAGGGGTGGAGCCAATTTTGCTGTTTGAGGTCTTGGTTGGCGTACATGGTGTACTGAAAGAATGGAACTCATTTGTGCTGTAGAGACTCAGGGAAGGGTCAAGGTGGGTTATGAGTTTTGGGTCAGACTTTTGGTTTTGAGCAGTCACTAAACCATTTTCCTCATCTTCTGATCTGATTTCCACATAGTCGTCGTCATCACCGTTGTCATCAACTCCAGTATCCTTAAAATTGGAAAAATAGTTCTGTGTAGCTATTTGTGCATTTAAAGAAGAGTTTCTATTTACTACCAGAATCCTTTGAGCATCCTGCAAAGTTATATCAGAGCAGTCTTCATTTAAAGGAATGTCGTCAGCACTACAAACTTTTGAGTGCCTGTCACAACATAAGTTTCTACTGGAATGTAGCTGTTTTCTGTCCAATTCACTTGGATCAGTCATTGATTCCATTGATTTGTTGATCACAGCCGAAGAACACTGCAATCTGTTATATGAATATGGCCTAATAGAAGCCACTCTTCTTGCTGATGAGTTATACGTGTCCTGCTTTAGGTCTTCCTTCTTAGGTTGACTAACAATTGTACTCCACCTTTGTGCAGGAGCTTGAAGCCGAGTAGAAGTCTTCAGGGATGGCACGGAGCAAGCTGTGGTTAAGAGTCTAGAAGTGTTACTTACGCTCTTCTCAGAAGACACACACTTTGACTTGAGATCTTGAATATTAGACCAGGGGGAAAAATCAGCCAAGTCTCCATTGCTGTATACAGAGTGCAAATGCCAATCTTCAGTTTGTAAATCGCCACCGTCATTTTGAGAGTAGGAAGGCACAGATGCTGGGGGTGGTGTTGATCGCAAGGCAGGGAATTCCTTGGATCTAGTATCTCTCTGCATTGCTGGTGGAGCTTCTCTAAATACAATCTGGTCATAAAGCTGAGAATATTCAGCAATTCTGGCACCTAGTAAGCAAAAATAGGCATAATTAGGAAAAATGAACATAACGGTAGAAATCCAGTATGCTCCTACCTGAGCTATTCTCAAATGCAATCTTTACTACTTATTTGTCAAGACTAAATTGCGACTACCTGAAATTATGTGCTTAGAAGGAACTATGCAGCAAGATAGGAATGGATTATAAAGGAGGAAGAGAAGTGAAAACTGGTACTATGAAGCCTACTTCTGTGCAAACGTTTGTTGTTTTGTCCTTCAATGATCACTGCTGAAGTAACACAAGGACATCAAGAAAATAAAATACAGCTGGCTGAATCTAACTCTAAACTCAGTCAACTACTTGGTATATATTTCTGCAGCAGGGCCAAAAAGAGCCTAAATCCAGAAAGGAGTTTGAAAATCCTACATTAAAATGTTAAGAGCTGTTGCTTTTTATAGCGCCTGAATTCTGAGGGGGTAATTTTGTAAGGTGCCACAAAGGAGCTATAATGTAGGTTAAGTACTTACACCTTAATGCAGTGGTTCCCAACCCTGTCCTGGAGGAACACCAGGCCAATTGGGTTTTCAGGCTAGCCCTAATGAATATGCATGAAGCAAATTTGCATGCCTATCACTTCCATCATATGCAAATCTCTCTCATGCATATTCATTAGGGCTAGCCTGAAAACCCAATTGGCCAGGTGTTCCTCCAGGACAGGGTTGGGAATCACTGCCTTAATGTATACATGTTTTGGGCTATCTATACTAGTATTCTAGGTGCCCTCTTATACAAGTACCATTCAAATGTGATACTTTTAAATATTTATTTCTTTTTCTTATTAAGGTTAAAGCCTTTAATTTCTACTGCAAACAATGCAGTTCTACAAATAGCAAATCATTTTGGCAGAGTGCAGGAACCCCGCTCCCCCCAATAAGATTGTGATAACCTGTGTACTAAACTGTTATACTGTAATGAGGATTCCCTATTAAAGCAGTGCGTTTTTGTAGCAGAGTAATTCCCATAGCCAGTTTACTAGGGCTTGCAAACAAAACGAGCAGCATTATTCTACTGGCTCGGGAGCATCGGGCTGCAAAGTCATGGCCTGATGCTCCCATGAACTTCTTAAAGGGATCGCCCAAAGAGGTAGCGAGCTTCCCTAGATACCCCCCTCAATCACAAACCCCTTCCCCAAATAATTCTCCATATCTGATCCCCCTTCTGAAGCCGCCGCTCCCCCTCTCCATCAGCCAATGTCGCCCTCATCCTTCCTTTGCCACCCCTTCTGGATTACTTTGAAATATAAGAACATAAGTGCAAGGAAGAGTGTCAAAAAACCTAAACGGTGAGCCTTAGGGGAGCAATCAACCAGAGGGGCATCAAAGGGTGAAACAGTTTCTAGTACATGGACTGGGGAGAAGCGTTCTGAAGAATTTTTGGAGTACACTAAGGGCTCCTTTTACTAAGCTATGATAGCGTTTTTAGCGCACGCAGCATTTTAGCGTGCACTAAATGCTTAAAGGAGCCCTAAGTGAATTGAAGTCTTTTAATAATCTGGTGACACTCTGACGTATTCTAGTCTGAGGAATAAGGGCTAATGGAAGATAACTTTTTAATGCATCTCAAGTCAGGTTGGGTGAATTGAATCGCCAAAACACTGCCTTTCTACTCTTGTCACTTCTCATTGTAAACACTTGGTGAGGCCTGACCTAAGAGCATCTGGCTCCCCAAGTTAACAGAAATTTGGTTTGCCTGAGTTGTATTTTAAAAGAATGTTGAGTGAAATGGTGTGGTGGTTGTGTTAGTCTACTCCTCAAGGTAATATGTAGAAATAAAACAAAAACATAAAGGAAAAATAATTCCTTTTTATTAGTCCAATAAAAAAGAAAGTTAGAAATTGGGTGCAATTTTCTGTAAATTCCTTCTAGGTACTTGTGACTTGAATTGGCCTCTGTGAAGATGGGATACTGGACTAGATGGACAAGTGGTTTGATCCAGTAAGGCTATTCTTATTATTGCCATAATGGGACAGATCGAAGGTCCATCAAGCTCAGTATCCTGTTTCCAACAGCGGCCAACCAGGTCCCAAATATCTAGCTAAATCTCAAGCAGCAAAACAGATTTTATGCTGCTTATCCTAGGAATAAGCAATGGATTTTCCAAAGTCAAATCAATAATGGCCTATGGACTTCTCTTTTAGGAAATTATCCAAACCTATTTTAAACCCTGCTAAGCTAACTTATTTCACCACATTCTCCAGCAATGAATTCCAAAGTTTAATTATATGCTTTGTGAAGAAATATATTTTCCAGTTTGTTTTAAATCTACTGTTCAGTAGCTTCATCATATGGAAAGAGAAAACAAGTAATTCACATTTACCCTTTCCATTACACTCAATATTTTACAGACCTCTATCATATCACCCCTGAGATGTTTCTTCTCCAAGCTGAAGAGCCCTAACTGCTTTAACCTTTCCTCATAAGGAAATCGTCCCATCCCTTTATCATTTTCATCGCCTTTCTCTGTATCTTTTCTAATTCTGCTATATCTTTTTTGAGAGCTACGATGACTAGAATTGCATACAGTATCTGAGGTGTGGCCGTTCCATAGAGCGATACAAAGGCATTATAACATTTTCATCTTTGTTTTCCATTCCTTTCCTAATAATTCTTAACATTCTATTTGCTTTCTTAGCTGTTGCTGCACATTAAGCTGAAGGTTTCAACATATCCTCAACAATGACACCTAGATCCTTTTCCTGGGTGGTAACTCCTAACATGGAACCCTGCATCACTTAGCTATAGTTTGGGTTCCTCTTTTCCACATGCATTACTTTGCACTTGCTCACATTAAACGTCATCTGCCATTTTGATGTCCAGTTTCCCAAGGTCCTCTTGCAAGAATAACCCCCCGTCACTCCTGCCTTTGCCAACAACCTCTGGCAATAGTCTCATGGTAGGTACTATGGCTAGAAGTCAAGTAGCAATATACTGGGCTTGAATACGGGGTCTCCAGGAAGGAAAAAACATATAACCTACTAGCAGATAAGGACAACAAGGTCCATCTAATCTGCCTGCTTTATTTATTGATATAATGATAGTCTAGACCCCATTTGATTTCTGTCTTTTCCTTCATCTTTCACAAATAGATATGCTCCATATTAGTGGTTCCACAAAGATTGATCTAGCACCCTTACAATCCTGCCTTGACATGATTGATAAATGGACTACAGATAATAAATTTGTGTTGAATCCTCAAACAACCACTAGGATCTGGATTACAGATAGTTCTGGCTCACCTACTATAGTACTCACACTGCACGATCAAACAATCAGGCTATTGGAAAATATGAGATATTTGGGAGCTCAATTAAATGTTTCTCTATTGTTTAAATTCCAATTAACTTCTGTCGTTAAGTCTTACTTTGCATTGTTACTTCAAGTTCGACTGATATGTCCTTATAAAGACAAAACTTGTTGTGTGTCTTTGATTCACACTTTGGTTATCTCAAAGTTGGATTATTGCAACATCACTTACACAGGTCTTCCACAAATAGCTTTCCAAAAAATTGCAAAATATACAAAATACTGCTGTTAGGGTGTTAACAAATGCCCGTAGAAATGACCACGTCACTCTGCTTTTGAAAGATCTTCATTGTCTTCCAATAAAATCAAGATTAATGCATAAAGCTTTGACTAATTTTCAAAACACTATGGACAGGGCAACCAGAATATTTAACTAATCTTTTGATCCTATATGGACCTACTAGAAACTTGCATTCCCCCCAATGATCATCAATTATTCCTGCCTTCGGTCCACTTAGAGAGATTAACCTCTATACATAATTCTGCTTTTTTTTTTTTTTTCTTCTGTCCCCTATCTTTGGAATTCTTTGCCACTAGATTTACGTAATGAACTCTCATATATTAAATTTAGAAGTCTGCTAAAAACTTATCTTTTTGGATTAGCTATTCTTTGCTTGCTCCTTTTCCATCAGAGGAGATTTCTCTGCCCTGCCCTGGAAGCACATCAGAGAAGAGAATCAGCCCCAAAGTATAGGTGAGGAATGATTGTTGGGGTTTATTTTGGATAGGGGCGACATCAGAAGACACTTCTGAATCCGTTAGTGGTTTTCCCTTCCCCATTCTTATTGCAGGAGATAAAGTTTTTAAGAAACCCATGTTTTTGATTATAAACCTGACTTGAATTAAATTTAAATTCATGGCCATGGAACGCAAATATGTTTTCCTAATTTGCATAACTAATTTACATATCTCTTTCCTCAGTGGGGTAGGACACAAAAATGAAATTTGTAAGAAAGAAAGCAAAGAAAATATGCACCACTGAATTTCATGTTGTAGAATCCCTTGAAAAACCATAATCACAAATGGAAAGCTGCGTGAGAAGATGGGAAGTGGAAAACAACAACATAGCCATTCAACCTACAACACTGGATACATTAATACAGTAACTAATGTAGCTTGGTGATATCTCATAGAAATACAGCTAATACTCTTAAGACCAGTGGCTCTCAACCTAATCCTTGGGGGTGGGGATACATACAGTCTGTCAGGCCTTTGGGATACCTGTAATGAATATAAATGAGAGAGATGTGCATAAGTGGATGTAGTACATGCAAATTTATCTCATGCATATCTATTGTAGGTATTCTGGAAACCTGATTGGCTTGGTGTGTCCTGAGGACTGGCTTGAAACCCCTTGCCCTAAGCCCTACATCTGTATGAAGAGGAAGATTTTTTGAACATACCGATGGCAGGACCTCCTTGTTTCTTCTCCTCTAGGATTGCTACAAGGTCTTTGGGTTTCAGCTTCTGCTGCTTGCAAGATGGTTGCTCATGTTCTGGACTTTTCATCTTCAAAAGCTGATTGGCCTTCTTAATCTTTTCACTGTACTGCCTTGCCATCATAAAGACCCTACTTTTTGTCTTATCAATAGTGTCCAGAGCCTCAGCAGCACTTTCAGTGTCTGCAGTGGAAAGAATGCTTTTAGAGGATTTGTAAGTACCTTCTGCAAATTCTCTCTCATGCACAAAGGGTGGCCTGTTAAGGCTCATATATGAATTCTGCTTACAAATATTACCTTCAAGCTTAAGACTAGCCCCACTTAATCTGGCCACTTTGTTTTTCATTATCTTGGAAAAGGCTGGCTTTTCTGGCAGCGAAAGGGTAGATAGCGTATATTCCAGTTCCTTGCTAAGTTCAGGAGCACTTCCAGCATATTGCCGCTCTTGAACGTCATCTTTGACCACAGGAAAAGCTGCAAGGAGACGGTCACCTCTCTTCTCCTCATTCTTTTTTATATAGTTCTCAAGGTCATTCCAGATCTCATCCACTTCTTCTGACAATTTATCAGCTGCAGACTTGTGCGAGAGTGAATCTGAATTCGATGAACTATCTACTAAGCTCAAATAGTCAGGATCCAAAGGAACACCATGGCCCAAAATTTCTTCTTCACTAAACTGAAGACTTTCTTCAGAAATATATCGCTTAATGTTATCACAAGATGAGAAATCTGTTCCCAGGCCTAAAAGGCTCCCCCTTTTAGAAGACGAATCAAGAGGACTGAGTTTGAAATTTAGCAGTTCTTGCTCTGGAAACCTTATGGTGTCATAGATGTTCTCTTCCAGCATTTGGAGGTCATGGGAACTAGATGCTTCCCTAGCAAACTGCAGTTCTTCCCTATTTGCAAGGCAGGATGGTCTGCCTTGGGTTTTATACTTTTCTTCATTCTTTGTGCTAAAACTGATTTTGTCACTGCTTTCATAATCAAGGTTTCTTGCTGCTTGATGGGTAATATAGTCAGAATCTTCTCTTTGTGAAAGTCCCATTAATTTCAAGTCTTCATAACTGATATTATCATATACATGTTCAATATCATCAATTGTTAGATCTTCTGGAGACACTACATAAGCATTGGCGCTACCCTCTTTGGCTCTTGAACTATATCTTATATCCCTTTGAGAAACTAGCTGGTGGTTGTAGCTAATTTTATTTCTCAAACTGTTTGCACCAGTATTACTTTCACCCACACTACTTGCCCTTCTAACAATTCTACGATGGGAACCAAGAACCTCATTTTGGTGCATTAAGCCAACATGCCAGCTGCAGGGTCGACTAAAAGAATCATGCTCTTCCTGCAATTCAGTGGAATCTAAATTGACGGCAGACATGGACGGCATGAACATCTGATAGTCATCTTCCTCGTCATGCTCCTGAGATTGTCTTCTGGGAAACAGAGCTTGCCTAATTTGGTGATCAGTCCAGATGTTTCTCACAGTACTGGTGCCTCCCAGAATATTCATAATTATTGAGTTGCTATGTGGTATGCTGAACTGTCTAGATTGCTGACTGACAGAACCAGAAAATGGATGTTCAGCATTTTGCTGGGAAGACTCCTCATCTGAACGCTCTCTAGAGTTCTGTAAATAATTAAAGACAGGAATATTTAATAAGTGTTTATGACTTTGAACAATACTTAAATTTTCTGCCCAATTTTTTCTCCAAATTACACTCTATTGGTGGTCAAAACGTAGAGTCCCAATGTTTAGTGTCTACTTTGGTTTGTGATGCTGCTGCTTAATATCAAATTTGCTGCTCTCAAACTCTAATAAAAACTTTGAGGACATACTGTATGAAAAAAAGATTAGGTTCTTACCTTGCTAATATCTTTCCTAGTAGATAGGCGTGTCATTCTGGACAATAGGGTATTCTCCCCATGCTTGTGAACCATGCAGAAGGAATCCACTCCAGGTTTTCAATGCCTCCTCCTTCTCCAGAGGGCTCTGCCCCCTTCAGTTTGTACCAAAGCAGGCAATAGTCCTATATAGATACAAATAGCGAAGGAGGGGTACAGGGAGACTCCCTATAAAATACAGTGCTATTCTGCTCTGAAAGTATAATAAACATGTTAAACATTACAATGGAACAATCCAAACTTTGGAATAAACATACAGATAAGAAACATTTATGGAGTTCAAACATTCCCCAATGTGCTATAGTAATACATTATTCTTCAAGCCCTTGAGGGCTGTCTGACATCAAAATCTTAGCTTTGACTTGAACCGTCTGATTGAGAGAGTAGAGTTGGCAGGTGGAGAAATATGAGGGTCATTTCATAAATAATGCATACTTTTTAAATTTACATGTTTTATTTTTTTTCTAAGTATTTCTTTATAATCCTTCAATATAATCTCCCTGCTTTGCAATGACCAAGTTCCAATTAGAGAATGACACGGGGAAAAAATCTGTCCCCGTCACCGCCCCGTCCCCGGCCCACCATCCTCTGCACCGCCCCGTCACCGCAATTCCATTCACTGCCCCGTCACCGTCACTGCCATCCCTTTCACCGCCCCGTCACCGCCACTGCCATCCCATTCACCGCCCCGTCACCGTCCCCGCAGCATCCATATAAGCCTTAGTACTCTAATATTTAGCGTATTCCATTCTTATAAATCAAAGTTCCTGCTGCTGAACTAGAGAAAGAGATGTTCAGCTGGCAGGGCTTTGTTTATAAATTTTTATTAACACAACTAATATACCACCATAATGTTTCCGACAGAGGACAAGTATGCAATAAATGCATTTTGCTGTTTCAATGCCAGTGCTCAGCAGAACAACAGACAGCAATATGGACATTCACCTTATGTAGTACTTTTTTAATATATAAAAATAGGCAAAATTAGTTGCTGTTTTATCATTATATTTTCTTGCCATTATAGTATTCTTCATTGATCATTTTTCTTTTTAAATTCAAAACAAATTCAACCTATCTTGTGTCCCAGCATGAATTCATGTTTCACTCAATTGGCTGTTTCAAGGGAATTAACCCTCCAACTTCCATTTGCAAAAATACCCAATGTTGTTCCTTCTATGAGCAATATTTAAATTATGAGGAACAACATTGGGTATTTTTGCTGAATTGTGTGACACCATTTGGGCTGAACATGAAGATTGAAAATGCCTGGTTAGCCCTGGACAGATGATTTGAACAGCCAGGAGCCTGTCCTGGCCATTTAAATCATTTTGAATATCTACTCCAATGATAACAGAATTAGGGTGATTATAGAAACATAGAACTTTGTTGATCACTAAAAACAGTGGAGACTAAGGGTCTATCAAGCTCAGCATCCTGTCTTTGACACTGGCCAGTCTTGGTCTTTGGAACTGCCCATTGTGTCAGAAGCAATAGGGATTAAGTGACTTGCCCAGGGTCACAAGGAGTGTAGTGTAGCTCTAACCACTGGATTTAGAAGTTGGCTTCTTTTGGGATCTTTAACTCATCATCGCTAGGACTCGAATCTGAGTCCGTGGCACCTAACATAGAATGGAATTAGTATGGCAAAGTAATGAAGAATGGTCCAGCAGCCCCCACCCTCCCTCCACCTCACCTTATATTCGTTCCGAGTTTGCCGGCTTCCTTTTCCCCTAGCCGCACGCGTTCAAAAAGCCGTGCATTTAGCCAGCTCCCTCCCTCCACCTCACCTTAAATTTCGAGTTTTCCGGCTTCCTTTTTTCCGAGCCGCACGTGTTCAAAAATCTGTGCATGCGCGGCTGCGCGAGTCAATCAAACTTCTCCTCTCCTGCAACTTCCTGTTTCCGGTTGCGTCAGAGGAGAAGATTGATTGACTCGCGCAGCCGCGCGTGCACGGATTTTTGAACACGTGCGGCTCGGAAAAAAGGAAGCCGGAAAACTCGAAATTTAAGGTGAGGTGGAGGGAGGGAGCTGGCTAAATGCTACGGGCGGGCGGTGGCTGCGGGGACCGCGCGATCCTTGATACCTCACTGCGGAGACAAGACCATTCACCGCCCCGCGGGCGGTGAATGGCCTTGTCCCCGTCGCCGCAGCGACTGCTAGTTTTCTTCCCCGTTTTCGGTGGGTGACCCGCGGCTAAAATGCGGTGGCCGCGGGTAAACCGCCACCGTGTCATTCTCTAGTTCCAATGTCCTGGAAGCTTGATTATTCCATCCAAGACACCGTTTTTGTTCAGTTGCCGAATGGCTTGGGTACCAGCAGAAAAAAGCTCTTCCATGCATAGGTTGTTTCAACTTTAGAAAAAGTTGAAGTCTGGTGGACTCACGTCTGGACTGTATGGAGCATAAGGTAACACCTCCCAGCCGGATTTGCGTAGTTTTTCATTGACGACATTCCCTATGTGTGGGCGAGCGTTGTTGTGAAGAATGAGTGGCCCAGCCAAGATCAACTGAGGTCAGGTTTTGTGCATTTTTCTGTGCATTTTTTTTTTTTTTTGCAAAAAATCACGATAATACACTGCTGTGACACTTCTTCCATGTGGAACTTTGTCTGTAATGATAATGCCTTCATGATCATAAGCAAAAATCATCATTTATTTGACTTTTGATTGAGCTCGTCAAAATTTTTTGGGCAGTGGGGAAGATGGAGCTCTCCACTCGTCATTGAAAAACTATACAAATATGGCTGGGAGGTGTTACCTCATGCTCCCTACAGTCCAGATACGAGTCCACCAGACTTCGACCTTTTTCCAAAGTTGAAACAACCTATGCGTGGACATCATTTTGCACCCCTGGAAGAGCTTTTTTTCTGCCGATACCCAAGCCAGTCGGCAACTGAACAAAAACGGTATCTTGGATGGAATAATGAAGCTTCCCGGACGTTGGAACTTGGTCATTGCAAAACAGGGAGACTATATTGAAGGATTGTAAAGAAATACTTGAATAAAACATGTAAATAAAAAAATAGTGTGCATTATTTATTAAATGACCCTCGTAACTGACAGGGCGGGCTCCAGAAAGACACACCTACCAACTAGAAAAGATATAAGCAAGGTAAGAATCTAATCTCTTTTTCTACTGCAGTAGGTGTGTCATTCTGGACAGTAGGGATATACAAAAGCATTCCCAGAAATCTAGGATGGGACCTCTATGCCTGCTCATAAAACTGAGGAACCAAATACGGTGTCCTCCCTTGCTGCCATGTCCTCTGTATAGAACTTGGAAAATGTATGCAATGTTGACCATGCTGCTACTCTACAAATCTGCTCTGGCGAAATCACTCAAGCTTCTGCCCATGAAGAACCCATGATTCCTGTCAAATGCACTTCCAAGGAGATCGGTAATTGCTTGCCATAGGCAATGCATGCTGACAAGATGGCCATGTGAATCCATCTTGAAATGGTAGCCTAGGGCACCAATATACCATGTCTAGCCTGATTGGTGAGCACAAACAGATGGTCAGACAGTCGGAACTTATTGGTGACCTCTAGGTAATGTAGGAGGACTCTCCTCACATCCAGCTTTCTCAGAGTCTGATCCCTTCTCTTTGACTTTGTGGTCTGGAACACTGGTAGTCTTTGCTTCTTGATCGACATGAAACGCTGAAATTACCTTTAGCAAAAAAGACAGGATCGTACTTATGGAAACTCCTACCTTTGTGATCTTGAGTAAGGGCTCCTTGCACAACAGTGCCTGCAGCTCTGAGTCTCTTCTCACCGACATAATATTCACAAGGAGAATGGTCTTGACGGTAAGGTCCATCACAGATGCCTCTTGAATAGGCTCATATGGAATCCGACTGAGGCCATGTAGAACCACTTTAAGGATGCATGACGAAAACGACTGCTTTACTGGTGGTCTGAGCTTTAGCGCCCCTTTAGTTCTTGAACTATATCTTATATCCCTTTGAAAAACTAGCTGGCTATGTCTGGATGAGAAGACAGGGGAGTTTTATGTTCTTGGACTCTGAACACAAGAGCTACGCCATTTGGGAAAGCCAGCACTACTGAGAATGGAGCACTAAATGGAACTACCTTTCCTGTTGTGCACCCGTGCTGAAAAGTCTCCCATGCCTCAGTGGAAACGGAGAGTGTTGTAGGCTTCTTGGCTCTAAGGAGAGTAGCAATAACTACCTCTGAGTGTTCTTTGCGCTCCAACACCGTGCACTCAAGAGCCTTGCCGTAAGACAAAAGCGATCCAGTTCTTCTATGACCACTGGCCCTTGGAAAAGAAGATCAGTCTGAACCTGCAGTCTGAGATGTTTGTCCCTCTTAAGATGCACTAGTTCTGCATACTATGGCCTACACAGCCAATCTAGAGCAAAGAGGACCACTCTCCCTTGGTGGTTTGCTATTATGTGGAAAATCTGTCCTATCATGGGGCATGGAGAAAACACATACATGAGCTCGCTTTTTGGTCACAGCTGGACTAGGGCAGTGTTTTTCAACCTTTTTATGCCTGTGGACCGGCAGAAATAAAATAATTATTTTGTGGATCGGCAAACTACTAGGACTAAAATTTTAAAACCCCGTTTCCGCCCCATCTCTGTGAGCTCGGTCACCTCAGTAACTATAGAAAAATAGACAAATATAGTGCAAAATATAGACAGCAGATATAAATTCTTAAAACTAACACATTTTGATCACTAAATTGAAAATAAAATCATTTTTCCTACCTTTGCTGTCTGGTGATTTCATGAGTCTCTGGTTGCATTTCCTTCTGTCTGTGTATCCTTTCTTTCATTTCTTTCTTTCTGCACTCAGGCCCAAGAATTGTCCCTTTCTATTCCCTCCCTCTTTCCTTCCTATGTCCTTAGTGCCCCCGGTGCCTCCTTCCCATGACTTTAGTACCCCAGTGCTTCCTTCCCAAGTCTTTAGTGCCCCCAGTGCTTCCTTCCCAAGTTTTTAGTGCCCCCAGTACCTCCTTCCCATGTCTTGAGTGCCCCCAGTGCCTCATTCCCATGTCTTTAGTTCCCCCAATGCCTCCTTCCCATGTCCTTAGTGCCCCTTCCTATGTCATTAGTGCCCCCAGTGCCTCCTTCCCATGTCTTTAGTGCCTCCAGTGCCTCCTTCCCATGTCCTTAGTGCCCCCAGTGTTTCCTTCCCATGTCCTTAGTGCCCCCAGTGCTTCCTTCCCATGTCCTTAGTGCCCCCAGTGCTTCCTTCCCAAGTCTTTAGTGCCCCCAGTGCCTCCTTCCCAAGTCTTTAGTGCCCCCAGTGCCTCCTTCCCAAGTTTTTAGTGCCCCCAGTGCCTCCTTCCCATGTCTTTAGTGCCCCCAGTGCCTCCTTCCCTTGTCTTTAGTGCCCCCAGTACCTCCTTCCCATGTCTTTAGTGCCCCCAGTACCTCCTTCCCATGTCCTTAGTGCCCCAGTGCCTCATTCCCATGTCCTTAGTGCCCCCAGTGCTTCCTTCCCATGTCCTTAGTGCCCCCAGTGCTTCCTTCCCATGTCCTTAGTGCCCCCAGTGCTTCCTTCCCAAGTCTTTAGTGCCCCCAGTGCTCCCTTCCCATGTCTTTAGTGCCCCCAGTACCTCCTTCCCATGTCCTTAGTGCCCCAGTGCCTCATTCCCATGTCCTTAGTGCCCCAGTGCCTCATTCCCATGTCCTTAGTGCCCCCAGTGCTTCCTTCCCTTGTCCTTAGTGCCCCCAGTGCCTCTTGTGGCCGATTGAAAAAAGATTTTAACTCGTGTATTTAAGCACTTGAACATTAATCATAACAATCAGCATAAAGTGCACATATGCCACTGCTTTAGCATTGTTTGAAAAGACTCAGACAGCCTGTCTTTCCAGAATCTTCTTCAGCTTCTGCAATGCCAACCAAATGGTCTGACACTTCAGTCTGTTGCTGGACCACTTTCTCTGGGAGGCCGACCACTTCCCCTGGATTAGGCAACCATTGCAGTGGCCTCCTCAACCGAACAGATGGAACCCATTGTAAGAATCACCACAATGCTATTCTGAGGGGCAGGCCCTATAATAATGACTGTGGACGAAGCCACCGACTCATACTGCTGCGGGAATCTGGAGACCACAGGAGTGTCATTTGAAGGGAGTCTGATTGTGGGGACCACTGCACAGCAGTTTTCTCTAGAGAGGCCACATACAAGTCTTCGCCCACAGAACCACATCTATAGTGGCTGTCATGGAGCCTAGCACTTGGGAGGTAGTGCCACTCTAATGGAGCTGGCTTGGCCATCATGTCCGAAATCCAAGTGCAAAACTTTGCGTGCCCCTGGAAAACAGACTACAGACTAAGATCATAAAAATATTAAGGAGAAGTCATGGCACAGAATTATTGATTTTGTTATGTTATCAAATGCAAGATGATTTAAATATCTATATAAGTTTACCATGGATCTTATTTAATTGTACAGGGTGCCCACAAAAGCATTCCTTGATTTTAAATGGTTACAAAACCAAAAGTTATTGGAATATTCTTTAACCTTTGAGGCTACAGTTTCATCAACTCGTAAAGTTTCTTATGGTATCTGTTGGTTACATACACTCAATATGCGCCCCACATCGATGCGATAATTGAGCTTGTCCGAAGCATATCCAGTGTGATTGCATTTATAGCTTCAGTGATGTGTTCCCGCAGATCATGTATAGTTGTGGGTAGTGGAGGTACGAACACTCTGTCTTTCACGTACTCCCAAAGGAAAAAGTCACAAACAGTAATGTCTGGTGATCTCAGGGGCCACATGAGGAACCCCTGGTCATTTTGTCGCTTTGCACTGTCTGAAGGTTATAACTTCTGCAAGCAATCTTCTGCATTGTCTGAAGGTTATAACTTCTGCAAGCAATCATGTAAGATCTTGCTAACCGTGCTTTTTGGGACTTGTATTTGCTGTCATCTTATTTATAAACATGTCTGGTGCTGTATTCTGAGAGATCACCCAAGAAAGAGACTTGGGAGTACTTGTAAACAAGACAATGAAACCGTCTGCGCAATGCACGGCGGCGGAGAAAAGGGCAAACAGAATGCTAGGAATGATTAAGAAGGGGATCACAAACAGATCAGAGGTTATCATGCCACTGTACTGGGCCATGGTTCGCCCCCACCTGGAGTACAGCGTCCAACACTGGTCGCCGTACATGAAAAAGGACATAGTACTTCTCGAAAGGGTCCAGAGAAGAGCGACAAAAATGGTTAAGGGACTGGATGAGTTGCTGTACAATGAGAGACTAGAGAAACTGGGCCTCTTCACCCTTGAGAAGAGGAGACAGAGGGGACTTGATTGAAACATTCAAGATATTGAAGGTAATTGACTTGGTAGAGAGAGATTGTTGACCCACTCCAAGGTGGAGAGAACGAGAAGGCACTCTCTAAAGTTGAAAGGGGATAAACTCCGTTCAAACGTAAGGAAGTTCTTCTTCACTCAGAGAGTGGTAGAAATCTAGAACGCTCTTTCAGAGGCTGTTATAGGGGAAAGCACCCTCCAGGGATTCAAGAAAAGGTTAAATAAGTTCCTGCTGTACCAGAACATACGCAGGTAAGGCTAGACTCTAGTAGGGCACTGGTCTTTGACCTAAGGGCCGCCGCGTGAGCGGACTGCTGGGCACGATGGACCACTGGTCTGACCCAGAAGCGGCAAATCGTATGTTCCAATAAGTTTTGATTTTGTAACCATTTAAAATCAAGGAGTGTTTTTGTGGATACCCTGTATAATCCAGTCAGTTTTAGCTGTCTACCATTCTATGCTACAGAGCTGAACATCATTGCCACTTTTCAGAGTGCTGTAGTTGTTTAAAATATGTTCCACTATAAAGAAAAATCCGTCTTTTCTTGAGTAGTACTGCAGATCAGTGAAATCTACAGTTGGAATGGTGTTTTATAGCTTTCCATCTTGCTTTATTTTCCCCACCTGAGTCTGGCATGCAGTGAGGTTGATACTTCTTCGCTTTTCCACATTCTCAGCAGCCTGGCTGTTCAGCCTTTTTCTACCTCCTTTTATCTTATGCAGAGAATTCTTTTTCATGCCCTATGAGAAAACAATTGGTTAAGCCACATGTAAAAGTTTAAGGTGTAGTAACTTCAACGAGACACTCAATATTCACACCAAAACCTCCCCAAAAACCTGGTACCAGCTCAGCAAAAATCCACAAGGAAAAAAATCTTTTTGTAATGCCTTTAATTTTGAAATTTTTTAGATATGACTTCTTGATACGAGGAATGTCTCAACAATCACCGCTGTGTAAGCTGGTCCAGTTCCTGACACAAATTTGGAGCAGCTTTTTGAGTATGACTTCAGAAGAAGTTGTTTAGATTGGTAAAACGGGTCCCGTTAGATGCTAATAAAGATAAGTACTTATTCATTTGAATGTAATTTCAGTACAAAAAAGCATTGGCAGAAATGTGCTGGTTTAATTGAATCGGACTGAATGCAGCATAGATATAAAAGAGTGCTGGCAAAATTGTGTTGATATTTTCTATAAGCACCAGGTTTCTGTAGCACATGTATTGTCATGTATGAAGTGCTGGTAGGATTGTTATTTTCACTATCACTATTGAGCATTAGCACTGATATTGTATTTGATGTTGTGAAAAGTCATTACTGCATAATTAGATTATGTATATGAGGCTTAGAAATAAGAATGTACTTTAAGGGAATGTGTAAAATTATATAAGCATGAGTTATGGGAGAGAGGTTTTTTTTTTTTTGAATCAATGACAGAAATCTGGAACTGATAAGTTTCAGACTATTTCAATTCCATATAAAACTGAGCAGGTTTCCGAGATCCTTTTTCCTCTCTTATAATGCTAATACTTACTGTGAAAGTTCAGAAGCTTGTTATTTAGTGGAATACAATATGTCATATATTTAAAATGGAAAGAACAATAGCAATACAAAGAGGGACATATACTAAATTCATAAAAATATGGGGGCCATTGACAAAATATTGCAATGAATAATTAGTAGGATTTTCTTCTTCTTTTCTTCTTTTAAATATCTTCTTTGTGACACACATAGAGGGGGGACAGTGAAAATAATTTTTACATAATAAAATATAATATGATTTACAATATGTAATGTATGATTGAAAAGTAATAGAAAGGTGGGGGGAGGGAGGGGGGATAAAATACATTTAGAATATAATGTATTAGATATAAAAGTGATATTGTGTATTTATCAATTGTATTTTAATATTTTGTACACTTTAAGTAAAAATTGAAAATAAAAAATAATATATAAAAAAAAAAAAAGAAGCTTGTTATTTGGGGCAGGTTGTGCGTTTTTTTGCTTCTGTAGCCATCTATTATTTAGTAGTGTTTACAGACTTAAAGATCTCAGTATGTACAAGGGTGGCTTTAAAGTTTGGTAAAAAAGCAGGTTAAACAACAGTTTCCATCGAGGACTATACACTTAAGTCCAGCGAGTTTCCAACTTTTTTGTAGCATAGGAAAATAGATTATGACAAAACTGAAAGCTTGCTGGACTAAGGGCTCCTTTTACTAAGGTGCATTAGGGCCTTAACGCGCGGAATAGAGCACGCTAAATTGCCGCGCATGCTAGACCTTAACACCAGTATTGAGCTGACGTTATTCTAGAAGCGTACCTTGCGGTGTATCGTGTGGTAATTTCGTGTGTGCGCTAAAAACACTAGTGCACCTTAGTAAAAGAAGCCTTAAGTGTACAGTCCTCAATGGAGACTATGTTGTTTAACTTGCTTTTTTTACTAAACTTTTCAAATCACCCTCGTATACTTTGGAGGAAAGGCGGGAGAGGGGAGATATGATAGAGACACGGGAGAGCGGCGGAGTTTCCCACAGAATTGTATTCCCTGAGGAAGCCTTTGTGAGGCGAAACAAGGCACTTGTTGGATGGATTTGGGCATGGGTTCTGGACTTTTCATCTGGTAGCCGCCGGGGTGTTTCATCAAAATGTCTGGCCAGACGTTTCCAGCGATTTCAGACCATGGTTCCCAGCTAAGTAAACTTTTTGTTTTCCATGTGCACAGTGATGGGTGTAGTACCCTACTGATAATTACATTTTGTGATGGTGGAGTTTTTTTTGCCAATGATATGAAATTAAGCAGCATTAAATCATTATTGATGTGTGACTGCTGAATATTTATGAAAATTTGAGGCTTTTTCTTTGCCTTTTTTGCATTAAATGTTTATCGTGGAATCACAGCCCATCTCTGGCGAGTAATATATATTACTGAATTATTGAGTTTTTTTGAATGTTACTCTTTACATTTTTCTTAAGAAACATTTAAATACCTACGTGGCATAAACACGCATGAGGTGAGTCTCTTGTATTTGAAAAGAAGCTCTGGAATGAGAGGGCATAAGATCAGGAGTAAGCAAAGGAAATACTTTTTTACAGAAAGGATGGTAGATGCGTGGAATAGTCTCCCAGTAGAGGTGGTGGTGCCAAAGATTGTGTTGGAATTCAAGATCTCTCAGGGAGAAGAGGAGATAGTAATGTTGCGGATGGGCAGACTGGATGGTCCATTTGGCCTTTATTGCCATGTTTCTATTGGCCTCTCAAACCTCAGTCTCAGCGTCTGGATGTACCTTTATAAAAGTATTTTTAATGCTTAGAGCAGCAGCAAGCAGCAATGCATAAGCGTTCTTGGTGCCCTACCCAAAGTGTTCACTCTGACAGCTAGCTCCTTGTCTCCGCATAGGCAGGAATGGTCAGAGTGGAGATTGTGGGGAGAGCACTAACAGCACGTATGCAATGCTGCTGTGCTGCCAGCTGATGCTCCAAGCATGCAGGGGCAGGGTCTAGGGCTTGAGAGGCCAAATGAGATGCTGGATCGCTGGGGAGTGTGAGGGACATTGGCATCTCTGCAACGGGAGGGAGCTCCGATACACCCGGGAGTGGGAAACAGGGGCCTGAGAGGCCAAGGAAGATGCTAGTTTATCAGCTAGGGAGGTAACAGGAAGCAGAAATGTGGGACCATGGGGAGTGGGGAAGGACAAATGCTAGCTCACTGGGAGAAGGAGAGAGGATAAATGTTGGACCATTAGGAAGGGAAGGGAAAGAAGAATGGAGAAATGCTGGACCATTAGGAAGGGAGGAGGCGGCGGCGGCATGTTGGACCTTAGGGGAAGGAATCATGCAGGACTATTGGAGAGGGAAGGGAAGTGGAGAGGGAAGGAGACATGTTGGACCATTAGGGAGGAAAGAGAAAAGAGGAAGAGATATGCTGGACTATTAGTGAGGGAAGGAAGGGGAAGAAAGGGAGAAAAAGATTTGTTGAACCATTTGAGAGGGAAGGGATGATATGGTGAACCATTAGGGAGGGAAGGGAGAAGAATATATGTTAGATCATTGGGGAGGGGAGGGCTGAGCTATGCTCTGCTGTTGGGGGGGGGGGAGGGAGGGAGTGATTTTGGAAAAATAAGAATATTCCAGGAGCATTTAGGTAGGAGAAAGCAGAGGAGAAAATATTTGGGGGTGAGAGTAAAGCTGGGGGAAAAAAATAAATAAAATATTGGGGGGGGGCAAAAGTTTAGAAGGCTTGAAGGACAAAAGCTGGCAAAAGAGGAGAAAATATTTTGGGGTGCGTTGCAAAAACAAAAATTGGCCCAGGGCACCACAACTTCTTGAGCTGGCATAAAGTGGCATTTGGATGTTCTTGCTAAAACGTCCAAATCACTATTTTCAAAAACTATATTTTAGATGTTTTTCTAGGCTGTTCGTCCCCTGTTTGTCTAAATTCCAAAAGGGCATGTTGAAGGTGTATTTTGGGTAGGCTTAGGATTTGGACATTTTGTAGTGATAATCAAACATTTAATAAAATGTCCAAGGCACCATGTAGATGTTTGGGGCTAGGCCTGTTTTAAAAACAAATAAGGGACAAAAAGGTGTCCAATCTGATTAGATGACCACTGGAGAGATTAAAGCTTGATCCCCCCCCTTACTCCCCCAGTGGTCACTGACCCCCTCACATCACCCAAACATGTTGAAAGAAACAGTACATTCTAGCTTGTATGACAACTTCAGATGGGCACATCTGAGCAGTGTATAGTCCTCGAAAGGTGGGAGAGGGGGTGCTGCAGTGAACGTCACATTAAAAGGTCCCAGGCACACATCAGAGAAATGTTTTCCAGTGCGCATACCATTGTCTCTTTCAGGATTCACCACAAGATTCTAACCTTAACTCACACCCTATCTTGCATCCACCATTTCACCTTACATTCCTACCAGATCCCTCCGCTCTGCCAAATGTCGTTTCTCCATCCCCTTCATTTTTGTCACCCATTTCACATCAACCCGACAAAAAGCTTTCTTCTGTGTCATCCCATCCCTAGGAGGTACTGCAGAGAACGTTACATTAAAAAGTCCCAGGTACACTTTTCTCACCATAACCTGGTTATATTGTATGGTGAGCCCTCCAGAACCCACCCAAAATCTATTGTACCTACATAAAGATGACACATGCAGGCATAAGGATTATTGTTGTGGTGTACAGGTGGGTACAATAAGTTTTGGGTGGGTTTTGGAGGGCTCAGCGTACAATATAGGCAAGTCATGGTGAGATATGTACCTGGGATTTTTAATGTGACATTCACCGCAGTAACTTCTAGAGCAGTGTTTCTCAACTCGGTCCTGGAGTACCCCCTTGCCTGTCAGGTTTTCAGGATATCCACAATGAATATGTATAAACTTGATTTGCATACACTGCCTCCATTATATGCAAATTTCTTACATGCATATTCGTTGTGGATATTCTGAAATCCTGACTGGCGAGTTGAGAAACACTGCTCTAGAGTGCCCTTCTGCTCTGCTAAAATGCTGGCTGCTTCTACGTCCCAATAGTTTGGTTTGTGCATGTTTTTCTTTTGGACGTTTTGCTTTCAAAAATGGTCTTAAAAGATAAGATGCACTACGCTCAAAACAACTAGGAAAAAGTCATCTTCAAACCAAAATGCTAAGACATTTTTCAGATTTGAAAATGGTAATTTTCTCTACTGGATTTTTGAAGTTTTTCCCCAAACATCCCAAAGTTGGACTTAGATGTCCTATCTAAAATGCATGCCCCTCCCCACCTACTATTTGGTTCCAATACCATGTAATCTCTGTCTAAAAGTCAGAAAGCTCCCATCTTCAGCTAATGGTTCAGACCTTATCCTTGATCTCAGGAAAAGACTGAAAATTGAGAGAAACAAATTAACCTGCTCAGATTCCTCTTCATCATCTGCATCGGTCTGTTCTAACGTCCCAATTTGAAGACCTTCCTCTAGGTCATTGCTGTAGATTGGTTCCAGTGACTCCCGAGACTGGTTCGACATCTTACAGTGGTTCAAAACACCTTTGCAAACTTCAGGGCCGAGGAGCGCTTCACCAGATACCAGCTTGGAAGCCTGAGAGAAAAGAGCTCCTTCCATGCTGATACGCTGTTCAGAAACAAAATAAGAGGAAGAGCTAGAAGTTAATGTTTGCCAAAATTAGCAGGTGAAATGGGAAGATGTCCTAACAGACTTCTTAGAGATAATTTTATAACTGCATGCATGTGTAAAAAGTGTGTGTGTCTAAGCCAGTTTTCAAAATAACAGTTTGCACTTATTTCTGCTTTGAAAATTATCTAACAATTCAAATAAAAACAAAAATCACCGGTCAGGCAAGCTTTTCTACCATGTTTCCCTGAAAATAAGACACTGTCGTATATTAATTTTTAGCTTAAAAAAGGCACCAGGTCTTATTTTCGGGTAGGTCTTATTTTTTTCATTCACAAAGATAATCTCTCCCTTCCTCTCCTCCATCCCAATTCTTCCTATTTCCTTTCTCTCCCCCACATGTGCAGCATCTTTCCTCCCCTCTCACCCATCCCCTTGTGCAGTATCTTTCTATCCCTCCCTCCCATCCTCCTGTGCAGCAGAACCCTTGCAGCTTCTATCCCTCCCATCCCTCCTTCCCATCCCTTGAGCAGCAGAACCCTTGAAGCTTCTATCTTCCCCCCCCCCGCTGACCTTTTCATCTATCCCTCCTATCCGAACCCTGACAGCGAGCCAAAATACCTGGAAACAAATGGCAGCGTTGGCAGCACAGGCTGCATCGTGGCCTGCCTTTCTCACGTCCAGGCGTTCCTCTGCCGCATCGTAGCCGACGCTGCCATTTGTTACCAGGTATTTTGGTCTCGTGGTCGGGGTTTGGATAGGAGGGAGAGATGGAAGCGTCAGCAGGGGGTACGCGGGGATGGGGGAGTGCTGCTGCCGGCGACTAGGGCTTATTTTCGGGGTAGGTCTTATTTTCGGGGAAACATAGTTGTCTCTTGGATTTTGTTTGAGTTTTATACCTTTTATATTGGTTTTATATTCTGAAATGCTATTTTGTAATTTTAGATTTGACAAAATTCTCTGGGTAAAATAAACAGATGCTGATATTTTATGCACAAAAATGCAAACTGTTCCACATTCCTACAGCCAGATAAACTTACTTGTCAAAAGGCTGTACAAGCAAAAGTGTGCTCATATATCAGCCATGCAATTTTACAATAGCCTTCCTCCCTTTGCAAAGTTACCCTCCTTATAGATACAGCCTTTCCTTAAGCTGTGAGGTAAGCACATGTATATATCTGCATATGTATATGCACTAGTCTGTCTAGAAGCAGGTGAAACTCAGGGGGCAGAGTCACCACACTAAATACAGAGGAGTGCATTTTTAATTTGAACCCTGAATAAATGATCTTACCTTGTGTATATCTGGACTCATTTCTGAAAAGGGAGAGAGCATAAAATTTAGTGCACGCAAAAGTCAAAGGTCTGAAGCAGACTTACTGTAATGAGCTGCATAATTACGTACCACTTTGTTTCATTACTCTGTGCAGTCTGGTTGAGGGCTCTGAAAGAGAATGAGAAGTTTCGCTCCTATTACCATTCACACATTTGTTTGGTACTTTGGAAGAAATAGAGCAAGACTATGCCTCAGTTCACAGTTTATAGGGAAGCAGTGCTTACAAGTTACAGATGTGCATTCATCCACAACATCAGAAATGACATGAAATGATATGGGAAATAATATTGATATTTTTAACCTAAAATGATAAGAAAACTCTTGTGAAAGAAGATCTCAGCCCCAGATTACCACCTGAGATATGGACACTGATACAGATTGGCACACACACTGGTTTTCTAACTTCAAAAAAGTGAAGTTTTAGATAATTTGGATCCATGATTCCCACAAATGATGTTCTCCCAAGGTTCGTAAATCTCTTGTCAATCCTCCAGCCCATCCTATTGTATTGGCGACTTGTACACTTTTAAAACATTTATCACTGTTCACCAACATGCTTTTGAGGCCCTTTCTCCCGATACACCATCATGTTGGAGACTCATCCCATATAACTAACATTTTAGATGACATTACAAGAAGATGGATTTATCTGACTCTTTGTTAGTCACCTTAGATTTATAATTGCCATACACAAACATACCCCAAGAAGCAGCATTCAACGTTAAAAGTTTTCTTTAGGGCTCCCACTGATTATATATATGAACCAATTAGGATAGCTATGCAAAATTTTTTAAATTCAATAATGTATTTTACCAGCAAATAAAAAGGATAGTCTTTTTGTACAATCTCTATTTATGAAGAACATACATTGGAAATTATTTTGGTGTTCTGGTTTAAATTAAAAGATTGACTTGACTATCTTTGATAAAAAAAAAATTCCCAGGGTAATGCTGTGGCTTTAACATTAATGTGTGTTCCATTTTTAACATTTTGTATAATTTCGTACATGAATTTTTTATATATATGTGTGCTATTGCTTGTTTATTATTTAGCTGGTGATTCTCATAACCAGTAACTTTAACAAATATTTTTATCCATTATTTATTTATGTTATTTCAAGTTATTTATTTCCATATTAACACAATATTTATTTGTGTTTTACAATGAATTTCAGTTTTTATCATTTTAAGGTCTTATGTATGCATTCCTTCACCTATTTTTAAATTTTTAATTAATTTTTATTATTACTGTTTATCACTATTTATCATTTTAAATGACATGTTGCTTGAGACAATTTGTCTTTTTTTTTTAGTGACCATGAAAACAGTATCCCCCCTTTTCAAAATCAGGATTTAAAAAAAAAAGTTTTAAAAGGTTTTTACTTCCATGAGATCCTCCCTAGTCAGACTGGGCTGTCAAATCAAAGGTTTCAGCGGGAAGTAGTGTTCAAAAGAGCTGCCTGATCACAGCTTTCTCTTCAGAGGCTGCCAGTTCAGTCCGTGTATATTGGTTAAGAATTGACTCTTTATGATGGTTTCCTTCTATTTTAGATACAGAGCAGTAGTAGTATTCTGGTCAATATTCAAAAATTTAACCAGCTGCTGACTGGTTAAATTGCTTGTTCAGAACTATCCACTAATTTTCAGCACACTTAACCAGTTATCGCTGCTGAAATGAATAGTTATTGCCTAAGTGAAAACCGGCTATTTCTGGTTATTTGAGGGGGGCAGAATCAGCAGTTAGTCAGTTAAGTGGCAAACTTATACACTTAACTGGCCAGGGTAATTCCATAAATGGGACCACATAAATCAAAGTTTTATCTTTATGTGGTAACCCATAGCTGCTTAAGTTCTGAATATTGACTTCAGCAATGCTTTAGTCAGCTCTACATAAACTGAATATTCAGTGCTGAAGCCCAGACATGGCGTGGCATTGAATATCTAGAAACAATGCCAGTAGTGGTCAGCAAAATGCTCACTGCTGGCAACTGAATTTTTACCCCATTGTTTTGCAATGTATAAAGATACAGGTTTCAGATTTGTCATTTTGTTGTTGCTGATAAGAGTCCTTTTGGTAGGATATCCTTAGCTAGACTGTAAATGATTTGGTCCTTGTTCTGTAAGAATAGAAGCTGGTATCCATTTTGTCCTAGAAATGCCATTTGTTTTTTGTTTTTTTACTTTGGCTTTTTTCATTTTATTTATTGCACAGGTTTCATATACTGCCAGTTGCACTGTGGTGCTTCTAAGCAGTTTACAAATTACAGACTAGGGTGGAAATGAGGACAAGATGTTATACTAGACCTGTTAAATGAGAGTAGAAACTGAAGTGGAAGGGGAAAGAGTGACTATATATCTGCCAAAGTAGACAAGTAACATTTTAATTAGCATGAGGATTGCAGTCAGATAGCAGTCGCTATTGAATCCCATGAATCAGGACCAATGTGACCAGTGTACTGAAACACAGAAACATGATGGCAGATAAAGGCCAAATGGACCACCCAATCTGCCCATCCGCAGCATCCACTATTTCTACCTCTCCCTAAGAGATCCCACGTGCCTGTCCCAAGCTTTCTTGAATTCAGGCACAGTCTTTGTCTACCACCTTTACTGGGAGACTATTCTAAGCGTCTACCACCCTTTCTGTAAAAAAGTATTTCCTTAGATTACTCCTGCGCCTATCACCTCTTAACTTCATCCTATGCCCTCTCATTCTGGAGTTTCCTTTCAAATGTCTCATGCGTATTTATACCACGTAGGTATTTAAACATCTCTATCATATATCCCCTCTCACTCCTTTCCTTCAAAGTATACATATTGAGATCTTTAAAATCTGTCCCCATATGGCTTATGACGAAGACCACTGACCATTTTAGTAGCCTTCCTCTGGACTGACTCCATCCTGTTTATATCTTCTGGAGGCATGGTCTGCAGAATTGTATCAAGACCTAGTTGAGTGTGTGAGGGGAAAGAGAAGGGTGACTTTTGGGATAAGTGCAGTGTCTGAGTTGAGGCATAAGGGAAGCGGAATTTAGAAAGACAGTTCAGAGCAGTAGGGGAAAGACCCCTTAGAGACCAGAGTAAAGATTCTGAATTTGATGCAAGCTGATTTAGGAATCCAGAGTTCTGAAATTAGAAGTGGAAATCTAATGTATATCACAACTTTATTTTTCAATCTGAGATGGTAATTTTAGAAGCCCTATTTGTGATTTGGTGGTGCATAATCCAGTATTTAAATGTGTATATTGCATACACATTTTAATCCCAATTTTAGATAGCCAGGATATACATGTCCACAATGCAAATATGTACATATGGCAAGAGTACATGGTGCGGGTGTATTTTAGGCAGGGCTAAAATATACATGTGTATTCCTCATTTCTGAGGAGGAAGGTACATTTATGTTCTCCGAGATCAATGTTGGGATTTCGTGCTGCTCTTGGGGATGTCTAGGTTAATATAAGGTGCGAGTTTTGTGCAGCACTGAATTAGGGGAGGTCAATTCTTAATGCCATAGTGCTTTCTTGTCCCCCTCCTCTTAAAGGCAATACTGGCAAATAATATAGGGCTCTGTGTAGGTTTCTAAAAAGGGAAACCATACATATATGTACTCTAGTGTACCAAAGACTGGGTGGTCTGCTCCAGATGCAGGCAGTTAGAGTGGAGGCAGAACCACTGCCCCCTGCCTCCTCCATGTGCATTCAGACCACAGCCCTGTGACTACTCCATGCACACCCACCGAAATGCCTAGAGGAGGGGGGTGCTCTGCCCTGGATGGACACTGAGCCAGGTATACCATTGTATATGTAAACTCTGGTACATAATGAAATACCAGCCATACAAATGTATGCACCTGCACATAGACTTATAGCATATGTTGCTGAGCTGCCGCCATTGATTTAATAGATATTGAGATTTGCAAAATGGATGCTGCTGCATTTTACAAAAGGTTTAACGTCAGCAAATCTTTTTCTAAAACTCTAACAGAATTTGAGATCTTCCAACTTAAGAATGTATATATTGGAACTGAGATGTCCATTTAAATTTCTTTGATATAATGTTCTGTTATTATTTGAAAACTGGTGCTTTTTGGATTGTCCTTATAGCTATTTTATTGACATTAAATTTGCTCAACACTACTGTAGACATCATTTGTTTGAATGGCATTTTTCCCCCGGTATTTTGGTTTAATGGGTAACGCTTGCTTTTTTTAGAGCCTGGTAGATGGTAACCCAGATATGAATACATTTTTGGGGCATTCTTCATACATGTACTTTGTTTTGGTTATGTCCCCAGGTGTCAGCAGTGTTCATATCAGATGTCTAAGATTTTGTAAACACCAACAGCTCCCGACACAGACTGGATGCTGAAACATGCCATATTTTTGATGCCATTTTAAAGTGGACTCTGCTTCCACTTCTGGCTTTTGTTCTATGGCAGTGGAGGACAGTAAAAAAGGAAGCCGAGGCCCAAAAGCAAACAAAGACCAGATGATTTTACCTGACTTCCTTCTGACTCTGTGTGTATCACTTCCTTCTTTAGGATCAGAGAATGCATTTCTTTCTACTTCCGAGCTGTAGCAGAACCCAGGATGATCTAGGAGTAAATCAAAGGCATGAATTTAATGCAGTATTATGGTGCACAACAATTGTTCATCAATGATTTCCTTACAAAAACATACAGGGCTGGCCAAATTATTATGGATTTTGGCAATGCTTAGAGCTTGCTGACAGTAAAATCAGTGTAAATTAAGCTACGCAGCACAGAATGTCTGTGCTGGGAACAGGTGTACTGCCTCATAATGGTTGACATGGAAGACTACGGTACCTCTTCATTGTCTGCCCAGGCCAACTCAAGTACATTTCAGTATAGACGGACAAGTGCAACAAATTATTATATGCTGTAGGATGAATACTACTAAGACTGAAATATCTCATTTATGAGTGTTTTTCGTATTTATTTAACAAACCTTTTCTAGTTATTAGCGCGTGTTTATGTTTTATAATATTAATTCTTGAATGTGGGAATTTAGTAATAGGTAAGAATTGTGATATCAGTTCAAGAGGAAGGGTCAGATTTGTGTTCTTTTGGAGGAAACAACCTTAACGAAGAAGGAAATTGCTTGGAAGCTGAACATCTCACCACAGTTTGTGAGTACCTATCGAAAAAAGTTGTCAAGAGGTGCAACGCTGTCGACAAGAAGAATATCTGCCTGGGATGACTGAATATTGGTCAACGCGTGTCTGCAGAACAGGAAAGTGAGTTTGCAGCGCTTGCAGCAGGTGTGGAGAGAATATGGCGTGGCAGCAAGTACGAGAACTGTTCGTCATCAACTTTTTGGTATGTTGTCCCTTGAGAAAGCTGTTGCTAAGAGAAGCCATGAAGAAGAAAAAGATTATCCTGGGTCAATAAATATTCATCTTGGAATTCAGAAGACTGGGCCAAGATTTTCTACTGCTTCAAACATCAAGCAGCCTGTCCTAACATCAGCTCTTGAGCTAACATTGAGAAGTCTAAGACACAAAGATGAGACGTTATATGTATTGGCTGGATGACATTGGTTAGTCAGAAGACTGTTATTGCATCAATTGGTTATCCACGAGGCTACCCATGCAATAGGACTAATTATGTCAGTGTTGCAAATATCTCAGTAGACCTGTCACAAGAGCTGTGTATTTCTTTTTGGGGCCCTCTCTGGGTGTGAAAAACATCAATGTCCATGGAGAAAGTGAGCAAGTGAGTGTGAACTAGTAACTGGAAAACATGAATATGCAGTGAATCTTAACTGCTGAAGACCCAAAGCAATTGGCTTTTGCAGAAGTATATACGTTCAGACCACAAAAAAACCTGTGTTGGAAGAAAAATCTTGTCATTAAACCTTCTCCAGTTATGGAAGTACAACATTCTTCCAGAATTGTGGAAAAGAACCTGCAGCTGTATAAGATAATGTTTCAAAAACTGAAGAGGTGCGTTCCATTCCTTGTATGATGAGATGTTCACCCAGACTAGCAGAGATGGCATGCCACAGAGGGGAAGAACAACTGTTCAGAGCGTAGCTGGTTTTAAGAAAGGTTTGGACAAGTTCCTGGAGGAAAAGTCCATACTCTGTTATTGAGAAAGACATGGGGAAGCCACTGCTTGCCCTATATTGGTAGAATGAATATTGCTACACCTTGGGTTTTGGCCAGGTACTAGTGACCTGGATTGGCCACCATGAGAACGGGTTACTGGGCTTGATGGACCATTGGTCTGACCCAGTAAGGCTATTCTTATGTTCAGCCTAAACCAATTTTCCAATATAGCCATTTTCATACTCTCTCTAGTATTACAACTCATTAAGTTTAAAACAGCCAAGAGATTGTATACCTTGATTTCATAAGAGCAACAGATAGCCAAATGTGCTTATATATTATTTCTTGACAACTGTGTACTATTGTGGTTATATTATTACTGCTTCTAGTTAGAGAATGACACGGGGAAAAAGTTTGTCCCTGTCCCCGCCCCATCCCCGCAACCACTGTCCCTGCCCCGTTCCCGCAGCATCCATACAAGCTCAGTACTGCAATATTTAGTTTATTCCTTCCTTATAAATCAAAGTTCTGGCTGCTGAACTAGAGAAAGAGATATTTAGCTGGCAGGGCTTTGTTTATAAATTTTTATCAACACAACTAATATACTATTTTATCCTAAAGCAAAAAAAAAAAAGAAGAAAATAAATATAAATTTTTTCTACCTTTGTTGTCTGGTTTCTGCTTCCCTCATCTTTTCATTCAGTTCCTTCCATCCACTGTCTGTCTTCTCTCTGCATATTCCATTTCCTCTGTTACTGTGCTTCTCCCTTCACCCCTCCCCCAATTGGTCTGGCACCCATCTTCTTCCCTCTGCTTCCCCCACAGTCTGGCATCTCTGTCTTCTTGTATAGGGATGCATTTGAGACATAGATAGCATAATTCTTCTATCATTAAAGCATATGCTCTAATAATCTCCTTTACCTCTTTTCCACGTTTAGCTATGCTTTCAAGATTAATTTCTATTACCCTCCATTTGTTTTTTCCCTAAATGTATCTCTATTTTCTTTAAAGATTGTAGTTCACTCTCCTTTCCTTTTGTACTGGTAATTGTTTGTACGTATACAACAAATTTTTAATAAATTTGAAACTTTTTCCCTTCCAGCGTCTTCTCCCCACTCTCTGTTCCCCATTTCTCTTCAGCGTCTTCTCCCCACTCTGTGTTCCCCATTTCCTTTCAGCATCTGTTCCTCTCCACCCCCGTTTGGCTTCTGTTCCTTTCCTTCACCACCCTTCCCTCTCGCCACCTCACTGCCCTTCAGCACCCCCACGCATGGTCCGAGCATCTCCCTCCCTCTCCCTTACCTTTGTGGGGCGTTTTAAGTTTACAGACCAACTTGTTCAAGCCGCCGGAGTCTGCCTGCAGTCGCATGCGTCTGTGGGCGGAAGCTTCTCCTCTGATGCAACTGGAAGTTGTGTCAGAGGAGAATCTTCCGCCAACAGACACACGCGACTGCAGGCAGACTCTGGCGGCTTGAGCAAGTTGGTTTGTAAACTTAAAATGTGCTGTGAAGGTACGGGGGAGGGAGGGAGGGAGGGAGGGAGATAGATAATTAGATTTGGCCGGTAGGTAGGAAGGAGGGAGATGATCACACGCATTCCCTCCCTTAACTGCGGGGACAAGGCCATTCACCGCTCCATGGGGCGGTGGATGGCCTTGTTCCCGTACCTGCAGTGAGCACTTCCCCTCCCCCCACCGTTTCAGCGGGTTACCCTTGGCTACCCGCGGGTAACAGCCACCATGTCATTCTCTACTTCCAGTCACAATGTTAATGATAAGAACGTAAAGATAGCCTTACTGGGTCAGACCATTGGTCGATCTGTCCCAGTATCCCATATTCATGATGGCCAATCCAGGTCACGAATACCTGGGAAAAACCGAAACAGTAATATAAAATTCACAACTTTGTTCCCAAACTGTTAACAGTTGTCCTAATTCATCATTTAAGTAGAAGAATAAGAAATCAAATAATATTTAGAGCTGGTGGTAGCCCTGACCGTATTATGGGCCCACGCTGCCTACCTAGACCCGTGGACCACTATAAGTCTGACCTAGTTTGCAAGGTTGGGGCTAGGAGAGCAGAGTAGGCTGCAAAGCTGCCACGAGTCAAGATCCCATTGCCTAGAGACCAGCGTAATTAACGGCAGCATAGCATGCTCTGAACAGCCTAAATGATGAACTTATCCAGTACTGAATATCAGACACCTGCAGGAAGAAACCTTAAGCAGATTACTATGTTTGTTTTATTACTGTACAGTATGTATGTTCTCTTGTGAACTGCCAAGAACTTAGTAACAACCAGGAGCAAGCCTTGCTACTAGGGGAGCGGTCCTCGAGCCTTCCAAAAGCGTAAGTGCAAGATGGCTAGGTAGGAGCCCTGTAAAAGGGATGCCCTCTCAGCTACAGACTTCTCCCAGGCAGAGCTGTCCCAGGTGAACTGGGGACCTCTGAAGCATCGAGAAGCCTCAAATTCAGAATAAAACCCAGAAAATAAGTAATTGAAATCAGAGAAGATTAAGAAGACACCTTCAACTCAAATGTAGAAAGAAAAACTAAGGAGCTACAGCAAAGCCCAGGGATGCAGGAGGTGGAACCAAAAACTGTAGATTTTTTCTACACAACTCACGATAGAGGTAAATAACCCACTGGTTCAATACTCGTATGCCTTTTGCAGTAGACACGTAGCCAAATACACATTTTTATTTAGGTGATAAAATAGTATGTGCAGACAGAAAGATTATACAATGAAACAGCAGGTTCAAATGTCTATGGGTAATTTTAATTTGAGCAACATACAAATGGAAGTATGCATAGTGGAGGGAGGGAGGACAGTTCTATTAGACCCCCTAGGGTGACAGTAGAAGCCTATTCTATAAAGGAAAGTAGGTGCCTGGCATAACTGGATATTGACCTGCCTAATATGTAGGCACTCACATTTACATTAGCAGTATAACTGGCGCTAAATACATATACCTAAATTTAGCAGGTACATGAGTAATGTACAATATTCTGTAAATTATATGAGTTAAGTAGCCCTGCCCAATGCTCTTCTACTGTGTATGCCCCCTTGCAGGTATTTACAGAATAGCACTTAAGCACCATGCTAACATTCTTCCCCAAATTCTTTATATGGTGCCTAAAAAAATCAGTACTGACTAGAATGGTGCTTAGCACAATTCTTAAAGGTACAGTACCTTTTAAAGAATCAAGCTGAGCACCTGTATGCGACATATAACTTAGGGGCACCCATTTAGGCCAGCTAAAACTAGGCCTAAGTTGTGTACAGATGAGACATATTCTATAACAACGTGCATAATTTTAGGAAAGTCCCCAATCAGCCCCTGGCCATGCCCCTTTTCAATTCACACAGTAAATCTGCGTGAATCATTTGCAGGCAAACTTTTTAGTACATCAATAACTCTTGCTGAATCGGCCAAAAAATCAGATCGGTGCAGACCCTCGCGATCCTCTTAGTGCATCTAGGCCAATGTCGCCATTCCATGCACTCCCCAAACTGCCAGTCCAGAACAGATTTTAAACTAGAACCCAAGAACATATGAATTGCTATACTGGGTCAGATCAAATGTCCATCTAGCCTATTATCCTGCTTCTAACAGTGGCCAATTTAGGGCATAATTACCTGGCAGAATCTCCTAAAGCAGCAAGACTCCATGCTACCTACCCTCAAGGATAAGCACTAGAGGAAAGCTAACAGTTACTCAGGAGTGCATGGTTTGGCGTCAAGTATCTTTAGGAGATATTGGCTAAATGCAGACTTTAGAATATCCCAACAGGGAAATAATGATAAAAGGTGAAGTAACCCAGGAGTATTTAAATAGAGGAAAGAAAGAAATGATTCCAAACTATCCTTAAACTGCTATAGGGGTGGCAAATACAAATTAAAAACACACACATTTTATAAATTCTCTGTATGCAAATGCCAGAAGTCTAAAAAATAAAATGGGATAGCTGGAATATATGGCAGTAAATGAAGTTTTAGATATAATTGGCATCTCAGAAACCTGGCAGGAGGAGGACAAAAAAAAAACCAGGATACCATGATATCAAGGTACAAATTATATTAAAATGACAGGATAGATCAAATTTGGGGAGAAGTGCTTCAGAATGCAGACTCAAATAAGACAGAAATTTTGCAGGAACTTTCTGGTCAATATTCAGCTGGCTGCAGTCAGCATTGCTTTAAACACTGGCTACTATGGGCTGAATTATACCTGGATATTCAGTGCAGCCTCTATTTGGGTACCAACACTGAATATCTGGGTCTAGAGCGGCCACTGGGTGTTACTTGGGTGTGACTAGAATTCAGCGGTGGTACCCAGTTAACTTAGGTCACAGTTAAATTAAGCTGTGGAATCCTCTGCTAGAAGATGTGGTCATGACAACCAATATTACAAGAGTCAAAGAGGACAGGGCAAGTTCCTGGAAAAAAAAGTGCATAAAAAGTAGGCATGGGAGAGCCTTTGTTCATCCCTAGAAATGAATTATGGATAATCGATCTACTTTTTGGGATCTGCAGGGTACTTGTGATCCAGACTGGCCACTATTGGAGAAAGGCTGGGCTTAATGGACCCTAGTATTACTCAGCTTCACTTTCTTATGTTCAAAGTATTCAAATCAGCCAGTACATGAGAGAAGTAGACATGATTTCTGAGGATTGTGTGTACGTTTATTTTATCAAGTTTTTGTTTTATAATTATGTATGTAAATTAAACGATATAGAAATTTTTAAAATAAATAAATAAATTCAATTATGACATACATATATCTCTTTCACTTCTGACTCTAAAAGCTGGTACACAGAGGATGTTTCCAACACTGAATCAACTGTATTAAGAAGCTCATCTTCCCCATTTGGGTTTAAAATGGTATCAAGCTGAATGCAGCATTGAATACTGACCCAAATATAATTAAGTAACCACTTAAACATCTTTTTCCTAATACATAAATTGTTTCTAATGCTGAAGTTTAGATAATATTTCAACACATATACATCTCATTTCCCTTTTTTCTTATCTTTTTACCCTTTATAGCATATGATTAAAATTATTTATAGGACAATTAAGTTAAGAAAGAGTAAAAATAAATCTTACGCATTGCATCCATTTCCAGAATTGCTTGTTTAGCCTGAAAGATAAAAACTGCATTTAATAAGTTCCGAAACCATGCTTGCAATCCAAAACACTCATATATCAAAGTGAATTTCCCAATAAGAAATAATGGAAACTCAGACAATTCGTTCCACAACCCAAAAACTTTAATAAAAAATACTATATATACTTGTATTGCAAGACCTTACTCATTTAGAACAGTCACTACACTCCCGGAGTGTCAGAGAGAGAACCATCGGCTCAGTTGTGATGATGTGACACGTGTATACTGTATGTACTCGTATTACAAGACTTTGCTTGTTTAGAACAGTCGATATACTCTTGCAACATCAGAGAGAGAAAAACCATTGGCTAAGTTGTGATGATGTGATGCGTGTATACTGTATGTACTCGTATTGCAAGACTTTGCTTGCTTAGAACAGTCGCTATACTCTTGCAGCGTCAGAGAGAGAGAAAAACCATCGGCTCAGTTATGATGATGTGACGCGTGTATACGGTATGTACTCGTATTGCAAGACTTTGCTTGCTTAGAACAGTTGCTATACTCTTGCAGCGTCAGAGAGAAAGAAAAACCATCGGCTCAATTGTGATGATGTGACGCATGTATACTTTATGTACTCGTTTTGCAAGACTTTGCTTGTTTAGAACAGTCGCTATACTCTTGCAGTGTCAGAGAGAGAAGAAACATCGGCTCAGTTGTGATATGATGCGTGTATACTGTATGTACTCGTATTGTAAGACTTTGCTTGTAATTTAATAAAATGTTTTGCTTGTCTTGTAAAACACTTGTAAACCAAGTTACTTGCAATCCATGGTTTTACTGTACATTGATTTGAACTTCAGAAATTTCACCAATAGAAGTTTTCTAGTGATTTGATAGTTCAGGTTCAAGATCTTTTATCTGAAGTTCTGAAAACTGAAAAGCTCAGAAAACCAAATTTTGAAAAAAATGGCAAATAGAGCTGTGGATTCCACTCAGGGTGGCAGTGAGAAGCAGTTCCATAGTTTGGAACACGTTTGTGTTTGACGTGTTTAATGTTTGCCTTATGTTGAAATAAAAAAAAAGTTTGGTGACAATTTTATAGTCTTATGTTCTGTCTTTTTCTGACTTATTACCATTCCAAAATCGAAAAGCTCCAAAACCTGAAATATGCCTTGTCCCAAGGATTTCAGATAAAGCACAGTTACTTACCGTAACAGGTGTTATCCAGGGATAGCAGGCAGCTATTCTCACATATGGGTGACGTCCTCAGCGAAGCCCGGATGCGGAAGCTTGCAAGCAGACTTGCTTGAAGAAACTAGAAGTTTTGAGTTGACCGCACTGCGCATGCGCGAGTGCCTTCCCGCCCAGTGTAGGGTGCGTCTCCTCAGTTCAGATAGCTAGCAGAGAAGCCAACCAGGGGAGGGGGGTGTGTTGTGAGAATAGCTGCCTGCTGTCCCTGGATAACACCTGTTACGGTAAGTAACTGTGCTTTATCCCAGGACAAGAATGCAGCCTATTCTCACATATGGGTGACCTCCAAGCTAACCAGAATGGGATGGTGGGAGTGTAGGCAATTTAGGAGAATAAATTTTGTAATACTGTTTGGCCAAACTGTCCATCCCGTCTGGAAAAGTATCCAGACAATAGTGAGACGTGAAAGTATGAACCAAGGACCAAGTTTCTGAGTATCCAAATAACTCAAAAATTTAGGTAAAAGAGTTATGAGGAATTCAAAATAAGTAATAAAATGAAAATTATAATTAAGGACTTTAGAGGACATCATAGAATTTTGATAGATGCGACGTCCGAATTTGTGCATAGTTTTCCCTTCCCTTCCAGGAGGAACAGTGGCATAAACCTTGGAAGGATGGGACCTCTTTAAGGATGACTCCACAAGCAGGGATTGATGAGATAACTCTGAGTTGTCAAACCCTTTGCGATGGAGAGTTTTATACCTACAGTCCAATTTGCCTGGAACAGCTGGAATGGTATAAGGGGTCTCCAGGCATCTGGCAAAAGTCTGAGACAAAAGCTTGTGAAGAGGAAGCTTAAGTGACTCTGCTGGAGGTTGAGGAAGATGCATGACTTCGAGATACTCCTTAGAATATTTGGAACCGGCATCTAATTGAAGGTCCAAGTCAACAGCCATCTGACGAAGAAAAGATGAAAAAGATAGCTGATCCACCAATGCTTTGCCTTGAGAAGGACTTGAGGTTGTCGAGGCAGTCTGGGTCAAAGATGAAGCTTCGGCAGGAAAAAAGGCATCAAAAGAACATGGAGACTTGGATGAAGCAATCGAAACCGATGCATCCTCGAGGTGTGGAAGTGGAGACCTCGATTGAGGAGTCAGCGGTCTAGTCAAAGTAGGAGTAGATCGAGGCTTAGTTGAAGAGGGACGTTCTTTAGAAGAAGAACTATGCCTCAATGAAGGCCTCGATTGTCGGTGAGAATGGTGCTTGGAAGCAGATCTCAAAGATCGAGGAGACTTCGCCTCGGAGACAGAAGCAGCCAATGCCACCAAAGAATGGATAGGACTGAAGGCTGTAGATTGAAGCTCCAGAGGCTTGGTGGAGGAACCTCGATGCACTCCCAAAGACTCTGCTCCTTGTATAGAGTGTGAGGATTCCTTCCGAGGCACTTGCAAAGATTCTGCTCCTTTCTTTACGTGCTTAGATGCCAGACCAGACACTTGCAGAGACTCTGCTCCCTGCAACGAGTGTGCAATCTCAGACTGAGGCAAAGGAAGTGGCTCGACCCTGCGGGAGTCTGCAGAATGTCCAGGCTGGATGAGAGGAAGAAGCTTCGGTCCCATATTAGTAAGGAACTGAATGAATTGCTTCTCCAACATGGTCTGGAAAGAAGCCAGCAAGGATGGATCCGCGTCTGAAACCGGACCACCTGCTTTGGCTGGAGGTTCCACCGAGGCAGTGTAAATGTGCTTTGACTTGGAAGTCTTAGGCACTTTAAGCACCACCGTTGGAACTTTCTGCTGAGCTATCTGACCTGAGGATACAGGGGAAGATACAGCAGACGTCGTCAAGGAGAGAGCCGCTGCAAACGATGAAGGTTTGATGAGGCTTGAGGTGAAAGCAGTAGGAGTCTCGGTCGAAGGTGAGGCCGAGGTCGCCTTTGAAGTCAAGGGATTGGAGGAAGAATCCATCCCGAAGAGCTTCTCCACCAAAAGACGATGATGTTTAAGGGCTCGAGGTTGAAGAGTAGCATAGCGCTCGCACAACTTCGGTTGATGATCCGGCCCAAGGCACTTGAGGCACCAACGGTGTGGGTCTGTGAAGAAAATTGCACGCTGGCACTGGCTACACTTCTTGAAGCCCATTGCTGGCCAGGACATAGGAGGAAAAACAGCCGCCACAAAATCAAAGCCCCTGGGCTGTGGCTGAGTGGCCTGCCCCAGCAGCCGAACGGAAGAAAATAATTTTATTTTTTTTTGAAAGAAATAAAAGAAAGAAAAAGAAAAAGACAGCAATTTGTGAAGAAAAAAACACAAACTGCGGTGTAGAGAAGGCACGAAGTAACAAAGTTAAACGCAGAGAGTCAAAGACGGACTTCTCGGCTCTGCGGAAAACTGAGAACTGAGGAGACGCGCCCTACGCTGGGCGGGAAGGCACTCGCGCATGCGCGGTACGGTCGACTCGAAACTTCTAGTTTCTTCAAGCAAGTCTATTTGCGAGCTTTCGCATCCAGGCTCCGCTGATGACGTCACCCATATGTGAGAATAGGCTGCCTGCTTGTCCTGGGATAAAGGATCTTTTGCCTGCATTTTTCACTTAACTTTGTGGGAAGGTCATTTTATCCTCAAGATGAATAAATAAAGCATTACTGAGTATTTCTAAAACAATGCCAGACATGTTTCAATAACAACTAAGTGCTAAAAAGATGCCCAAACTGATCAGATGACCACTGGAGGGATGAAGGCATGATCCCAACCTTACACCCCCAGTGACCACTGACTACCCCTCTCCCACCCCCCAAAGATGTGAAAGAAACAGTACATACCAGCCTGAATGACAGCTTCAGATGTTATGACCAGTCCTATCAGAGCAACAAGCAGGTTCATGGAGTAGCCTAGCAATCGATATAATGGACTATAGAGATGGGAACCTAGGCCCATATCCACTCTAACTAGTACACTTGTGGTAGAACATGTCAGCCCCTCAAAACCTACTGTACTTATCTGCAGGCATAAGGGCTACTGTTGTGGTACACAGTTGAGTATAGTAGGTTTTGGAGAACTCACCACACAATATAAAGAGGTCATGATGAGATGTGTAACTGGGGCCTTTTATGTAAATTCACTGCAGTACCTTCTAGGGTACCCACTGCTCTGCTAGGATGTCTATGTGGACAGTCTACTAAGAATGAAGACCCCTCCTACATCCCAATGGCTTGCTTGCATTTTTCTGTTGGATGTTATTTTTTTCAATAACAGTTCAAAAGATAGATGCATTGAGCAAAAAACACATCTAAGAAATGGTCATGTTCATTACTGGATTTTTGGACGTTTTCTGCAAAATAGATTTAGATGTCATATTGAAATTGCCACTTCGCGCTTCAAACAGACTGTCTGCTACACAAGTCTTTATTGGGTTGTGCATTTCCAGCAGCATTCACTTACTTGTATGTTGGTATTTTAACTTAAAAATATAAAGAAGCACTAAGGACTATCCAGATTCGGGAATGAAGATGACGCTTATTCTGGGACCCGAAATGGGCTGTGTTTCGGCATGAGAATGCCTGCCTCAGGTCCATTGAGACTGAAAAACCAATATGAGTTGCAAACAATGGTAAACCTTGAAATATCCAAAGCACTCAGAGATAAAATAATGCGCTGCTGTGCTTGAAAAAAATGCCAATCGCTATGGTGAAATCCTACCACAGTGATTGGTATTTTTCAAACACAGCTGCGTGTTATTTTATCTCTACGAATGCTTTGGATATTTCAAGGTTTACCATTGTTTGCAACTCATATTGGTTTTTCAGTCTCAATGGACCTGAGGCAGGCGTTTTCATGCCGAAACACAGCCCATTTCGGGTCCCAGAATAATCTTCATCTTAGTTCCCGAATCTGGATGATCCTTAGTGCTTTTTTTCATTTTTCTGTGTGTGCTGTACTTTGACCATTTCCTATAGCATTTCAACTTAGCCAGTTTTCCAATGCTAGAATAAGGCTGCTGTAGCCAGCACCTGTCCTCCTCTCCACCTCCCTGCTTCTTCCCCACCCCCTCCCCCCACTATCGTGTGCACGCGTTGCTTCCCTTCCCTGTACCTCTTTAACGTCTGCGGTGCAAGCAGCAATCCCAACCTACTGTTCGCACCCGTGTCGGCTCTTCTTCTGATGTCACTTCCCAGACCTGCGCCTAGGAAGTGGCGTCGGAGGAAGAGCAGATGCCGGTGCGAGCAGCAGGTTGGGTTTGCTGCTCGCACCATGGATGTTAAAGAGGTACAGGGAAAGGGACGAGGCGTGTGTGGCAGGAGAGGGCGGAGAAGAAGCAGATGGGGGGGGGGGGCGTAGAAGAGGGCAGGGGAGGGGCTCCACCGCCCGGGTGCCTCTCACCCTTGCTACGCTACTGCTTGCTTACTTTGTGTTAGAAAACATTTATTTTGGTTCTAAGAAAATAAAAGCCAGTCTAATGTCAGATGTTCCACTAGGGGTCAGTTGTGTATTGCAATATCATAAGAGATCTGGTGAGACGTGCAAAATTGTTCCATGTAACTGTACACACATTACTCTGTGCTGTACATTTTTCAAAATTAACTATATTTTCTAAATAATACTAGTATGTTTTATGTCTTTTCTCCTCCTTCTTCCTGAAGCCTCCCTTTATTTTCTTATTCTACAAGATTGGTTTAAAAACAGAGCTCACTCTTGAACAGAGTACAAGGTGAGGGGGGCTGGAACAGATACCTCTTTCCTTCTATTCCCAAAGTGGCACTCTGCTTAGACAATATACAATGAGCATTAATGATAAGAGTGATGACTGCAGCCCTCATCCCAGATAAGCCCAATCTTCCCCCATTCACTAATTGAGTAACATGAGCACACTATTGCAGTAGGAACTATTATTTTCCTGCCTTTACTTGTTACAGCAAAGACTATCTAAATTTCTCAATTTTCTTCCTTAGATGTAATTTAGATGAACTTGTATTCCACCCCCCTAAAAAATTATTTTGCAATATAATTTTCTCAGCCTAATTCTAAATACGAGTGCTAAAATCTGCACGCAGAAATAGGGCCCATGCCCAATTTAACTGAACAAGCCAATTAGCGCTAATTGAGTGTTAATAATCAATTATCAGTGCTAATTGGCATCAATTAAAATTTACATGCACACTTTTAGGTGCCAGGACCAAGCATAAATTTTATGTGTGGATCAAAAAATGGAATCACTGCTATGGAGGGATATGGGTAAATCGGGAGCATTTGTGGAATATCCGTGCAGTTTTATAGAATAAGGGAGATCCGCGCATAATTTAGGCATGAGAATTTGCACCAGGTTTTACTTGGTGTAAATCCTTGTGTCTAAAATTGGGCATGGATCCTGACACAAAGTGCTATTCTATAAATGACACACAACTTTGCGCACTGTTTACAGAACAGCGCGTAGTGCAAAAATTTATCAGCACCATATACAGAATCTAGCATCTATATATTGACAAGATGACCAAGGAATAAATAACACAGGTTATTATTGCCATGAGGATAATCCAACTAGCAGTTTAAAAGCCAAAGTCATGAATAATCCTGGTTTTTTTAAAATATAAAAACTGTATGAACATTTTCCCAAATCAACTCGCCAAAATGCAGTTTTGCCTTGTTTCCAGGATTTTCTGGGGTAATTTCTTTGCAACTCTTGAATCTGGGAATGGGTTGCTACCCTCTTCCATAGGTGTCAGCTCCTACAAGCTGCCAGTATCTGCAGCTGTGCGGCTCTTCCAAGCCAAGGCCTGCTCTGCTGACACAGCCACCAGCAAGTAAAGAAACTTGAAACCATCAGTAGCGATATACTCCCTGTTCAGGATCTGAGATTTGCAAAAAAATAATCCACTTCCCCCCTAAATCATCTGAGATTTCTTTCCAGCAACATGTTAATTGAAATTATATTTAAAAAAATGCTCTGTGCTGTACTGATCACATTGTACGGCAATAGCAGAAACATGAAGGAGTCCTTTTATTAAGTTGTGAAAAGTGCTAGTGTGTGCTTACTGTAGTTTAAAATGGCTCACCACGTGAAGTGCTCAGGTGCCCCACGCTGTCAAATAAGTGTGCACTAACCACAAACAAAAATTGTTTAAATTTTTGGTTGGGGGTGTTTGAAGACGGAGAGTAGGCATTCCTGCGTTAATCAGTCACTGCATCCACATTATTGTGTGCTAACTAGTGTAGGATTGCTGTGTGAGACCTTACCGCCTACAAAATAAGTCTCCGTAAGTGCTAATAGGCAACATTACCATGCGGCCATTATTTGAAGAAAAAAAGAAAATCGGCCATTTTAAGGCTGCAGTAAAAATGGTCTTAGCATGTGGGAAAAACTCACATAAATAGGTTTAACAGATGTCCGGATTTACACGGACCTGTCCCCTTTTTAGAGGGCATATCCGGGCATCCGGACAGCTTTTCAAAACCCAGCACTTTGTCTGGGTTTTGAAAAGCAGATCATATCGGCAGGGGCATCCGCACATGTGTGGATGCCCTTTCGACTGACGAGAACAGGCTGAGGGGGCGGGTCTAGGGGGGCGAGGCTGGGGCATGGCGTGTGTGTAACAGGGCGGGGATGGGTGGAACTGGGTGGGCATGTGGGCGGGTTTATGGATCTGGATTTTACGTAAGTAAAAATCGAGAAACCCTACACATAAGAGCATGCTAAAGTCACTTTTTACTGCAGCTTAGTAAAAGGAAACCCTAAGTTACCTTCTTTCAGGCACCAATGGTCAGTGAATAATGTGAAGCTTGGTACCTGTCCCGTATTTCTTTGTTATAGCTACACTTCAGAGCACAGGACAGTGGAAATAATTGGCCAAAAAGAACAGGGCCTGAACAACTTCTTGCTTCACACAGCATTAGCAGGTACAGAGCCTGAGAGAAGAGGAACAGAGATGTTCACTTTGACCCCATTTCAGGAGATTCAGTCTATTTACCTTTGCTGGTATCTTTGCAGGATGGTTTTCAAGGATCAGGCGCTTCAGATGAAGAATCCAAAGACGTTTATCTTGCTGTGATTTGGCCTATTACATTAGAGAAACAGACATTTACACTTTTGTGCTTACTCTTGAAATAATACACTACACGCTTCTGATAAGACAGCTGCTAGAAAACAGTTTTTAATAGGTAACACAGTCACAGAGTGATGCATATGTCTAAACAAGTCTCCTTGCTCAGTATTTCCATTTCCCTCTCTCTTCCATTTATTTTTCTTTTTGGCAGGTTTTTCTGTCTGTCTTTGGAAGCAATTATCAAACAATACAAAGCAGAGGGCTTTTTTTCATTTGGGACTCCTTTATTTTTTTTAATGATTTTTATGTGTTTTATTAAATTATTATTAGGTGGGAGGGTAGGGGTAGGGGAAAAATTGGTTGGTTATGTATATTTGAAAGTTAAATGTGCTTAATTTGACTTATTATATATGATATATTTATGTATTGCATTGTTGAAGATTGTAAAATCAATAAAGATTAAAAAAAAAAAAATTTATTGAATTTTCCAAAATACATAGGCTCACGAAGGCCGCAAAGTGAACATAACAGAATAATCACACGCAAATGACTACAAATATTCACAGTATACGGCTGTGAGCTAAAACAAGAAAGATGTACCCCATCTCTATCCCCTCCTACTTCATTTTATTTCTAAGAGACATTTATTAAGAAATTTTTGTCAGGCTACAAATCCCAAAACAGAGAATCAAACATGAAAATCACCAGAACACAAAACTCCAACATAAATATGAATCATAGAGCCCAACATGAAGTAGCCAGAGTAACCGCACACCTATATCTTCCAGCACATGAATGTTCGGAAGTCTATGTGGTACTAACTAACAATACCAAACAAGAATACACATAAACTCGTTACTTACTGTAGCCCCTGTCTACCCCCCCAATAATCCACACAAGTCCCAAATCCTGTCCCCACCCCCTTATTCCAGCCCTAAACTCACTAATCCATACCCCCCCCCAACCTGGCTCACCACCCAACTCCCCTAGTACCCCCCCTCCCTTCTCTTCCCGACATATCTCTCCTCCTTTATGAATGTGCATGGTTATATTTCTCTTATGCAGGGATAGGGAAGAAACACTGGTGCTGTATTAGAAGAAATGTATTTCTTACATTTTAATTAATTTTCTGAAAAGCTGGAATTATAGCTTTAAATTTCTTTAATGAACTCACCTCCTATATGGAAACTCACCCACAGAATACTGTGGAGAAAACAATCCCATTCATCAGTCCTCCACTGGCATATCAAATCACCCAGGGGAAGAGCAAAAGCATGGTGAAACAGTAGCTTTTTAATATAATATATTATATTGCAAAAAGCTACTGGAGGTTGTCTAAGTAGTTTACATTCAGGTACTCAAGCATTTTTCCATATTTATCCCAGGATCACAACTCTAACAACTAGGCCACTCCTTCCTTTCTTAGAACTTGTCTTTCCTGGGCACATTCTCTGTTCCACGCTATTAGGGGTTTTGAAAATGAGAAGAGAAGCAGTTTAACCCTCCTTCCCCAAAGTGTGTTTACAAAGCCACAAAATTCTCAAGAAAACCAGAACATAGTAATATAAGAATAGACATAGTGGATCAGACCAATGGTCCATCTAGTCCAGTATCTTGTTTCCACAGTGGCCAATCTAGGTTACAAGTACCTAGCAAAAACCCAAACGGAATCAACATTCCATGCTACTGATCCCAGGGCAAGCATTGGCTTCTCCCATGTCTGTCTTAATAAAGGAACTTGACCAAGTTTCAAGTTTATTGAAATTTTGATTTGAACGCAATATCAAGTATTTTCAATGTGTATAACAATGATAATTTGGGGGGACAAATAAAACCATTTAAAAAACAATAAACATACAATCATATCCATAGTGAATTGGAGATACATAAGGAAGGCAGGGTACAATTGTTAAATAAAAAAAAAAGAAAAACATTGAGGGAAGAACAGCATCAGGAAGGGTATTAAAACATTTTTTTAGGTAAGATTTGATCTCATTCACATTAACCGGTTACCTCTCCTTTGGCAACATGTTCTAGAGCTTAACTCTGAATGAAAAAATATTTCCTCCTATTGGGTTTAAAAGTATTTCCCTGTTACTTCATCGAGTTCTCCTAATCTTTGTAATTTATGATGGAGTAAAAAATCAGTTCACTTGCACTCATTCTATACCACCCAGGATTTTGCAGACTTCAATCATATCTCCCTTCAGCCGTCTCTTTTCCAACCAGAAGAGCCCTAACCTCTTTAGTCTTTCCTCATATGAGAGGAGTTCCAGCCCCTTTATCATCTTGGTCACTCTTCTTTGAACCTTTTCTAATTCAGATATATGTTTTTTGAAATGCTGTTACCAGAATTGAACACAATACTCAAAGCGAGGTCACATCATGGAGTAATACAGAGGCATTATAATATTCTTAGTCTTATTTACCAGCTCTTTTCTAATAATTCTTAGCATCTTGTTTATTTTTTTGGTCGTCACCACACATTGGGTGGAAGGATTCAGCATTGTTTACGATGGCACCTAGATGTTTGTCTTGGATGCTGACTCCTAACTATGATTTAGATTATTCTTCCTAATGTGCATCATTCTGCATTTATTGACATAAAATTTCATCTGCCATTTGGATGCCCAGTCTTCCAATTTCCTAAGGTCTGCTTGCATTTTTCACAGTCCGCATGCATTTTAATAACTTTGAACAGTCTAGGCCCCCTTTCACAAAGGCGCATTAGCCGTTTTAGCGCACGCTAAATGCTAAGGCATCCATAGACTTATAACGGGCGCGTTAGCGTTTAGTGTGCGCTAAAACGGCTAACGCGCCTTTGTAAAAGGGGGCCTTAGAGTCATCTGCAAATTTAATCATCTCAACTCACCATTTTAATTTCCATATGATTTATAAATATGATAAATAGCAACAATCCCAGTACAGATCCTTGCAGCACTCCAAATATTTACCCTCCTCTATTGAGAAAAAATGGTCATTTAACCTTACCCTCTGTTTTCTGTCCAATAACGTAGTAAATGGCAGCAGATAAAGACCAATATGGTCTATCCAGTCTGCCCAAAAAGGTGGCCAGAGCTGTATATACCTCTCTGTGCAGGTGGCACTCCTCTGTTTGTGTGAAGGTCATTTAAGAGCAAGGTGTTTCCATACCTGCACCGTGTGCTGTAGCTTGGGATTCTTGTAATGAAAGACACTAAAGCTCAGAGGCTCCTTTGGTATTACTTCTACTAGCATGAGATTGCAACACTGAGAGAAAAAAAAGAGAGAGAGAAAAAAAACGTGTGGATGAATTGGCTCTACTTCTTAGACAAAGCAGAGAGAATTCTGCAAGTTCTGCTGCACTGGGAAGGGCGACACATACCAGAATGTGGGCTTTGTAGGTAAAGGTCTCGTCCCTTTTCTTTGTGATAAGGAGCAGCCTATCAAACAGAAACAAAGTGCGCTCATTTTTGACTCGCTGAAACCGGAATGTGCCCTCCAGAACCAGTTCCCCATAACTTGTCAGGTCTGGTCCTTTCCAGTTGGTGAGTAAACTCTGGATCTCCTGATAAAAGAGAAGCCAAAACCAAAAAAGCAACCAAATACATTAAAGGTACAACCTGAGTGGTGATATCTGTAGCAGAACCACCAAGAGTAAGAACATATGCTTATTTTTGTCCTGAGATACACTGCCGAGTGCTGCACGTACATTACAGGAAGAGATGCAGAGTTATTCTTCTACACTCTACTCTGACAAAAGCTCCCTAGCTGACTTCTAGCATGGCTTTGAAAATGGCATGGAATTATACACTACGGGCAATCAGGCTGTCAACTGTAGGCACAATAATGCTCTGTTTCGTGAGAGGTTTACACTATCCCGGCAAGATATCCCTACATGGAGAACATCTCATGAAACAAGAGCGATAGTACTATCCTGGCAAGATATTCCTGGAGAACCTTTCATGAAACAAGAGCATTAACATTACCCCAGCAAGATATCTGTTCATGGAAAATCTCTCACAAAACAAGAGCATTAACATTATCCTGGCAAGATATCCCCAGCCCCAAATGCTCATGAAAATGACACACCTTCATTTACAAATAAACAGAAATCAGCAAGATGTATTTTGGATGTAGTTCGTATTCACATTCATAAATCTGATGATTTATATTGTACTATGTAACTACGAGTGTTGCCTAATTTGCCAATTTGAATTGATTCACTTCGGTGAATCGATTTGTTTTCTAAAAAAATAGTGGTGGCCGTCCAACAGAGGCAGCCTTCTGAACATGCTGCTCCTGGCCTGCCCCACTGGGACCTTTCCTTTGCCACGTCACTGATGATGCCACTGATGAATCAGGAGAGGGAAGCCCTGGTGGGGCAGGACGCGAGCAGCTTGTTCACCGTGCTGCCTCTATTTGCAGGCCACTGCTGTTGCTACTTTAGGAGGCTCAAAAGGTGTGTGTGTGTGTGGGGGGGGGGTGGTAGAGAGGTGCTGCTGTACAGGGAGTTGAATGTAAAGCTGCTGCTCAGGGGGATGGATGGGAGGGATGAAAACCTGCTTCACAGGTGGATAGGAGGGAGGAAATCTGCTGCATAGGGGTTAGGAGGGATGGAAAGCTGCTGCATAGGAGGATAAGAGGGATGGAAAGCTGCTGCATAGGGGGATAGAAGGCTGCTGCACATGGGGGGATAGAAGGCTGCTGCACATGGGGGGATAGGAGGGATGGAAGGTTGCTGCTCATGGGGAATGGGACGGAGGGATGAAAACCTACTGCTCAGGGAGATGGGAGGGAGAGAAAGTGGCACCTACCACATACCATTCAAAGTTAGGTACCATTTGTGGAATTGCACCTAGTGGCGCCTAAATCGAGTTAGGATTTCTGAGATACAGGTGCCCTGTAGACTAGTGCTGGGCTCCCCAATTCTCCAAGGACCCTTGTAACTGTTTCTCTTAAGGGTCAATTTTTTTTTCACTTCACTTCTTTCTTCCTCTGGATTAGAACACTGGAAGGGCAGCTTTTTCCTTTTTTTTTTTCATTTCCATAAAGTTGGGCATCTCTGATAGTCACAACTCCTGCCAAGTTGTTCATTCACACTGAGCTCAGATCAAGGACCTTTTTCCCCTTGAAAGACTGTCCAATTTACTATTACTGAGTGAGGATACTTTCCAATCTATTGCTCTTTCACAAACAGCTACTGAAAAAAGTACCACCACAGAAACTATACTGTGTGGCCCTTTGAATCCACTGCAAAATTCAAAGACAGAAGCTTTGCTGGTTTCCTCTCCAGCTCTTTTTTTTTAGCCTGTAATAGGGGAAACTGATCTATCACTCAGCAACTAACCCTTTTAACCAGAATGTTTTCAGGCTTTTCTGATCAACACAGTGGAATATACCACTGCGACTCTTTCTAGAGGTGAGTGCCTGAGAAAATGGTTCAGTCCATTCACTGTCTTGTTAAGCACAATATGTACTTTGCTGGGAACAGCAGCGTAGCCAAGATTGGGCCTCGGGTGAAAAAGTTGAGATGGTGCCCCTTCCTATAACACCGTCACTCCCAAGGTAGTGGAGATTGAGGGAGGAAGCACATTTCCTAGAGCTGACATATTACAATGAATACATTCAGAAAAAAAAAACAACTCTTTTTTTCTAACTTTGCTGGTTGAGCATTGCTTTGGTCCAAGCATCTCTTCTGCTTTTATCTTAATTTTCTTCTAGGCCTTCCATCATTTTGCCATTTCTCTATGTCCACCATCTAACTTTCTTATGTGTCTCTATTCATCCAGTTCAGTCTCCCTTCTGTGTCCCTTTCCCTGTTCCCTCCAGAGCCAACATCTCTTTTGTGTCCCTGTCCCTTCTCATGTCATGCTTCTCTTCCTCCTGTGCCCCCTTGATCCCATCTACCTACTTACCCACTCACCTTCTATAGTCTGGCATCTCTCTCCTTTCCCTTCCCTCCCTCCCTCCAATTGTATCAACGTCTGTCCCCAGTCTATCCTCTCTTCCTTCTGCTCCCCCCCCCCCAAGTCTAGCATCCGCTCCCCTCTTCCTCATCTCTCTTTATTTCCTTCAGCCTCCCCCACCCCAGGTCTAGCATTTCTCTCCCTTTCTTCTTTGATCCAGGCTCTCCTCACCCCCATGTGCCTGGGTCTGGATTCTCCTCCCCCACTTCATGCACCTGTGTGGTTCTGGCATCTGCCTACCTCCATTCCCCCTGGTCCTCCAAATGCTGGCAAGTGATACCTAAGTCAAACTGCTCAGTTTCTGCTGTAGTTCTTAAAACCCTATAACCGGGACTAAAATGCCAACTAGGGAGGCTTAGCTTCTGAGGATATGTGAAGGAAAGTATGCTTGTGACTCTTAATGGCTATGAAGGGCAGGGAACTGTGAAAGGCAGTATGCTGACTGGCTGTATGTGTTATAACGTGGGTGTGACAGCATTTTGAGGGATGGAATATATGAACTAAATGTGACAGTGTGACTAAAGAGTGTGAAAGAACTAAATTTAACTTGTGTGAAGAAAGGGGGGGGGGTTAACTGAAGAGAAAAAAATGATGAAAATAAAAACAAGCACAAAGAAGGTGATAATGAAAGAAAAGGGAAGAGGCAGAAATAGATGAATTAAGAATATACAGTACTGATTATTTGTCAAGTGTTCACATATGCTTTAGCAATATTTTTCCTGTACTCATTCTTTGGTCTGCCTTCAAATTAAGATTTATTTAAATAATGATTTGGGGATTGGGGGGGGGGGGGGTTGGGGGTTTGCAGATGGATGCTAGATAATCAGGATGACAAATTGACTCATGGAGTGACAAGGAGCTGGTACGAGTGCTGGGACAAGACAGAGGAGAGGAATTCAGACCCAAAGGAAATAAGTAATGATAAGATTAACAGAAAGCGGAAACCAGAAAGGCAGTGAAGAAAAAGAGGTGACGGGGGAGGATAAAGTCAGAAGAATAGGAGGGGAGAAATTAAACAGAAAGAAGGAAATGACCTTGCCATTAACAAATGAGACACAAAAGCAATAATTTATTTTTATCCTTCCCCTCCCAATTTTGAATTTTTCTTCCCATTTCATGTGCTTTTAAATGTTGTTAACTTGGGCACACCAGATTGCTAGCTCTGTTTAGGTTGTTTAAATTCAAGCCTTGATCAATGCCTCTCATTGAGATGGAGGGGGATCACTACTGATCTGTTAACACTGAAGTAAGAATTTGCCACATAGTCTGTACTCAAGAACAGCATAGTGCAGGGATCTCAAAGTCCCTCCTTGAAGGTCGTAATCCAGTCGGGTTTTCAGGATTTCCCCAATGAATATGCATGAGATCTACGTGCACGCACTGCTTTCAATGCATATTCATTGGGGAAATCCTGAAAACCCGACTGGATTGCGGCCCTCAAGGAAGGACTTTGAGACCCCTGGCATAGTGATTGGAGTAAAGGGCTGAGAACTACAAAGCCAGGGTTCAAATCTAATGTCAGGCAAGTCATTCCTTTCTCCATTGCCTCAGGTCCAAACCTAGCAGCTAAGGTAAAATTATGTTCTTACCTGTTAATTTTCTTTCCTTTAGAAGCAGCAGATGAATCCAGAGACCAATGGGATAGCTCACATCTATCAGCAGGTGGAAATAGAGAAACTGATTAACAGGTGTACTTATTTGCTGGCACTCCTCCTGTCTCATCAGAATAGCTCCTTGCCCAAGCACATTTAACCATCAATAGGTATAGCATGTAAAAAACTTCTTTCCCAGAACATATCGCAAACAGCAATGATACAGAATACAATCATTAAGAACACCCAATCACTAAACGTCGCATACGAAACAACCGACAACCAAATACCAGAAAGGGTGGGGCTCTGGATTCATCTGCTGCTTCTAAAGGAAAGAAAATTAACAGGTAAGAACATAATTTTACCTTCCTTAGCAAAGCAGCAGATGAATCCAGAGACCAATGGGATGTAGCAAAGCAATCCTTAATCTGGGTGGGAAGCAAACGCCGCCTTCGCAACGACCGAAGCATTAAAAAAACCCTATCGCATGTGCCCGCACATCCATGCAGAGACGCGGAGAGAAGGTACTCTCGGAAGACCAGTTAGCCGTGAGACAAATCTCCTCCAAGGCAAAAAACCTCTGGGCCGAGCCCAAGAAGCAGCCATCGCTCCAGCAGAATGGTCATGAAGTTCAATCGCCACCCGCTCCCCCGCCAGTAGGCAAGCATAAAGAATGTCCTCCTGGACCTAATGAGCGAAGTAGGCATCGGATACCGCCATACGCCTGAGGCGTCCCTTGAAGAATATCAAAAGGAGATATAAACAACTAACAGTTGATAGAACCGAGCTCGCGGAGAACTCGACATACGTATCAAAAAATTGTAGTGAATAAAAGCACTACTCCCAATATCCCCTCCCAGGAAGAAGGAAGGAAAAAGCGAGCCTGACGGAAAAGAAAAGATGACACCCTCCTAGAAAGAAATAGTGGTACCAGCCGAACTGATACCCCATATTTTGGAAATCCGACATAGGAATACCCGTTGAACCAGTCCTGCCACATAGAAGATTGCAGAGCTGAAGCCATGGCCACAAGAACACCCTGCTCCACGGCACAGCCCTTTGGAATCCCCAAAGGACAAGGAGGAAATAAAGCCTTCGGTAAACTGCGAAGACATACGTGAGGAATGTACTCCAAATCTTGCTCTTCATGAGGTGCCTGAACATACCGCACTCTGTTTAGGGACTGAACTACATAAAGCTGAGAAGGAAACGAAGAGCAACCTACCCAGTCCTTGTAACTAGCCAAGAAAGGCTCCAGAAGCGGAAGGGAATTGAACGCTAAGCCCTTGGCAATACACTTGTGTTAAAAAAGGAACTCTGGAGTGGTTCAAACGTGAAGAAGCGCCCAAGAAAGGCAAAAACCGTCCAACAGGAAGCAGAAGCCACAGGAGAAGTCCGTAGCACCTGGATAAGAGAAGAAACAACCATCTTCGCATAACCCGTACACGTCAGCCAAGCTTCACCAAAAAACTAGGTTGTAATACTAAAGTAGTACAATATCCATGTGGATCGGACCCTAGGCGGGCAAAGCCGGAGACGCCAGGAAACTTCCCAGTCCAGCTGTCGAAAGACTCATCAAATCCGCATAGTAACGATGGCGCCGCCAATCCAGAGATTCTACAAATACTGTGCCCAGAAAGCGAGCTCGAAATGGCAAAACCAAGCCATCATCAGCCAGCGGAAAACACTGAAAAAGAGGAGGCAGAGGCGAGAAAGGAGCCATGGAGCCACCCCCTGGGCCTGCTGAAGAAGCTAGGAAGCTTAGAATTGAGAGACGAGGCCATGAGGTCTAGGACAAGGAGATCTCACGTCCAGAAAAAGCGCTAGAACGCCTGAGCCACAACACTCAACATCCAGGATGGAGAAGATCACACTATTACCCACATGCACACTTTCCAGAGCGTACACAGCGCTGTACACTGGAACCTACAAGAAAATGGGCCATGCTCAGATTCCGCGGAGAGAAAGTCTATCCAAACCCTGCCAACAGAAGATGAAGATGAAAGCCCCCCCATTGAAGCAGACCAACTTCACCTGCCAACTGAGGACAACACCTACTGCCTAAGCTGTAGAGAAATACCCCCATCCTAATACTGACCAAATGATCGGCGGTCATGAGCTAGTCCAGCAAAGACCGAGGCATGCCTTGAAAAGCGAAATCGCTCTGAGCCACCAAACATATAGAGCGGTGCAGGGGGAGCCTACCAAACATTTGGAGTCCTGAGATACCGGGAACTACTGGAACAACAGCGACTGCTGTAGCGGAAGAAGGGGAAAGCAAGCCGAAGTTCCCAGTGGAGTCAGGAATATGGATCCCAGAAACTGTACAGAATCCCATACTCTTAGTCATGGTAAGCGAAGAAGAAGACCAATCTGAGACCGAGACCCCACGCCCAAGTCTCCGGAAAGAAACACATGTCACTCCTATATGAATAAAAACATCACCCCGTTATACCTATAAATAGTACAGGAGAAAAAAAGCGCTGTGCAAATTCGAAGATGCACATGTAAAGAAATGAGGGAAAGATACCACCCTTTTCATGACAGTCAAATGGCCCGACTGGAAGTCGTCCGAATCAAGTAGGCGGTCAAGAAAAAAAAATTAGATGAATCGCCTGGCATCGCCAAAACGGAACCACCGCCCACATCACCTAAAATGTTCGCGAAGCCTTGGGTAGGTGAAATGGCATGTGCCAAAACCGAAAGCGCCGCTCCAAGAGAGGCAGGCATACCAAGTGCCCATTTGGAGTCCATAGAGAAAATGTAAATATATTCCCAGGTTGTATGCAGAAATGTGTAACCCCGAGAAACTAATTCAGCAGAACCGGATTTAGCCTGCCCAATGCCCCCATCTCGGGCACCATGCAGGAAGTGGAAAAACGTCCCTTAGTTCCCGAAGAACTGCAAGAACTGCCCCGAGGACCAGGAACACTGAAAAGGGAAACACAAAACAGAGAGACTCCAAGAACGCACTGGAAACCTGAGGAGGATGCAAAGATGCAAGCATCATGAAAAATCTACACCCCCCCCTGACCTGACAGTACCGCGTCTTCTCCCTCATGAGAAAGCCTGAAGAGACATTGGAAGAAGTCAAGATCTCCTCAGAATGAAGCGCAGAAGGTCAGGGAATGTCAGGATGAGACTGCCGGATCTGCAAGAAGAGTCTCCTAGGAAAAATCAAGTGTCACCCTGTAAAGAGGAATATACTGGAAACCATGAAAACAGTCCTAACACCATGCAACATGAGCTAAATACGTATGTCCGTTAAAGAGAAAAACGCACTAGACTCAATCAAGAGGCTGCATCTACCGCCCCATGGACAACAACAGCATCCTTATAGGTATCAGACAAAGCTCACATCGCTAATGAGAGCTTCAGGGATGAGGCTATCAGCCACAGAGCGCGCGTCCTCCGCGGGTTTGATAGAATAGTTAACCGGCTCCTGGTTAAAAGGAGGTCTTGTCTGGTCGGGGGGCCTATCTAGTATGTGCCATGAGAAAATGGTGACAGAAGAAACCAGCATGATAAGCATGGAAATCCGCAGTCCAGGCCCCCTCAGAAAGAGTGCCCTTAGGAAAAGTAGACAGACCCGGATGTCTGAAAGATAAGACACCCATTCCCAAAGAAAAAACGGGAGGGAATATTCAAACTGACATATAGCCCTGGTGTCCCCTACTGAGAGTCACTGCAAGGTGAAATGAACCCTCAAACAACCTGGAAAAACAGGGTGTACAGCCCCCTACGGCAGGAGAAGATGGTAGCCTCATAAGACTGCATAGAAGCCAGTAAAACACAGGACCTTGCATCACTCCTGAAATAAGAAAACCTAGCCCTGCCCGTAGGAAAAGGCAAGGCACCACCCGGCTACCACACTCCAGCCTTAGGTAGCATCTCACCAGGAAAACCTAATACGGTAGGATAAAAAGTCATTTCCATAGCGCTAGCAGACCCCCACCGCGCAGCCCGAAGGTGCAAGGAAGAGGAAAGCAGACAAACTGCCTAAGCACCAGACAGGTACCCCGGGAGAGAGGAGGAGAGATCCGAACTCAGATCCGGATATCCCTCCGTTGCTGACCTCCGTCAGTGAAAATCTGACTGCTGCCGGTCCAGTGCAGGAACAAGCTGCAACCCAGGAGCCAAGCACACCTTGTCACCCCCCTCTCCATCGTCCTTTGGCCAGTCAGGACGGCTCCCATGCCCGAAAAAAAACATATAGGCCCAAACAACAGCCTCGGGAGAGAGTCTATGGCCACAGTACTGGTAACTGAAACTCGCAGAAGCGGCCATGTCCAGCAATCGGGAGCTCGCAGAAAGCGCAGCGAGAGGAGAGATGTCATAACAGACAACAAAGACGCCACGGTGCTTCCGCCAGCGTCGGAGCACAAGCGCGGGCGTCCGGGCCTCCGGGCCTCCGAAAGGCACCGGCTCCATAAACAGTCACCCGCAGTGCAATTAAACACAGCTGCAGGATACTCCGTGCAAACAGCAGTCTCAGTGACCAGGCCATAACAATCAGGATACTTCCCCGCCCACGCAAGAAGACAAGCTCGCACCCCCTCACGCGGGAAGGCACCGGCCCCATTTTTTTTTTTTTTTTTTTAACTGAGCCCAAAAAATTTTCAAAATTAACTAGATTGCATATACAAACGTACATTCTCTAGCAACAGCAGGGAGCCCTCCATCGAACAAGTCCAGTTACATTGAAATTTAACAAAGCGGAGCCTCTGAGAAATAAATCATCCCATGATTGAGCCACTTGACCGCACCACTGCAGTTTTCACAAATCACCAAACATAAGATCACCAACAAAACCCGCAGCTCTAAGACAACGTCGAAAAACTAACACACCCAGCTCCAACATTACCAGAAATATAACCCACCGATGTAACATAAAAAGAAATACTCACAACCTGGTGGACAGGGCTTGCAGAGCTGGTAGACCCTGGCTGAGCCCAAAGACAGGGCAGAATCATACATAGCAAATGCGGTCTCTTTTTTTTTTTTAAAAGGGAAAGAAGAAAAAAATTAGAGACCAAGTTAAACCCTCTATCATTGGAGGGAGGGTGAGGCAGGGACAAGGGGGGGCCCAAGTGTAACCTCTAAAGCCGGCACCGTTTAGCCGGACACCCCTGTCTCACTGAAGAGAAAAATCTCAACAGGAGAAACAGAATGGCAGTCTCACTGAAGAGAAATCCTCAACAGGAGGTAATAAAGTTCCAGTCACAGCCAGAATCCAGGAGCTAGTTGAATAGCGACTTCAACCTGCTGGGAGATAGAGAATACTGATGAGACAGGAGGAGTGCCAGCAAATAAGTACACCTGTTAATCAGTTTCTCTATCTCCACCTGCTGATAGATGTGAGCTATCCCATTGGTCTCTGGATTCATCTGCTGCTTTGCTAAGGAATGCACTATTTATTTAGTTAGTTTTTCAGTTTTCTATACCATTCTTCCAGGGGAGCTCAGAGGGGTTTGCATGAATTTATTCAGGTACTCAAGCATTTTTCCCTGTCTGTCCTGGTGGGCTCATACTCTATCTAATGTACCTGGGGCAATGGGGGATTAAGTGACTTGCCCAGGGTCACAAGGAGCAGTGCATGATTTGAACCCACAACTTCAGGGTGCTGAGGCTGTAGCTCTAACCACTACACCACTCTAGAAATCATAATGTAGTAAAAGTAAGCCAAGTATAGGACAATCAAACCATTGTGACATCACTGATGAGGATGGCTCTCAGGCATTGGTAGAATGAGGCATTATGACATCACAATACCAACTCTGGTTACCAGAGACAGAAACTTGTCACACTATTTATGTATTCAATTTTCTATACTGTTCTCCCAGGGGAGCTCAGAACAGTTTACATGAATTTATTCAGGTACTCAAGCATTTTTCCCTGTCTGGCCCGGTGGGCTCACAATCTATGTAATGTACCTGGAGCAATAGAGGGATTAAGTGATCTGCCCAGGGTCACAAGGAGCAGCGTGGGCTTGAACCCACAACCTCAGGGTGCTGAGGCTGTAGTTTTAATCACTGCGTCACACTCTCTAGAGCAGGGGTAGGGAACTCCGGTCCTCGAGAGCCATATTCCAGTTGGGTTTTCAGGATTTCCCCAATGAATATGCATTGAAAGCAGTGCATGCAAATAGATCTCATTCATATTCATTGGGGAAATCCTGAAAACCCGACTGGAATACGGCTCTCGAGGACCGGAGTTCCCTACCCCTGCTCTAGAGTCATGTGCTTACAGGAGTAGGCTAATGGTTAGGGTAGTGGCCTGAGAACCAGGAGAAATAGGGCTAGATTTTCACTGTAGCTCCTTGTGACTCTGGGCAAGTCACTTAACCCTCCATTGCTCCAGGTACAAAATAAGTACCTGAATATAATATATAAACTTCTTTGATTGTAACCACAGAAAGGTGGTGTATCAAATCCCATCCCATTTCCCTTTTCTTTCTAACATAAGCATGATGCACAATTTTTATTTGCCAAGACAGTAAACAAATTATATGCAAACAGGACACACACATGCACAAGATTCTTCCCTAAGAGTAGCTGGTGCTGTGCATATTTGAGCAGAAAAAATAAACTGGTACAGATCTGTGCATGTACTGGAATGCTATTCTGAATACACAGTTTTTGTGATGTTGATATTTATGTGCAGATTCCAGCACACACAATTTTTTCTCTTGTGCTCAGATCTGTGCTCGCAATTGCATCGTCCCTTTACTCCAAAGCATCACTCCCCCTCCCCTCTTCTCTTCTTTTCACCCTTGCTCTTCATGGAGGCCACAAAGAAAGCCGAGAGGTCCTGTATGCTTGCGGAAAAAAAGAAAAAGTGGCATTCTTAAGCAAGCAAAACCTTCTATGCCTCCTCAGATATGGCATTAAAACCTTGGTGGTGTACTCAGCTTTACAGTCCTCTGCGCAGTTCACTGCATTGGGTGGAAGAGCTAATAGCCTCATGATCATCGATTTTAACATGCTGGGTGCTGGTATCTAACCAAACGCTTTGTGCAGTTAGCTTTTGCGCAACCCTCTTTCCATCTCGTGTGCCCACAAAATAGTGGGCAGACATCATGCTAACCCACGCTAATGTCTCTGCACTTTTGCTGTATCAGCTTCTTAGATTGTAAGCACTCCATGCTTACACAACCATACATGCCTTCTTGTCAGCACGCATACTTTAAAAGGTGCAATCCCTAGGACAGCGGTTCCCAAACCTGGTCCTGGGGGCACCCCAGCCAGTCAGATTTTCAGGAAATTCACAATGAATATTCAAATGAGAGATTTGCATACAGTGGAGGCAGTGCATGTAAATCTCTCTCATGAATTCATTGTCGATATCCTGAAAACCTGACTGGCTGGGGTGCTCCGGTGATCAGGTTTGGGACCCACTGCCTGCCCTATGGCAATTTTATAAAGTCTTTATATGTGACAAAATATCTTTATAAAATTACCCATAAATGTATAGTCTCTGATGAGCTGCATTGGTCCTACTGCGTTTGCAATTCCTTTAGTCGCAACAATGTAAGAATTGTCCCAAAATTTTGATGCTTGAGCGTTTCAGACCACACAGTTCTCATCTCAAATATGTGCCCGGTTCCCAGTTTTGGATTATTCCTTTCCATACAAGATACCACAACAAGCAAAGAATCATAAGTAGCTGACGAACGCAGTAAATAAGTTAAAAATAAGTGAAAGGTACAGAAAAAAAAATGATCCAGTAAACTGAATTTCAAAGAATTTAAGGAAAGAATCTATGGCTGCAAACTTAGAGAACCCACCTGCAGCCGAATCGCATGTTCATGTTTCCGCTTCATGTCGTTAATGTGCCACGCCACTCTCTGCATTGTGTCAATGGCATCCAATACTACATCGTAACCTTCAGTGTCCTTGTCAAGGTGATTTGCTATTTCCTGATAAGAGGAGATCAATAGAGAAGCATTTCCAAGCTTTACTTTTCAACTCAATGCAATATTGACAAGGCCATTACTGAACCTCAGGTGCTCTGGGGTTGGAATCATAAAGAGATCAATCCATCCCAGACAGAGATTATGAGAAACTCAACAAATATTGTGTTCAGAGTGGAAAACCACATTTCCCAGAATTAGGACTTCAAAGAAACAGCAGTAGACACAGACAGACTTTGGCCACCACTGTTCCAAGTTTTCATAATTATTGCAAACATGCAGTCCCTCTCTTCTTGCCCAAAACACAAGCAGTATCATAAGCAGCCCTTGTGAAATCCAACAAGGATAAAGTGGACAACTTAAATTAATTTTATTGCATTTGGCTTTCATTTGTGACCTGCAGCTCTCCTGAGCTATCTTGTTTTGCCTCACGTACACTTTACAAGAGAATCCTAGTCCCGTGCCCAATACAACCCCAAACAAACAAGCTAAGATGGCTTTCAAAATTCAAAGCCCACCTCCTCAACCACCCTTCCTGCCCTTAGTGTCAGTATATCAGTACTTCTCAACCCTCTCCTGACACATTTTCATGAAATACATGTGTATATAACGGGTCTTCAGTATATTCAAACCCATTTCATGCATATTCCTTCTGGTAACCTGAAAACTCTACTGGCTAAGTGTGCCTCTAGCAGAGGGTTAAAGGGAATGGGAATGGGATTGGGACTTATATACTGCCTTTTTGTAGTTTTACAACCACACTCAAAGTGGTTTACATACAGGTATTTCAAGCATTTTCCCTACTTGTCCTGGTGGGCTCACAATCTATCTAATGCAGGGGTGTCAAAGTCCCTCCTCGAGGGCCACAATCTAGTTGTGTTTTCAGGATTTCTCCAATGAATATGCATGAGATCTATTAGCATACAATGAAAGCAGTGCATGCTAATAGATCTCATGCATATTCATTGGGGGAATCCTGAAAACCCGACTGGATTGCGGCCCTCGAGGAGGGACTTTGACACCCCTGATCTAATGTAAAAAACATTGCTTTAAAAAACTTTTCTGCCTGTGATATATAGTACTATCTGGACCATAAACATCTGAAAAACTCTTCCTGCTTAATATGAATACATGGATCCAATTTTAGTGATTAGCACCATGTTACAGTTTCCCTCAGGGATGGATATTCAAAAAGCACTCATATGTTCAGAGCTGCACCTAGCACATAAATGTTTTTTAAAATATCTAATCTCATTAGCCCCCCCTTTTACAAAGCTGCAAAAGCGTTTTTTTTTTTGTTTGTTTTTTAGCACAGGCCGGTGTGCTGAATGCTCTGCGCTGCTCCCAACGCTCATAGAGTTCTATGAGCATTGGGAGCAGCGCAGAGCATTCAGTGCACTGGCCTGTGCTAAAAACCGCTATTGTGGTTTTGTAAAAAGGGGGGGGGGGCGGTATATGTTTGAAATGTACATAAAGAAAAAGAGGCATTCTGGGGGGTCTTCCAAAGTCAGCACACTTCTTGTATGCTTAGTTTATACATACAGTAGTCAATAGTCTAAAGGATTTAACTGGACAGCAGAAGCTACTGCCCGATTAAACCCCACTGATTTGGCCAGGTAGTGCCGCTGAATATTGCTACTAATCAGCCATTCTCGGGTGGTCCGGGGGTGGAGGTTGGGTGGACCTGCAACTTAAGTTAGTGGTGTTGTTTGGTAAGTAGATGAAGTTAGGTCAGCAAATCAGCTGTCTTAATTTTATCTGTCAAATTAACTGGGCACAGGTCTGAATATCAGACCTGGATAACTTCCAGGTGATCACATGTATCTGGATATTCAATGCCGGAACTTACGTATTGAATATCAGGAATTAGTTCAGCCCATGGTTGTGAGTGGCTTACACATCGCTTACAGTTTCAGGCTATCATCACCATAAATTTTGATATCTGGCTTGTTTATGCTGCTAGAAAAGCAGTTATTGTAAATTCAGTGGCATGGCAACATGTATAATCTATCTGTACAAGTGCTATTATTTGGTGCTTATACATGCAGTCTTTAAAAATAAGAACATCTACATCTACACAGCAGCTCTTAATTAACGCATAGCGATGTTGAATGTATGAAAAATAGAAAAACATTCAACTCCAATCCTCATCTGCTCAAATAATGTCATCCTGTGGCTGCCTCCATCTCCTCCACTCCCTCTTCACATTACTGAGTGCATGGCATAAGAGTGGCAGCATCCCAGACCTTCCTCCTGCAAAGCGCTTACGTGCAAAAGGAGGTGATACTTCAGGATCCGCTGGACAGGTTTGAGGAGATAGGCCCCCAAGGGCAGAGAGTGCTGCAAGACCTCCTGTCGTTCTCGAAAGAACTTGGCCAGATTTTTGTTCCTCATACAGTCCGTCAGCACAGCCACAGACCTGCAAAAACAGATACCGGAAAACTCTAACGTGGTCAATATTTTCATAGTGCTAGAAGCTTCAAATTTATTAACTGCGGCGTTACAATAGGAAAACATTTGTTAGCATTACAAAACAATCAAAGCTAAGTGATTATTGGCATTCTAAGATATTTCTACTCGGTGGACTTTAGCTCACCTGTAGAAGAAACAGAAGTCATTTGAAATGTTTTATGGCACCGTTTAGTATAAAAAGTAAGGTGCAATTCCTTTAAAACCATGCCCACATTACTGTAGGGGAAATGTGGACAATTGCTTTGAGGTGCCAACTACTTAAACCTAGAAGAGCCAAATGCCCCCAGAATTAGGGTTATTCACTTTAAAGGAGCAACACCATGGTACTGAATTAAAATGGGGAGAGGAGCTCCAGCAGTTTCCATTAGATTCTCATTGCTGACAACGTGCTCAAACGCCTGGTCAGCACACAGATAATTTCACCAGGCTGCAATTCTCTTCATTCACACTAACCACAGCTAGTTTCAACACTCCTTCATAGCCAATATCTTCCTCGACAAGGGCCTCTTGTTTTGTGGGTTATTCTGCTGCATCAGGAGGTGAAATTTAGAAGCTAAAGTGATGGATGTTGGGATTATTTAGTAGCTTTTTGATAACAGACAGTTGAGTTCGTTTTTCCTGTTTTTGGGTACGGGAATTTGTTTTTAGTAATTTTTGTTCCAACCAGTTTTTTTGGAAGAAGATGTTCTATGTTTGAATAATTTTTGGTAGAGGTGCTTTTTTTTTTTTTTTGGGGGGGGGGGGATATATAAAAGCCAATGATATATTGCTGTACTCCTTGAGAGCATAGTTGTTAAGAATAGCCTTACTGGATCAGACCAATGGTCCATCTAGCCCAGTATCCCGTCTTCACGGAGGCCAATCCAAGTCACAAGAACCTGGCAAAAACCCAAATAGTAGCAGTACCGTATTTTCGCGGATATAACGCGCACCATTGTAAAACGCGCACAGGGGTATAGCGCGCAGAAATCACGATGATATGTACAAAAACTTTTCTATACCGCGCTCAGGCATATAACGCGCATGCTGCCCGACTCTCCTCTGGCCACCCCGACTCTCCTTTCGCTCTCCCCGACTCTCCTCTGGCCACCCCGACTCTCCTTTCGCCCTCCCCGACTCTCATCTGGTTGCCTCGACTCACCCTGACTTTCGGTGCACTGCCCCGACTCTCCTCTGGTTGCCCCGACTCACCGTTCACCCGCCCTGACTTTCGGTGCACTGCCCCGCCTCTCCGTGCCTGTCCCCCTTGAAGTCCTGTCCCCCCTTGAAGGTCTGCCTGTCCCCCCTTGAAGGTCTGCCTGTCCCCCCTTGAAGTCCTGTCCCCCTTGAAGGTCTGCCTGTCCCCCTTGAAGATCTGCCTGTCCCCCCTTGAAGTCCTGTCCCCATCCTGAAAGCCTGATGCCCCCCCTCGACGTCCGGTTCTTCTCCCCCCTCGGCAGGACCACTCGCACCCCCACCCCGAAGGACCGCCGACTCCCCGACAATATTGGGCCAGGAGGGAGCCCAAATCCTCCTGGCCACGGCGACCCCCTAACCCCACCCCGCACTACATTACGGGCAGGAGGGATCCCAGGCCCTCCTGCCCTCGACGCAAACCCCCTCCCCCCAACGACCGCCCCCCCCCAAGAACCTCCGCCCGTCCCCCAGCCGACCCGCGACCCCCCTGGCCGACCCCCACGACACCCCCACCCGCCTTCCCCGTACTTTGTGTAGTTGGGCCAGAAGGGAGCCCAAACCCTCCTGGCCACGGCGACCCCCTAACCCCACCCCGCACTACATTACGGGCAGGAGGGATCCCAGGCCCTCCTGCCCTCGACGCAAACCCCCCTCCCTCCAACGACCGCCCCCCCCCCAAGAACCTCCGACCGACCCGCGACCCCCCTGGCCGACCCCCCCACCCCCCTTCCCCGTACCTTTGGAAGTTGGCCGGACAGACGGGAGCCAAACCCGCCTGTCCGGCAGGCAGCCAACGAAGGAATGAGGCCGGATTGGCCCATCCGTCCTAAAGCTCCGCCTACTGGTGGGGCCTAAGGCGCGTGGGCCAATCAGAATAGGCCCTGGAGCCTTAGGTCCCACCTGGGGGCGCGGCCTGAGACACATGGTCGGGTTTGGCCCATGTGCCTCAGGCCGCGCCCCCAGGTGGGACCTAAGGCTCCAGGGCCTATTCTGATTGGCCCACGCGCCTTAGGCCCCACCAGTAGGCGGAGCTTTAGGACGGATGGGCCAATCCGGCCTCATTCCTTCGTTGGCTGCCTGCCGGACAGGCGGGTTTGGCTCCCGTCTGTCCGGCCAACTTCCAAAGGTACGGGGAAGGGGGGTGGGGGGGTCGGCCAGGGGGGTCGCGGGTCGGTCGGAGGTTCTTGGGGGAGGGCGGTCGTTGGAGGGAGGGGGGTTTGCGTCGAGGGCAGGAGGGCCTGGGATCCCTCCTGCCCGTAATGTAGTGCGGGGTGGGGTTAGGGGGTCGCCGTGGCCAGGAGGGTTTGGGCTCCCTTCTGGCCCAACTACACAAAGTACGGGGAAGGCGGGTGGGGGTGTCGTGGGGGTCGGCCAGGGGGGTCGCGGGTCGGCTGGGGGACGGGCGGAGGTTCTTGGGGGGGGGGGGGGTCGTTGGGGGGAGGGGGTTTGCGTCGAGGGCAGGAGGGCCTGGGATCCCTCCTGCCCGTAATGTAGTGTGGGGTGGGGTTAGGGGGTCGCCGTGGCCAGGAGGGTTTGGGCTCCCTCCTGGCCCGATATTGTTGGGGAGTCGGCGGTCCTTCGGGGTGAGGGTGCGAGTGGTCCTGCCGGGGGGGGGGGGATGTATCGGACGTCGGGGAGTCGGCCGGGCAAGAGGGCTTGGGCTCCCTCTTGCTCCGATCGTGGATGCGGGTGCGGGTGGGAGCGCGTGCGAGCGGTCGTTCGGGGTGGGGGTGCGAGCGGTCCTGCTGGGGGGGTGAATCGGGCGTCGGGCGGGGTGGGAACTATGTTTAAAAACTTTTGTATACCGCGCTCAGGCATATAACGCGCGAGGGGTATGCGCGGTACGTAAAATCACGTATAACGTGCGCGTTATATCCGCGAAAATACGGTAGTCCATGCCACTGATCCAGGGCAAGCAGTGGCTTCTCCCATATCTGTCTCAACAGCAGACTGTGGAATCTTCCTCCAGGAACTTGTCCAACCCCTTTTTTAAAACCAGCTACATTAACTGCTATTACCACATCCTCTGGCAACGAATTCCAGAGCTTAACTATTGTTGTGGCATTGTGCCGGTGTCTGTGCTCATTGAGTCTTTCAGGCTCTAGATATGAGAAAATGAATGCTGACATGTTGGGGTATAGCAATTTATTTAAATTGGTTTGGGGACCACTGACATCTTTTATTTCTTCATTATAGTTGTCTTTTGTCTTTAATTTTTTTTATATCCGTACACATCCAGGGAAGGGTGAGGGTGGGAGGAGGGATACATTTATCTTAATTTTAGCCCTTTGAGTACATACATCCAGGTGGGAAAAGTTATTGAAAGAATCTATGTATTTATGTTTTTGTTGACTATTTATTGGATGGGTGGGTGGGTTTAAATGCTCATGTATATCTGTAAGATAAATGTGCTTTTCTTGATTTATTATGTTTATATACTTCTGTATTGCACTGTTGATATATGAAAATCAATAAAGATTTAAAGTAGAGTCTTTCAGGCTGATTGATAATTTGTAATAATATTTCCCTCCCATAAAAGGAAAAGAACTCGGTTAACACACGCGATTCTGATTTTTTTGTATTTAGGTTATACTATGAGTGTGTTCCCTTAGTATATACTGTATGTTAACTGAACCACTCATCCAATCCAGAACAAATAAAACCTTTTCCAAGATGACTTTATTTTCAACAGCCACCTGTGCACTGAGGCAATACTGGAGAAAATAAAGACAGCTTCATTTAGCTCATTCATTCAACAGCAATTCGTCAGAGGGCTGGAACCGATACTTATACTCTGATATATTATATATGGAGATGTGGCTGCTGAATTGAAGGAAATGACCGAGGACATAGAACAACACAGGAGTACAATGGACTTCCCTTTAGCCTATGTAATCTTCTGGGACACAATAGCTTCAGACTTTTTATTCCCTCGTTCAGCTTTTCCCTTGCACAATCTTAATGAAATCTCTGCTCCCAAACAGCCTTCTTCATATGGGAAAATATCTTTGTTTAGGCTATTTTACAGGGCATACCATGTGTGTATACCATAATTCCCATTTAGCTAGAAGAAACTTCAGAACCTGATACAGGATTAAATGCATAATGGTCTCCTACCTTGGATAGTTGGTACAGTATTGTGTATATATATGGAAATCTTCACTCTGGAGAGAGGGAGAGATTTAAAACCTTTTTCAATCAGATACACAAACATTTCCTCAAAGCCAGTTTTACTATAGCACAGACACGGGATATTTGCTAACTCATACTCCAGCAGTCTGGCTCTATGGCTGAGTGGCAGTAGCTGAATTTGCCTGGTATTCTGTGTATAAAATATTATGGATTAAACCAGTGTCCCACAAACTTTGTCGAGCCGTGGCTCAAGGCACCCAGAAGTGCACGGATGTCGCCTTGATGACATCACATGCATGCATGCATGCAGGCCCTCCAGACGGGCCCTGAGCCACCAGAGGGTGAGGGGGCAAGCAGGGAAGAGGGCCGAAGAAGCGGCGCAGGCTTATTGCCTACAGGACATGCCTCTCGCAGCAAGAGGCACGTCCTGTAGGCAGTCAGCTGGCACCTCTCCTCCCCCACCCCCCCAGTGTGTCACGATACACCTGAATCTCAGGAGGCACACGGTTTGCGATACACTGGATTAAACTGTAATAAGTTTTCCCCAAGGACAGAAAGTGAAGAAAAAAACCCTAGCAGTGGCTGGATTGAAGTCTTCAATAAGCATACGATGGCATGCAAAATCCCCTTCAGCTGTCACTCTCTGTCAATGCAGCGGAAGGCTTTATCTGGGTTCCTTTATGCTATCAATCTGGTTACTGCCTTTTCTTTTTCTATTATGCCCTCTACCTTTTTATGCAGAGATAATGAGTTTGCAGGATAACTTATTAATGTACTTACTTATAAAAGTAAACAATAAAAAAAAAAAGGTCAGGAAAGTTAAGGGGCGGGGGGAAGTATCAGTCTTCTATAATCAAGCAGATAATACCTGGTCCAATTTACTTAAGCGTGTTATTAATGGCCGCTTATCATGTAAACACATTAAAGAGGAAGTTTATCTTGAATAATAAATTTTACTATCAGATCATAAAAATGTTCAGAGGGAACGGGGAACAAAAGACCTCAAAGATGACAAAAAAACAACTGAACCACTGCTGCCAGTGTACAAAGAAAGCACTTTGCACTCCCTCTTGCTCTTTGGTCAGAATACAATTTGCAGGCTTCACCTTTTGATTTCAAAGAGCTAAATTAGGTTTCCTTTGGCAGAAGAAATTCCTAGAGAAAATAACGTTTTTCAGTTTATGTTTATATTTATTAAAAGATTTGCTATACCATCCCTGGAAACTTATATGAGATAAATGCCAACTTGAAATACAGTGGTACCTTGGAATCCGAATGCCCCAGAACTCAAATATTTTGGAATACGAACTTTCTTTTGTAGCAAATTTTGTCTCGGAATCCGAACGCTGCTTTGGAATCCAAACATGCGTTGCACAGCCCAAAGCTTCCCCTCTAACACAGCTTCCTGTTTCCGCCTGGGAGGAAAACTTTGGGCTGCGCAATGGTTGCAGTTCCTGTATGCTTGGATCTTGCTGCCTCTGCCACGTGGGACCGATCTTGCTGCTTCTTCCTGGGAGATCCGATCTTGCTGTGTCAGCCACGTGGGCCCGATCTTGCTGCTTCTTCCAGGGGGACCCAATCTTGCTGTGTCAGCCAAGTGGGCCCGATCTTGCTGCCTCTTCCAAGAGAACCCGATCTTGCTGCCTCAGCCAGGGGGACCCACTCTTGCTGCCTCAGCCAGGGGGACCCAATCTTGCTGCCTCTGCCAAGAGGACCCAATCTTTCTGCCTCTGCCAAGGGGACCTGATCTTGTAGTTTCTGCAACTGGGCCAATCTTGCTGCCTCTGCCAAGGGGACCTGATCTTGCTGTTTCTGCAACTGGGCCAATCTTGCTGCCTCTGCCAAGGGGACCTGATCTTGCTGTTTCTGCCATGTGGGTCCGATCTTGTTCCTGCACAGCCCTCAGGCCACCTATATTAGCCATGTGTCCAGCGTAAAATAAAAGCAAGCGGAAAGCTGTTAGAGCTACAATTGAAGTTAAGAAAGAGTTTATTGCTAAGCATGAAAGCGATACACGACTACGTGTGGTTGATCTGGCTGCTATGTTTGGGATACCTACATCGACTGTGTGTTCAATTTTGAAAAATAAAAAATCTATCAAAGCAGATAATATTGCCAAAGGGGTTACTACACTGACCCCTAGGAGATCAAAAAGCATGGAAGAGATGGAAAAACTGCTCTATATTTGGATTAATGAAAGACAGCTTGCTGGTGATGTGATTTCAGAGACAATCATTTGTGAGAAAGCCAAAGTTCTTCACGATGATCTAGTGAAAGGCCTTCCTGATACTACTGATGAAAAGGAGGAGTTTAAAGCCAGTAGAGGGTGGTTCGAGAACTTTAAGAAAAGGACTGGGATCCATAGCATTGTTATGCATGGGGAGGCAGCATTTCTAATGTTGAAGCAGCTGAAAAGTTTGTAAAGGAGTTTGTGATCAGTGAGGGCTATGTTTCGAACCAAATGTTCAATTGTGATGAAATTGGCCTCTTTTGGAAAAAGATGCCCAGGCGAACATACATCTCAAAGGAAGAAAAGTCTGTACCCGGCCATAGGCTAATGAAAGACCACCTTACTCTTTTGGTGTATTGTAATGCTAGTGGGGATTGCAAGATCAAACCTCTCCTTGTATACCATTCAGAAAACCCACAGGTCTTTACGAAGAACAATATCATTAAGAGCAAACTTAATGTTATGTGGAGATTGAATGTGGAAGCATGGGTTACCAGGCAGTTCTTCATTGAATGGATACACGAGGAGTTTACTCCTCATGTAAAGGCTTATTTGCAGGAGAAAAACCTCCCGATCAAGGCTCTCCTTGTTCTTGACAATGCTCCTCCACATCCACCAGGGCTAGAGGATAATTTGGTGAGCGAATATAGCTTTATCAAGATCAAATTTTTGCCCCCCAATACCACTCCTCTTATACAGCCAATGGATCAGTAGGTGATCTCAAACTTCAAAAAATTGTACACCAAGGCTATGTTCCAGAGATGTTTTGAAGTTACAAATGAAACGGAACTGACTCTACGAGAGTTCTGGATCACTACAATATCCTCCATTGCCTAAGAATCACTGAGAATGCATGGAGGGAAGTGTCTTTGAAAACATTGGTCTCTGCCTGGAAAAACCTCTGGCCAGAATGTGTTGCTGAAAGGAACATTGAAGGCTTTGAAGAACCACCTGTTGTTCCTAACATTGTATCTCTGGGCAAGTCCATGGGTTTGGAAGTCAGCGAAGAGGATGTCACCGAGTTAGTGGATGATCACAAGACAGAGCTGACAACGGAAAAGCTTCAGCACCTCAATCAGCAGCAGCAGAAAGAAGTAGCCCAAGAAATTTCTTCAGGGGAGGAAGAGGGAGATGCAGGTACCATACCCACAGCTGAAATCAAGGATCTGCTCAGCATGTAGTCAAAACCACAGGCAGTCATAGAGAAGTGGCACCCCAATAAAGCCCTTGTTAACAGGTGTGTTAACTTATTCAATGATAATATCATTGAACATTTTAGAAAAGTTCAAAAAGGTCGTCATCATCAAACCAAGAGGCGAGGTGGCAAGACTAATCTGTAATAATCAAAAATCCATCCCAGATATACGTCTTGATACATCAGGAATCTCCTTAACAGGGGATGGAGGTGTGCTGAAAGAGGACAACTGGACACAGATCACCAGACCCTCCAAAATGAACCTCACTACCCTTTCTATTGAAATGAAGAACCAGTTTGCAGCCCTGGAGGTAGAGGATATAAAAATATCTCAAGAAGAAAAGGAAATAAAGCTCAAAAACCTCAAACCTGCTAAATTAGTAGCCAATAAGAAGCAAAAAATAGTGGTGGTTGGCAATTCTCGTCTGCCAAACGGACATGATGTCAAAAGAGGAGTGCTGTTTGATTGATGCAATAATTCGAGATGTAGCTAAATGTTTGCTGAGACTCATCAAGCCTAAGGATCATTAACCTATGCTGATCATCCATGTTGGCACAAATGCTAGGCATCCACCTAAAAGTATCAAGAGTGACTTTCATTGCCCTGGGTGCAGTTGGGTGCACAGGCGAAGTTCTTGTCGATCCTTCCTGCTGTGGGCAAAGGACAGAAAGGGGAACTCATATCCTGGAGCTGAATGCATGACTGCATGGATGATATCTAATACTACTTATCATTTCTATAGCGCTGCTAGATGTACGCAGCGCTATACATTAGGCCATTCAAGACATGGTCCCTGCTCTGAAAAGCTCACAATCTACTTAACAGACAAACATGACAAGTAGGAGGTTGGGGAGTTTAGCAGGCATGAATACCTAACAGCAAATGGGAGTTAGGAGTTGAAAGCAAACTCAAAGAAGTAGGTCTTGAGCCTGGATTTGAATACAGCCAGGGATGGAGCTTTCAGGGATTCTGTTCCAAATGTAAGGCGCAGCAAGAGAGAAGGAACAGAGTCTGGAGTTGGCATTAGTGGAGAAAGGTATTGATAGGAGAGACTTATCTGATGAACGGAGTTTCCAGTGAGGCGTATAGGGAGAAATATTGAGGAGCTGAAGAGTGAATGCATTTGTAAGTCAGTAAGAGGAGTTTGAATTGTATGTGGCAATGGATAGGGAGACAATGGAGTTTTTTGAAGAGAGGGGTGATATGGGTATAGTGACTCTGATGGAATATAATTTATACATCAGAACTGAAGGGGGAGAGAGGCGGTTATAAGGAAGACCTGTGAGAAGCAAGTTGCAGTAATCGAGGCAAGATGTGATAAGGGTGTGGATAAGGGTTTTGGTGGTGTGCTCACAGAGAAAGGGTTAGATTTTGGTGATATTATACAGAAAGAAGCAACAGGTTTTGGTGGTCTGCTGGATTTGTGCAAAGAAGAGAGAAGAGTCAACCATGACCTTGAGGTTGTGAACCAATGAGACAGGGAGGATGAGAGTGCCATCCACAGAAACAAAAGAGTGGAGGGAGAGAAGAGGTAGGTTTAGGTGGAAGGACAAGTAACTCAATCTTGGTTATATTTTGACTTAGGTGGCAGTAGAATATCCAGGAAGTGATGTCAAGACAGGCAGGCTGAGACACAGGCCTGGATACCTTTAGAGATTTCTGGTGTGGAGAGGTAGGTCTGGAAGTCATCAGTGCAGAGGTAATATTGAAAATCATGGAAGGAGATCAGAGTGCCAAGGGAATGAGTATAGACTGAGAAGAGAAGGGAATAACAGGACAGAACCCTGTGATACCCTGACTGATAACGAGGTAGGAGTGGAGGAGGATCCACTACTGTAAAGGTGTAGTGTGAGAGAGAAGAGTAGAGAAAAGAAAGCCCTGAAATCTAAGTGAAGACAGTGTATCAAAGAAAAGGTGCTGATCTACAGTGTTGAAAGCAGCAGACATATCTAAGAAGATGATGATAGAACAGAGGCCTTTGGATCTGGCCAGTGATAGGCTGTTAGAGACATTAACAAAGCTGGTTTCTGTGGAGTGGGGAGCGAAAGTCAGATTGGAGTGGGTCAAGAACAGTTAGGGTTGACAAGAAGTCAAGGCAACAGAGGTGACCAGCACATTCAATTAGCTTGGATAAGCAGGGGAAGAGGGAAATGGGGCGATAGTTGGAAGTTCAGGAAGAGTCCAGGGATGGTTGTTTTTTTTTTTTTTAAATAGGAGAAATGTAATTACAGTATGTTTGAAGACTTCTGGGACAGTTGCCATGTAAAGTGATAGATTAAGGATGTGACAGATGGAAGGGGTGATAGCAGGAAAGATAGCGCCGAGTAGATGAGTGGGAATTGGATCAGAGGAGCAGGTGGGTAAGTTCAGAGAAGTAAAGAAAGTGTTCAGTTTCCTCTTCAATGATTTTAGGGAAGGAAAAAAAATGGCAGGGGTTGAAGGAGGGTTGAGAGAATGGGCTGGAGAAGGAAAAGGTGGAGGTGGTTTAGTTGAGAACTCAAGGATGATTTTGTAAACCTTGTCAAAGAAGCGGTCAGCCATAGACTGATGTAAAAGTGATGGAGGGGTTGGGGTGAGGGCACTCTGAGTAGAGAGTTTAGTGTGGCAAAGAGACAGCAAGGGTTGGAGCAGAGAGTCAGTCAGATGGGTGAAGCAGTCTTGTTTGGCAAGTGAAAGAGTAGATTGGAAGAAGGTCAGGAGGAATTTGAAGAGATTGAAGCCGGCATGAGTGCGAGATTTGAGCCAAAGACATTCAGTAGACCTGGCACATGAACGAAAGTAATGGATTTTAGGGCTAGCCAGGGCTGTAGTTTGGCATGCCACTCCCCATGAAGTGGGGAGAGTGAGGGTGTCTAGAGCAGAGAAGAGAATGTTATTATATTATTATATATAAAGTCTTGTTAACAGACTTGTGAAGCATAGTGGTTGTGAGAAGGAGTGAAACAGTGGTAGAGAGAGTGGAAGGGTCAATAGCCTGGAGATTCCTAAATGTATTGGTGGAGATTGGCAGGGTCTGGGTGGCGAATGATGAGTCAAGAAAGCAATCATGATGGCTGGAGAGGGGAAGAACTGCAGTGGAGAAATTTGTGATGGAGCAGCTGGAGAAGAGGACAAGATCATGGCAGTGGCCGTTTTGATGTGTAGGGATGGTAGAGCACAGTTAAAGATTAAACATAGAACCATAATGGCAGATAAAGGACAAATGGCCCATCCAGTCTGCCCATCCACTAGCTCCTCCTCTCCCTCAGAGATCCCATGTTTTCTTGAATTCAGACACAGTCTTTGTCTCCACCACCTCTACCGGGGCACTATTTCATAAATCTATCACCTTTTTTGTAAAAAAATATTTCCTGAGATAATCCTGAGCCTATCACCTCTTAACTTTATCCTATGCCCACTCATTCCAAAGTTTCCTTTCAAATGTCTTTATCATCTCTCCCCCCTCTCCCACCTTTTCTTCAAAAAATACATATCGAGATCTTTAAGTCTGTCCCCATACGCCTTATGACGAAGACCATCAACCATTTTAGTAGCCTTCCTCTGGACCTACTCTACCCTGTTTATATCTTTTTGAGGGTGCGGTCTCCAGAATTGTATACAGTATTCTAAATGAGGTCTCACCAGGGTCTAATATAGGGGCATCAATACCTTCTTTTTTTCTATTGACCATACCTCTCCCTATGCACCCTTGCATCCTTCTAGCTTTCACTGTTGTCTTTTCATCCTATGTGGCTACCTTAAGATCATCACAGACTATCACACCCAAGTCCCGCTCCTACTTCATGCACAAAAGTTCTTTACCCCCTAAACTGTACCATTCCCTTGGGTTTTTGCAGCCCAAATGAATGATCTTGCATTACTTAGCTCTTGGAAAATCAAATTTTAGCTGCCAAATTTCAGACCATTCTTCAAGCTTCGCTAAGTCCATCCTCATGTTGTTCACACTGTCAGTGGTGTCTACTCTATTGCAGATTTTGGTATCACCCACAAAGAGGCAAATTTTACCTTACAGCCCTTCAGCGATATCGCTTACAAAAATGTTAAAAAGAACAAGGCTCAAGAACAGAACCTTGAGGCATACCACTGGTAACATCCCTTTCCTCGGAATGATGTCCATTGACCACTGTCCTCTGTCATTTTGCACTCAACCAGTTCCTGACTCAGTCCAAACCCTTTGGGGCCCATATTGAGGGCACTCAGTTTGATGCCTGTATGGAACACTGTCAAAGGCTTTGCTAAAATCTAAATACACCACATCTAGCATACTCCCTTTATCCAATTCTCTGGTTACCCAGTCAAAGAAATTGATCAGATTTGTCTGACAAGACCTACCTCTAGTGAGTCCATATTGCCTTGGGTCCTGTAATCCACTAGATTTATGGAAACTGCACTATTCTCTGTTTTTAAAAGTGTTTCCATTAATTTACTTACCACAGAAGTCAGACTTACCAGCCTGTAGTTCTCTACTTCTTCCTTTTTTGGAGAGGGACCATATCTATTCTTCTCCAGTCCTCCAGTACCACTCTCGACTCTAGAGAAGCATTTAAAGGTCAGCCAATGGAACTACCAGAACTTCCCTAAATTCCTTCAGTACCCTCGGATGTACACCATCTGGCCCCATCGCGTTGTCCACCTTATTGAATGAGGAAGTTAAGGCTAGGAGCCAGAAGCATAAGAGTTATTGGTGTGAATGTTAAAATCATCAAAGATAAGGAAAGGGTATAAAGGTTCAAGAAAGAAGGAAAACCAGGAATCAAAGTTGGTGAGAAAGGAGGAAAGGGACATCATGGGGTCGGTAAATGATCGCTACATGGAGGGATAGTTGAGGGATTAGAAGAGGGTGGAGGTCAAAAGGGATGGTAAAGCAATGAATTCAAAAAGTGAGTGATGTGGTGGTAATGGATTCAGTGGTTTGGGGTGATGAGAGAGCTTGGGAAAAATGAGTGCTTCGGTTTCCTAGACCATGGAATGATTTTTGAAGAGCTATTTAGCGGAAACAGTATCCATCTATCAAAGAAGAGATGAAGTGTTTTTAGTAATAGACTGGCTAATGAAATTTGGTGGGGATAAGTGAAAATGCCCCAAGGTCATTAATAACTGAACAACTAAAGATCTGTGGATATGGAGGGCTATGAGTGGACGGGGCTTTTTTCTTTTATTTTATGGGACAGATTGTGCCATTTTAAATAAAGAAGCCCTAACAGCAGTGACAGGAGGCTACTGTTAGGGCTCTGCACATATATAAGTCGCTCACTGAGTGATTGATCTGTCTGGTTTGCATGCAAATGATTTCCACCTCCATACAAATCATTTGCATGCAAACTTGGTAGCGCATTGATCGCTGGTCCACAATCGGCCAGAGAATCGGCCAACAGCACATAATCTTAATGATCCATTCATTTCATTCCACAGCCTTGGACCTGCCACAAAAATTGCTGCCGTCCATGTTTTTCTATAATGTATATCATGAGTATTTTCAAGGGTATAAGTCTAAGCATCATTAATTGTAATCAGAGGCCAGTTTCATCTTGCATTTCTTTCTCTCATGTTGCCGAAAGGAAACCTCAGTGTGCCAGAGTAGAATACTCCCATATTCTACACACATACACACTTAAATCTTCTAATTAAACCTGGCGCTGTTTTTAGAAATTAAAAAAACTGGGCAGTGGAACAGAAGCACATACTTTGATGTGATTAAACCACTGCCAAGCCCGAAATGAAAGTTTTGTTACCAGCCAAAACAATTATTGTTAACAGTGAATCCCAAACGTTCCTCCAGGAAGGGTTTCTGTTCAAGGTACGTGCAAGTAAATTCAGTCACCAGCCTAAATGCACTGCTAGACGTGAGAGCATTCATTCTGAGCTCACTGATAATGACACACAGAAGACTGTCAGGTAACCATTATGATATCAGAAAGAGAACGGGGAAAATAATACTTTCCTACTGAAGTGCACCATCTATTTAAAATATTTTAGAAGATAAACACACATGCTGGAGAGCAGCTGCAGAGACACAGAGTCTTTTATGTGCAAGATCACCTGGACGGGTTAAATGTTCAAATGCAATTCCACATGTAATTATCTTCTTCACTATCAATTGTGTGGACAAGTGTTATGTTCCCTTAAGACAGGGGTGTCAAAGTCCCTCCTCGAGGGCCGCAATCCAGTCGGGTTTTCTGGATTTCCCCAATGAATATGCATGAGATCTATTTGCATGCACTGCTTTCATTGTATGTTAATAGATCTCATGCATATTCATTGAGGAAATCCTGAAAACCCAACTGGATTGCGGCCCTCAAGGAGGGACTTTTGTCACTCCTGCCTTAAGAGATGGCACATATGAAATCTAATTGTAAATTATCATACTAGTCTTTTTTTGTTTGTTGTTTTGCAGACTCTGAACACTGTGGCAATAAGATCTTGCACAATAACCCAGTGATAGTACTGAGGTGCTGCTATGCAGGAGGATAAATGTTTGATTTTTAATTCATCTTCTGTTCTTCAGCCCAGCTGGAAGGCAGCTCTGCTCTTGTTTAACCATGAGATTTAATGGCTCATTCATACCAGGTTTTGGGCAGAGCTATGTTCTATCTGGCTCCTGGATGGAGATTATCGCTGCAATGGCTAGAAAGACAGGGCAGGGTAATAAATGGAAGAACACAATCCTGGTAAGTATGAATGAAGGCTTAGGACACCAAGGACCCCATAGACGTTAGTTCTGATTGAGCTAGGAGACTAGAGGAACAGGTGGAAAATATGAGCCCTCCCCCCCCCCCCACACAATTTATTCATTCTTCCATTTCTTTCACTATTTATGTTCCTTTATTTAGACCAATATTTTACTTTTGCTACTCTGCATCAAGATTAAACCTTTGGATTTGAGATTCATTGACCACTCGAAATCTGAGCTCAAGGCAAGTTTTTCCTGTCCAAGTGGACTTACAATTTAAGTTTGATCCCAGACTACTGGGATGAAAGATGACAAAATCATGGTCTATTGAAGTCATGCCACCCAACAGAAATTATAAAGATGGCCTTAAGATCACAGGAAGCAGTAAAGGTACAGGTGAAAGTTGCATTTGTAGGAGCCATATGAAAGAACAAGTTCTTGGCTGTAAAAACCTTGAATTGTAAGTAACTTGGTTTGCAAGTGTTTTGCAAGACAAGCAAAACATTTGATTAAATTTTAACTTGATATACAAGCGATGTCTTGCAATACAAGTACGTATAGTATTTTGTATTAAAATTTTTGGGTTGTGGAACGAATCGTCTGAGTTTCCATTATTTCCTATGGGGAAATTCGGTTTGATATATGAGTGTGTATTTCAATACTAATAAGACAGGACAAAGATCTGAACATCCTTATCACATTATAAACCATAAAATTATACTGTTTTTTATGTTTTAATCATCCACCATCTCTCCCTCCTCAAACCCTCACCTTTCACCTTGAGACTGACATTAGAATGCTATTATGTTTCATTTATATACAGTATTCTGATAATAATAGTCATCTTTAAGTCATTTGCTCATACTGTCCTGACTTGAGGAAGGCAATTCTGGCTTTCAAAGCAAGTCAATAAATATATTAAAGTACCGTATTTTCACGTAGATAACGCGCACCCGTGTAAAACGCGCACACGGGTATAGCGCGCGAAAAACACAAATCTATGTACAGAAATTTTTATATACCGCGCACACCCGTATACCGCGCATGCTGCCCGACTCTCCCGTCGCCGCCCGACTCTCCTCTGGCCACCCCGACTCTCATTTCGCCCGCCCCGACTCTCCTCTCCCCCTTGAAGTCCTGTCCCCACCCTGAAAGAATGATGCCCCCCCCGACGTCCGATTCACCCCCCCCCCCGCAGGACCGCTCGCACCCGCACCCCGAAGGACCACTCGCACGCACTCCCACCCGCACCCGCACCCCCACCCTGAAAGACCGCTCGCACCCCCCCCATCATGTAGAAGCTCCTACCGGTGTCTTGCTGCTTCCTCTTCGTGGTCCCGACTCCCCGACACGATCGGGGCAAGAGGGAGCTCAAGCCCTCTTGCCCCAGCCAACCGCGGTACCCCCGACACGATCGGGGCAAGAGGGAGTTCAAGCCCTCTTGCCCCCCCGACTCCCCGACACGATCGGGGCAAGAGGGAGCTCAAGCCCTCTTGCCCCAGCCAACCGCGGCACACCCGACATGATCGGGGCAAGAGGGAGCTCAAGCCCTCTTGCCCCAGCCAACCGTGGCACCCCCGACACGATCGGGGCAAGAGGGAGCTCAAGCCCTCTTGCCCCAGCCAACCGCGGCACCCCCGACACGATCGGGGTAAGAGGAAGCTCAAGCCCTCTTGCCCCAGCCAACCGCGGCACCCCCGACACGATCGGGGCAATAGGGAGCTCAAGCCCTCTTGCCCACTCGATTCCCCGACACGATCGGGGCAAGAGGGAGCTCAAGCCCTCTTGCCCCAGCCAACCGCGGCACACCCGACACGATCGGGGCAAGAGGGAGCTCAAGCCCTCTTGCCCCAGCCAACCGCGGCACCCCCGACACGATCGGGGCAAGAGGGAGCTCAAGCCCTCTTGCCCCCCCGACTCCCTGACACGATCGGGGCAAAAGGGAGCCCAAGCCCTCTTGCCCCGCCGACTCCCCAACTCCCTGACAATTTCGGGCCAGGAGGGAGCCCAAGTCCTCCTGGCCCTGGTGACCCCCCCGCTAGTTGTTCGGGCCAGGAGGGAGCCCAAACCCTCCTGGCCACGCGACCCCCTACCCCCACCCCGCACCCAGGCCCTCCTGCCCTCGACGCAAACCCCCCTCCCAACGACCGCCCCCTCAAGAACCTCCGACCGCCCCCCCAGCCGACCCGCGACCCCCCTGGCCGACCCCCACGACAACCCCACCCCCTTCCCCATACCTTTGTGTAGTTGGCCGGACAGACGGGAGTCAAAGTGCCGGCAGGCAGCCAACGACGGAATGAGACCGGATTGGCCCATCCGTCCCAAAGCTCCGCCTACTGGTGGTGCCTAAGGCGCCTGGGCCAATCAGAATAAGCCCGGGAGCCTTAGGTCCCTCCTGGGGGCGGGGCCTTGGGTACATGGTCAGGTTGGGCCCATGTGCCTCAGGCCCCGCCCCCAGGTGGGACCTAAGGCTCCCGGGCCTATTCTGATAGGCCCAGGTGCCTTAGGCCCCACCAGTAGGCGGAGCTTTGGGACGGATGGGCCAATCCGGCCTCATTCCGTCGTTGGCTGCCTGCCGGACAGGCGAGTTTGACTCCCGTCTGTCCGGCCAACTACACAAAGGTACGGGGAAGGGGGGTGGGGGTGTCGTGGGGGTCGGCCAGGGGGGTCGCGGGTCGGCTGGGGGGGGCGGTCGGAGGTTCTTGGGGGGGCGGTCGTAGGGGGGAGGGGGGTTTGCGTCGAGGGCAGGAGGGCCTGGGATCCCTCCTGCCCGTAATGTAGTGCGGGGTGTGGGTAGGGTGTCGCCGTGGCCAGGAGGACTTGGGCTCCCTCCTGGCCCGATATTGTCGGTGAGTTGGGGAGTCGGCGGGGCAAGAGGGCTTGGGCTCCCTTTTGCCCCGATCGTGTCGGGGAGTCGGGGGGGCAAGAGGGCTTGAGCTCCCTCTTGCCCCGATCGTGTCGGGGGTGCCGCGGTGGCTGGGGCAAGAGGGCTTGAGCTCCTTCTTGCCCCGATCGTGTTGGGTGTCGGGACCGCCAAGAGGAAGCAGCAGGACACCGGTAGGAGCTTCTATATGATGGGGGGGTCGGGAGGCTGTGGGGGTGCGGGTGCGAGTGCGTGCGAGCGGTCCTTCGGGGTGGGGGTGCGAGCGGTCCTGCGGGGGGTGAATCGGACATCGGGGGGGGGGGAACTATGTAAAAAAATTTTTGTACAACGCGCTCATGCGTATAACGTGCGAGGGTATGCGCGGTACGTAAAAACCACGTATAACACGCGCGTTATATGCGAGAAAATACGGTACTCCTTTTTTTGTTTGTTTTATTTTGATTTATTACCTTTCAAATGGACTAACATGGTAACCGCAATAATCAATAATAATAAAAGGCTAAGCGCGCATGCGCTTTTCAAAGAGCGTGATTCCTGGTGGCGTAAGGTGTGCCTCCGTTCCGAATTCAATTTTCGAACATGGAGGCAGGCCAGAACACGGAGACACTCCCCCAGAGTCTGCCGCTGATTCGGAGGGGGAGGGGGAGCACAGGCGCACCTGCCAGGATCTTCTCACCCTCATGCCGCGGCTCCTCTCTCGAACCGACCAGGCGGGGATCGAGAGAGGAGCTGCGTGTCGGCTTTCAAGTGAAACACGGGCGGGCGGCCCGCAGACAGGAGGCTGCCGAAGCCGTAAATGAAGCTTCCCGGGGGGGGGGGGGATGGCACGGCAAGCGACGGCGAGGAGGGAGTGGGAGCAGGCCGCAGAGGCTGTCGGTGCCTGCAGGCCGCGGCGGCTTTAGGCAGATGTCGGTGGAGGTAAGGGTTGCTGCTGGACATGGGAAGAGGTGCTGATGGACGGGGGGGGAGGGGCAAAAAAAGGAAGGGAGGCCTACTGCTGGACAGGGGAAACAGAAAACAGGTACTGCTTGACAGGGGAAGAGGTGCTGATGGACGGGGAGAGAGGGCAAAAAAAGGCAGGGAGGCCTACTACTGGACAGGGGGAGCAGGAAAGAGGTGCTGCTGGACAGGGGGGGAGTTAAAACAAAGGGAGAAGGGCTGCTACTGGATAAGGGGACCAGTGAAGGGGTGGTGGTGGACAGCCGAGGAAAAAGAAAGACAGAAAGAAAGAAATACAGAAACAGGCTGAGAGAGAGAGAAAGAAAGAAATACACACACACACACACACATATTCTAGCACCCGTTAATGTAACGGGCTTAAAGACTAGTTAATCTAATATATTGTGTAGTGTGATGTGACTTTGGTGCATCCAAGTACGCACAATTAGCCACCAGGGACAGAGCCAAAAAGATGGAGCAAAGGGTGAAACAGATGAAGTACAATTTGCCGAGGGACATGGATACCCTTTGTCAGTCCCTGGTATTGGATTAAATCTTGCAGCACGATTATGTCAGCATTCTGCTTTGTCTGCAGTTCCAATATTTTCTACTATGGATAGTTCCTCTCAGCAGAATGCCACCCAATAAATAAATAAATCCTTTCATGGCTATGGTGCTGAGTTGACTGCAGATACCAAAACCTCAGAAGGTACCCAGCCAGTCCACCTCTGATCTCTTGCACCATCAACAACAATTCACAACATGGAAGACTGCTTCCTCCTCTTCTTGACACACCAACATCTGTCAATTTGATGGAGCTTAAAATGTGACTCATTGGAGAAGGAAGCCCTCTGTCAGTCGGTGCAAGTTTAATGTCGGTCCTCTGTGCAAATTGCAGTCATTTTTTGTTAGGCTGATTAATGAACCCTCGTGAGCAAGGGTGCAGTCATCAGCCGTCTCCTCCGGAGCCCCATCCACAACAGGGTTCGTTGCACAGTCTTTTTGGACACACATCTGGAAGCCGCTTGGTTCATTTGGATGGTGAGTTACTCCACGGTAGCATGCCAATCAGCCTGCACCAACCTATGCAGCTGATGGTCACCTCTCACATCTATGGCTCATGTTGCCATACCACACACACCACTCTGAGTCATCAAAATGGTTCTAGTCATCCACTCACAGTACATTTTAACCACAGAAGCTCTTGAACATGCCGTTTCTGAAATGCTGCCGCCCTTAGCCCAGTAGCCAATGATCATGCCTTTTTCCAATGTCTGATATAAATCGTGCTTTTTCCCTATGACAGCCAAAGTTTCTATATTGGCAACTTGCTGACATTCCAACTTATATACCCACGAAGTCTGCTTGCGACATGTACATTTTGTTCATTGGCTGTGCTCGACGTCAGAAGTAGGGGGTAGTCATAATAATTTGACTCGACCATGTATATACAATTTGTTGGTTGATATTTGGTCAAAACCTCAATATCATTGATCTTCACTGTTTTTATAGTGGGGGTCATGCTGGCAAAAATATTTCAGTGTGAGAACCAAGACAGGTACAGGTGACTTTATTTGATATACCACAAAGTTATAATAAATAGTAAACTGAGGCAGTTTACAATAAAAATTAAAAGAATAAAGCAAGGAACACCATTAAATTAAAGACCTGACCCATAAAACCACACCTAAAGACCAAAAAACAAACCATCCAAACAATCATTGCCATAATCTCTAATAAAGCCTTATAACCTCCTAGATCTTATTTTCCTACTTTCTTTTCATTTTCAAACCTCAATTACGCAATTAAACTTCAATTAAAAAAAAAAAAAATTATAATTCAAAAACATTTCTTACTTAATTGTCAGAGGAAGGGCATGCCACAATTTTGGGCCTAAGTAGAAAATAGCTCCTTTCCTAGTTGCTTCCAAACAAATTTGTCTCACTAGATTTTATAAGGTTTTAGTAGGTCTATAAGGCTTTAAAAATTTTGCCAGAGTGACTGGAAGCCCAGACCACAGAATTTTAAAAACTAAAAGAATCACTTTGAAATAAATTTGAAAATACACTGGCAACCAGTGATTCTGAATAAGCAAAGGAGAAACATGATCTCATTGGTGGACCAAGTGGACAGCACATTCATTGGGTGAAGGATTCTCCTCCAATGAAACAGCTGTCCTGAGGGGTTTCCTTTCTAAAATGATCAGGCTGGCTGATCAGTATCATTCTGAGTAATCAGTGTTAACTAAAGTCTAAACCCCCCCCCACACACATTTTTCTTATTACCGATTCCCGCACCTAATTTTGACACCAGATTTATACCTGCTGAAAACTGGTTTAAATTCTGTAACATAAATAACATTTCAGAATGCCTCTGATATGCCCATGGCCACACCCCCTTTTGAGTTATGTGCTCCTAGAGTTAGGTGCCATGCCTTATAGAATAGTGCACAGCCAGATATATGTGCAAATTTTAACCGGTGTGCAAATGTGTGAAAATTTTAACTTCAGTACTTGGTAGTTAGCACCCAATTAATTTTAATTGGCTCATTAGCAATTAACATGCATGCGTATCATGGGAGTATGCACAAAAATAGATGATATATATAGAATCTGGAGGTATTTGGTCTGTTCAAAAGGGTTCACATAAGAATTTAATCTTGAAAATGTTAAAAAGCACTATCTCATTTACAAAACGTATACAGTGCAATATAAACAAAATAAAACATGAATACTACTTGAATATAATCTAACCGTAGTGAAAATTTACAAACATCATAAATTATAATACAACTACTCCCCTCCCCCCACCAAACAGGCATTACAATATAATACCAAAGTACAGTCAATGCTCGGTTTACGAGAAACCCGGTTTGCGAGTGTTTTGCAAGACGAGCAAAACACTCAGCAAACTTTTGACTCGTAAACCGAGCAGTGACTCGATTTGCGAGCCCCCACCCGACCCGACCCGACCGCGGGAACCAACAGTATTGCTCCCCCAGAGGCCACCGGCACTGCTCCCTCCCTTCATGATCGTCTCCTCCACATCTACCGACCGGCCCTGTCCTTACCCGTGTGCCACCGGAGTTAGAAAGGGCCTGCCGCCAGTCTTCTGCTGAGCCTTGAGCATCTGCTTATGCTCAAGGCCTTCTGGATCTCATCCTCACCGAGATTCTCATGAGACTCGAGATCTCATGAGAATCTCGGAGAGGGTGAGATCCAGAAGGCCTGAGCATGAGTAGATGCTCAAGGCTCAGCAGCAGACCGGTGGCAGGCGCTTTCTTTCACCGGCTGTGTAGGGGTAAGGACAGGGCCAGTCGGGGAGGGGGGGTGAAGAGGCGATAGCAGCACCGGTGGCCTCGGGTGGAGCATGGGAGTCGTGGTGCGTCCGGCAGGAGTGAGCCAGCACCTGAGAGTCCCAGCAGAGGGGGTAGTGGCATCGGGGGGGGGGGGGGGAGGGCAGCGTCCGGGAGCAGCAGAGCCAACAGTGTCCAGTCGGGCTCTGTGACGGCGGCGGTTTGCTTAGCCAGCACCACCCGCAGTGAGAGGCAGCGAAGAGCAGCAGAGGAGGAGAATTGGAGGAGCTGCATGAATGGGTCTGTGGCAGAGGCAGCGGTGGAGGCGTCTCTAATGGTAATTAAGTTTTTGGGGATATGGAACGAATTGTTCAAGTTTACACTAACTCTTATGGGAAAAGTTGCTTTGATATATGAGTGTTTTGGTTTAAGAGCATGCTTCTGGAACGAATTATGCTTGTAAACCAAGGTACCACTGTAATTTTAAAACCTTTCTGAACATTCTCCAACAGCTTTCAGCAATGCTGATGGCAACTTTAAAAACCAAACAAGCATGTGGGGCTCAGGAAAATGACATACAGAGGTACTGTATGATTAGACATGGGAACACTTATCCGGTTATTAACAAAAACAGTTCTGTACATGACCGACCCTTAATTTTAGTCTATAAAGCATTGTGTAATGATACTCCAGTTGTGAAAACCACAATGCTTAAACTACTGTCTGTCCTCCTTGGGCCCTGGGGTGAAAGAATTAATGCTTGTTATATGTACCATTTTGGGAAGTTCTTTTAAATAACACTTTTTTTTCCAATGAGAGCCCCACTTTTATGGAATTCTTTACCTGCTACATTAGGCTTAAAGACTGATGTAATATCATTTGGAAAGCAGCTTAAAGCATTTCTGTTCCATCAAGGTTTTACTGAAGTTTAGGGGCTCTTTCACTAAAGCTTAGTGCATTCTAAATTTTACATCTATGGGCTTCTTAGCATTTAGGGCGTGATTCTGCAATGCACGTCCGGATGATAGGCTGCAATAGGCGTCCTACTGTGTCTCTCAGCCAATCAGGATGCTTTTTTTTTTTTTAAAGGGGGAAGAACCTACAATGTAGGAGGTGTATGTCACGCATCTACGTAGACGCATAGGAATGCCTATTCTCTCCAACCAGCTGGCCCACCTCTTCAAAATGGGCCTTCCCCTCCCTGGTGCATCCTGGGACTTAAACAACATGGGACAATCAGAGCCTCAGGCTCCTCCTCGGTGCTCCTCCTCGGTGCATCCAGTCAGCCATCTAAAGGTAAGGGGGAAAGGGTGTCGGTCGTTAGAGGCGGGGGGGGGGGGGCTGTTGTATAGCAGCGGGAAAGAGTGGAATCTCTCCTGCAGCATGGGTGCAGGGGAGGTGTTTTGCTTGGCAGTGGGAGAGAATGAGCATGTCTCCCACTGCAGGGGGGGTTCGCTTGGTAGTGGGAGTGGGCATCTTTTCCACCGTGGGAGAGAGGGTTCGCTTGGCAGCGGGAGAGAGTGGGCATCTCTCCCACTGCAGGAGGGGGGGTTTGCTTGCCAGTGGGAGAGAGTGGGCATCTCTCTCGCTGCCATGGTTTTAAACAGTGCTGTAATTGTACCAGCACCCCCACTGATTTTTGTCGCCAAAAGCAAACGCCACTCTTGAAGAACTGCTCGTTGATTTTAAAGAATCCACCAGAGTGATCATTTCAATGTTGAAGAGCCCATTTGCATGGCATTGTGGGAGACTGCTAGAAAGCTTGCTAAAGACAGAGATAAGCCATATTGATAATCCGCCGCTAAAATGACTGCAAGCTAAACCGTCTGAAATCAGTTTAACAACCACATTAAAGTTTTGAGAATCTGGCCCTCAAAGTGTAATTAAACTCTGGAATCTGTTGCCAGAGAATGTAATGAAACTAGTTAACTTAGCAGGGTTTAAAAAAGGTTTGGATAATTTGCTATAAGAAAAGTGCATAAGCCATATTAAGATGGACTTGGGAAAATCCACTGCTTATTCCTAGGATAAGCAGCATAAAATCTATTGTTACTCTTTGTGATCTTATCAAGTACTTGTGACCTGGGTTGGCCACTGTTATAAACAGGATACTGGTCTTCTTGAACCTTTAGTGTGTCCCAGTATGGCAATTCTTATGTTCTTATGTTCCTGGGTTGGAGACTGTATCCCACTCAGCAACACCTATGATGGGTTTCGCGAGCAGTAGTATTGACGGGGATTTTTTTTGAGCCTATCAAATGAATAGCTCCCTGCAGCCTGCAGGTTAGAGGCAAAGTTTGGAATCTCTGAATGGTGTGACAAGTCTAGCATTACTGATGGATCTCTTGTAGCAGTGTCCTTGCCCCAAGAAGGAGAATTTCAGAGTTTCATTGCAATTTCCTGCATTTCAGATTGTGAGTGAATTACTGCATAGAAGGGGTCAAGCTACATCCATTGAGCAGCTGCGGGTAACAAAGGAACTAGCTGTCATAACTATGGAGTTGCTATGGGACACAATTCAAAGCCTTAATTCTTCTCTTTCAAGCCTATTTGGGAAGTTTTCAGGGGAAGTATCTCCTATTTCTGACGCGGTTGTGTCTCAGGCTCACACATTTGAACAACAGGCCACTAAGACCAAATCTATGAGTATTAAGGTGAAGGAAATACAAGAACTTAGAATAGCTTTAATGAAAGAGAAATTATTTACTTTGGAGAATAGAATATTAAAAAAAAATAGATTAGGAAGAATATTGAAGATTTTTGAACTTCCCTAAGTCATTATTTCATGCTTAAATTGAAATGGTTAAGAAATATTGAAGCTTTAAAAATTTGCTTGCCGAGGCACATGGGATCTCTCAGAGAGAGAAAAAGATAATGGTTACTGCGGATAGGCAGACTAGATGGGCCATTTGGCCTTTATCTGCTGTCATGTTTCTATCAGTATTTGGGTGGGCTGAGTAGATTTGAAAAACTAGGGCAACAAGAGAACATAAGAACATAAGCAATGCCTCTGCTGGGTCAGACTTGAGGTCCATCATGCCCGGCAGTCCGCTCACGCGGCGGCCCAATAGCTCCAGGACCTGTGCAGTAATCCTCTATTTATACCCCTCTATCCCCTTTTCCAGCAGGAAATTGTCCAATCCTTTCTTAAACCCCTGTACTGTACTCTGCCCTATTACGCCCTCTGGAAGTGCATTCCAGGTGTCCACCACACATTGGGTAAAAAAGAAATTCCTAGTATTTGTTTTGAATCTGTCCCCTATCAACTTTTCCGAGTGCCCTCTTGTTCTTTTATTTTTTGAAAGTTTGAAGAATCTGTCCCTCTCCACTCTCTCTATTCCCTTCATGATCTTGTAAGTCTCTATCATATCCCCTCTAAGTCTTCTCTTCTCCAGGGAAAAGAGACCCAGTTTCTCCAATCTCTCAGCGAATGGGAGGTTTTCCATCAGACGTGTCGCTCTCCTCTGAACCCTCTCGAGTAACGCCATATCCTTCTTAAGGTACGGAGACCAATATTGGACGCAGTATTCCAGATGTGGGCGCACCATCGCCCGATACAATGGCAGGATAACTTCTTTCGTCCTTGTTGTAATACCCTTCTTGATTATGCCTAGCATTTTATTTGCTTTCTTAACGGCTGCTGCGCACTGTGCCGTCGGCTTCATTGTCATGTCCACTATGAATCTTACAGGTTTCCTTGAATCTTCTTTAGAAACATAATGGCAGACACAGGCCAAATCCAGTCTGCCTATCCACAGTAACCATTATCTCTTCCTCTAAGACAGTGGTTCTCAACCCTGTCCTGGGGATCCCCCCAGCCAGTCGGGTTTTCAAGATATCCCTAATGAATATGCATCATTTAATACACCATAGAGAGCTAACTTACAATTACAACTCATATAATCACTTATTAAACCATTTAAAATTTTACCCATAACCACCAAAAATTTCATGCAAACCACAATAGCACCATTAATTAATCACATAAATATATCTAATAAATATATGTGAACCCTTCCCATCCAATAAAAGTTCATATCAAACTTGTATCATTGTCCATATGCTGAATTTCAATAGTTTCAAATACTTTGCAAACTTTTTCTTTTTCCACGGTTTGTTTGTCCATTAAACTGTTACTCCATGCATCATTTCTCTCCACAACTGAACCGCTATGCCCAACACAAGTCTGTGTTTCGCCCGTCGGCGTTGTCAGGGGCTGAACAGTTCCAAGATTCAATTAGATTCTATATTCTATAATATACAATTTATATATTTCACTACCCTGATGCATGAGAGAGATTTGCATACCTGGAAGTGACAGGTATGCAAATCTCTCTCATGCATATTCATTAGGGATATCTTGAAAATCTGACTGGCTGGGGGGTCCCCAAGACAGGGTTGAGAACCACTGCTCTAAGAGATCCCACGTGCTTCTGTCAGATAACTACTTAAGTGGTGACTTTTCCTTTGGAACCAGATCACAGCACTGTTTTTCATCTTGCTTTCTGCTATATGAATGATCTATTTATGGGATCTAAAATATGGATTGCTCCTGGTTTAGCTAAAGATACACAGAAGTGTTGCCTGGAATTCCTTGCATTAAAACCCAAGATTTTGGCCTTGGGAACCAGTTTCCTGTTACGATTCCCTTGAAATTATGATGGTAAAATATTTCTGTTTTTTTTTTTTTAATCTCAAAATGAAAGAGGAACTGAAGGTCTTGATTTAATTTTGTAGAAAGTGTGATATTGTAATGGACTGGCTGAGGTGGTCTATAAATCTGTTTCTCTGTGTTTTATGATGTTTCACTGTCTTCTATTGTGGGTGACTTTTTTTTAAAAATGTATTTCTGCTATTTCTGCTATTTCCATATTTACATTTCCTGATATCACTTAATATTTTCATGATAAGTAAGACATTAACACTTATAATTTAAATTTATATTTCTCCAGAATTCTACTGTTCAACGGCTCCCCCTTCTGCTTCTATTCCTTTCTCTCATCTCTTCTACCTTCCAAAGTATTTAGATCAATGCTGTCTTGTTAAAATGTTTATTTTATTTTTATTTTTCCTCTAACTCTACTTTTCACTTCTCTATTACCCTCCAGGTACTTTAGTTAGATTGTGAGCCTTCGGGACAGTAAGGGAATTTTTCAAGTACCTTTCTTATTTCTAATCTTAATGTATATTTTCTGTAAACCGCTTAGAACCTAACGGATGTAGCGGTATATAAGAAATAAATTACATTACATTACATTACATTATAAAATTAATAAAATAGGAATGAATATTGAGTAAAATTATTTAAGATGTCTTCTTTCACCTGATCCTTTCCACTAAGCCTATTTTGCTCATTATTATTATTCTCCTAATGGCCTTTTCACTATAAAGCTATAAATGGCCTTTTCACTATAAAGCTATAAATGGCCTTTTCACTATAAAGCTTTCTTTCTTACCTTTACTGATCTTGTCTCTCTGTGTATCGTGATTATTTTGCCCATTCTTATCCAAACCTTTCCCCAAGAGGCTCTCAGGGGATACAAGTTGCTTAACAGCAAAATGGTCAGCTAATGAAGTCCTGTAATGTGATGTCAGAACCGGGTCTAGGCAATCTCCTAGCGCCCCACTTAAAGAGGCTTACATTTAGAAAAATCACTTATGCAGAATGTGTATCACCTGTAAATACTGTTTCAGCATCCAGAGAACATGTATTTATCTTGCTTTCTCAATTGGCATGTATTTTCCATCATACTAGAGTATGTCCCTCAAATGAAATAGCACAGTGTTATGCTATGTATGTAGTAACCAGGAAATCCCATGTAATTTCACAGCACCTGAACAGTGACTCTTCCTGTACTTTTATTCATTTTGTTCCATACCGATATGACACAAATGGAACTTCCATATTATAGGCCAGAGAAGTCACAGCCATGCCAATCAATCCAGCTTCTGCCCCACAGGAAAACGTTCAGACTTACCTTGGAAACAAAACATTCGGCAATACCCACGGGGTCATTTTCACAGTTCTCCAAATCTTGTAGAAGTTCACTAATAAAATACATTAAAAAAAGAAGACATGACCATGTGTAATATTTTACTCGGCATATAAAATGGGGATAATTTTATAACAGGGCATCTATCCAAGAAGGTCAAAAAGGTGCTGTAATCTTTTAGTCTTTTTCGGAATACAAGAAATAAAGGACAGGTGTTCTGGCAGAGGCACTTCCAGAAATCCCTCCAGCTACATCACTTTCAATGAGCTCAAGGCCCAGATAGATGAATTGGAAAGAGAGAAAATTAAATGGGAGCAGGATAGACATACCATGCAGCTAGAATTGGACAGAGTAAAGAGTGATTTGACAGCCTCCAAAGAATACAAGACTAGTGTATAGGGATGTCCTGACCTCTGTGTCCAAATACTAAGATGACTGGGCCTTCATAGCACAACGTTTGGGAGTATCCTGCAAAGCCCTGGACTTTCAAAAGATATGATAATGGTGCTTGAGTAGAACAAAGGGTCCCAGACATACAGGTGCTTGAGTAAAACAAAGGGTCCCAGACAGACTTACTCCATCCACCAAGTGCTAAATGCACAAAACACGGTTGTTAAGACCATGTGAATCGCTGTTGGCCGACTTTTTGGCTGACTCTGGAACAAGCGATTGATTTTCCAACAAACCTCCATGCAAATTATTTGCATGGAGGTTCATGGTAATCTCCATCCAATCAATCGTGAGAGCCCATAGAAAAAAAAAGAAAAAAAAAAACCCAGGCAGACCTGTCAGTAACACAGTTACTGTCGGACCTGCCGGCTTTTCAGGGTCGGGTGTTCCGATCTGATTCTAGCATGGAAACTTAGGGCATCAGTCGGATGGCTATTTTTAATATCAATGCCCTCATTTGTATGCCAGAATTGGAGAATGAGCGATCATAGGGAAAACCACATGGTGAATCAATTTGTGCATTGGGTTGGCAAAAACGATCAGTCACTAAACCAGTCAAAGATGATCATTAGATGATTGGAGATTTTTGTGCATCTAGTTCCGTCTCCATATGAGTCACACCCCATTGTCAATTGAGGACCATTGTTTCAAACAAATACCAAATTGTGACACAGGAAAGATACTGAAAGATACTATTTTTAGAACAAACTCAAATCTATAAAAGACAGGCTTCAGCCCCCACCCCCCCTCTCTTCTTTCTGTTTCTCCTCCAGCCTCTTCACACCTACATATATCCCTCCTCAGCCATTTTCAGAAGGACAGCTATATTTTCTTATACACACACAGAAGCAGCTCTAAATCCAATTTATGCTCTATATGTGTAAAAGCCTATTCCTATATAATATAGTTTTTCTGCACTACCAGGTTGTTGTCTTGTTAATGTACTTCCTACTGCCTCTGAGGCCTGAACCTAGGACCCGAAAAAGACTACATAAAGTAAAGATTACCAATGCCTCTTAAGTCTTATTTTATAAAGGCAAAATAAGCACACATGTCTTTATGTAATACTATATTGCAGGTACCCAGAACCAGCCCCAACAACATGCAAATGCCCAAATTCTACACCTGCTCCAAAAGTAAAACTGCATGCCTGTATCTGTGTATTCTATAAAATATGCACAAACAGCACAACTCTACCACTGTTCCACCTAAAACACCCCTCCCGTGAGCCTGAGTACTTTTTAAATTTGATGCAGCTTTACATGCAGACAAGCTTCATAAAATTACCCCCATTTTATTGCAGTGTCTCATAGTACCCTGTGGTAAAAAACAGTTAGCTTAGCAGGGTTTTAAAAAGGTTTTGGATTATTTCCTGAAAGAAAGTTACATAAGTCATTATTAAAATAGCCTTGGGAAAATTCACTGCTTATTTCTACTATAATCAGCATAAATCTGTTTAACTTTTTGGGGATCTTGTCAGGTACTTGTGACCTGGATTGGGAACTGTTTGAAACAAGATATTGGGCTTGATGGACCTTCGGTCTGCCTCAATATGGCAACGTACCTGATACAGAATAATCATTTCATCACATTGACTTCAATTTCATGCCATTAGAATGAAAAGGCAACACAAGAAGAAGATCTCAAGGAATCGAAGACCAGTCAATGTGGTATAAAGGCAACATTGTCAGCTGTAAAGAACTCTGAATAACAGCATGGACCAATTACAAGAAAATACTTAACTGCACACCAATTCTTAGATAACATATGGACTCTATGCCATTCTCAGTTTATATCTGTATCTCAGATACACAAACCACACAGACACTTATGTTAACACTATATGAATTAAAATATCCAAGTTTAATGCAATTTATAAGTTCAGGTGCATAAATTATTTCCCTGTCCATCCCTTCTCTTTCTTCCTCTTTTTCTACATATAGAGCACAGGTGCCAAAGTCAGTCCTCGAGGGCCGCAATCCAGTCGGGTTTTCAGGATTTCCCCAATGACTATGCATGAGATCTATTAGCATACAATGAAAGCAGTGCAGGCAAATAGATCTCATGCATATTCATTGGAGAAATCCTGAAAACCCGACTGGATTGTGGCCCTCGAGGAGGGACTTTGATACCCCTGATATAGAGGAAGCTTTTCCCAGTTCCCTAATCTGCTGGCAATGGTTGGGTGATGAATGGATAGATGTTTTGACTGGTGGTACTTGGTTTTATTCTTAGTTTTTGGTTCTATGCTTGGTTGTTAATTCTTTTTCAGTCGTGCTTTACTAGGAATTTTATATTTAATTGTTTTTGTTGTACATTGTTTTGGAAAAGCTTGATTAAGGTTTAGGATGAAGGTATACAAATAGCTGAAATATATGCATGGCTTGTTTAGGGTTGTTGTTTTTTTTAAATGTAGATAAGACCCGACATGCTTTTAGGACTTATCTTCTTGAATTCTTGTCATTACTCACGGATCTATTTTGACTGCAAACCCATTTCACAAATACCACATTTCTCCAGGTATTTCTTACTTCTCGTTGCCCCACCTAAAAAACCCCCCGCAAAGCCAACATTTCTGCTTCTTACAAGCTACAGGCACTTCTAACAAAGTTAGGTAATTTTTGAATAATTTGAAACAGAAGTGCACGCTTCCCTCCACACACTGGAAGACAACAGGCGATGTCTGTATGGAAACGCAATCACGGAGGAAAGAGAAAATGGTCCCGAGATTAAGTTTCAAATGCCTACATAAAGACAATTTACTGTGCTCACCTGCCTTCTTTGACCCCTCAAAGAACTCATGTGCCTAATCGATCATTTGCTGAGCTCTGGCATCCTGAACTAGGTTTGCTCATTATAGAATGCCTTAGGCTTAAGTCTTGTTCCTTCTTTATAGATCCAGAAATACAATAAATTAACATGCATTAGGCATGGTACTTCTAAATAAGCGTGCTACTCCACACCTAATAAGGGAAAGGAATTTTGGATTTAGTTCAAGTTTTTTCATTCGTAGCTCAAGGCGAACTACATGCAGAACAGTAGCTATTTTCCTGGAGGGCTTACAGTCGGCTCTTTTCACAAAGCCACGCTAGCGATTCCTGTGCGGGAAATGCGATGAAGCCCATAGGATTTGAATGAGCTTCGTCGCATTTCCTGTGCGAGAATCACTACAGTGACTTTGTAAAAGAAGCCTTAAGTTGTACCGGAGACAGTGAAGGGTGAGAAAAGCACTAAGAGTACCAGAAAGTACACCACTTTGATAGCTTTTGAGCTTGCAAGCAGTACATAAAAAACTAAAAATAAATAAATTAAATATTTAAAAACATCTGCAAATGTTAATTGGTTTTGCAACTGAATATATAATTGCGTGCTTACTTGCATTTCATGTGGTGGAATGGTCCACATACCATTTGAATGTACTGGACCACACGTGTCAAACAACAGTGGAAGGGTTGTGCCAGTAGAGAAGGTGACATGACCTATTGTATGCTACTTGATGTCATGTCACTACTTTCTATCCTGAATAGACTCGTAGAGGCTCTCCTCAGATAAATATCCCAAAAACTCTGGAAAAGAAAATATGCACCTGTCTGAAATTAATTATATATAGAAAATATAAAAACTGCTCTAATTTAACAAAAGTTCCTGGAAGCTACCAGCAATCTGCAGATCTAATTTGGTCTTCAAATTGCACTTCCTCATATTCAATTCTAAAGTTTTTGGGTGTACAGAACGACTCACTGCACAGCTTACAATACCCAGGAAATAAATTTCTAGTTTGAGGCTCCTTATCTGACCTTCTCTATAATCTTATCAAGGAAAGAATGCTCTAGAACAAGAGGTCCCAACAGATTTCATAAGAATAGCCTTACTAGATCAGACCAATGGTGATCTAGCCCATTATCCCGCCTTCGTGGAGGCCAATCCAAGTCACAAGTACCTGGCAAAAACCCAAATAGTAGCAGCATTCCATGCTACTGATCCAGGGCAAGCAGTGATTTCCCTCAAGTATGTCTCAACAGCAGACTATGGACTTTTCCTCCAGGAACATGTCCAAACCTTTTTTAAAACCAGCTACATTAACCACTCTTATCACATCCTCTTGCAACACATTCCAGAGCTTAACTATTCTCAGAGTGAAAAAATATTTCCTCCTATTGGTTTAAAAGTATTACTCTGTAACTTCATTGCATGTCCCCTAGTCTTTATAAATTTTGATGCAGTAAAAAAATCAATCCACTTGTATCCGTTCTACACCACACAGGATTTTGTAGACTTCAATCATATCCCCACTCAGCCGTCTCTTTTTCAAGTTGAAGAGCCCTAACCTCTTTAGTCTTTCCTCATACGAGAGGAATCCTATCCCCTTTATCATCTTGGTCGCTCTTCTTTTAAACTTTTCTAGTGCTGCAATACTCAAGGTGAGGTCGCACCATTGAAAAATTCAGAGGCATTATAACATTCTTAGTCTTGTTCACCATTCTGCACAAAAATTACTTGATCTTTTCACTATATCAGATTAACTGAATACAATTCCTCCAATTTTTTTTTTATGTTGAGGGTGCAACATATAATGTACGAAGTTATTACCTCACTCCCACAATTTTGTAAACATTTGAAAGCATAATTTCCTACTCAAGCTTTTTCTGCTGTTTAGAGATATACCATATTTTTCACTCCATAAGACGCACCTGACCATAAGACGTACCCAAGATTTAGAGGAGGAAAACAAGAAAAAAAAAACATTCTGAACTAAATTCTCCCTGCCAGGCTCTGCACCCAACCCCACACTTCCTGCCCAGGCTCTGCACCCTGTCCTCCTCCCTTCCAGGCTTTGTACCCCATCCCCCCTCTGGTGGTCTAGTGCTAGGCCGGAACAGGGCACAGAGCAGGCTGGGACAGGGCAAGCCGGGACATGGGACAGGGCAGGCAGGCCTAATGGCAGTCAGGCAGGCCTAGCAGCCTAATGACAGGCAAGCAGCCAGGGCCCCTACCTCTTGCTGCTACGTGAATGGCAATCCAGCACTGTAGGGCAGAAGCATTCAGCCTCCTGCCCTTCTCTCCTGCTTTCTTACCCTGAGTGACACCGGCAGCAGCAGAGCGGCAAGCAGGCAGGTGCGAGTTTTTCACTTCCTGCCTTGTCCCACACCACTCTGTGAATGGCTCTCCCAGTTCTCGTGAGAACTGAGGCAGCCATTCACAAAGCGGTGCGGGACAAGGCAGGAAGCAAAAAACTTGCACCTGCCTGCTTGCCGTTCTGCTGCTGCCGCTCGGGGGGAGAAAGCAGGAGAGAAGGGCAGGAGGCTGAAAGCTCCTGCTCTACAGCGCTGGACTGTCATTCAAGGAGCGGCAAGGCAGGAAGCAAACTCACGCCTGCCTTCTTACCGCTCCGACTCTGCCACTGCCTGGGGAGAAAGCCGGAAGGAAGGGCAGAAGGCTGAAAGCTCCTGCCCTACAGCACTGGACTGCCTGTATTGCCAGAGAAATTAAGGTGAGGGGGGGGGGGAATAGTTATTATTCGTTCCATATGATGCACCCTTATTTCCACCCACTTTTTTGGGGGAAAAAAGTACATCTCATAGAGCGAAAAATACGGTATCTTGAAAGATGCTGATGCACTGAAGTTTGACCTGAATTTTAATAATGGTATCAGAATGGAGTATGTATTGTATTTGATTTTTTTAATGCTTTATTTTGTATGTTATATTGTTGTAGGATAGAGTTGTAGGATAGAGTGGAATATACAGTACATTTTTTTAAACAAATAAATTTGTTGCAGGTTTTTCCCATACACAAAATTTGCATGTAATTGGCTTCTCGCATGCTGTAATATTACGCTCAAGCCAGAAGGCGCACATGGCTCTATAGCAAGTTCTTCTGTATCGGCCCCCTAGTCAGAGAAAATCCACACAGATGTCTCCAGAGCTCAAACAAAAAACAGGAAACATTTCTACCGGGGAAAACATAAACACACTGAAAAGCATCTGACACTTCCTCTTTCATAGGATAGCTGTGGGAGAGGATGTGCAGAGCCCTTTTATCAGGGAAACAGTAAACAGGCCTGGGATCACCATCAAGGCACTCTCCTAACGCCACACAACCTGAGAAAAAGCTCTAGCAAAAGTCCAAGCGAAAAGAATGGTTTTCAGTATCTCATCTGTCAATCATCACATACTAACTCACCTATTGAAAAGGTAGATATCACGTATGTTTCCAAACAGGGCTGATCGTTCTTCTACCCCTAGAGAAAGCCTGGATTGGTCTGTGATACAATCAAGGTAATCCTGTGAATTAAAAAAGGGAGAGAAGTCTTAGAAACACATCTTTGCTATTCTGCACCGGTAAATGAGACCATCTTTAATTGTGCAAGATAAGTTCCTCATATCAGTTTCAAGTCATTATTGTATTAATCCTTTCAGAAGCCCCACTGTAAACAGTAATTCCATTATAAAAAGATAACAATACTTACCTGTTCACTAAAACCAAGTCAATATCTAAAGACTGAAGGTTGAGCTCTATGGGAAACAGTGCCATGTAAGTTTTCCCATCTGCAGACATACCTTTTCAGGCTTCAGTCACACTGTGCTGTTAAGCTCATTTTTGAAACTGTTTCATGGCAGTACTATTATTAAGTTTCAATTTACTGAGTTTAACTCAGTGGTCTCAAGCTCAAACCCTCTGCAGGGCCACATTTTGGATTTGTAGGTACTTGGAGGGCCTCAGAAAAAAATAGTTAATGTCTTATTAAAGAAATTAAAACTTTGCATGAGGTAAAACTCGTGTTTATGGCTAAGTCTTAATAATAATATTGTCATTTATACCTAAAGAGACGTATGATCAAGAAACGGTTTTATTTTACTTTTGTGATTATGATAAACATACTGAGGGCCTCAAAATAGGACCTGGCGGGCAGCATATGGCCCCTGGGCTGCGAGTTTGAGACCACTGGTTTAATTCATTGTGTTTATGTTTATATTTGGTCTTTTTACTACTGTTATGCTGCTAACAAAATTGTACGTTTTATGTTGAATTATGCCTTGGATTAATCTCTTCATAAAGGCAGTTAATAAATCTCAATAAATAAACAAACATACATAATTGAATCTCAAATATTTGCCTAAATTCAAATCAGGCCTAAAAACTTTTCTGTTCCAAGACGCATTCATTATTAAAATATGTTTTCAGCCCATGATTAACTATGGCAGCAGGCCTCTTGCTAAACCTTCTGCCCCTTCTAGTTCCTTTCCTACCCTTGTCCTTCCCCCTCCAAAAATTTAAATGATGTATCCTCTTACTGTTCTTCCTTATGCATCCATCCTTTACCCTTTAGTACAGTGTCCCACAAACTATTCCGGCCGGCAGCACACTAAATGCAGTGCCCCGGCTGGAAGGCATCCAGAAGTTGACATGATGACATCATACGCATGCATGATGTCATTGCATCAATGTCCGCGCATGCGCAGAGGCCCGTCTTGCTGTGACCCTGCCGTTACAGGGATCCATGAGGTGCAGAGAGAAGAGGAGAGACGCCGGAAAGGAGGAGAGTCGTCCATGCCGGCTGACTTCCTACAGAACGTGCTTCTCGCCGGCGTGGATGACTCTCCTCCTCGCCAGTGTGTCACGGCACACCAGAAATCTCAGGAGACACACTGGTGTGCCGCGACACACACATTGCGATACACTGCTTTAGTATGTCCTTTTTATTTTTATATTATGTTATTATCTTTGAAGCATTTGTACAAATGCTTTCAATTTTATGTAAACCGCCTTGGTACTTAGGCGGTATATCCAATACAATAAACTTGAAACATGAAACTATCTATTTAGGCCAACCGTCATTAGTCTTCCATTGCAAATAATAGGATTTGTCTGTGGTGGGAAAAGGCCAAACTGTACTCCCTACTTGCATCTTTGAAAGTAGGTTTGTCATTTTTTTTCTGGATTTTGAAAGAACTATGATGATTAGAACATTATAATTTAAAGGTAACAAAGCAACGGCTTGAGCACGGCTTTTCAGATACAATTAATCCATGTGTGTTATGCACTTCAATGTCTCTGAGCAGCCATTCTTTTTTTTTTTTTTGTTCTCTTGTTTCTGCCATGTACAGCTTGAGTGTTTTAACCAGTGTTTTCATCAGACATTCTTTTCAAGTTCTCAGACACCAAATTGACCCCACAGGAATACTGTATGTACTATTTTCAAGTCATTAATACAATTTCCTTGAGCAGATGAGCTACATTTCTGCAATAATTTATTTTAAAACTTGTGCCACTCACAGAAAGCATATAAAAGGTATATGAAAAAAAAACACCTGGATTGTTGGATTTGACTGCAGAGGAAATGTTTATGCTACTACTAACAGCACTTTCAGGTATACTGCTATTACTGCTTGTGATAGAGGCAGTGCTTTATTTCATAGGATTTGGCAACATAGTTTGATATTACTTTGATAACTTGCATTCGCATCCACATTCAGCATATTCAGAAAAGCACATATAGCCTGCCTATCTGGATATCTATCCGTTCTCACTCAAATCCAGATTGTAAAAATGTACACAGAAATACTGGCTATGAAAATGCAAATAAAGATTAGGTACAAAGACCAAGACAAATCTATGGCCGGCTGCGGGACCCCCAACAGTGCTAGTGTTTTGCAACATACTGTCACAGGCAGGGAATCTAGATTTAATATGGCAGAATCATTAGATGCAGATAAAGATTTTGATGGTGTCAGGTCAAAAGCGCGCCTGGATAAAGGCGCGCTCAGACAATTGAGCGCAGCGCATGCCGCCGCGCCGCTCTAAATTACTGTTTTTAGCGCTCCGATGGGGGTGTGTGGGGGGGGAACCCCCCCACTTTACGTAATAGACATCGCGCCGCGTTGTGGGGGGTTGTAACCCCCCACATTTTACTGAAAACTTCACTTTTTCCCTGTTTTTAGGGAAAAAGTTCAGTTTACAGTAAAATGTGGAGGGTTACAACCACTCAAACCCCCCACAATGCCGGCGCGATGTCTATTAAGTAAACTGGGGGTTTCCCGAACAAAACCCCCCGTCGGAGCCCCTAAAAACTGTAATTTAGAGCGATGCGGCGGTGCGCGCTGCACTCAATTGTCGGCGCGTGCTTTTGTCTTTCACGCCTTGGTACTTAGGCGGTATATCCAATACAATAAACTTGAAACATGAAACTATCTATTTAGGCCAACCGTCATTAGTCTTTCATTGCAAATAATAGGATTTGTCTGTGGCGGGAAAAGGCCGATTTTGATCACGTGGAATGGGCATGTCTATTCCATAAGATGGAAGGCTTTGGGTTTAGTCCAGACTTTATCCAAGTGCTTAAATTATTGTACTGAAATCCCATGGTGAGAATTCAAGTCTGCTTCATTTATTCAGGGGCGCCCTTTGTACTTCCTCATTTTTAATGTGGCCTTGGAACCCCCTCACCCTTATTATGAAGGAGAAAGTGAGTATCCACTTAGATAAAGAAAATTAGGAAATTGGTGGAAGAGAATTTGTCTATAGCCATTGGTTCAGTGTTTTTGGTGATACTGTCTGAAACTTTAACTCTGTGAAATCAGAGTATCTGGTCCAATCAAAGTTGTTGTTTTCTTTTATCAATCTAGGGTGTAGCACTAAAAGGTTACTCAAGTGGTTCAGAGTCTAGGAATTTATTTTGAAACCAACTTGGATTTCGATAAACAAAATTTCCATGACAATTCACTCCTGTTTTACTAGTCTCCATTTGTTGGGATAAGCTAAATAGTATTTTCCCAAAAAAAGGTTTTACATTAGAATTCAAAAAATAGTCACCTTATTTTCACATAAATAAACAACCAAATACTTTTATGGTCACACAGTGACTCTAGATTTCTAAGTGAACGCTCAGACCTATAACCAAACTCTAGTGAAAAGTCACGGAGTCCGTTATAATAGAGACTATCACAGTAAGTTCACTGTCTCTGCCACCTGCTAATAACATTCAAGGAAAAGATAGATAACTTATCTGAATGCAGGATGGCACTGCTGTTGCTCTTTCATTGCTCCGGGTACTTATTTAAAGTACTAACACATTGCAACTGCCATAAGCTTATGCCAACAGCTTATGGCAGTTGCAATGTGTTAGTACACTGCAAAATGAAAGAAAAACGCACACCCCCATTTCCAATTCCACCCTCAGAAAAAAAATCAATCCAAGATGTGGAAAGATATGTCCTGTCTGTCCAAATTAGATTGTAAGCTTTTCTGAGCAGGGACCATCTATTACATGTTAAATGTACAACGCTGCGTACGCCTTTCAGCGCTATAGAAATGATAAATAGTAGTAGAAAGCCCGAAGGCAGTATTGCAGCGAGTACAAATCTGAACTAATTTCTTCAGCCTTTATTCTGCTACACAATAAAAAGTTACGCCACAGAAATAAATTCCTGCAGGACGCAGACATTAGTCTTTTGATATTTGGACAATTCAGGAAGTTTACTAAATTGAATGCATTCTGCCTCTATGTGTGCTTGCCTCAATATTGAAATAATGGCTCTGGGCATTTCTAAAGGTAGTTGTCAGTCACATTCAGTGGCATTTTAAATCCATACTGGCTTCATAATTGGCCAACTTAATAGCACTTTAGATATGGGAGTTCAATTTCCTCACAATTTCCATGGTACTTCAGCATGGGTAAATCTGTGACTGACTTTGGATGGAAAAAATAAGAGTAATCCCATAGCATCTATAATGAATTTTAACAGTTTATGTACAATTTATGAGCATTCATAGAAGACAACTGTTCAAAATGATTGGGGTGCTCAACTTTGCACATATTACCATGTCTCTAAAAGAAAAAGGTCATAGGCACAATTGGTCAGGCCATATTTAGATGTAGAACACAGCAGATACTACACACACTGGAAGGATTCATAGCTAAATGAAGAGCATTGAATGTCCCACCTGTCTCTCTTCCTCCCCAACCTCACCTCATCCCCCACCAATTTACTCCATCCTACTTATTTATTTATTTAAAAACTTAATATACCGCCTGGAGTCACAAGAGTTTCCAAATAAAATAAAAAAATGCAAACCATTCTTCAAAACAATATCAACGCATGTGAAAACAAAACCTACAAATTCTTCAGTAACGTATTAAAAAAAATGTTACAAAAATATCCAAATGGTAGGAAAGACAGATCAAAAGTATGCGTCTACAAACAACTTGGTTTTCCCAACATGTTCTTAAAGCTGTAGTGGTCTGCACATAATCTTAGTTGCCCAGTAAGCTTGTTCCAATATGATATTCCAGCAATGGAAAACATTTGAAATTGAGTTGTCAGCTGTCAGTGCTACCAATTTCAATTCCCTCCCACACACAGCCTATCTATACCACAGTCATATTCTTCCCAATCCATCCTGGCCTATCCATACCATCCACATTCAGACAGAATGATTGTTTTATTTTTGTGAATAAGGAACATAATGTTCCTTTCTATTTCTCTTTCAATTTCAGACTAGACTATAGGTCCTCTCTATTACAAAACCTTTTCAGATCACTTCATCTTATACTGCCCAAACTCCCTCTGCCCATTCCCCCTTGTCTCTTCAGTAAAATAACTTGTATATCCTGGTGACCACAGAGCTGGAGGAGAATAGCAAAATACCAGCTATTCCCTACCCTTGACCCAGTCCAGCTTGACAGAAATCTTTACCTTTGTGTATAGTTTTGTCTTACATCCTCTGGTTTTGTATTTTCTTGTTCGTCTAATGCTTCCTCTCTGCCTTCATGTTCTTTGTCTTTTATGAATTATTTTCTAGTCTCCTTATTTCTTTCATTGATCTTTACTCCATGTGTTTGATTCTCCATAGCTTGTCTCTCATCTCAGTTCTTTCTAGTGTAACCTCCTCATGCCACTTCTCATCCGTCACCTTCATGTTTCTTCCCTCTGTTCATGACCTCTTTCATTTCACCTTTCTCTCAGCCCCTCTTTTCCTAATTCCACTCACATCTCTTTCAGCTCTTCTTTCCTCTGCATCTTGTGTCCTCTCAATCAAATCATGTCTCCACACAGCTCCATTCACCCATCATAGCCTATGTTCTCTCCCTGAGTTCCTCTTGTTCCCACAGCCTGTTTCTTCTCCACTCAGCTACACTCCCAGTTGCTGTCCCCATCACTAAGCCTCTCTTCCCTTCAGACACTTCGAGCTCTTTACAACAACATTCCCTTTCCCAGACAATAACCCCATTAAACTCACTTTACTAAACTAAACTAAATCTTAGGCTTATATACTGCATCTTCTCTATAACAGTAGAGCTTGGCACGGTTTACAAGAAAATTAGAAAGAAGAACAGATACAATATGGATTTGGAATAGTATGGAGAGGAGCGGAATTTACAACTTTGAAAATACCCCTTCATAACCCCATCTATTCTTCTCTCTACAGCTCCCGTCTTGATTACCTAGTCCCTCTCCACCTGATCTTTCTGTTACTTCCAGCCTTTCACAGCAAAATTCTCTCCTCTAAGCTATAACCCCTTTCAATTCACTTACTCCTTCCTATTCCTCTCCCCATAGCTCCACTCTCAACGCATGGCCCCATCACCCTGCTAACAGCTGCCTTCTTAGGGTTAGCAGACGTCCAGATTTACACGGATATATCCTCTTTAGAGGACTGTTTTGGTGTCTGCATGGTTTCCTGAACTGGAGGGAGTTTGTCCAGGTTTTGGACTCCCTTTCTCCAATCCAGCACCCACCCTGGAGTCGGGAGTTTTCACTGTCCCCAGTACCTCCACTGGTGCTGCAATTTCACAAAGCTTTGGGCAGCCAGCAGCATTAGCAGAAACAGGCTATAGAATGAAGGCTTCTGGGGCAGGCCGACGGCAGCAGGATCCTGTTGCTAACGTTGCCAACTTACGAAGTTTTGAAACTGCAGCATCGGAGAAGGTGCTGGGGATAGGGGAGACTCAGAGAGCTATACATACCTGATTTTAGGGTGGCCAGGTGGGGGACTGGAGAGAGAGAGGGGCTGTTCTGGTGGTGGGGGTGGTTTAAGGGTGAGACTAGCAGGAGGCAGGGGTGGGACTGGGCACTGCGGATTGGGCGGGACTGGGTCAGGTGTCCTCTTTTTTGATTTAACAAATATGGAAACCTTATGCCTTTTGCCACTTTAAAGCTGCACTCTGTCTCCCAGCCAGTAACCCCTTTCAAACCTCTTTACCCCATCTTAACCCCTTTATTTCTTTCCTAGTATTTAATTATTGTGGCAAAAAAAAATAAAATTGTCCTGCCAATAAAGTTATGAAATTGAGTCTTCTTTCCTTGTCTTATCTGTTGCTAGTCACCTCCCCTTTGGCAGCTGTAGGCAGGAAGTGCCTCTAACCTTGGTTATAGTAGCTCCTTTCTCCCTCTGGAACCCATCAGTTAGACACAGCCAGCCAATAGGCTGTAAAATAGCAGTCTCTTCATCTTGTGGGTCATTGGTCAGATATTCCAGCCAATTGAAATAGAGGGAGGTGGGAGCAGACTGGGATACAGAAACACTTCTAACTTGCCATCCTTTGCTGCCCTGCAGCATGGAGATTTGAACTCTAAATTTAATAAAGTATATAAAAAAAATATTGGGAGTGCCCATAGCTAGAGTTACCAGATTTGTTCAAGAAAAAAAGAGGGCACATGGCCCTGCCCTGTTCCACCCCAGCCCCACTCCCACATAAACCTCGTCTCTTCTCCTTTTCCAAGGCTAGGCCACGTCTGGAGGGCCTATGAGCATGCCCAAATGCAACATAATGATGTATACAGTATAAGCGGGAGAAGAAGAGGGCGACAGATAAGAGATCTTCCATTACCTCAGAAGCACAAAGAATTGAAAAGAGCAAGCAGTGTGAAAAATGGGCTTATTGTGCATAAGGATGAAAATGGGTAGGTTCAAAAGTAAGATCAGGAAATATTTCTCCCCAAATGCTGCTGGAGGACAGTGGAGGAGGCCTGGAATTCAAGAAAACATGATGTAAGCACAGAGTAGGCTTAGTTGAAGGAAAGTGAAGGTTAATCTAGGAGGATGGAGGATCTGTGTTACTACAATAGTAAAGCAAAAAGCAGGCGGTTAACCGGAGTGGATACAATGGAACAATGCCATTATAGAGGCACTCTCTAATTTCAAAGAAGCATGAAGATACTAAAATGCACTAGAGACAAGACCAAAAGTGCAAGGGAAAAGCAAAAGAAAGTGGGTTGTGTGGAGCTTTTAATTTGTACTGGGGTTTAAGTCCGTTTCTACCCTGCTGGTCTTTCTGGCTATGATAATTATTGCACATTATGGACTGCTGAAATACCCAGGCACCAAGTCTCCATATATTTTGGTCATATCTACCTAACTAACACACTCATAATACAATTCACTCGCTGAGCACAGTGCACTGAAACCTTCTGCAATAATGCTCTGTCATTGTCCAAAGAAGGGCAGTATATTAAATAAAATTAAATCATTAAACCATAAACCAAAGCAAACATTAGTCATTTCTTTTAAGGAGCAGCCACGACGATACAGAATTCGCCACTTAGTACAACAAGTTTAGCAAACTCATTCACTTTCTGACAAAGTCCAACTTTTTTGTTACCAGAAAAAAAAAAAAAGATCTTGAAATGTAGAGAAAATATTCAAATCAATGCTAGGGAGTAAGAATGCAACACAACAAAAGAAAAAATCCATAGAGAAAGCCCAAACATTTGAGCAGCAGTTTTATAATTTACTATAACATTTAAAAAAATCATATCAATGTCCTGTGTTTCATATTTGACAGACCCCTTATATGCTTGGACCTTGTAAAGCATGCTTGTGGAACACTCTAGTGTACCGTACCCATTAGAAGGGCTTTCTACCATGTTTTCAGATCTAGCTATTCTCAAATGTCTCTTGAAGATCAAGAATAATCCCATCAGAGCTCAGGAAGTTAGAATTCAGATGGAAGAAAAAAGTCCCACACTTGCAGCAAGGCTTAAAATACAGAGTAAGATGCTTTTGTGGTAAAAATAGTCAATGGAGTCAAAAACATTTGAAAATATCCAGGTTTCAAACTTGCTAGGCTAATTTGCAGCACTGAAGTATCATTATTTAATGAATACATTTTTGCTTCAATTTTACTTTTTGGTGGGCGAATTCTATGCTCTAGTTATAGGTATGAAAAAATGAATGCTGAAATGCTAGGGCATAGTAATGTATTTAAACTGGTTTGGGCCCCGTTGACATCTTTTATTACTTCTCTGTAGTTGGTTTTTGTCTTTAATTTCTGTGTCATTTCCTTACACATCCACGGCGGGAGGGAGGGGGGAGGGATTGCACTATTGTATTATTTTAAATAAGTGTAAGTTATTGAAAGAGTATATACATTTGTGTTATTGATTAATCGATAGGTGGGTGGGATAAAATGATTGATTTTGAATATCTGTAAGCTGAATGTTCTTTTCTTGACTTGTTATATGTTCTTATACCTGTGTGTTGCACTGTTAATATTTGAAAATAAATAAAGATTAAAAAAAAGAACAAATTTAATATGAAACTCCCCCCCCCCCAAACAAAAGGCAAAAGGTGGTTATTTATCAGGATTGTTTCTTCTTCTGTGCCCTGTTGGGAATAATTCTTGAAACTGGGCTCACATCATATTTTGTACCATCTGGCTGCTCCCATTATCCCCCGTTTGTACTCTCTCTCTCTTTCTCTGTATGGTGGGCTGGATATCATTACATTAGCACTCCCCTGTTCCACAGAAGCAATACAGTTGTAAACTCCTAGCAGCCAGGGGTTTTACAGGCAAAGATGGGCAGCTCCTACAGCGTGGGACCTGTATTCCTTTGATTAATTGTGGGAATGCTATTCTGTCTGCTTGTCTATTCTCTCCACCCTTTCCTGTCAGGGAACAATCATTCCCAAAGAAGGATTACCTCAATTCTGTGCTCTACTTTGAATAGTTTGATCTGAACCGAATCACCTTGGAATGTTGCTGGTTTCCTTGCCTGGTGAAGTAATACTGAATTTATATGGTAAATTATCACAGTTGATTTAGGCCCTAATTTACTAAGCATCCACTCCTCCCTTAACTCAGAATGATAAAAGAGCCTTAGTAAATTAGGACACTTGGGGTAATTCATTAGCATATATTCTAAACATTTAAGCGTGCACTCAGCGTGCATATGTTAGCACTTAACAGTTAACCCTTTCGCCTTCCCCCCACTCAAAGGCACACAACGCAAGAAAATGTTTGACAACCTTCTAGCAACACAAGCAGCAAAAATCAACCATTCCATCTCCAATCTTATGACAATATCAGACAACTTCAAAACATTCAGAAAAGAAATCAAAACCCTGCTTTTCAAAAAATTCATCCAAATATCTTAACCCCTCCTCTTTTACCTCCAGAAGATTCACCTACCTTCAGATAACCTTCCCCCAAATTACCCACCTTAACACCGTCCAATTAAACAAATACCATAAATAGATTGTAACCTACCCTCTCTAACTGCATTCCATATGTATTTTTCATACAGTTCTTCACTGTCAGTTTAATTTCCATCCTATAAATTCACATAGAATTTTTCTTTTTTCAACCATCTTTATTTTCTCTTCTTTATTAATTTCCAGGTACTTTAGTTAGATTGTGAGCCTTCGGGACAGTAAGGGAATTTTTTAAGTACCTTCTTACTTCTCATTTATAATCTTAATGTATATTTTCTTCAAACCGCTTAGAACCTAACGGATGTAGCAGTATATAAGAAATAAATTACATTACATTACATTAAGCGAGACCTATACGTGCACATGTAAACATAATTGTCAGGATTCTGCCTAACGGCTATTCTCTAAAGACTGCACAACTTACACTGTGCATATTTTTCTGACGATACGAAAAAAAACTGGAAACTTGCTGGACTAAGTGTATAGCCCTCAATGAAAAGTATGTAGTTTAGCTTGCTAAAACTTTTCAAACTACCCTAGTATACGAGTATACCCAGTTTGTCTAGTATTCTATAAAGGAAAGTAGCTCCTATGTTGTTTTATCAAAACGGCTCCTATTAGGTACCCTATTATAAATTTGAAACCTTAGATGGGTAGTTATTAAAGTGCATTATTTGCCCTTTAAAGTGTATTAAAAGACAATAGCATGCATTCAGTGGCATAGTAAGGGGGAGCGGTACGCCCCAGGCGCAGTCTTGGTGAGGGCACAGGCACCTTTCCTCCTCCTTCCCCGTCCCCCAGTGCCATGTGTGAGCGTCAGTTCCCTTCCCCCATAACTCTGTAACATTCCTGGCACGAGAAGCAACCCCCAACCTGCTGTCACAACAGCGTCGGCTCTTCCTCTGATGTCACTTCCTGGACCTGCGCCTAGGAAGTGATGTCAGAGGAAGAACCGACACCGGCGCAACAGCAGGTTGGGGCTTGTTGCTCGCAGCAGGAACTCTACAGAGAACTCTACGGGGGGAAGGGAAGCGGCATGTGCACAGCAGAAGGGGTTGGGGAAGGAGCGTGTGGAGGTGTGAGGAGGGAGAAGAGGGGGGGAGGAGCACCACTGCCCAGGTGCCTCTCACCCTCGCTACGCCACTGCATGTATTGTATTAACATAGAAATATGACAGAAGATGAAGGCCAAATGGCCCATCCAGTCTGCCCATTCGCAGCATCCACTATTTCCTCCTCTTCCTATGAGATTCCACGTGCCTGTGCCATGCTTTCTTGAATTCAAACACAGTCTTTTTGTCCACCGCATCTGCTGGGAGACTATTCCATGCATCTACCATCATATCTGTAAAAAATGTATTTCCTTAGATTACATTATATTAATATTTATGGATCACAATTATACCCAGTAGGAGTTCAACGTGGTTTCCAATTAAGAAGCTGGCCATAACCAGGAATTACAATCTTACATTAAAATCAGAATATAACCCCCCCCCACACACACACACATTATAACATGTATCAGTTTAAGGTACTGTGGGATGCAAATCACCTCATTACTAAATAAATTGACTAATACCAGCAAAAAGCTAGTGTTTTGCTCCTGGCCTGGAATATTGGGCCACAAAGCTGCAACCTGATGCTCCCAGTCATTCAGAAATTCAGGAGTTGCTCCATCCCTTATTTTCCTTGAAGCTTCCCCAGTACATACCCCTCTCCCAATATACCCCCTTGCCCCCTGTGGCCAAAGCCCTCCCATCCTGCGGTAGGGCCCCCTCAGTCTATCACGTGACAATCTTTGGGGGTCGGGGCTGAAGCAATCCCCAGTTGTTCAGATACATGAACTGAGCTTGCACAGGAAGTGCTTACATCACCTGCTAGGACACATTACAGACTTCCTGTTGCTCAGGCAGCATGGGCTGCAGTCCTGGATGGAAACTCTTTGGCTGGAGAGGTTTGAGCACCCCCGCCAGCCATTGGCTGCCACAATATTGGAGGGGGCCTGAGCCACTGGCAAATTTTAGATTGGAGAATATTTCTTTAGAAAGGGAGATGGGATTCAATATACCACCTTTCTGTGGTTGCAATCAAAACAGTTTACACATTATTTGCAATGTGGACGTCTAAATTGCCTATTACAAATTGAGATTGTCGAGTAAATTATAGCCTATTTTGTTGGGATATAAGGTACTGTAATTGATTTTAGGAGGATTAGATTATTGAAGTGTGGCACACCTAGGTCTTCATTGCAGGCGGTTCAAAACTCAGAGGTATGTTTTACTTTATGAGTTGCATAAGGGGGATCATGTAACTTGGTGTTTACAGGTGGTATGATTAGGGTTACCAGATTTTGTCAGCTAAAATCCCGGACATGGCCACGCCCTGTTCTGCCTCCAGCCATGCCCCCACACAACCCCTCCGTGGCGTCAGTGCAGCATGCAGACGTTGACGCGCATACGTATGACATCATCATGCCAACATCTGCGCATGCACGGAGATTCTCTACAGGCTGCCCCAACATTAGGGTCTTCCATAATCCATACGAACTGCCGAGTTTTAGAAGTCCCTCCGGGCACCTGGAGATGTCCTCAAAAAAAGAGCCTGGGCCAATCAGGCCTTAAGCTTAGCGGGGATGGGCCTGGAAGGAGCGGGCCCACCTCATTTCAATGAGGTGGGCCTGCTGGCTGGACAGCAGCAAGACCCCTCCGGCCGGCCAACAATTTAGAGGTGAGTTGTGGGGGGAGGTTAGTTGTGGTGGAGGTTAGGGGGGTCATTAGTGTGGGGGGTCCGGAGGAGGGGTGCTCTTTCCGGCAGGAGGGGTTGGGCACCCTCCTGCCGGCACATCGGAGTTTCAGGGGGCAGCATTCTGGCAGGAAGGGTTGGGCACCCTCCTGCCAGAGATTGGACAGGCGGCTGCTATACTTATCGCGGCAGGGAGATCCCTTGCAGTGATTAGTGTAGCGGCCGCGTCTACTCTAACCGGGTCTGTAACATGGACGCCGGTTACAGAATCAGGGTTAGTGTAGGCCCGATTCTATATAGGATGCCCCTCCCAGGCGTCTTATAGAGAATCAGGGCCTCATTGTTCAACTTGATACGGGCCATGTTTCAGCATACTCGCCTGCATCAGGGGTCTATGGTAGATGTGAAACAAAACCATCCACCAAGGGGATGATAAATTCAACAACAATTCACAAACACTTTAGAGCACAATGCAGGTCCTCACATGGCATAAAATACTCCTCAAAGAAATGATCGGCGTACTCGCTGCGTTAAAGCTGTGCACATGCATACTGTTGACAATATAGTAGTACCCCATCATTCATGATGCCCTGCACAGCCACAAAGGTCATAAGATCCCAGAAGCTAGCCTCTAGCAGAGCTATGCTGACAAAAAATGGAAAGCCAAGGCTTAGCAGTTGAGCCAAGAGGAAAATCAAACCAAGTACCTCTTAACGCCTCCAAATTCACCCATCTCACCTATAACCTCTTCTTGCTGCTGTCATGGTATATCTTTGGGGCAATACAGCATAATGAGCCCACTTAGTCTCCCGACACTGGTCTCCCATAAGATGTAACAAGGAAATCACTTGTTAGTTATGTGAAAATAAAGATGGTGTTACTCTCTATGTCCCTTTCAATTTCAGACTCAATCATAGGTCTCTGTATTTCAGAGTTGCCAAAAAAAAAGCAATTTTAAAGATATTTTTCAGACTATGGCTTCAAATACTACATAGTAATATAGTAAATGACTGCTGATAATTACCTGAATGGTTCATCTAGTCTGCTCAATTGCCAAATGCATTATACAATCATGGTTAAATTGTCTTTTTTCTTTGGTATTTCTGTGATCATAGAACACTAGCACAATTCCTTCCTCCTCCCCATGTCCTTCCACTAAAACAACATATTAATTCTGGTGACTAAAGGGCTGGAGGAGAACAACAAAATATAGCTATTGCCTATCCTTGATCCGGTCCAACTAGCACAGAAATCTTTACTAAAACTTAAAACAATTTTCCAACCTTTGTGTCTGTAGTTTAGCTTCAGTCTTCTGTCTCTACTTGATTGTGGTTTTCTCTCTGTTCTCATGTTCCTACTTTAAAGAATTATTTTCCAGTTTTCCTTCATCATTTCTTTTCCTCTATATACAGTATCTGTTTCTTCATGATTTCTACAGCTTCTCTCATCTCACTTTCTTCTACCGTGTTTCCCCGAAAATAAGCCCTACCCCGAAAATAAGCCCTACCATGATTTTCGGTTAAGGTCCTAATATAAGCCCTACCCCAAAAATAAGCCCTAGTTAAGATCCATGACACTAGTGCTGCCAATCATCTTTCCCTTCCTCTCCTTCACCCCACCTCCAAAAACAGTGGCAGGGGCCCGACTACCTGTGCAGACAGCTAGAAGGTACAGCTCGGGCGAGGATGAGTGCTGTGGAGAGACTGGCTGCAAACAAGGCCAAGTACATGAAGGGCCAGAGGCCGATAGTGACCGCCGCCAGCCCCAGCTCAATGTCAGAAAGAAGCAGCGGCAGTAAAGGCTACTCGGCCAGCACCACGGTAGCCCCCAACTCGCTGGTCATGTACTGGCAGGGAGCAGAAAGCATGCGCGCCGGCAGTGGGCAGTGGAGATCCCTCTGTGGACAGCGGGCTCCGGTGATCCAAGGCCTGGTATGCGAGAGCTTTGCTGCTGTGACCGAGCATGTGGCCACGTCCAAGGGTGGCTTAAGCCGGCGGAGCTGCGACAAGAATGGCCTGCATGAGAAGGAACTCAGAAGCAGCTGCACATCAGTAGTCGAGGTATGTCATGCTCATGGAGGGAGGTCGGTGAGGTTCCGCTGCTACTACTACCCATGTTTCCCCGAAAATAAGTCCCAGTGTGTTTTTTTTTAGCACAAATTAAAATAAGACCCTGTCTTATTTTCGGGGAAACATGGTAGTATTACTTCCTCCTCCATGTCTCACCCTTTTATCACCACATGACCTCCCTTTCCCTCAAGCTGCTTTTTCCCAGTCCCACACAGTTCTCTCCTTCCCTTTCTCTCTGCAGCTTTTGTCCCCCCTGCCTGCTCTTCTTCCTCTCTTCCTGAATTCCTGTTAACCTCACATCCTATTTCTACTCTTTACCCACAGCTCCACTATCAGTCCCTATCCTAGAGTTACCATATTTGTGAAGTCAAAAAAGAGGACACTTGGCCCCACCACTTGTCCTACCCCTCACCTAGGTGGTTGCCTGCTGTGTGCAGTCAGGGTTATAGCAGCTATAATTGCATTCTATGCAACTTGCCCTCCATGGTGCCCCCATCTTTTCTTGTGCTGCACCCATGATATATCAGACTTTCAGATGCGAGTCTATAAAATATTAAGGGACAGATTCTCAAAACTAAAATGTGCCTTTAACGTGCTTGCTAATTAGTGCCTGAGCGCTGATTGGCTCATGCACTGACAAAAAGTAAGGCTTGAGAGCACAGACCTATCAGAAAATTTTGCCCCCATGAAGCAACCTCCCTCTGGCAGTGGGAGAAATGCCCACTCCCTCCCACCACCATGCAACCCCCCCAGCAGTTGGAGAGATGTGCACTCCCTCCCACCATCAAGCAATGACTCCTCGACACCCCCCGGCAGCAGGAGAGAAGCCCAATCCCTCCTGCCGCCAAGCAATGCTCTCCCTAGCAGCGGTAGAGATGCCCATTCCCTCCCGCTGCCAAGCAACACCTACACCTGACAGTGGGAGAGATGCATACTCCCTCCTGCTGCCAAGCAATGCCCCCCCCACAATACCTTTCCCAGAAGCTGGAGAGATACCCACTCCCTCCCGCCTCCATTCAACCCCATCTGTTACCCATCTCATGCCTCCGACGACTCATGGCCCCCTCCCCCTTACTTTGTTTATGATGGCTGGCCAGAGGGATGCCTACTTCCTCCAGCCAGCAGTCCCGTCTCTTCAAAATGGTGAGCCTTCCCCTCCCCTGTGCATCCTGGGATGCTCCGGGGAGGGGCCTAATGCTCTTATTGGCCCTTATGCCTAAGGCTCCTCCCTTAGGGTTACCATATTTGTGAAGACAAAAAAGAGGGCACTTGACACCACCCACACTTTGTCCAATGCCCCCCTACCTTTCACCCATTAACTTGGTCCCCCTTCCCATCCTATGTACCCTTTTAGTGCTTCTCTCTCTCTATCCCTCCTCCTCCATGGGTGTTTTTCTCTCTCTCCCTTCCCCCTCTCCTGTGGTTGCTTTTTTCTTTCTCTCTCCTTCCAACTTCCTCTCCTGCTGTTTCTGTCTCTCCCCTCTCCATGCTCTTTTCTCTAGTACTCTCTCCATAATGCTTCTCCAGCCCTCCCTCCCTCCAATGCTGTTTCTCCAGCCCTTTCTCTCTCCCCTGACCTCCAATGCTGCTTCACAATCACAACCTCTCTCCAGTTCCTGACTCTCCCCACCTATGTTCTCCGGCTACTATAATTCAATCTTTGGGCAGCTTGCAGCAGCAATGAGGTGAGCCTGCTGTTGCTGGCCTGCCCCACCAGAAGCTGCCTCTCTGCAACGACTTTCTGTTCCTCCATAAGTGGGACCTGCAGAAAGACAGCTTCTGGGACAAGCCAGCAACAGCAGGCTCACTTCATTGCTGCTGCTGCTGGCTGCCCGAATATTGAATTACTGGGACAGACAGTAGGCCCATCAAGCCCAGTATCATGTTTCCAACAAGATCCCAAAAAGTAAAACATATTTTATGCTACTTATCCTAGAAATAAGCAGTGGGATTCCCTACTTCCATCTTCATAATGGCTTATGGGCTTTTCTTTTAGGAAGTTATTCAAACCTTTTTTTTAAACCCTGCAAAGCTAACTGCGTTCACTACATTCTCTGACAATGAATTTCAGAGTTCAATTACACGATGAATGAGGAAATATTTTCTCCTGTTTTAAATCTACTACTTAGTAGCTTCATCACATGCCCCCTAATCCTAGTATTTTTGGAAAGAATAAACAAGCGACTCACATCTACCCGTTCCACTCCACTCTTTGAGTTCACTGGACTCTCACAGCATGGTGCTCCCCACCCCTTGAATGGCTTGTTGGGAATCCAAAGACGGATGGGACCCAAAAGCCAACTGCAATTCAGAACTGCAGGATGGCTCCTTATAGCTCCCTAAAGAAGGTACATGCCAATCAACTTGATAGTGCTGCAGTAGTGTGATTTTCAAGTCAACAGTTCTACTCTTTAAGAATATATATTTTTAAAAAACCATGGCAATATCACAGATGATTGGCTTGTAACTTCTTTATGAAGCTATAAGCAGCCATCCTGCAGTTCTGAGTTGTAATTGACCTTCGGGTCCCTTCTGTCTGTAATTGTAAGTTATGATATTTTCACAAGTTGTGCATTTGTGATTGACTGGTTTTAGAACATAAGAATTGCCATACTTGGACAGTCCAAAGGTCCATCAAGTCCAATATCCTGTTTCCAACAATAGCCAACCCAGGATCCAAGTACCTAATGCAGTCATATTTTTACTCAAAAATGGGAACCAGACAAGATCAGTGCTCAGTGCAGTTCCAAAAACATCCCCCCCCCCCTTTACAGAAACCTGATGTAAATGCTGGGGCCCAAGTTGGGCATGGGTATGCTGTAGTAACACATGCAACTTTTTGGAATGCCCTTGATATACCTGTTCCCTTCTCATGGCCATGCCCCTTTAGAGTTGTAGATAATGAGATTTGGACACATTGCGTTATAGAATAGCACGCAGCCAGATTCATGCACAAATCCTAACTGGTGCTAATTAACATCAATAATTGCTTCTTAGTGGCTAATTATTGCTTGTTAGCCAATTAAGTTGCATGCATACCTTGAGATCGCACCCAAATTTGGAACCTATATATAGAATCCAGAGATAATCGTATGTAGGGTTATCAGACATGTCCTCTTTTTAGAGGACTGGCCAGGTGTCCGGACAGACTTTCCAAAATCCAGCAGTTTGCCTAGGTTTTGGAAAGCTTCGGCTGTGTCTGGAGGGCCTCTGAGCATAAGCGGATGATGTCACACGCATCTGTGCATGCTTGGAGGCCCTTGGATGCGGCCCAGAGGTCAGGAATAAAAAGATGAAGCTTTCTGGGGGCAGGGGCATGGGGTGAAACAGGGCAGGGCTAGAGGCAGAATGGGGTGGGGCTGGAGGCAGAACAAGGCATGGCCATGTGTCCGGGATTTTTAATGGAAAATATGGTAACCCTGATCATATGGGAGTTCTTCCCAAATGCAAAAATATACAACATTTAATGGTATCATCCATTAACAGTATCAATTACTTTATGGTAACTGTAAAACCCTACAAACTTTGGTACTCAGTGCTGCAAATAAGACTCACACGTTCCACTGCAATCTGCCCAACAAAGCAAACAACAATGCTGCAAACTGACATTTTACTTGTTATCAACCTTAAGATGTCTTCCCTTCCCCCTCCGAGTTACACTCATAGCATATGAAATGAAAATGTTATGAAATACGCATACTTGTTCTACAGTCTGTGATCTAAAAAATAGCAAGGACAGATTAAGAAGTCTGCCTAGCACCTTTTTCTTTCTTTTTTTTAATATTCTTTATTCATTTTTAAAACTTACAATAAGTGCAATAGCATATAACATCAATTTATATTAAAAAAAAAAAACACTTAATATCCTATTAAAATTTAATTCAGATCCCACAACCCTCCCTCCCCCATATACAATGACTTTCATCAAACATAAGAAGACATATAATAACCCTCCCATCTACACATTATTTGCGCTTATAAGAAAAACAAAATACCCCTCCACCTTGGATGTGCATATTTAAGGGGAAAAAATGATATTTATTCATTACAATATTTTGTTAATGGTTCCCAAATATCCTGAAATCTCCTAAAATTCCCCTGCTGCATGGCAATTACTCTTTCCATTTTAAATATATGACATAGTGCAGGGGTCTCAAAGTCCCTCTTTGAGGGCCGCAATCCAGTCGGGTTTTCAGGATTTCCGCAATGAATATGATCTATATGAATGCACTGCTTTCAATGCATATTCATTGGGGAAATCCTGAAAACCCGACTGGATTGCGGACCTCAAGGAGGGACTTTGAGATCCCTAACATAGGGAGTTCCACCCTCCCAGGAGAGCTCAGGACGGGTTACAAGTTTACATACATAACAACTTTGAGGACAGTTCAGCATTGAGAAGGAAAAAGGTAATTAAAGTCTTGAAGTTACCTTTTTCCTTCTCAATGCTGAACTGTCCTCAAAGTTGTTATGTATGTAAACTTGTAATCCATTCTGAGCTCTCCTGGGAGGACGGGATATAAAACCACATCAATAAATAAATAAAAGTCTAGTCCTGCCCATTCTTATCTGATTTCAGTGTAAAAATAAGCAGTAGGAAACTGCCTGGAGGAACATGGCAGCCGTGTGTGCATTTCCCAGCAGATGAGGTAATCAGTGCTGTCCAGTTAAAGGTTTTACAAACAAACTGTTCTCCATTCATCAGATCAGTGAAGTGACAGCATAACTGAAGTAATTTAGGCCACAGGTTGTATACATGGGCCAGTGCTACTCAGTACTGAGACAGTAAACCTTTTCAGTTAAAAAGTCTACATCAGATAATGGGGTAAAACGTCAGCGTCCTTGTTAAGTCCTTTTTATAATTGTTTCAATGTGTTTGATCATAATTTCTAATATCTTGCATTCTTGAGTTGCCCTGAAATTTAAATAATTTGATTCTGAGGCTAAGGGAGTGAACTTCCTTCCAGAAATGCTCCCTTACTGGAGTACTACCACTAACTGGTTCTTTAATACACCTCCTTAGATCTTGAATTCTCAAACTCTGAGTGATGACTTCTTATTTATATATTTCACCGAAGCTCCTCAGAGAGCCACACTTAAACTCTCAACAGGAGAGCCTGTGTGGTGACTATCCTCATCAGAGCTTGAAAACTGGTGTTTTATCTGTATTTAATTTATTTTTACAAAGTTTATTTTATGCAATCTTTTAATTACTTAATTAAAGTGCCTATTCTTAAAATCAGTTTTATAAATATATTCATATATTGAAACTTAGTTTAAGAATGTTTGAATTAAACACCATGGTTCCTCAGGGTTTAAATGAAACAAGTGAATGGATGACATTAGCTGCATAGCTGTATGTGGGAGTGTCATAGAAAAAGCTATGATTTTTTTCCAGCCTCTGATTGGATGAATCTCTTCAGCTCCTGATTGGATGAATTTTCCAGCCGTTTGATTGGTGGATGGGCCTCCCAAGTGGGTATGTTGTGGGTTCTTTAATTCTGTTTAGAATGCCACGGCCATGTTAATAATCCCGGCATGATTCTGGTTGGCAAAAGCTAAATGCTGACAGCCTGAACATTTCTGGTAAGCCAGTACATAAATTATAGTAAGGTGTATTTAGAGATGAGGAGGGGCATAATCAAAAAAAGCGTCTAAGTCCCCTTTTGGCCTAAGTCCCTAAACGTTCAACCCAGAAGCAGGGAAAGTGTCCATAACCAAAACAAACGTCCATGTTTTGATTATGGCCTTCCTCTGCCTAAACGCTCAATCTCCACTATGTCTACAAGTACCCCCTCAGCACGTCTACACTTTTTAGCCATAATGAAACAAAAACACGCCTAGGCCACAAACGTCCAACAGAAGGGCTTTTAGGCGAAGGAGGAGCCAGTCCTTCGCCTAAAAGCTGGATTCTGTAATCGGTGTCTGTCAAAAACACCACCGGTTACAGAATCCTCCCCCACAACGATCCAGGCAGGAGAGTGTCCAAGCCCTCCTGCCATGTCAAACCGCGACCCCCTCCCCTCCCGACAACATCGGGGCAAGAGGGAGCTCAAGCCCTCTTGCCCCAGCCAACCGCGGCACCCCCGACACGATCGGGGCAAGAGGGAACTCAAGCCCTCTTGCCCCCCCGACTCTTGCCCCCCGACCATGTGCCCAAAGCCCTGCCCCCAGGAGGGGCCTAAGGCTCTCGGGCCTATTCTGATTGGCCCAGGCGTCTTAGGCCCCACCAGTAGGCGGGTCTTTGGGACGGATGGGCCAATCCGGCCTCATTCTGTCTTTCGCTGCTTGCCGGACAGGTGGGTTTGGCTCCCGTCTGTCCGGCCAACTAAACAAAGGTACAGGGAAAGGGGGTGGAGGTGTCGTGGGGGTCGGCCAGGGGGGTCGCGGGTCGGCTGGGGGGGGGGCGGTCGGAGGTTCTTGGGATGGGGGAAGGTCATTGGGGGGAGGGGGGCTAGCGTCAAGGGCAGGAGGGCCTGGGATCCTTCCAGCCCGTAATGTAGTGCGGGGTGGGGGTAGGGGGTCGCCGTGGCCAGGAGGGTTTGGGCTCCCTCCTGGTCCGATGTTGTTGGGGGGGGCAGGATCGGCTGGGCCAGGAGGGTTTGGGCTCCCTCCTGGCCCGAACAACTAGCGGGCGGGGTTGCCAGGGCCAGGAGGACTTGGGCTCCCTCCTGACCCGAACAACTAGCGGGGGGGAGGGGCCGCCAGGGCCAGGAGGGCTTGGGCTCCCTCCTGGCCCGATATTGTCGGGGAGTTGGGGAGTCAGCGGGGCAAGAGGGCTTGGGCTTCCTCTTGCCCCGATCGTGTCGGGGAGTCGGGGGGGGCAAGAGGGCTTGAGCTCCCTCTTGCCCTGATCGTGTTGGGGGTGCCGCGGTTGGCTGGGGCAAGAGGGCTTGAGCTCCCTCTTGCCCCGATGTTGTGTGTGTGTGTGGGGGGGAGTGATATATCGCGGCAGGAGAGATGCCTCATCTCCCCTACCGCAATGCCATCACTCCTCTACCCGAACTGCCGCGGGTCGCGGCAGTTCGGGTAGAAGAGTGATGACATCGCGGTAGGGGAGATGAGGCATCTCTCCTGCCGCGATGGTTAGGTTGCCGGGCCGCTGAACTGATGGCGCCAGCGGCCATCAGCTCAGCGGCCCCTTTTTCGGCACTTAGACCTGGCTTTATTTCGTCTAAGTGAAAAAGGTCTAAGTGCCGACTAAACTGTATTGGTTATACCTGTTGTACGGCTAGGTGTAGGTCGGCCCACCTCCCGCCCACTGCCCGCCTTTTCCCCTCCTCTAAACACACCTCTTTTCTCTCTGTGCGTTTAGAGGCAGGGGAAAGGCCTAAGTTGGTTTTAGATACGTCTAAAAACCAGCTTTGGTTATGGGTACTTGGACGATCAGGCTTTTTGATCATCCAAGTAGCCATTTAGGACACTTTTTAGACTTTTTTTTTATTTTTTATTATTACCCCCTTAGTAGATAATGGGAACCTAATAGGTATTATTTTTTTGCAGTATTTTCCCCGACCCTGAAGAAGAATGAAACGCGTTGGTGGGGAATGAAACAGCAATGATTCTTAAGCTAAGTTTCAATTTATGAATATATTTATAAAACTGTTTTTAAGAATATGCACATTAATTAAGTAATTAAAAGATTGCATAAAATAAACTTTATAAAAATAAATTCAATACAGATAAAACACCGGTTCTCAAGCTCTGATGAGGATAGTCACCACACAGGCTCTCCTGTTGAGAGTTTAAGTGTGGCTCACTGAGGAGCTTCGGTGAAATATATAAATAAGAAGTCATCACTCAGAGTTTGAGAATTCAAGATCTAAGGAGGTGTATTAAAGAACCAGTTAGTGGTAGTATTTAGCTAATTGGTGCCCCTACTGGAGTGTCACGCTTTTCCATACTATATAATACATATATAATTCATATACTACTATGTTCACCATGAATAACACTGATTATCATGCTGTGCCTGTATATATAATACTATGTTTGCCATGCTATGCTAGCCACGCTTGTAATACTATGTTATGTTATGCTAAACTGTATATATATAAGCCTATGGTTGCCATGCAAGCTGCCATCCTATGCTTTGCCATACAATGCTTGTTATGCTATGTCACACCATACCATGTTTGTCATGTTATGTTTTACCATGCTTTGTTATGTATATAAACTTGTATAGGTATTGGAACAGGGGGAGGGTGGCACAGGGGCTGTGGCCTCCCCAATAATTGGCGATGGTTCGGCTCCCCCACCTTACCTCCTCTTCTGGTGGCTGTAATCTTAAATCTTTGGTGTGTAGGATATGTTTGTTCCTTCTTTCCTCCCCCTCCCCACAAAGGACCCTGCGGCATGACCTCTTCAGCTCCGGACTACCCCACACCTGCCCCCACTCCCGGGTCGCTGCTATTTTAAATGTTCCGACAGCTGCGGCGCACCATCCACGAGACGAGCCTTCTGCCGTTCACCTGCCCCGGAAGTCTTCATTCAGCAACGCCTTCCTGTTCCCATCTAGGCGGGCTGCTATTGAATGAATGGTTCCAGGGTAGGCGGAGGCAGAAAGCTCGTCTCCTGGATGCTGCACCGCAGCTGCTGGAACTTTTAAAATAACTGCGACCCGGGGGTGTAGGTGTGGGGGAATCCGGAGCTGAAGAGGTCGTGCTGCAGGGTCTCGAGAGGGAGGAAGGAAGGAAAGAAGAACATACGCTTCATGCCACAGGCTGGGGGTAGGGTGTTGGGTGGACAGATGCTGCACGGGCTGCGAGGGGATTGGGAAGGACAGATGCTGCACAGGCTGGGAGGGGGTTGGGAAGGACAGATGCTGCATGGATGGGATGCTGGGAAGGGAGGGAAAGAGATGCTGCCAGTGGGGAAGGGAAGAGAAAAAGAAAATTGCTGTACATAGGTGCATGGAGTGGGAGGGAAAGGAAGAAGGCATACATGGAGAAAGGAAGAAAGAGGGAGAATTGTTGGACATGATAGTGGTGGAGAGGAGGGAAGAAGAAATATTACTCTGTGAGGGAGGACAGATGACTCAAAGAAGGGAGAGATATCAGATTATAGAGAAGGGTGATGGAAGGAGAGAGAGTTGTCAGGACGTTGGAAGGGGAAAGAGATGCCAGACCAGAGAAAGGAAGGAGAGGAGAAAGAGATACCAGACAAGGGGAAGGAGAAGAGAGAGATGTTAGACAATGGGAAGAGGGAGGGAAGGAGAGAGAGATGCCAGACCATTGGAGAGGAGAGAGATGCTAGACCATATGAGGGGGGAATACAGAGATGTCAGACCACGGGAGAGAGAGGGAGGAGATGCACAGCATTAGGTGTGGCAGGGAAGAGAGGGTGATTTCTGTGCAGTTCTCAGCCGCAGCAGACAGGTTAAAAAATGCTGATGTAAGTGGTAATGAAATCTGAGCATAAGAACAGTCAAAATGTTTCTGGATCTTTTTAAGCCGAGTTAAATGAAAATTCTTCCAATGATGGTTGAAAAGCATTTAAACATAGTAAAGATTGGAAAGTCCACATTCTGACAGCATTGTCATGTGACCACAAAATAAACACAAAAGTGTATAAAGCACAGTTACTTACCGTAACAGGTGTTATCCAGGGACAGCAGGCATATATTCTCACATGTGGGAGCCCCGATGCGGAAGCATTTTCAAGCAAACTTGATTGAAGATTTAAGTTTGCTCTGCTGCTCCACGCATGCGTGCCTTCCTGCTCCACTAGGGGGTGCATCCCCTCGTGGTCTCCAGTTCACTTAACTAGCCAAGAAGCCAACCTCGGGGAGGTGGGTGGGTTGTGAGAATATATGCCTGCTGTCCCTGGATAACACCTGTTACGGTAAGTAACTGTGCTTTATCCCAGGACAAGCAGGCATGATATTCTCACATGTGGGTGACCTCCAAGCTTACTGAAGAGGGATGGAGGGAAGTTGGCAATTTAAGCAAATAGATTTCGCAACACCGATTGGCCGAACCGGCCATCGCTTCTGGACAGGGAGTCCAGACAGTAGTGGGAGGTGAAGGTATGAACCGAAGACCATGTGGCAGCCTTGCAGATTTCCTCAATAGGTGTTGACCTGAGGAAGGCTACGGAGGCTGCCATCGCTCGGACTTTGTGTCCCGTTACTCGACCATGCAGCGCGAGACCAGCCTGAGCATAGCAAAAGGAGATGCAATCGGCCAACCAGTTGGACAAGGTGCGTTTGGAAACTGGGTGACCTAACCGGTTTGGGTCGAAGGACAAAAACAGTTGTGGGACTTTCCGGTGTGGCTGAGTGCGTTGGAGGTAAAAGGCCAACGCTCTTTTGCAGTCAAGAGTGTGGAGCGCCACTTCTCCGGGATGAGAGTGGGGCTTGGGAAAAAACACAGGTAAGACAATGGACTGATTGAGATGGAAATCAGACACTACTTTAGGTAGGAACTTTGGATGGGTGCGGAGTACCACCTTGTCGTGATGGAATACCGTGAAGGGTGGGTCCGCTACCAGAGCTTGTAGCTCACTAACCCGCCGTGCGGACGTGAGCGCAAGTAGGAAAATTACCTTCCAAGTGAGGAATTTTGGATGGCATTTGTCTAGGGGCTCAAATGGAGGTTTCATTAGTTGAGCCAGAACCACGTTAAGGTCCCAAACCACCGGGGGAGGTTTGAGAGGGGGGTGGACGTTCAGCAGGCCCTTCATGAAGCGAGTGACTAAGGGATGGAGCGAGAGGGCTTTCCCTTCCAGGGGCTGATGAAAGGTCGCAATCGCACTGAGGTGTACTCGAATGGAGTTGGTCTTTAGGCCGGAATGAGATAGTTGAAGTAGATAGTCAAGGACCAGGGGGACGGGGACCGACACCGGATCCTGGCTGTGGGAGGAGCACCAGGTTGAGAATCTGGTCCACTTTTGGGAGTAGCAGGTTCTCGTCGAGGTTTTTCTAGAGGCCTCCAATATCTCCTTGACTGATTGAGACACGGGGAGAGCAGTCAGGGGGAGAGAAACCAAGCATTCAGATGAAGAGATTGAAGATTGGGATGTAACAGTGAACCCTGACCCTGTGACAGTAGAGAGGGAAACAGAGGCAGAGGCAGTGGATCTCTGACACTGAGTTGAAGTAGAAGGGAAAACCACGGCTGGCGTGGCCAGCGAGGGGCAATCAGGATCAGGGTGGCTTGTACTGTTTTCAGGTGGACAAGCGTCCGCAGTATCAGAGGAAACGGCGGGAACGCGTACAGGACCCTTCCCTCCCAATCGAGGAGGAAGGCGTCGGCCTCGAGCCGGTCCGGGGAGTATATCCGGGAGCAGAAGAGAGGCAGCTTGTGATTGTGAGGGGACGCGAACAGGTCTATTTGAGGCGTCCCCCACCGTTCGAACACTCCTCGTAGGGCCTGAGAGTGTAGTGACCACTCGTGTGGCTGGAGGAGGCGGCTGAGTCTGTCCGCCAGTCAGTTTTGTTCTCCCTGTATGTACACCGCCCGAAGGAAGGTGTTGTTGGAGATTGCCCATTTCCAGAGGCGCAGGGCTTCCCGACAAAGGGGCCAAGACCCTGTGCCCCCTTGTTTGTTTACGTAGTACATCGCTACTTGATTGTCGGTTCGGATGAGAACCACTCGGTCGCGGAGCAGATGTTGGAAGGCTACAGCTGCGAGGTAGATGGCCCGAAGTTCTAGCACGTTGATGTGGCAGCGGCGGTCTTGTGCTGACCACATTCCTTGGGTGCGTAGGCCGTCCAGATGGGCTCCCCAAGCGTACTCCGACGAGTCCGTGGTGAGTACCTTGCTGTGGGGTGGGGTGAGGAAGAGCAAACCTTTGGAAAGATTTGAAGAGTCGGCCCACCAGCGGAGCGATCGTTGCAATGAAGGAGTCACTGTCACGGAGTGGTCGATCGGGTCCCGGTCTTGACGCCATTGAGACGCCAGGGTCCATTGAGGGATTCTCAGATGGAGGCGGGCGAAGGGTGTGACATGGACGTTGGAGGCCATGTGGCCCAGGAGGGTCATCATCTGTCGGGCTGATACTGAGGTCAGCCGAGAGATCCTTCGGCTCAGACTTACTAACGCCTCCAGGCGCGGAGGGGGGAGGAAGGAACGGAGGCGAACCGTGTCCAGCGTGGCCCCGATGAACTGCGAGGGGCGTAGTTGAGATTTTGGGAAGTTTATTTCGAACCCCAGACTTTGTAGGTAGGTAATAGTCTGTTGGGTCGCTGAGATAACCCCTTCTTTGGACGGGGCTTTGATTAGCCAGTCGTCCAGGTAGGGGAATACCTGGAGGCCCTGGGAGCGTAAGGTTGCTGCTACCACCACGAGGCACTTGGTGAAGACCCGAGGTGATGATGCTAGTCCGAAGGGGAGGACTCGGTATTGTAGGTGCCAGTCCCCTACTTGGAAACGCAAAAACTTGCGGTGAGCGGGGTGCACTGGGACATGTGTGTACGCCTCCTTGAGATCGAGGGAGCAGAGCCAGTCGCCCTCGTCGATCAGGGGGTAGAGTGTTGGTAGTGAGGGCATCCGAAACTTTTCCCGTACCAGGAATTTGTTGAGGCGTCTCAAGTCTAGTATTGGGCGTAGGTCTCCCGTTTTTTTCGGTACCAGGAAGTAACGGGAGTAGAAGCCCTTCCCCTGTTGGTCGGGGGGGACCTTCTCCACTGCTCTCAGGCGAAGCAAGTCTCGAGCTTCGGAGAGGAGTAGAGGTAGCTGAGTCCGGTTGGGAGGGCAATTCCTTGGGGGATTGTCCGGGGGAATGGCCCGAAAGTTGAGAGAGTACCCTGATGAGATCACGCCAAGGACCCATGTGTCCGACGTGAGTTGTTCCCAGCGAGGGTAAAAGGCTTTGAGTCGACCTCCGATGGGAAGGCGGCCTGGGACTATGGCGGAGGGGGCCCGCCCCCTTCCGCGTGTCCCGTCAAAAGGACGGGGATGGTTTGGTGGTCGCGGGCGGTTGAGACTTGGGCATGGCCCTGTGATGGGCTTGCGGACGTCTGGGTGGGGGCCGCGAGAAAGCAGGGGTGGACTTTTGTGGGTAGCGGCGCGGAGGGGCCCTGTATGGCCTGGGCGCTGGCGGTTTGGGCTTTTGCCGGACAAGGGCGGCAAACGAGCGTTCATGTTCGGAGAGGCGTTTTGTCGCCGCCTCAATAGTGTCATCGAACAATTCCTTTCCCACGCAGGGGAGGTTAGCCAACCGGTCCTGTAAGTTGGGGTCCATGTCGACCAGGCGCAGCCAAGCTAGTCGGCGCATGGCGATAGCGAAGGCTGCTTCTCTGGAGGAGAGTTCGAAGCCATCGTAGGCTGCGTGGAATAGATGAAGGCGCAGGTTGGAGAGGGACTCTAAGAGTAGGCCGAACGTTCCCTGCCGGGAGGCCGGTAGGTCAGTCTCAAAGGCTCTCAATAGTCCAATGAGGTGTTTGAGGTATGATGTGAAGGTGAAAGTGTAGCTTTGCACCCTAGAGGCCATCATTGCGTTTTGGTATAGTCTCCTGCCGAACTTGTCCAGGGTTCGGCCTTCTCGGCCTGGGGGGACCGCTGCTGAGACCCGGGACGGGTGGGCCTTTTTCAAGGAGGATTCCACTAGCAGCGATTGGTGGGAGAGCTGTGGTTGCTCGAATCCCGGGTAAGGTACTGTGCGGTACTTGGCCTCCATTTTGGAGGGTACGGCCGTGACCATGTAGGGGGTCTCCAGGTTCCTGAAGAAGGCCTGTTGGAGTACCGGGTTAGGTGGTAAGCGAAGGGACTCTCTGGGCAGTGATGGCATATCCAGCTCCGCCAGGTACTCCTTAGAGTATCTGGAGTCGGACTGGAGGTCTAAGTCCAATGCGTGGCCCATGTCTTGGACAAAGCGAGTGAAGGATGGGCGAGATGTCCCCGGGGCCCCGTGTGGGGTCGGGGAACGAGATCTTCGTTGGGTGGAGAAGGATAAGGAGGCTTCCCTCGAGTATCGAGGTTCATGCTCTGATCCATGCTCCGAGGTTGGGGAAGCACTGTGAGAGTGTTCCGGGGTTGTCGATCTTCGGCGTCTCGAGGAGCCCCTCGGAGACGATGCCGGGGTTAGGGGTACCGATCGATGTCGGATTGGTGACCTCGATCCGGACTCCCTCGGAGAATGCGTCCGAGGGGGAGTTCGGAGGATGCGCGGGTTGGAGAGTGATAACTCAGCCACCCTTAGTGGTCCTGTACGAGGTGTGGGAGAACGGCCTCGTAGGGTTGGTGAACCTCGGGCCTTCTTGGAGGTACGGCGGTTCGAGGTTTCTGTCGTTCTAGCCCGACGTTTTGCCCCTCGGCGGTCCGCAGAGGGGGAATGTCTCGGGCGTCTCGGCGAGGAGTCCGAGGAGGATGGGATGCGGCGAGGGTTGCGCACCTTTCCTCGAGGTTGTTCGGTATGAGGCTCAGGCTGGTCTGGCACATTCGAGGTCGAGGCCGATTGAAACTGGGCCATTGCAGCGGACAGCTCCGACGTGATCATCGCTCGGAGTAGGTCCTGGAAGACGGGCACGGACAGCATCGAAGGCATGTCCACTGCCTCGGTGCGCTCCACCGGGGGCGACCTCGTATCAGAGTATTCCCGTGTGGTGGAGGCACGGCCCGAAGGCTTGGAGGGCTTAGATGGGGCTGTAAGCATGGGGCTTCCGCCATGCGTCGCCGTTGTCCCCGAGGCTGGCTTCTTCGCTGTTACAGAACCTGAAGAGGGAAGAGGGGACTTACCCGGAGCCGAGGCTTTCTGTTGTCCCGAGGGCTTCGGGGTCGAGTCTCGAGGCGATGCCGAGGTTTCCGGGGCCGAGGTCAGGGCCGAGGCCAGGGCCGACCTCGAGGCCGAGGTGGAGGGTTGGTCCGGGGTGAAGAGATCCGCCATGCGGGCTTTTCTTCGGCGGAGGGCCCGGTTTTGGAAAATAGCGCACTGGGGGCAGGAGTCGGTTGGATGAGCCGCCCCCAGACAAAGGATGCACCGGCGATGCGGATCTGTGAGAGAAAGAAGCCGCTCGCACCGGGTGCACTTTTTAAAGCCGGTCAAAGGCCGGGACATTAAATCGAAAGTAGCCGCGGCTCGATTAGCCACGCGGCCACGGGGACCCGGAAGCCTCCGGGTCGTTGAAAACGAAGCAGGAATCAAGTAAAAAGGTAAGGAATTCGCGCACAGCGACTTAATCGTGAAAAAACAAGAAAAAATCGCGGTGCTAGAAGGCAGTTGGGGCAGAGCCTGAAAAACACGTCTTCTAGGCTCGCGGAAAATTTTGAACTGGAGACCACGAGGGGATGCACCCCCTAGTGGAGCAGGAAGGCACGCATGCGTGGAGCAGCAGAGCAAACTTAAATCTTCAATCAAGTTTGCTTGAAAATGCTTCCGCATCGGGGCTCCGTAGATGACGTCACCCACATGTGAGAATATCATTCTGACAGCATTGTCATGTGACCACAAAATAAACACAAAAGTGTATAATTAGGATTATATAAATATAGAAAATCCTCAACATGCCAAACAGTTTAGACAAAATTAGAACAGGGAACAATTTTAAATTTAATGAGGTGATGTTCTTAATGATTGCAGGGACAGATGGCTTATATTTTTAAAAAAACAAAACCAAACCACATTTAGGAAAACAATTAGTTCAGCCACTAGAAAATGAAATCTCCAAGTGTAGAGATTCCCAAATGCATGGAAAACATGCTGGTCCAATTCCTTTCTGTAGCCAATGGTGTCCTGGATGGGAAGGATACTGGAGATGGAATATGCCAGTCATTGGAAATGCACATCTCTAATTATATTATATTTCTGTTTCTCTAGTATTGCTGTATATGTTAAGTCAGACTTCTTGAGGTTTCCAGTTAAGATTTTTTGCCTTTATCTCTCTATTATTGATCTGTGGTCCCTTGTTTCATATGTGTGTGTGACCAGGGTGTGCTATTCTGCTAGTATGTAATTTCTGTGTAGAAATCTTTCAGCAAGCCCATTGTTTTGTTTTCTCACTAGCTGCTGTATTAGTATTTCAGGGCCTGGTGTAATGTTTACAGTGCATAAGGTTATTGCGCTTTGAGTTCTGAAAGTTAGTGCTGTTGTGATATGGTAAGGTCCTAGGTTTGTGTATTGGCCTTACTGAGGTGATATCAAAACTTTTTTTAATATAGTTTTAGTTTGCCATAACATGAGTGATTTGGTATGCTCCAACCGCCTCTTCCTGCACTAAGTCGGGCCTTCTCCAATCAGGAGCTGCGTGTCAAGTTTCGGGCCAGCTAGCCATCAAATGGCTGGCCAGGAACTTCCTCTCCGACGTCAGAATTGACATCAGGGTGGGAAGGCTGTGGGCCCAGCACTTGTATGCACCTGGCATCGGGGAAGCAGGGAGAACAGAACGCAAAGGCAACGCGAGTCGATCACGGAGCCCATCGACTCGCGTTGCCTTTGCAATCTACTGGTCGATCGCAATCGACCTTTTGGGCACCCTTGATCAAGGGGGTAGGCTTGAAGAATTGAGAAACACTGCTCTACAGCATCCTACAGTATTGTACCAGCCTGTATAGTTAACAGTATCAACTCCAGCAAGTGCTGAACTTACTCTCCCAGCTCCCTAACCCCCAGGGGCATGCTGGTGGATAGTAGATTCTTTTAGCAGGAACTACAATTCTTTTCCAGCAACTGAAAGGTAAGTCATTCTTTCTTTGTTTTGAGTTCTACATTAAAGAAGATTTGCTTAAGAATTGAGAATCCATTCTGATGATGTTATATGCCTGCTTCTCCCTTCCTGTGCCAATGTGCCCCTGTTGCCACAATTGATGAATTTCTTAGACGCCTTCAACATGAGCCCATATTGTCGGGGAATCACCCACAGGAGACAGCAGAGAGTATTGCTACGGTGGACGTCCTTTGGCTCAATGGTACACTGAGCCCCGATGTTAGAGCCCCGCCTCTACAGCCACAGGGAAACAGCTCTCCGCAAGATGAGAGCACATCCGAGGAGGAAGTGTACTCACCCTGAGAGGCTACTTTTTGGTAGGGCTTACCAGCTGATACCTCTCGGAGCTTATTAAGCAACTGGAAAGATCCTGCGGAGGGAACATTGCAAAAATTGGAGGTACAAGGCCAAGAAGAGGTAAATCCAGTAGCTGAACAATTTAAAGCTGTGCCTGGAGGTTCTTTCTTGGTTGTTAAACCTCCAGAGGTTACTTTAGATGCCCTCTGGGATTTGGTAGTAATCTAGGTAAATCTCTTAAACCACAAATAAAAGACCTAGATAAAAAAAACAACTAAATGAACAAAAAGAAGAGTTTAATAGTTTAAAACAGGACTTGGCTTCCTATGAAAGAGAGATTAAAAAAATGGATAAAGATGTTACTACTGTTAAACAAACACAAGAACTGATGATTAAAGATAATATTATTTTGAGGAAGAAACTAGAAGTTCTAGAAAATGGTAATCATACTAATAATTCACGTTTATTAAATTTTCCTAAAGTTCTTTCTGTTACACCTAGAGATATGGTGAAGTGGTACTTTATATAAATCTTGAATATACTAGAAGATTCAATAGCACCCCTTACACATGTTTATTATTTGCCAATAAAAGCTCAAGATCAACAGATTATGGATCAAGCCCAACAAGAATTACCACTAGATGTAACAACAGTGTTAGAGACCAGATAAAGTAATGGCTAGATCAGCAACTCTGCTAATAATGGTTGCATTATCACCAGATAAGGATTGGATTATGAAATTATTTTTCAAAAACAGATCTAAAGAATAATTGGGACTAAATATACAGATATTTCCTGATGTGTCTAGATAAACGCAGAAACGGAGGCATCAATTCCTGATTTTGAAACATGGAGTAACCCAAATCGGAGGTGTTTTTTTCCCTAGATATCCCTGTAAGTGCAGTTAGGTATTATTCCCTGAAATATGTCTTTTTAGACCCATCTCAGCTGACCAGTTTTTTTTTTGTTTTTTTTTATCTCTAAGACGCCTGGAAAGTGAAGGAGTAACAACTTCTCAAAAATGGATTTGGACTCATGCCTAGCAGCAGATATATTTTTTTCTTTAGTTAAATTTAATCTTCTTAATTTACTCATAAAATCTTGGATTCATAAATTGAGGACTTGAGCCTGATTAAGTAAACTACTTTGTTTTTCTTTATGAATTTAATTTCTTGTAATATGAAGGCTTAATCAAACTTTTCTGTACAAGATGTTATGCTTGGAAATGTTTTTTTTTAATCTTTTAATAAATAAAAAAATTATGTATTTATTCTATTCTGTTCACCTATATAAAGAGCCCAGCAGGACCAATGCACATTGACAATGCAGACAAGCATGGATCAGGTAAGCCTCCTTGCACCAGTAAGTATAAATTGGTGACAGCACCCTTAGACTTTATCGAGTTCTTAATGATGAATAAAAAAATGCACATGGAAGCACTTGGGAGGGGTTAATAAAAATGTCACCATATCTCACCCTGTTTATTGTATGCAGGATTAAGGGCCCCATTTACAACAAAATCCTATTGCTCACCTTTAAAGCTAAACTAACACACACCCCAGGATTTATAGACAGACTACACATCTCACACTGTCCAACTGGAACACTCCAATCCAGTAACCAACACCTCCTTAATATCCCTCCTCTACGCCATCTCTTTTACGATACCACTCTTTTACCCCCCCACACACACACACAAACACACTTTTGGGAAGAAACACCTATGGATAAATTTAAAGACCTTTCTATTTAAGGATGCTTATTATAAGTAATCCTCTGAAAGAAGGAAGAGCATACCCCATTCCTACTGAATTGACCTTTATTGTTCTTCTCTCCTATTATAAATTGTATTTCTTCCCCCTATCCCTGTTTCAATATGTCATTTAAGACTGTTTTCTAAATTATGTCCCCCCAAGATTTTATCTGTTTAAGACTCTTCACCGCTTAGACAACTTTTTTAAGCGGTATATCAAATTTTAAATAAAACTTGGTATTAAGGCACACTAATATTTTATGCTTAACACACATTAAGAGCCAAAATTAATATTAGGTGCAAAACCTTTGTGTTAATGTTGGGGGCATGCGCAGCACTTTTTAGAAGTGCTGTGCTGTTAATGCATGGCAGATAACACAAAATACAGTTAGCTATACTTTTGGTGCAGCCGATACAGAGACAATTTTTGCGACATTAGCAGTTAATGCATAGTAATGGCCTCCATCCCACCCCTTACATATCCCAAAATGAAACTCCCATGCTAGTTAATTAACATGGCAATTAGCATATGTTAAGAGAATGCACTGTGTTAACTATGAAATGCAGCCCCATGCTGTTAACAGGTGGTAATTCATGCATTAAACAGCTAATGAAGATTAGTAGAGGCCTAAGTGATATGTCACCCTTGTCTACATCCTCTAGTGCACAGTTCTCATTCTGTTATTTCAATATGCACATTGTGTACTGTGGTTAAACTAATCTTCCCTAACCTCAGAAAAAAAAGACTCAAAGCTGTCCAATAGAGAACCCATATGAACTCTCACCCTTTTTATTTGAATAGATTTGCATTTAGAACAGCATTTACCAGACTATACAGTCCACAGATAGTAAGAGCTGAGTTATTCATCCCCTGCAGAAAACATCAGCTCAAAGGCAGTGGTCTTTTCATCAACTCACTGCAACAGAGGCAGCCAAAACAGTCTGACAACTACAAAGGAGTGAGCAGCCCAGTTCCACACGTCAGTGGTAGGAACTAGGAAGGAAGATATAATCCCTCAATAACAAAAGTATGCTCTTCCTTTACAAGAAAAAAAAAAAGCTGTAAAAGTCCCTTCTTGCTCTGACAACAAAATATATGTAGTTGGCATAAGCAGGACAAATCCTGATATGAGACTATTTCTCATTTATATACTGCTTTAAGACAAAACGGATTACAGTAAAAACTCACAACTAACAGTATAAAACCAATTTGTGCTCAATGTGAAGTAGAAATAAAATCGGGCATACTTCATACTAGAAAAGCTTATGCTTCTATGAAATACCAGGCTGTCAAATGAGATTAGAGACCAGTAACCTGTTGAAATTCCTTTAATGCTCAGCCAATGTAAAAGCATTTTCTCTAAGGCCTAGATTCACTAAACTCACCGATCTGGATCGTTGCTGGGCAATTCTTAGCCGAGTTTTGCCAAGCGACCGATTCACTACAGATTCTTCATGCAAATGATCTGATCGTACGCACGCCCTACAGTGATCCCACGGATCACTGTAGAGCTATCGAGACGCATGCGCAGATTATCCTTGTTGGTTGTAGATGTGATTTGTGCATGCGCTTGCTCTTCGCACAAACGAGGTCAAAATAAAGGGGGAGGGGTAGCTGCAATTTACTTGCTGACCCTACGAGTGGACATTTATTTTTTTTTAATTTGTACAGCCAGATTATGGAACAGAACACGGTTTAAACCCGCGGGCTCACACTGCGCTTTTTGCAGAATATATAAAAGGAGTTCGTATGCATATGTACAGTTTTATTTTGATTGATGGTTGTTTTGTAACCTCGATACTGGGATTTCAGGGCAGCAGAGAGCAGGAGAGTCGGCAAGGACAGTAAGCGACTGGTCCTCAGCAGTTGCTTCATTTCAGATCAGGAAACCCAATCGGTGTTTCTTCTTCTGCTTACTGAAATCGATGGCTTTCTACTTATGCATAACACTCAAAATCAGTGTGGCTGAAAAAGTTATTCAAAACTATAAGAACAAAAACCCACACGTATAAGAAGAACTGTATGGCAATATATGGTACTCAAAATTAGACTTACAAAATCAGCCAAATGGAAACTAATCTTCTCTTAAAATGTGGTTGTATACCTCAGAATGTGGAATGTTATACCCAATTCATGGGTTGATTTGTGATCCAATTAGCACACTCCTATTTTTCTCATGGGTTTCCAACCACTTACCTATTTATTAAGTTTAAAATTAATCTTTTTATTGTTGATATTTAAAAATTGAATTAATTTAACTAATTTAATCACTCAATAAAGATCCAAATATTTCAATTGCCAAACAGGCCTTCTTAAAGGGAATCGACAGCTAGTGCAAACAGCGATTCAAAATACTCATTAAAAGTTCAAAAAAATTCATGAAGTCAATACAGTTCATAAATGCAAAAATTCAAACCAATTCATAAAACTTCTGAAAATAAATGAAGATTATCACTCAAACCAGATGGCAGTACTTATCTCACAAGCTCTATCCATTGTTGTAACCTGGAGCCGTTGCTGGAAATAGTTTTAATCAAGTCCGAAACGGCCTGTGTTTTGCGGGATTTATACTTTACCCGCTGCGTTAGGACACTGAAGGCAACGGTTGTTACAAAGTGAAATAACTCATTACTGCCTGTTTTATTATGGCAATATTAAGCCTAAAATTTAAATACTTCTATAATCTTTTACCTTCACGGCATTGCAGCACTCCTGCCAATTCCTAGCAACACACAAAATGGCAGTCCCACATTAAAAGAACGTGCTGATGTCAGACTCAATTAACATTTGACCAGTAATTGAAGGAAAACTACAACTATCCTTACGTAACTTTTTTTGAAAAGCGCAAGAATACATAATAATCAGTTGATCTGTGTTCTTCAAAAACTTGTTATGCCCAATAAAATTGCTGCCATTCCATGGCCTTGTTCAAACCCAGAGGTTCCAAAGTCCTGAGCTTAAAAATCCACCTTTGTTCTTTTTGAGCTAGCTTTAAAAAAAAAAAAAAAAAAAAAAATCCCAACCTCTCCTCCCTTTAGACATCACATCAACTATTATAGCTTTCAGAGAAAAAAAGTAGTGTTTTTTACTTTTACAATTGTTTTACTAAAGGAGTTGTCACCACCTCCCTAGTAATATTGCTCTTATGTTCATTAAGACGGATGTTGAATTGTCTTGAAGTTTGTCCTACGTATATTAAATTGCAGGGGCATCTGATGATGTAAACTACCCCTGCGGTTTTACAATTCGACTTTTGATGTAAAGAGTAAACCCTTTTATCAACTGGATTGAGAATGTATTAGTGCAGTCCATGATTTTACACATCTGACATGCGCCACAGGTCGAATGCCCAACAGGACTAATTGTCGAAACATTGTTAATTTGAGTGGGCATTACTGGACATAATATTTCTTTTAAATTTTTAGATCGACGATATGCAATCCTGAGATCAACATCCTCAAATCTACCAGTGATCTTCAGTATTTGCCAATGTTTCCTCAATATCTTAGAAACAATCTGACTGTTCTGCGCATATGTTAATACACATTACATTCTCTTTGTGATCATGCCAGATGATGTCATTTGATCTTGGAGTTAATAATAGATTTCTGTTATTGTAAAGTGCCCTTTTGTATTGATGATTTTACTGGAATATTTCCGTGTGTCAAATTTTTCTGTCATTTCCCTGGATTGATTCCTAAAATCATCCACTGATGAGCTTATTCTTCTTAACCTTAAAAATTGAGAGTAGAGGAGAGTTTTTTAAAAGTTGCAGGATGAAAACTAGAAAAGTGCAAAGCAGAATTTTTATCAATCTCTTTTCTGTACACTTTTGTGTGAAACAAATTATTATCCCAAGCGATGTTTACATCTAAAAATGAAATAGTGGAAGCATCATAAGTATAAGTGAATTTTACATCCTGATGCCAACAATTGATGTTTGCAAAAAAGTTCTTCAATTCTGATTCAGTGTAAACCCATTTCTCTTCAAACGATATCATAAAGAGATTAGCTACAGACGAGGCCACTGAAATGCCCATGGCTATACCATACTTCTGGCGATACAACTCATCCTCAAAAAGAAAAAAAAACTTTCTGTCATAACTATTGTTGCCACCAGGTCTAAGATAAACTGTGTGGAGCCCAAATGTGGACTTGGTCTATTTTCTAAATTCCGTTGTAAAACTTGAAGTGCTTCCTGCTGAGGGATTATCGTGTAGAGTGAACAAACATCCATGGTTACAAGCAGAATGTTACCCTGAGGATGTATCAAAGATAATTTCCTCAAAAAAATCAGTCATGTCTTGTATATACGATTTACTGTGAAAAACAAAAGGCTGAAGAAATTTATTAACATAAATAGAAGGTGCTTCCAAAACTGATCCCTTGCAGGAAACAATAGGACAGCCAGGAGGATTTGATAACGATTTATGTACCCTGGGAAGAAGGTATAAAACAGGAATTTTCGGATGTAAAACATTCAAAAACCTAAATTCCTTATTGGTAAGGAAACCTTTATCTAAAGCGTATTTTGTAATTTTGCTAATCATCAACTGAAGTTCATCGGTGGGATCCACAGTGATTTTTTCATATTCATCCCCCTCACGTTGTCCCTTAGCTTCAGTGAGATACATGGTCTTATTCAACAAAACAATCCCACCACCCTTATCGGCTTTCCTTATGACTAAAGACTAGTCGTTCCTCAAAGAGGAAAGAGCATCTATTTCACTATTAGTGAGATTATTCTGAGGTTTCAAAAATCTTTTCTCTTTTTCACTGAGGTCACTCATGACTAACTTGTAAAAAGAGTCCAACAGAGAATCTAAAGGACCCGGCGGTATCCAAGAAGATTTAGGAGTTACAATAGATCATCTTGATTGATATCGTCTTTGGGGGAAAAACATCTTAATTTTCAAAGATCGAATAAATTTCTCCACATCAACACGGGTCTGAAAAAAATCTACATTTTTAGTAGGAACAAAGGTTAAGCCTTTTGAAAGGACCTTTAATTCATCAATTGTTAAGATATGATGGGACAGATTGATTACGGGAATCTCTGACCTCTCTGCGTTCGTGTTTGTGGTCTCTGATTGTGATTGAAATTCTGATTGAAGTTGGCATGCCATTTCCCCTCATTTGCATGGGCGGATTGGATCGGGTGGAAAATTGATAGGGCAGAAGGTTAGTGAATCGGGTCGGGGAACGATCACAAACTGGTTGGGACGTGATCGGCGAGTTTAGTGAATCTAGGTCTTAGTGTTCTGTGACAATCTTAACATGAACAAGGCTTCTACCGCTCCTTCTACACAGTTATTTATCATACCGGTAGTTGCAAGTTTGTTGAACAAAGCTGCTTTTGGGCTGTAGAGTTCAGGGCCAGATTAACATTATATATTGGATGCTAGGCAAACATAAGTTTGTGGGCCCCCTATCCCACTTCTCTTGAAGTACTGTATTTTTCGCTTTATAAGACACACTTTTCCCCCCCCAAAAAAAGTAGTTTGAAATAAGGGTGCATCTTATGGAGCAAATACTCCTGTACCTGTTTTTAATCGCAGCACTTCCTTCACTGGACAGCTGCAGCAGCGAGAGGCAGAATGGGGTTCATAGACAATGGTGCGAAAGACAAAAGCGTGCGCCGACAATTGAGCGCAGCGCGCGCCGCCGCACCGCTCTAAATTACAGTTTTTAGGGGCTCCGATGGGGGGTTTTGTTGGGGAACCCCCCCCCCCAGTTTACTTAATAGACATCGCGCCGGCGTTATGGGGGATTTGGGGGGTTGTAACCCTCCACATTTTAGTGTAAACTGAACTTTTTCCCTAAAAACAGGGAAAAAGTTCAGTTTACAGTAAAATATGGGGGGTTAGAACCCCCCACACAACGCCCCCACAACGCGGCACGATGTCTATTAAGTAAAGTGGGGGGTTCCCCCCCCACACACCCCCATCGGAGCACTAAAAACAGTAATTTAGAGTGGTGCGGCGGCGCGCGCTGCGCTCAATTGGGAGCACCTTTGTCCCGGCGCACTTTTGACCTGACACCGGCAGAATGGTGAACAAAGCAGCAGGAAGTTGGGAGGTGTGCCGAGGTGATGGAGGTCAGCGATGTTCTGCTTGCCAGGGTGAGAGCAGTGCATTGCGAAGAGCTCGGAGGGTGCGGGTCAACAGAGACGGCGGCTTATAGGGACGCCCAGTATACCAGTGAGGGCGCAGTCTTTGTGCTGCTGCTGCCAGCCTCTCCCTCTGCTCAGGGTTTCAGCAGAGACCAGTGAAGAGTAACTGGTGCCTGCGGCTGATGGAGCCAGAGATGAGTACAACGGAGGCCAATAGTCAGTTGAACACATAGCCGGTGGATCAGCCCTGTTGGAGGTGACTGACTGTTAGGTCCTGAGACGGCAGTTATTTCGGCGCGGATCCCTCTCACACTACTGGGAGTCCTGGACCTGCTGTGCCATTCATGCAGTGGTGCGGGACCAGGCAGGCGCGCAAAAAGCTCACACCTGCCTTGTTCGCCGCTCTGCCTCTTGCTGCCGTCCAGCCATGATTAAAACCAGGTACGGGGATATTGGGGAGCTGCCTGCTACAATTAAAAACAGGTACGGGGAGGGGGGGGCTGCTGCTGCGATTAAAAAAGGTACGGGGAGCCCTGCCTGCCTTGTGCCCTGTCCCTACCTGCCTGCCAGCCACTAGGCCTGCCCTGTCCTGGCCTACCACTAGACCACCAGGGAGAGGGAACAGGGTGCAGAGCTTGGCAAGCAGTGTGGGGTTGAGGGCAGAGCCTAGCAGGGAGAATTTAGTTCAGAATGTTTTTTTTTCTTGTTGTCCTCCTCTAAATCTGGGGTGTGTCTTATGGAGCGAAAAATACGGTAGTAAGGAAAAGAGCAGGGCCTAACTGTGGGTATCAAAGCAGTAATAGTTTGTGAGTGAGCATAGGGACTATGCAAGCACATTCTTTAAATGGAGAAGCTTAATGGGTAGTCCTGGATTTATGCAACCCTATACTGGTACATTATGTGACCTGAAGAGCTCATTTCAATTGGTGATATAGAGAACACTGAATTGGGGTAAAAGTTCAAAAACAGAATCTACTGCCTCTGGTATAAACCAAAGATTCCAAGAGATTTAAGGGCAATGTGTACAAAATATAAATTTACAAAGTTTTACAAGTGAAAAAAGGTTCACAAATGGAAAGAGCAAAATAAAATAGCATATGTACCGTACTTTTTTAAATGTTTCTGAAAGGATATAGGCAGAGTGGAGGCAGTATTAGGACTGTACTCAAGGAATTTGCCCAAGTAATTTAATAGTTAACAGGGTAAATTCCTTGGGCTAAAAACCTTCCTCCACTTAGTATGTGCACAGATACCAATGAACCTCTCCGTGAGACTGTCCTCTCCAAAAACATAAATACTGTCTCTTCTTATGCTGTCCTGTTGCTCATATGCTCCTTCACCAGGTCTGTACACCCTCACGTAAATTGTGGCATTTGCTGCCAGTTCTTTTCCTCAGCTGACAGCAAACCCCTCACATTTCTCCACATTCTTCAGTCCTAATCCTTTCCAACAACCCCCAACTCCAGATCATTCTCCAAAGACCCTGTTCCGTGATTTGCTTCCCCCACAGCCCTTGCAGCTCAGCTCCTCCTTCCTGTGCCTGGAGCAGCCTTCCCATTGGCTGGAGCCTACCACAGCCTCTGCAGTGGAAGGGGAAGCATGGAGAGCTGTAGTGGGCTAAACTGAAAAATCACCACCCTTCTGGTTTTGAGACAGGCAATTCATAACTTTTTAGAATCCTGAAAAAAAATCAAGACAATTTGCAATCCTATTCTCTTGAATCCTGAGCACATGTGATACGACCCTCCCCCCTTACATTTTAGGCCCAAGGCACATGCTTAGTTTGCCAATGCATTAATCTGCTGTGGCAAAGCTTGATAGCTGTGCCAGCTAGAGCCACTTCATGTGCAGGTTATTAAAGTTTATGTTGCAATTAAAACTAGATATGAACACATGTGCACACCCACTCACTCAACCTGGTTCTGGCTAACATCAAAAGCAGAAACCACAGACAATACTAAAATGTGCACTTTTGCAATACTTCTTAGGAATTTGATCCAGGAGTAGATGAATTTCATTGCATTCACATTGTTTTACAGAATAGCTAAGATTACACATTTAGGGGTCTTAAGTGAGATCTGTTTCTGGACTTCAGCCCTTTAGGTTCAACATCAAGTGGGAAGGTGCTGAAAACAGACAGCATCCTTCAGAAGAAATTTCCCCATAAAAGTGAACATTTAAAGAAAGAAAAAAGTAGGACAATAGCCCTTAAGAGTGACTAATGCTCCTTCACAAAATAACTCTCCAATGCGGATGCTGCTCTAGGGGAGGGGATTAGATTTCAAGACTCTCTAATCTTTCTCTTTCTTCACACAAAATTCCCTGAGGTGGTATCTCCAGGGCCCTCTATTCATTGATTTTTGCTAGTGGCATGAACTGACAGGAAACCCATTAAGGACATTACTAGATTTTTAAAAAAGTTTTAAGTAAAACAGATTTCTGACCCACAGTGTTGGGATCAAAGGGAAAAATTTCCACAGTAACAGAATCATTTTTAGCTCAAGCGTAATTTTTCAGTTATCAGTTTGCTTAAGTATCAAAACGTTTTCTGAAATTGAAAGTGCAATGAACTAAGGTCGCCTTTTATGAAGCCGCTTTTAGGCTTGCTTTTTTTTTTTTTTTTTAAATCACCGGCTGCAGTGGTATTAGGTCTGACGCTCAGAGGGCTTCTATGAGCGTGAGAGCTTTTACTGCCATGGCCGGCAATAAAAAAAGCCTAAAGAGGCTTCATAAAGGGTGGGTGTGTGCTAAATGTAAACAGATTTTTTCCCCTTTGACCTATAGATCAGTATATCAGATAACACGTTTCTCAAACAAATTCATACAACTGACTTAACCTATGCAATTTTAACCTTTGATGGAGAATCACATCTAATGGTGCCTAAGGTTATTTCCAGCCCAAATCATGTTTATTTTGACCTTACAGGCACCTCTGTAGATGCGTTTCCGGCGCCTATATTTTTGAACGAGATTTTAATTGGTTTTTAATTGGCACAATTAGTGCACCGATTAAATCAATTAAAACAATTAAATTAGGTGGCAGTAGGACGCCTACCACTGCCTAGCTTTGGGGGAAAACATTTTCATTAAAAAGAGGGGTCCTCATCCAAGATGGTGTCTTGCTGAGAGCTCCATGGTGGTGAGCACGTCGGTTCTTTTGCCGGGAAAATGGGCAAGAGAAAGGGATCAGCGAAAGCCCAAGTTCCAGCAGTTAGCCAAGTATCACTGATGAAACACAAACTACCTTGGAGGATTACAGAATGCCGACTGGACACACGTCAGTTGTCTCCTCTAATCAAGCGCAACACGCGCAATATGCACGCGTGAGTTGTGCTAGCAGCAACAGGATCTCGTTGAGTCCCGAGAATAGAATGGCCCTCCCTGCAGCCTGGAAGGAGTCTACTGGATCGAGAGCATCAGTGTGGAAACTTGGGGGGAACTCAAACTTCTTTATCAGTGTCCGGGAATCTCTCTCCGATAAGAGTTTTCTCGGGTGTCCACACCACAGACTTTGTATCCAGCTGAAACTGTGAGTAGGGCATGTGGGGGGAAAGACCCTTATGAAAATTCTGCAGGTATGAAAAATAAGAAGCCAGCCATTATAACCTTAGAAATACTTTGGGAGGCTATCCAGGACTTAAATTTCTCTGTTTTGAGAAGAGTGGATAAAATGGAGGATGAAATGAAAATGTCCCTGAACAAATTGCTTTGCAGTCCCAAGGCTTAGTTCAGCAATTGGAGAAAGTAACACCTTTGGAGCAGAAAGTGGAGGAGGAGGTAGCTTTGGTGAAAGATAAGACCATAACCCAATGAAAGATTGAATATTTGGAAAATCAGTTAAGAAGGAATAGAACTTCACGGTATTGCAGTATATAAGCTGTTATTATTATTATTATTAATAATAATTTGAGACTTTTAAATTTTCCCAAGTCACCTTTGATATCAGCATTGGACTTGGTGAGATGATATTTGAAGGAGATCCTTAAGCTGGATGAAGTACTTCCACCAACTGTGAAAGCTCAATATATTTCTGGGAAGGAAACAGAGAGGCTGGGACCTCGAGGAGTCCAGATCCTATGATGAACTTAATTGACTTTCTGGAATCATCTCTTGAAATAGTTACCCAGAGACTGATTCTAATTGTAACATTTGCTTTGGAGCTGGATCGCAATAATGTTTTATGCTTATATTTCCGTAATATTAATCAGCAGTTTATGGGATCAAATATTTGGATTTTTCCTGATTTATCTAGAGACACACAAAAGAGGTGCCAGTCATTCTTGGCCTATAGACCAAGAGTGAGTGCTTTGGGGGCAATTTAGTATTGAAGTTTCCTTGTATTTGTATTGTATTGTTTGAGGGTTCGACTCTTACTTTTTTTGACCCAAAACAGCTATTGTTGAGGGAATGCTGTGATCAGGCTGAGGCAATGATGTGGGGAAGCCTCCAGGGAAAGTATTTTGCTTTTTTTACCCTTATTGATTATTTCTGTGTATCTTGGATCTTATTTCCGACAGATTGTGGACTGTCTAAAGACGATGTTTTTTTCCTGATCTTGATTTTTTTTTGTTATATTACTGAAATTTCATTATCATGGATATATTGAAGTGACTGTAAATTTGAAATGTTAGGGGGGGAAAAAAAAGAGGGTTAAATCATCACCGAAGATGTGCAGGTATTAATGTCCATTTGCACATGCCAAGCTGTAGTAAAGATGTCCCTTAATTAGACATACTACAATAAAGTTAAAGAAGGCCCAAAAGCTTGATATTACAGCTACTGCAACTAAGAAATTATAACTTCTTTAACTGAATTCCCTTCTATTTCATAGTTGATTCCTATAGTTTATACTCTAGAAATGGACATAGGTAGGAAAAAAACCAAAAACCCAACCAAACCTCTTCCCACATGACTCAACTCTTTCAATTTAAAACAGTCCAGTAATGAATTACCATAATGTTGTCCTGAAACAACAGTGGCTCTGTAGCATACAAATGAGCCATTTTCAAAGAACTGCAAAGCTTCACGCTCCATACAGTTTCTCTGAAACTCCAGGCAAAATAAGTTTCTCTCTACAACTGTCCTAGTGGTGACAAGGAAAATGAGAAACCACCCCTAGAACCAGCTCACACCTCTACCTATGCGCTCTATGGCCACAATAAAGGCAATGCAGGGATATATATAAAACCAAGGTGTGACTGTATGTGTAAAAGTTGTGTAATATCCACTTCATACAATCAACATAACAGGTAAATCCAGAAGCAAAACATTAGGGGTCTCTGTTACCGACTTGGAGCTTAGATGTGACCTAAACCATCACATCACTCATTCTGTATAAATTTTGTCTTTTTAAAAAGCTTTCATGTAACATTTCCTACCTGTACGATACTTTTTAAATCTTGCACATACATCCTCTCAGTCTGTAGGATTTCTTGGACAACTCTGTCCACATACATGAGCTTTGGACTTGTGGGTTCACTGGCAAGGGACCCAGTACAGGTTTTAACCAATCCTTTTGTTTCCACTTTCTTCAATGGATTTGTCCATTTTTCTGTGTTATCCCGAGAGCTCCGCTGCCCTGTGCCACTGTTTCTTGAACCCTCAGCAGTTGACAGCAGCCTGGCTGGAATCAGCTCCAGGTTTATAGCCCCTGTTTCCCTGTCTTGCTGAAACAGGCCAAAGTGACTGTTTGAAACTAAGGTCATCCTGCTGCCAAAGGAACAGTGGCTATCCCTGGAGGAGGCAGAGGAGGAAGTGGAGCTAAAGCTCACTGGACGGTCACTGTCCGACACTTCCATGGTCCGGATCCCACTGTAGTGGAAACGTCTGTCTTTCCTGTGTATATCTTCCACTAGGGTGTTCTCAGGGCTGGCAAAATCCGTCATAGCTGGCAGGACATCAAGAGGCACATTGTTGTCATCTACAAAGCATACAAAACAAATAAATTAATTACACCAACGTCTATCATAACATATTACTTTAAAGTTAGTTAAATAGAAAACACATTTGACGTAATACGTATGTTTTTGTTGACCCATCTTAATTGGAAATTCTCCTTCAAAATAAACCTAGATTGGACAAATTACCTGAAACTAATACAGTGGTTGATAAGAAGTAATAAAGAAAGATTTTGATGTTTCCTGCCTGTTAGAAACTCATGTTATTTTCTTTTACATATGTGACCTCTTCCATGTGATAATGCAGCCCTAATGATGTGGGCTTGGAATAGAAAAAAATGTTCTTTTTTTGTTGTAATATTTTTTCTGATATTTTTGTGAAATTGCCTGAAGTTTTATTTGTTGTAATAAATGAATAAATTTATAAAGAAATAAAAAAATAAAATAAAGAAAACACAACATTTGAGAAGAGATAATGATACTCCTTATTTTATCTTATCTTAGGGAACACTCATACTTGCCTTATGCTCTAGTAAGGTTCCAAAAATAACTAAGAAATAAAATAATATAAATACAGTATCACTAAAAAATCCATTACAAACATTTCAGAAATAAGTACGATTTCACTAACTTTCTGAAGTAAAAACAAGTGGAAGAGCAGATTTCATTAGGTAAATCATTCAAAAGTTTCACTAAGGAATATATAATGAATTTGTTTAAAATGATTTATATTTAATATTCCTAACAGAGGGAAATTTCAATAGTGGATGATTCCACTTAAGACTTTACCTAAATGAACCCAACTAATTAATCAAAGAAACCAATTCATTGGGACAATAGCCTTCTAAGGTTTAAAAAATTCACACCCCCAACTTAAAATATATTTGAGTCTGTACCAGAAGCCAATGCAGTTCTCTAAACAGTAGAGAGACATGGTCAAATTTAGATTTGCATTTGCAATAAATCAATCTAATTGCCATATTTTGAATAAGTCAAATCCTTTATATTAAATTTATCAGAAATGTCCAGATAAAGAGAATTATAGCAATTAAAATGACAAAATTGATAACTGAAGAATAATTTTGTAATGGTCAGGAAGAAAACATGAACACACAAAGGGGTCCTTTTATTAAGATGCGCTAACCGATTTAGCGCACGCTAAATGCTAAGGCGTCCATAGAATATAATAGATGCCTTAGCATTTAGCGCACACTATTCTTTGGTGCATGCTAAAAAGTTAGCACGCCTTAATAAAAGGACCCCAAAGCATAACTGTTAAAAAAAGTTTTTAAAAACCTTTCCTGACCAAACTGTTAACCTGAGGCCTCTTTATCAATGAGGAGTCCAGGATCATTCCTAGGACCCTTGATATTTTTCTACATGACCCTTGGTTTCCTCAGAGTATGAGGGAACCCAATAATTCAAGTAAACCTTGAATTATTATTCAAAATCAGGCTAAACCAAATAATTTTGGCTCATGAGCTACTGCATAAGAATAAATACATTTATTTACTTAGGATTTACTATGTGTGCTAATCTGACTAGCAGGACTAGACAACAGTCTAAATAACATAATTCCAGGAAAGGAACTACAGTATGTGACAGGAACGACATACATTCCAGGTCTCATTCAAACAAAAGATAACAGATACAACGAACAGCAGAAGCTGGTAAGATACAACAGAGCTGGATCTCAGTGCTGAACTCTAACAGGATAAGGTTGTTGAAAAAGCTATGTAACTAAAGGAAGAGCTAATGTCAAAATCTATCCAAGATCTACCAGTTGCCTCTGTGATGCCGCATAAGTGCCTCTACTTCAATTTACTTGTCTGGGATTAAGCAGAACTGTTTGCCAGTACAAGAGAAAGGAGTGAAACACTGGGCTCAACCTCTGCCTAAAAAGACCACTGTAACTTGTAAAGGAGGGGAAGTTGGAGGAAGCATGCACATATTATCAAAAGGTGTGATTGAACAATCTGAGTTCTGGAAGTCCATCTACCCTACCTCCACCTATATCCTCTCTTGAGTGATATAAGTGTTGGTTAACTTTGCTCCTTAAATAAATGAAGTCATAATTTAAAAACTGTGCTGTATTTACTGAGGTTCCCTTTGTCTAATATTACATTTTGTTTAATGATCAGAAACCATTCATTGTGACAAATGCAATAATGGAGGAAGTGTGTGTGTGTGGGGGGGGGGACAGGGGTAGTTTTTCATATCACTGTGTGCAATGCAAAGCACAGGAAAAGGAACCAAGCAACATAAATAAGGGAGTTGGCCACAAAAACTGAACTTTTACCCATTTTGATTTTGGAGTCCTATTTTTATGGCCTTCTCTGTTATTGAGTGTTAAATATAATGCAGCAAACTTTCTCTTCCAGTTCTGCTAAGCAGGTTCATGTATCAGTTCCTGTAGATGTCTCAGTTGATGGACTTCAGCCCTCCTAGAATTCTAAAATGGATTGGGTGATTATATGTATGATAGTATATCTTAGAGACCTTGAAGGCTCAAATTTGCAGATTTTTCTAAGCAAACCATAGCCAAATTGGTGGGATCTGGATAATAGGATTGTTAATGCTGAAGTTTCAAGTTCATTTAAAATTTCTTGTACCGCCCAATCAAGCCTTCTAGGCGGTGTACAAAAACACCAAAACAATGTGCTAAATAAAATACAATTTAAACAGAAACAGACCAGGGGAAATGACAATTTTTAAAGACATTGATGAACGGGAACAAAAGGAAAGAAGAGTTAGAACTACAATTGATAGAGAGAAAGAGAACAAACAAGGGCAAGAATGACAAAGGGAGGGGGAACAGAAGGTAAAACCTTTCTTGAATCTAAGTTGTCCTTAAAAGGACAGTTTATGTTACAAAAGCATCAAGGAAGAGAAAAGTCTTTAACTTCACCTTAAAATTGGCAAGAGTTTTTTCATGTAAGTAATTTGGGATACTATTCCAAAGAGAGGGGGCACTAACGGAGAAAATTGTAGTCCTCATTTTGCTGATATGTTTCAATGAGGGGATGGTAAGAAGGTTGTGAGATGTAGATCTTAAAATCCTAGTTTGGTTATATGGGATAAGTAAGTTATTAATAAATTCTGGCTGGTTATTTACTCTGGTTTTAAAGGTTAGTAAAAGAATCTTATAGGTGATCCTATGTTCTATTGGTAACCAATGAGCTTTATGTAAAAAAGGAGTAACATGGTCGTATTTTTTTGCATTAAATATAATTTTTACTGCCGCATTTTGTACTATTTGGAGTCTTCTTATTTCCTTTTTTGTTATGCCTTTGAGGAGGGCGTTGCAGTAATCTATGCATGAAATAACAAGGGAGTGGATTAAAATGTTCAGGGACGTGGGCTCTAACAATTTTGCTAAAGATTTAATCATGCACAATCAGTAGAAGCAGCATTGGACCACAGTACTAATATGTAAATGATAAGTAAGTTTACAGTCGAATGTGACTCCAAATAACTTTAAAGAAGGTACCACTTTGATAGGTAGATTTTTGAGTTTGGGAGGGGTTTGAAGAGAAAGGCCATCTTTGAATGGAAAAATCATTAATTTCGACTTATTTACGTTCAGGGAGAGCATATGTGCGTCAAGCTAAGAGCTAATTTTTTCTAGTTTTTGATTAATGAGAGTAATGTCATTCAAGTTGTTTAAGTCTATTGGATGAACTAGTTGGACATTGCCCACATAGGCGAATGTTGTAAAACCAATAGATTGGCCTAGAGTTGAGAGGGGCTAATAAAACATTAAAAATTAAAGGGGATGGAATTGAGCCTTGTGGAATACTGTATTCAGTTGTTATAGTCTGAAGATGCTGAATTGAAAACAACCTTGGAGATCCGATCAGTAAAGAAAGAAGAAAACCAATCAAGAACTTGGTCTGTGATACCAATGTTATAAAAGCTACAGATGTGTCTGGGATATAAGAATAAAAGAGCATAAGTGTTATCATACTGGGACAGACCAAAGGTCTATCAAGCCTAATATCCTGTTTCCAACAGTGGCCAACCCAGGTCACAAGTACTTGGCAAATTTCCAAAAAATAAAAGAGTTTGTGCTGCTTATCCTAGGAATATGAGTAGGCAATGCATTTTCCCAAGACTATCTTAATAATGGCTTATAAACTTTTAGGAAACTGTCCAAACTTTTTTTAAAAACCCTACTAAGCTAACTACCTTAACCAAAGTCTCTGGCAATGAATTCCAGAATTTAATTCCATGTTGAGTAGAGAAATTTTTCTCCAATTTGTTCTAAATTTACTCCTCAGTGGTATCATTGTGTGCCTCCTAGTTCTTTTATTTTTGGAAACAGTAAACAGGCAATTCATGTCTACCCATTCCACTCCACTCAGCATTTTAGATACTTTTATCCTATCTCCCCTCAGCCATCTCTTCTCTTTGAAGAGTCCTAGCCTCTTAAGCCTTTGTCACAAGGGAAGTCGTCCCATCCCCTCTATCATTTTTGTCATCCTTCACTATACCTTTTCTAATTCCAATATATCTTTTTTGATATTTAGTGACCACAATTGCACACAGTATTCAAGATACAGTCACAACATGGACTGATACAAAGGCATTATAATATTCTTATCTTTGTTTTCTATTCTTTCCCTAATAATCCCTAACATTCTACTTGCTTTCTTAGCCACCACTGCACAACAAACAGAGGTTTTCAACATATCATCAACAATGACATCTAGAACCTTTTTTTGAGTGGTGACTCTAATGTGGAACCTTACATCATGTAGCTATAGTATGGGTTCCTCTTTCCTACATTCATCACTTTGCACTTGTTTACATTTATTCCTACTCTCTGTTTTCTATCTTTCAACTAGTTTGCAATTCACAATAGGACGCCACCTCCTATTCCATAACTTTCTAATTTCCTTAGGAGGAGTTCATGAGAGAAAGTAGAATTATTGGAAAGTCAACTTTCAGGGAAACAGTTGAAGATTTTTGAATTTTTTGTGTTTCCATCTTTTTATCTGCTGAGAAACTGGTTAAGAAATATTTTAACGAGGTGGCATTACCCACAGTTGATACTATTTCTATTCTTAAATGGGTACTTCTGCCCTCTTAGGAAGGTACAAAAAAGAAAGATGAAGAAGGTTATGAGGTGGATAGATCAAGAAGGATGTAGAGTAGAGTAGGCCTTTGGATTTGGCCAGCAGATCATTGGAGACTTTCGTAAGAGATATTTCTGTAGAATGAAGAGAGCAAAAGCAGCCTCATGAGACTGCCACTGGAAGTCTTTGCAGTCATTTTCAGCACCGAGAGAGAACAGACAGGAGTGAGTGAGAATTGCACCTGCCCCAATGTCCCAATAGATCATTGGTTTCATCATATCTTACATCGAGGAAATCGACTACTTTTGGTTTGCATCAAATTTCGGTTTTCGGAGTTTTAGTTTTCAGAATTTCAGATAATGGATTTGGTACCAGTACTACTATTATGAGACAAAAAAGATGCTGAGAACTTTTCTGTTGAAAATGATGAGGAAGAAAAGTCTGGAAAAAGACCTTGGTTGGCTGACAAAGATATATATGGGAATGAAATAGATATCATTCTGTTCATGGAAGAAAGTATTTATGAAAAACTGGGAAAACTAAAAGTGGAAAAAGTCATAGGACCGGATGAGATCCATCCTAGGGTATTGAGGGAACTCAAGATAAGTTCTTGCAAAACCTCTTGTGGATTTGTTTAATAAATCCTTGGAAATGGGAGAAGTTCTATGGGATTGGAGAAGAGCGAATGTGGTCCCTTTTCACAAAAGTAGTAACAGAGAAGAAGTCAGAAACTACAGGCCGGTAAGCCTCGCTTTGGTGGCTGGAAAGATATAATGGAAGCTCTGCTGAAGGAAAGAATAGTGAACTACTTGGAATCTAACAGGTTGCAAGATCTGAGATAAGATGGTTTCACCAAGGGAAAATCATGCTAAATGAATCTGATTGACTTCTTTGACTGGGTGACCAGAGAACTGGATAGAGGATGTGTGCTAGATGTAGTCTAACAGGATTTCAGCAAAGCCTTTGACATAGTTCCTCATAGGAGGCTTATCAATAAACTTAATGGGCTGAAGTTAGGGCCCAAAGTGGTGACCTGGATAAGAAAATGGTTGACGGATAGATGATAGAGCGTGATGGTGAATAGAATTTGTTCAGAGGAAAGGTGAGTACTGGCATGCCTCAGGGATTGGTATGGGAGACCATTCTGTTCATTATATTTGTGAGTGATATTTCTGAAGGATTAGAAGGAAACGTTTGTCTTTTTGCAGATGACATGAAGATTAGCAACAGAGTAGTCCTGCCAAAGGGAATAGAAAACATGAGAAGAGATCTCTAAATGTTGGAAGAATGGTCTGGCAGTTAAAATTTACTGCAAACAAGTGCTGAGTGAAGCACTTGGGGAGTAAAAACCCAAAGGAGCTGTATATGCTTGGGGGTGAGAATCTAATATGCTGCAAACAATGTGACAAAATGGTGGCAGTAACCAGAAGGATGTTGGGCTGCTTAGAGAGAAAAAGAGAAGTAGTGAGGCCCTATTTGGAATATAGTGTTCAGTTCTGGAGGCCGTATCTTGATAAGGATGTAAGAAAACTTGAAGTGATCTAGAGGAAAGTAACGAAAACGATATCAAGATTGCACCGAGAGATGTATGAGAAGAGGCTTGAATACATGAATATATTTACTCTGGAGGAAAGAAGGGATAGATGAGATATGATACAGATGTTTAAATACTTGAAGGGTATTAATCTATCAATAAACCAGAGAAACAGTAAAACTAGAGGTCATAATATGAGGTTGCGGGGTGGTAGATTTAGGAGTAACATCAGGAAATGCTTCTTTACGAAGAGGGTGATGAATGCCTGGAATGCCCTCCCTGTAGAAGTGGTGGAGGCAAAAATAGTGACGGAATTAAAAAATGCGTGGGATAGACACAAAGGATCCCTAAATAGAAAAGAGGATAGTATAGACACAAAATTCAACAGATCAAAAACTATAACTTGTAATAATGCGCAGGAATCGTGCTTAAATGGAAGCCCCAGCAGAGGGGAAGTAAAGAGGATGCCAGATGAACTTCTACGGTCTGTGTCCCGTATATGGCAAGATGGTTTAGGAGGGGCTGGAGTTAGCTTTGACGGCAACTTCAGCAGTGGGGCTGTATAACCAATGCAGGACAGACTTCTATGGACTCCGTACCATATGTGACAAGAAGGATCAGGAGCAATTATGCGTATTTTATACCACATTCAAATTGTCTGAGTACAGGTTTTACCTATCTTGGGGGGAGAGGGGGGAAGTGAAGACATCTTATACTGGAACTTAGCAAATTAAATTAATAATTACTGGTTTGTTGCTTTTAACATTGCCTTGAGAATGAATGCGATTGTTGGGCAGACTGGATGGACTACACAGGTCTTTATCTGCCATCATCTACTATGTTACTATGAATAAAAGGGTATTAGTTTGATGTTAATAATTTTAAATAAAATTGCAACTGGTTGTTGCCAGTTGTTTGGGGGGTGAATTGGTTTAGGAGGTGCAAACAGTGGAGTAAAATAAGGGGAAAGCGGTCCGCCCTGGTGCCATTATGGTGGGGGGGCACCGGCACCCCTCCTCTTCCCACTCCTTCCCTGGCCACATGTGCACGTGCCCATTCCCTTCCCCCGTACCTCTAGCTGTTTCCCACTGCAAGCAACAATTTCAACTTGCTCCTCGTGACCGCGTCATCTCTCCCGCTGACATCATTTCCGGGTGCCACTCATAGGAAGTGACATCAGAGGGAAAACCAATGGGGTCATGAGGAGCACTTTGAACTTCTTGCTGCTCACGGTGATGAACTAGAGGTATAGGGGAAGGGGGGGCCGTGCGTGGAGCAGAGGGGATTGGGGAAGGAGCAAGACAAGGCCGGGGGAGGGGCACCACCGCCCTGGGTGCCTCTCACCCTTGCTGTGCTACTGGGGGCAAATGTGCCTATGTTACATAAGAATATCCAAACCCAATTTTATAAAACTGTATTACATCCTTATGACAAGGGGACGAAGTCTGGGCTTGCTTCAGGTGGGATGAGAGGGGGGGGGGTGTCAAAATATGCACATTCAACTCCAATTTCAGAAGGAGAAGGGATGTTTATGTCAAAAAAGATGGACAATGGTATTTAGACCCAGCATAACCAGATGGCTGGACTTGTTGAAAACAACCATGGGGATGACGCTGGAAGACCTTTCTGGACTAGCACAAAACCGATTTCATTTTAGATCCTCAATTCAAGTCACTAGGACTCGAACATGAGTTGATAGCACCTAACAACAACCACTCGGCATATCCAGGCTACAGAAGGGTTTACAGTTTCATTAGAACTTTCTATACTGCTCTGACAGAGCAGAGTGATGTACAAATTTAAAATTTAGAACCAGGAAAGGAATTCTATTTATGATAGGACAGCAGTACCTGCTCACAGGGAAGTGACTGTATGATGAAAGAAAAAAGGATGGCAAATGTAAATGGAAGAGAGGGAAAGGCTGGGGGGGAGGGGGTTGGAGGGAAACGGACAGGGTTAGTAACAATGTGTGACCCTAGTCAGTTTCTTCACTGTCATATGCCTACCTACATAACCAAGTTTTCTAGGGTTACCAGACATGCGGGAAAACCTGGACATGTCCTCTTTTTATAGGACTGTCTGAGCTCCCGGACAGACTTTCCCAAACTCTACATTTGTCCAGGTTATGGAAAGCCCCAACGAGCTCCGGCCACATCTGGAGGGCCTCTAAGCATGCGCGGATGACATCACACATATCTGCACATGTTGCATGCCCTCCAGACGCGACTGGAGCTTGTCTGGAAGAAGAGAGGAGGCTTTGTGGGGATGGGGCTTGGGGTGTAATGGGGCGTTTGTTGGCGGTAGAACTGGGCGTGGCTGGAGGCTGTCTTACCTGCACTATGTGCAGTGCACTGGCTACCTATCAACAAGCACTGTGCCTTTAAGGGCCTCGTATTAGCCCATAAAAACCTCCACCCCCAAGGCACCTTACTACGTAGCTGCCAAAATGCACCCCTACATTCCCAACCGCTCCCTCTGCTCTGAAACAGAGAAACGACTCTGCATTCTCCCAGGAAGAGCCCTTCAACTGGAAACTGCACATAAATGCTCCTAAAGCCACTTCATCCCTAAGCTTTGGATTCATTTGCCCACACAACTCAGATCCCTGGACTTTCCAAACTGTTAACTTCTCCGGACCTGAAATTAGTTATGAGGAACCAGGACAATGAAGTCTTCAAGCAATAAGAAGAGATATATGAACAAGACTACACTATTTATTTATTTATTTACAAGATTTCTTAACTGCCTATACCTAGGCGGTTTTACAAAAAGAGCAATCATATAAAAATTAGAAACATACAACACATGTTATACAAACAATACAGCGGTTCCTTCATATCAGCCATAATTTACGGCACTCAACAACATATCCATACAAGAACATTCATAACCCAGGAAAGACATTTATTGAAATGATCTCCCCTCTCTATTTACCTCCAATATGCTTTTCAGTCTGTGCCCTGCTATGCTCTCTGTTTCCAGAGTCTCCGCCCCCTAAACTATGTATGCCCTTGCTCCACCTGATTCCCCTCTGTACATGATAATGTTAGCTTCACTTTGTACCTAGATCCTATGCATATGCACTGTTCCTTGATGATAAATTGTTAGCCTTTAATATTGTACCTAGGTCCCCCTGTTATTCTGTTACCTTCCCGGTTTTTCTGTTGGCTGATTCTCAGAATCTGTGTTTGTTCTTCTGTTACCCGCCCTGAGCTTTCTGGGAGGGCGGGAAATAGATTGAAATAAATAAATTGGGCAGGGCTGGAGGCGGTGTCTGGGGTTTCCTGGAGAAAAATATGGTAACCCTATAGTTTTCAGATCTTGAAACTTTTAAAGGAGAGGTCACTGCGAATAGGTAGGGGAGGTTGTTCCAGGTGTATGTTGATGAAAAGTAAAATGCACTATGCCTTGTGGATCCTACTGTTGCCAACTGAGCACTGGAGGATTAAGGGAAGTCACCCCTTTAATCCTCCAGTGATGGCAAGTGATTCAAGGCTCTGTGATAGGTTCAGAACTATGTTCATGGCACTAAATTTTTTTTTAATGAACTTCTTAATAGACCTCTAGGTGGAGTGAAGGAATTTTTTTTATTTTTTTAATTTATTGTGAGCCCGCCAGGACAGAAAAATATGCTGTACCTGGATCTTGCTATTTTGTTTGGATTGGTTTGTTTTTGTTTTTTTTTTTTTTTATCCTGCATTAACCATTGCTGGGAACAGGATATTGAAGTAGATGGTCTGACCCAGTATGGCAATTCTTATGTTCTTAACTTTTTATTAAAAAGGAAGCTTTAGAACAAAAAAATGTGGCAGCTTGAGACATCAGGAGTCACTTCAGAAAACATTTCTTCAATTTACTGAAATATAAAGGTAAGATTATAGTATTTTGGGCAACTGTAGCAATCAGGAGCAGATGGGGGGGGGAGGGGCTAATAGCATTCAAGGCATTGTGACACTGTGGAACAAATTAACTGGACCACTGAGGGCTCTATCTGATATTCAGATGTTTTTAAAAAATACTTAAAACTACACTATTTTTAGAAGCTTTTCAATAAATGATACGTTGTTTAATGCTGGTTTTAAGATGAATGATTCTGTGAAGATCTATGAAATCTTGGTTTTAAGATGTAACAATTCATTTGTATTTTAAGATATATGTATAAGTTGTGTTTCTTTTACTTTATGTATATTACTTTTGTAATGTCACTTAGGAATAAGCGGTTGACATATTTTTTAATTAAAAAACAAACACATTTCTAGTTACGAGGTTGAACCAGAGAAGAATTGGAAGCATGGAATTAGGAAATAACTTGGTCAGACTAGATGGATCCTAGGTTTCCTTTATGTGATTTAACTTCAAGCAGATTGTACTCTGAAGTCAATTTACCTGCACTTAATTTGAAAATGAGTCTGACTTTATAATCATGCTGACAGATTCACTTTCAAGTTAAAACATGCAAGGTACGATAATGATAACGTTCTCACTCCAGATGGTCTCACAGGTTTATGTAAATATTGAAACGATGGATTTCATACTTAACTTAAATTCATCTCAGCTTTGATTTGACCTGGGAGTTATGGATCCAACATGTTTTGCAATAAACTTGCTTTATTTGAAGGATCCCCCAGTGCCGCTGCTGTCATATCTGACTTACCCTAATTTCTAAGCATTTAGATACTAGGTATGATAACGATGGCATGTGGTAGACGAGATCACTCAGAACAAGCTTGTGAGATTGCTGGCGTTTATGTGCAACCTAAGCTGTTGTCCAACGCAGATCTTCTGAGGGATCTCCAGATTACAGGTTACTATGCAATTCTCACACCCCCTCCCCCAAATCGTGTCATAGGTTTTTATGATTTTAAACAGACTCTGTTTGACTAGTGGACACGTTTAATAAGGCTAGTGGCTTAATATTGTCCAAACTGGTTTTCACTCTTTATTTTAGGCCCACTTACTTATTGATAGGTTTTTCAATTATGCTTTTCCATGTGCAATACAAGACACGCTCAGCCGGCAAGGTTATAGTTATACTGCTCAAGTGTTGTTTATATCTCTATATGTGAATTCTATATGTTGTTTTCACATGAGCTGTTGCATTAATGTTTATACTATTTTACCTGGATTTGAGCTTAATATATCCTTAACCTTCCTGTTTGTTTACTTGTATAGATTTTGTTTTTTTCACCCCCACCTGGGTTTTCTGATATTCTAACCGCCTACGATTGGGTATGCACATTTCATACCCATACACACAATTTCTCCATGCCGGTCTTTTAATTGGGTTACCCGATAATCGTTTGTTCTCTATCTGGGTCTCAACCTTTCTCCATCTTTCTTGACTTTCTCACACTATTGCTTTTCTTCTTGTCTTCTTTAATAATTATTATTTTATTCACTTTAGATCTCTTTTCCATATGGTATCATTTATTACTATTCATCAGTCTTTCTATCACACTGGTTTCTTATTTCTCCCATGGGCTCCATTTCTATTCTTCAACCACCATTGATAGCACATCTTTTGTTCACCACAGCATCATGCAATATATATGACATCTGCACAGTGTACGTTACATTCATAATACCATCTTTTGTAGGACCCCTGAGGAACAAGTGTTTCTTCGAAACACGAACCGTGTCGGGTCCGGTCCATATATAAACATTAGGACCAGTTTTTTTGAATGTATTTTTGGTGTTTCTGTATTTGTCTTATTTTTAATATATATTTTTTGTTATTTTATTAAATTCCTGTACCCTGTACATTAGCCTGCAGTTTTGTTTAGTTGTCTTGTGCACCTTTTGTGGTTCTTTTTTGTTTTCTGCTTTCAGTTAAGTAGTATACCACGATCGCTACGTAACATTTCTATGAAAGTGGCATGGATCCACAGGCTGAAATCCTAACAGTTGCAAGTCAAGAGCATGAGTCTCTCAGAGGGACAAGCCCCACATTTCTTCTCTATGCAGATCAGCCATACCTTTGTTGGCTAACGAACCAAAGCATGAAGATGACAAGAGACAGCTCACAGAATTAACAAAGTAGTCAGTACTTCCAAAATGCATCATTAATTACCGAGATCACAAAGACAAACAAATGCTAATACATGTGAGGTCATATACTATTTTAAGGAAAGAGGAGGATATTCTTCAATGTCACAGACTTCCTGTATTTCCTATATCAATTACGATTTATTCGCCAGGAAAAATTCTTCCATATATACAGTTATCTCCCTTTAAAGGATTTCCCCAATACACAGCAAGGAACAATACTCTTGCCCAGTACACCAAAAGTTGTGTTATAGGGGGGGGGGACACACTAGAAAGCACCAGATAGTTTAATGAAACAAAGAATCCAGCTCTTTGTTTTGTAGTCTTATGACATCTGCAAACTAACATGAACTATGATTGTGTGTCAGATACCTGTTCGTGCAGTTTATTTCATGCATCCCAGCCTTTTCCCATTCTGAGGCAGACCAAGAGGGAAAATTGCTCTCTCCTTACACAATGCATTTGCTTGGAAAAGAAAACAAATGTAAATGCCCAGCAAGAATATTCCACTGTGCATTCATTATACTGAAATATGTTGGAGACATGTAGGAAACACTACAACTCTCCATGTTAGTTCAGCCCCAGCACACAAGAACAGCAGGTCAGATACAGATAACTGAACTTCAGAAGCAACCGAAACACCACAAGCTAGCCTCCTGCCATCTGTCAAATTCATCATCTTACCAGACCACAATAGCAGCAGAATAGATTTCTATATCAAAGGCAAGTTTAATGCCCCAGCAACTCCTGAAGGGGAATATCCTTACCGACAGTCTCTCACTGCTGTGGAATGTCTCCGGGTCCTGGTGTAGCTAGGAGGCAAGATCCCTCTCTATATCCCACATAGTTTCCCTGCTTGCAAACCATGACCTACCTGGACATTGTACCATTGATGAAAATTATCCATTCCTTCAGCTGTTCCAGGATTACCTCACTGGGCACTCGGGTAAAATGAGAAGCTTGTACTTGTCTGTGCAGCTCTTCTGGTAGAAATATTGCATGAGTCAGCTCTTTAGCTATCAGCCTCCCTCCCACCCACCCCTACCCCCAATCCAACTGAACACAAAAGGCTTCAGCAGCAGCAGAAACCTGATTTGCAACTTTCTCACTGCCTCTTTCGTGGGCTGCAGAGCGCCAGAGTCCTCGGCATCGCTAAGAGCTTTAAATGAAACATGACATCACTCAATTCAGGACAGGACAATGGACACCACTGTGGGTAACATTAAAAAGCACACTTCAGTGAGCAACACCCTACCACTCCTATTCTTCCCTGCACAAGAGCTGGAAAACATCAAATAACTACAGCCCCCCCTCCCTCTCTTTTCCGCAAAGCTAATTCTATCCCCCCCCCACCCCGACTGACCCTTTCCAGATTCACAAGAGGTTATAGTTAGGAATGCAGAGTAACACATCAGATTAAGAGGGTGCCTTCACAATAGGAGGTAGTGCCCTATATAGTTGGGTTTTACTAATTAGAGTTCTTGAGTTCATTTGTTCCCACGTTTCCTTATACAGCAGCTGCCGTAGAGTGCGGCTTCTAAAATCTACACATTAATCTCGGTCAGCTACAATTTTTTTTCTCTTTTAAATCATTAATTTACCAAATATTGTGTTTAGCCAGACAACAACAAAAAATATGGATTATTCCCAAGGAAGAAGCCATATTGCACAGATTTCTAATTTGCTATAAGCATTCTACAGCAGGGCGTCTTCTATCCAAAGTTCCTTTATGTGAAAATTCCCATTGCATGGAGAAAAAAGAAAAAATATTCAATGTACTAAAGCTCAAAGTTCTGTTCTCTTGAAACATCTAACAAAACTGAAATTGGGAAGAAGCCACATCTGGATTTTTTTTTTTTCATTTTCCCTTTGCATACTAGGGCAGTGTAGCCCAATTTTAATTTTTTCTTTTGTTTTGTTTCCGATGTTGTTTACAGGAATTTTCATTTAAAAAATGTTTGTTTTCATCGCTGGGGCAGTGTCATAATAGTGTGCATTCCTTGGCAGACTGTGCACCATTTACAACACAAGAAATAAAACCTAATTTTTTAGGCTATAAATGACATTTTCTATATTGTGAGTGAGCCTAAAACCATAAGGTTAACTCGCGAGGGCAGGAGAACAAGAGCAGGGATTAGGTTAGGACCAATTCTGAAAAAAGCCCTGATTTTTTTTTGGGGGGGGGAAGGGGGGAACGTGCTCTTAGAGTAGTGTGTGCGAGGTCTGGAAGCACAGAGTCCTCATACCAGTGACATAGGCTCAAGCCCAGAAAACGGAGGTCCACAGCCTTGCATCTCCCTTCCGTAGCAAGTTCTTTTTAAAACGGCAACAATTCCTATTTGCTGCCCTCCCAAAGCTTTCTGTCTCCCTTGTTCCAACCCTCTCTGACACAAACTTTCTATTTCCACCTGGAAGGAACACAGCAGATGGAAGGCTTGGGAGTCAGCCACAAGCAGCAAATAGAAATGGCTGGCACAGCCCTTTTGGAGAAAAACTTGTTAGTGGAGAGAGGGAGGGAGATGCAAGGCTGCAGAATGGCTGGAATGGGAGTTAGGAAGGGAAGTGCGGGAGAATTCAACATGGGGAGGAAAGGAAAAGCAGCATAGATGGGCAAGAGAGAAAGAGAGAGAGAGATGCTGCATGGAGAGCAAGGGGCAAGAGAGAGAGAAAAAATGCTTGTTAGGGGAGCAAGAGGCAAGAGAGGAAAATACTTCATGGGGGAAAAGAGCAAGAGAGAGGGAAAAATACAGATTGAGGGAGAAGGGCATAAAAGAGAAGAGATATGCTGCACAGGGGGAGAGAGATGCTGCTTAGGGGGAAGGAGCAAGAGAGAGATGCTGCACAGAGAGAAAGGGGTGAGAGAAAGATATGCTTCACAGGGGAGAGGAGGGAGAGGGATATGCTGCACGGGGAAAGTGAGAGATGCTGCACGGGGAAAGGGGTGAAAGTGAGAGATTTCCTGCACGGAGAGGAGAGGGGTAAGAGAGGGAGAAATATTGGACATGGTAATGGAGGAGGCAGAAGGCGAGATGTTGCATGGGGGGGAAGAGAAATGATGGACTTAGGGTGCGAGGGAGGGGGAAAGAGATAGTGGACACTGGGAGAGAGGGAAGAAAGAGGGAGAAGTGTTGGATATGGCAGTGGAGGGGACAGAGGAAGAGATGTTTGTCCCAGGTGAGGGTGAGAGGAAAAAATGTTAGACCATGGGGGAAGGTGGAGTGAAAGGAACAGGGAAATATTAGGCTATCAGGGAGGGGAGAAAAAGGAAGTAGATGCTGGGAATGGTGGAACCAGTAGTGTAGTAAGGGGAGTAGGAGGGGGGAGACAGACCACACTGGGTGCCGTCTTTGTGGAGGGCGCCAATGCCTCTCCTCCTCTTTGCCTCCCGTGTACCTCTTTAAACATTTGCTGGAATAAGCTGCATCTTCCACCTGCTGCTCGTGATGGCCTCAGCTCCCTTCTGATGTCATTTCCTAATTGCAGGACCAGGAAGTGATGTCAGAAGGGAGCCAAGGCTGGCGCACACAGAAGGATGAAGATGTTGATCACACCAGCAAACATTTCAAGAGGAATGCGGGGGGGGGGGCACCCGCTCAAGCTGCGAGGGAGCATGACGCAGCAGTGCTGGGTGCCGCCACCCTGGGTGATAATCTGCCTCACTATGTTACTTGGTGGACCCATGAGGGAGAGGCTGGGGGAAAGGGGAGGAATGAAAGGAGGATAGTGATTACAAGTGGTACAAATAGGTTAAAAATGAAAGGGAATGGAAGGATGGAGAATGGGAGAGCTAATAGCTAAGACTAGGAGATTTGATAGGTAGCAGAAAAGAGATGGTAAAATTTGAATGGACAGAGAGACTGCAAAGGGGGGAAAAAAAGAATGGAAATATCATTATGTCAGAGGCAGGTGCAGTGAGGGAATGGAACACAGGAGAGAGGAGAAAAGCCAAACGGACAGCAGGCGCTTGAAGGAGAATTAGCAGAGGAGAAACATGAAAACAGAAAAGAGAAATTGGAACCAACACAGAAAATTAAAATGTCCAGACAACAATGGGAGAAAAAAGCATTTTATTTTTAATTTATTAACTGAAATAGCTAATCTAATCTGAGATTTCTGAGTCACACTCCTATCCTCTGCTTCCTACCCACCAACCAATTTCTGATCCATCTGTGTACGTCTCCTTCCACCCCATGGTTCTTCAGTTTCCGAAGTAGGCGTTAATGGGGTACCTTCTCAAACGCTTTTTGGAAATCTAAATATACGATGTCTATGGGGTCCCCTTTGTCCACCCGTTTGTTAATTCCATCAAAGAAGTGCAGTAAGTTCGTTAGACACAATCTCCCCTTGCAGAAGCCATGTTGGCTTGTGATTAGAAGTTTATTTCTTTCAAAATGCTCATCGATGCTGTCTTATCAGCGCTTCCGCCATTTTCCCCGGAACCGAGGTCAGACTCACCAGTCTGTAGTTCCCCGGGTCACTTCTTGATCCCTTTTTAAAGATGGGCGTAACATTAGCTATCTTCCAATCCTCCGGGATCACTCCTGTTTTCAGGGATAGATTGCAAACTTGCTGTAGTAGTTCCATTATTTCCTCCTTAAGTTCTTTCAGAACCCTTGGGTGGATTCCGTCCGGGCCCGGTGATTTGTCAGTTTTAAATTTTTCTAGCTGCCTGTGTATGTTTTCAAGGCTTATTTCCATGGATGTTAGTTTATCTGTTTGGTCTCCTTTGAAGATTTACCCAGGTTCCGGTATGTTGGATGTGTCCTCTTTTGTAAATACAGATGAAAAGAACATGTTTAGTCTTTCCGCCACTTCTTTCTCCTCCTTCAACACTCCCTTCCTATCTCCGTCATCCAGCGGTCCCACCTCCTCCCTAGCTGGCTGCTTCCCTTTAACATAACTGAAGAACGGTTTGAAATTTCGTGCTTCCTTGGCTAGCCTTTCTTCATATTCTCTTTTGGCTTTTCTAACCACTCGGTGATATTCTTTTTGATACTTCCTGTGCTCTTTCCAATTCTCCTCAGTTTTGTCCTTTTTCCATTTCCTGAATGAATTCTTCTTATCCCCTATTGCTTTCTTCACTTCTTTGGTTATCCACGCCGGGTCTTTTGTTCGATTATTTTTGTACCCTTTTCCGATTCTTGGGATATGCAGATTTTGCGCCTCGATCACCGTGTCCTTGAATAAAGACCAGGCTTGCTCTACAGTCTGCCATTTCTTTGAGGTGTTCCTAAGTTTCTTCCTTACCATTATTCTCATCGCTTTGTAGTTTCCTTTCTTGAAGTTAAAAGTTGTCGCTATGGTTCTTTTTCCCTTCGATATTCCTACTTTTAATTTTGAACTTGATCATATTGTGATCGCTGTTTCCCAACGGTCCCATTACTTCCACTTCCTTTGCAGGCCCTCTTAGCCCATTTAGGATTAGGTCAGGAACCTTTTTGGCTGAGAGAGACATAAACATGACATATTTTAAAATGTAATTCCGTGAGAGCCATACAATATGTTTAAAACTAAATACAAGTAAATTTGTGCATTTTATGTAAGACTAACACTTTTAAAGTACAATAAGTCTCTGAATTCTTTTTAATAACGTTGTTATGCTGTTGCTAACCAATGATGAATAAAGTAGTTCTTACCATTAATGCGACTTCTGGTGCTGCATGATTTTGTTGATGGCTTTGCAGTCTGGTTGATACATGGTGAGGTTAAGTTTCATGCAGGCGTTGAGACTTCCATCCGTTAAACGTGATCGTAGGTTGGTCTTAATGTTCTTTAGATGTGAGAAAGACTGCTCACATGCAAACGTAGAGCCAAACATTGTCAGTACAGCAATACTCACATGCTGCAGTGTGTGGTATGTGACGGGAAGCATGTTCCAAGTTTTGACAATCAGCTGGTCTGCGGGTTAAAGTTTTTTTCATTTCTCCCCCACTTGTGTTTGCTCGCCAACTCTGCTTGCTGTCGTGCAAGTCTTTCCAAATCTTCATTCAGTGACTTGAACTTATTCATTCACATGTCTTGAGGCCTTCAGGTCAGCAGCTTGGAGCTCAAAATCTCAGACGGAGACACCGGGGATGTAACTCAGGTCGGTGCTGGCGACTGCACACACTTCATATGCTGAGGAGAGTGAGATCCTGCTTTCATCATTCTCACTTCACCGTTCTCGTTCAATCTACCATCCTCTCTAGACTGGATTACTGTAATTCCATCTACATAAGCCTAACTAAGAAAAACCTCCATAGACTTCAGCTAATTCAGAACGCCGCGGCCAAGCTTATTTTCGCAAAAGGCAAGTTCGATCACGTCTCCCCACTCCTCTCCAAGCTTCACTGGCTCCCAGTATACTCCAGAGTCCTCTATAAATGTGCCTGCTTAGTCTTCAAGATCCTACATGGCGTCCTCCCTCCCGTTATCCCACTCCTTTGGAACTCCTCAAACCCACACCCCACTAGACCCTCACAAAAACTGAAACTGTCTTTCCCCTCTATAAAAGGTATATCCCGCGCAGGAAAACTTGGAACATCCCTCCTCTTTAGAACCACAGAACTCTGGAACAACCTCACACCCCCGCTCAGAAATTCAAGCTCCTTCCAATCCTTCCGCAAACACTTGAAAACTTGGCTCTTCTCAAAAATCTAATTACTTCCCGTTCTCTAGCAACCGGTCCCTCTCTATCTTCTTAGTCCCTCTCCTTTATCCCTTCATTGTAGTTCCTTTCCTCTTAACTTCTGTAAACCGTGCCGAGCTCTGCGCTTGCGGAGATGGCGCGGTATACAAACCTAAGATTTAGTTTAGTTTAGTTTAGTGTGGATGGGTGATGAACTTAAAAAGACGAGCGTGCTCACAAAATTCTCCAAAGCGCGCTTTGAATGACTGCAGGAGATTAGCTGTGAAGCCCGCTAGCTGCTGAAGATCAAGATGTCGAGCAGGTTCACTAGCTGTGCATGCATCTTTATACTCTCCCAGTTTTTAAAAGTGTAGTAAATGACCTGTTTCAATGTCGGCGATGAAGAGTTCTAGCTTGTTTTCAAATGCAAACACTGCTTGTTGAAGGGATAAGACTGTATTTCCAAAGTCTTACATTTTCACATTGAGCTGATTCAGATGTTCAGTCATGTCCACGAGATAGTAGAACTTCAGGAGCCACTCAGTGTTAGCTAACTCAGGATGCTCGATGTTTTTCATTTCAAGAAAAATCTGGATTTCACTCAGACAAGCTGAGTACCTTCCCTCTTGACAACCAACGCACATTGCTGTGCAGAAGCAGACCAGGATAATTATTCTCAACTTCATCCAGCAGTGTTTTAAACTGGCAATCATTTAAAGCTCGGGCAACAATAAAGTTGACCACCCAAATGACCAATGACATCACCTCACCAAGCTGCTCGCCACACATCTGAGCACAAAGCACCTCCTGATGTAGGATGTAGTGAAAACTTAGGATGGGTCTCTTTTCATGTTCATGAAGAAGCACTATGAATCCTCTGTTTTTCCCCACCATGCACGGAGCACCATCAGTACACACCAAAATAATTTATCCATCGGTAGATTTTGTTCTTTAGCGAGCTCAGTGAAAGACTTGAATAAATCCTTACTCTTGTTGTCCCTTTCATAGGCAAAACAGCAAGACTTTCCTCATGTAGTGTGTCACCGAAAGCATACCTTGCAATCACGCTGAACTGGAATAAATGGCTTACGTCTGTCGACTCATCCAAAGCGAGAGAAAGAATGGTGCTGCATTTATGTCCTTCTCTTGTGTTGCCTCAATTTGATTTGCCATCATGATGGTACGATCGTGAACAATTCTTGATGACAGAGGCATGTTTTTCATTCGTTTGATTATCTTGTCTTTATCCGAAAAGTTGTCAAAAAGTTCATTGGCAAAATCAAGCATGAATGTTTTGGCATACTCCCCATCTGTGAATGGCTTTCCGTTTCTCACAATTACTAAAGCACCAGCAAAGCTAGCTGAATTCCAGTCACCTTGTTGGGTCCAAACACGGAGTTGCTGCTGACTAGCTTGCATTCTGCACAATAGCTCCTGACATGCTTTCTTCCTGCTGTCCCCCGCAGGATATTTCGATGCAAATGTAGTATGGCGTGTGTCGAAGTGCCACTTTATATATGACCGTTTCATCGATGCAATTTTATCATTGCATATTAGACACACTGCAGAACCTGCTTTTTCCACAAAGGCAAATTCCTCTGTCCATTCCTGCTGAAAAGTACGATACTCCTCATCTTTTTTTCTTTTAGCCATCTTCTTCAATAAAAGGGTTTCTGCAATTAGATAGCTGACTGAGGTGAGGAGGATACCACCCCAGGTAGTGGTCTTGTGGGGCAGGGCAGAGGTAATGAAGGCAGGGTAGCCAATTGTGGGTATAGTTGGTGGGATGGGAAGCCGGGGCTTCAATTTGGGGCTGCCTGTGAAGGATGCTGCAGCTTCAGGCCCGTTCGGCTGCGGATGCTGTGGGGCAAGGTAGGGTGGGTCCCAGGATGCTGGATGCAGATGTGATGCAGAGGAGGGTGTGACCTGCGTTTGGCGGAAAGAAGACGTGTTCTTTCCCAGCATGCATCAATCAAGCCCCAGCCAAGGATCTTTCCCATGCATTCATATAGTCACAGAGGGACACTGGAGAGATTAGGGGGGATTCTGGAGCAATAACAAATGAAGTAGACACACTCGCAACTTGTCCCCTTCACTGGTATAGCTTGTTGTGATCCAGGCTAGAATCTGCAGCTGGGGAGGTGCCACACTGCCGCCACTGTCCCCGTCCTGGCTCAGATCCGATCTGGCTCTGTGTCGGCGGCTCCCGCTTCCGGGTGACCGGCAGAATGTCCCCAATGGTCTGGGTAGGTCTGCTCAGGTGTCCTCTGCTGCAGTGCACGTCTTGGAGAAGATTTTTCTCCGCTGCAGCAGAGGAGCTTGTAATGTGTGCGGCCGCTCTCCTTGGCTACGCACCTGGAAGTCAGAGTGTCACGTTGGCAGCGAGCCAGATGCAGCCATCAAAAGAGCCACATCTGGCTCGTGAGCCATAGATTCCTGACCCCCTGCTCTAGTTGAAAGAGAGAGATGAAGGTAGAAGAGGGGCGCTACCGCCCCAGGCCCCTCTTACCCCCACTATTCCACTGCCTGCATGTTCCCCCAAAGACAAGGTTAAGAACCACTGATTTAAAGTAAAACTTCTTGCTCGGAGAGGCAATTTTGCACATGCACACAACTAGCAGTTTACTTCCATCTTCTATTAAAGCAGGGGTTCTCAACCTGGGGTCCGTGAGGGTCAGATAAAAATTAACATTTATAGTTACTATTCAGCCCGGTACCGTTGATTTTTCTCGCAGATAACGAGAGAGTAGATGTAGTAGTAGGAGTAATGGTAGTAGGAAATGTAGTAGTAGTAGATCTATTTTAATTTGCACATGAAGATTCTATTTCATAATTATAATGAGAAGCCATTACTTTTGCATAAAAAAGGAGTGTTTTTTTTAGATTGTTTACTTTCAAGTTTAATAAAACTTTGTATGTGTCATATATGTATGAGACAATCAAATTTCAATAAATAAAATGCATTACAGTAGACCCCTGTGAATTCGCAATTTTCGTCTCATGGACTCAGTCATTCGCGGTATTTTCTGACTGCCTCTTCATACAGGGAATGACTGAGTCCGCAAATCAGCCTTCTGCACAGCCGATTCCTCATCTCCCCCCCCCCCATCCCGTCAGCCAATCAGCCTTCTGCACAGCCGATTCCTCTTCCCCTCATCAGCCTTCTGCACAGTCAAACCGCCTGCCAGCCTAAATATTGTTTTTTTTAGCACCCGCTGCTGCTCCTGCAGCCCTCTCCCGCCTCCGATCCACTCCTAAACTGCATTCGCGGTTTTTCAAAATTCACGGGTGCTCCTGGAACTGAAACCCCGTGAATTTCGGGGGAGTACTGTATTGCATGCAAAGTTGTGTTTATGTGAATATTTCTGGGGAAGGGGGGTCCATAGCTTTTATCAGATTTTGATATAACATTCTATCCATAACCCTACTCCCCACTGCCCACCACCCCAGCTAGCAGAGTAACCGTTCCCCTTAACTGTATCCATGACATCCTGTTTGTCTAGATTGTAAGCTCTTTCGAGCAGGGCCTAACTTCTTTGTGACTCTGTACAGCGCTATGTACGTCTGGTAGCGCTATAGAAATAATTAATAATAATAATAATAATAGTAGTAGTAGTAGATTCTTAAAGGGGACCTTGACTCAAAAAAGGTTAAGAATCACTGCATTAATGGCTTGGAAGAAGAGCCAAGCTTTCACATGCTTCCTAAAGTAGAGAGTCTTGCCTTTCAGAGAGTGCATTCCAGAATGTGGGAGCTACGCCAGAGAATTCCTCATCCGCGCATTGTTACGATTCACTATTGTTTTAGTTTTTAATCCATGTGTTTTATATCAGGACTTTTAGGGACCCCTGAGAAAGACAACACTGTTGAAACATGGACCGTGTTGGGTCCATATTTCCCAACAATTTGAGTCATTAGATATATTTTTAAATAAAGCCTGCAACTTGAACATCACCATCTCCACCGTTTTCGTTTTCGCTGGATTTGCATTTTCTGCGGGACTAAGGGTCAATCTCTTGCTTGTTTTTCTTTGGTAAGTGCTACATTGGGCGATATCCTTTGGAGAGGGTGTGGTTAGGGATACATCTTGGGAGAACCTTAGTGAACTTGGGGGGTGCGGTCTGCCCCATTTGCAGTCTTTGTAAAGAGCACAGGTACCAGTCCTCCTTCCCACCCACCCACCCCCACCGTGCACGTTCGCCCCTTTCCTTCCCTTCCATCTCTTTAATTTTTCCTGCATGGGCAGCAGCATGAACTTGCTGCCCGCATGAGCACCACTTCCCACTGACGTCACTTCCTGGCCCTGTGCCTAAGAAGTGATGTCAGAGGGATAGCCGAAACGATGTGGGCAGCAAGTTCGTGAGGTGGCTCTTGCCTGGAAAATTAAAAAGGTACAGGGAAGGGAAGGGGTGCACACATGGCAGGAGGGGTTGGGAAGGGGGGGGCAGAGGGGAGCCGCCCCCCTCCCCCGGGGCACCACTTACACCGCTATGCCACTGGTTCTACCTCTACTTATACCCTAGCGTATCAAAATATTTTATCGCATGTTGTGTTGACATTGTATGTAGCATACTATATCATTCTATGTACTATTATTTGAATAATTTTTACTGCTGTAAATTTCAATTTATTTAATCTTTACTGTTCTCCCAGGGGAGCTCAGAATGGTTTACAAGAATTTATTCAGGTACTCAAGCTCATAATCTATCTAATGTTCCTGGGGCAATGGGGGATTAACCCCCCTCCCTCTTTTACAAAACCATAGCAGTTTTATAGTGACGGCCGCAGCGGTAACAACTCCAACACTCACAGAATTCCTATGAGCATTGGAGCTGTTACCACTGTGGCCGGCACTAAAATCCACGCTACGGTTTCGTAAAAAAAAAAAAAAAGGGGGGGCTGGGGTAAGTAACTTGCTCAGGGTCTCAAGGAGCAGCGTGGGTTTGAACCCACAACCTCAGGGTGCTGAGGCTATAGCTTTAACCACTGCGCCACACTCTCCCCGAATGCCTGTACTCTACATTCTTGCTATACACTGCCTTGGGTGAATGTCTTCAGAAAGGCAGTAAATAAATCCCAATCAGTAAAATAAACCGCCAGCTTCACACTTGCACAATTCACTTTTTTTGCTACTGAAAATAACTGAGTCTGACATGCAGGCCCTAGCACCTTAGTGCCTGGAGCTATTTAAAACTAAGACAGAGCCAAATAAGTGATTGAGTCATGACCTGAATCATATAGATTTAATAACTCATTTTCTTCAGTGCCTGTTGTTATAAGGTAATTAGTTTTAATATAGGAGCTTGACGGCTCCTGATTTTTATGAACTGCGTGTTACTGTGCTTCATCGACCGACCGCATGTGCAGACGCTTGCAGCCTTCTGAATTGAAGTAGTCAAATATAAGAAGCAGGGCCAGGGCTCTAATTCCACACCCTATAAATCGCAACACTAATGTTCATTCAAGATTCCAGTGTCTTGCTAGATGAGACTCACAATGTCAGTCAGGGTGTTGTTTTTTTTTAACACAAAACTTACTAAAGCTTCAGTACAATTCAATATTTAAATACTCATATTATAAAACCTCAGCTGGAGACTCATTTCACAATGTGGAAACGCAGCCCTGTGACTCACTGGTTTTACATGTATCTTAACATTTTATTGTTGCTCTAGTCCAGGGGTGTCCAACCTTTTGGCTTCCCTGGGCCGCATTGGCCGAAAAAAATGTTTCTGGGGCAGCGCAAACGCTGCAGCAAGACAGAGGAGGGAGCCGGCAATTCGGTAAACACCCGGGGGCAGCAGAGGAAAACACTGCATCGCTCTCGAGCAGGGCCGCACAAAATACTTCACAGGGCCGCAGATTGGTCACCCCTGCCTAGTCTATATGATACTTCAAAAAAACTTTTTTTTCAAAACATACATTTATAGCTACACTTAGCTTTGAAGGAAGCATTGGGGTTTTTATGGTGAACTGAACATAGTTAATAAATATATGTTAAATACGTATTGTAGAATGTAGTTAATAGCAGGGAAACATTCAGGCCATATATACAAAAGGTGCTGACATAACATCAACTGTATGAAAAATCATAATGAAACGGAGAAAAATAAACCTCAATTGTGGTTTATTTTTCTCCGTTTATTTTCCAGCACCATTTTGAGAGGAGCCGGCTTCACTACCATTGGATTGTAAGAAGCAAGGAGACATTTGAAGATGGCATATATCCCCTGAAGTAGCCCTTTCCAGGCGAAACAGAAAGCCTTTTCTGTCGGGATTAGGAGTTGAAAGCCTCTTTTGAAATTTCACACCTTCAGATGAGTGTATTCCTTCCTTAATTAAGATTTTGTGCTCCATGCCTCCAAAAACTACTTACATAAGTGAAACTGAGCTGTGGCCCTCGCTATTAATTTAGTTAAGTTTGGGATTCTGGTCTTCAGTGTTTGACACAAATAACACATGGAATTTCGTGTTCACAGCTGTTACTATATTTTTAAAAAAAGCTTTTGAAAAAAAACACGACTCTGTATGAATGGAAATGAGTGATTTATCTACTTATTTATATGTATGCGGAGTTTTTTTATAAACCCGTGATGATGTGTTGAGGGCTGGGTACTTGTGTAGTCCCAACCTCCCACAATTGAGGTTTATTTTTCTCCGTTTCATTATGATTTTTCATACAATTGATGTTATGTCAGCACCTTTTGTATATATGGCCTGAATGTTTCCCTGCTATTAACTACATTCTACAATACGTATTTAACATATATTTATTAATTATTACGATTGTACCTCAGAAAATTGCTAGTTGTAGAACTGAACATAGTAACATAGTAGATGACAGCAGATAAAGACCCGAATGGTCCATCCAGTCTGCCCAACCTGATTCAATTTACATTTTTTTAAATTTTTTCTTCTTAGCTATTTCTGGGTAAGAATCCAAAGCTTTACACTGTACTGTGCTTGGGTTCCAACTGCCGAAATCTCTGTTAAGACTTATTCCCTCCCAGCCATTGAAGCCCTCCCCAGCCCATCCACCACCAAATGGCCATATACAGACACAGACCGTGCAAGTCTGCCCAGTAATGGCCTTAGTTCAATATTTAATCTTATTTTCTGAAACACTGCTGACATTACAGCCTATCATGCCACGGACCGTGACTGTGTAAGTGACTGGAGACCTGAATAAGCCACTCTGGATCCACTCTGGGGGGATTTAATGCTCAGGAGAGTTTTCTAAGGTACTTTTAAAATCCAGACTGGATGAGAACAGCCACCACCAGTCAGTGTGTTCACCTTGGTGCAGATCACAAATATTGCACTAGCATAAACTGTTTTTATCCCTTGCTGGTTATCTCCTTGCCTCGTGATGACAGTACTTGCTGCCCCTAAAAAGAGTCCTCTATGGAAATGCAGTCCTTTCTATAATCCTCTCCCCACCTCTGTCCCTACAGTTGTGTGGTCAACCAGATTTCCCAAACAATACACAATGGAACGCCCAAGGAGCCTTTGAGCTTTACTTTGTTCTGGGAGAGGTTCATTTGTTTTTTTTTCTATAGGAGATCATTTATAATGAGCGCGTTAACGTTAATGAGATCATTTATAATGGGCACGTTAATGTTTAGTGCGCACTAATATATAGCGTGCACTAAAACGCATAGTGCGCATTAGTAAAAGGACCCCCTTTATTACTAGACTCACCTGATGAACTGATGTGTGATTATTACTCTATAATCCTTTTCTTTTTTTGTATAGCACTATGATGATCTAAAACATTTGTTAGCCTAAAACCTGGTCAGTTATTTTGCAGTCATCCTGCAAAAATCTCCATTTTGTCACCTGTACCCTCCCCTCCCCCCTTGCTGACATAATGGCTAAGAATCACAGCAGCTAAAGTACCAAAGGGAAGTAAAAAGGTTATAAATGATGCAAATGACTTCTCATAGCATCAAATAAAGAGCTGCATTCAGGGCTGCTCTTTGACCAGCCACTGGGTGTCACTCTATAACCAGCACTGCCTTCTTCCCCCCTCTGCCTCTGATCCCTCTATGGGTATGCGGTCAATCAGATTCCCCAGATGATATACAACTGCCCCCAACCCCTCCCATCTGCGTTTCTGGTGAAGTGACAGCTTGTGACTTGGACTGGCAGTTGGATAGTTTCTGCAGAGTTGTGCTATAGACATGATAAACAGGAGGACAACGCCAACAAATAAAAAAAACTTGCAAGTGCTTTATGATAAGGCAACATCTTATAAGAGATTTAGAAGGCGATTCAAATTGCTGAAATGGATTTTCAAATTTTAAGTCTGTCACGCATGGTTTTACCTCACAGCTGAACCTGCACAGAGTGAGTCTTAAGTATGAAATCACCCGGGGCACTATAACTCATTAACTTGTAGCCCTTTTCCAGCCTTAGCCAGCCAGAGAGGTCCAAGTCAGCAAATACAACTGAAAACCGACAGTTATCACACCCCCTCCCAAAATCCCAGCTTTAAATGAACTTGTAACCACCAAAAAGCTCCACAGAGAAAGGGTAAAAAAACATGACATCATCCTTGCATCACCATCTAGCAGCTCATATGCTGAGGATTTAAGAGCCTGTCAAATTAGTTCCTTCCATAGCTTTAAATAAAAATAATCCATCCACAAAGTGCACACATACTCAGCCTCAAGTTCTTCTGAAGGGCACAAGGACATGCTTTCTGAGACCGCAGTGCAAGATATTAATAACTCCCTGCAATGCAGTAGCTGCTAATTCTATACACTGCAGAGATGCCTATTCAAGCATGGGCTGAGGTATTACTACACAGCGTGAATGGGCATTAGGAAAGCAAGATGCTGCCATTTAAATGCATAGTTGATCGTCGAAAGGAGTGCTCTCATTTTGGGACACACATCAGGCCTGCTTACAACAAACAAAATCTTATCATTATACCAAGTGTGGAAGGGCTGCGGATTGAAATCTATTAAAAAGTCTGATTTGAAATACTGCTCAATGTTGGCCTCAGTAGGTCATTTAATTCACTCTAAAATCAAAGATGTCTTAACTTTACTTCAGTGGCCAATCAGAAAGTTGATTGCATGGTTCTTGCTCTTTGATAAGACTTGGTTAACAGTAGTAAAAAAAAAAAAACAACCATCCAAAACTACATGAATAATAATAATAATTTTATTCTTATATACTGCCATACCAAAAAAGTTCTAGGCGGTTCACAACAAGGTGAGCTAATACATGGGATACAGATAAAATAAAAATTAGAATAATGGACTTAAAAACAGATAAAGACAGAAAGCATTTACAATATAATGCAGAAAATACCGGCATGGCAGGGAAAGAAGTAATATATAGAACAGATGAAATACCTCAAGTTGAATATAAGGAACTTGATTGACAAAAATGAAGCAGAATGCATTACAGCCTATCAAAGAGTTGAGTCTTTAACAATGGGGAAGTTAACATCCCCTCCTATGCAAACCTTTTCCAGCCTCCCCAAAACAAAAATAGAGTTCAAAAATTTCAACAAGCTAAAAAAACCAACATCGAAGTGTTAAAGGAAACAAGCTACAGAAAATTTAAAATATGTAACGAATGCTTGAGATTATAAAAAGCTGAGAGAGTAACCTAGTGGTTAGAACAGCAGACTGGGAATCAGGGAAGCCAGGGTTCAAATCCTGGGTGAATTAGCAAACCTTTTACTAAATTGACACATGAGCATAACAACCATTACAGCATTAGAATGACAATTAGTGTGCACCAATTCCCATGTTAACTGCATAGCCTGTGATGGGAAATGGGTGCGTTATGGGTATGGACTATACACTGCAGTTAGCACATAGCATTTTACTACAGCCTATCCATATTTTATGCTAAAAAACATGTAAAATATTTTTTTAAATGCAGAGAGAGACAGCACTAAGTTCAAAAGAGAACGCAAGAGAAAAAAAGGGCAAGCTAAAATTGTGGTTACTTTAGCTCAGTGTCTCGCAAACTTTGTCAAGCTACAGCACACTATATGTGGTGGCTACAGCTCAAGGCATCTGAAAGTTCACAGATGTCGACAAGATGACGTCATGTCGACGTCTGCACATGCACGAAGACCCTCCAGACAGGCCCTGAGCTGCCAGTGCAGGGTGCTAGAAGGGAAGATGCATGGAGAGGAGAGGTGCTGGTGCCTGCTGATTGCCTACAGCAGGGGATGTCAAACTCTGGCCCGTGGGCCAAATATGGCCCACAGGGTAATTAAATTTGGCCTGCCGTTCCTTCCCTTCCTCCATCCCGGCTTCCCGGTCTCATCTTCTAAACAGCCTGCCAAGGATTGCCAGTCGGCTGTAGCGAACCTAGCAGGCTGCCGTTGACCTCCGCAGCACGTTCGCTCTGCCACGATCCCGTACTTCAGAGGAGAGGTGGGACTACGGCAGAGGGAATGTGCTGCGGAGGCCGAGGCAACCTGCTAGGTTCGCTACACCATCCGGTGATCCTCGGCAGGCTGCTTAGATGAGACCGGGAAGGGAGGGAAGGAAGGAACGGCGGGCCAAATCTCGAAGGTGAGACCAGGAAGAAGAAGGGAGAAAACATGCAGGCCTTCGGGTGTAGAAGTACATGGAGGGAGGGAAGGGGGTCCAAAGAGATATGTGGAGGGAAAGGAGGGAGAGATGCTGGATGAAAGAGTAGTTGAAAAAAGGAGAGATAGTGGATCTGGGGATGGTGGGGGTCCATCGCTGCAGTGATGGAGACAAAAAAAGGAAAGATGCCAGACCTCCAGGGGAGGGAAGGGAAATGGAAGGGGAGGACAGATGGAAGATAGATGGTTAGCACGGAGAAAGAAGAAAATGATAAATAGGCAGGAGACCCTGGCAAGCGAGTTATCAGAAGACAACCAGAGCCTGGGACCAATAATGACGAGACAACAATAGGAAAAATAATTTTATTTTCTGTTTTGTGATTACAATATGTCAGATTTGAAATGTGTATCCTGCCAGAGCTGGTGTTAAGACAGCAAGTGTAAACTAGGACCTAAAACAGAGAGGAAAAGTCTTTAATAAGGTGTGCATTTATCGCACGCTAAATCGGTTACTGTACCTTAATAAAAGGACTCTTAAGTATCTTAATAAAAAGTTTGGCCGCGACTTAGCCTATGTTTTAGATTTTGGCACCTTATGTAGTTGAGTTTGACACATCCCTGGCCTACAGGATGTGTCTCCTGCCGCGAGGCACGTCCTGTAGGCAGTTAGTTCCTCCTCCCCATCATCGTGTTGCACACCTGAAATCTCAGGCGACACACTAGTGTGCCGTAGCACACAGTTTGCAAATACACTGCTTTAGCTAGTCCTCCTGCTTTACCTGGCATGAAATCATCTTTTCCAGCACATTAAAACCATATTAAAGAAAAATTCACAACGGCAAAGCTTATAAATTCAGTAAAACCAAACCCTTATAAATTATTAAGACAGATGGTAACTATGCTATAAATCTTCTCCATTCATGTTCAAATTCTAAAGTAAGTTCTGTTCTTAATTCATCGGTTTAACATGTTATGGAACAAAGTCTGCAGCAAATCACCACAAACTTCCATGAGGATCATGGAAAGCAAATCAAATATAGCACTGCTGGTTTGGATTAAGTCACAAAGTCTGTGTTTGTGATGGCCAAACTAATAACAGATTAAAAAAAAACAGGCAAGGGATAATTACCAAGGAGCCCTAGATACACACAACCATAAAAATATAATAGCAGATAAAGCAAAGTTGCTTACTTGTAGCAGGTGTTATCTGAGGACAGAGGCAGGTATTCTCATCCATGGAACCCGGCATGGACAATCAAAAAAAGTGTACTGTCACATTAAAACTCCAAGACCGCCCGGACCACGTATACAGATGTCTTCTCGCCTGACACTGGCTCACGGGACCATCAGTTCAGTAACAAAGCTAAGACGCCAACTAGGGGAGATGGGAGGATTGTGACAATATCTGCCTGCTGTCCTCGGATAACACTTTCTACAGGTAACTTTATCTGAGGACAAGCAGGCAGTATATTCACCGCCAGGATCATGCCTCTGAGATTAGTTTATTTAAAATTTGTTATACTGCTTATCATTAACAATTACTACGAGCCTTGTGAAACTAAAAGGGTTGAAGAGAAGTTGGCATCTTAAGTGAAGAATACATTTTGTAGAACTACTTCTCTGAACCGACTGTCCTGTCTCATCTGGAATGACTGTCCTAAAAAAGGCAGTTATTTGTAGGGAGAGAGAGGCCATGCTGTGAGAGCTAAGGAACGTAGATTGGGATGGAGAGAACTCTCATTCTGTGTCAGCAAGGTTGGAAAGATTTGAAATGTGATGGGTTCCCTTTTGCTGAGTTGTAGGAGGAGAGGGAATCAAGGTTGACATGGCCACCGAGGTGCTATGAGAATCATGGTAGCTTGTACTTGGGTGAAGTTTGAGTAGTTTTCATAAGCAGAGGAAATTAAGGGAAAGCATAAAGGAACTTGTCCCTCCAGTTGAAGAGAAAGGCATCCAATTCCAGATGATTGGGAGTGTAGAGTCTGAAACAGAAGAGTGGAAGTTTGTGATTGCAGGGGGAAGCAAAGAAATCTACTTCAGGGGTTCCCCGATCCACAAAGATCTGATGTAAAGTGGTGGAGTTGAGTGACCACTCATACGGCTTTAGGAATCTGCTCAATTTGTTGGCTAAGATGTTGGCAAGGGTACATTAGGCACTGTTTGTGCTGGGCGTTGAGGATCTTGATGCTGAGGCATCAGAGGAGACACCAGCTGTAAAAACAGTGATCTGGCATCACTGCACCGACAACCTGGAATGCGTCAATGGCAATGACACTTGGGATGATGATGATTGCTGCTTTGAGGAGGAGAGGTGCTTGTGCTATGGGGCTACTCAATAATGGTGGCATTGATGAAGAGGAGGAGTGTGTCATTGGGGGACAGAACAGGGTGGACCGAGGGCAGAACTACGCACCCTCTTTTACCAGATGCAAAATCTGGTAACCCTACCCATGCCCAACCGTGCCAGTTGCTCTACATGTACTGAATAATATGAACTTATTCCAAGCTGCATCTAAGATACACATATGTTAGGATAAGAATTGTTCTTCTTTAATGCTGTACAGAACTTTACTCCTTCCAAAAAGGAAAAACAGATGTGGCCTCTGAAATGTTGTCATCCCCCCACCCATTAATGAAGAAAAATCACATCCTGAGACAGATTTCAGACAAGGCATCTACAGTCAATATCAGCTTCTAACTCAAGTTTCTTTATGTAATGTAATGTAATTTATTTCTTATATACCGCTACATCCGTTAGGTTCTAAGCGGTTTACAGAAAATAAACATTAAGATTAGAAATAGGAAAGGTACTTGAAAAATTCCCTTACTGTCCCGAAGGCTCACAATCTAACTAAAGTACCTGGAGGGTAATAGAGAAGTGAAAAGTAGAGTTAGAGGAAAAATAAAAATAAAATAAACATTTTAACAAGACAACATTGATCTAAATACTTTGGGAGGTAGAAGAGAGGAGAGAAAGGAATAGAAGCAGAAGGGGGAGACGTTGAACAGTAGAATTCTGGAGAAATTTAAATGATAGAAATAGAACAAAACAAAGACAAAATGCAAAACAATAGATAAGATTAAAGATAAATCATAAGCTGGAAAGAAAAATAAAATAAAACTTTGTCTTCAATCCACGGTTTCAGCGTCAGTGATGAAGTGGAGCAAGTAAGTTTAGGAGGAGCGATGATGTTTCCAGAAAAAGGGCTTCTTCAGGGAAGAGACTTGGCCGACAGTCCCAGGATGTCTATGTCTCCTCCCCTGCGATGTTCTCCCATCCATGCATTTACTAGCTTGTTTTTGATTTGAAGCTTCCGACAGAAGTGCCAGGACTCCTACCCAACACCTGCTGAGAAAAAGTTCACTTCAAATTCAAGGAGGCGAGTTTGCAATAAAAGCAGAGCTAGGGAGCAGATGTTTGTTTTTTGAAGAAATACCCCCTTTCTTTGATCTTTTCCCTATGAATTCTTAAGTACTTAGAGAAAAGGAAACAAGGGTGCTATGTCTTCTCATGCTGGATGTTGTTAAAACTGACACTAGCTTTTGCATTTATAATTTTTCTGTGAAAATAATTTAGAGTTCTGTTTTGTGAATATGCAGTGAGTAGATATGATAGGAAAGGTTTCACATTAACTGAATACAGTAGAATCACTTTTAACCAACCAGCAAAAAAAAAAAAATAAATTGTCTCCAGCATTCCTAAGAAACGTCCAAAGTGGTACTCCTGACCCAATAACCTCCCCTCCTCCCTCCCTCCATCCAGCTCCAACAGCATCACGGCAGCTACCAATCTCCCTCCAGCTTCCAGAGCATTGTGACAGCTACCAATCTCCCTCCTTTCCCGAAGCAGCAAAGCTGGTCCTGACAACCTCCTCCCTCCCTCAGTTTCCAAAGCAGCACAGCCGGTCCTGACAGTCTCCCTCCCTCCCTCACCTGACGATATAACTGCAGACAGCAAGCAGAGGAAGCGCCGGTAAGCAGGTAGCTTTTTGATCGGCCCTGGCAGGGCTTTTCCTCTGCCGTGTCACTTCCGATGCGGCAAAAGAAAGGCCCTGCTGGGGCTGGCCAGAAGCTGCCTGTTTACCGGCGCTTCCTCTGCTCACTGGCTGCCGCTACATTGTCGGGTGAGTAAAGGAGGGAGGGAATGGGGTTGTCAAGTCCGCCTCTGCTGCTTTGGGGAGGGAGTGGGGGGAGAAGCGGGAAGAAAAAGTGGGAGAGAGAAAATGATCAAGAAAGAAGGGAAGATGATGCTGGATCTACAAGAGGGGGTGTGGGATGGTAGAATAAGGTGGGAAGGGAGACACAACTATTTTTACATTAACTCTCAAATAAGTAAAAACTACCTTTATCTAGCATCCACCAATCCCCATGGGTACCGGATAACTGAGATTCTATTATATTGGCTTTTCCAGTATGTTCAACAGGCACATTTCTCACCTGGATACATTTCTCATAATCCATTATGCCAATTTAGACTGAACAAGTGTGAGCGTCTGTCCACTTCCCACTGCCACGGATACTACTGTTTAAAATATTTATTTCTGCATACATTCAGCAGCTGCCTAGAAACCACCTAGCACTTCTCAATCACATTTTAACATTACAGAACATCCAAGCCACACGCTTCATAAATCCTACAACTTTCTTCCACTGGATTATCACCAGCATTTACATTAGGATGTGCATTTGTTTGAAACACTTTAAAGTTGCTAAATAGAATTAAGATCCTAGGGGTTATCTTCGATGATAAGTTAACCTACCATGACCATATTAGTAATATTGTTAAATCAACTTTTTACAGACTCCGGCAAATCCGTTCAGTGTCAAAATTTTTATGTCCAAAGTCTTTGAATATATTAATCCATTTCAAAAATCGATTATTGTAATGCCCTATTAAAAGGAATAGCTCAAAAGGAAATTAGACGTTTGCAGATCATCCAAAACGCATCAATTAAACTTATTATGAAAGCCAAGAAATTTGATCATGTGACTCCTCTACTTAAAAAAGCACACTGGCTTCCTGTAGCACATCGCATAATGTACAAATTAAGTTTGCTTACCTTTAAATCTCTGATATATAAAACCCTGGCTTTCATCTACAAATTATTGATTCCTTATACTTCAGCCAGATTACTGAGGTCTAATGACCACCATTTATTAATCATCCCTTCCCTTAAAATTATTAATACATGACGACACTTCATCTTTTCCATAACAGCTCCTCAAACTTGAAATTCCCTTCCAATTTACTTAAGAGAGGAAAAAAATTTGAGAAATTTAAGAGCAAACTCAAAAGCTTTCTTTTTAAAGATGCATTTAATGACTAAAAGAACTGTCTAGGAGTTTCATTTTATCTTCATATCTTTGGAGATTCTTTCTTCTTTCCCTTCCTATTGTTTTTAACCTTAAATGTCTTTTCTTCTATTAAGCAGATTGTATTTCTTTTCCCATTCTTTCCTCATGTTTTTATTATGTGTATAAAATTAGTCTTCATTATATTTTGTAAGATTTAAGTTTTTTTGTTAGTTATGTTTGTTTCCCCAATTTTTGTGATTTTATTGATTTGTTCATTGCTTAGAATTTGGAATGAGCGATTAATCAAATTTTATAATAAACTTGAAACTTGACTGTCAATGCCATGATAAAGGGGATGGAACTCCTTTTGTATGAGGAAAGACTAAAGAGGTTAGGGCTCTTCAGCTTGGAAAAGAGACGGCTGAGGGGAGATATGATTGAAGTCTACAAAATCCTGCGTGGTATAGAACAGGTACAAGTGGATTGATTTTTTACTGCATCAAGATTTTACAAAGACTAGAGGACACTCAATGAAGTTACAGAGTAATACTTTTAAAACGTTATAATGGACTTCAAGGGACCTAGAAAAACAGTGCGTTATATCCACAGTCCGTTATATCCAGAGTTGCATTTTTTTTTAAACTTTATTTCGGTCAACTTAAAACAACGTGCAATCAATGAACAGTCACTGCACACACATATCAGTAACATCAATAACAAAACTCATCAAAACGTTGGTATGGCATGAAATGATTGCAAAACCAGAACACTAAAGCATTATGTCATACTGTACTGGAAAGAAAAATAATCTGTCATTTTCTTCTGGGCTGCATTTTGATACTATATCACCGGCACACCATGCACCTTGTAGGCGGAGCCTGCATGTCCGTTATAGCCAAACAAAACTACAGCTAAAAGCGGCTCTGGGGACCAAATTGGTTGTCCGTTATATCTGAAAGTCCGTTATATGCGAATCCGCTATATGCAATGATTTTCTGCATGTTTATAAAGGCGCATGGCCGGGACCAGCAGACCTCATCCACTATAGACCAGGTTCCATTATAATGAGATTATACTGTAGGAGGAAATATTTTTTCACTCAGAGAATAGTTAAGCTCTGAAACGCATGTGAAAAAATTAGGACACCCCCATGAAATATTCAGTTTTCTTAAGAAATATTCATGTCGATGTCAAATCTTTTTTAATTTTTTTTCTGGAAAAGAAAGTGATGGAATTGCAGGTATACAACAAAAATTTTCCTTGATTTACTCATGAAACAAAAGATAGCCACAAAAATGTGTATTCTAACTGAGGAATAAATTAGGACACCCCCACATATCCTCCCACTTAAAGTGGCTCAAATAACACACATGTGTATCATATCAGGTGCACATGATTAGAATATCATTACTCAGCATTTTGAATGAGGTTTGCCCTACTTGTACCTCAGCCATTTAGTTTGGTGTGCTCATGACTGCTGCGGTGAGAGTGACCACCATGGTGAGATCAAAAGAGCTGTCTGAGGCCTTTAGAAAGAAGATTGTAGCAGCTTATAAGTATGGTAAGGGATTTAAAAAGATTTCAAAAGAATTTGACATTAGCCATTCCACAGTCCGGAAAATAGTATACAAGTGGAAGACTTTCCAAACTGACAACATGCCCAGGTCTGGCCATCCAAGCAAGTTGACCTCCAGAGCAGACCGTAAGATGCTAAAAGAAGTCTCCAAAAATCCTAAAATGTCATCACTGGATCTACAGCAGGCTCTTGCTACTGTTGATGTGAAAGTTCATGCCTCTACAATCAGAAAGAGACAGGTGTGCAAGAAGTAAACCTTTGCTCTCTAAGAGAAACATCAAGGCCAGACTGAAGTTTGCCAGAGAGAACATAGACAAACACCAGGATTTCTGGAATAGTGTTCTATGGACAGATGAGTCTAAAATTGAATTATTTGGACACCAGAAAAGAGGACATGTTTAGTTTACACCAAATACAGCATTCCAGGAAAAGAACCTCATACCAACTGTGAAGCATGGAGGTGGAAGTGTCATGGTTTGGGGACGCTTTGCTGCAGCAGAACCTGGACAGCTAACCGTCATAGTATCCACCATGAATTCAACCTTGTATCAGGGTGCTTGAGGAGCAAGTGAAACCATCTGTAAGAAAATTAAAGCTGAAGTGGAACTGGACCCTGCAACACGACAATGACCCAAAACATACCAGTAAATCCACCAAAAACTGGCTGAAAACTAAGAAATGGAGAGTCCTGGAATGGCCGAGTCAAAGCTGTTGGGTGATTTGAAATGGGCTGTACATGCAAGAAACCCCTCAAACATCTCACAGCTGAAAGAATTCTGCATTAAGGAGTGGGCCAAACTTTCCTCAGACCGATGTCAGAGACTGGTAGATGGCTACAAGAAGCTCCTCATTGCAGCTATTCAGCCAAAGGGGGGTAACACTAGTTATTAGGGTGTAGTAGGGTATCCTAATTTATTCCTCAGTTTTTGTGGATATCTTTTGTTTCATGAGTAAACCAAGGAAAATTTTTGTTGTTTACCTTCAATTACATCACTTTCTTTACTAGAGATAAAAAAAAGATTTGATATCGATATGTAACATTTCTTAAGAAAGAACTGAATATTTCATGGGGTGTTCTAATTTTTTCACATGACTGTATATACTGATGGATAGTAAGCCATGTACTTTCTTATACCAAAGTGAAGACTCAAGCTTTCATGTTACACTAAGCTATAGGTTTACCATTGGATTTAACTGAAAGGTAAAAGAACACTTAACAGAACACACTTTCATGTAATGAAATCAAACAGAGATAAGATTTGGTTATTTAAAGTACATATACAATTTTTTTTTTAGATTACCAAATTATGGGCTCCTTTTATGAAGCCGCGTTAGCGGTTTAATGCACGTAATAGCACGCGCTAATTTGCTGGCCGCGCTAGCCACTACCGCCTCCTCTTGAGCAGGCGTTAGTTTTTTGGCTAGCGCGGGGGTTAGCGTGCTAAAAAGTTGCATGCAATAAAGCCGCTAATGCGGCTTCGTAAAAGTAGCCCTATGTCTCCGATTTCATTAAATAAAAGTGTATTCTATTCAACATTGAATTTTATCTTCCAGCTAAATCATTAGTAAAAATAGAAAATTTTCCCAACACAGATACGTATTTGTGATATCTGACATCTCTTAAATAAGATTACTTTTCTCACTGTTTTCCCTTGTGAATGCTATAAATATAAAAGCTCTGGAAATATAAAAACTTTGGAAATATCCAGAGGGGGGCGCCATATTAATCTGTAAAAGCAAAAATGATAGAAAAGCTGTTAGAATTTTATAGAGTAGACTAACCAATTTAAGATACGCAGACAGGAGGAAATATGTGAAAAAAACCATGAACAGGAAGTTCTCCCCAAAATAAAAATACAGAGGCAAAATTACAGGGTCACTATTTCCAGGAATCAGGCCACCTCCCCATTGAGCAAAAAAGGAGCCACTCCTGCACAAAGCGTCCCTTTCCTTCAATCACCTAATATAGTCTCTTTGCCTCCAGCCTTAGTAAGAATCCCAAATCTTTTCATATGCAACTTTCTTTCCCAACATTTGAATGGTCAAAAGTTCTAGAACTGTAATAGAGGACAACATTCCACTTCATCGGATGCTCTGCTGTCTATATCTTTCACCTTAAAAATTTACTCATCCCAAATAAAGCTGGTTTCACACATCCCAGCACAGAGTGTGGGAAGAAGAAAGAGTAGCCCTTCTGCCACACTTTCTCTAGCGTGAGGGAGCAGATTTGAAAAAGGACACCCACAATGTGCAAAGAGGAAACCCTTCCCCCACCCTCCTTGTCTAGTCCACTTAGAGAGGGCTAGACATTTAAAATCAGTTTCTCTCTCTCCATCCAGATATACTTCCAGCTACCAAAGATTCTTCTTGGCTGAACAATGCTACACATTCACCACTGAGCTTTGAAACACAGTGAGTCTCTGGGAGGGCACTATACTGGTATTATTTCACCAAGTACAGCCTATTACCATAGCTCACTTTTCAAATCCTAATCTCTCTGGAAACCCCTCCCTAGCTCTCCACTCAATTGTTTAGTTACAAAGAGAGGCAAGTTAAAGCTGTGGATGCATTATTTTATTTATTTATTTTTGGGGGGAGTGGGAGTAGAGCGTGCTGTTGGTTTTTTCTGAAGAGACTTTCCAAACGGTACCCTGTCTAATCAGGGATTTATTTGACATGCCACTTTATGAAAATGAAACTCTACATATCAATAACATGTCTGGTTTCTTAGTGCAGAATTAGCCTTAAAAGGGCCCAGGCGCTTCAGCTATGTTCAAGTCATCAGATGTCTGGATACGTAATCCAATTTAGAAACACAAAACAGATTCATTAAAACTCATATCTGAGGCATATGTGATTGATTTTACCCTTCTGTTTCCCAGCATGATGGAATACATCATTTAATAACAGCGAGAATCCTCAGTTTCCTCTTCAGTTCATGCTTGAACATTGGTCTTCAGTTGTTTGTATCTTAAGTATTTTAAGGACTGCAACCTTTCCATGAAACATCAATGAACCTCTGCCTCCATTTAATAATTCTATATATATAAAATCGGAGGTATGTATGTGTGTGTGTATGTGCCGCGATCACGCAAAAACGGCATGACCGATTTGAACGAAACTTGGTATGCAGATCCCTCACTACCTGGGATGATATGTTCTGGGGGTATCGCGGCCCACCTGCACACGTGGGCGGAGCTACAAACATAAAATCAGATTTCACCCATTCATGTCAATGGAAAAAATGTAAAAAGCTGCCATTCTCACAGTAATTCAAAAACGGCGTGACCGATTTGAACGAAACTTGGTATGCTGATCCCTCCCTACTTGGGGTGATATGTTCTGGGGGTCTCTCGGCCCACAACTCTATGTTGCTTGCTCAAGGGTGGGTTTACCCAACAATTTATATGTTCTTGCTCCTGGAGGTGAAACTAAAAATGTTGTTTTTAATCACGTTTTGCGTTAGTTGTATTGTATTCATTTTGTCAAATATTTCACATTATAATTTGAATATTGTACTTTTTATTAAGCTGTAAAACAATAATTTCATTCACCACTTTAAAGTATCTTTATTTGAATCCATTTACAGTGTTATTGCTATAATTAAATACCCGTGCAATGCCGGGGCATCAGCTAATAATAATAATAATAACTTTATTTTTGTATACCGCTATACCACAAACAGTTCAAAGCGGTTTACAGAGGAAGAGACTATACATATACAGCGAAGATACAAAGAGTAATTGTCAAGTGTATTGGTAACTATTTTTCAGTTACAAGGAGGGACAGAAAAAGGAGGGGAGATGGTTAGAGTTTGGTAGTTTGGCCGGGAGGGAAGGGGTTAGAGAAATTTATCAAAGAGGTATGATTTGAGAGATTTCCTGAAGGATAGGTAGGATGGAGCATATGAAATGAGGGTGGTCAGGCAATCATTCCATATGCCAGCTTGGAATGAGAGAGTTCTGTCAAGGAATCTTTTGTAGATACATCCCTTTGGGGTGGGGTAGGCAAACAGGTAGGCATTGCGTGTGCGGTTGGTGCCTGGAAACATGAAGTGGCGCGACAGGTATATCGGGGATGAGCCAGGCGAATTTGAAGATGACCCTTGCTTCTATTGGTAACCAGTGAAGTTTTCTGTAGAAAGGGCTGATATGGTCTGACTTTTTGAGGCCATAGATGAGGCGGACGGCGGTGTTCTGAATGATTCTCAGGCATTTAGTGGTTTTCTTGTAGGAACCCAAATATATGATATTACAGTAGTCCAGGGTGCTTAAGATTAGGGATTGGACCAGCAATCTGAAGGAGGGGAAGTCGAAGTAATGTTTGATAGTACGGAGTTTCCAAAGGGTGATAAAGCATTTTTTGACTTGGGCATTGGTATGGTCTTTGAAAGTGAGGCAGCGGTCCAGGATGACTCCGAGAATTTTAATGGTGGAATTGATTGGGTAGATTAGTCCGTTAAGTTCACGTTCAGAATGTGAACTCGCAGGCCTTGAGCATGCGCAGATGCTCAAAGCCCAGAAGAAGAGGAGGCCGATCTTCAGGCACCGGCACCAAGCACAGGACATGTAAGAAGCGGCGGGGAGGTGCCCAATTGTTTCGGGGGGAGCGGTGCCGGATCGCGGGGGGAGGCCTTCGGGGGAGCAATGCCGGTTCTCGTGGGGGGGGGGGAACCTATCAAAGCGAGTTTCCATTATTTCCTATGGGGAAACTTGCTTTGATAAACGAGCATTTTGGATTACGAGCATGCTCCTGGAACGGATTGTGCTCGTAATCCAAGGTACCACTGTACAGAAAAACTGTGAATAACTTTTTCATATATTATTCGCTATTTTCTATTAAAAACCATCGTGAATATGGTGAAACTGTGAATAACCTGGCCTGGCCTGAAGGAGAGGCAAAACACGGTAAAGAAAGTGCCAGGAATCAGCGATTTCTCTATGCAAGCTGATGTAATTTGGGGGGAGGAGCCAGCAAGCTAAAAACCGTGAATAATCGAAACCGCGATTGCTGAAACAGCGAATATGGAGGGAGAAGTGTACTCTGTTTACCTACATTAGCATGTTCCAGTCCCAATTTTGTTCCATTTATTTCAAAGACAACTTACTTTAATTTGACTCATTATCTATAAAGTAGGGTTACCAGACGTCCAGGAAAACACGGACATATCCTCTTTTCTTTTAGGAAGTTATCCAAACCTTTTCTAAACCCTAACTGCTTTTACCACATTCTCTAGAAACAAATTCCAGAGTTTAAATACACCTTGAGTGAAGAAATATTTTCTCCTATTTGTTTTCAATATACTACTTAGTGGCTTCAATACATGCCCCCCCCCCTAGTCCTAGTATTTTTGGAAAGAATAAACAAGCGACTCGCATCTACCTGCTCCACTCTGCTCACGGGGAAATTCTATAGCTGGTACTGAAGCTTAGATGCCGGTAGCCGCCCTAATGGCGCCTAATTGACATTATAAATGGTGAAAAAAATATCAACATTCAAGCGCCTACCAGTGCCTAAATAAAAGGCACTGGTATCTCGCCTACATAGGTACTTTCTGGCGTTTTACACCACTATAGGCATGGCTAAAGCCAGAAGTGGCATTAGGTGCCAGAAAGCGCTTACATAGGCAGAATTCATAGCATAGATAAGCACCGGAAATGTAGGCCCGGAAAGCTCTGGCTTACATTTCTAGCACCTATCTTGCTTGGAGGCACGATTCTATATATGGTGCCATCGCATGATTGACACATGATTTGCAGCTGCTTTTTAAGCGACCACCGATAGCGACACCATATACAGAATCTGTCCGTCAATATTTTATCGATCAATATCATGTCTCCCTTGAGCCATCTCTTCTCCAGGCTGAAGAGCCCTAGATGCTTTAGGAAAGTAGACCCATCCATTTTACCATTTTAGTTGCCCTTTTTTGTAGTTTTCTAATTCTGCTATATCTATCTTGAGATGGGCCGATCAAAACTGCACACAGTATTCAAGGTGCAACCACACTACACAGCGATATAAAGCTATTATAATATTCTCATCTTTGCTTTCCATTCCTTTCCTGATAATTCCTAACATTCTATTTACTTTACTTTCTTAGCCACTGCCACACACTGAGCTGAAGGTTTCATTGCAACCTCAACAATGACACCTAGAAGGTCATTCCTGGGTGGTGACTCCTAACTTGGAACCCTGTATCATGTAGCTACAGTTCAGGTTCCTCTTTCCCACATATATTACTTTGCCCTTGCTCATATTAAACATCATCTGCCGTTTTGACGTCCAGTCACGCAAGGTCCTCTTGCAATTTTTTACAATCCTCTTGCGATTTAACAGCTTTGAACAACGTTGGGTTATCAGTAAATTTAATTATCTCACTAATTATTCCCATCTCTAGATCACTGATATATATGTTAAAAAGTAGTGGGGTTCCCAGCACAAACCTCTGGGAACCCCACTATTTACTCTTCTCCTTTGAGAATGTTGACCATTTAAACCCACTCTGTTTTCTGTCCGTTAACCAGTTCTTAATCCATAATAGGACATTACCTCCTTTCCCATGACTTTCTAATTTCCTCAGAAGTCTTTCATGAGGTACTTTGTCAAATACCTTTTGAAAATCCAAATACACAGTATCAATTGGCTCACCTTTATCCAAGTGTTCATTCACCCCTTCAAAGAAATGCAGTAGATTGGTGAGGCAAGATTTCCTTTGACTAAATCCATGCTGGCTCTCTCTCATTAATCCATGCTTATGTATATGTTCTGTCAGTTTGTTCTTTATAATAGTGTCTACCATTTTGCCCGGCACCAACATCAGACTCACCAGTCTATAATTTCCCAGACCACCTCTAGAACCCTTTTTAAAAATCAGCGTCACACTGGCCACCCTCCAGTCCTATGTGGGTGTGCAGGGGGCAGTGTATTGCACACGGGATGGTCAGCTTTTTTACATTGTCTAATTGAACTGCTGTTTTCCCTCCCATGTGGGGAGGAGTTGTATTGATATGTTTTGTGTATGTACTCTCTTTGACACCTATAATAAAAATTATTTCAAACAAACAATAGCTCTGCAAGTTCATTTTTCAATTCTATCAGTACTCTGGGATGTATACCATAGGGTCCAGGTGATTTGCTACTGTTCAGTTTGTCAAATTGACCCATTACATCTTCCTGCGTTACAGTGATTTGTTTGTGTTTTCTCCGATTTATCACCATTTCTGGCACCAGTAACTCCCCCACATCTTCCTTGGTGAAGATAGAGGCAAATAATTCATTTCATCTTTCTGTTATGGCCTTGTCATCCCTTAGAGCCCCTTTTATCCCTCAGTCGTCTTGCGGTCCAACTTATTCTCTTCCCTGCTTCTTGCTTTTAATATACCTAAAAAAAGTTTTGCTTGCAGCAAAATCTTCTTTTCAAGGTCTCTCTCTTTGCCTTCCTTATTAGCACCTTGCATTTGATTTGACATTCCTTGTGCTGTTTACAATTATTTTCCAGAAGCAGGCTGTTCTAGTTGATTCAGGACCGCTATCGGTGACAATGAAATCAAGTTAGAGGGACCATGGGCAGGAAGGTGAGAGAGATTGACAGTGGAAAATGTAGCTGCTTTATACTCTAAATCTAACAAGTAGAAAAGGGGAGCTGAGAGTATACACGATGGAACCATTTCTTTTTCACAAATCTGACCTACAGCAACATAGATCAAAAAACAAATTATTCCTTCAAAATGAACACTAGAAACAGAAGATTCATTTTGCAGTTCATTGCACATGGCGACAGCAGCCTTTGCACATGCTGACATTTTCACATGAAGGACATGAATGGGACAACAGCAATTGCTTCACATACTTACACATAGAAAAGGTCAAAGAGTAGGCTTTCAAAACAGTTTACATCAGTGCATACTCTGGTATAGAGCAGCTTTGGATTTCACAGAATTTAAAATGGTGGAACTACCAAAGAATGTGCAAAGGACCTACTTGAGATGACTGAAATTAATTTATGTTTAAATCTGTTTTTATTAACAATAAAGAACAACAAACAAATAAAGGCAAAAGGACAGGCATGAAGTTTGAATGTTATATGAAAAGCAACCCCCCCCCCCAAGAGGACTGAACTCTGATGTCTTCCTGGGTTACAAAAGGCTCCCCCCTTCCCTTGTCCAACCACAGACCCCCCCAACCCCTCCCTCCCCTGTCCCTAAGATCCAATAACATAAAAATAATCAAGGTCAGACAGGTGGGGTTCAAAACAACTGCAGTCTGTTCAAGATGCGACTATGACTCCCTGGAGGTAGAATGTCTAAATAAGGAGACCAAGTATTGACAAAATCTCTACTTCTGCGATGAGGAGTGTGCCATACGAGAGACTGAAATTAATTTAATACATAATCTGATTGATAATTTGAATGTCAAATTGAGGAAAACACTTGTTAAGCTAGCACCAGAAAATCAACATGTGCAAGAGTATATTCAGCAATTATTCCTATGATTTACCATTTTACAGGTTGTATGTTGCTAGGAAAGGAAATGATGTAAATCAAAGAACTTGTAGAATAAGGTGTTGCTGTAGAGTGAATTTTAAACTTTATAAAAATGCTTTCTGGAAGCGAAGCATATGTATATTATTCAAATTTGATCCAGAAATCTACTAATTACCTGAGATATTTGTCTTATTATCATCAGAAAGCTAGAAATCCCAGGGCTATGCTTGATGGATAGAATAGATAATTTTTAGAATATACTGGGACAGACTGAAGATTTCAACCCAGTATCCTGTTTCCAACCGTGGCAAATCCAGGTCATAAGTATCTGGCAAGATCCCAAAGAGAGCAAAACATTTTGGGGCACATTCTAAAATTTACCAGAGCCTAAGTTAATTGAAGAACGCTGATAGAAATGGTAAAAATGGTGAGGTTAAAGTGCCTACCAGCGCCTAAATAAAAGGCACTGGAATCATGCTTACATAGGTGCCAAAATAGGCCGAAAGTGGCGTTAGACAGCCTAAAGTGCCTACGTAGGCACAATTCATGCAAAAACAGCCACTGGAAATGTAGGCCTCAAACCATAGCAGTTCATTTAAACTTTAGCATTTCCTTATAGATTTCACTGCCGCTGTGTTGTCACCATCATTTAGTAGTGGGTTTTGTTTGATTTACGTAATATCTTGACTTAGACCACTTGGTCATGCTATATATCTTTGCTTGGGTACAGTATTTTTCCAGGCATTTAGAGAAACTGATTGATCCAATGGGCCCATGCGTTTCTACTTTACTTAAGGTTATCAGAGGTACCTGCTGTAGTGCTATGTTTTGGTATTATGGCCTGCTTTATAGAACATCTTTCAAGGATCTTTGCAACAATAACTTCTACAGAGATGGCTGGTGTCAAAACATTTAGCACATGAGAGGATTTCAGTCTTAAGACAGCACCTCTTCATTCTAATGAGAATTATGCAACAAATTGATGTTCCTCTTCCCAGAGACCCTTCCAAGGGTCCAGACAGAGATTTGTTTGCCTGCTTTTCACCCTATGTGTTTGACTAAACAGGATGTGCGAAGAGTTCCACTACCTGGAAAAGACCAATGGTTCACATCTCCCCGACTATCTTTTTGTGCTGACCAGCCAATCAAGATGAGGCAGACCAAGATCTTAGCTTCATTTCTAAAGCCCATATAAACAGCGTGCCTGACATACTACTTGTTATAAGTTCATGACATGTTAGCAAAGAACTGTAGTTCCAATGATTGATTCCTACACGAATGCTTATTTATTATCAAACTATATTAATCACCTCCCCAAGCAAGGTACTTGGAGTGATAACCAAAGATACAATACAGAGCACGTTCCACATGGATGATAGTCCTTTAAACCTTGATGTTAATCACTTCCAGTTTTAGCCTGTGGAATGGCTAATGATGCAATCCTAAACCCAAATTTATAGACAAAAAATATATATATCCCACATATTCTAAAGATCACAGCAGGTCACAACAGATATACACCAAAAAACATATATTGTATATAAATAAAAATAAAAAGGAGGAAAGGGGAACCACAGGAAACTGACATATCATTTATTGCTAAAGATAGAAGAGAGGTGATGTCTCATTCACTCAAAAAGCTCAGGTTGTGAACAGACTCCTAAATCTTCAGTCTAATAGCATTAAGTTTTTCCATTTTATACATACAATACAATCTAAATTTCCATTTAAACAACACAGGAACACCTGAGGTCTTCCCAGCTGAAGCGTAGTAAGTGTAGCAGCATAAAGAAATGACATAGCAACTGGTTATGACACTTCTGAAACCAGGTTATGTCGCTATTGAAAAGAAAGATGCCAGGGTCCCAAGGTATCTTCAATCAGACAGGCCACCAGATATGCCCCATTGTGCCTCTAGCTCTACAGTTCCTCAGCATGAGACAGACACGAGGCAGATTTTAGGAAATTAGAAGACTGGGCGTCCAAATGGCAGGTGAAATTTAATGTGAAGAAATGCAAAGTGATGCACTTTGGGAAGAATAACCCAAATCATAGTTAACTGATGCTATGGTCCACCTTGGGGGTCATTGTAGACAATATGTTGAAACCTTCCACCCAATGTGTGGCGGTGGCCAAAAAAGCAAACAAGATGCTAGGAATTATTAGAAAAGGTATGGTAAACAAGACTAAGAATGTTATAATTAGGGTTGCCATATTTCCTCTTTGAAAATAAAGAGGATGCCTGGCCCCGCCCTGTTCCTCCCCCAGCTCTGTCCCCCCATGAACCTCCCTGAGCTCGAGGGATGCATTTGGAAGCCTTCGCACATGCGCAGATGTTGATGCAATGATTGCCACATGCATATGTCATCATGGTGATGGCCGCACATGCGCAAAGGCTTCCAGACGCGGCCTCTAAGCTCAGGATTTACAAAATCCGGACAAACTGCCGGGTTTTGGAAATCCCTCCGGGTGCCCGGACAGTACTCTAAAAAGAGGACATGTTCAGGTTTTCCCAGACGTATGGTAACCCTAGTTATAATGCCTCTGTATCACTCCATGATGCAACCTCACTTTGAGTACTGTGTTCAATTCTGGTTGCCTTATCTTAAAAAAAAAAAAGATATAGCGGAACTAGAAAAGGTTCAAAGAAGAGTGACCTAGATGATAAAGGGGATGGAACTTCATTCGCATGAGGAAAGAATGAAAAGGTTGACAGCAGAAGGGAGATAAGATTGAAGTCCAAAAAATTATGAGTAGTATAGAACAGGTACAACAAGTGGATTGATTTTTTACTCCATCAAAATTACAAAGACTAAGGGACCCTCGAAGTTACAGGGAAATACTTCTAAAACCAATAGGAAGAAATATTTTTTCACACAGAGAATAATTAAGCTCTGGAACGCATTGCCAGAGGATGTAGTAAGAGTGGTTAAAATAGCTGATTTAAAAAAAAGGTTTGGACAAGTTCCTGGAGGAAAAGTCCATAGTCTGCTACTGAAACAGATAAGAGAGAAGCTACTGCTTGCCCCAGATCAGCAAACAGTAGCTGTTGCTACTATTTGAGTTTTTGCCAGGTACTTGTGACCTAGATGGACCACTGTGAAAATGGGATACTGAGCAAGATGGACGATTGGTCTGACCAAGTAAGGATATTATAATGTTCTTTTGTCTTTGTACCAGTTTTTCTGCAGATGCAGAGAACACCAATGAAGAAGGAATTTCAGATTCAAATCCCTGTGCTTCTCCTCGTTTAAAAACTTATCTGCTATGAAATTCATGCACATGCTTTTTAGCTAATGAGCAGAGGATGACTTTCAGCCTGGAGAATTTAACCTGGTAAGTGATTTTGTTACTGAGCAAATTATTTAAAAATTTAGCCTCAATTCTGTTTGTATCTTTTCAAAGGCACAAAAGGCAAAAACCACTTAATGCTGCTTCTTTAATTAGCAAAGCAATATAATACTTAACTCTTTGAGGAGTCTATCTTACTCTAGGACAGTCCACCCTTGATATCTCTGCTTTTGAAACAGGGATTAGTTATATGTAAAGCATGGACTTGTCACAAGAGGATACTGACTCAGCACACTTCCTGTACTGCTGAGCTTCCTGTAGGCTACTTCCTGTCCTGCATAAAAGCTGCTACAGCCTTGAGTCTTTCTAAATAGTGCTCTAAATTTTAGGAGAGGAAATCCTAGCATATAAAGCTGCAGATGCATTTCAGGAGAGGAAATTTCTGTCATAGTCTGCAGGTTCTTTCTTCATTCTGTCTTGTCCTCTAAAAGTATCTCAAAAGTATCTGTCGCAGACATGCAAAAGGTGATAGAAAAAGCAATAGTTTGTGTGTTAAAATTTAGACATTTTAATTCATTTTGAGTAAGTAGGGCCTGCAAATCCACAGCAGGAACAACGAATATAAAGACATTAATGCAATATGTCAAGCAGATGCACTTACTTATACACGCCTGTCCGTGCAGAGCTGCTAGCTGACTGGCTGTCTGTGCAGAAGACCGTGGCTGCTATCGATCAGGGTGATGACCCCTCAATATTCCATCTTTTCAAGTCCGCAACTGTTTCACCTGTTATTTTGGACACTCCGAGTTGAAGTTGGATCCTCAACAGCTTTCCAGCACATCCGGACATCACCTCATTAGTCACTGACCAATGGGAATCCTCAGAAGTATCCCTAAAGGTGGCGCTAGCTATGTCCAGGCTTTATCCTATGGCTCCAGAATTCCAACAGCTCTTTTCTCAGTCAAAAGTGGATTCAGCAGAAGGTCAAGTGACCAAGCGCATCTCCTTTTCTAGTGAGGAGGGGTGATGCTGAAGGATGCACAGGATTGCAAAGTGGACTTGGTCCTTAAAAGACAGTTTGAAACTCTAGCTTTAGGTATATAAGCAGCAGCAGCTGCCTCCTTTATTTTTTTTTATTTATTCAATTTTCTATACCATTCTCCCAGAAGAGCTCAGAATGGTTTAAATGAGTTTATTCAGGTACTCAAGCATTTTTCCCTATCTGTCCCGGTGGGCTCACAATCTATCTAATGTACCTGGGGCAATGGGGGGATTAAGTGACTTGCCCAGGGTCAAAAGAAGCAGTGTGGGTTTGAACTCAAAAGCCCAGGGTGCTGAGGCTGTAGTTTTAACCACTGCACCACACTCTCCCCTTTCTGGCAAGGGTCTGTCAACACCAGGTTGAGGTGCATTCCTAGGGAGCTGGAGGACATCTGTCTCCACTTGATTATGGAAGGAGTGGATTATGTCGCAGATGCTCTTTAAGATATCATCAGAGTCATGAGAAAGGTATTGGTGTACACCATTTCTGCCTGCTGGATGCTCTAGATTAGGGTGGGCAATTTAGTCTCCAAGGTTACTCAAAGCAGATTATCCTTTAAGGGGCATATGATCTTTGGTAAAGGCTTGGATGACTTCATGGCCAGAGTGGCGGATCGCCATCCCAAATTCTTTCCAGATAGCAGAGTTTGAGGTTCCACCAGGGGCAGCAGAGGCACTTTTTTGTTCCTCTCAGAGATCCTGCCAATTCTCCTCTGGATCCTCTTCTCAGAGACCCTTCCAAGGGTCAGAGATTTGTTTGCCTGCTTTTCACCCTATGTGTTTGACTAAACATGACGTACGAAGAGTTCCACTACCTGGAAAGGACCAATGGTTCACATCTCTCCGACTATCTTTTTGTGCTGACCAGCCAATCAAGATGAGGCAGACCAGCTTCTAAGGCTTTAATTGCAAAATGGATTTGCATGGCGATTTATTTTTTCTATATTGCCTGCAGAAAATTGCCACCTATCTCTAACACAGCACATTTGACTAGAAGTGTTGTTGCCTCCTGGGTGGTGTGTACTGTGCTGTTCCACCTAATGAAATCCATAGAGCAGCTACCGTATTTTTCGCTCCATAAGATGCATCTGACCATAAGACGCACCCACCTCTAGAGGAGGAAAAACCAAGAAAAAAAAATTCTGAACCAAATGGTGTGCCCTATCCCCTGTCCCCCCTATGGTGGTCTAATAGTAGGCTAGGACAGGGTACAGGGCACATCTAGTGGTGTGCACATCTAATGGTAGGCACATCTAGTGGTGTGCACATCTAATGGTAGGCACATCTAGTGGCAGCCAGCCAGCCAGCTCCCAAACCCCCAGTCAGTGCCAAGCCAGCCAGCCAGCCCCAAGGCAGCCAGCCAACTCACCCCCAAGCCATCCAGCCAGCCAGCCCCCAATCAACACGGCCAGCCAGCCAGTTCCAAGCCAGCCAGGCAGCCCAAAGGTAACTAGCCAACCCACCCCAGGCCAGCCAGCCAGTCAATCCCAAGCCAGCCAGCCAGCCCAAAGGCAACCAGCCAACCCATCCCAAACCAGCCCAAAGGCTCCTTTTTGTGTCATCCCGGCGGTTCAGTGCACTTTCCACGCTCCTGCTTGGGTTCTGCTGCTCTCTTCCAGCAGCATCAGCGGTACAGCGGTGCAGGCATGCACTTTGTGTGTGCCTGCTTGGTCCCTCCCTGCACTCCGAATGGCTGCCTGTCAGTTCTCGCGGAAAGAGAACTGACAGGCAGCCATTCAGAGTGCAGGGAGGAACCAAGCAGGCATGCAAAAATCGTGTGTCTGCCTCCTGCACCACTGTTCCACTGACACTGCCGGAAGAGATCAGAAGAACCCAGGCAGGAGCGCGGAAATCATGGTGGACCGCCGGGATGACAAAAGGAGGTACGGGTTTTGTTGGATTTTTTTTTTTTTTTTTTTACATTCGCTCCTTAAGATGCACCCTTATTTTCCACCCCCTTTTTGGGGGTGGAAAAAGTGCGTCTTAGGGAACGAAAAATACAGTACTTGGTCTACTCTCCATACTTTTACTAGATTCTACATTGGCTCATCTGTCCCTCCCTAGACTTCTGGCAGTGCTTTGGTACATCAGCTTCAGTACAGAACCCTATACCTTTGCAACAGAATGAAAGATTATGTTCTTACTTCGGTAATCTTCTTTCTGTTAAAAGACATAGGATTCTGTATGGCCCACCTTGTGCAGATTTACAATTCGTCTATTTACTTCTTCGGACATTGCTAGGGTCTGTAACAGGACTTCTTTCATGTGGATGAGCATATAAAAAAATAAAATAAAATAGGAGTATAAGCAATACTATTTTTGTTGAACCATGGGGTTTCTTATGCGCTAGTGCTACTTGCACATAGTAGGTTGATTCCCGTATACTCCTAAGTTACAAGCTCATGTTAATTATTGTTCTTTTTTCATGAGTTACAGAGCAGAACAGAAATGTATTTGCATATAGCGCTACAAGGCATACACAGTGCTGAACATTTAACATTCAATAAATGGTCCCTGCTCAAATCTTACAGCTTACAATCTAATTTGGACAGACAGGACATCTCAGGGAAGCAGGGCCTGTGGATCCATCCGGGGATATACAGTAGAAAGAACATAAGAACATAAGCAGTGCCTCTGTTGGGTCAGACCAGAGGTCCATCATGTCCAGCAGTCCGCTCATGCGGCGGCCCATCAGGTCCAGGACCTGCAAATCAATCCTCTATCTATACCCTTCAATCCCCTTTTTCTTCAGGAAAACATCTAATCCTTTCTTGAAACCCAATACCGTACTCTGTCCTACTACGCCCTCTGGAAACGCATTCCAGGTGTCCACCACTCTCTGGGTGAAGAACTTCCTAGCATTGGTTCTGAATCTGTTTCCTCTTAATTTATCCGAATGTCCTCTCGTTCTTGTAGTCTTCGAAAATTTGAAGAATCTGTCCCTCTCCACTTTCTCTATGTCTATGCCCTTCATGATCTTGTAAGTCTCTATCATGTCCCCTCTAAGCCTCCGCTTTTCCAGGGAAAAGAGCCCCAGTTTCTCCAATCTTTCAGCATAGGAAAGGTTTTCCATACCTTATATCAATCTCATCGCTCTTTTCTGAACCCTCTCAAGTATCGCCATTTCCTTCTTAAGGTACGGCGACCAATATTGGACGCAGTACTCCAGATGCAGGCGCACCATCACTCGATACAATGGCAGGATAACTTATTTCGTTCTGGCTGTAATACCTTTCTTGATAATACCTAGCATTCTGTTCGCCTTCTTAGAGGCCGCTGCGCACTTTGCCGACGGTTTCATTGTCTTGTCTACCAGTACCCCCAAGTCCTTCTCTAGGCTACTTTCTCCCATTACCAGCCCTCCCATCGTGTAGTTGTACCTCGGATTTCTGTTTCCTACATGCAAGACTTTACATTTCTCTACATTGAACTTCATCTGCCATCTCATTGCCCACTCCCCTAGTTTGTTCAGGTCCCTTTTTTTTTTTTTTTTTTTTGAGCCCTGTTCAGGTCCCTTTGTAAAGCTTTGCAGTCCTCTTTAGTCCTAGCCCCATTAAATAGTTTGGTGTCATCTGCAAATTTTATTACTTCGCACTTTGTCCCTGTTTCTAGATCATTTATAAATACATTGAATAGCAGCGGTCCAAGCACCGACCCCTGCGGAACACCACTCGTGACCCTCCTCCAGTCTGAATAGTGACCCTTCACTCCTACCCTCTGCTTCCTATCTGCTAACCAATTGCTGATCCATCTGTGTACGTCTCCTTCCACCCCATGGTTCTTCAGTTTCCAAAGTAGGAGTTCATGGGTACCTTGTCAAAGGCTTTTGGAAGTTTAAGTATACGATGTCTATGGGGTCCCCTTTGTCCATCCGTTTGTTAATTCCTTCGAAGAAGTGCAATAAGTTCGTCAGGCATGATCTTCCCTTGCAGAAGCCATGTTGGCTTGTTGTCATAAGTTTATTCCTTTCTAGATGCTCCTTAATGCTATCTTTTATCAGTTCTTCCGCCATTTTCCTCGGAACCGAGGTCAGACTTACCGGTCTGTAGTTCCCCGGGTCACCTGTTGATCCCTTTTTAAAGATGGGTGCAACATTGGCTATCTTCCAATCCTCCGGGATCATGCCTGTTTTCAGAGATAGATTACAGACTTGCTGTAGTAGTTCCACTATTTCCTCCTTTAGTTCTTTCAGTACCCTAGGGTGGATTCCGTCCGGGCCCAGTGATTTGTCAGTTTTTAATTTTTCTAGCTGCCTGTGTACATCTTCAAGGCTTACTTGCATGGATGTTAATTTTTCTGCCTGGTCTCCTTTGAAGATTTGTTCAGGTTCCGGTATGTTGGATGTGTTCTCTTTTGTAAATACTGACGAAAAGAACATGTTTAGTCTTTCCGCCATTTCTTTCTCCTACTTCACTACTCCCTTCCTATCTCTGTCATCCAGCGGTCCCATCTCTTCCTTAGCTGGCTGTTTCCCATTAACATATCTGAAGAACGGTTTGCAATTTCATGCTTCCCTGGCTAGCCTCTCTTCATATTCTCTTTTTGCTTTCCTAATCACAAGGTGACATTCTTTTTGATACTTCCTGTGTTCTTTCCAGTTCTCCTCGGTTTTGCCCTTTTTCCATTTCTTGAATGTAGTAGTAGTATTAGTCTTTGGGAAAGTTCTTCATGCCCCTCCTTCTCTTTTCTTCTGTTTCAGTGGAGTTCAATTGCTTTGGTACTAACTGAAGAGGGAGCTATTTCTCCACTGGTAAAGCGGAGGAGTTGAAAGATATGAGTGACATCCTTCTACAAAGTTTACGAGTAAAGGAGGACACCAGCTTCCTATGTCTTCTAACATAAAAATTACAGAGGTAAGAACCTAATCTTCCATTGTGCTCTTGGCAACCCTATGAGAATATATATGGATACTGCAGACTATGAGCTCACTCGCTGCAGTCCCCAGGGGTACTTATGGAAAGGGGGGGGGGGTTAGGAGGGGAAACAATAGCTTCAGGGCTTACAGACTCAGAACAAAGTTATCGCACAGGAAAAAAAAATCCACTATCCACACTAGATTCAAGTTCCAAAAAGAAAGGTGGTAATGAGAATCTAGCTGCATTGTAATACATTGACAAAGCTCTATACTTTAAGGGTGATATCCTTAAACAAACTCCAGACAGTTATTTGAAGGTGTGGAAGAGTAGCCTAGTGATTAGAGCTGTGGGTTAAGAGTCAAGGAAATCAAGAGTTCAAATTCCACTGCTCGTCATCTTGGGCATGTCGTTTTGCCCTAAATTGCCTCCGGTACAAGCTTAAGTTTAAACGCTGGTGGGGCAACCCGCCATCATGCTAAGAAGGGGACAACATAGGTTGCAACCAAAACACTGCTAACAGTATTTAATTTGCCATTTATGATGTTTTCTCCTCTCCCCCTCATATCACTTTGATTGTCACGTGATGCAATACTGGAATTGCTGAATCTGTTTTTTTGCCACCAACAGGATGCAGACCACATTATTTTTTCATGGAGCTCAAAGCTTACTCTTTTATCTAAGCCTATGTTTGAAAGATTTATAAAAAAACAACAACAAAAAAAAACCACAAGACATGCTATCTTGATAACCTTGTACTCATAATTTATGATCCATTAAAACAATGGAAACTAGAGTGCATATCTTTAATCATCCAGAACAGCAGCACACAGAAATCAATGCTCAGCATTCTCATTTATAATCTATAAATCTGTCACAATTTCTGTAACAGCTCAGAGCAGCAAAGACATGTAAAAATAAATGAAAAAAAAACAACAACATATGATCAATATACATTATAGCCCGTTAAAGACCACCTGCATCTGCTTCATCAGTGAACAAAGACTCTATATAAAAATAATTCATATCATACAAAAGTTTGAATTAAATGAGAGCAATGACAAATTGTTTGGAATTTGGCTGTCATGCCCGGAAAATAAATGAGTTAAATGGAGAAATGCATAAATTATGTATCTGACAAAGTTTATGGTAAACAAGGAGGGCAAATAAAAGAAGCAAACTGAAAACAACCTCATCTACTCTATCTCCTCTAGAAATTACCAGATATCTTCATGTAATTCACTTTTGTAATTCGCCTTGAACTGCAAGGCAATGGCGGAATAGAAATCTCTAATGTAATGTAATGTAAAACGGAGGCAGAAAAATACTGTTCAGCCTATCTATTCTTTCCACCCACCCAGTCGCTTACCTTTACAATCCTTTCCTCTTTCTTAGAGATCCCTAGGCAAGCCCGATGCTGCCTTGAATTTGAAATCAGATACAGCCCTTGTATCAGATACTGTAAAAGAGTAAGCTTTGAGCTTCATAGAAAAATAATGCAGTCTGCGTCCTGTGGGTGGCAAAAGACAGATGAAGACTCGGCAACTCCAGTGTTGTGCGTCAAATGACAAACTGATATACAAGTGGGGCTGTTCCACGCAGCCATCACCCTTTCTATACGTACATATTTATTCATATTATCTGAAATCTACCTTCTTTTTTCTCTCATTCCACGACCCCTGAACTTTCATCCTGCCTGGCTTCCAGAGTATGCATATTCAGATCTCTAAGTCTGCTCCCTCATGACAAAGACCATGGACCATTTTAGTAGCCAACTGCATCTAGTTTACATCCTGTGTCCAAACTAAGAAACATGTGATATATGGAAAGTTGTGAGCACAATTCTAGTCTAGATAACACAGTCCTTGATTTGCACGCCCTGAGAGCAGAGGCAAATCAGGATACTTTTGCTTTCAAAGCCATTATTAAAGTCTCATGACTAGAATATATCATACCAAGCTATAATCTCTTCATGAAAGAGAGGGCAAGGGTGGGGGGAAATGAAATTCAGCGTGTGGCACAGTGGTTAAAAGTCTAGCCTCAGCACCCTGAGGCTGTGGGTTCAATTCTCATGTTGCTCCTTGTGACCCTGGGCAAGTCACTTAATCCCCCCCATTGCCCCTGGTACATTAGATGGATTGTGATCCCGCCAGGACAGACAGGGAAAAACGCTTAAGTACCTGAATAAGTTCATGTAATCCGTTCTGAGCTCCACTGAGAACGGTATAGAAAATGAAATTAATTAAAAATGTTAAAAAATGTGCCTCCTATTTCTCTCACTACTGGATAAAGCTTCCATGCCCTGCACCTTAAAAACAAAAAATACAAAGTGCAGTTTGCTATGTGCTAGAAGTTACTGTGTGGTAAACTGTGCGTTAAATGCTTAAAGCACTTGAGTCCTTAATTAAATTGCTCCATAAAAAAAAAAAATTAACTTTTTTGGCTGCCCCTTGGGAAACATCAAAATGCACGACTAAGGCTTGATGTGTATTTTAAATTTACTTGCTTGACTTAAAAATCCAGTGTAAAGATGAGTTACACATTCAGTCAGAAGAAGTAAGGTTAGATAAATGACCTTCCAAAGAAGCCAGAGGAAAATTAATTGTAATTTATTAAATAGCCACCACGGAGAGCTCTCATTGGCCACCATACAATGATACGACAACACAAAACCATGTTTCAGCACTCAACAGCCTGCATCAGGAGTTGTGATCCCAAGGTCTGACAGCTCTCAGAGGAAAATTAATTGTAATTTATTAAATAGCCACCATGGAGAGCTCTCATTGGCCACCATAAAATGATACGACAACACAAAACCATGTTTCAGCACTCAACAGCCTGCATCAGGAGTTGTGATCCCAAGGTCTGACAGCTCTATGAGGAAACATTTATCAAAGTAATATAAAACTACAGTTTTTTAATTGTTTGATTGTGTGCTCTCAACGTATGTCACATGGTTTACCTTTGTAGGGTTGTGTTCAATTACTTTTTTCTTGTTACACATTCAGACAGAGTTGACAGATCCCTGCTTAAGTCTTTATAATTTAAGTTGCACCTTAAGCAATGGAGGATGAAGAGACTCAATTACATAGACAGTAAGGCCTGGATTCTCTATATGGCGCTGATATCGGTGGCTGCCTATAAAGTGGCCGCCGATCATGGACACTGTACAGAGAATTGCGCCTCCATGAAAAGATAGTTGCCGGAAATGTAGACCAGTGTCTCCAAGTCTATGTTTCCAGCGCCTATCTTTGCTGTGAATCATACCTATGTAGGCACTTTGGCCCAAATTCTGTAAACAGCACCTAAAGTTAGGCACCTATTTCGGAGGCGCCCAACTAGTTAGGCGCCTACCTAAATTGAAAAACAAGCTCAATTAAGCTTTTTAATCAGCATTGATTGAAACCTAGGCGCCTATCAAGAAAGCGAGATTCTGTAACAAAGCGCCTCTAAAAATTTAGGCGGCCTTCAAAAAAATAGGCACTATGCATGTTAGGCGTTGGTGTGGCTACATGGTAGGCGCCTTCTTACAGAATCACTGCTCTTATGCGTACTTAAGGGCTCACTTGGAAGCCTAACTTTTACTTGTGCCTAGAGCTGGCCTATTTATTGGGCGCCTCCAAAACAGGTGCCGCTCAATGTGATTCACTAAACAGCACCCAATTGTGCTTGAATCGCGCTGAACGGTGCCTATATCGGCGCCTAACTTTTGGCCGCTTCTTATAGATTTTGTCCCTTTGTGGCGGCTAATGCCACTTCCGGCACTAGCCATGCCCATAGTGGTGTTAGGCGCCGGTAGGCGTATCTAGAGGTGCAATTCTGGCACCTTTTATTTAGGCACTTTAAACTCAAAGTTAATCGTCGCTTCAAATGGCGTTTCTCATTTAGCTTAGGCACTGGTAGGGCATCTACTGGCACCTAAATTTAAGAGCCATTTATAGAATTTCCCCCTAAGTCCCTTCTGGTCACATAGACCAATGACCGAGTGCTTAACCAGGCTATTGATTATCTTGAGACATACCAACTAACTGAAAGTGCTTTAATAGTAAGGCATAGCATCTCTTAAAGGGATAATGTGTGAAAGCATCAGCATAACAGTTATTTCAATAATCAGCTCAAAGGTGCCCTAATCGTTCAACTTGGGGTTGGCCACTTTTAGCCTTAAATGATATTCATCATTGATGCGATGTATATGTTGTATTTTGATTTGATATATAAGTATGTAATTTGTTATAGTGTGTCCTTGAAATGATTTGTACAATTTAGAACCGATAGGTATGAAACGAATGGTACGATGATTAGAAAGGAAATGGTTAAAATCAAAATTAGATAGCGACAAGGAAAAAAAGGCGAAAAGAGGTTAGAAATTATAAATTGCTACTAAAAAAGAAATGAAAAAAATTTTACTCTACAATAGTAGGCACTAATACCACTAACACAAAAAATTATTCCAACTTGTTAATATGTTTATGTAAAAACACACAACCATCTCAAATGTTATTGCCTACTAATGATTTAGCAAATTTCTTTAGCTCTAAGGTTATAGGTTTACGATCTTCTAGTTTGCCCTACTAAGTAATATAGACTTTCTTACAACTAAGAGTCAGGATGAGACCAAGGTGGACCTTTTATAGTCCACCTTTGAAATCCCAGACTGGTCAGACTTTTCTAAACTATTTCATAGATATTCTAAATCTCACTGTATTTTGGATCATTGTCCCGTAAATCTTATGGCTAATGCTGAAACCTTTAAGCTGAAAATGTTTGAATGGCTATCTGACTCTCTGGATAAGGGAAAGTTTCCAGTAGAGGAAGTAATATAGTTATTATACCATTAATCAAAAATATTAAAGATTCGCCTTCTTTACCACCAAATTATAGACTAGAGGTATCTATTCCTTTTTTTGTAAAGATCATGGAGGGACTGGTCCAATTTCAACTAACTAAGTACTTGGAGCAATACTGTCTATTACATGAATCTCAGTCAGGTTTCAGATCTAATTTTAGAACTGAGACAGTACTGGCCACTAGAGAATGACACGGGGAAAAAATCTGTCCCCATCACTGCCCCATCCCCAGCCCACCGTCTCCTTCACCGCCCCGTCACCGTCACCACCATCCCCTTCACCGCCCTGTCACCATCCCCCGCAGCATCCATATAAGCCTTAGTACTGCAATATTTAGCTTATTTCTTCCTTATAAATCAAAGTTCTGGCTGCTGAACTAGAGAAAGAGATGTTAAGCTGGCAGGGCTTTGTTTATAAATTTTTATCAACACAACTAATATACTACTTTATCCTAAAGCAAAAAAAAAAAAAGAAAAAAATAAATAGAATTTTTTTTTTCTACCTTTGTTGTCTGGTTCTGCTTACCTCATCTTCTCATTCAATTCCTTCCATCCACTGTGTGTCTTCTCTCTGCGTCTTCCATTTGCTGTTACTGTGCCTCTCCCTTCACCCCCCCCCAATTGGTCTAGCACCCATCTTATTCCCTCCGCAGCGTTCCGTCAGCTCCCTCCCTCCACCTTACCTTAGATGCCGAGTTTGCCGGCTTTCTTTTTCGCCCAGACACACGCGCGGCTGCTCATAACAACATAAGAATTGCCGCTGCTAGGTCAGACCAGTGGTCCATCATGCCCAGCAGTCTGCTCACGCAGCGGCTCTTAGGTCAAAGACTAGTGCCCTAACTGAGACTAGTCTTACCTGTGTATGTTCTAGTTCAGCAGGAACTTGTCTAACTTTGTCTTGAAGGACCTAGCTAGGCATACGTCTGAAGAAAGCAAACTTATAGGTAACGTTGGATGCTGGCCAAAGGATCTCAGAAACTTTAAGAACCATAGTTTGTACTTTCTAAAGTAGGGGAAAGTGGAAGCAAGGACCCTCATATCATCACAGGAGAGATGCATTAAGCTTACGGAGTTGTTCCAAACCAAGAGAAGATTACCAGGATCACAAATTAATGGAATCAAGAAAGGGAACAGAAGAAGAAATTGGGAGAAGGGAAGTGGCACTCATTCCCCAAAAGTAATAGTACAGCTGATTATGGCAGCAAGAAGGATATCGAACATATCCTATTGTAACAGAGGATATGTCCTACACATTGTAACATTATACGCATTGTAACATTATAAAGAAGCCCTATGTCCTTCCAGGCCGATTATAATAGATGTGGGCAGGTCCCTAGACTAGCATCTATTTTGAATGCTTCCTGGAAAGCTATCTCCAACAGGTTAAAAAAATAAAAAAAGGAGGACAACCATAAAGCCAGCATTGTTTCTTAAATAACAGAGTAGGGTTGGGTCAGTAGGTATTGTCTTGTATATTGGGTATTCACTAATTTTTAAGTCAGGGACTTCTTTGGATCCAGTGAGCTGAAGGAGAGCCACTATATATCTTCCTAGGTGAGGTCACGACACTGCAAGTGCTGACTAATACCATCCCCCCCCACCAGCTCACCTTCAAACTTTTTATTGGATGTATCCTCAAAGGGGTGAGCATTTCCTGTTGAGAAATTCAACAGAAAGAAATTAAATCACCAAATTTACAATTACATATTACGTAGCGCATAAATAGCAAATGCCAGATCCCTCGGAGCAGTCAGCAGAGATTGCGAAAGCCCACCCTTGGTACAAGCATGGAAGTGGAAGGACGCGCTTGCACTACATCGGGCCGCACTGAACCCTGCCGTCAAATCCGCAAGTCCCAGCGGCCGCTGCTACACGAGGTCTCCGTACTCCGGCTCAAGCCCAGACGCCACGCGGAACCCGGTCGCAGACTTTAACTCAGCTGTCAGAGAGCAGGAGGACCAGGCGTGACTGCCAACGCCCACAACAGACACCACTTCTGTTCCCCAAAGGCAAGAAGACGAGCAAATAGGATAGACACGGAAACACTATTGCCGTCGGGCCACACACCGGAGGCTCCTGTTCAATCTTCTGCTCTGACGCAACCGGAAATAGGAAGTTGCAGCAGAGGAGAAGATTGAACAATTGAGTAGCTGTGCGTGCGCGGCTTTTTGAAAGCATGCCGCTGGGTGAAAAAGAAAGCCGCAAACTCTGCATATAAGGTGAGATGGAGGGAGGGAGCTGGCTGAACGCTGCAATCAGGTGGGTGGGGGCTGCTGGACCATGCGATCCTTGATTGCCTCACTGCGGAGACAAGACCATTCACTGCTCCACGGGGCGGTGAATGGCCTTGTCCCCATCCCCGCAGCGACTACTATTTTTTCTTTCCCCATTTCGGCGGGTTACCCGTGGCTACTTGTGGCTAGCCGCGGGTAACAACCATCGTGTCATTCTCTACTGGCCACACGCCTCTCTCTATGCTCAATTTTCCTCTTTCTTCCTTTCCCTATGTGCACTCTCTCTTTCCCTCGCACTCACACATTCATGCCCAACAATTCTCCCTTTCTATTCCCTCCCTCCCTCCTGTGTCCCAAGTTAGTGCCACCTTCCTCCCTCACTTCTCTGTCCCATGTTCAGGCAAAAGGCTAAAGCAAGTGGCTAAACAAGTGTCTCATTCTACTCTTAGTTTTATTTACTCTAACAAAGATTTGCTGTCCTTATTAAAGTTTTTTTGGCTTACTCCACTGTTCTACCACTAGAGCTTCACCCTATTTTAACAAGACATTTGGCTTCTTCATGACTTCTTTATGCCTTGGCTCAAAATTAAAATCACATTGCATGGAGATCATTAGAGCTGAGATGATACTTTTTCCTTCATAAGTACCAGATCCAGTTCAGTTATTTGATTAAAACAAGTTTCTTGAATAATTCATTTGGTAAAGGGATTTTGAAAGAATCAATTAAGGAAACAGATACAGTTAATGCTCAGAGCAAGCAAACCATTGATGGAAACCTAATTATCTTTATCCATGCTTGATGTTTTGGCTTTTCCCCAATTCTAAACCAAGGGCAAGGTTAATATAAACATGCTTCCTAATATTTATCATGCTGGTGTTTTGAAGTTGGCCCACTTTTAAGTGAAAGCCAGCATCAAAGTTTATGCTTGGTTTTTAATTAATAAAACCCAGTCAAGCATGTCTGACCTGCCTTTAATTATTAGATTAACTGGGCAATAACAGAAAGAAAGATGCTGATTTGAGTTTAAATTTCATGCACCAATTACCTTATTATAGCACATTAAAGAGACTTTTATGGATTATATCACAATAAATTTTATTTGGCTCTGTAACAAATTGTTTTTGACTGTTCTAAGCCTTATCCTGGGAAAGCATGACAAGGATGGATAGTGGATCATTTTACGTACATTTGTTTGATCTCTATAGAGAGAAATGTTAAAGTGTTAGAGAAGGCCCAGAAGGACTCCTATGTATCTCATTAAATCTCAATTCATCTGACTCAATTGTTGAGTCATATTTACCAACAAGGATGCAAAGCTAGGGTTGGAACAGACCAGTGTTCCCGCTAAGCTGCGTTGGCCTGCGCTCGCCCACAAAATATTACATCGCAGCGCAAAGTTTCTCTTCACAGCGCACACACGCGTCGGTAAGGTAAGGGGACGCATTGGGGGAATTGCACTTCCCCACAATTGCCATGCTTCGGTTCCTCTTCTTCCTTCCTTCCTCCCCCCCCCCCCCCCCCGCGGGACCCTGCGGCACCATCACCTCTTACTCCCTCTAATGTCGGCCCTGCAGCTCCAGACTTCCTCGCACCTTCTCCCCTCCCCCTTTGGATCGCTATTATTTTAAATGTTATAGCCGCGGAGCTGTATCCATCAGTGGAGATGTCTAACCTCGGCCCGCCCCGGAACTCTTACTGCAACAGTGACTTCCTGTTCCTGCCTAGACGGGCGGCTGCTGCAGTAAGAGTTCCGGGGCAGGCCGAGGTTAGACATCTCCACTGATGGATACAGCTCCGCGGCTATAACATTTAAAATAATAGCGATCCAAAGGGGGAGGGGAGAAGGTGCGAGGAAGTCTGGAGCTGCAGGGCCGACATTAGAGGGAGTAAGAGTTGATGGTGCCGCAGGGTCCCGCGGGGGGGGGGGGGGGGAGGAAGGAAGGAAGAAGAGGAACCGAAGCATGGCAATTGTGGGGAAGTGCAGAGCTGCAGGGAAGAGTGTTGCGGTACCCAGCTGGAGGGAGAAGGAAGATGAGGGAGGGAATTAAAGGAGATGCCAGGGCTTGGAGCATAGGAGGAAGGTATGCCAGTCTAAGGGAAAAGGAAGGGGGAGATGTGAGAGCATGGAGGGGGAACGAAAGATGGAAGAAAAGGAAAGGAGAGAGATGCCAGAGAATCAGGGAAGGGGAGATACCAGACTATGAGGAGAGGTGTGGGAGAGGGAAGGCGAGGAGAGAGATGCCAGACCAATGGGGTGAAAGGAGAGATGGAAGGGGGAGGCATACAGTTTCTGGAAGGGGCATAGAAGGAGAGAAGATGCCATATAGGGGAAGAGAGACGGCAGACAGTGAATGGAAGGAAGAGAGTTACAAGAAGATGAGGAAAGGAGAAACCACAGAAGACAAAGGTAGAAAAAAATTTCTATTTATTTATTGCTTTAGGAGACATGTGTCACTGTTTCTGTGAAGCATTGTATGCAGAGTCCAGCTTCTTGCTGGTTCAATTTAACCTTTGTCTATGTATTTTTATTTTATCCCCCCTTTTACAAAACTGTGAAGCGTTTTTAGCACCAGCCTTGGTGGTAGCAGCTCTGATGCTCAGAATTTTATGAGCATCAGAGCTGTTACCTCCGTAGCTAAAATCCACACTACAGTTTTGTAAAAGAGGGAGGGGTTAGTTTGTGATTACATATTCCTTACTAGGCGAAGGTGTTTTCTGTGTTCTGTGTGTTCGAAAGACATGGTTTTCTGTTAGGATTGACGGTGTAGGATTGATCTGTGCTGGTCTGGCTTGTTTAGTTTTACAATGGGTGTATTGATGTACTGCTCACTGCAATATGTAAGATGCTGCCTTTTCCTAGGTACTCATGTGTGACGTGTGGTTTGTTACTAAAAATCATGTTTTTCTTACAGATGGGGGGGGGTGCCAAAAAATGATGGGCCCCGGATGTTACATATGCTAGGTACGCCACTGTATGTAAAGATACCAGAAAGCTGGCGTAGCAAAAACTTCTAAGTTTTGAGTATTTAACCCTCCCACAATCTCACGGGCACTCGTTTCAAGTTTATTGAGATTTTGATTTAAACGCAATATCAAATATTTTCAATGCGTATAACAAAAATAAATTTGGGGAAATAAATAAAACCATTTGAACCAGTGTTCCCGCTAAGCTGCGCTGGCGTGCGCTGGCGCACAAAATATTACATCGCAGCGCACACGTTTCTCGTCACAGCGCACGATCGGAAGAGGCGTACGGCAGATGGCAGGGCGGCGAGAGGAGAATCGGGCGAGTTGGCTCATAACTTGCTGGCGCCCGATATTTTTGGCTCACGGTGAAAAAAGTTTGCTCACAACACCCGCCCGCTTAGAGGGAACACTGGAGGGGACATGATCGAAACATTCAAGATAATGAAGGAAATAGACTTATTAGATAAAGACAGGTTGTTCACCCTCTCCAGGGTAGAGAGAACGAGAGGGCACTCTCTAAACTTAAAAGGGGATAGATTCCGTACAAACGTAAGGAAGTTCTTCTTCACCCAGAGAGTGATAGAAAACTGGAACGCTCTTCCGGAGGCTGTTATAGGGGAAAACACCCTCCAGGGATTCAAGACAAAGTTGGACAAGTTCCTGCTGAACCAGAACATATGCAGGTGAGGCTGGACTCGGTTAGAGCACTGGTCTTTGACCTAAGGGCCGCCGCGTGAATGGACTGCTGGGCACGAAGGACCACTGGTCTGACCCAGCAGTGACAATTCTTATGTTCTTATGATAATCTAGACTTCAATCATATTTCCCCTCAGCCATCTCTTTTCTAAGCTGAAGAGCCATAGTCTCTCCAGTCTTTCCTCATACAAGAGGAGTTCCATCCCCTTTTTATCATCTTGGTCGCTCTTCTTTGAACTTTTTCTAGTGCTGGTATATCTTTTTTAAGATAAGGAGACCAAAACTGAACGCAATACTCAAGGTGAGGTCGCATCATTGAGCGATACTGAGGCATTATAACTTTCTTGTTAACCATCTCTTTTCTAACAATTCCTAGCATCCTGTTTGCCTTTTTGACCGCTGTCGCACATTAGGTGGAAGGCTTCAGTGTATTGTCTATGATGACACCCAGAACCTTTTCTTGAGCGCTGATTCCCAAGGTGGTCCCTAGCATCTAATAACTATGATTAGGATTATTCTTCTCAATGTGCATCACTTTGCATTTTATTTATTTATTCAATTTTCTATACCATTCTCCCAGGGGAGCTCAGAACGGTTTACATGAATTTATTCAGGTGCTCAAGCATTTTTCCCTGTCTGTCCCGGTGGGCTTACAATCTGTCTAATGTACCTTGGGCAGTGGAGGGATTAAGTGACTTGCCCAGGGTCACAAGGAGCAGTGTGGGTTTGAACCCACAACCCCAGGGTGCTGAGGCTGTAGCTTTAACCACTGCGCCACACACTCCCCATATTAAATTTCATCTGCCATTTGGACGCCCAATTTGCTCATGGAATTTAATTGAATAACAAGCCAATTAACACTGATAATTGGGCCTTAATAATTATCAGTGTTGACTGACTTAAATTTAAATGCATGCATGCAAATTTAGGCGCTGGGATTCGTGCGTAAATTTTACACATTTCCAAAAAGGGGCACAGCAATGGGAAGTCCACGAGTGGATCAGGGACACTCCTCTAATTTACATTTGCTGTTATAGTCCATGCCTAATTTAGGGATGAGGTTTTACATCAGAATTCAGCTGGTTTTGATCTTCGCAGCTAAATCTAGCCGCAGATTCTAGCATAAGCGCTGTTCTATAAATGGTGCCTAACTTAGAGCGTCATTTATACAATAGTGCTTAGTGTTATTTTTTTGTGCTATTTATAGAATCTTAACCTATTTAAACTGCTTTGATTTGTACCAGAGAAAGATGGTTTAAATCAGGGGTGCCCACACTTTTTGGGCTTGCGGGCTACTTTTAAAATGACCAAGTCAAAATGATTTACCAACAATAAAAAATTTTTAAAAAACCACAAAGCATACTGTACGCTGAGAAAATGTTAATTATCAAAGAGGTTTTTTCAAAGAGGTCAAGGCAGATGACTCTATGCACCTCAGAAATAGACAAATAGACCCCCCTCCCTTTTTACTATGCCACAATAGCAATTTTTAGCGCAGGGAGCTGCGCTGAATGCCCAGTGCTGCTCTCAACGCTCATAGGCTCCCTGCGCTAAAACCCGCTATTGTGGTTTAGTAAAACGGGGGCCATAGTGCAAAATATAGACAGCAGATATAAATTCAAACACATTTTGATCACTAAATTAAAAATAAAATCATTTTTCCTACCTTTTGTTATCTGGTGATTTCATGAGTCTCTGGTTGCACTTTCTTCTGACTGTGCATCCAATCTTTCTTCCCTTCTTTCAGCCTGTATGCTTCCTCTCCTCCAGACCTCATTTCCTCCCCCAACTTTTTCTTCCTCTCTCCATGCCCTTTCTTTCTCCCTGCCTCCCTTTCTTGTTTTCTCTCTTCATGCCCCCTTTCTTTTTTTCTGTTTCCCTTCTTTCTCCCTGCTTGCCCCCTTTCTTTCTTCCTGCCCTTCACCAAGCCACTGCTGCCGCCATCAGGTAACAGGCCCCCTAGCCGCCGCCCCAAGCTCTCCCTGCTTCCTTGCATTGGGCCAACCAGCATTCCTCTCCCTGACGCAATTCTGCCATCGGAGAGGAAGTTCCGGCCTAGCCAGGCAGCGATTGGATGGCCCGAACTTCCTCTCCGACTGCAGAATTGACGTCGGGAAGAGGAAGACTGATCAGCCCGGTAGATCGCCAAGGCAAAGTGAATCGATTGCAGAGCCCATCAACTCACTTTGCCTTGGCGATCTACCGGTCGATCGCGATCGACCTATTGGGCACCCCTGGTTTAAATAATCTAATAAATATTTCAGTAGAGTGTGAAAGCCAAATTGGAATGGATCCAAAATATCTTGAGATTAAAATATGTCTAGGAGCCTTAGTGCCAGAGGGAGTTGGGGACAATGGTTGTAATGGTGGTTATGGTACATTGAAGGCTTGTAAGGAGTGGTGTAATCACATCATGTTTCTAGACATCAGGAACAGTTACAGTGGAAAATCATAGGTTGGGAATGTGAGAGATGAAAGGTAGGGGAGATCAAGCTGAGTAGGTGGTTTGAGAGTAAAATTAAAAGAATTAATGAGTTTGGAAGAGGCAAGATGTGTAGTTTATTTGATTTTAGAAATTTTGAGAATGAAGTTGTGAAACAGGAGAGATGCAAGTGACTTGGTGGAGGATGTAAGATTAGCTCTCTTCTCTCTCTGTAATGTTGCAAATCTTGTCATGGAATTACTTGGATAAAGTCTGGCCAGAAAGTGAAATGGTTTAGAGGTGGGGGCATTTTGTGGAAGGAATTTAGAGTGCAAAAGAGACTGTGAGGATTGTAGGCAAAAGGGTTTGTCAAATGGACATAGTATACTTGTTTTGCATATGCAATAGCAGACGGGAGAGAGGTCAGTAAGAATCTGAAACAAGATGCAGAGCAAGCTTAGAAATGCAGGAGGCAAATTCTGGAGGTCAGCCAAACCTAGGGTTCTATACCCCTTTCAGGACATGGAATGGGAGGAGCAGGAGTATCCAAAGCTAAGAATACAGTATTATAGAAAGAGACTGCCTCACTGACAGACTTGGATAACAGTAGATAAGAGAGTCTGGTGAGTGAAAGCAATACATGTGCAGGAGGACTGCTCTGGGAACAAGCTTGTTTAGTGGCTCTTGACACCTTGTGAAAATGCTGGCCCTTGGATCCTTTTAAGACTACTGATGCTGAGAGCCCTCAGGAAAAACAGGCGTGTACCAACTACCGTATTTTCATGTAGATAACGCGCGCGTTATACGTGGTTTTTACAAACCGCGCATAACCTTGCGCGTTATACGCGTGAGTGCATTGTACAAAATTTTTTTTACATAGTTCCCCCCCCGACGCCCGATTCATCACCCGGAAGGAGCGCTCGCACTCCCACCCCGAAGGAACGCTCGCACTCCCACCCCGAAGGACCGCTCGCACCCCCACCCGAAGGACCGCTCGTACCCCCACAGCCTCCCCCCTCCCCCATGGAGAAGCTGTCTACCTTGTTTCCGGATGCCAGCCCAGCTGCTTCCTCTGCCGGCGGTCCTTCCCCTTCTCAGAGCCCTGTGCTGCACTGCTTCCTCTTCAGGCGGTCCCGCCCTTTCTCTGATGTCAGAGAAAGGGTGGGACCGCCTGAAGAGGAAGCAGCGCAGCAGGGCTCAGAGAAGGGGCGGGACCTCCGGCAGAGCAAACAGCTGGGCTCACTGGCATCCGGAAACAAGGTAGACAGCTTCTCCATGGGGGAGGGGGGGAGGCTGTGGTGGTGCGAACGGTCCTTCGGGGTGGGGGTGCGAGCGGTCCTGCGGGGGGGGGGGTGAATCGGACATCGGGGGGGGGCATCAGGCTTTCAGGGTAGGGACAGGACAGGACTTCAAGGGGGAAAGGAGAGTCGGGGCGGGCGAAAAGAGAGTCGGGGTCTCCAGAGGAAAGTCGGGGCGGGCGAAAGGAGAGTCGGGCAGCATGCGCGGTATACGGGTGTGCATGGTATATAAAAATTTCTGTACATAAATTTGTGTTTTCCGCGCGCTATACCCGTGTGCACGTTTTACACGGGTGCGCGTTATCTACGTGAAAATACGGTAGTATTGCAAGTGAGTGCTAGTCAGATGTAGAAGGACAGCTCCGAGGGCCAGTCTGTTTGTTTGGTGAGCAGAAGTTTGGAAACCCTATCATGTCAAGTACCACCTCTTGAGAACTTATAGGGCCACTGACTTTGTGGCATGGCCCTATATGTAGCATGCCTCTGGAGCACTGGCAGAATGATGATGGAGCAACATGGGAGCTTGTGTTCAAGGTTTGTGGTTTAATTTATTAACTGATGTATTTTTTTATTTAATGAGTTTTCATTTAATATGAGCAAGCATAAAATCCAGCCCAAGATTTGCTCGGCCTTTTCATCAAGGGACAAATGGACAAATCACAGTCTTACTGTAGGTTCTTCCCCCTAACATGGATCCCTTACCTAAAGTAGCTTCATTGAACTCAGCCAAAAGAAATCCCCTCTCCTTCTAGGGCACAGGTGTCAAAGTCCCTCCTCGAGGGCCGCAATCCAGTCAGGTTTTCAGGATTTCCCCAATGAATATGCATGAGATCTATTTGCATGCAGTGCTTTCATTGTATGCTAATAGATCTCTTGCATATTCATTGGGGAAATCCTAAAAACCCGACTGGATTGCGGCCCTCGAGTAGGGACTTTGACACCCCTGTTCTAGGGCCTTTATGGCATACTCGCTTATTCCTGATAAAGTTTCTGCTTGCACTTTAATCTCCCAACCTGTTGCTCCTCTTCAAGTGCCCCCAACTGTAGGATTAACATTTCTAGGAGGATAAATTAATAGACATATGGAAGGTAGTAACACAAACTGAAGATGTGCTGAAAGGAACAGCATTTCAATGATGTAAATTTACTTCTGAAGCAGTTTCAGAATTTCTGGAAATATATCAACATATGGCTTTATTGGAGAATCAGGTTTCCTAAGTAAAACCTTGGCTTCTTTCCCTTCAGAAAACAGGTGTGTCTGCAATTAAAGAAAGTTTATTTTTTCACTAGAGTACTTAAAAGAATTATCAGAGATATATTAAGATTTTCATAAAACTCGTTTGTTGGCACCAGACATTGTGTTAAGAAAATACTTAAAGGAGCTGTTAGATATTCCTCACTTTGAGGATATATTAATTACTAATTATTATTTTTTATATTCCCCAAAGAGGAAGTGTAGCAGGGGATCAGCAGGGCGACCCTGAATTTACTGCATCTGCCATTTAGACTTAACAGCTTTCTCAGCAGCTCAACTGAGATTTCACTAAGGACCACCCTGCTTTTGTGTCTGAGAAAAGATTGACTTACTATATTAAAATCTTACTTTCAACATAAAATTTGTTTTAAAATTGATATTTCTAGATGCTTCTTGTGCTGCTCAGGCATAAAATGCTTCTGACCCTGAGAAAGAGGGTATTGGCAATAGGAGGAACCTTTTCTGGTGGTTTCCTTGTCAATACCTGATCTCTTCTCAGGGGATTAAATATATAGATTTTGACCCAGTTCAGTTTGAAAACATTTTGCTTGATAAAGAAATTCTGTTCTCTGCTTGAACTTAAGGGTGGGGTGTGGGCCTACTGCCATACAGTAAAGGGGGAGAGGGGGCAAGCGCCAACATGGTAGAGGCGCTGGCACCCCTCCTCCTCTTCCCCCCCCCCGCCTCTTCCCACTCCTCTCCCTGCCGCACATGAGCCCACCCCCTTCCCTTTCCCCGTACCTCTTGTTGTTCACCGCCGTGAACAACATCATCAACATGCTTCTCACAACCATGTCCGCTCCTGCTGATGTCGCTTCCGGGAGCAGCACTTGGGAAGTGACATCAGAGGGAGAGCTGACGCGGTCGCAAGGAGCACATTAATGTTGTTGGTTGCGGTGGTGAGCAACTAGAGGTATGGGGGAAGGGAAGGGGGTGCGTGAGCGGCAGAGGGGTTAGGGAAAGAGCGGGGGTGGGGGCACCTCTCACCTTCGCTACGCCACTGCAAGCATATGCAGCTATGAAATATAAATGGAAATATAGATGGAAATTTTATAACAAGTAACAGGATTTACATTTTTTACTATTATTATTTCTATAGCGCTACTAGACGTACACAGTGCTGTTACAGAGTCACAAAAAAGAAAACAGTCCCTGCTCAAAAGAGCTTACAATCTAAACAGCCAAGACAGACAAACAGGATGTCGTGGATACAGTTAAGGGGAATGGTTAATCAGCTGGCTGGGTTGGAGGGCAGAGCGGAGTACAGGACAATCAAGCCATTGTGACATCACTGATGAGGTTGTGTCTTATTGGTGGAAGGAAACATTATGACATCACAATCTTAGCTCTGCTTCCCAAAGACAAACATGATGTTATGGATACAGTTAAGGGGAACAGTTAATCAGCGGGCTGGGTTGGAGGGCAGAGGAGTAGGGTTAAGGATTGAAAGCTATATCAAAAGGGTGGGTTTTCGGTCTGCTTTTAAACAAGGGAAGGGAAGGGGCTTGAAGGACAAACTCGGGTAATTTGTTCAAGACATAGGGGGCAGCTAGATGAAAGGAACAAAGTCTGGAATTGGTAGTGGAGGAGAAGGGTAAAGATAAGAGCGGCTTATCTGAGTTCTCTAGGAGGTGTATAAGGAGAGAGAAGAGGTATTGAGGGGCAGCAGAATGAATACACTGGTAGGTCAGCAATAGGAACTTGAACTGTATGCGATGGCGGATAGGGAGCCAGTGAAGTGACTTAAGGAGAGGGGTGACATGAGTGTAGCGAGGTTGTTAGAAGATGAGTTGTGCAGCAGAGTTTTGTACAGATTGCAAGGGGGAGAGGCGGCACTGAGGGATACCAGTTAGGAGTAGATTGCAGTAATCTAAGCATGAGGTTATGAGAGCTTGAACAAGGGTCCAGGTAGTGTGCTCAGGAAGGGGCGAATTTTGATGATATTGAAGAAATAGAAGTGACAGGTCTTAGCAGCATGTTTGATATACATAGAAAATGAGAGGTCAGAATCAAAGATGACAACAAAAGGTTGCGAGCAGAGGAGACTGGAACAATGACAGTATTATTTACCGAGATGGAGAAAGGAGGAGGAGGAGCAGAGGGTTTAGGAGGAAAGAGGAGCAGCTCAGTCTTGGACATATTTAGTTTCAGATGACGGGAGGACATCTAGGCAGACATTTTTCTTGGACTTTAGGTGAAATTTCAGGTGAAGAGAGGTAGATCTGGGATACTGGAAACCATGGGAGGAGGTCAGGGCACTGAGGGAAGAGGTATATAGAGAGAAGAGGTCCTAAGACAGAACCCTGGGGTACGCCAACCACTAGCGGGCTAGCAGCAGAAGAGGACCCACCAACACATACACTAAAGGTGCGTAAGGAGAGATAGGAGGCAAACCAGGAGAGGACAGATTCACAGAAACCAATCGAGGACAGTGTATCAAGGAGTAAGCTGTGATTAACAGTATCAAAGCCAGCTCGTTTTTCTCTCCATAATGTTGACTTGAAGATTGTTATTATTTTGATGATGATCACTCAATGGAAGAAATAAGGTGAAAATTGAGGATGAATAGCTCAAGCAAAAGAAAAGATCAAAGCAGTGGCTGTACTGGTGAGTAGGGGTTAGTACAGCATAGCTGGAATTTAAACAAGGACTTAAAATCAATAAACTGTGATGCATAAGAGTTAGAAGGGTCATTGACATGAATGATTAGTCTGTAATAATGAGGGAAAAGGAAGATGTAGGGTTACCATATTTGTGAAGACAAAAAAGAGGACACATGACGCCACCCATAGCCATTTCTTTGGTCTTCCTTCCCATTCTCTGTACCCTTTTAGTACTTATCTCTTTCTGTCTCTCTCTGTCTGTCTCTCTGTCTCTGTCTGTCTCTCTCTGTCTCTCTGCCTCTGTCTATGTGTGTGTCTCTCTCTCTCCCTCCTTCCAACCCTCCTCTTGCGAGTGCTTCTCTCTCTCCTGTTGTTTCTGTCTCTCCCCTCCCATCCAGCACAACCCTACTCTATGCTCTTTTCTCTAGCACTCTCTCCTTTCCATAATGCTTCTCCCTCTCTGCTGCTTCTCCAGCCTATTCTCCCCCAATCCAAGCTGTTTCTCCAGCTTCCCTTCATGCTGTTTGCCAGCCCCTCTCCTTCCCCCCCCCCCCCCCCAAGACGCTGCTCGCTAGCTCCCAACTCCCACATCTACCTCTTCCCTGGGCCGACCACTGTAATTGAATCTTTGGGCAGCTGACAGCAGTAACAACAAGGTAAGCTTGCTGTCACCAGCCTGCCCTGGAAGCCACCTCTCTGCAAATCTCACCTATGCAGGAACAGGAAGTAGCGCAAAGAGGTGGCTTCTGGAGCAGGCTGGTGGCAGCATACTTACCTCGTTGCTAATGTTGTTAGATGTCCAAAGATTAATTACAATAGCTGGGCCCAGGGAGGAGATAAGTGGGGGAGTCAGGGGTCGAGAGAGCTGGCTAAACTAAGACAGACTCCCCCATTTTTGGGCAACTGGACATGTTCAGATTTTCCCAGACATCTGATAAGGCTAGGAAGATGGCTCAAGAAAGATGGAAAGCTAGAAGTCAGTCAACAATAAATATAAGGCGGGGGGGGGGGGGGATTTATCATAGGGTTGATAAATAACAGCCAGCTGGCGAGGAAGTAGGGTGAGTTGGTGAGTAGTGGACTTCCTAGCTTCAATCCTTTTCTTACTTTTTGTGGAAGAAGGGGTTGAAATTACAGAAAAAGGAGCGTAGCAACTCAACACCACCACTGCTGCCAACGAGACAATGTGTAAGGGTGAAAAAGTAATATTCTTAACAGAGGGTGGCAGCTAAAGCAGTCTTCATGGAAAAAAGAAGTCTCAGAACAAGAAGACAGAGCGAGGTTGTGAACGTAGGCAAGCATTTTACAGACGGACTAAAGAATAGAGACGAAGGTGGAAGGAGAGGAATTGGAATGAGAATAGAGATTGTGTACTTCTGTGTGATATCTTCAGCTGAGAGGAAGAGAAGGAGCTGGAGAGTAGGGGAGTCATGATGATGACGACAAAGATTAGATGCCTGAATAAAAGCAAAATGATGAAGCTCAAGGATAGAGGAGATAGTAGAAAGATAGTAAGGAGAAAGTAGAAATTGGGCAATCTGAACTTAAGGTATGTAGTAGTTTGAGAGAACAAGATTTGAGAGAGTTATCATCAGGAAAGAGTGTGAGCAGATCAAGTTCCTCTTGGGGAGGGGTCCTCCATTCTCCTCCTGTTTTTTTTTTGTAGGGCTGTTGACGAATTTGAAACTGACTGGGGGTAGCAGAGAGCAAGGAGGAGGTGCTGAAAACAGTAATCAGTATCTCCAGTAACGGACTCACGGGAGTGGATGGAAGACCCTTGGTTCAATATACCATTCCTATCAAGATAAGAACCTAATCTCTTTTTCTTGTCTCATCTTGTTTAGTTTTGCTTTGCTGCCATCCATTAGATTCTAATCCACATGTGAGGGTAGGGGGTTTACTGATTTGCAACATAAATCAGAGCACCGATTGTATTAAACTTATCTTTGGTAAATCATATACCATTTTGACAATAAATAAGTCTGTTCCAGTGTTCCCTCTAAGCGGGCGGGTGTTGTGAGCAAACTTTTTTCACCGTGAGCCAAAAATATCGGGCGCCAGCAAGTTATGAGCCAACTTGCCCGATTCTCCTCTCGCCGCCCTGCCATCTGCCGTACGCCTCTTCCGATCGTGCGCTGTGACGAGAAACGTGTGCGCTGCGATGTAATATTTTGTGCGCCAGCGCACGCCAGCGCAGCTTAGCGGGAACACTGGTTCAAATGGTTTTATTTATTTCCCCAAATTTATTTTTGTTATACGCATTGAAAATATTTGATATTGCGTTTAAATCAAAATCTCAATAAACTTGAAACGAGTGCCCGTGAGATTGTGGGAGGGTTAAATACTCAAAACTTAGAAGTTTTTGCTATGCCAGCTTTCTGGTATCTTTACATACAGTGGCGTACCTAGCATATGTAACATCCGGGGCCCATCATTTTTTGGCACCCCCCCCCATCTGTAAGAAAAACATGATTTTTAGTAACAAACCACACGTCACACATGAGTACCTAGGAAAAGGCAGCATCTTACATATTGCAGTGAGCAGTACATCAATACACCCATTGTAAAACTAAACAAGCCAGACCAGCACAGATCAATCCTACACCGTCAATCCTAACAGAAAACCATGTCTTTCGAACACACAGAACACAGAAAACACCTTCGCCTAGTAAGGAATATGTAATCACAAACTAACCCCTCCCTCTTTTACAAAACTGTAGTGTGGATTTTAGCTACGGAGGTAACAGCTCTGATGCTCATAAAATTCTGAGCATCAGAGCTGCTACCACCAAGGCTGGTGCTAAAAACGCTTCACAGTTTTGTAAAAGGGGGGATAAAATAAAAATACATAGACAAAGGTTAAATTGAACCAGCAAGAAGCTGGACTCTGCATACAATGCTTCACAGAAACAGTGACACATGTCTCCTAAAGCAATAAATAAATAGAAATTTTTTTCTACCTTTGTCTTCTGTGGTTTCTCCTTTCCTCATCTTCTTGTAACTCTCTTCCTTCCATCCACTGTCTGCCGTCTCTCTTCCCCTATATGGCATCTTCTCTCCTTCTATGCCCCTTCCAGAAACTGTATGCCTCCCCCTTCCATCTCTCCTTTCACCCCATTGGTCTGGCATCTCTCTCCTCGCCTTCCCTCTCCCACACCTCTCCTCATAGTCTGGTATCTCCCCTTCCCTGATTCTCTGGCATCTCTCTCCTTTCCTTTTCTTCCATCTTTCGCTCCCCCTCCATGCTCTCACATCTCCCCCTTCCTTTTCCCTTAGACTGGCATACCTTCCTCCTACGCTCCAAGCCCTGGCATCTCCTTTAATTCCCTCCCTCATCTTCCTTCTCCCTCCAGCTGGGTACCGCAACACTCTTCCCTGCAGCTCTGCACTTCCCCACAATTGCCATGCTTCGGTTCCTCTTCTTCCTTCCTTCCTCCCCCCCCCCCCGCGGGACCCTGCGGCACCATCAACTCTTACTCCCTCTAATGTCGGCCCTGCAGCTCCAGACTTCCTCGCACCTTCTCCCCTCCCCCTTTGGATCGCTATTATTTTAAATGTTATAGCCGCGGAGCTGTATCCATCAGTGGAGATGTCTAACCTCGGCCTGCCCCGGAACTCTTACTGCAGCAGACGCCCGTCTAGGCAGGAACAGGAAGTCACTGTTGCAGTAAGAGTTCCGGGGCAGGCCGAGGTTAGACATCTCCACTGATGGATACAGCTCCGCGGCTATAACATTTAAAATAATAGCGATCCAAAGGGGGAGGGGAGAAGGTGCGAGGAAGTCTGGAGCTGCAGGGCCGACATTAGAGGGAGTAAGAGTTGATGGTGCCGCAGGGTCCCGCGGGGGGGGGGGGGAGGAAGGAAGGAAGAAGAGGAACCGAAGCATGGCAATTGTGGGGAAGTGCAATCCCCCCAATGCGTCCCCTTACCTTACCGACGCGTGTGTGCGCTGTGAAGAGAAACTTTGCGCTGCGATGTAATATTTTGTGCGCGAGCGCAGGCCAACGCAGCTTAGCGGGAACACTGGTCCCCTCTCAGTCTCCTCTTTTCAAGGGAGAATAGGCCCAGTTTCTCTAATTTCTCACTGTACAGCAACTCCTCCAGCCCCTTAACCATTTTAGTCGCTCTTCTCTGGACCCTTTCAAGTAGTACCGAGTCATTCTTCATGTACGGCGACCATTGCAGGACGCAGTATTCCAGGTGAGGGTGTACCATGGCCCGGTCACAACCTTCTCCGACCTGTTTGTGATCCCCTTCTTAATCATTCCTAGCATTCTGGTGTAGAATGGGTGCAAGTGGATCGATATTTTATTGCATTAAGGTTTACAAAGACTAGGGGACACTCAATAAAGTTACAGAGTAATACTTTTAAAACCAATACGAGGAAATATTTTTTCACTCAGAGAATAGTTAAGCTCTGGAACGCGTATCCAGAGGATGTGGTGAGATCATTTAATGTAGCTGGTTTTAAGAAAGGTTCGGATAAGTTCCTGGAGAAAAAATCCTTAATCTGCTATTGAGACACACATGGGTCAGTAGAATGGAATGCTGCTACTATTTGGGTTTTAGCTAGGTACTTGTGACTTGGATTGGCCTCTGTAAAGAAGGGATTCTGGGCTAGATGGACCATTGGTCTGATCCAGTAAGGCTATTTTTATGTTCCTCTCTCCCCTTTAATGCATTGAAAATTCTGCTGAATGTCTTATTTTCTACCAGTGTCACCATGCCCCTCCCCACCCCCAATCCGTACCTGTAACAGAGCAGGTTTAAAATCGGCCAGGAATCGGCCAACAGCGATTGACTCCCTATCTTTAGTGAATCTGGGCCTATGTTCCCTCTAAGCTAATCACATGAGCAATTGCTCATACATTCTAGGAGCATCACTCACAGATTTTACATGGTTGCTCACAAACATACTCGCAAATCTGGAAAATTGTTGGTTTTTAGAACTTGTTGTTCACACACACAAAAATTTTTTTTTAGAACTTGTCGTTCTCATGAGAAAAAATTTGCACACATCCAACCAATCCTTAGAGGGAGCACTGCTAACTACCACATTTGAACTCACTCAATTTTAGACAATAACCTTTTTGTCACCATTGTTGTCTGCAGATAATTTATTTTATTTTCTAGCTTGTACATGAAAACATTTCACTTTAAATAATTCATCCAAGCTAGTTTCTATGATTTACAAAATAAACTTTAATTCATTAACCCCCCCCCACACACACACATATTAAAATAGCAATTATAATTTTTGTTGGCTTTACATTACACATCAAATTAAAATGACCTTTGCCTACTGTGAACTGACACAGAAGATATTGCAGCAGGCCTAGACCAAAGTGGTATTATCAACAAAAGCACACAAGCAGCTTAGAGCATCAGAATTAAACGGAGACAGAAAAGCGGATTCCACCCCCTCCCCACTCTCTCATGCTGCTCCTTCCTTACTTTAACCACCAGTCATCTGCCTTTGCACTATGCACACCATGACCTCATTGTTCTGAAGCATGGAGGGAAGGGGAAGGTGGTGGGGTGAGCGACGAGAACCATCTAACAGCAGGAATTTAATTTCTCTGCAAGTACATTTTTTACATTTAATCGGGGAAGGGGGCAGGGGTGATATAATAAGTGGTGTGTTTGAACAATGAGCTAAACTTCAGCATTCTATTGCCCAAGTTAATAAACCTTTTACTCCCTATGTAGTAAACTAATGACATGCAAATTACCAAAATGCTGAGACCCTCCCAAAACCCCAAGAGTAAAAAATGGGTAAGGGGGAGAGACAAAGACAAAGCACGGTAGCAACTAGCGTAAACAAGAAAATTTTTAATGGAGACGGGAGAGCCCTCAGTCACACAGCCGCCTACTGGGAGATCCCAGAGGAAAGGCTGTCACTGGCTTACACTCAGATGGGTGTCAACTGTGAAACATCCCCGGGCTCTCTCCGTGTGAATGTATAAATAAAGTGCACCCCAAAAGTGCAAAGTGTGAAAAATATATATAAATCAATCAAAAAACACACTCTCATAACATGATTTGAATTTGTCTCTACCCCTTAACCAGGGGGCCAAAAAGGAAAAGCAAGTGTCCAAATTCGACCAAGCAAATCACAAACTGGAAGTACTTAGCTTCTCCGTGTGACAAACAGCCAGCAGATGGCGACTTCGACAAAGTCACCATCTGCTGGCTGTTTGTCACATGGAGAAGCTAAGTACTTCCAGTTTGTGATTTGCTTGGTCGAATTTGGACAGTTTGTGATTTGCTTGGTCGAATTTGGACACTTGCTTTTCCTTTTTGGCCCCCTGGTTAAGGGGCAGAGACAAATTCAAATCATGTTATGAGAGTGTGTTTTTTGATTGATTTATATACATTTTTCACACTTTGCACTTTTGGGGTGCACTTTATTTATACATTCACACGGAGAGAGCCCGGGGATGTTTCACAGTTGACACCCATCTGGGTGTAAGCCAGTGACAGCCTTTCCTCTGGGATCTCCCAGTAGGCGGCTGTGTGACTGAGGGCTCTCCCGTCTCCATTAAAAATTTTCTTGTTTACGCTAGTTGCTACCGTGCTTTGTCTTTGTCTCTCCCCCTTACCCATGTTTTACTCTTGGGGTTTTGGGAGGATCTCAGCATTTTTGTGATTTTTTCACCTCCCTGACTTTAGGGTTTCTTTTGTGTTCTTATGCAAATTACCAAAGCATAAAAATGTGCGTAGACAGACATACCAGTGCTCATCACCGTGATAATCTGCAGTGTTGTCCAGAAATGTTTTCATCGTCTTAGAATGATACGTTCTCTCTCAAAATTACTAGAACCAGCTTCCTTGAATATATTGATCCACTCTCTGGTAATTTCTTGTATAGATTATTGTAATGCCCTTTATAAGGGCATTATTAAAAAGGAAATAAGACACCTTCAGATAGTGCAGAACACAGCTATCAAGCTTATCTATAGTGCTAAGAAATATGATCATGTTTCACCTCTCTTGTTCAATGCACATTGGCTACCGGGTGAACATAGAATTAGTTACAAAATCCTACTTTTAATTTTTACAATACATTCAAATAATCAACCAGAGTTCATTGAAAGATTCATAATTCCTTACAGTCCTTCTAAATCACTTCGTTCAACGTTACAGAATCTCCTTGTACCATCACTCAAATCAATCAACACGTTGAGATCTAACAATTTTGCTGTCACTGCACCTTCTCTTTGGAATTCGCTGCCTAATCACTTACGCATTGAATCTGTATTAAATCAATTTAAATCAAAATTAAAAACATTCTTGTTCCAGGATGCTTTTGGACAATAACTGTCCTTTTAAGGACCAAAACAAAGCTTTATAGCTTTTTACCCTTAACTATTGTTTTTCCCTCTTACTGTGCTCTTTTAACATAAGAACATAAGCAGTGCCTCTGCTGGGTCAGACCAGGGGTCCATCATGCCCAGCAGTCCACTCACGCAGCGGCCTATCAGGTCCAGGACCTGTATAGTAATCCTCTATCTATACCCTTCTATCCTCTTTTCCTTCAGGAAAATATCTAATCCTTCCTATCACATCCCTCCTATCACACCCTCTGGAAGCGCATTCCAGGTGTCCACCACTCTTTGGGTGAAGAAGAACTTCATAGCATTGGTTCTGAATCTGTCCCCTCTCAATTTTTCCGAATGCCCTCTCGTTCTTTAAAGATTGTAGTTCTTGCCCCTTTTCCAATTTGTGTGAAGTAAGTTTATATGTTTTGGTATGTGTCTTATTAACCTAATTTTAATCTGTTTTTATGGAATTTTTTTTGCATTGTACACCGCCTAGAAATTTGATTAAGCGGTATAAAAAATTTTAATAAACTTGAAACTTGATACAGAAAGTGCTAAGAATTGCATATGCTCTGTTGGTCTTGCCTTCAGAATCTTGGTACTCTCTCACATCTCCTTTTTACATGTTCTAATCTTCAAATTTACTGGTTGAACATATGGTCAAGAATTCTCTTTATAATTCACTTGGACAACAACCTGCCTATGTCATATGAATCTATCATATTGCGTTCTTCAAACCCTGATATTTCTATACTATCACCATTCAAAAGTATTTTTGACATTATGATAGCTTTAGCTAACCATCATGTTATCTACAATTGAAAAGACAACTCCAAACTCAATTTCTATGAATGGTGGAATCATCTTTGTACCATCTGAAAATATGAAGAAATAATAACATTTAAACAAAATAACAAACTTTACTAGGACATGGGCTCCTCTTGATGCATTGTGTAAGACTTTAAAAGTCTGACTCCTATATCTCTGATTTATGAGCTTGCAGCTTAACAATGTATTCATATTGTTTTTTGCTTTTATAATTTTGTTGTATACTTCTTGAAAACTTTCAATAAAATGTTGATACCCCAACTGGCTGGGGTGCCTCCAGAACCAAGTTTGGGAACTACTGCTATACAGTTATTAGGTTAATTTTTGGTAATGTATTTATTTATTTTATTTGTTTTCTAGCCCTTTGTCCCCAAAGAGCTCAGAATGGGTTACAGGCAATTGCTTTTATTCCATCTAGAAAATTTTATCATGTATTTGCATCAGAGCATTGATTAACAGCAAATCAGCTGTTTAGTAGCCCCACGTGGTGGAAACGTATGTCAGACGTTGATAAATAAGAGCAATTCACTGCAGTTACCATCTTTGCCAATTTGAGCGTTAATAGAATCGCCGAGTAAGTTTAGATACAGAGGGAGGTATCCTTTTATTATTTATGTATTTTGATTTCTATCCCGTTCTCCCAGAAGCTCAGAATGGGTTACAAGTAGACATTCACAATCATTTGAAAAGACACTAGTCATGACAACAAATAGGTTACAGTAGACAATAACAGAGCTTATTCTAGAGACCAGACTGGTCACATTAAAGAGTACTAGGAGAAGTATATTGAGCAGGCAGTTTTTAATGGCCTGACTGGTGGAAGAGGAAGGTCTTTACTGCTCTGCGGAAGGTCATTAGTGAGTCTAGCGACCTGATCTGAGTGGGTAGTCGGTTCCATAGCTGAGGAAATGGCTGTAGGATCTTTTGTATACACAGGAGTCCACTGCCCTGACACAGCTATATAGCAAAAAGCCAGCTAGCTCTACGTTGGTGGAACCGGACCAGCAAAGACAGCAGGAACTTTATCTAAAACTTCCCTGCCTAAGCTAAGTTTCATGTTTAAAAAATTTCTGGACAATTTTGCTGTTAACAGAATATGGGACTTGCTAGGCAGGAGGGGGGAAAGGGGCCGATTATGTTATTTCCCTGTCCAGTGCGGTTGTTGAATTAACTTAGTGACAACGCACGGGGATCTGAGGCCCTTCCTCTTATAAAATATTCTTTAAAAGTATAAGATTGTCTGAGACAAGTCTAACAGAAGAGTACTTATCACTGTTCCTATCTTTAAAACACTGAAGAGTTTAAACAAGAGAGGTATTTTTGTGAGATAAATAGTGGGGCTCCCCACGGGTCTGTGCTGGGACTACATGTCTGTTTGTCTGCCTTTTCCATGCCTTTGTAATTTTTAACTTTATATTACTATTTTATACTGTAAATTGCTTAGCATTCAAGATAGGCGATTAATCAAATACTTATTAAACTTGAAACCACTGGTTTTTTAAACAAATGTATCAATGATCTAGAGATGGGAATAACTAGTGAGATAATTAAATTTGCTGATGATACAAAGTTGCTCAAAGTTGTTAAATCGCAAGAGGATTGTGAAAAATTGCAAGAGGACCTTGTGAGACTGTAAGACTAGGCATCAAAATGGCAGATGGCATTTAATGTGAGCAAGTGGAAAGTGATGTATTTGGGAAAGAGGAACCCGAATTATAGCTATGTGATGCTGGGTTCTGTGTTAGGAATCACTGCCCAGGAACAGGATCTAGGTGTCATTGTTGAGGATACATTGAAACCCTCAGCTCAATGTGTGGCAGCTATGAAGAAAGCAAATAGAATGAGGAATTATCAGGAAAAGAATTGAAAACAAAGATGAAAATGTTATAATGCCCTTGTATTGACCTATGGTACAGCCACATCTCGAATACTGTGTGCAGTTCTGGTTACCATATCTCAAAAAAGATATAGCGAAATTAGAAAAGGTACACAGAAGGGCAACAAAAAATAATAAAAAGGATGGGACAACTTCCCTTAGAGGAAAGGCTAAAGCAGCTAGGGTTCTTCAGCTTGGAGAAGAGATGGCTCAAGGGTGATACGATAGAGATCTATAAAATAATGAGTGGAATGGAAAGAGTAGATGTGAATCACTTGTTCACTCTTTCCAAAAATACTAGGACTAGGGGACATGTGATGAAGCTAATAAGTAGTAGATTTAAAACAAACCGGAAAAAATATTTCTTCACACAACGTGTAATTAAACTCTGGAATTTATTGCCAGAGAATGTGATGAAATCAGTTAACTTAGCAGGGTTTAAAATAGATTTGGCTACCAGTAATTTCCTAAAAGAGAAGTCCATAGGCCATTATTGAGATGGCTTGGGGGAATCCACTGCTTATTCCTAGGATAAGCAGCATAGAATCTGTTTTGCTACTTGGAATCTAGCTAGGTACTTGGGACCTGGGTTGGCCACTGTTGGAAACAGGATACTAGGCTTGATGGATCTTCGGTCTGTCCCAGTTTGGCAATTCTTATGTTTTTATGGTCTTATGGTACCTTTGTCATCTCTAGTTTCTGTTTTCTTCATATTCTCTTCACTCTCTTCCTTCCATCCAGCATCTGCTATCTTTCTCTGCCTTTTTCATCCACTGTTTGCCCTCTCTTCCTCTTCATATTGTTTCTGCCTCCCTTCCATGCTGTCTGCCTTCTCTTTCCTTTCCATCCTCTGACTGTCCTCCCCCTTCCTTCCATTTGGCATCTGCCTTCATTCTATGCCCCTTCCATCCAGGATCTGACCTCTTTCTTTTCCCTTTCCAATCTCCAAGTACCATTCATCTTCTGTTCATTTGTTATTTTTTTCTCTTTCCATGTCCACCATCATTCCCTCTGCATTCCTATCTTTCCTGTACAGCCTCTCCCCGTGTCTGTGTTTCTGTCTACCTCCCCTTGTCCTCATCCCTCCCATGTCTAGCATCTTCCCTCTGGTCCTTGTTCCTCTCCATATACAGCTTCTTTCTTTCTCTTCCCTTTCACTGCTCATTCTCATCCTCTTCCCCATCCCACCCAAGGGCTAGCATCTCTTTCCCTCTCCCCTACTCCTTCCTCATGGTACTCCAACTCTCCCTCCCTCCCTCTATTCCCTACCCCCTTCAACTGTGCTCCCCAACCCATATTCTGTCCTTTCTGTCACACTACCCCTTTCCTTGCATTCAGGCCTTTCTCCTTTCCTTCCCATATGCCTCCCAACATGGTCCCGCATTCTTGCCTTTTGCCTGGTCTGGTCCCTCCCTGCTACTATCCTCCATTATTCTTGTGGGCCACTGGCAGCATCAGCAATGAAAACAAGCTACTTTGGCCGGCCCTGGAAGCGCTTCTTCTATTGTGTCCCACCTCATGAGAGACAATTTTCTGTGTCTGCCTAGGCAGGACACTGAAAGAGGAAACACTTCCAGGGCTGACCAAAGCAGCTCTTCATTTCTGATGCTGCCGGTGGCCCACAGGATTAAGCGGGTGGGGGAGAAGAGATACCAGAACGCACGGGGAGAAGGAAGCACTCCGGATGCAGCCCATTGAAACTGGAATGGCAAGGGGGGGGTAGTTATTTGTGAACATATGCCACCCCATAGCGACATCTACAGCCAAGGGAACTAGGAAGCACCTCCTTAGAGTCTGCATCTGGTGCAGATCGCCAATGCTTCACCCTTGGTACTCCACTGTTAAGAATCTTTACTTTAGCTGCATTCCAGATTTACTACTCACATGTTTAGATTCAACAAAAACCTGAATTTAAAAAAAAATGACTTCAATCGTTAACTAGGCCTTTATCTTGCAAAAAGGAAAAAAAAAAAGAAGACTTAATCAGGTTCTTAGTTTTAGGATGTGATCTAATCCACTGTTATGAGCACCTGCTACCAGGAAATGCTGCTCAGTTTTGCCTCTTTTGTCAAGATCAATGTTAGTGGTTTTTTTATTTTTTTATTACTATGACTCATGGCTTCTTTGCGAAGAGAACTCTCCCATTTATTGTTTCAGTTTTCTGTACTGGGATTGTTCCTCTAAAGCAGTAGTTCTCAAACTTGTCCTGGGGGGAACTTCCAGCCAGTCAGGCTTTCAGGATATCCACAATGATAATTCATGAGAGACTTGCAAGTTAGTGCAGAAATGCATGCAAATCTCCCCTGTGAATAACTATTGTGGATACAATACAGCTTCTTATATCCCGAAATTTTTGACAGAGAATTGTTGCAGCTTACAGCAAGAAGGACTACATTCATGATTCTAAATTAAAAGTGAGCAGATTCAACATAGATAGTTCATGGATGAAGAGAGTAATAAATGGGAAGTGTTAGACCACGGATAGTGTATGTAACTACAGGGGTAAAAGATGTTTTTAGTCTTTTCCTGAAAAGACAGTGAGTGGGAATTTGCCACAGACGAGTTGGTAGACTGTTCCAGACGTATGGTCCAAGGAACTCAGGGGTGGATTTAAACAGCTTTTTCTGACGTATTCGTTGAATTGAGGAAAGTGTCGTGAGACTGGAATACAAGTCACTAGTCCGCTGGAACTTTCTCTGTAGATGGCCTTATGAATCACACAAGCTAGCTTGAAATGAATTCATTTTTTGACAGGTAACCAGTGTAGTTTTAGCAGTAAAGGACTAACCCTCTCAAAGCGGTTGGATCAGAAAATCAGTCTTGCCGCTGCATTTTAGAACAGTTGCAGCCACTTCTGTTCTCTTTCTGTAATTTCGTAGTACAGGGAGTTGCAGTAGTCTAGGAAGGGTAGCAGGACACCTTGTGCCACCCTCCTAAAGCTGTTATGGGTCAGAACTGATCTGATCGATCTTAATTGTCTTAGTCTGAAGGAGAACCCCTTTGCCAGGGATATGATCTGGCTCTTGAAGTATAGAGAGAAGTCTAGGGTAACTCCTAGCACCTTAGAGGAGTTCATTATTGTGAGTACCTCATCTGTAGATAGCAACAGTTCCTTGCAAGGTAGTAGACTATAGTCTTCGAACCAGAGTACTCTAATCTTTTGTTTGTTTATCTTAAGGAAGTTGGTCTGGGCCCACACACTCAGGTTTTTGACAGTAGACTTTGAGGTGCAATGTGTCATCTAATGATTCTTTGGCTGCGCAGAGCATGAATATGTCATCTGCGTAGGAGAAGAGGTGAGTATGAGGGAAGGGAAGGCTTTTTCCCACTGCCCTAAGGTAGATATTGAATAGGGAAGGTGAGAGCGGGGAGCCTTGTGGGATACCGCATGAGGACTCCAAGCTCTGGGATCTCTGGTCGCTTTTCCAAACTTCATAAGACCTGTTTTTGACAGGGATTGGGACTTGTATACCGCCTTTTTGTAGTTTTACAAAGAACCAGTTGATGACTATACCATGCATACACATTTTGCTGAGTTTCAGAAGATACCCTGAAAGCTTGACTGGCTGGGGGTTACCCCTGGAAAGGTTTGGAAACCACAGCTTCAGAGGTAAGGATGAGAAATAAGATGCAGTTTAAGAGAGTTGGGGAAAGTGCACTCAAGTAATTTGGAGGCCAGATTCTATAAATGTCTCCATTTGGTGCAATTGCCAATCAAAAAAATGGCATCATTTACAGAATCACGCCTTGTGGAGCCTAAGCAGACTTAGGCCTCACTAAGGATCTTAGTCATAGGCACTGCACTCCATTAGGCCAGCTTTTCACTTGCCTAATTTGGCGGTGCCTATGGCGGAGAACTAACAATGTCTAAGTCAACCATGCATATTCTACGTCCATAACCATACCTACTTTTTAACATACTATAGATATCGTTAGGCGTCCAAAGGTGATGGATGGCACCTCCACTTAGGCATCATTAGGCTTCCTAAGAGTTCGGTGCCAAACTCTTAAATTGCTTAATTTTTACTTTTTTTGATTGGATGAAAACTGGCAAGGTCAATTATCACACTAATTAAGCCAATTAAAAAATTAAGTACAGTGCAGATCCCAATCTTAGGCATCACTAAGCAGCTGCAATTAAGGCACCTAGAGATGCCTAAATAGGGTGCCATTTATAGAATATGGCTGAGTGCAACACAGGTGTGTAATCGTTTGCCACTTTTTTTCTCAGAAGAGGGAGTTGGCAGTTCCCTTTCATTTGCTGATCAATTTGAAGGTAATGTGGGTTGATGCTTTTTGTTGTTTTGCACTGGATCTTGGGAACCATTTAGCTGCAGAAATTAAAAGGGCACCAGGGTATTTGAGGATCCGAAGCTGGTTCAGGAGCTGGCTAAACCCTGGGTTTTTCAGCAAGCTTATGGTGCTGATACTTTTGTTATACAGGAAGGCCCTGATTCTGCAAAACGCATCTAAAGTTAAGTGCGGATTAGACGTCTAAGATAGGCATCCTTTGTAGAATCATGCTCAGCACTGTGTAGACGTCTAAATTTTAAGCATCCCTTAGAGAATCAGGTTGTAGGTGAGAGTTTGACATCCAAACAATGTCCTTAATGTTGTGGATGGGCATAACAAAAAAACCCGTCTAAGTCCCCTTTTGGCCTAAGGTCTTAAACGTTGAAAGTAGAAGCAGGGAAAATGTCCATTATAAAAAAAAATGTCCAAAAGGAGGGGCTTTTTTGATAATGGCCTGCTTCTACGTTCAGCTGTTTAAACACCCAGACCACCACTACGTCTAAACTTACACCATATAATCAACCTAAAAAAAGCCTAACTCCCAAATGCCCAAAACAAGAGCTTTTAGGTGAAGGAAGAGCCAGTCCTTCACCTAACAGTTGGATTCTGTAACCGGTGTCTGTCAAAAACAACACCGGTTACAGAATCCCCCCCCCCCCTACAACGATCTGGACAGGAGGGAGCCCAAGCCCTCCTGGCCCGCGGCACCCCGACTCCCTGACTACATTACTGAACAAGCTGAAATCGATAGGATTAGGAGACACTCTAACTACATGGGTTGGGGATTGGCTGAGCGGTAGACTTCAGAAGGTGGTGGTGAACGGTACCCCATCCGAAGCATCGGACGTGATCAGTGGAGTGCCGCAGGACTCGGTCCTGGGCCTGATTCTATTTAACTTATTCATAAGAGATATGATGCAAGGACTTAGAGGAAGGGTATCACTGTTCGCCGACGCCGCCAAACTTTGCAACATAGTAGGCAAAAGCTTATTACATAAGAACATAAGAAATGCCTTCACCGGATCAGATCGAGGTCCATCTAGTCCGGTGATCCGCACACGCGGAGGCCCATTTAGGTGCTCCTTTTTGGAGACCCGGATTTCCCGTATCCCTCAATATGATCTGCAAGAAGGTGTGCATCCAACTTGCGTTTGAAACCCAGCACAGTATTTTCTGCCACCACCTCCTCCGGGAGAGCATTCCAAGCACCCACCACTCTCTGTGTGAAACAGAACTTTCTGACATCTGTCCTGAACCTGCTGCCATTCAGTTTTAGTCTATGACCTCTTGTCCGCGTCACATCTGAAAATGTCAGTAATGCTGCTTCCTGGTCAATTTGATCAAATCCCTTTAATATTTTAAAAGTCTCTATTAGATCCCCACGCAGTCTTCTCTTTTCGAGGGTGAACAGTCCCAGTTTTCCGAGGCGTTCCGTGTAGCTTAAATTCTCCATGCCTTTGACTAATTTCGTGGCTCTCCTCTGTACCCTTTCCAACAGAATTTTATCCTTCTTAAGGTATGGAGACCAGTGTTGGACACAGTATTCTAAGTGTGGTCTGACCATTGTTCTGTAAAGTGGCATTATAACATCTTCCGACCTACTCGTGATCCCCTTCTTAATCATGCCTAACATCCTATTTGCTTTCTTCGCCGCCGCCGCACATTGAGCCGATGGCTTTAGGGTTCTGTCTATCAGCACCCCCAAATCCCTTTCTTGTTCGCATTTGGCTAATGTCACCCCGACATCTTGTATTCATGTTCTTTGTTTTTCTTTCCCAGATGCATCACCTTACATTTGTCTATGTTAAAATTCATCTGCCACTTTATTGCCCACGTTTCCAGCTGATTTAGATCTTTCTGAAGATCCTCACAGTCCCTTTGAGAGCCAACCGCCCGACATAGTTTTGTATCATCCGCAAACTTGATTATATTACAAGATGTTCCATCTTCCAGGTCATTTATAAAAATATTGAACAAAATGGGACCAAGAACCGAGCCCTGGGGCACGCCGCTGGTCACCTTTTCCCATTCTGAGAATACTACCTGATAATATGACACACGACCTACTGTTGCTGGAACAATGGTCAACTACTTGGCAGCTAGGCTTCAAAGTTAAAAAATGCAAGATGATGCACCTGGGTAAGAGAAACCCGCGTAGAACTTATGTACTAAATGGTGAGACCTTGGTTAGGACCACGGCGGAACGCGACCTAGGGGTGATCATTAATGAGGACATGAAGGTTGCCAATCAAGTGGAGACGGCTTCCTCCAGGGCAAGACAAATGATGGGGTGTATCCGCAGAGGTTTCGTCAGCAGGAGACCTGAAGTTATGATGCCGTTGTACAGAGCCATGGTGAGGCCTCACTTGGAGTACTGTGTTCAGTTTTGGAGACCACACTACCGAAAGGACGTGCTGAGGATCGAGTCGGTTCAGCGAACGGCCACCAGGATGGTCTTGGGGCTCAAGGATCTCAAGTATGAAGAAAGGTTAAAAAAATTGCTCATGGGACCCTCGACCACCAGAGGGCATCCGCTGAAAATCAGGGGAGGGAAGTTTCATGGCGACTCCAGGAAGTACTTCTTCACCGAAAGAGTAGTGGATCATTGGAACAGACTCCCACTCCAGGTGATAAAGGCCAGCAGCGTGACGGATTTTAAGAGAAAATGGGATACTCACGTGGGATCTTTAAGGGAGTAAATTCAGGGGAGGGGATACTTGGAATGGGCAGACTTGGTGGGCTATAGCCCTTTTCTGGTGCTTTTTTCTATGTTTCTATGTTTCTACATTCGGGGCAAGAGGGAGCCCAAGCCCTCTTGCCCCGTGGCACCCCTGACCTCCCCGACACTATCGGGGCAGGAGGGAGCCCAAACCCTCCTGCCCCGTGTTACCGCTGAACCCCCAATGAAGATCGTGGCAAGAGGGAGCCCAGGCCCTCTTGCCCAGTGGCACCCCCGACCTCCCCGAAACTATTGGGGCAGGAGGGAGCCCAATCTTCCTGCCCCACAGCACCTCCGAACTCCCCGACAGGATCGGGCAGGAGGGAGCCCAAGCCCTCCTGCCCTCGACACAATGGCTCCACGAACCCCCAATCACCCCCCCCCCCGCCAACCTGCAACCCCCCACCGACCCCCCCCCCACCCTCACCCCCCTTCCCTGTACCTTCAAAAATGTTGATCGGACGGACGGGTGCCAAGCCTGTTCGTCCGACAGGCCAGCCATCCGTTGAATGGCTGGCCTTAGGACCTGATTGGCCCAGTCGGCTCAAATCCTGCCCACAGGTGAGGCCTGAGACGCCTGGGCCAAATGGAATAGGCTCAGTAGGCTTAGGCCCAGCCTGTGGGCGGGGCCTTACGCACATGGGCTTGGGCTCCCTCCTGCTCTGATCGTTGTCGGGGGGGGGAAGGGGGGAAGGGTGGATCGTGGCAGGGGAGATGAGCCATTTCTCCTGCCACGATCATTGCTGTAGGGGGTAGGCAGGTTGTTGGGGCCGCTGAGCTGATCGCAGCAGCCACGATCAGCTCAGTGGCCCCTTTTCGGCACTTATACCTGTTTTGACTTGGTCTAAGTCAAACATTTAAGTGCCGACTAGGCAACCTGCCTAAAGTTTTGGTTATACCTGCTGCATGCCTAGGTCTAGGTCGGCCCACCTCCCGCCCTTTCCCCTCCTCTAAAAATGCCTCTTTTCTCTCTGTGCATTTAGAGGCAGGGGAAAGGCCTAAGCTGGTTTTAGATACGTCTAAAACCAGCTTTGATTATGGGTACTTGGACAATCAGGCTTTTTGATCATCCAAGTACCCCATTTAGGCCACTTTTTAGACATTTTTTTTATTATTATTATTATGAGCCCCATAATGTTTTATTATTCTGACATTATTAGAATGGCAATTTTATGCTGTTTTTCATTATAATTGTGATATGCTAGCAGCATACTATTTTTATTTTATTTGTTTAATCCTTTTATTTATTTCTCTTCTGTTAGAGTGAGTGGGGTTCGAACCAGGAACATCAGGGTAGAAGGCTTTAGGTTTAACCAGTGTGCTACAGAGTGAGCTAGCAAGCTACATAGCAATTGTAAAACTAGGTCTTATAGGCAATGTAAGGAAATCTACTTTTGAGCATAGTTTAGGCTTCAGATAGACCTGAGTTCTATGGATGGAACTTAGGCACAGTTTAGACATCCTTAATGGGATCTGCTAAATAGCTCTCTGTGCTTTTATTTTTGCTTTATTAAGAACAAAATACTTTTAATAAGCCACCACATAAACAGGGCACATCAATACAAAGATATTGCTTGCAAAACTTTCTATTTTCTGGGCAAACAGTAATGGTATTTGCTAATTAAAGGAAAAGCTCCATTAACTGAAACACAGCACATGAAAAAAACAGCTTTGTGCTTCTTGCTAAAAAGCTACCCTTTTTTTCTCTCTAAAGACTGCTCCAAGGTCATTCTTGAAACAGGTGGATTCAGCAAATAAAGCACATGACAAAAATATATAGATTGCATATATAACTTCATTTGCAAAAGGTTAAACTAAACTAAAGCTTAGCTTTATATACCGGGTCATCATTCTGAGAAAGCTTGACTCGGTTTATAAGCAAAGTTTCAAAGAGATTAGTTTCCAAAATGTTAAAAATAATAATAATATAATAATAACAGTTTATATACCGCAATACCATGAAGTTCTATGCGGTTTACAAAAGATTAGAGAAGGTACAGAGTAATTGGACTTGAGAGCGGAAAGAGTGAGTGAGCAAGGGGAGAGTAAGGGGGAGAACAGGTCAGTTGTCTAGATATTTCAGGAACAGGTATGTTTTCAGACGCTGCCTAAATTCTTCGTAAGTAGTGGGCGAGAGCAATTGCTCTAGGTCTTTACCCCATAGGGCCGCCCGGTGAGAGAGAAGGTGTTTGTGGTGTTTTTTCAGTTTGCAACCTCTAACTGGAGGGGAATCGAAGTTTGAATGTGTGCTTCTCTTGCGTTTGTTGGTACAGAAGCAGAAAAGGTCCGATATGTATTTGGGGGCTAGTCCATATAGTACTTTGAAAGAGAGGCAAGCGAATTTAAACTTTATGCATGCTTCCATCAGCAGCCAGTGCAACTGCCGGTAGTAGACCTTAGCATGGCTTTTACTTCATTGCAAATGGAGGTTTGCAGCTACATAATGGTGACCTCATTGTGAGATCATCAAGGTGCACCAGCAAGATAGAATGCCACAATTAAAATATGTGCTGGGGGGAGCTGGTTGGGATTTAAACCCACAACCTCTGGAAGATGGGCTCAGGGCTTTTACTCATTGAGCTATAGCAGCTTCCAGACAGGTGTCTCTGACTGCCCTGTGATACGATAGCTTTAAAATTTCATGACTGGCAACAACATTCCTGTAAACAAGTCAGCCTATCAATCCCTTGCTCTGCTGAAAGCTCCCTGGAAGACCTCCCCTAAGGATGCCCTCTCTCCCTTCCTCCCTCCCCTACCCCGGGCCAGGACCGCACAGGTCCAGCTCTTAACTCTACCTCCTGGCTGTCCACTTGTGCTGCTGCTACTTCCTCCACAGCCCCATGACCCAAGCATCTGGGTTTGTCATGTCTCAGAGACACAGCAGCAGCAATCCAAACACCCACCAGCCTGCTTCTCTTGTGGTGATTGAGCTCCCAGCTGCATGCCACTCATCACTGCAATAACAATAAGATTTTTTTTCTGTTACTCTGCTGTGCAACATGGCATGCAGCTGTCTGCAGGACCTCACAGAAAGCCCAAGTACTGAGGGAGACTCCTTGAAGTGGCAATAGCCTGTGGGGGTAAAGATCCAAGTGGAATTGCCAGAATGCAATACTGTGGTGTGTTCGGCTTGGCAGTGAAGTGGTCCTGGGTTGAGGAACAAGAGTGAGACCCAAAGCAGCTCATCTGGACTTTACATTACAAGATTGTTGGCCCGGAGGAGACAGAAATACTGTGTGGACATTGATCTCGGTTGGTAAAGGGAGAATGATTGTGAATGTTTATAGCAAAGACCAGACTTAGGGTTTCAGCTTGGGGGAAGAAGTGGCCTTAGGCTGAGGGATAAGATGGGACATGGAGTGGCTCATGACAGGTACAAAAGGTTTTGTTGTGAAGAGATTAATCAATCCCTCTCTGGGTTCCCAAAGTGATTGTATACTGGAAATGTGTCTGAAGAAAGGCTTTGAGAGACTCTTGTAAATAGTTTTTAAAGTTTGGAACAACTCAGATTTTCAAGTAATCAATTTTTCATCAGCCTTAGCTTGATTTCTTTTCAATTAAGTAAAAGTCAGTGTGAAGTAATTGGACACCAGGAAAAATTATACCTTGGTCTACTGAGGCAAGTCTGACCCAGGCCTGCACCCAGCTCATAAAAAACTTTGTTGTGTAGATCCTGGTCCAGGTATCTGATCTGAAGAGCTAGCTAGTGCACAAAGACATTGTGAGACCAAGATTACCACATTTTTCGCTCCATAAGATGCACTTTTTTCCACCCAAAAGTGGGTGGAAATGTCAGTGCGTCTTATGCAACAAAGATACAAATTTTTACACCCACCCGTACCTTTTTAAAACATCCTCCCCCTCTCCTCCTCCTACCGTCAAACCAGTGCCTGAGCTCGCTACCACCAAATCCCACAACCTCCTTCTTTGGTCCCCTGACCACATTGGACACAACTTCTCTCCCCTCACAAGCGTCCTGCATGTGTCGGAAACACGAAGCTGCTTCAAAAGAGGGCGAGACTTGTTGCGGGGGATCTCCAGTAGGAAACCAGAGCTGGAGGATGGGAGCAGTTCTTACAGTGCTCATGTATGAATGTAGCTCTCTGTGAGCGCCTTTGTACCCAGGGTCCGTCTCCCATTCACTTCATTAAAAAACATTCAGCGCAGCCGCTCTTACTGTCTGTCTGGGCTGATGCAGCTAATGCCCTCACTGACACATGCACAGGCCGGCAGCATGAATTTCTGTGTATGACAGTGAGTAAATCTAATGCTATTGGAGGTGGATATTTTTCATTTGTTTTATTTTGACTCTAGAAAAAGTGAATAAAATATGGAAGATGATTATTGAACAGACAGGCAAACAGGAGGACACCTTGCCTTAGAGTATATGTAGATAACAAAAGACACGGGCAGGTGTTTTAAAATGTACTGGATTTAGAGGAGGAAAACAAGAAAAAAAACATTCTGTACCCTGTCCCTCCTCCCTGCCAGGCTCTGTACCCTGTCCCTACTCTGGGGTGGTCTAGTGGTAGGCTGGGACAGCGTACAGAGCCTGGCAGGGAGGGGGGGAACAGGATGCAGAATATTTTTTTTCTTGTTTTCCTCCTCTAAATCTAGGGTGCGTCTTATGGTCAGGTGCATCTTATGGAGCAAAAAATACGGTATATAATCAACTCCTGGAGGCTGAGAATTAAACTCAATTTCCCACCCCAGGGAAACTACTGGACCCTGCCAACTTATCTTCCCTGGCACTTCTTTCAGATCCTGTAGCCGTTTCTTTCGCTCTGTCTGTATCAGTTGCTGGGAGGTCCTCTCTCAGGACTGCTCCCTGAAGGCTTCTTGACTCAGGGCCTCCCTGACCTGTTCTACCTCTGGGCATTTAAGTACCTCCCTGCCTAAGCCCTGTCCCTCTGACTCAGCAACTGTAACTCCACCTACACTAAAGGTGGCTCACTCAGTGACAGAGAGATCCTATGGGAAACATCCATGTAGTACCCACTTCCTCACATACACTAAGAGCCAAACACTTTTTTTTGGAGTGGTTACTATACATCAGTGTCGTTTAACATGTCTTCCCTAATTTAATATTACAGGGGGGGGGGGGGGGCGATGACACCGTACTCTATAGTAAATCAAAAATAGATTGTATCCACCTATAATTTGTCCTCAGTGCCTATGTGAAACTACAAACAATTTTATCAAACAGGCCTCAATCCACCAGGATCTGAACCCCTGAGGAGGAAATATTCCTTCCTATCAGAGTTACTACCGTATTCTCAATAGACTTTTTCTGGTGGTGATTCTATAACTGTGCATCTGCCTTTGCATGCCTCTTGAACGCACAAAATTACAGAATTTATACTACTTATGAGTGTAAGAGAGCAGTTACTTGCAAAAATGCTAACAGGGTACCTAAGCACTATTTTGTAAGTTTTGCACATAAGTGGCAGAGCCAATAAATGCAAGGGATGCATTTGCATTAGCTAAGCATAGGAGGGGCATGGGCATTTTATTTATTTAAAACATTTATGTCCCGCATGTCCCATATCTATGCAGGTTACAAAAAACGACATTCATAATAAAATCACACAAACTAACAATCCAAAATTAACGCACTTTCAATTTCTCAGTACAGTCAAATGTACATAACTTTAAAAAGATTTAAAAAAATCAATCTTACATGAACTGATAAAAACAATTCCCCATCACAAATAATAAGCCTTCAAATATAAAAAAGTAAAAAGGAGGCGATCTCTGGAATGCGTTGTCAGAGGATATGGGAAAAGCAGTTAATGTAGCTGGTTTAAAAAAAGGCTTGAACAAGTTCCTGGAGGAAAAGTCCATAGTCTGCTGTTGAGATAGACATTGGACGGTAGCATGGAATACTGCTACTATTTAGGTTTTTGCCAGATACTTGCGACTTGGATTGGCCTCCATGAAGACGGGACACTGGGCTAGATGGACCATTGGTCTGATCCAGTAAGGATGTTCTTATGTTTTGATGAACAGTATCACGGAGAATGTTCCATAGTTGAGGATCCGCCAAAAAGACGAAAACAACTTGTTGTTTTAACTATAGATCGTAAAGGCGGCACAACCAATAATTGATTAGACAGAGATTTCAGAGAGAATGGTGGCACATAGGACTCCAATAAAGAAGCCACTACTTTCGGTAGAGTTTGATGCAGGACTTTGTACACTAATACCAAGATCTTAAATTGAATTCTCCAAAACTCTGGAAGCATAATTTACTGAGTACTGTTAAGTGGTGTGAACACACAGTTATGCCAGCTCTATGGCTGCTGCAACTATGGATGCATAAAATTGCTCCACTTATTAGGCTAAGAGTTTTTATTCAAACGGAAGAAAAAGCCTCAGGTTGGTTCTGGTAGAGCATAAATGCTCAAACCGCCTCCATCCACATCATTGGCTGAAAAAAAACTTTCGTGTAGAATAACCAATTGCCACTAGGCTCATTTTAGTGTGGGACAGATGTTGAATAGCAAAACTAATAACTGCGTTATAGGGTTTAAGTGGCGTCTTGTTTATAGCCAACGTTTCATGGTAGTGTACCGTTTCTTCAGGGCTCTTAGACTCCCACTGTCTTTACACAGTTCTGTGAAAGTAATTTTATGAAAAAAATATATCACTTGTCTTTCTTGAATATTATAACATTCTTAAAAGGTAGAGGTGCTTGGTTTCTGCAAAATCTCTGAGGTTTTTCTTCTCTTTTCAGGCTTTTAAGTACTACTTTGAATGATTATTTTGGACTGATAGTAACTACAATAAATGTAAGATACACCAATTTTGGATTCTGTAATAGAATCTGGTGCTCAGATGTCATTTTAGAATAGACTCTCACCTCAGGGAATGAGGTGCAGTCATTTATAGCAAAGTCCACTTAATTTGTATTTGATAAATGATACTGACCTCTGCATTTGCTTGTTTTTTTTTTAAGTATTTACTTCAAAAGTCACCTTTTTCTGGTGGAAAAGGATTATCCTTTATTTACACAAAATAAATGAGTTTCTCAGAGTTCCATGCTTGGCTGGGCAGAGCCTTTCTTCAGCAGCTTAACTGCAGCATTACCACATTTAGCCGAGGCTTTAATAATTTTTAATGAAATTAAAAAAATGTTTTTCTAATTCTAAGTGTGCACTGTTCAAGACAGCTGAATTTTCCTAACTCGCTTAAGAGGAACATTAGCTCAGAACTAACAAACTTTAGCAGGTTAACAGCCAGCTGGCTGGCCAAAACTCCATAGAAACCTTTGTGCTCGGACCGAACAAAGACAGGGAATAGTTTACAAGAGAAGGTTCTTCTCAGAGCTTCAAATAGCTGAAATGAGAAGAAATTGAATTCCTCTTGGCTTGCTCACTGATACTTTCTGCATTTAGTCCTCAAGACGACAGAAAGAAAATCTCGTATCCCTACCAACACAGCTTTGGCAGGTCTCCACACAAAAAGAAAAAATATATATAAATTCTAGATTTCCTGAGGGTTGAAAACCTACTGCTTGAGAAACTTATACAGAAATCCAAAGATTTAAAAAAAATACAGACTGATATTCCAGGACAATGTGTAATAGATGAGGGGGTATTTACAACTGCAAAAATGTGAAACTTTGCTAATTTTTATAAAAGTGTGGGTGTTTCTCTTTGAAAATTATCACAGAAATTTCAGGTGCACATTTACACCTACTAACTTTTAGCTATATTTTCAGAGTTCAATTACACACAAAAGGGCTGATTCTATATAGGGTGCCTAACTTGCCTCCCTTTTACAAAACTGCAAAATCAGTTTTTAGCTCAGGCAGGCGTGCTGAATGCTTTGCGCTGCTCCCGATGCTAATAGGAACTCTATGAATGTCAGGAGCAGCGCAGAGCATTCAGTGTGCCAGCTGGCGCTAAAAACTGCTTTTGTGGTTTTGTAAAACAGGGGGGGGGGGTTAATTGGCAAAATGCTCTTAATAGCCACAATAATAGGTAAAAAAAAATTAATTGGCCAATAGGTGCATATTGCATGGTGCCTAACGCCTAAGTGGGCGTTTCTATGGGTGAAGTGGGCATTTCTAAGAGCAATTCTCCAAAAACTTAGGCCCTCTTTTACAAAGGCGTGTTAAGCATTTTAGCGCAGATTTAGCGCATACTAAATTAACACATGCACTAACTGCTAACACGTCCATAGGATAACATGTGCGCACTAAAAAGTTTAGCGCACCTCTGTAAAAGAGGGGGTTAGGCACCTGAAATGTACACCTATAAAACCATGGCCTACACTTCAGGCACCTAATTTTTTTTTTTTACAAAGGCACAATTCTGTAAACGGTACCTACATGCGATTGACACGCGTCCGGTGCCATTTTTCTAGGCATCCCCTGGCCGATTTAGGCACCATTTATAGAATCACCCACATACTCTTTTCTGTTTGTAGCTATTTCAAGCACTCTGGCTGCTGATTACCTGACTCTGCTGTTCTACCGACCATCCCAGAATCTCCATTCCCAGGATCAAGGCTTCCTTAGGTCACCTCCAGAGAACGCTGCCTAGAACACTGAGATACCACAAGAACGCCGTTTCGCTCATGGAATTTGGTCTTCAGACCTCTGCCCAGTATTGTAAGACTGCCAGTAGAGGTGCTTGGTTTCTGCAAAAACATCGGAGGATTTTCTTCTCCTTCCAGGCTGATAGTAACTACAATAAGACAGTAAATGCCAGTTTTGCCTTGCCTCTGTTTTACCATAGCATATATTCTGGTAAAACCTGGCAAAACACTAATGTTTTAAAGCAAATCAATACCGATGAGGGAAGAATAAAAACTTTTTGTATCTTTTATTGCTCATATGTACATGCATAACCTTGCATTTCAATAAAAATAAATTTAAAAATAAGAGGTAAATCAATAAGTCCATAAGAAGGGCTATACTGAACATTCATATTCTATTCGATGTGGCCCTGAAAAGTGCCCTGAATATATCATTCGTATTTGGCAGAATAGTAATTTAAATACGAATAATCCAGGTCTCTACTGTGCTAAATCCTACTGAAAACACCACTTTGATTTTCGATTTCACATTGCTTCATTTATTATTTGTTATGTTAAAGCTCAATGTCCATTATTCCTATTCAGCCAAATAATAATATATGCTATTTGGTATAGCCGAAAAATATAAATGTTAATATAAATCTCTCCCTACCCCACATCTTCCAGCTGTGAGCAAACTAACAAGCATTCAGGCTGTCACCCATATATAAAAATTACTTGTTCTAAAAACAAAACAAACCCCAACCACCTCATTCTCTTGGGTAACGGACTAGTTTATTCATAGATATGGCTTTGAAAATTGTCCTCCAAATCTACCTGCACAACCTAAGAAGCTGAATAAGTGTATTAAGGTGGTTCATATACCATGCAATCAATTTTTGTGGTTCTCCAGAATGACAAGCTAAAAAGAAATCAATACTTATTAAATCAAACAACAGAAAGGAATGAAAATGCTTTTTCTTCTTTTAATGGGATTAGAGACCGTCTCCGACTGTTACAACCGAGACAAAAAGACAGGTATCAAAGATGCGAATGGAAAGATGTGATCATGTAACCCATATCTTACGAGAGCTGTACTGACTCCTGCTATCCAAGCAAGGTAAATTTGAACTTTTGCCCTTGGCCCACAGAAGTTGCTATTCTGGGATGCCACTGCACCTTTCCTGTTATCTGTGGATTTATCAGTTGGAATTTAGGTGGCTTAGGTAGGTTGCCAGATGGGTGGGGCATGGCCTATGGAACCAATTGCTATAGGAATTAAAAAACCGAGCATGGCTAGTTTCGTTTCTGTAAATTGGTCGGAAATTGGACTTTAAAGCAGGCATTAGTGGCTGTAGAGCGATAGGAGGCTGGCCTTTAAGTAAACAGTATGCTGTTACTGTTACAACATTGTTTCAATTATTTAAGCTTGTATGCCTTATTGATATATTTTCGGAAATACAGAGACAAAAGACCTACACATGTATACCCCAGAGAAAAAGCAGGATAGTGGAGATGAGGGAGACATTTAAATACCTCCAGGGTATAAAACAAAGATGGAAAATAATTCTGTGACAAGGAGTCATAGGATGAGGGTGAAAGGGCAGACTTGGAAGTAATATAAAGGAACTATTTCTTTACAGAAATGAAGTGGGCACATGTGGCAGCCTCACAGAGTTGACGGAGACAAGGACACTATTAGAATCAAGAAAGCAGGGAACAAGCACCAAAGATCTCTGAGGGGTTGTAGAAACAGGGCTGTCAGTTTAGAGATAGACATACTGTGTAAACTATAGGTGTTCTTGCCATTATCAGGCTATACATTGTAACAAAATGAACAGAGCCTCTTTAAAACTACAGTGGTACCTCGGTTTACGAGTGCACCGGTTTGCGAGTGTTTTGCAAGACGAGCAAAACATTCGCAAAATCGGCGCCTCGGAAACCGAGCGCACTTCGATTTGCGAGCGCCCTCCCTCTGCGAACCGGCACCCTCCCCACCGCGATCCGGAACCCCCCCGCCGCCATCGGGCACCCCCCTGCCGCGACCTGAGGTCCCCCCAACCCACTCGAACCCTCTTCTTACTTTGCTGTAGCCTCCGCAGCGGCACCGGCACCAGCATGTCCTGTGCGTGGTGCCGGTGCCTGAAGATCTGCTTCCTGTGCTGGGCCTTGAGCATGTGCGCATGCTCAAGGCCTGAGAGTTCACGTCGAACGTGACTCTCACGTCGAACGTGAACTCTCAAGGCTCAGCACAGGAAGCAGATCTTCAGGCACCGGCACCACGCACAGGACATGCTGATGCCGGTGCCGCTGCGGAGGCTACAGCAAAGTAAGAAGAGGGTTCGGGTGGGTTGGGGGACCTCAGGTCGCGGCGGGGGGGTGCCCGATGGCGGCGGGGGGGGTGCCCGATGGCAGCAGGGGGGTGCGGATCGTGAGGGGGAGGGTGACAGTTTGCGGGGGGGCCGTCGGGGGGAGCAATGCCGGTTCTCATGGGGGAGAGCAGCGCTGCTGGCCTCGGGGGGGGGGGGGGGGGGGAACCTATCAAAGCGAGTTTCCATTATTTCCTATGGGGAAACTCGCTTTGATAAACGAGCATTTTGGATTACGAGCATGCTCCTGGAACGGATTATGCTCGTAATCCAAGGTACCACTGTATTCTTAAAAAAAAAAAGTGTGTTATAAAGACATGGTTAACACACAAAATATTAACAGAGATGCAAAATTTTCTAAGGAAGCTGATCTCACATCACAGTCAGGACCACACACGAAAAAGGCATAGGTTTGAGCATACTGTGTAAATATATCGCAGTCACCTATCACTTTTTGTTCTTTTACTTGTTTAGATTTTTATTAACTTTGAAAACCCAATAAATAAAAATTATATATAAAAAGTGTGTTATAAAGACATGGGGGTCCTTTTATCAAGCCGCGCTAGCGAAGTTAGCGCGTCAGAGATTTCATCATGCGCTAACCCCTGCGGCAGGCTTAAAAAACTAATGCCTGCTCAATGCAGGCGTTAGCGGCTAGCGTGGCAGGCGGTAATACGCGCGTTAAACCCCTACCGCAGCTTGATAAAAGGACCCCATGGTTCACCCACAAAATATTAACAAAGGTGCAAAATTTTCTATGGAACTTGATTTCACAATCAGGACCACACAAGAAAAGCACTAATTTTTTGAGTTTACTGGTCTATTTTTTTTTTTTTCCACGCAGGCCTTGACTCTCCAAGCAGATAAAATGGCCAACGTATTCCAGCTTAACTTTTCTTTCCATTAACCTGACTCTACAAATAAAAAAAATGCATCCACAAAAAGTGCATATCCAGGTCAGCAGCTAGAAAGACTGTAAAAGTCTGCAAGCTGACATGAGAAAGTGCTGCCTTACCACTCTCTCTCCCCAGTATCAAGCTGGAAAGGCAACCCCTCTCCATGCTACAACTAACTATGGGATCCTTTGCTAAGCAGCGTCAGGTGCTAACATGCATCTAAATGCAGCTTAAAATGGAATATTGCGGGACACGCTCAGATGTCCTTCAGTAAGTACCATTTTAACACGCTAATCCATGTGATAAAAAATTTTTTTTTTTTTTTTTTGGGGGGGAGCATGCGTATCAGCACATTCCTGCAATAATCACTGTACAGCAACGTAGCTGTGCTAAATAACTGGTTAGTAGAGGATTACCATGTGGGTGCCGGTAATTTTTATTAAAGGCAATGGTGCTAATAGCAACATTAGCATATGGCCTTTCAAACAAAAAGAAAAGAAAAGTGGCCATTTATGGCTGCAGCAAAATTTGTTGCCTTAGCGTGTGTGGGGGGGGGGGGGGGGGGGAAACCCACGCAAGAATTATAAGAGCCACTTTTTATTGGAACTTGGTAAAAGGGTCTCTGTATTATCAGGCTGCTCTAAGAACCCTAATAATTTCTTTATAATGTCACTGGGGTACTAATAGTTAAATATTAGTGGAAGTCAGAAAAATATTAGAGTTCAAATAAAAGAACTGTCTTCTCATTCAAATTGGTAACCAAACTTCAGGATTGCAACCGTCACGTTTGAAAGTCACTCAGAGGTATAGAGTTCTTCAAGAAGAGAGTTGCGATGTTCATTTGAAAAGATTTGTAAAGATAAGAAAAAACAAAGTATTTTCATACAAGTGTTTGAAAGACTGTAAAGACATTTATTTATTTATTTACTTTTGTAATCAAACTTGGAGCATAACCAGAACTAATAAAGTTGCAACGACTGAAAAATATACTTTGGTTCATCACTAGAGGGCGCAACTCTCTTCTTGAAGAACTCTATACCTCTGAGTGACTTTCAAACGTGACGGTTGCAATCCTGAAGTTTGGTTACCAATTTGAATGAGAAGACAGTTCTTTTATTTGTGCTCTAAGAACCCGGCAATAGGTTACGGGAGCTTCATATAGCAGACACCCATCCTTTAGGAAGAAGGAACACTAAATTACATTTTACTGCAGGCTATTTTGGCGTTAGCACACAGTAAAACCGAAATATTAGCAGACCCGAAATGAAAATCTGAATGATATTTTTCAGCCAACACACCACTACCAAGACAGTGTAAGTTGTGTGTTAGCTAGCAAAAATAAAAGAATGTTGGACCGAACCTAAGTGCTTCCAACTAATTTACCCCCTCTTCTGTGCTAGCAGTTTTTCGCACAGAGAGCCGCGCTGAATGGCCCGCACTGCTCCCGACACTCATAGGAACTCTATGAGCATCGGGAGCAGCGTGGGCCATTCAATGCAGTTCGCTGCGCTAAAAACTGCTAGCACAGTTTAATAGAAGAGAGAGTTAATCTTGAAATTGAATGCATATTTTCTTAGAGTGTATAAAAGAAAAATGGGATTCATTAGGTCCATGGCCACAAGATTAACCAAGCATGCTAAAATGAAAACCAACTGTGCATTTTTATCCATCTCTAGACTGAGAGTTAATACTTTGCATTAGAGCCAAAATCCTGAATTCCTTTTACTAATTATCTACTTTTGCGGTTTGCTGATTATTTCTTTCTGCTTTTCATTTTCTCCTCTCAAGATCCTCATTACCTGTACATGTTCATCTGTTTTCATCACTGTACCGAGTACATGTTTCATTCTTGTACTAGTGCATGTTGTAATTTTGAGCATAGCTCTGGGGAATCAGATGGAACATAATGGAAGATTCCAGGTGGTCTGCATGAAAGGTTATACCAGTGTTAATTTAAGAACAGAGGGCCCTGAAGAAAAAACATTCTGTATGAACTAAGGGGAAGATTCTCAAAACTTTAACGTGGTCACTAAACCAATTCCAGCTAGCTTAGCGTTCATGTATTTTAGTGGTGGATTATCAAAATGGTTTACTGTGGTCTTTTCTGAGCATCCCAGCAGTCTCTGACTCTGTCATGTAAATGTATTACAACGAGGTCATTAATATGAGCCCTCTGGGCAATTCTCTATTATCGCCAAGTGATTTCCCTAACTAGAGAATGACACGGGGACAAATTTCTCCACATCCCCGCAGGAACTCATTTTCCCCATTCCATCCCAGCGAGTTCTTTTCCTGTCCCTGCCCCATTCCTACAAGCTCTGTCCTCATCTGCACAAGACTCAAATGCTTTAAAATCATAAAAGTTTGAGGCTTGTGCAGTTAAGGCAGAGCTTGCAAGTGGGAGGGAAAGCAACAACATTTTCGGGGATGGGGAAATTGAGTTCCTGTGGGAAAAATTTGTCTCCATGTCATTCTCTATCCCTAACCCCGATGTCCTACATTTGTGAGCAAAATTTTCCAACAGGTCTGAGCTGTCTTAGCCTTACTTTTTGGACAGTGCCTGAGCGCTGATGGGCTCAGGCACTGACAGGAAAGTAAGGCTTGACAGCTCAAACCTGCCAGAAAATTTTACCCCCTGGCAGCAGGACAGATGCCCACTCCCTCCCGCTGCTGCCGTTAAGCAAACCCCCATGACCCCCCCCCCATGGCAGTGGGAAGAATACCCACTCTCTCCTGCCACCAAGCAACTCCCCCCACCAACCCCCTCTACCCACTCCTCCTGCCATCAAGCAACCCTCTCCTGACACCCCCTGGCAGCAAGTGAGATGCTCACTCCCTCCCCGCAGTCAAGCAACCCTCCCAACATCCCTCCAGCAGTGGGAGGGATGCCCATTCCCTCCTGCCACTGTCGTTGTACCACTGATGACCCCCCCGTGCCTCCCTGCCCCCCCCCCTTATCTTGTTTACGAAGGCCGGCCTGAGGGATGCCTCCTTCCTCTGGCCATCAGGCCTGCCTCTTCAAATTAGTGGGCCTTCTCCTCCCCAGTGCATCCTGGGATGGTCCAGGTTGCTTAAAGCCCCTTGTATGGGCAGGGCAGGATTAATTCTTCGAGGGCCCCTAGGCACACAAGTACACTGGGCCCGCTAGCCCTGCCTATGCCCACATCCTGCCCCCATTTATTTACCTGTTTTCTTATTTACTTCTTTATTTCCACTTGTATTTCTTTTTTTCTTTTATTATAAAATTCTAAACAAACAACAAAGATTACCATACCAGTGCCAGTGTACAGTTTTAGTTCTATGTAAGCCCCAAACATAAATCTCAGAATAAATCCTCTCTTCCTTGCCTTCCCACCTACCTGCCCAGGACTTTAACTCAGAACCCTTTCCATACATATATATGTGTTCAAATGCATTGTACAGCAGTAATACTATCCAAAACATAAGTCTATATTAATAACAAAGTTTGCAACTCCTCTCAACTGCCTCATTCTATGTTGTCCAACTTTAACCCATATGTATAAACAACCAAATATGTAACTCCTCTGGTACGTTCCATTTAATGTATGTTAATTTGTAACAAAACAACAAGGCAAGCGGTCCACCCAAAAAATCCAACATGGAACAAAAGATCAGCAGACAATAAGAAGATTCAAATCAGGTTTATTTTTCAAGGTGCTCCCAGGAAACATGCCTGTTGCATTTCGCCAAACAAGGCTGGTCAACGCTATCAGAAAACCATGCCTTTCAAACACACAGAACCACCCTCACCCAGTATGGAATAAATAATCACAAACTAACCCCCCTCTTTTTTTTTTTTTTTTTTAGAAAAGCATGGAAGAGAATTTTAGCGCTGGCTGGCAGGCTGAATGCTCTGCACCGTTCTAACGATCATAGGAACCAAACCAAAGGAACAGTACAGTAAGGGGTGAAGAAACAGTGGTACATATCCCCCAATGCTGAATAAAATATAAAGTTAGCAGATGTAAATTTGAAAAAAGAGAAATAACAAATCACTTTACAAATTAACAAATAAAAATAAAACAAAATATGATAATACCATTTTATTGGACTAATACATTTTTTAATTAGCTTTCAGAGGTCAAACCTCTTTCCTTAGGTCAGTAAAATATACTGCTGTTACAGTATCCTGTCCTGACCTGAGGAAGAATTTGGTCTCTGAAAGTTAATAAAAAATGTATATAAATAAGTCCAATAAAAGGATCACTATTTCTATTGCTAAACATTTATCAACACAGCGGAAAGAAGACTTTGTGTCAGCGATTAGCAGCCAGCAGCAGGGAGGTAAGATAGCAGCGGACCGGGGGAAAAGAAGGAGGGAGGCTTTTTTTTTTTTGCACGGCAGGTAGGGACAAGAAATGATCGCCTGTCTCCTGTTGTCCCCGAGCACAACTTTGGGACACTGTCCCTAAAAATGGGACATTTCGGCGTCCCAAAGCTGTGGGTGAGGACAACGAGACAAGGGGTCTGAAAACGGGACGGTCCCGTTCAAAACGGGACGTATGGTCACCTTACACATCCATCATCTGCCCTGCTCCCTTCTGTCTCCCTTCTCCCATCATCTGCCCTGCCCCTTCCTTCCCATATCCTTCATCTGCCCTGCTCTGCCCCCTTCTCTCTCTCCCTCAACCCCAGGCCCATCTCACCACTCACCTTTCACTCAAATTTCTTTTTTCAAACGGAGATGGCGCCCCTCAAGCATCGATCGGCAACACCCCCCCCCCCCCACTCGGCGGACCGATCGACAACAGGACCTCCCCCCGCATCGACGAAAAGCATGATAAGCAAGGGATGTGGGTAAGAAAGGCAAAAGCAACTGTAATTTTGCAAGCAGTGCTGCTTGCCCAAAGCTTCCCCTCTGATGCGCCCAGGTGGAAACAGAAAGCTGCGTCAGAGGGGAAGCTTTGAGCAAGATTGCAAAATTACAGTTGCTGTTGCCTTTCTTACCCGCGTTCCTTGCTTATCTTACATTCTGTTCATGGGAGGGGCCGCGTTGCTGATCGATGCTGGGGGGCCCACCGCCGTTTGAAAAAATAATTTTTCCTTTGTTGATACCCTCCTTCATCGGGCCCCCCCCTTACCATTTTGGGCCCTAGGCACGTGCCTACTGGGCCTATCATTTAATCCGGCCCTGCCTATGAGCTGGGTTTTGAAAAGACGTCCTGACATCTAGGTACCCTAGTCTAACCTAATACAAATTTTGCTCTGGCCTGGTTTATAATTCATGAAAGCTGGTTGCCAAATGAACCAAGCACAACAAAGCTCGACAACACAAAACAACGGATCACTAAATCACGTCACACCTGTTTGCCACTTACTGATGTTCATTCTGTGTAATTAAGTGAACACACACTGTCTCCATATGACTTCATTCAAACTTAAGGTAAAAAGAACAAATTTTAAAGACAGGTTTATGGAAACAGTCAATTAACAAGAAATGCTACAGTGGACAGATCCATACATGCAGTTTTATGATGAAAGCAGGTAATTACAGGAGTCTGTGCACCACAAAACTACCAACACAGTATTACTAAGTGAACAACACGAACTGCAGTATTAAAAGTGATATTGAAAAACACATACGGGAGTCTCTGGCAGTAGAAGGAAAGATTAGAGATTTTAGTGACACAATATTTATTTTAAAACTAAGAAAACAAAGTGCTAACATAATAACATTTTAAATTACAATGATTGTAAATTTAATGTTGAAGGAGGGGATATAGCCACAGTTGCTGAAAGTGGCATCTGTGCAACTGGTAGTTAAGGATCCCAAATTAGGGGTTGATCAAGTTAAAAATTTTAGACCTGGTTCAATTTTACCGATTTTAGCTAAGATAGTTTAAAAAATTGTGTATTACCAACTGAATGATCATCTACAGCAATGTAGTGTGTTAGACCATGGGTAGGCAATTCCGGTCCATGCGAGCCAGAGGCAGGTCAGGTTTTCAGGATATCCACAATAAATATGCACGAGATAGATTTGCATCTCAAGGAGGCAGTGCATGCAAATCCATCTCACACATATTCATTGTGGATATCCTGAAAACCTGATCTGCCTGTGGTTCTTGAGGATCGGAATTGCCTACCCCTGTGTTAGTCAAATATCAATATGGTTTCCATAGGAATCACAGTACCAAGTCTTTATTGCTAACTATGCTAGATGAAATTAGAAGTGGCTTTGATAAGGGAACCAGGTTCCTGGATATCTTTACTGCTTTTGATACATTAAATCATAACATCTTATTGAAAAGATTTTTGGACTATGGCCTGAGAGGAAATGTATTGCACTGGTTTGAGTTGTTATTGGACGATAAGAAGCAGGTGGTTCATGTACAGGACCATTTTTCTCAGTGTAGGACAATGTCTACGGGTGTGCTGCAGGGTTTGGCATCGTCAGCCATTTTGTTTAATCTGTATTTGTTCCCCCCCTTTGCAAATTGATGCATGGTTGATCATATAGAATATATGAAGAATATTTAATTTTTTTTCCCCGGTAGAGGATAGCATGTTGCAGGCAGAAATTAAATTAAATGAAACTTTGGAAGTAATTAAAAAATGGATGACTGATAAACTGATGTTGAATGTTGCTAAGACTAGAATTATGTCGAAATCAAGGGAGCAGAATTATCCTGTTACTTTGACAATCAATGTATTTAACAGTCGGATGAATATTGTTGAAAAGGTAGCCTATCTGGGTGTTTTTCTGGATTCTGAGCTCAGTTTTTGTCTACATGAACAGAATGTAATTAAAAAGACTTACTTTAAATTACGTGTGTTGAGTAAGCTTCGAGGATATTTGTCTAGATATGATTTTCAGAAAGTTGTCCATACTGTAGTGCTTGCAGGATTGAATTATTGTAATATTGTACTCCTGGGGATTCTTTCAACGTGTATGCGCGCCTTGCAGGTGGCGCAGAATTCCATCATATGTCTTTTGTGTGGAATTGGCTAATTTGAACATGTTACTAGACATTTTATAGTGATCCAAATACCAACGATATAAAGTTAAACACACCCCACCATTAAATCGTGATGTCTTGAGGATTATATAGTTTTATTTAATCACTTATCTTCCTTACATTGCTCCCTATAATTTATAACTTATAACTTGTGGGGTAAAAAAGCTGCAGAATATGGAGCAATATACCCAGTCTGGGTTCAAAACGTGATAAATCTGAGAAAACCGGCAGTGTCGTAAGGAGGACCAGAAATGAAGGCTGCTGCTTTACACTTACCCTGATGCAGCAGGATTGAAAGAATTTCTGCGCATCGCTGGCTGCGTCAGTAATAGCGCAGCGGCGAAAGATTCACAATACTGCCATCAAAAAGAACAGAGAAGATAACCGAATATTCGGCAGAGAAGATCTAAGATAAGTTCCTCTTTTTGATTTGGCTAAGAGGATAAATGCTCTAAACCAGGGGTGGGCAACTCCGGACCTCGAGGGCCGGAATCCAGTCGGGTTTTCTGGATTTCCCCAATGAATATGCATGAGATCTATTTGCAGGCACTGCTTGCAACACACATTCATTGGAGAAATCTTGAAAACCCGACTGGATTCCAGCCCTCGAGGACCGGAGTTGCCCACCCCTGCTCTACACTGTTGTTAAACTGCTGGTTGTGTATGCAACGATAGTGCTTGAGGCTGCAATTAGTACGATACGGGACCTGTTTAACATGTAAGATATTGCTACATTTATCTGACTGCACAAACTCATTAAAGATATAGGAATGCATGCTGTCCCACACTACAACATTGCTTGTGAGAAATAAGAAAGAAGATTTAGTAGTAAGAGAAAAAGAGAAGAAAAATAAACTTAAAGGGGTTTTTTTTGCCTATGACTTTATTAGGAGCAAAGTGAAGTGATTTATCACGTTTTGAACCCAGACTGGGTATATAGCTCCATATTCCGAGGCTTTTTTACCCCCAAAAGTTGTAAACTATAAATTATAGGGAGCAATGTAAGGAAGATAAGCGATTAAATAAAACTATGTAAGCCTCAAGACATTACAATTTACTAGTCGGGTGTGTTTATTTAAGCCAAAGTATCTGCAGGACTGTTTGATACCTTATGTACTTACTAGGGATTTGAGATCTTTGACACAGGCAGGCTTGGCTGTCCCCTCTCAGAAGACTTTGTATTACTATATGACACAGTGCATTCTCATGTGCAGGACCATCAGAGTGGAATAGGATGCCTGTGTACTTAAGGCGTTTAACAAACTTGTATGAATTTAAGCGACTGTTAAAAAAAACCCATATTTTTTTCTAATATGAAATATGGTGTTTAGTAATGTTGGCTCTATTATGACAGTGGATTTTCTGTGGGTGTGTCTGTTTGCATTACGATTGTTTTATTATGCATGTATTTATTGTAATCCACCTTGGATAAAGGCGGACAAGAAATAATAAATTCAAATTGAAAATTAATTGGGCCAGTATTTAGCCAGCGGCAGTCTGCATTTTTTTTGCCTGTTGCTGGCTTTATTTCCGGATAGTCGGCTAATGCTTATGCAGCTATGTGCAAAATCTAGTACTTAACTGTATAAGAAGAAATGCAAAGAAAAAAAAACACAAAAAGAAAGATCAAGCTGCAAAAAGAGCTGTTCTATTTATGCGGTAACCTTACACAGTTAAAAGCAGCACTTAACTGCATAAGTGCCAGCTCCATCTGCAGACTGACCATAAATTAGCCAGTTTTGTCTTAGGTGCTAACCATAGATATAAACTGGATAGTGCTGCTGAATATTCGCGATTAGTCCTGGCCGTTGAAATTGCTTTGAATATCGTCCGGGGAGTGTGTGGTGCAGTGGTTAGAGCTACAGCCTCAGCACCCTGAGGCTGTGGGTTCAAATCCCACGCTGCTCCTTGTGACCCTAGGCAAGTCACTTAATCCAAAATAAAAGGCTCCTTCCCCTTTTGAAATAATAGACACACTAAAATGTACTAGAGACAAGGTGGGGAATAAGACTTTCATTGCCATTTTTCCCAGACAAAATTTACATTTAAAGAAAAGAATATAAAGGAGAGGTATTTTTGAAAGAACAAGTCACTTAATCTCCCACTGCTCCAGGTACATTAAATAAGAGCGTGAGCCCACTGGGACATACAGGGAAAAATGCTTGAGTACCTCAATGTTAACCGCTTAGGCTATAAGTGGTATATAAATATTAAATAAATAAATACATAAATACATATAAGTACCCAACACACATACATGCCTGAATGCCTAAACATTGGTACCTACGGCTGACCATGGTGAAACCGTGCAGCAGGCCCGAGAGCAAGCATTGCAGTCTGGGCTGCTTCTTGACTGAACAAAATGGGGGGAGAAAAAAAAATAATTGATTCCCAAATATTCCTCTGTTTTATAACATAAAAATGATAGAAACAAGAATAAAATGGGGGGGGGGGGAACCCCTAAACTAAAACAGCTAAAATATGAAAGCTCAAGAGAGAAAACAAAAACTTTAAACCATAAGCAAAACAGAAATCCTACATTACAAGCATATAAGCAGCAAGCTGGCTTAGACTAACCTTGAAACAGCACAGTGTGTGTTCCCTGCCTGTTTAACTCATTTTTGTTGCTGCACACTTTCATTAAAAAAAAAAAGTTGTCTCTACAAGCTTTGGCTTCTCAACCATCCAGCTTCCACTCTGTGTGCCTAGTTCAAAAGCTAAGGGGAAGGTTATCTGGATCCCACGCCCAACAGAGCAGAAAAGCTTGACCTCGTGCACAACAGGGCAGAGAGGCTCAGCCCTAAGAGACAGTGAAAGGAGAACCTGAACAGAAATCGAACACCGATTTGCAAGGACAGTGGGACTCTCTCTCAAAAGTGTACAAGGGAGAAGTGAGAGAGCGGTGAGGTCTGAACTTGTGTCAGCAGTTGCTGCTCTGAACGTCCCCAAGGTAGGGCCTGTGCACAGGAAGATCATGGATAGGGAAGGTGGAGGCAGAGTCCTCACACAAGCTCCCGACTGACAGCTGCAGTATAATCAAAATGAGAGGTCCCAACTGCCACATAAATTCAAAGAAACATCAGTGTGTGCCACTTCTATCCATTTTTATAGGACTGTTTTAGGGTAGTGTTACTGAGGATCGCGATTGTTGAGTTTAATTCTCAAAATTCTGTTGGGGAGAAGGTGCTTATGGGCCCAGAAGTTAATTGAGGGGGCACACTGCCCTAAAGCACCTAATACACTTGCATCCGCCTTGCCCAGGAGCTGGTGCTGCTGCTTTGTGTTGTCACATATCGTGCACTCCTGTTCACACGAGACCCATTCAGGCTTTCATTCTGCACTACCAACTCTACTCTCTTGGAACAGAGTTCTATCCTGAGTCAGTATGTCAAGCTTTGTCTCTGGCCCTATTCAAAAGTAGGCTAAAAAGCCCACTTTTTTTTTAATTTTTTTTTTTTTTTTTTTGCTGTTGCTGCTTTTAAACATGTAACCCCTTATTCACCTGTTCAGTACCCATGTTTGTTTTAATGATTTCCGTATATTCAAAACCTTTCACCTAGATCAGGGGTGTCAAAGTCCCTCCTGGGCCGCAATCCAGTCGGGTTTTCAGGATTTCCCCAATGAATATGCATGAGAGCTATTTGCATGGACTGCTTTCATTGTATGCTAAAAGATCTCATGCATAGTCATTGCGGAAATCCTGAAAACCCGACCTAGAGCAAAAAGTTTAATTCTGAATGATTTACATTGAAGCTAAGGTTGTTTAAATTACATTCCAGTTCTTTATTTTTGTCAGCTTTCATCCGGGGAGAGGGAATAAATTATGGGATAGAAAGGAGGAAATGGGGGGGAATGGATGCTGGGGGGGGATTTTGGTTTATTATATAAAATGTTTGAAGGAATGATAGAATTTTATATAATATATGGATTAGAATTTTAACATTTGTGAATGATTTATTATTTGTAAAGAATATCTTTCTGTATAATTTATATGTATTTTTACTTTATTCCTTTAATAAAATGTTTGAACATAAATGGAACTCCCTAATCCCTTGTCTTGTTTGCCTGTCTTGGATAGATTGTAAACTCTGTCAAATAGGAATTGTGTCTTATGTGTTTGTGTACAGTGCTGTGCACATCTTGTAATACTATACTCACAGAAATGGTGATTAGTAGTTAGTAGCAGTAGTTATTCTTGCTTAACGGTTTCAAGTGACAATTGATGAGGAAGACATCTGGTCCAAGTGAGGGCAGTAGTTGAACAAGGCTGCGATACATAGTGCATGGGCTCTGCAATTACGATCAATTTTTACATATTTGAGAAAAAAATCCCCAGTTGAGAAAGTGATATTTCAGCAAACAATTTTCTTCTGCATAGTGTATTGCCAAACATCCTTCATTAATATCTAGCTCCAAAGAAAATTATAGACAGGAAAAGAAATCACTTCCTTGTATTGACAAGCCTTATTGTTCATAGGACATCTGTTGTAAATTGAGAATAAAGAACTGAGTCCTGGCAAATGCAAGTCAAGTAATGTCAGGTTGTAGTGTTAGTTCATTCACTATTCATTATCTTAGGCTACAGCAAGTCTTTGATAGCATAGAAAGCGCCCGTCCTACACAGGTAAGCCTATCCGGTCCCATGCACTCCTCCTGCATTCAAGCCATAACATTTACCTATATATTTCTTGATTAAGGAGGGTACAATAGAATCAAGCAATAGAACCAGCCTGCCTATTCACCAGCTTCTCATTTTTACAAAGCTTCATATAGTTATTTATTGAGATTTATTAACCGCCTTTATGAAGTGATTCGCCCAAGACAGTGTACAGCAGGTATACTTCAACCTAAAATAGATTATTTATTTATTCATTCATTCATTCATTCAATTTTCTATACCATTCTCCCAGGGGAGCTCAGAATGGTTTAATCTAATCTAATCTTTGATTTATATACAGGGTCATCTCCCAGCGGAACTCGACTCGGTTCACATATAATTAAGACTAGATTACATAGCAGAAGAGAAGGAAGAACTAATGAAAAACTAAAGTACATAAAAGCATAAGAAAAATAAGTATAATATTATCATTTCGTTGAGGCCATTTAAAAATTGTGAGAACCACAAAGTTTTCAGGAATTTACGAAATAATTGCAGCTGGCATAAAAGCCTAATGGAGTCAGGAATTTCATTCCAGATCTCTACAAACTTGAAAACAAAAGATCGACTGAGCTTCCCAGCAGATTTAATTCCCTTAAAGCAGGAGTGTCAAAGTCCCTCCTCGCCTGCCGTTATCCCTCTATCCTGGAACTCCCCAACCCCTACTTCCTCCAGATCCTCCCAAATTTTTAAACTATCCTTCCCTTCCATAAAAGGTATTTCCCATGTAGGCAAACTTGGGTCATCCCTCCCCTTTAGAATCACTGAGATCTGGAATAACCTCACCTCCCCGAACCTCAAGCTCCCTCCAACTCTTCCGCAAACACCTAAAAACCTGGCTATTCTCAAAACTGTAACACTTCCCCCCTCTTAGGCCTCTCACCTTCCCCCTTTACACCTAACTCTTTAATCTCTCCACTGTAGTTCCTCTCTCATCCTTCTTCCTGTAAACCGTGCCGAGCTCCGCATTCGTGGAGATGGTGCGGTATATAAACCCAAGGTTTAGTTTAGTTAGTTTAGTTTAGTTTTCAGGATTTCCCCAATGAATATGCATGAGATCTATTTGCATGCACTGCTTTCATTGTATGCTAACAGATCTCATGCACATTCATTGGGGAAATCCTGAAAAAACCGACTGGATTGCGGCCCTCGAGGAGGAACTTTGACACCCCTGCCTTAAAGGAAGGGAAGGCTAACGTATATCTTTGTGTGTTTCTCAAATGGCAAAGTCATAGGGTATTCCAACACAAAGGATCAAATATTCCATAGAGAAGCTACATGAATTTATTCAGGTACTCAAGCATTTTTCCCTGTCTTTCCCCGATTAGATCCACTGAAGGACTTCTTAACTTTAGGAAAGCAATAAAAACATATATGTTCACCTAACTCCTCCACCCACGACCACTAAAAGTACAAAGAAATGTATATTGATACAAGATCCTCAGTATGCGTCGAGCTAGGATAAAAACTTGTACCAAAAAAAAACTTGTACTATAACTATGGCAAATTGTATATTATGTATGTTAACCTGTCCCAAGCTCTTTGGGGAGGACAGGATAGAAAACAAATTAAATAAATAAATAAAACTTACAATTCTGTTAACAGCAAACAGTAGTAAAAAGACCAAATATAAACAAAAATGCAATGAATGAGACAGAGTTAAAATCAGTAAAATGAAACTTAATAAAAGGACTACCCTGAAGAGTTTTAGAAATATATTTACAGTATTAACAGCACTGGAATTCAGATGAGAGAGAATACATATTTTTATTTATTTAAAAAATTTATCAACTGCCTATATCTAGGGGCTCCTGTTACTAAGGTGCGCTAGTATTTTAGCACACACAGCAGATTAGCGCGCACTAACCCTGCGCTACACGGCTAGAACTAATGCCAGCCCAATGCTGGCATTAGCGTCTAGTGCGCGCAGCATTGTAGCGTGCGCTATTCCGTGCGTTAAAGCCCTAACGCAGCTTAGTAAAAGGAGCCCTAGGTGGCATTACAATAACAACATGCAAACAGGACTTTTACAAACATGTTGGGTTACGGGTGAAAAATCGCATTTTAAATAGAAACATAGAAACATAGAAGATGACGGCAGAAAAGGGCTACAGCCCATCAAGTCTGCCCACTCTGCTTACCCACCCCCCTGTGGCCCTAATGACCCAATTTCCTTATCTTGACCCTCTTAGGGATCCCACATGAGTATCCCATTTATTCTTAAAGTCTGGCACGCTGTCTGCCTCGATCACCTGCACTGGAAGCTTGTTCCAATGATCAACCACTCTCTCTGTGAAGAAATACTTTCTGGTGTCATAAGAACATAAGCGTTGCCTCTGCCGGGTCAGACCAGGGGTCCATCGTGCCCGGCAGTCCGCTCCCGCAGCGGCCCTCCAGGTCCATGACCTGAAAGTTTTCCCTACCTAACCTAAAATGTCCATACCCTATTCGCTCAAAGTCCTGTAAGTTTTCCCTACCTAACCTAAAATGTCCATACCCTATTCGCTCAAAGTCCTGTAAGTTTTCCCTACCTAACCTAAAATGTCCATACCCTATTCTCTCAATATCCTGTAAGGTAAACCTCTATCTGTACCCTGTTATCCCCTTCACTTCCAGGAAGTCATCCAGTCCCTTTTTGAACCCCAGAATTGTACTCTGTCTTATCACCTCTCCGGGAAGTGCGTTCCAGGTGTCCACCACCCGTTGAGTGAAGAAGAACTTCCTTGCATTTGTTATGAATCTGTCTCCTCTCAGTTTTTCTGAATGACCTCTTGTTTTAGTTGTCCCTGCTAGTCTAATGAATCTGCCCCTCTCCACCTTCTCTATGCCTCTCATGATTTTATAAGTCTCTATCATGTCCCCTCTCAGTCTCCGCTTTTCCAGGGTAAAGAGCCCCAGCCTGTCTAACCGTTCGGCATATGAAAGGTTCTCCATACCCTTTATCATCCTCGTTGCTCTCCTCTGGACCCTCTTAAGTATTGCCATGTCTTTTATAGTACAAAAGGGAGACATAGGGCTCCTTTTACAAAGGTGCGCTAACGTTTTTAGTGCACGCACCGGATTAGTGCGCGCTAGCCGAAAAACTACCACCTGCTTAAAAGGAGGCGGTAGCGGCTAGTGCGTGTGGCATTTTAGCACGCGCTATTCCACGCATTAGGGCCCTAATGTACCTTTGTAAAAGGAGCCCATAATTCTTATGAAGTATCTAATACGCACAAATTAGAACACTCAAATAACATAGATATGGCGCTAATGCTTTTCTATAAATACAGCCCAACTATAGCCGAGGGGTCAAACGCAGATATTTGATGGGGACAAGATGGGATAGACAGATGGGAGGCTAAACTCAAGGCAACCTATTTTACAGGGTTCAACAAGGTATAAGGAACTGATTTAGTTAGTATGTATGGCAAGCTAGTTCTTGTGCAGAATAAGTGTATAGTCAATATACCACCCTTATTAAAAAAAAACATCAGATTAGAAAAGACAGCTTGGAGGCCCTGCCAAAGACCACCATCTCCAACACAATCCCCAAACACTTGAGAAAAATAACAAGATTTAAGACCTGCTAGTTAACAAACCTTCCTTCTGAAGATATTTAGAACTGAATTCCCAAAATAGCGGGGATAGCATGCAAAGTGCAGAATGGCGAGTAATTCCATGGCACATACTAGATAGCAGTGAAATGAATAAAAGATTGTCATCCTGAGAACCTAATACATGCAATGGAATGTGTGGAGTCAGTATCTTAAAAAGTGCTGTGGGCTGGCTGGTCTTAATCATCTTGAAAATGAGCACAGGTAGTTTGAGCTTTATCCTACATAGGCTACATAAGAACATAAGCATTGCCTCTGCTGGGTCAAACCAGTGGTCCATCATGCCCAGCAGTCCACTCGCGCGGCGGCCCATCAGGTCCAAGACCTGTATAGTAATCCTCTATCTATACCCTTCAATCCCCTTTTCCTTCAGGAAATCAACCAATCCCTTCTTGAAACCTAATACTGTACTCTGTCCTATCACACCCTCTGGAAGTGCATTCCAAGTGTCCACCACCCTTTGGGTGAAGAAGAACTTCCTAGCATTGGTTCTGAATCTTTCCCCTTTTAATTTTTCCAAATGCCCTCTCGTTTTTGTAGTTTTTGAAAGTTTGAAGAATCTGTCCCTCTCCACTTTCTCCATGCCCTTCTTGAACTTGTAAGTCTCTATCATGTTCCCTCTAAGCCTTCGCTTCTCCAGGGAAAAAAGCCCCAGTTTCTCTAATCTTTCAGCATATGAAAGGTTTTCCATACCTTTTATCAATCTCGTTGCTCTTTTCTGTTACCCTCTCGAGTATTGCCATATCCTTTTTAAGGTACGGCGACCAATATTGGACACAATACTCCAGATGCCCGATATAATGGCAGGATAACTTCCTTCGTTCTGGTTGTAATACTTTCTTGATAATACCTAGCATTCTGTTTGCCTTCTTAGAGGCCACTGCGCACTGTGCCGACGGCTTCATTGTTTTGTCCACCAGTACCCCTAAGTCCTTCTCTAGGCTACTTTCACCCATTACCAGCCCTCCCATCATATAGCTGAACATCGGGTTTCTGTTCCCTATATGCAAGACTTTACATTTCTCTACATTAAAGTTCAACTGCCATTTATTCACCCACTCTCCCAGTTTGTTCAGGTCCCTTTGTAAATCTTCACAGTCCTCTTTAGTCCTAACCCCACTAAAAAGTTTTGTGTCATCTGCGAATTTTATAACTTCGTACTTCGTCCCTGTTTCTAGGTCATTAATAAATATATTGACCAGCAGCGGTCCGAGTACCAACCCCTGCAGAACACCACTCGTGACCCTTCTCCAGTCCGAGTAGTGGCCCTTCACTCCTACCGTTTGCTTCCTACCCGCCAACCAATTTTTAATCCATCTATGCACCTCCCCTCCCACCCCATGGTTCCTCAGTTTCCGTAGTAGGCGTTCGTGGGATACCTTGTCGAAGGCTTTTTGGAAATCTAAGTATACGATGTCTATGGGGTCCCCTTTGTCCATTTGTTTGTTAATTCCTTCGAAGAAGTGTAATAAGTTCGTTTGGCACGATCTTCCCTTGGAGAAGCCATGTTGGCTTGTTTTCATCAGTTTATTCCTTTCTAGATGCTCATTGATGCTGTCTTTTATCAGTGCTTCCGCCATCTTCCCCGGGACCGAAGTCAGACTTACCGGTCTGTAGTTCCCCGGGTCACCTCTCGATCCTTTTTTAAAGATGGGCGTAACATTTTAAAGATGGGCGTAACATTTGATTTTCTTTGATAACGGGAGAGATGTGATCAGCTGACCTGCAACTAAAGTAGGCGAATAACTGTTTTGAATAAGATGAAATCTCTTATGATTGTCAAATACTATTATAAAGAACATTACAACAGTTCAAACAACTTATTAAACATGAATTAACACACGCAAAGCATCCTCACCCAAATGAGATTTCAGTGATCTAATCTGAGGAAATGCGTGGAAACAAGTTTTGACAACTGTTGACATTTAGAAATCAAAAAAAGTCAAAGCAGAATCAAGAATGACTTGCAAAATCCAAGTGAAGACTGAATAACCAAATCATGAACATCAAGTATAAGTACCGTATATACTCAAATATAAGTTGATCCGAATATAAGTCGAGACTCCCCTTTTCCCAAAAAAGGAGGAATAAAAATGGTTGACTCGAATATAAGTCGGGTAGCTTAATATTCAAGCGTTTTGCCCCATCAGGCTCTGCACCCAGCCCTTTTCTTCCTCCCCGCCCATGTCAGGCTCTGCACCCAGCATCCTTCCATCATCCCCTCCCCTGTCAGGCTCTGCACTCTCCCTCCCAGGCTCTGCCCTCTGTCCCCCCCCCCGCCCTATCTTCCTACCTCTGCCGATCTGGTGGAGGTGCAGCGACCCAGGTCCTCTGCCGATCGTTGGTGGAGGTGCAGCGGGCAGGAGCAAGCTTTCTGAAGTTCTGCCCTGCTGCTAACTAGCTGTGCAGATCCACTTAGTCCAAATCAGCAACACGAGCAGCAGTGCAATTTGGCGCTACTTCTCGGCGCTGAGTGGCTTCCATACTGGCTCCCACGAATTCTAGTGAGAATTCACGGGAGCCAGTAAGGAAGCTGCTCAGCGCCGAGAAGCAGCACCAAATTGCACTGCTGCTCGTGCCGCTGAGATGGACTATGTGGATCTGCGCAGCCGGTTAGCAGCGGGGCAGGAATTCAGAAAGCTTGCTCCTGCCCGCTGTGCCTCCACCAGATCGGCAGAGGTAGGAAGATAGGGCAGGGAGGAGGAGGGGGGCAGAGCCTGGCCACGGCGGCCTTAAAAAATTCTGGGAGGGGGTATTGACACAAATATAAACTGGGACCCCCATTATTGGGCCAATTTTTTGGCCCCAAAATCCTGGTTTATATTTGAGTATATAAGGTAAGCGACTCCGCACTTGCCTACGTCTAAAGTTTGTGCAGTTCTAAGCTGTAGATCTGTGTATCTCAAGCTGTGTGCCGAGGCACACTAGTGTGCCTCCTGAGATTCCAAGTATGCCGTGGCACACTGAGGAGGAAGAGAGGCGCCTGCCAGTTGACTTCCCTACGCAGTACAGCGCTAGCGCTGCCCGATTCGTTAAAGGCCTGCATGTTTCCCCCTTCTCTCTAGTGTCCTCTAGTTTCCCCGCTGGCCTCCCAGGCTCACCTTTAAAGCTAATTACAGCAGCCTGCAGAGGATCGCTGGTAGGTAAAATGATTTTATTTTCAATATAGTGATCAAAATGTGTCAGTTTTGAGAATTTATATCTGCTGTGTATATTGTGTGTATATGACAAATGAATGGAAAAAATTGCATTACAAATAGTAAAGGGGATGAGATCTGGGGCAGAGCTTGGGTGGGCCTAGGGAGGTCTGCGATTGGGGTACTCAGTTGATATTTGGTAGACTTAGGGGATACTTAGCTTGAAATAGTTGAGAAACACTGCTGTAGGCAATCAGCTGGCGCCAGTGCTTTTCCTTCTCTCCAGCCCTCTTCCCTGCTGCCACCCTCTACTGGTGTCGCAGGGCCCATCTGGAGGGCCTCTGCACATGCGCGGATGTCAACATGATGATGTAACGCATATGCGGGATGTGATCACGGCAATGTCTATGCATTTCTGGGTGTCTCAAGCCGTGGCCACTACCTTTAGTGTGCCCCGGCTCGAGAAAGTTTGAGAGACTGCTGTAGATGAACAAAATAGACCACCACATACAAAACTGCAAGCCTAGATATTTTTGATATAGCCTTCAATTCTTAACCCTACTCCTCTGCCCTCCAAAACAACCAGCTGATTAACTGTTCCCCTTAACTGTATCCATGACATCCTATTTATCTGTCTTGGATGTTTAGATTGTAAGCTCTTTCGAGCAGGGACTGTCTTCTTCTTAGTAACTCTGTAGTGCTGTGTACGTCTGGTAACGCTATAGAAATAATTAATAGTAGTGTGAAGAGTTTCAGTCTTTGGGAAGCAGAGCTGAGATTGTGATGTCATAATGCTTCATTCCACCAATAAAAGCTAACCTCATCAGTGATGTCACAATGGCTTGATTGTCCTGTACTCCCTTCTGCCCTCCAACCCAACCAGCTGATTAACCGTTCCCCTTAACTGTATCCACGACATCCTGTTTGTCTGTCTTGGCTGTTTAGATTGTAAGCTCTTTTGAACAGGGACTGTTTTCTTCTTCTTTGTGACTCTGTGCAGCACTGCGTGCGTCTGGTTGCGATGTAGAAATAATTAATAGTAGTACTAGTAGTCTATATTCAGCAAGTTAAAACAACCATAATCACAGGTGAATTAAAGAGTGCTGGGACAAACCCCGCGCTTCAAAAGCAGTGTTGTACACTACCCTGCGAAAGGTACCAGGTCCATTTATCTGAGTCCTCTGCAGTGTCTTGGGGGGGTGGGGGAATCATGGTTGTCGTTAAGGGCAACACCTGATGGCTCACCATGAAACAGTTTTGGAAGAAGCCCTGATGCATGGTAGGGGTTGGAGGTGGTGATAATAGCAGTGAAAAACACGGGTCTAGCTTCTCCTTTAATGATCGCAGGGACCCAAGAACATTATCAGGTGCATTAGCCTGCACCACCACTTGAAATGTACTTGGTTTCCCCCAGGTTAAAGAAAATTACAAGGTTTAACAAGATCCACATTGAACTATTTTAATAACCTGCTGCAGACTGCCAAGGACAGAAAGCAGTAAAACTAAGAAAAGAAAATTACAAACTCGAAACTGGTGGCCTGTTTGTCTCCTTCACATCAGTGCAAGTGTTAGGTCAGCAGTTTTCAATTTGAGAATAAATCTGCAGTGATTAGTCAATCTTTGCATTTTCCTCATAAAAAGTTATTGTCCGCTAGGAGTGTTATTTTTATTTATTCCTGCTCAAATTGTACCCAACATGGGAGCCACAAGCCATGACTGCATTTTCTTATCGGTACATATTAGACAGCCTTATCAACTGTCCTACAGAGAAAGGAAGTGTTGAAAGGTTTCTTTAAGGATAACAAATGAAAAGTGAAGAATATAAAGAAAATCCAAAGTGTACGTATATTATTCTGGCAAGTTCACCCCAGATGAACCTTCAGTTCCGGTATTAACAAACACGAATAACACTTATGCCTTCATAAGGTATAAAATGGATCCAATTTTGAAAAAAAAATTATTAAACAGTACAAGATTTTGGGGCTCATCTTCATAAAAAGATAAACATCCATAAAATGGCATAAAAGGGCAGATAAACATTTTTCTCGCCAAACCTTTCTAATTCGCTATCTTTGAAACCCATGTTCTATACCAGGGGTGGGCAACTCCGGTCCTCGAGGGCCAGAATCCAATCGGGTTTTCAGATTTTCCCCAATGAATATGCTTGAGATCTATTTGCATGCACTGCTTTCAATGCATATTCATTGGGGAAATCCTGAAAACCCGACTGGATTCCGGCCCTAGAGGACCGGAGTTGCCCACCCCTGTTTTAGACAGAGATCTATGCTGTTCGTCTGCAGTATATCAAAATCTCAAGGGGGCATGTTAAAGGCGTGGTGTGGGCCAGACTAAGGCAGGCTTATGACTTGGACGTTTTTCTGCCCAAGTTAGATGTCTGGGGCTAGACCTGTTTTAATAACAAATAAGTGCCCAAACTGACTAGATAGATTATTGCAAAGATTAAAAATATTCTTCCCTGATTGTAATATATGACATATGAGGGAGGGTGGGGGGAGGGGAAATCTGATTATTAAAGAAATAGATCATTATATATATATTAAATGAGGGGGGTACAATATTTTAGGATGATACGATCAAATGTAAGAATTCAAGTGTTTTTAAATGTTCAAATGTTAAACATCATTTACTATACTTGATTTTAAGATATGAAATGAATAAAGATTAAAATATATATATATATATATAATTAGTCGCTAAAGCCTCAGACTTATCCATATTTAATTTAAATCCTGAAAAATCTCCAAATTCTCTAAAACTTTCTAATAAATGTTTGAAAAGATAAATGTGGATTTGTTAGATGAACTAAAATATCATCAGCAAATGCAGCTATTTTGAAAGTAAATTCTCCTATAGTAACCCCCCTAATATCAGTATTTGAAATTATATCGCTAATTAATGGATCCAATGTTAAAATGAACAATAATGGTGATAAAGGGCATCCCTGTCTCGTTCCTTGATTTATTTGAAAAAAATCTGAAAAAATCCCATTTACATAAACTCTAGCCTGTGTTTCCGAATACAATCTTTTAATAGCATCTTGAAAAAACCCCATAAAACCATATTTAGTTAAAATTGCAAATAAAAAGTCCCATCTTACCCTATCAAACGCATTTTCAGCATCAAAGCTAATAAGTAACGAAGGAATTTTTTTAGACGTACCCATTCCAAAGAAGATAATATTAATCTAATATTTTTGACAAACCCTACCTGTGGCTCAGCAATCAAATCTGGTAAAATTTTTGACAATCTATTAGTCAAAATTTTTGCCAACAATTTAGCCTCATAACATAATAGAGAAATTGGCCTATAAGACTCAACCTTCTTGGGATCTTTCCCAGGCTTTGGAAATAGAATAATTTGTGATTGACGTAAAGTTGGTGATAAAATTTTTTCTTTAATTTGATTATTAATCATTGAAACTAAAGAGGAAGAGATATTTTTCCCCATTATCTTATAAAATTCTGCCCTATATCCATCCAATCCAAGTGCTTTACCCAATGGACTTTGCTGAATAGCTAATAATATTTCCTCTTCCCCAATTAAACGATTTAAATAAATTTGGTCATTCTGCCCTATACATGGTAAATTTAAACTAGATAAATTAAGTATCACTAAATAAACCATTATCATGACTATATGTAAACAAGGATGAATAATAATCTTGAAATTTTTTACAAATATCTTTTTCTTTAGTATATATTTGACCTTGGGAGGATTGAATTTTTTAAATTCTAGTGTTACCACTAGCACCTTTAACCAAACGAGCTAAGAAAGCTCCAGTCTTATTACCATGTTTATATAACTGATATTGATAATATCGTTGATGCGAAAGTTCATTCAATTGATGTTGAATTGCTAGTAAATTAGCACTAATATACTGATATACACTGAAGATGGTGAGCGAGACCAACCAGAAAAACTCCAAACTGACAAAAAAATATCCCACTCTTCAAAGCATAGGGTATAAACAGGAGGAGGAAAAGGATCTCTGAAACCTGCTTGGTGACAGGGAATTAACCTCAGCCAAGTCTGACAAGGTTCCATGTTTCATTAATTGATCCTGAAAAACCTCCTCCTATTTTAGTTATTTTTTACTTATAGTAATTTTAATCATTTTATTAATGATTTAACTTAAAATCTTCTCCATTAAATCTTCATTAAAACCATATTAGTGCAGGTCCCATTTTATGCAATGGGACTTAGTTACTAATAACTGGAGTTAACAGTAAAATAACCAATCTTGATGGTACCCCTCAAAGATATCCTCTCCTTTTAAAGACCAAAGGAGAGAGGGAGAGACTATTTGGGTTTCAGGGATCCAGATATTAAAATTATATTTATAAATTTTTAAAATTTCTAAGCTTACACCTTAAGAATATTTTACGCTACATTTATTTGTCTGAAAATTAATCAGAGAGTCAACCTTTCCCCCCCTCAAAAAAAAAAAAAAAGAAGTCTGTGAAACTGGAACGGGAACAATCATCTAAGCAAGACTGTACTAAGAGTTTCAGGGAAAGAGGAAGACGATGAGATTCCAATGGGAGTCCCATCCTTTCAATTTATGGACCAGTAGCCAGCAGGATGGTGACTGGAAAAATGTTATCCCCATCAATTTAGTTCTGCATTTAAGTTAGTAATGATATTTGACACTGGCTTGTTTGGCTTAAGTAAAACCGTGCCCTGAAATTCCTCAAGTGCTGCCTCCACATAACTACATAAATTTGGCTGGAGTTTGGGGGAGGGAGGGGGCGGTGTAGATTTTCAAGAGCAAAGATTTATTTGGGTAATTCTAATCTAATCTTCCATCAGGCTTCCAGATGTAAAGTTAATGAATCCTTTAGTCTTGGGGGGAGCATTTTCTACCATTTACAATACGTTAAAAGAAAAGAAGAAAAATTATTTTCATATCAAGCAGTACAGTTAAGGACCATTCTACCTCCTATGATAGACAAAATGTTTTTGTATACTAGGTTTTGAAGACAATTGAAACCTTTTCTGTTTCAGAAATACTTAGTATAAATTACAAATTAAAAATCATAAGACCTCTCTATTTATTTTGTTGCAAACCACCTTGAACCAGGTACTGGGATTAAACGGTATTTAAGCAAATGCAATTAAAAATATTGCTAGAGAAGGAAAGTCATTTTCCTTCTCTAACATGATCTGTATAGTTTTCCAAGCCCATTCTGCAACATGTAGATAAACTCTGGAATTCATTGCCAGAGAATGTGATGAAAGCAGTTAGCTTAGCAGGGTTTTTAAAAAATGTTTGGATGGACAAAGGGGACCCCATAGACATCGTAAACTTAGACTTCCAAAAAGCCTTTGACAAGGTACCCCATAAATGTCTACTTCAGAAACTGAAGAACCATGGGGTGGAAGGAGACGTACACGGATCAGGAACTGGTTGGCGAGTAGGAAGCAGAGGGTAGGAGTGAAAGGCCATACTATGACTGCAGGAGGGTCACGAGTGGTGTTCCGCAACGGTCGTTGCTTGAACTGCTGCTATTCAATGTATTTATAAATGATCTAGAAACAGTGACGAAGTACGAAGTAATACAATTCGCAGACGACACCAAACTATTTAATGGGGCTAGGACTAAAGAGGACTGCGAAGATTTATAAAGAGACCTGAACAAACTAAGGAAGTGGGCGACGAGATGGCAGATGAAGTTCAATGTAGAGAAATGTAAAATCTTGCATGTAGGAAACAGAAATCCGAGGAACAACTACACGATGAGAGGGCTGGTAATGGGTGAAAGTAGCCTAGAAAAGGACTTGGGGGTACTGGTAGACAAGACAATGAAACCATCGGCACAGTGACCTCTGAGAAGGCGAACAGAATGCTAGGTATTATCAAGAAAGGTGTTACAACCAGAACGAAGGAAGTTATCTTGTCGTTGTATCGGGCGATGGTGCGCCCGCATCTGGAGTACTGTGTCCAATATTGGTCGCCGTACCTTAAGAAGGACATGGCGATACTCATGAGAGTTCAGAAAAGAGCGACGAGATTGATAAAAGGTATGGAAAACCTTTCCTATGCTGAAAGATTGGAGAAACTGTGGCTCTTTTCCCTGGAAAAGCAGAGGGTTAGAGGGGACATAGAGAAAGTGGAGAGGGACAGATTCTTCAAACCTTCGAAGACTACAAGAACGAGAGGGCATTCGGATAAATTAAAAGGGGACAGATTCAGAACTGATGCTAGGAAGTTCTTCTTCACCCAGAGCGTGGTGGACACCCGGAATGCGCTTCCAGAGGGTGTGGTAGGACAGAGTACGGTATTGGGTTTCAAGAAAGGATTAGATGTTATCCTGGAGGAAAAGGGGATTGAAGGGTATAGATAGAGGATTAATATGCAGGTCCTGGACCTGATGGGCCGCCGCGTGAGCAGGCTGCTGGGCATGATGGACCTCTGGTCTGACCCAGCAGAGGCACTGCTTATGTTTGGATAATTTCATAAAACAAAAGTCCAAAAGCTGTTATTAAGATGAACTTGAGGAAATCCACTGCTTATTCCTGGGATAAGCAGCATAAAATCTATTTTACTCCTTGGAATCTTGCCAGGTACTTGTGGACCTGGGTGGGCCACTGTTGGAAACATGATACTGGGCTTGATGGATCTTGGTCTGTCCCATAAGAGTTGCCAGAATGGCCAATTCTTATGTTCTTACATGCTGTTATGTTCATTGGTATTTTCCTTCTTCTCAAATACATGTGATTATAGGTGTATTAAAGACTAAACGTATCTCATCTGAAGTCTGTTTGCAGCTATTGAGCTAGATAAATCAATGATCACAGCTTTTATAAACAATAAATCATGGATGATATTCAAAATGAAATGTGAAGTGCTCAGACCTTATAACCTGTGTTTTTTAGTGTAATCACCAAAACGAGGTTAACAAGGGGACCATCATAGCCTTCACAGTCCCCTAACCACCTGTACTTTGTAAATGAAAGAAGATGTACTTATCTTAGCCAGGTGGTTGTTGGTAATGTTAATCCTCGTTCAGACCAACTTAAACCATGTGATGTGACCTTAAAATTTTTCTCAGCTTGTACTGTTCAGCCTATGGTCCCTATGGGGGGACTGGGACCATAGGCTGAACAGTACAAGCTGAGAAAAATTTTAAGGTCACATCACATGGTTTAAGTTGGTCTGAACGAGGATTAACATTACCAACAACCACCTGGCTAAGATAAGTACATCTTCTTTCATTTACAAAGTACAGGTGGTTAGGGGACTGTGAAGGCTATGATGGTCCCCTTGTTAACCTCGTTTTGGTGATTACACTAAAAAACACAGGTTATAAGGTCTGAGCACTTCACATTTCATTTTGAATATCATCCATGATTTATTGTTTATAAAAGCTGTGATCATTGAAAATACTTACTGATCTTCATCACAGAGTTAAACTAATTATTCCTCCTGATATATATTTAGCTAGATAAATCAAGCCATGCCCAAAAGCATAAGAGCAAACATGAGAAACTGATGACTGGAATAGACTGGTGTGAAAAGCAGTGCAAATACAAACCAGGATAGAATTCTAAAATGCTTGTGACAGACAGTAGTCAGAAGGGGCTGAGGAGAGAACAGGGAGAAGAAATAAAAGAAGGTAGTGACATAGAGAGAGAGGGAGGCGCCCAGGGCAGTGAGGCACGGTATCGCTATGCTGTGCGCCTCCTATTCTTCCTCCTCCCCCACCCTGCATATCTCTTAAAACGTTCACCAGCGTAAGCATATTTCACCTCCTGCTCGCATCAGCCTCGGCTCCCTTCTAACATCACATCCTGGTCTCTCGACCAGGAAGTGACATCAGTAGGGAAGGCCAGGAGGTGGAAGATGCTGCTTATATTAATGAACATTTCAAGAGGTACGCAGGGGCAGAGAGGAGAGGCACTGGTGCCCCCACCATGATGGCACCCAGGCCAATCTGCCCTCCCCGCCACCTCTCTTACTATGCCACTGAAAGAAGGAAATGTAATTTAGGGCTGCTGTGGAAGAGAATGAGGGTACAGGGAAGATGTTTGCTTGGCCAATGAATAATGTGTGCTAGAATATAAAACAAGACATGTAATACATACCTTCAGGACAGTAGCACAATCTGTCCCAATATCACACCTGGACAATTGCAACTCACTATATGTGGCATTGTAGAAAAGGAATGCAAGAGATTTCAACTACTACAAAACACAGCTGCAAGACTAATTCTAAAAAAGAACCGATGCGTGAGGACAAGTCCACTACTGGGCAATAACACTGGCTGCTGATAAAAGAAGAATCCAGTTCGAGAATGCTTTGTGGACTATGCAGGCTATCTACGGTGAGAACACAGAGGGACTAACTTCTGGCATTGTTGTCCCACATTCCTCCTTCAACTCACATAGTACGCAACGTTAAAAACTATCCTTCCCATCTCCGTTGAGTATGGCAAAAGAAAATATTCAAAACTATCTTCGAATACCAAGGGCCTCTCATTTAGCACAAACTGCCCATAGACAACCTACCAACTACCTTGAATTCTGGAAGAAACTGAAGATACACCTCTTTTCACCTTAGTCACTTTCTTATCCTTCAGCCCTCCTTCTTGAACCAATGCTCCTACAAACAATGTAAAAAAAAAAAACTTGATCTAAATCTTATTGTAAATCGCACAGATTCCTTGCAGAAAATTGCGGTATATAAGACACTGTATTATATTGTAAAAGGATTTAGCCATTTTTTTTTCTCTGTAGATTTCTCAGAAGGGGTGGTGCTTACAAACTCGCCTTCTTTAGGGCCTGCTACTGAAACTGCTCCACTTGTGGCAGCCCCATTTGTGGCCCCACATGGCTCAATCTTTTGTTATCTTCTTTCTGTCTTATGATGGAAGTGGTTTCTGCACACCATATACAGAGCAAGCATTATTTTTTATAACCTGTTACAAGAGGGTGCTGAAAAGTTCTCAGCCTAAACAACCAACTTATCTTGCCACTGTAGCTGAAAAGAGTATTATCTTATTTCATTAAGTGCCAATTTGCAGAAACAAAATTCTATGTTTTGACATTATCCGTGTCATTCTCTTTTTTTGTTGTTGTCTATTTCTATTTATTCATCAAAATTTACAAGAATACATCTTGCTACATTAAACACAGGGAGGTAAAACAATCCAAAAGTAATAAAAATTAATTCTTACAAGAATATTCCTTTATCCCCTTCTTAGACCACTATAATAGGGGGGTGGTCAAACAAAAAATTTTTGAGAGAAAATTCAAAGAGGAATTTAATTAACAAAAAGGTTTAATGTATCTAAGCACCAGCTTTATTTCTATTATCCCTCAGTCCTTAATGATCTTCTTCACATCCAAGAATTCCTTCAGATGGTTCGGAGAAAAAAAATGTGTATTTAACTCCCAGATACCTAACTAAGCGTTTGCAGGGGTATGCTAAAAGAAACGTTGCTCCCAAATTAATAGTATCTGGACGCATAGAAAGAAATTCTCTCCTCCGTTCTTGAGTAGTCTTAGCGACATCAGGATATATTCATATTTTCTGTTCCCCGAATTGTTTTTGTGAATTTTTAAAGAACACTTTCATGATCATATTAACATCTTGCTCAAATACTAATGATACTAAGAGCGTAGCTCTATCAGTTGTCAGCTGTTATTGTTTGTTCAAGAAGAGCAGTCACATTAGCAAATTCTATTTCATTGTTTTTTTTCCTTTTCTCTTTTTCAATCTCATTTTCTCCTCCTTCTCTTCCAGATGTCTTCTTATTTGGTAAATAGTAAATCTTATTTATTGGAGGTATACAATTTGAAGAAATCTTTAAATTTTCAACCAAATATCTTTTCAATAAATCAAGAGGCGATACACCCGGAATTTGTGGAAAATTTAAAATACAGAGGTTCAAGCGTCTGTTAAAATTTTCAAATTGCTCCAATTTCCTATGTATAGAGGAACTGTCCTTAATCGAAGCCATCTTAAACTGTTGTAAGTGCAATATATCCTCCTGCATCTGCTTAGTTTGGGCTATTGAATCCAATTTCATTGTTTCCATAGTTTTTGTTAATGAGTCCAAGCTCTCCACTATTTTAGTTACCTCTTCAGACGATTTTTCCATTTTAGTCTCCATCCGCTAAAACAAGAACCAGATGCTATGCAGGGAAACCTCCATCGGAGAGGACAAATTCTCCCCTCTCTTGCTTGCTTCCATCAGCTGACCAGCCTCAGACGCCGTGCCCTCGCTGGGAGACCCCACTTCTGGGATTGCGTGTCTCCTGCCTCAGCGTCCCGGCGGTTGCTGGACATGGGGGTATGAGGGACACCAGAGGAGACAGAGATGTTTCAGTGCCCGAAAGGGCGAATGACTCCCTCACTTTGTTGCCCAATGCTGGACTCTCCACTCCAGGACATGCAGGCGCCGGAAGAGCCAAAAAGAAGCGATCCACAGTTTGCCATAACGGGGTGGACGCCAGGGCCAGCGAGGAAAGGACCCTGACCACCCCTTTCCTCTTCGCATGGGGCATCTGGAAAAGGTATGATTAATTTGAAAAAGCAAACTTGGAGAGATCTCAGCGCGTCTCTCACAGCTCCTCACGTCGCCGCCATCTTGGCCCGCCCCCTCCTATCCACGTCATTCTCTTCCCGGTTGGGCTGAGAACTTTTCAGCATGCCCCCGTATTCTCTGCCCAGGTGGCAGACAGACCATGGGATTTTCAACTTCTTCCCCCTTTCCAAGCTGCAGACAATGAAGCCCAACTGTTAGCTTCTCCTGTTTTGTAGTGTCTGGAGAGGGCTCACACACAATAAATGCTCTGAACCCTGGCCTAAACACAACAATCGGCCGATTCCTTTGATTCCCCAGAGAGCCAGTTGAGCGGAACAGAAGAAAACCCAAATCACAGCAGCCACACTAACATTTTAGGAAACATATTAAAGACAAGTTTGCAAATTATACATTTGGTATGCATGCCAACCACAACTTAAGGTTACTGAGAAGCTCTTATAGTAGATACGCCAGAGACAGAGTGATTCAGTCATTGAACCTAAACCAAATACAATGGCAGGTGATCATAATCTTCAACATTTAAAAAACTTAAAGTGCACTAATGCTAAAGACTAATACAGTACCTGCACTTTCTAATGCATTTTAATGTGTTAGCTCATGTTAATGCAGACAATGCATATTAATTTGAACAAACTGTATCATATGCAAAGTGGCACATTAATATTAAAATGGGCCAATACAAATTGCCTAAGTAAAATGCGATTCATATTAACCCATTGGCTAATGAAATGTAGTTACGTTTTAACAGTAACATTCAGTGACTAATGTGAGTCAAGATCAAGGGTCTCCTAGCTGATACCAACTTATCCCTATCCTCCTAGGAAAGCCACAGCACCTGCCCCATGAAATCCAAAATCAAGCAGTGACCCGAGTCCCTTCCCAGCCTCTAAATGAAATAGCCATTCAAGTCCTACTCTCAGACATCCTGATTAATGAGCTCCACGGCCCAGAGCCATCCCCACATATGGTATCCCTTCAGTGGTCTTGAAAACTGAAGCTGGAAGCAGAAAGGAGTGTTCCTCCTTTCTGATCATCTTCCGTGAAGCCAAATAATGCCACAGTAACCTCACATACTCCTTCCTCTGCTGCAAATCTGGATGAGAAATATTTATACCGAGGGAAACTGTACCTTCTTGTCTCTGTCCCCATTAATGCTGATATTGCCAATTTCTATGGCATCTGTATTAAGTGATACTAAAAATATTTAATGTTACAAGAAATACAAAAATAATTAATTTTGATTTTTTGGGGGTAGGAGTAAGGTATATCAACATTGCTATACAGATGTTCACATTGAGAACAAGTGGAATTTCTTCTAAGAAGGGAGGGGGGCGGGAGCACTAACCTTCATTCCTGGGTAAGGAATCTGAAGGCTCCAGTCTTTTATCTGGCATTGTGGTCGAGACCAGCATGAGGAAATCTGAAACAAACAAAAAGGAAAAGACCATCAAACACTATCAATATATTCCAGTAAAGACACACCTTCTTCAGCTTTGGGATGTGGTTTCCAGTCAGGTCCTCTGTTTATTCAATACAAGAATTAAAAAAAATTTTTTTTAAATAAAATCTGGCCTTTTCCACAATGCTGCCAATCTGAATTTCTACCACCACTTTAATACAGTATGCCTTTTTACTAACCTGCACTAAGAAATGGGCTTAACCCAATCGTACAGGAGCCTCTCATGTGCAAGAAGCCCATTTCTAATGCAGCCATCAAAAAGGCTTTCTTCTGTTTCTTGAAAATCAGAGCATTTGTTAGCATTAGCATGTGGTCATTTTAAAAACTAAAAACCAACCCAATGCAGGAGCACTTCCTCATATTTAGGAGGCACTAAGGCAGGGGTAGGGAACTCCGGTCCTCAAGAGCTGTATTCCAGTCGGGTTTTCAGGATTTCCCCCAATGAATATGCATTGAAAGCAGTGCATGCACATAGATCTCATGCATATTCATTGGGGAAATCCTGAAAACCCAACTGGAATACGGCTCTCGAGGACCGGAGTTCCCTACTCCAGCGTTAGGTGCATGTTATGGTCCTTTTACTAATTGTGTTAAACCCTAAATCTTATAGCAGACCTTCACATACACGTTCAAATTATGTTTAAGCGGTTTACAATACAAATTGATATTTTAAAAATGTAAAAAAAATCTAATAAAAACATCATATAACACAAAAGGATATAGGGGAAGAACTACAATTTATGATAGAAAAGGAAAAGGGAAATGGATAAAACAAAAGGTCAGTTCTATGGGCTCCTTTTACTAAGGTGTGCTAGCGTTTTTAGTGCACGCAGGAAATTACCACTTGCTCAATGCTGGCGTTAAGGTCTAGCGCATGCAGCAATGTAGCATGCGCTATTTCACGCATTAAAGCCCTAGCGCACCTTAGTAAAAGGAGCCCTATGTTTTCCGACTTGTGTATTCTGCAGTACATATACAGTACATATAGAATTAAATTATCAAATACCTATGAAAACGCATCAGTGAACAAACATGTCTTAAGATCATTCTTTAAAATATTAAGAGAAGTTTGAAGTCTAAGATGATTAGGAAGCAAATTCCATAGTTCTGGTATCTGGACAGAGAAAATGGAATTACAAATAGAATCTAAAAATATCTATCTAAATGTAGGAACTATTAAACAATTTTGATTGAGAAGGGATGTAAGGTGTTAAAAATTTGCTGAGAAATAATGGAGTATCTGAGGAGAAAATTTTGAAAACTAATAAAAGGATTTTATAGGTTATGCGGTGATATAGGTCAGTGTTTCTCATCTCGGTCCTGGAGTACTCCCCTTGCCAGTTAGGTTTTCAGAATATCTACAATGAATATGCATGAAAGAAATCTGCATGTACTGCCTCCATTATATGCAAATTTATTTCATGCATATTCGTTGTGGATATCCTGAAAACCTGACTGGCAAGGGGGTACTCCAGGACCGAGTTGAGAAACACTGATATAGGTAACCAGTGAGCTGATTTGAGTAATGGAGTAGCATGATCATATTTTTTTATGACCTGTTATAATATTATAAATTTTAATGTGGTATTTTGGATCAGTTGAAGTCGTTTAAGTTCTTTTACCTGTGTACCTTTATATAAAGAGTTACAAAAGTCCAGAAGGCTAATAACAAGAGCATGAATGAGAACATTTATAGCTGAAGGTTGTAATAAAGAACGAAGGTAAAATTATGTCCTACCTGTTAATTTTCTTTCCTTTAGACGCAGCAGATAGCACAGAATTACCAGCAGGTGGAGATAGAGAACTAACTCGCAGGTGTATATCTTGGATAGAATCCCTCCTGGCCAGCCAGTATCGCTCTTGCCAAAGCATCAGGACCAATTCAGCCCCATATCAACAAACTTCTTTCCCATAAGCAAGAAGAACATCCTGATTCACCAAGGAAACCAACCTGTGAGAGAAAAACAAAAAAAAAACCCTCCGAGAACACACTAGGGTTGGGCTCTGGATTCATTTGCTGCATCTAAAGGAAAGAAAATTAACAGGTAGGACATAATTTTACCTTCCTTAGCACCGGCAGCAGATGAATCCAGAGACAAGTGGGATGTAGCAAAGCAAACCAAAACCGGGTGGGACAAACCTTCCGCCCCCTGACAGATGAAAATATCGAAGACCTTAGAGGCCGCACAGCCCTCTAACTGAGACTAGCCCTACCTGCGTATGTTCTGGCTCAGCAGGAACTTGTCTAACTTTGTCTTGAATCCCCGGAGGGTGTTTTCCCCTATAACAGCCTCCGGATGAGTGTTCCAGTTTTCTACCACTCTCTGGGTGAAGAAGAACTTCCTTACATTAGTACAAAATCTATCCCCTTTCAATTTTAGAGAGTGCCCTCTCGTTCTCCCTACCTTGAAGAGGGTGAACAACCTGTCCTTATCTACTAAGTCTATTCCCTTCAGTACCTTGAATATTTCGATCATGTCCCCCCTCTCAATCTCCTCTGCTCAGAGCATCTGACAGCTTTAAGCAACAAAATCTTGTCCTATAAGTAGGCAAATCTGATAACAAAGAAACCGCTTTATCAACCAGATTCCTTATTAGACACGTTTTATATTTACCTCACACAAAATCAACACATTCCCTTTGAGATACTCTATATCAATGTCCTGCTAAACCTACTACCAGGAAAAGTGTAAAGAGGTGAACTGACCTCCGAAATCACAAAGAACATACTAACAGAACCAGAGCATTATAAGTCCTCTCATCCAAAAACTTTGCAAAAAACAAAAAACAAGCAGCCTTAAGAGGAAGTAGGACCTGCTTGACCCCCTGTATCCCACCGGATAACTAGAAGATGGGGGATTCCAACACAATCTACTCCAGGAGAGAAGAATCCAACGCAAAACTTGTGAAAATAACAATAAGGACCTAATGTCCTATACCAACTGGCTCACAGCCCCAGAAGGGGCCAGCCGTCCCCCCTACTCAATCAATGGAAGGACCCCCTGACCCATCATTTAGCAGACTGTGATGTCTGAGGCCCCTCTGACTGGGCGAAAGAAGGCTTGGGAGGATGCCCAGATCGCCTCTGAGCAAACCTTGACCTCGCACTGTAGGACGTGTCATACTATGCCCTATACGTCGATCTCCCTGGGCTATACCTCCTGGTATCCCTAAAATATGGCCTACAGGGTGGTGACCGATACAAACTCCTTGATCTATCCTCCAGTAACCGCTGAGACTTAGAGTCTCCAAAATCCTTAACTAACTGCTCCAGGTCTTCTCCAAACAACAATTGATCCTTAAACAGCAAATGTACTAAATGTAACTTATAGAGGCCGCATCCACTGCCCAATGCCGCAGCCATAAACGCTGCCTAGACACCACAGCCAGGGAAATCTGCTTAGCTGAGGCTCTAATCATATCATAAGGTATCTGCTAGGTATGCCAGCCCTGACTCCACATCCGGAAAGTCCGGGGTTAGAGCCACCCCAGACTCTACTATACCATCCGTGATCCATTGAACTCATTGAAGACAGGCACGTGCCGCACAGGAACTGCACATGCCGTCTGCAGAATCAGGGCTGCCACATTGAATGAAGCCTTCAAGGTAGACTCAAGCTTCCTATCCTGTGAATCCTTAAATCCCACTCCCTCCTCCACTGCAAGAGTGGTTCTTCTAGAAATGGCTGCCACCAACGCATCCACTTTTTGGAAGCTGAAACCTATCCAGCTCCTCCTGAGTCACAGGATACAACTGCCTCATAGCTTTAGCTACCTTGAGACCTGACTCCGGAGTGGTCCATTGCTCCGATATTAATTCTTGCATGGCCTCATAAGAACATAAGCAATGCCTCCGCTGGGTCAAAATCTGAGGTCCATCGTGCCCAGCAGTCCGCTCACGCGGCGGCACAACAGGTTCAGGGCCAGGCAGTAATCCTCTATCTATACCCCTCTATCCCCTTTTCCAACAGGAAATTGTCCAATCCTTTCTTGAACCCCAGTACCGTACTCTGCCCTATTACGCCCTCTGGAAGGGCATTCCAGGTGTCCACCACACGTTGAGTGAAGAAAAACTTCCTAGCATTCGTTTTGAATCTGTCCCCTTTCAACTTTTCTGAATGCCCTCTTGTTCTTTTATTTTCCGAAAGTTTGAAGAATCTGTCCCTCTCTATTCTCTCTATGCCCTTCATGATCTTGTAAGTCTCTAACATATCTCCTCTAAGTCTCCTCTTCTCCAGGGAAAAGAGACCCAGTTTCTCCAATCTCTCAGCGTATGAAAGGTTTTCCATACCTTTTATCAAACGTGTCGCTCTCCTCTGAACCCTCTCGAGTATCGCCATATCCTTCTTAAGGTACGGCGACCAATATTGGATGCAGTACTCCAGATTCGGACGCACCATCACCTGATACAACGGCAGGATAACTTCTTTTGTTCTGGTTGTAATACCCTTCTTGATTATACCTAGCATTCTATTCGCTCTCTTAGCGGCCGCTGCGCACTGTGCCATCGGCTTCATTGTCATGTCCACCATTACCCCCAAGTCCCTTTTTTGAGTACTCTCATTCAATAACATCCCTCCCTCCCATCGTATAGCTGTACCTCAAGTTTCTGCTTCCCACAAGTAGTACGTTACATTTCTCAACGTTGAACTTAATCTGCCATCTCGTTGCCCATTCCCCCAGTTTGTACAAGTCCCTTTGTAATTCTTCACAGTCCTCTTTAGTCCGAGCTCTACTAAATAGTTTGGTGTTGTCCGTGAATTTTATTATCTCGCACTTCGTCCCTGTTTCTAGATCATTTATAAATATATTAAATAGCAGCGGTCCAAGCACTGAGCCCTGCGGAACACCATTCATGACCCTCCTCCAGTCTGAGTAGTGGCCCTTCACTCCTACCCTCATGCACCGGGAAGGCTCTAGGAGGCTTTTTCATGCAAGTCATCAGGGGATTGGATACCCTAGTCATCCCTGAGTCAGGTGGAGAAATATGCAGACACTAGCGCTTTGGAGATAAATGTTGCTAGCTCTTCTTTGCTCCCACCTCCACCTTTTGTTCATTATCAGCCTCCCCGGGGTCAAAATGGGGAAACGAGAGCTCAGAGTTAGCAGACTGAAAAATCTCTGCATCCTGCACTACCTTGTGTCTTTGGCACCTTGCTGTCCCTCCCTCACCCCTAACAGAGGTCGGGACAAAGATACCTGGGCCATTCAACCACTTGAGTCCTCCCCTCCCCACTCCGAGTTTGTCCGTTGCAGCACAAAAGCATTGTGAAGCATCCGGACAAACTCTGGAGAGAAGAGTTGCATGCCTGCCCATGAATCCTCCCCTTCCACCTCTCCCTGTGACATCCGCCCCCTTACCGCCTCCTGCTGCAGCCTGCTCTCGCGAGGGCACCATCTTCACTTTGTCCAGCGTTTCTTTTACCTGTGGCACCAGTGTGTACTCCTGGGTCAAACTAACCACCGCCGCATCTCCTGAGCTCACAGTGGAAGCTACTCCTGATGGCATGCGGCGCTCACCTCGCTTAACCACTTTTGCTGGTCACACTTCTCCAGAATTTGAAATGCCAACAGCACCAGAAAAGCTAGACTCTTTTTTTTTTCTTCTCACTTATGGAAAAGAAGCCCTCAGGTATTCAGATTCTTCAGGGGGGAGGGTGGGGAAGGGACCTGGGAGAACCCAGGTGTTGCTCCCAAAGTTGGCACCATTCAGCCAACACCACGCAGCTCAACTAAGGCCTGAGACCTAAGCCACAGGAAGATTTCACAACTGAGGCCTAAGCCACAGGAGGATTTCACCTTTCTGATCCAGGTAGCTAAAGCCAGGAGCCTAGAGGAATAGCAGTCATCCAACCTGCTGGAGGTAGAGCATACTGGCTGGCCAAGAGTGATTCCACTCAAGATATACACCTGCGAATCAGTTCTCTATCTCCATCTGCTGGTAGATGTGTGCTATCCCACTTGTCTCTGGATTCATCTGTTGCAGGCACTAAGGAATAGAGCGTATACGTCGTAAATTATGAAAGCAGCTCCATACAACTGAAGCAGCACAGGATTTCTGCAGCAGTAGGAATAGTTGCCACTGACTGCCTTATGGTGGCATACTAAACTATTTTTACATAAGAAGTTGCTTCAAAATAACCTGCTAAACCTAAGAGCCAAAGAAAAATTGAATTATACATTTTACAGTCATTCAGATGGCTCCAGGCGTCGAGGCTGTCTGTCCAGCTGGCTCAACTCTTTTCATCAAGGAAACAAGAAAGCAGGATTGCCAGCTGGCTCCCTTCATGCTCCCTTACAGTCTGTTGTAAAAAGGAGAGCACAAGCTGACAATCATATTACTAGGTTTACTGTATAACATGGTAAGTAGCTCTAGAGGAAAGGTCTTCCTAGTCTAGCACACGAGCCAAACCCAACATTTACCAGAAACCATCAAAACTGGGTCACCGCCAAGTCAAAACTAAGCCAGGAGTACAAATGAGTCACTGAGAATCAGCTGACCCTGCTCCAGGTTCATAGGGGGAACTTTAAAATTCTGGCAGTACTTTAGGAATGTGTGTACATGGCAACTTTTGTGCCCAGACTGTACCAATATTTCCACCCGTGAATACAGCCACTTATCCTAGAAAAGCCCCTTATCCTAAACAGAAGAGAGGCTTCACACAGAGAAAATCTGTTCTAAAATGACCTCCTGTATCACTCTGCAAACCCCCCCCCCAAAAAAAAAAAAACAACAGGGAGCAAAGAAAAACAAAGATATCAGAAAAGACTTTTGGTAATGGAGTTGAGGAGTAGCCTAATGGTTAGTGCAGTGGACTGCAATCCTGGGAAACTGGGTTCAATTCCCACTGCAGTCCCTTGTGACCTTGGGCAAGTCACTTAACTCTCCATAGCACCAGATTAAAAAAACAAAACAAAACAAAAAACCAACAACCCCAAAAAAACCCTTAAGAGTGTGAGCCCACTAGGGACAGAGATTTCTAACACTGGGCACATACTTGTCAGGTTATTTTTCATCTCATATTATGCTTAAGCTTTATGAAATGAAGCTGAAAAAGGAGCAAATGTGCCACTGACTAAACAGGATTAGCAAGGATACCTTTTCAGCAATGTGGAATGGGGAAGTTCAAGCAGTGATCACTCCTTTTCTTCAGTTCACTTTCTGTGGGACCTCGTTTCCTAGGGGGGAGGGGGTTAGGAAAGTTCAAGCAGAACATGCAATCCTGAGTAGGTATTTGCACTGCGAAATGTATTTCTGAACAATAGGAAAATGAGATAAAGTACGAGCAGAGCACCCGTTTATCTGAAATGCTTGGGACCGAGGCCATTTAGAATGACTAGGAGTGTCCTAACAGCATTCAATAAGATTCCAGTAAAGACACACCTTCTTCAGCCTTGGGATGTGGTGTCCAGTCAGGTCCTCTGTTTACGCAATAAAAGAATTAAAAAAATAATAATTTTTATAAGATCTGGCCTTTTCCATAATGCTGTCAATCAGAATTTCTACCACCACTTTAATACAGTATGCCTTTTTACAAATGGGCTTAGCCCATTCGTACAGGGGCCTCTCATGTGCAATAAGCCCAGTTCTAATGCAGCCATCAAAAAAGGCTTTTTTTTCTGTTTCTTGAATATTAGAGCATTTGTTAGTGTGTGGGCATTTTAAAAACAAAAAAAAAACAACCCAATGCAGGAGCACTTACTGCCTCATATTTAGGAGGCACCAAGAGGGAAATTCTATAGAAAACACCTAAAGATAGGTGCCTAAGTTAGGCTCCTAACTTATTCCCCCCCCCCTTTTTTTTTTTTTCTAAACTAGCATGGTTTTTAGTGCCGGCCGTGGCGGTAACAACTCCGACGCTCATAAAATTCCTATAAGCGTCAGAGCTGTTACTGCCTAAAAACCTCACTACATACGACTATGTACAGCGTCAACATGTATGAGACAAGCATGATTTTTTTTTCTTGCATAGAAGTTTTTGGACCCCTGTTAGGCTAACGTGGTATTGACCACCAAGAAATGTATAAAACCAGGCCTATAAGCAGAAGTAAGCAGAACAGACATCAGAGGACCCTCAGGCCTGAGGATCACATCTGTTCCATTATATGCTGAATGATTTGAAATTGTAAGCTGTTACTGATTTGTTAATAAATGTATATCTATTGAAACCAGTATATAGTGTGTGGAGTCTCCATTTCGAGGTAGGCCTAGACAGCGGCCTACTTCATAAGTCAAATAGATGCTGGCACTGTCATCTCGATATAGGGACCCTAGATCATCTGCACTTCTTTTGTCCCCTTAATACTTAAATTTTGGCTATCCATTTAGGGTCAAATCAATATAATACTGGAAGTTCCATTGGCATTGACATACAGTGCTGTTTGGTACATTATTGATGGCCAAGAGTCCCATAACTTCACATAACAATAGACTACTTCTCATCATGACGGGAGTTACCATGCAGCTTATTTTGAAAAATTGAGACAGGTTAAACCAGGGGTGCCCACACTTTTTAGGCTTGCGAGCTACTTTTAAAATGGCCAAGACAAAATGATCTACCAACAATAAAAAATTTTTAAAAAAACAAACACAAAGCACACTGTACGCAGAGAAAATATTAATTATCATTTATATTCCGTGGATTTTCAAAGAGGTCAAGGCAGATGACTTTATGCAATGTCACCTCAGGAACAACTATACAAAAGTAGACAAATATACCCCCACCCATTTTATTAAACCGCGATAGCGATTTTTAGTGCAGAGAGTTGCGCTGAATGCCCTGCGCTGCTCTCGATGCTCATAGGTTTCCTGCGCTAAAAACCGCTATTGCGGTTTAGTCAAAGAGGGCCATAGTGCAAAATATAGACAGTAGATATAAATTCTCAAAACGGACACATCTTGATCACTAAATTGAAAATAAAATCATTTTTCCTACCTTTGTTGTCTGGTGATTTCATGAGTCTCTGATTGCACTTTATTCTTCTGCATCCAATATTTCTTCCCTTCTTTCAGCCTGCTGAATGCTTCCAGACCTCATTCCCTCCACCAACTTTTTCTTCCTCTCTCCTTGCCCCCTCCCCTTTCTTTCTTCCTGTCCCCCCTTTCTTTCTTTCTTTCTCTCTCCATACCCCCTTTCTTTGTCTTCCTGTCCCCCCTTTCTTTTTCCCTTCTTTCTTTCTGTCTTCCTGTCCCCCCTTTCTTTCTTTTTCCCTTCTTTCTGTCTCCCTGCCTGCTCCCAGGCCACTGCTGCCACCATCGGGGAACAGGCCTCCAAACCACCGCCGCCCCAAGCTCTCCTTGCTTCCCCACATAGAAGCATCGGGCCAACCAGATTTCTTCTCCCCGACGTCATTTCTGAAGTCAGAGAGGAAATTCCGGGCCAGCCAGGCAGCGATTGGCTGACCCGGAACTTCCTCTCCGACATCAGAATTGATGTCAGGTGGGAGAAGTTGGTCGGCTCAGCACTTCTGAGTTGGGAAGCAAGTAGAACGCTAAGGCAACGTGATCAACTCGCGCTGCCTTCGCGATCGACCTTTTGGGCACCCCTGGGTTAAACTATAGTTTTTGGTGGGAATCCTTGTGCCAAATTTATAAATTTGAACGTATGAGTACAATACAATTGGGACAATGTAAGAAATTCAAAGTAATTTGGGACCCATTAACAAAATTTTTTAAAGACTGATTATTAGTTTTGCCCGTTCAGGAAGGGTGGGGGCGAGGGATATGTACTTAATTTAGTTTTGAATTGTAATTTGTTTATCCTGATCATTTGTATTGTTCTTGATTGTTTTTATACTGTATGAAAGGGTGGGTGGGAGGAGGGGAGCGGGATATGTACTTATATCAATTGATGGAATTGAATGCTGTCTATTTTGTTAACTTTGATAATATGTTGCACTTTGTGTTGGTTCTTAAAATGAATAAAGATTTGGAAAAAAACAAACAAAAAAACCCTTTTCTTCTGCATGAGTTTTCCTAGCTCATAGATCTTCAGATAAGTGGTGCTCTACTGTAGCTTAACACTTTTTTTGCAGTTAGTACACCATAAATGTAAACTGTGGCATGCACATTTGATTACATTTATTACGAAAAGAACAAATATTAATAGGGAGGTGGCCAGAATTTATTAATTTTTTTTGTATGTGTATGTATATATTAGGGTTGAACATTTAACACATTAATATCACATTAATTGTTTAACGCTTTTAAAATTTTTAACGTGATTAGCGTGGGCTTTGATGCTCAAAGCTCCTATACCACAGCTAAAAAATATCATGGTGGGAGCGATTTTTAGTGATGCTCAGCACAATAGCATGCAAATTATATACATGCTATTATGCAGAGAATCACTGGTAAAAGGGGGGGAACTGTACCTGGTGCTTGCTCCTCCCACCACCCCTCCTATCAAAACAAAACCATGCCCTGCCTCTGCTGCTCTCCCTGTCAGCTGAGCTGATCGCAGCATGAGGAACCCCGATTAGCTGAGACAACAGGACTCCCTGAGACTGGTGGCAGGAGGGATGCCCCCACATCTGGCCACACAACCCCCCCAATCCATGCCCCCATAATCATTTTAGAAAACTCGGCAGGAGGGATGACCACTCCCTACTGTTGGCAGGTCCTTTCCCTTTCCCTGCTGGTGGGCCTTTCCCTTCCCAGTACATCTTGGGATGCATTGGGAGGGGCCTAAGGCCTTGATTGGCTCAGGCACCTAAGGCCTCTGGAGACAGGCACCCTGTGTAAATTAAATTACAATAATCTAATTGTGCCATGGTAAGTGACTGCACAGCTATTTGGAAGACATTAGGTTCAAAATAAGATTTAATACTTCTAAGCTTCCAGAGAACTTTGTAAATCCTAGTTGATATGACCTTTACCCAAGACTCAAAGGAGGCATATTATCAATTATAATGCCAAAAATGTTAAGTTCATTTCCTAGTTTATATGAGGTTCCATAAATAATTAAGTCCTTAGTAGCTAAACGATTAAAACAAGTACTCATCATCATGAATTTAGTTTTCTCCTTATTAAGCTTAAGTTTAAATTGATAGGCCCAGTCTTCTATTATTATTAAATCTTTGTAAATTTTGTTAAACACGCCAGTAAAATCACCTTCAAATGGTATGTACGTGGTTGAGTCAAATTATTATGACCACCGCCTACCGCTGACGTCAGGCACAGCCAATGAACAAATGCACGTGTCGCAAGCAGACTTTGTGGGTATATAAGGTGGAATGTCAGCAAGTTGCCAATTTAGAAACCGTGGCTGTCATAGGGAAAAAGCACAATTTCTCAGACATTGAAGAAGGCATGATCATTGGCTACTGGACTAAGGGCGGTAGCATTTCGGAAACGGCAGATTTTGCAACCTGTTCACGGGCTTCTGCGGTTAAAATGTACTGAGTGGATGAATAGAACATTTTTAATGACTCAGAGTGGTAACTGTAGGGCTGCACGAGCCATAGATGCGAGAGGCATTGGCATACTACTGTGGAGCAACTCACCATCTAAATGAACCAGGGGGCTTCCAGATGTGTGTCCGAAATTAGTGTACAGCGAACCCTGTTGTGAATGGGGCTCCGGAGCAGACGTCTGGTGACTGCACCCATACTCATCACAAAAAAAATAGCTGCAATTTGCACATTAGACTTACACCGACTGGCAGAGGGCTTCCTTCTCCAATGAGTCACATTTTGAGCTCCATCAAATGGACAGACGTTGGCAGGTCTGCCAGCAGTGTCCTGTGTCAGGCATGAAACCATCAAGAACACACACCCAGTAAATATTGTTGGACATAAACAAGCTGGTGGCAGCAGTGTTATGGTTTGGAGAAAGTTTTCTTGGTATGATCTAAGTCCCTTGATACCTCTGGAAGGCACTCTCAACCAATATGGATGTCTTTCCATCCTTGCTGATCAAGTAGACCCGAACATGTTGACGGTTTTCCCTATGGCCGATGGGATCTTTCAACAGGACAATGCAACATATCATACCGCCAGACATGGAGGGCATCCAGAAATGCGCACACACCGACATGATGACATCACATGCATGTGTGATGTCATCACGTTGACATCCACACATGTGCGGAGGCCCTCCAGACATGGTCCTGAGCCTATTACTATGACGGGGGGGGGGGAGGGGGGGATGCTGCAGGAAGAGAGGTGGGCAGACTAGGAAAGGTGCTGGTGAGGAAAAGAGGTGCTTGCTGCCTACAGGACATGCTTTTCACCATGAGAAGCACGTCCTGTAAGAAGTCAGTGAGGCATATCAAGAAAATTAGAGCTTCCAGCTGCATTAAATTAACACATATTGCTCAATTTAACCAATGCTATCAAAGGATAAAATATGAAATCTTTCATTCAGCTGCAAACTACGCTGGCCCCACCCTCCTCCCCGTTGGATAAAAAGTCAATATCTCAAAAACCGTTGAAGCTAGAAGTCTGAAAGTCTGTGGTTTTTCATCTTACATATTGTTCTCCGTTCTGGTAGATTATTATCAATTTCTGAAATGATGAGATGGGGATCATTAGTTGAATTGACATGGAATGTCCCTTCTCTATAAGTCTCTAGTATATTTGGAGTATTGCGTACAATTCTGGATACTACACCTTCAAACAGAAATAAATAGGATAGCATTAGTCCAGAGAATGGTTAATGATCTCTGTTATAAAAGTACCGTATATAGGGCAGATTTAAAGATCTCAGTATTCATACTTTAGAAAAAGATGGGAGAGGGGGATGCCATGGAGATATTTAAATATCTATCACAGCACACAGGAGATAGACCTGTTTCAATTGAAAAGAAGCTGTGGAATGGGGGTAAATAGGTTGAAGGTGAAAGAGAACAGACTTCAGGAGCAATCCAATGAAATATTTCTTTATAGAAAAGGTGGTGGATAGGTGGAACAACCTTCTAGTAATACATCTAGGATATATTTTAAAAACTCACTATTTTGGATTGTCAACAGTAGCAAATTTCTTATATGAGGTAGGTGACTGTTTGCAGTTGATACATCAAGTGGGCAAGACTGAAATTAACACAGTTACACAATTTAAAGAACATTTAGGCCGCAATAGAGGACTTTGGAGGCCTTGCGTTGGAGACCACTGGTGTAGGTCATGTGGTCATAATCTACTGTCATTTTCTATGCTTGTGTTACAAAGGAAACACTTGCCCTCACTGTATCAGATGGTAGTAAAGCAAGATGATCATATTGATTTATTTTATTTATTCAATTTTCTATACCGTTCTCCCAGGAGAGCTCAGAAGAGTTTACATGAATTTATTCAGGTACTCAAGCATTTTTCCCTGTCTGCCTGGTGGGCTCACAATCTTTGTAATATACCTGGGGCAATGGGGAGATTAAGTGACTTGCCCAGGGTCACAAGGAGCAGCGTGGGTTTGAACCCACAACCTCAGGGTGCTGAGGCTGTAGCTCTAACCACTGCACCACTCTAGAAATCATAATGTAGTAAAAGTGAGCCAAGTATAGGACAATCAACCATTGTGACATCACTGATGAGGTTGGCTCTCAGGCATTATGACATCACAATACCAGCTCTGGTTACCAGAGACGGAAACTTTTCATACTATTTATATATTCTGTGTTCTATACTGCTCTCCCAGGGGAGCTCAGTACAATTTACATTAATTTATTCAGGTACTCAAGCATTTCTCCCAGTGGGCTCACAATCTATCTAATATACCTGGGGCAATGGGGGGGGGGGGATTAAGTGACTTGCCCAGAGTCACAAGGAGTAGCGTGGGTTTGAACCCACAACCCCAAGGTACCGAGGCTGTAGCTTTAACCACTGCGCCACACTCTCCCCATCTTGATCTCAGGAAGTCAGTGTCTCATGCAAGTTCATTGCGGACATACTGAAACCTGAGCTCTCCAAAAGTAAATTTCAGGACTTATGCATTGAGTAAATGTTTTAGTTGCTTTTCTGAACCTCCTCTATTACTCTTCATTAAAAAAAAATCCTCGACACATGCAATCTCCATATACTTCCTAGAAAACCAAGACACCAAGCTTATTCTATGACCAATACTCAATCCACTTACTCCCCTTCCCCCTCCGCCATCCACCAAAAACTAAACCATACAACCATATCTCATCTTTGATACAGTAATTACTGCTGCTAAGGCACCATTTAAAATAAAATGGACAAAGTACTGTGTATATCCTGTTCATCTTCAAAGTCCCACAGTGCTGTATAAATATCCAAGATGCCAATATAGATTAGACCTACTTTTATTATCTTTCAACGTCAGCCATGGTGATTCATACTGTTTATGAAGATCCAGACACTTGTCTGGAGATTAACTATTATCCATAAAGTGATTTAATAAGTAATTGTGCAAGTTTCCTTTGAAAAATCAAAGTGCACATATTAGTGTTCCTTCTCTTTGATCAGAATATTTTGAAGAGCTGTTGGGCATGGGTAATATTTGTCAATCTATTAAAAAAAATCCTTGTAAAACAATAAGAAAACAAAACATTTCACTAATACTACTCAAGGTAAAACAGTTTATACATCATCAGTCCACATTATGAACAAAGTACATGAAACACAAATGTGCCAAGGCCACCAAAGCTAAATACATTTTTAGATATTCTGTAATATAGCCCCCAACAAAAACCTAATGGCAACAAAAAAGGGAAACACACTGCTTCATCAACTTTTTTCTATGCAGAAAAGAAGGATCTATCAAAGCATCCCACATGGGTTACCAAACATTTTAATTCCTTGTAAATATCTTAGTTGAAGAAAGCTTCTCCTCTGAAATTGTGCAACTCTAGCCACTTAGGGCCTGATTCTGTATAGGATATCTGGTCTCAGCAGCCGCGTAAGCGGCTTTTGAGAATCCTATATAGAATCGCATCTGTCTGCCTAACCACCCCAATTCTCTAATCGGCACCCATGTCAAAGACACCGTTTAGAGCAGGGGTCCCCAAAGTCCCTCCATGAGGGCTGAATCCAGTCAGGTTTTCAGGATTTCCCCAATGAATATGCATGAGATTTATGTGCATGCACTTCTTTCAATGCATATTCATTGAGGAAATCCTGAAAACCCGACTGGGACTTTGGGGACTCCTGGTTTAGAGAATTGTGTTGCTGCTGAGCTGATCATGGCAAGGGACTCTCTCTGCCGCGATCAGCTGAGCAGCAATGGCAGGGAACCCTCAACCCCCTCCCCCCCACCCACACACACACAGTCCACAGCAGGAGGGATGAACAGTCCCTCCTGCTGCAAACCGTGAAACAATACCCAACAGGAGAGATGTCCACTCCCTCCTGCTGGCATCCCCCCTCACAACATCCCCGGCAGGAAGGATGCCCACTCTCACCTTCTGCCACCCCCCCCCCCCCCCACTGCCCAGAGCAGGAAGAATGCCCAGTCCCTCCTGCCACAAACCGCAAAACAATCTCCGGCAGGAGGGATGCTCATTTCCTCCTGAAGGCACCCCCCCTGAGCCCCCCACCCCTCTGAAACCCTGACCTCTCACCCAGAACCCCCCCCCCATACCTTTAAAAGCAAGACCAGCCAGAGAGATGCCTACTCCCTCTGGCTGGCAGGCCCGCCTCTTCAGAATGGGGGTCAGGGGTGGAGAATGAGTGTGGATGTGTTCATCCGCTAATACGCAGACATTAACATGTTTAACACACTAACTCCCCCTTTATACTAAGCCACAGCCCAAAGTGCTAAATGCTCCAACGCTTATAGAATTTTCTATGAGCCTCGGAGCATGTAGTGTCCTGGGCTGCGGTAGACATCTCCACCACAGCTTAGTAAAAGAGAGTCTAAATGCTTCCACGTTAATTTTCTTTTTATGACTGAATTCTAATGCTAAAATTAGCACATGATCAGAAAAAGATAACAGAAAAAGGCAAAATGTATGACTGTGCTAGAAATGGGATTAGTTGGGAAAGATCTGTATAAGGATGCACCAAGTCCATTTCTTGGCACAGTTTAGTTTCAGTCCTGGAGCTGGAGACCTCTTCATTAAGGAAAGGGGATTGGGACTCGTATACCCCCTTTTTGTAGTTTTGCAACCACACTCAAAGCAGTTTATATACAGGTACTTCAAGCATTTTCCTTATCTGTCCTGTGGCCTCACAATTTATCTGATGTACCTAGGGTAATGGAGGATTAAGTGATTTGCCCAGGGTCTTCCTTAGTGTGGAAAAATCATTGAAGTACATCAAGGGTGCACAAGTCAAGTCCTTGAGAGCTGCAAACAGGTCAGGTGTTCAGGGCATGCCTAATGAATAAACATGAGAGCATCCTGCATTCAACAGAGGTAGATCTCTTTCATGCATATTCATTAGTGATATCCTGAAAACCTGACCTATTTGGAGGGGCCTACTAAGGGTGCATATCAATATTCTTGCCCATGGGGTGTAGCGAGGGGTGGAGATACCCCTCCCCCACCCTCATCTCCGCCCCCCCCGCTCCTTCCTCGAACCCCCCCCTGCCTTGCGTGCACTCCCTTCCCCATACCTCTAGCTGTTCACCGCCACAAGTAACAACTTCAACGTGCTCCTCGTGACCCCGGCAGCCCTCCCTCCGACACCACTTCCTATGTGCGGAACCCAGAAATGACATCTGCAGGAGAGCCAATGCAGTTGTGAAGAACACATTAAGTTGTTGCTTGTGGCGGTAAACAACTAGAGATAGGGGAGGAGAGGAGGCATGAGAAGAGGTGTAAGGGGCAGAAAGGAGTAGGGGTGCCGGCACCCCATCAATATGGCACCCGGGGCAGCCCTTCCCCTCTCTTTACTACACCACTATTCCTGCCTTCCTTTTTCCAGAAACTAACTGCCCCTTAGAGCTGATTCGGTTCACTCTTTCCAAAAATACAAAGAGCACACAGTGAAGCAACTAAGTAGTACATTTAAAACAAATTGAACAAAATATTTCTTCACTCAATGTGTAATTAAACTCTGGAATTTATAACCAAAGAATGTAGGAAAACGAAGTTAGCTTAGTAGGGTAAAAAAAAAAAGGTTTGTATAGTTTCCTAAAAGAAAAGTCCAAATCTACTATTAAGTCCAAATCCATTATTAAGATGGATTTGGGAAAATCCACTGCTTATACATCTAGGATAAACAGTACATAATCTGTTCTACTCTTCTGGGATCTTGCATGATCTGGATTGGCCTCTGTTTGAAACAGGTTATTGGGCTTCATACACCTTCAATCTGTCCCAGTATGGCGATGCTTATGCTCTCAGTCACTTTATTCATTCTTCTAACAGAGGCTATGATTCCAGATGCACCTCTGAGTGCTCCTGTTCCCAAGGCAGCTGCCCACATCTTTTTCACACAGTACATGCTTTATTGCCTTAATTAACCCAGCTGTTCTCTGTATTTCTTTCTAGTTCCACTGTATCCCTTTGAAGCAAGAAAGCCCGGCGCTGTATACTTCTTATATTCTGGGGAAGAGTAACCACAGAAATATTTATCTTTGGTCTCTATATAATTTCACATATCATAATCAATCACCCCAAGACCACTGAGAGGTCACCAAGTGCAAGACTGAACTTTCTCTGGGAAATAAAACAACAGGTGAAAAGCACCCCACACAAAAGTGCTTTTCACCCTAGTGAGATCATGTATGTGTTGTATGTTAGTGAGAATATGACTGCAAATCTAATGAGCATGGGTCATCACTCACTGACTAGCTTGGGGAGGGTGAAAGCGGCGAGGAATCTGTGCAAGGGGGTGGAAAAGCGTCACGAGTGGAGTGCCGCAGGGTTCAGTACTTGGACCCGTGCTCTTCAACATATTTATAAACAACCTGGAAATTGGGACGACGAGCGAGGTGATTAAATTTGCAGACGAGTGCAAATTCAGAGTAGTGAAGACGCAGGATGATTGCGAAGACGTGCAACGTGACAAACACGCTCGAGAAATGGGCTGCGACATAGCAAATGAGGTTTAATGTGGATAAGTGTAAGGTGATGCATGTCGGTAACAAAAATCTTATACACGAATACAAAATGTCCAGTGAAGTACTTGGAGAGACCCCCAGGAAAGAGACTTGGGAGTACTGGTCGAGAAGTCAATGAAGCCATCTGCGCAATACACGGTGACGGCAAAAAGGGCAAACAGAATGCTAGGAATGATTAAGAAGGGGATCACAAACAGATCGGAGAAGGTTATCATGCTACTATACCAGGCCATGGTACGCCCTCACCTGGAATACTGCGTCCAGCACTGGTCGCCGTACATGAAAGACACAGTACTACTCGAAAGGGTCCAGAGAAGAGCGACTAAAATGGTTAAGGGGCTGGAGGAGTTGCCATATAGTGAGAGATTAGATAAAATCGGCCTCTTCTCCCTTGAAAAGAGGAGACTGAGAGGGGACATGATCAAAACATTCAAGATAATGAAGGGAATAGACTTAGTAGATAAAGACAGGTCGCTCACCCTCTCCAAGGTAGGGAGAACAAGAGAGCACTCTCTAAAGTTAAAAGGGGATAGATTATGAACAAACATAAGGAAGTTTTTCTTCACCCAGAGAGTGATAGAAAACTGGAACGCTCTTCCGGAGTCTGTCATAGGGGAAAACACCCTCCAGGGATTCAAGACAAAGTTAGAGAAGTTTCTGCTGAACCAGAATGTACACAGGTAAGGCTAGTCTCAGTTATGGCACTGGTCTTTGACCTAAGGGCCGCTGCGTGAGCGGACTGCTGGGCACGATGGGCCACTGGTCTGATCCAGCAGTGGCAATTCTTATGTTATGGGTATATTGGCTCTATCCATTCTTCATAGAACTTCCATTCCTCTTCTTCCCCTCTCTTCCTATCTCCTTATTATCCTTCCCCCCACCCACCTTTTTTGTACCTCTAGTCTTCCAAGGCCACTTGTTCTGCTGTGCTGGTGGGAGGTAGATCTTGTCCTAGTCCCTCCCCTTCCACCACTCCCACAGCCTGTTTGACCCGAGAGGAAAAGAAACAGATGCACCTTCAGCCCATGTTCCCTCTTTCTCTTTAATGTTCAATGGCGTAGTAAAGGGGGAGGCGGGGGGGATTTCCACCCTGTGCGCCAGCACCCCTCCTCCTCCTCTCCATCCACTCTGCCTCTTCCCACTCCTTCCCTCGCCATGAGGACGCTTCCCCCCCCCTCTTGTCCCCTGTGCCTCTAGTTGTTCACCACCACGAGCAACAACGTCAACGTGCTCCTATCAACTGCATCTGCTCTCCCGCTGACGTCACTTCCAGGTACCGTGCATAAGAAGTGACATCCGAGGGAGAGCTTCTGGGGTCGCAAGGACCATGTTGAAGTTGTTACTCACGGTGAACAACTAGAGGTACGAGGGAAGGAGTGGGGGGAGAGGGGCTTGAGCACACTTCCTCAGCCCTTTAATAAGTACATGTGGCTGGCTCCCCTGATGTTGCACCACTCATAAGTGTCAGCCCTTCTTCTTGAGAGACAATCAGGAGTCTCCCCATCCACCTGAGCTCACAGCTCTGGATTCTGGCCTCACTTCCTTAATCTAATCTCCTTAGTATTGTATAGGTTTGTCAGTACCAACATAAATAAACCCCCATGCTTACTGATAGATGGATGGACTGACCCTTAAAGGGCTAGATTCACAAACCTGCCCGATCTGGGCATATAGTCTGCGTAGGCGTTTTGTGTCCGGTTTTTTTTTTCAGGCCTGACTCTCCTGCTCCTGTTATTCCTGGCGGCGGCAGCCTCTTCCCATGCCCTGCTCTCTGCGCCTTCCCTGCAGTGTGAGCCCACGGGTTTAAAATGGGGCTTCACTGCGGCGTGCAGCCCCGCTTTAAACCCGCGGGCTCACACTGCAGGGAATGCAGCAGAGATCAGTCTGGGTGGCGAGAGGAGATAAAGTTTCAAATTTTAAAGTTGCGTCCCCACTGCAGCCCATTCCAGCTTTGTTTGTCAGGGAGCCAACAGGCACTGCTCTCCCCCCCCCCCCCCCCCAAGGGCTTCTGCAGCCCCTGAAACAGTAAAGGCAGCAAGATCGGGGCAGCAGAGAGCAGGAAATGGAGCTGGAGAGTGGGAAAAGAAGGTTTGTGACTGGTACCCAGCAGTTGCTTCTTGAGTTGATCGGCCAGCCCAGTCGGATTGTGAATTTTGTGTTGTGAATCACGTCCCTGCCTGCTTGGCATGCGTTTCTCTTCATTTGCATGCACGGATTCGAAGCGGATCGCTGGAAAGGTTAGTGAATGGGGCCCGAAGGAAATCTGGTCGCAAAGGGGGGGGGGGGGGGGTCGCCAACCGATCGCTACACAATCGGTTTGCTTTGTGAATCTAGCAAAGTTGGAAAAATCACACACTGAGAAATATGCTTTAAAAAGGGAGAGAGAAATCCTCTGTAAAAAAAATAAAATAAACATCAAAACAAAAAGGAAAGGAGGGACAATCAGGATACAAATATAGCAAAAAGCACACACTGGTTTGAAAAAATGAATAACAAAAATAGTAAAAAAAAATTAAACATTGCTCACAATGATGTCAATTAAAAGGAATATTGCATGAACAACACAATCACAAAGCAAGTACTGGACATAGTTATGTTTCAACTAGCTACTTGTAAAGGGTTATACTAAAATTATAAAACTATATATCATATCAAAATACATAAAATGATATAAAAAAACAAAAGGAAGCAATAATAAACAACACATATACATAACTGCACTTAAAAATGACACATAAGCAGAAAGAAATTAAAATTGCAAAAGAGGAAGGCAGCCACCATTATAAATAATAATTATAGTCCATAAAGTAGCAAATAATATTAATGAAATACTGCATAAATAACCAAAACAAACTACACAAATTCCCGGTGAAAATTATGTCTTCAAAAGTGTGTGTGGTAGTGGTGGTGGCTGTCTGAGAGGGAAACACTGGTCTAATAAAGTGGTATGGCCTGAATGAACCTAAGAACATAAGAATTGCCACTGCTGAGTCAGACCAGCAGTCCGCTCACACAGTGGCCCCTAGATCAAAGACCAGTGCCCTAACTGAGACCAGCCTTACCTGCGTACATTCTGGTTCTGCAGGAACTTATCTAACTTTGTCTTGAATCCCTGGAGCGTGTTTTCCCCTATAACAGTCTCCGGAAGAGCGTTCCAGTTTTCTACCACTCTGGGTGAAGAAGAACTTCCTTACGTTCGTACGGAATCTATCCCCTTTTAACTTTAGAGAGCGCCCTCCCTACCTTGGAGAGGGTGAACAACCTGTCTTTATCTACTAAGTCTATTCCCTTCATTATCTTGAATGTTTCGATCAGGTCCTCTCTCAGTCTCCTCTTTTCAAGGGAGGAGAGGCCCAGTTTCTCTAACCTCTCACTGTATGGCAACTCCTCCAGCCCCTTAACCATTTTAGGCGCTCTTCTCTGGACCCTTTCGAGTAGTACAGTGTCCTTCTTCATGTATGGCGACCAGTGCTGGGCGTGCCATGGCCCGGTACAGCGGCATGATAACCTTCTCTGATCTGTTCGTGATCCCCTTCTTAATCATTCCTAGCATTCTGTTTGCCCTTTTCGCCTATAAAGTGACTCCAAACTAGGGTATATCTCAGGGGAGGGAGAGCAGGAATAGGAATTCTGGTAGCTTCCAGTTGCCTATTTTTTTTACCCCCCTCCCCCCGCAAAAAAAAAAAATCTTGATGCTTCTAATCTGGGTTGTGTATTTTGATATACAGTATATGGTGTTTTGTGCCCCCTCCATTATTAACTAACCTTGCTGTGCCATTTCCTGAACATACCTTCTGAGTCAGTGGATTATGCTCCCTCTTAGGCCGTATTCACACTAAAAACTCACCTTTTTGAGGTTGCTTCCACCTTCTGACCACTTCTCTACAGCACAGTTTCCTAGAATCTCTTGTCTTGTATATTTGTTTTGATAACAATGTGTAAGCTCTACAGAGTAGGGACCTCTTTCTTGTATCTTAATAGTGTTTTTGAGATTAGTAGCGGTAGCACATCCTAAGGAAATACATAACCCACAGAGATGACAGCCTATGTGCTGTTTTCAAAGAGAGGGGGAGCCATGTTCCAGAGAGAGACTGTTCATTCACGTCTGTTCCACAAACTACTGTAGCTCTGGACTACGTTAACAAGAGAGCCGGAGAGGAAAGCAGAATGAAATCAGCATCCGGCACAGTCTACCTTGTGTGAATGCTTTGTGCCCCAACTAAAATGGGTCATTTTTCTTTAAGATTTATGCAATCTGCCAGGTAAAAACACACATGTATTTGATCTCTCTCTCTCTCTTTTTTTTCAGCAGAACTACTAATAAATGTTTACTATAGTCATCTTGAAGTTTATTTTTCAAAAAGTAAACGCCTAAATTCAGAGCACAAAACGCACACAAAAAAAATTCATGCACACTTTACCGATACAAAATAATAAAACTTTTTTTTAAAAAAAAACTTACTCTAAAGTATCACACCAGCAGCGTCCTCCTCCTGAACAAGCTGATCACATCATCTGTGCTGTCTTCCTCCAAAACAGTAACTCGGGAGCGACTGAGGCCAGCGTGAAGCGCTCCAGAATCTTTCGGTACTAACCGGACAAATCCCTTGTTCTTCAGCTCCCGTTTCGAAAGGCCGTTTTGAGTCTTAATTCCAGTGGTTAACCCCTATTTCGCCTATAAAACTGGAGGAGATTCTCGCAATACAGTTATCATCCCGAATGAACCTAGTTGTCGGGAGGGTGCATTATTATGCACATTTCTGACCCAAGGCAATAGACTCCACTGATTCCTAATACAAGTGCTTTCTCCTTCCTTCCTCAGTCAAAGAGGAAAAAAACATCTCTTGCCTGCCCCCTAGCTTTCTGGTCTTCCTTGAAACACGGGATGGATCGTTCGTGCGCCGGCGGTTCAGGAAACAAAGGTTTCATTAAGACCTGGCCAGGATTTCATTGGAACACTCTCTGCACGGAATGGTAATGAATCGAAGCTCGGGGAACTGGAACCGGACGGGCTTCCTGCGCTAATGCTACTACAGCCCCTACAGACCAAAGGTAGCAATCAGCTGCAAAGGCACGATGCTATCCTTAGCTGTTATGTTCGGATATATTCAGTATCTGAAGTGGTAATCCCAGATTTTGAACTTTGGCACGGATGATTCCTGTCTCAAAGATATATAGTCTACTCCTGTCACAGAGTCCAGGAACAAAAAAGAAAGCAATTCATTTACTTACTAACACTCGATTGCATGTCCAAAAAACAATGCTCCGGGCATGTTACATCCACTAAGGTTTTCTCCTAGCAAGAAATACGTATAATTTCCAGCATGTTTTTATACATGTTTTGGATGTCATTTTGGCATTGTGGCTTCGAGAATACGATCATAATTTCAAGAACTCTAACATACACTTAAATTATATAGCTTTTGCCTTCCTATTATCTTTGTGTTTAAACATTTGTGCTTTGTTTTATTTCCTTATCGAGAGAACACTTTGTGGGAGGGAGTTTAAATATTTTCATTTTAAAAAACATCTTTATAGGCAGACCACAGTAAAACATATATGACACACCAAGTTTCGATCCTTGCCTCAAACCCTTTCTCCCCCTTGCTCTCATGGTTAAAAGTAATTTACCTATTTGTGCATTTATGAATAACCAAGTCTGTTGAAACTAGATCCGAGTCAGCACTTATTTTTCATCCAACCTGTTCCAAAACAATAAACCTATAGCCCCAAACCATGTGATCAAAAAAATGTATTCCACGTTGAAACTAATCAACAAAGATGGCACACCTGCAGCCCTAAAATGCTGTGGAAATATCTGATGCCTAAGCAGAGGCAGAACTGCAAGTCTTTTTTAGGAGATAAAACTAGATCTTTCAAGGCTATGCCAATCACAGTGTTTGCCCTCTACTGAAACTTTTGTTATGAGAGGAATGGAGGTGGGAGAGTAATCATAAAGAAGAGGCCAAGTCCAGGGAATTACCCAAACCTCCCCTACTAGCCCTTCAGAAGATGGAATTATTGAACAGTAGTGTTCCCTAAGTCTGAAAGATGGTGGGTTGTTGGTTCTAAGGATCACTCATGTGGTTGCAAAATCCTTCTGTTTATCAACTATGTGGTTCTCACCTCCAGGAAAGCAAGCTGTTTATATTTGGCTGTGATTAGCAATGACAATCCCAAATCATTCCTACTTCCCGGCTGATGAATCTCATCCATCCTTGTGTACTGACACAAAACATGGCAATTTGGTTGTTTGACCATTATGTCTTGGAGCAGATGGACAAAGATCCATAGTATATGGCTCGAAGCTCCTAGCCTCAAGTAATTAACGTGAATTGTTTCAAAGCTTGACTACGCTTCACTCTAGGTGAGATAACCATCTACATGTCTCGATCACAATTGGCTCGGCTACTTTCCGTGCACTCATCTCCTGGACCACCCAGAGTTAAGGGCGTAGCTACTGGTGGGCCGGGCCCCGCCCAATCTCAGGCCGATTGCCAATCAAGTGCCTGTTTTTCTTACCACTGTTACTACCCTGCGCACATGCAACGGGAAGCACCTCTTCCAGCTCTAGTATTAGTTCGACAAGCGCTCCAGCTCCCTGCAGCGCACCCCCCCCCCTCCTCCGCCTCTGTTCCCCGGGCCACCGCGGCCGCGCGCACCAGCCCGGCACGGCTTAAGTCTCCTTCCGTACCAGAGCAGACGCCGGTCCAGTAGTGAGCTCACATGATCCGGAAAGGTTGCGGGGAGTTTGGTGCTCAGGAGCCCCAGCGGAAATCACTCTTTCGCGGGCAGACCTGCCGCCTCTCCCGCTGGGGATCCAGGAACCTCCCGCTCAGTAGTCTCCCCTCCCAATTTGGCTTTTTTACCTTCACTCTCGTTAGCCACCATATGTCTTCCTTTCTCTCCCTTCCCTCCTCCTACGCGCTGGCATTTCTCACAATGTTCACCCTGCTCCCCCCCCCCCCCCCCCCACTCCTCGAGCTGCCGCCCTCTAAACCTGCCTTGGATCACGGGAGGTGGCACTATTTCACTCAAACTGCTTCCGGCTGACCCGCGGAGCCTTCCTCTGCCAGATCCCCACCCACTCGTGAAAAAAACAACAACCAGGCAGTTGTATCAGAAGGTGGATTCTGGCAGAGGAGAGGATCTGCGGGTCAGCCGGAGGCAGTCGATCTGGAATACAGCCACCTCCTGTGATCCAAGGCAGGTTGAGAGCAGTGATCTCAAACACGCGGCCCGGGGGCCACATGCGGCCGCCAGGTACTATTTTGAGGCCCTCGGTATGTTTATCTTAATCACAAAACTAAAATAAAACAGTTTCTTGATCATATGTCTCTTTAGCTATAAATTACAATATTATTATTAAGACGGCCAAAAGGAAAGATTTATAAACTATAAAGAGTTTTTACCTCATGCAAAATTGTCATTTCTTTAATAAGACATTAACTATTTTTTCTGAGGTCCTCCAAGTACCTACAAACCCAAAATGTGGCCCTGCAAAGGGTTTGAGTTTGAGACCACTGGTTTAAAGGGTGGGGGCTGAGGGATGACCAGATTGGGGTGGGCTTGAGAGATGGCTGGACTGGGGGAAGGGAAGGAAATGATCCTGAGCTTGTGGCTCGCCCAAAAAGCTTCCCAACTCTTTCCCTGGGGCCCAGTGACAAACCTGCTCCTTCCACCAGCCTGGAGTGGTCCTATGTATGCAAGCTCTTCCGGATTCCATGATCATGCAACATTTTCACCCCAAGCATCACACCATCTGCTTCTTCCCATCTCAACATTGCAAATATTCAAAATGAAGGTCAGGGATGTTGGAGTTAAAAGTTGAGGGAGGCATACTTGTTGGATTCTTGGGGAGAAGGGGCAGAAGGAATGGAGAAGAGACAGCTGCTGAACTGCAAAGATGGGTATGAGGAGACATGGGGTTGGGGGAAGGTGCACAGGAGAGAAGAGGGAGAGAGAGATGCTGGCCCCAGGAGTAGAAAAAAAAAAAAAGAGAGAAAGAAACATGTTGGCTCACGCACCCAGGGGAGGGGAGAAAGAGAGATACAGACATACTGGCCCTGGAAGGTGGGCAGTAGTGCATGAGAATTTGAGGAAAAATGAAGGGAGAAACTGGATATGAGAAGGGAGAAGGGACAGAGAAATGCAATGCTCGACATGGAGATGGATAAGTGACCTGGAAGGGTGATTCTGGACATGGACATAGGGTGATGCCAGCCCACAAGAGAGGTATAGGGACACAGAACAGCAATGCTTGACCAGAAAAGGAATAAAATGGCAATGCTGAACATGGTGGAAGGATAGGAGCAGACACAGGGCAGATAGGAATGCAGAGGGACATGGAGAAAGAAGAAATGTCAAAATGGAGAAGACTATGGCAAGAGAGTTAAGAGAAAAGAAAAACCAAAGACTAGGAAAATACAAATGGAAAAATAAAATTACCAACAGCAAAGGTAGAAAAAAAAATTGTATTTATTGATTAGAATATGTCAGTTTTTGTAATATACTCATATACCTGTTAGATCTGGCTGGGGCCTCAAATCTCCATCATAGCAGTGGCAAATCTCCAGCTTTGGGATGGGCCACCTTTAATATCTATGTTCCCCCTTCGTCGGCAAAGGGAGACACATTAATAAGATGTCAAATCCTGCTACAGCAGGACCAGTCTCAAAATAAGAACTGCAAAATCTTGCAGCTCTTATCATGAGATTGGTCATATGGCAACTAAATGCAACATTTTATTAAGGCATCTCCTACTGCCCATAGAGGGGGGTGGGGAGGGATAGCTTGGTGATGCCATGAAGAATTGGAAATAGAGAAGGCAATGAAATTGAGGTAAAATTGAGGTGGGGTGGGTAGGGCTGCAGATATGTCTTCAAATTTCCATCTCAAAAATTGAGTCTCCTTGGCAGCTCTGCATGGTCCGTGGCTAACATGAACTGCAAGGAGATAACTTGAGTCTTCTTTCCATCACTGCACTACTGATGCACACTGATTAGGGCCTCATTGGGGCAGGAAAGTCCAGGTAAAAACCAAGAAGTTGCTTGAATTGGGAGCCAGTGTTAGTCGAGGTATGCTTCAATGATGTAGTTGTGTTTTCTTAGTGAATAGATTAGTCCCCTGCCTGTGTTTTGTACTGTTTTGTAGTTGTTTTATCATTGTTGCGGGGCAGGGGAGATATAGGATGTTGCAGTAGTCAAGGAGACCTAGGACTAGGGACTGGACCATGAGCTGGAATTGTTTTCTGTCAAAGAATTTTCGAACTTGCCTTAGGTTTCTTATGACCGCGTATGATTTCTGTATTGTTTTGTTGATTTGTGGTTGCATGGTGCAGCATCTGTCTATCGTCATTCCCAGAAGTTTTAGAGTGGGTTGAATGGGGTATGTGATTGAGTTTATTACTAGGTTTGTTATTATAGGGGTTTTATTTTTTTTTTCGAGAAGTATGAATTTTGTTTTGTCTGGGTTCAGTTTTAGTTTGTAGTCTTTCATCCATGTTACCACTGTTTCTAGAGTTCTGTGTAGTATGTCTGCCATGGAGGGTGTTAGCTGATCAAAAGGAAGAAGAATGGTGATGTCGTCTGCATAGCTATAGGAGGTTAAGCCTATTTCTAGGCAGGTGCCGAGGGATGCAATGTAGAGATTGAAGAGTGTTGGTGATAATGGTGATCCTTGGGGTACCCAATTGAACAACTGGGTAAAGAGTTTAAACACTTATGTTCCCAAAGTGTAGAAGCACTCAACTAATTAAAAAAAAACTGTGAGAACTATAAAACCTTACAACCAAGGTGGTGCTCAGAACCATAAAATGGTAAGAAAATCACTCTCCTGTAAGTGTTTTCAGTCGTCTATCATTGCACCATCTACATTTGGTAGAAAGGTAATAAACTGAGTTTCAAAAAACTTAAAGTGTTCAATTGATTAAACTGATCCTTGGGGTACACCACAGGGGTTGGACCATGGTTCTGATTTTTCTTTGTTTGTCTTTACTCTGTAGGTCCTGGATTGTAGGAATCCTTGAAACCATGTGTGTACTTTGCCTGTGATTCCTATTGTATCTAGTATTTGTAGCAGGATGTCGTGGTCTACCAGGCCATATGCTGCAGTGAGATCTAGTTGAATAATCAGCATTTTTTGCCTTGTACTGAGGTGTTTTCCATTTGAGGTTTGAATCTCTGGTAGAATGGGCTGTTGGGTCATGAAGGCTGCAATGTCTAGTTGGTCACTTTTCTCGTATGTGGTTTGTGGGTCTAAGATCTTGTAGGTTAAGGCTTTGAGGTAAGATAGTAGGTTTTCTACTTGCTTAGAGGTATGGTCTTCGAGATGGAGGTTTAGATCTCCTAGGATTAGGTTGTAAGTTGCCATTAGTGAGTTTCGGTATATAAAATCTTTGAATTCTGGTCTTGCTGTGTTCCAATTCCCTGGTGTTAAGTAGCAGAGCATGCAGGTAGCTTTCATGCATCACCTTTTAGTGTGGCTTGAGCGTTGGTGAAGGGCGGCGTGCTCTCCCACACCCGAGGGGATCCTCCGTTTCTCTCGGAAGAACAAATTGGCAGAGCCAAAGGAAAGGGAACTTTTAAACAAGCAAGGTTTCCCGCTGAACCCTCCAACTGGCTCAACGGCTGGAGCGTTGGCGAGGGGCAAAGTGCTTTCCCACACCTGAGGTGAATCCTCAGTTTAGCGATTTACTTTATTAAAATAAGTCTTAAAGGCTCGAAGCAGTACTGTGGACTGAACAGTCCTCTTCTGGTTTTTTGTCTTTAGTTTTCATCATCTTTTAATTTGTTAATTGGTTTGAGGGTTCTACTTGGCTTTGATGTCTTGCATCCAGGTATTTACTGTCCAAGTTGAAAGAAAGATAAGGTCCCAAGCTGCTATGGTTTGCTTTCTTTGTAAGCAAGTCCTGATGCTGATTCAAGTACAGGCAGACCGAAAGTCACTCTGACTTTCGATATCAAAGAAAAATAAAAGCCATGTCCAAATTACGAGAAAAACGTTAAAGAATTACTTTCTTCCCTCACAAAATATAAATAGCTACGAAAATAAACTTGAAACAATGAATAAGAATAGGAAAAAAGTAACGAAAAAAAAAGAAAAAAGATGACCGGCGAGGAAAAAAAAACAACAGTCAGCCTCATTAGGAGAGCAGATCAAAATGGAAGTTCGCCATGACTTCTAGCTGGAAGAAAAAACAACGACCCGGGTTCCCTCTCCAGTTTCTTCCTCCCTATCAGCCATAAAAACGAACCCAAAAACCCTTCCTTCCCAAGCAAATTCAGAAGTCATGGACTTCGGAAGAGTTCCTGCGGAGGTCCGGGGGCCGGGTGGGCCTCCAGGGCTGCCGGAAAGTTACAAAAAAGTTGCACCAAGTGTTGGGAGAAGCTAGGGAGCTCGGTGCATTCTCTAAGTCACAGCCGCCATCTAGAGCTCCAATAATTCCTCCCCAAGTTTATTTTGGTTTAATAACTTGAGAGCGCTGGCAGGAATGTAGGGGATGAGGTGTCGCACAAAATAAAGTTCACGGTTGATTCAGGTCCCAGTCCCTGAAAAAATCAAACATATCCAAAACTCTACAGAGAGCCGTTCATCCCAGCGGCCGGCTATCGCGTGGCGGCCTCTCCCGGAGCTGTGGCTCGGTCCTGACTATATCCACCCTAAGGTGAAATCAATGCTGCTGATGGAGGAAAAGGTATCAGGCAGCGTTCCAACGTCAGGAGCTTGCTCTTCTTGCCTGTTGAGTCTGCTAGTTTTTTAGTTTCTCGCGACGGTGGCACCTCTCAGTCAGTCACTATCCAAAGTTCTAGGTGGATAACAAAGGTTACTCACCAGTAAGAATTTGACTTGGACATTGAGCAATTGGTGGTGATTACAATAATTAATTTGAAAACTGACATTAAGCAATCACGTATATGATGATACTAACAGTTCTAGGCAGGTAATAAGAGGGCACTCAAAGTGAGGAAAAGGTGAGTAGAGGAGTCCCTCAGGGATCGGTGCTTGGACCAATTCTATTCAATATGTTTGTGAGCGACTTTGCCAAAGGGTTAGAAGGAAAAGTTTGCAGATGATACCAAGATTTGTAACAGAGTAGACACCGAGGAGGGAGTGGAAAACATAAAAAGGATCTGCAAAAGTTAGAAGAATGGTCTAATATCTGGCAACTAAAATTCAATGCAAAGAAGTGCAGAGTGTTTTTTTTGGGAGGGATTAGAAATCGGAAGGAACCGTATGTACCGGGAGGTGAGAGGCTGATATGCACAGATGGGGAGAGGGACCTTGGGGTGATAGTGTCTGAAGATCTAAAGATGAAGAAACAATATGACAAGGTGGTGGCTGTTGCCAGAAGGATGCTAGGCTGTATAGAGAGAGGTGTAACCAGTATAAGAAAGAAGGTGTTGATGCCCCTGTACAGGTCGATAATGAGGCCCCACTTGGAGTACTGTGTTCAGTTTTGGAGACCGTATCTGGTGAATGACATAAAAAGACTTGATGCAGTCTAAAATGATAGGAGGTTTGCACCAGAAGACGTATGAGGAGAGACTGGAAGCCCTAGGGGAAAGGAGGGACAGAGGAGATATGATTCAGATGTTCAAATACTTGAAAAGTATTAACATAGTACAAAATCTATTCCAGAGAAAGGAAAATGGTAAAACCAGAGGGCATAATTTCAGGTTGAGGGGTGGTAGATTCAAGAGTAATGTTAGGAAATTCTTTTTTACGGAGAGGGTGGTTGATGCATGGAATGCGCTCTCGAGGGAGGTGGTAGAGAAGAAAACGGTGACAAAGTTCAAACAAGCGTGGGATGAACACAGAGGATCTCAAATCAGAAAATAGTGGGTATACATTGAAGGAACTAAGGCCAGTACTGGCAGGCTTGCACGGCCTTTGTCCCATATATGAACATTCAGTTGAGGATGGGCTGGGGAGGGTTTTGATGGCTGGGATGGTTAAGATAGGCTGGAGTGAGCTTTGATGGAGACTCCAGTAGATGGAACCTAAGCACACTACTGGGCAGGGTCTGAGTTTCTGGCCCATAAATATCTAAGTAAAAGGACCATTTAAACTAAATAATTAATTTATGGAGCATGTATGGTTGAGCAGGTTGACCCCTTGGGTTTTTATCTGCCGTCATATACTATGTTACTATGAAATGGACATTGAACAACTGGTGATGTTTACAATGAAAAGTTTGGAAGTGGACACTGAAAAATAACTGTAATAGAGGTATAACTGGTATTTACAGCCTAGCTCCCATTATTTATAAGATCAGCTCTCAATAGGGGCTTAGGGGGAGAACCCATAGGCTTGTAAGAATAAAATGGTTTTGAGTTCCTTTCTAAAAGACCCAAAGCAGGATATTGTACAAAGATTTGTGGGAAGAGTGTTCCATAGTTTCCATAATCAACATATATTTGTTAGTATTCTAAACATTAAGGGGCTCATAATCGAAAGAGAAAAATGTCCAAAAACGGCCTAAGTCGGCACATGGACGAACATTTCTCAAAAACGTCCAAGTGCCGATAATAAAACCGGGTTTTGGACGTATTTCTAAACGACCTAGGCCTTCATAGTGCCTTTGAACGACCAAAGCTAAACGGGGCGTTTCGGGAGGAGTGTCGAGGGCAAGAGTTGGACAGGACGTGGGCCGGCTTAGACTTACTATTACAGCATGTATAACCGAAAGTTTTACAACAGAGCCTAGACGGAACTTGGACGTTGTGACTTAGACCATGTAAAACATGGTCTAAGTCACAAAAACCCACCTAAACTCACCAGATAAGCACTGCAAACACATAACACAGACCCCCACACAGTACCCCAGGAATAATAGAAATATGTATGGAAATATCATAATTGTGAATCTACTTGAAATGAATATGTCTTTGTATTATATTATTGTATATTTACTTGATTCCTTCAATAAAATGTTATAAGATAAAACTGCAAACCGCAAAGCGATGGTCCTATTCCCACTTCATATTGAGTCACTGGAATCGACTGCCTGTGCAGATCAGATCCCTTGAAGGACTCCTCAGCTTTAGGAAAGCAATAAAAACACACCTCTTCACCTCAACCTCTACCCTTGACTGATAGACTACAAAGTGATGTATATTGGTACTAGAGAATGACACGGTGGCGGTTTACCCGCGGCCACCGCATTTTAGCCGCGGGTCACCCGCCGAAAACGGGGAAGAAAACTAGCAGTCGCTGCGGCGACGGGGACAAGGCCATTCACCGCCCGCGGGGCTGTAAATGGTCTTGTCCCCGCAGTGAGGCATGAAGGATCGCGCGGTCCCCGCAGCTCACACCCGCCTGCCCAATCGATTCTAGTGTTTAGCCAGCTCTCTCCCTTCTCCTCACCTTAGTTTGTAGATTTTCTTTTTCGGCGACCCGCACACTATCAGAGAGCCGCGCACCCGCTGCTGCTCAGTTTCCATCTTCTGCTCTGACGCAACCGGAACAGGAAGTTGCAGCAGAGCAGAAGATTGAACACTGAGCAGCCGCGCGTGCGCGGCTCTTTGGGAAAGCGTGCAGGTCGCCGAAAAAGAAAACCTATAAACTAAGGTGAGGAGAAGGGAGAGAGCTGGCTAAACACTAGGATCGATTGGGCAGGCAGGTAGTGGCTGCGGGGACCGTGCGATCGCTAGTGTTCCCGGCTCAAATTGGAAGGAGGGAGTGAAAGGGAAAAGGATTCTGGGCCAAGGGGATGAAGTCGGAAAGAAAAACCCACAGCAGGAAAGAAAGGGAAGGACTGGCAGGTGAGCCAGATGCTAGAAGCGGGGGGGGGGGGGGGGGGAAGAAAGAGGGAAAAAAGCTAGATGGGGTTGAAAAGAAGAGACACACTGGTATGGAAGAGGAAGATAGGTGAAAGCTGGACACAGGAAGGTAACAGAAAGGGGAAATTATGTGCATGGGGCATAGGGACAGAGACATAAAGGGGACATGCCATGGGGATGGTATATGGACACAGGGGGGGCAATGACAGATACATAGGGGAGATATTAGAAATGGAGAAAATAGGAGCACAGAAGCGAGATGGTTTGTGGGGATGGGACAGGGACCGAGCTTGCAGGCTCCAGTGGCTTGCACAAATTACATTGTAACGTGCCATGAAAATAAGAGGAAGGAAGGTAGATAGGCCACGCGAGAGGAGCTGAAGGGTAGTAGAAAGGAACAGATGGTAAAGGAGGGAGGGAAGGGTGGTGGTGGAAAGGAATAGAACAGACATTGAAGGAGGGTGGAGAGGAACAGACCCCCAAGGGAAATGTGGAAGACAGAGTGGGAAGAAGACAGATGCCAGACTATGCGGGAGCGGAGGGAAGAAGATGGGTGCTAGACCAATTGGGGGGGGGGTTAAGGGAGAGGCACAGTAACAGCAAATGGAAGACGCAGAGAGAAGACACACAGTGGATGGAAGGAATTCAATGAGAAGATGTGGAAAGCAGAAACCAGACAACAAAGGTAGAAAAAAAAATTATATTTATTTTTTGCTTTAGGATAAAATAGTATATTAGTTGTGTTGATAAAAATTTATAAACAAAGCCCTGCCAGCTGAACATCTCTTTCTCTAGTTCAGCAGCAGGAACTTTGATTTATAAGAAAGGAATAAGCTAAATATTACAGTACTAAGGCTTATATGGATGCAGCGGGGACGGTGACGGGGCGGTGAATGGGATGGCAGTGGCGGTGACGGGGCGGTGAAAGGGATGGCGGTGACGTTGACGGGGCGGTGAAGGGAACGGCGGTGACGGGGCGGTGCAGAGGATGGTGGGCCGGTGACGGGGACAGATTTTTTTCCCCGTGTCATTCTCTAATTGGTACCAGAACTAGTATGTGTCACATAAGGATAACTTTTATCATACCCTATAACTTGCTGTATGTCGAATTAAGTATAACTTGTACTAGAAACTTTGCATCGTAAGGACAACCATAGCAAATTGTAACCAGTAAACTGCATATTATCATTAGCCCCTAGCACAGACATGGGCAACTCCGGTCCTCGAGGGCCGGAATCCAGTCGGGTTTTCAGGATTTCCCCAATGAATATGCATGAGATCTATTTACATGCACTGCTCTCAAAGCATATTCATTGGGGAAATCCTGAAAACTCAATTGGATTCCGGCCCTTGAGGACCGGAGTTGCTCATGTCTGCCCTAGCATGTATCAAGTTAGGATAAAAACGTGTATGGTAAACTTGTACAGAAATTATTTGTGTTAAACCTGCAACCCATTCTGGGCTGTTTGGGGACAACGGGCTAGAAAACTAAGGACTCCTTTTACAAAGGTGCGTTAGTGCCTTAGCGCGCGGAATAGCGCACGCCGCTACCGCCTGCTCTTGAGCAGGTGGTAGCTTTCCGGCTCATGCACCTTTGTAAAAGGAGCCCTAAATAAATAAATAAACATATTTTTCTTAATGTTTATCATTTAAGAATTGTTTTCTTCTGTGGGTACATAATCCTGCTTATCTAGTGCTTAGTTACTCCAGCAAAATGCCTAGTAAATGTCTACAAAACGATGTGTTCTTCATTAGTCTTCTAAGCTCTTGTAACGCTGTAAGAAAACAATTTTGGGCTCTCTCCCAAAAAGAAATTACTCTGCCTGCCATGCCATTCCAATGAGTAATGTTAACTGAAGGATGTTAACTTACATGCCACATGGACTATAAATGGGGGCAATGGAAGATCTCACTGTAAGCATAATCACATTAAAAATGATTGTTACAGCAATATTGCCCATGGCAAGATGATGTCTGGATGGAAAGTTAAAAATAAAAAAGAAACACACATTCCAAAGTATCTATAACCAGCAGGATGTGTTCTACACACAGCTGGTATCTTTCATGTGAAACCCAGGGACAAATCCTGCTTAGATCTCAGGCCTGCAGCACAGAATATTTTACAGCTCCTATCAGAGGGAAGATCTTTTTCCACAGCAACAGATGTAATTTCCTCATATTATAATCTGTTACAGTTTTCTCCTTAATAGAATAATTGCCTGTAAAAGTTATGTGGAGGGAGTGGGACAGTAAAGAAAAAAACATATGTATGACAGAAAACCATTTTAAAAATGGTAAATCTTTACTGAATAAGATACATCAAAAAAACTCAAGCACAAACTAATTTTTTTTTTAATAATATGATGTGCTCAGTCCTGTAACCAAAATACCACAGATTAAGCAAGGGTTACATAGTAACATATTAAATGACGGCAGATAAATAATAATAATAATAATTTTATTCTTATATACCGCCATGCCGAAAAAGTTCTAGGCGGTTCACAACAAGTTGAGCTAATACATGGGATACAGATAAAATACAAATTAGAATAATGGACTTAAAAACAGATAAAGACAGAAAGCATTTACAATATAATGCTCAAAATACCGACATGACAGGGAAAGAAGTAATACGGTGTCAGGTCAAAAGCGCGCCGGGACAAAAGCGCGAGCAGACAATTGAGCGCAGCGCAGAGGCGTGCACCGAAGAAAATTACTGTTTTTAGGGCTCTGACAGGGGGGCAATACAGATCGCGCCGCGTTGTGGGGGGCTTGGGGGGTTGTAACTCCCCACATTTTACTGAAAACTTCCCTTTTTTCCTTGTTTTTAGGGAAAAAGTTAAGTTTACAGTAAAATGTGGGGGGTTACAACCCCCCACAACGCCGGCGCGATTTCTATTAAGTAAACTGGGAGTGCTCCCCAACAAAACCCCCCGTCGGAGCCCCTAAAAACAGTAATTTTCTTCGGCGCGCGCCTCCGTCTTGCGCTCAGTTGACGGCGCGCGCCTTTGTCTTCCGCGTTGTTGTCTATGAACCAAGTAATACATAGAACAGATGAAATACCTCAAGTTGAATATAAGGAACTTGACTGAAAAAATGAAGCAGAATCCATTAAGATACCAGCCTATCAAAGATTGAGTCTTTAACAATTTTCTAAAATCAAGATAGGAAGAGACCTCTAACATAATTTTTCCAAGCCATACATTCAATTTAGCGGCTTGAAATGAGAGGAACTTCTTATAACGACAGGATTTTATGGAGGGATATGAAAACAAGTGCACTCTACATTGGTCATTTTGGCGTGCTCCATAAATTAATTTAATTTAAATGGTCCTTTTTCTTAGATATTTCTGGGCCAGAAACCCAGAGCCCTGCCCGGTCGTGTGCTTAGGGTTACCATCACTGTCACATCGATGACCCTGAACCGCCCAACCCAGTTACATTTCCCTACAATACTTGAATCCAAACAATATAAAAGTTCAACAGATGTACTTATCTTAATCGTGTGACCAGCGGTTGCCTTGGCTCCTGTGCATTATCACCCAAAACCAACTCATACTTCAACTACAAGGACTCTCCCTCAGGCAGGCGATCCAAATCTCTCACAATCACCCTGTTCTCGGCCGCCTGCTTTGAGTGATTTGATCACTAAATAAGATAAATACACTTAGGGCCTGATGCACAAAACTCACCATGCATTTAACAATCATCTCTAATCCAATTTTAACAGGTTTAGCGATGAAGTATTGCATCTATCAATGCACAAAATGGCAAATCGTGGTCTTTTCTGTGGTTTGTAGCAGCCTTCGAAAATTATATGCAAATACATTACAATGAGCTCAATATTAAAATGAGCACTCTGATCGATGCACAAATAGAAGCACCAGTTTTAAACACTCTGAAATATCTGACAGGTCTGGAGGTGCCGGTAGTGTGCGTCTTACTTGCACAATATCTGTCCCCAGAAAAAAAAAAGAAATCATGCAGGCACCCCCCCCCCTACCCCCTCGACAATGGCTCCTGAACAAAAAAAAATTTGGCAAGGCTCTTATTTAGGTGCAGAAAAACAGGTATGGATGAATGTGTTTATTTTCAGTTTTGCTCAGACACACACGTTTGTTATTTCCCATCTGTCTTGAAAACTTGCCAGAGCCTCCTTCCAAAGACAAAAGTGATGGTACAGCATGAAAATTGAGAATAAATCCTCTCTTTTAAACCTTCTACACTGGCCTTGACCTGCCAAAACCTTTTGTGTTGTAGGCAGTGGAGTAGCCAGACAGCCAATTTTGGGTGGGCCTGAGCCGAAGAGGAGTGGCACAAAATTTTCTTTGCCACGCCCTACTCCCATCTCAAAATCTAAATACTTTAGTGAATGTGGAATCCCCAAGCTCTGTAAGCTGAAGACTTTCTGTGAAGGTGACCAGAAGTCCCTTTTACCAAGCTTGGCAGGCAGCAGCAACATCCCTATGTCGCTGATGCTGGCACTGTACGCATATTTAGTCGTTGGTGACTCATGGATGATGCTGCTGAATGCCAAACTTGATAGACAAGAGTTCTGGCCACCTTCAGAGAAAGTCTTCAGCTGACAGAGTTGCACATGATAAAACAGTTTCTACATTTAAGTGGTATGAACCAACGCCCACTATGCTAATGATTCACTGTAGAAATACAGCCTTTCATTTTCAAGGGATAATGGTGGTGTGGTTAATTGGCAAAGGTGATCATAATTCAATCAACATTAATTAATAGTAATTTAAGAAAATAAAAGTAAAAGAACAGCCATATTGGGCTTCCAGCAGTGAGCAATCCAGGTCACGAGTACTTGGCAGAATCCCATGCTCAATCCCTATGAAGACTGAACAAATGAATCGAAACAGCATTTAATTACCTTTAAGAGTTTATATAGATATATATTTTAAAAACCAACGGGACTAATAAGAAGCCCAGCCAGCTTGAGTCTGGTGACCCAGCTGGCATTCTGAAGACTCTGAGGTCGAATACTAGCAAGTTTGCACATTTTTGATAAAACAATTTTCACTTTGGTGAAATCTTTGTAAGCAGGGTTTTGAGAACTAAATTATTATTAAAATTTATTATTGTTTTTACCAATCCCTAGGGACAGCAGTGGTTCCCCCCATTTCTGTTTCAAAAGCAGACCATGGGGCTTTTCCTCCACTAACCACTGTTGTCACATCCTCTGGTAATGAGTTCCAAAGCTTAGCTATGCTTTCAGTGAAAAAATATTTCCTCCTATTAATTTTAAAAGTACTATCCTGTAACGTCTTTGAGTGTCCTGTAGTCTTAGTACTTTCTGAAAGAATAAACTATTGGCTTTTTAATTTTCTCAGGAGTGTCTCATGAGGGATTTTGTCAAAAGCTTTCTGAAAATCTAGATAACTACATCAATCAGCTCACTTTTAGCCACATGTTTATTCACGCCTTCAAAGAAATGAAGCAAATTGTTGAGGCAAGACTTTCCTGGCTGTATCCATTTTGACTCTGTCCCGTTAAACCATGTTTGTCTGTGTTCTGTACAGAAAAAGTAAATGGCTAAACCATCAGGTAATCAAGAGACCACTATTAAGGGTGGAGGTGGGGAGGAGTCTGCACAATAACATGAGTCAGACCATAGGTCCATCATGCCCAAGCGGACTGCTGGGCATGATGGACCTATGGTCTGACTCGGCAGAGGCGATGCTTATGTTCTTATGCTTATGTTCTTAGAAGCTGCTTAGTTATACAAAATCTACGAAAAAGCAGGGACATCACAGACCTAATCCACTCATTTCCTAACATCCTTACAATCTGGACCATCAAGACACTCCCCTGTTATCTAAAAATGAATGCAATTGAGAAGATTCAAAGAAATGATCTGTAACATTATTCAAATTTACAAGGACATGCAGTCTTGTTTACCATCCCTTTTTTTAATAATTCCTAGCATCCTGTTTGCTTTTTTTGGCCGTCGCCATACATTGGGCGGAAGGTTTCATTGTACTGTCTACGATGACCCAGAGAACCTTTTCTTGGATGCTAACCCCCAAAGTAGACCCTAGCATCTGGCAACTGTGATTTGGGTTATTCTTCCCAATGTGCATCATTTTGCATTTGTCCACATTAAATTTCATATGCCACTTGGTTGCCCATTCTTCCAATTTCCTAAGGTCTGCCTTAGGATTTCCTAAGGTCTGCCTGCAATTTTTCACAATCCGCATACATTTTAGCAACAATTTAGTGTCATCTGCAAATTTAATTATCTCACTCATCATTCCAATTTCCAGATCATTTATATATAAGTTAAATAGCACTGGTCCCAGTACAGATCCCTGTGGCACTCCACTGTTTACTCTCCTCCATTGAGAAAAATAACCATTTAACCCAGTGTATCGTAAACTGTGTACCGCCCGCCTGAGATTTCTGGTGTGCCGCGACACACTGACGCCGGCTGCCTGCCTACAGGACGTGCCTCTCACGGCGAGAAGCACGTCCTGTAGGAAATCAACCTGCATGGACTACCGTATTTTCGCGGATATAACGCGCACCCGTGTAAAACGCGCACACGGATATAGCACGCAGAAATCACGATGATATGTACAAAAACTTTTGTATACCGCGCTCACGGGTATACCGCGCATGATGCCCGACGCTCCTTTCGCCCGCCCTGACTTTCCGTGCGCTGTCCCGACTCTCCGTTCACCCCCCTGACTTCCGTGCACTGCCCTGACTTTCCGTGCGCTGTCCCGACTCTCCGTTCCCCCCCCCTGACTTTCCGTGCACTGTCCCCCCTTGAAGTCCTGTCCCCCCTTGAAGGTCTGTCCCCATCCTGAAAGCCTGATGCCCCCCCCGACGTCCGATACATCCCCCCCCCGGCAGGACCACTCGCACCCCCACCCCGAAGGACCGCCGACTCCCCAACAATATCGGGCCAGGAGGGAGCCCAAACCCTCCTGGCCACGGCGACCCCCTAACCCCACCCCGCACTACATTACGGGCAGGAGGGATCCCAGGCCCTCCTGCCCTCGACGCAAACCCCCTCCCCCCAACGACCGCCCCCCCCCCAAGAACCTCCGCCCGTCCCCCAGCCGACCCGCGACCCCCCTGGCCGACCCCCACGACACCCCCACCCGCCTTCCCCGTACCTTTGTGTAGTTGGGCCAGAAGGGAGCCCAAACCCTCCTGGCCACGGCGACCCCCTAACCCCACCCCGCACTACATTACGGGCAGGAGGGATCCCAGGCCCTCCTGCCCTCGACGCAAACCCCCCTCCCCCCCAACGACCGCCCCCCCCAAGAACCACCGACCGCCCCCCCAGCCGACCCGCGACCCCCACGACCCCCCCACCCCCCTTCCCCGTACCTTTGGTAGTTGGCCGGACAGACGGGAGCCAAACCCGCCTGTCCGGCAGGCAGCCAACGAAGGAATGAGGCCGGATTGGCCCATCCGTCCTAAAGCTCCGCCTACTGGTGGGGCCTAAGGCGCGTGGGCCAATCAGAATAGGCCCTGGAGCCTTAGGTCCCACCTGGGGGCGCGGCCTGAGGCACATGGTCGGGTTGGGCCCATGTGCCTCAGGCCGCGCCCCCAGGTGGGACCTAAGGCTCCAGGGCCTATTCTGATTGGCCCACGCGCCTTAGGCCCCACCAGTAGGCGGAGCTTTAGGACGGATGGGCCAATCCGGCCTCATTCCTTCGTTGGCTGCCTGCCGGACAGGCGGGTTTGGCTCCCGTCTGTCCAGCCAACTACCAAAGGTACGGGGAAGGGGGGTGGGGGGGTCGTGGGGGTCGGCCAGGGGGGTCGCGGGTCGGCTGGGGGGGCGGTCGGAGGTTCTTGGGGGGGGCGGTCGTTGGGGGGGGAGGGGGGTTTGCGTCGAGGGCAGGAGGGCATGGGATCCCTCCTGCCCGTAATGTAGTGCGGGGTGGGGTTAGGGGGTCGCCGTGGCCAGGAGGGTTTGGGCTCCCTTCTGGCCCGATATTGTCGGGAAGTCGGCGGTCCTTCGGGGTGGGGGTGCGAGTGGTCCTGCCGGGGGGGGATGTATCGGACGTCGGGGAGTCGGCCGGGCAAGAGGGCTTGGGCTCCCTCTTGCTCCGATCGTGGATGCGGGTGCGGGTGGGAGCGCGTGCGAGCGGTCGTTCGGGGTGGGGGTGCGAGCGGTCCTGCTGGGGGGGTGAATCGGGCGTCGGGCGGGGTGGGAACTATGTTTAAAAACTTTTGTATACCGCGCTCAGGCATATAACGCGCGAGGGGTATGCGCGGTAGGTAAAAACGCGTATAACGCGCGCGTTATATCCGCGAAAATACGGTACTCTCCTTCCATCTGGCATCTCTCTTATTCTACCTGTACCTCCTGGATCCCTGTAATGGCGGGGTCGTGGCAAGACAGGCCTCCACGCATGTGCGGACTTTGAAGCGATGATGTCACGCATACACGTGACATCATTGCATCAACTTCTGGGTGCCTTCTGTCCAGGGCACTGCATTTAGTGTGCCGGCGGCTGGAAAAGTTGTGGAACACTGATTTAACCCTACCCTCTGGTTTTTAATCCGATAACCAATTCCTAATCCACAACTGAACTTTGCCACCTACCCCATGACTCTCTAATTTTCTCAGGAGCCTCTCATGAGGAACTTTGTCAAAAGCTTTCTGAAAATTTAGATACACTACATCAACCAACTCACCTTTATCCATATGTTTATTCGTACCTTTAAAGAAGTCAAGCAAATTGGTGAGGCAAGATCTCCCTCGGCTGAACCCATGTTGACTCTGTCTCATTAAATCATGTTTGTCTACGTGTTCCACAATTTTATTTTTTATAATTGTTTCCACCATTTGGCCCAGCACTGAAATCAGGCTTACTGGTCTGTAATTTCCTAGATCTTCCCTGCAAATACTTTTAATAAATCGGCATACAATAGTCACTTTTAAGAAAAAAACTTTTCCATCACACAAGTTTGTAGAATTAATGTTTCAAACTGCTAAAATAATAATGGTTTCTGGGATGGAGTTGTAGTCTGACTGCAATTAAAAAGGATTTAGCTCTTAGTGCAGTTTATAAATGTTTTAAAGTTCAATAAGTTTTATTGATTTTATATGTAACAGAAAACAGAACTAAAGAAAAAGAAAGTCATCAATCAAGCAATACAAAAATCAAAACATTCTAAAACTGTATCATAGAAGAATATGAAAGTGAAAAGACAGATCCAAAAATATAAGATTCGGTATATATATGTGCATCAATATACATATATTCATATCATTTCGTACAATATGGAAGTCAGGTATATTAGTGTATTCAAATGGTATCAATATTTCAATACAGGGTCCCATACATCATGGAATCGGTGTACAGAGCCCTTTTTACTTGCATATATCAGTTCATATTTAACTACTATATTCTAGGCAATTTCATATAAATAAAATATCCTCAAAGTTTAGCTAAAATGCAAGAGAAAATATCCCAATGGATTTAAGGGAGAACTACTTAAGGATCTCAAGCGCTCACAGCTAGAGGCTCGATGTATATTACGAGCCAGTAGCCATAGGGTGAGCTATCATTGGTCCTGTATATTCTCCTAATTTCTCTGTTTTATCAAAACTCCTTTATTAATTTTTTATTAATTTTTTAATGTTTATTTTGTCCTTATTTTATTTTAAAAAAACCATTAAATATTGTGCAATTCTTTTTTGCCTATTTGCTTATTCGCATATTAGCTGCATCCAACAAATCATTTTTAAGAGTTGCTAACGTGGTAATATCTACATTTATCAAATAGTACTTTCTCATTCAACAATATAGGAATTCTGAAGTACTTAGCTTCTAGACATGACTAGTACTAAGTACTTCAGAATTCCTAAATTGTTGAATGAGAAAGTACTATTTGATAAATGAAGATATTACCACGTTAACAACTCTTAAAAATGATTTGTTGGATGCAGCTAATATGCAAATAAGCAAATAGGCAAACAAGATTTGCACAATATTTAATGGGTTTTTTAAAATAAAATAAGGACAAAATAAACATAAAAAAATTAATAAAGGAGTTTTGATAAAACAGAGAAATTAGGAGAATATACAGGACCAATGATAGCTCACCCTATGGCTACTGGCTCGTAATATACATCGAGCCTCTAGCTGTGAGCGCTTGAGATCCTTAAGTAGTTCTCCCTTATATCCATTGGGATATTTTCTCTTGCATTTTAGCTAAACTTTGAGGATATTTTAGTGTGTTTCACAAGAAATTTTGAGGTGTTAGTAATTTCATATAAATCACAACATTGCAAATTGATTTTCATTTTTCATTTAAATAAAAGCAGATTTTCATGAGGAATGTAGGAAAAGCAAACAGAGTGTAGGTTATATATGTGTGATGCAGCATTTCAGGAAGAACGTCCAACTCATAAAATTAATGTCCAAGTCAGAACATCACAAATGGACATCTATCTCACATTTATTTTAGAACAGGATACATGATCATCCATTGTACAAACTGAAATGACCAACATGCAGAGGAACATCTGCCTTATAAAATGGCCACACAGATACCCTTGCAGAGTATCAGGGTACATTAAGGGACCCAGGTACAAATCCCACTTCAACTGTTAGTGATTTTTTATTTTTTTATGAGCCTTTCAGGAACAGAAAAATACCTACTAAACCAGAATATATTTGATATCTGCAAGCTCAAAGGTTATTGGCACGGTATATATTCAGGTACAATAGTTATTCTTAGATCTCAGAAGGACTCACAGTTTAAAAAAAAAAAAAAAGAGATGAAGTCGGCTTTAAGCCTGGGTTATTCGGTTGAAAGTTTACCTCATTTATCATCATCTTGTCCTCATTTTCAGAATTATTATTTTTGTGATTAAAGATGGACTATAATGTCAGTATCCTAAGCAGTTGAAGCTTTTATCTTTAAACGTTTTTTCTGGTTTGTAACGAGAGAAGTGATTGAGGTATTATAAAAGCATAATGGGAGATCATCGAATAGAGTTCAAGTGACTAATGGGACTGGAAGCAGGCAGAGCTGCAGGCAGGAGAGAATCTGTGACATCACTGGGCGAAGGCCACAGTGCTTTAAAGTTCAACCCCTACTGCAGTACTCTCGGGAACATTAAGCAGAGTTCAATTGACTGCTGGGACTGGAAACAGACAGAGCTGTGGGTGGGGGAGAAGCTGGTGACAACACTGGGCAAGAGGTATGTTGCTTTAAAGCAGTGTATCGCAGATTCCAGTTGTGCCCCGAGATGCCAGTAGGGAGGAGAGATGCTGGTGCTGGCTGACTACTTACAGGATGTGCCTCTCACGACGAGAGGCACATCCTGTAGACAGCCGGTGCCGACGACTCTCCTCCTCCTCGCACCTCCCCTCCTCCAGGACCCCCCACCTGCGAAGTGTCAGGTTCAGGGTCACCTCGGATGGCCTCCACGCATGCACAGGCATCGACATGTTGATGTCAAGCATGTGCGTGATGTTATCACTTTGATGTCAGTGCACTTCTGGAGGCCTTCCGGCTGGGGCACCTGGTTTAGTGTGCTGCTGCGCCGAAAGGTTTGCGGGACACTGCAGTAAAGCATAGCCACTACCACAGTATGCAGCTGTGGGAACATGGCTGTGGGTGCATGCTCGAAGGGGCATGACCTAAGGGGCAGGTTCCACCATTTAGGAGCCCCTTTGGAGCCTACTGAAAAGCCAGGAGCCAGGAATTTTAGTCTTTGAAGAACGGATCAGCATATCAGTATAGTGAGAGGAACTGTTCCTGCTCAACCTAATTCTCCATCTGCTGATGCATCATCAAATGAGCAACCCCCCCACCTTCTCAAACTGCTGTTCTTTCAGAGAAGTCTTTCACTGGTTAAGAGCAGGATAGCTCCCTGAGGCTTTGGCTTCTCAGGCAATGATTCTAGTTCTTCTGTTATGGGACTAAGTGACTGGGTTCAATTACCTACGCCTGTTAAGTATTTACCAGTTTTTAAAAGACGTATGGGTCATAGTGACTCGTATGGGAAATCCTTTACGGAGTAACTTGGCCTATTTTGGTAAATTTTCTGAAGAAGCCTCAGCTATGATTTTTGGACAAGCAAGAAGATCTCCGATGTTATGGAATGGCTGAGCATAACAAGCTCGGTGTTCCACAATGCATTCAGCCATGTCAGCTGTTAAGTATAGCATATCTATTCATTTGAAAATGCTTCCAGGGCACGTAATTTGAGAATAATCAATTTTCCTGTAACATTATTTATCACCTGTTAAGCTCTTTAAGATGTATTTAAGGTATGTTTTACAATGTTCCCAGCCAGATGGTCAATGCTTTTTATTTGCCTAGGGGGTTCTAGGGTAGTTAATGAAGAGAGCCTTGAATTCAATTAATACACTTTTGATACCTTAAATATAAGTTTCTAGAATCAGCTCAAGATTTAGTAGCCTTCTGTTAAAATATGTTAAGGGGCGGGGGGGGGGAATCTTTTACAAAGCCGCAGTAGCAATGCTTCCACAGTAAATGAACTGAAGCCCATTCAATTCCTCTGGGCCTTTACTGCAGCTTTATAAAAGGGGCCCTAAGTTTTGAACTTAATGTACTGTGATGCAGAATTTTAACACATGCAATCCAAACGTAGTATTGCGTCAAGAAGGGGGCGCTCCCACTATTTTCTATTGCAGTTCATGTGTTATCCAAAATAATGCATGATACCTGCACCTGGCTAACACGGAAGCACTTGGCATCTTTAACTTAGGGCGCAGTAAAAGGTCCCATATCAACTCTGCACTTAGCCAGTTAGCACACAGTAAGTGCAACATGTTAAATGATTAATGCTTCCATACCCTCTCTCCACCCCCATGCCATGACCCCTGTCAGAAAAATTATGAAAAAATCAGTAATTTTCAGATTTAATACGCAAAACCAGGCAAACTACTTTAATTTAATTTAAAATCATGTGTTAACCAAGTGATAAGAGCTTAACACTCTAGTCGAAAGGATATAATTATTTAGAGGTCTGCCTTGACTTTTGTTTTGCAGTCTGAGGAGCTGAAATTAGCTCTATTGTCCTGTTTTTCTAGAAAGTAGAGAGATACCATTTTGTGAGCAGGTTGTCACAATTAAGAAGGATAGCTTTCTACAGCTGAAACATAGGGCTCCTTTTACAAAGCCATGCTAAGGTCTTAACGCGTGGAATAGCGCGCGCTAGCCACTACTGCCTCCTTTTGAGCAGGCGGTAGATTTTCAGCTAGCGCGCGCTAAAATGCATGGGTAAAAGACTGGCTCAGTGGTAGACTTCAGAGGGTGGTGGTGAACGGTACTCTCTCCGAAACGTCAGAAGTGATCAGTGGAGTGCCGCAGGGTTCGGTGCTGGGTCCGATTCTATTTAATATCTTCGTAAGGGACCTGGCTCAAGGGCTTCGAGAGAAAATTGCATTATTCCCCGATGACGCCAAACTATACAACATAGTAGGCAAAAGCACAGTGCCCGACTGCATGACGCAGGACCTACTCTTACTGGAACATTGGTCCTCAACTTGGCAACTAAGTTTTAATGCCAAAAAGTGTAAGGTCATGCACCTTGGCAACAGAAATCCATGCAGAACTTACACCCTAAATGGTGAGACCTTAGCAAGAACTATAGCAGAACGGGACTTGGGAGTAATCATTAGCGAAGACATGAAGTCTGCCAATCAAGTGGAGAAAGCTTAATCCAAGGCTAGACAAATGATGGGTTGTATCCGAAGAAACTTCGTCAGCTGGAAGACCGAAGTTATAATGCTGTTGGTACAGATCCATGGTGAGACCTCATCTGGAATATTGTGTACAATTCTGGAGACAGTATTATCAAAAATATGTGCAGAGAATGGAGTCGGTTAAGCGAATGGCCACCAGGATGGTCTCAGGACTCAAGGATCTCCCATATGAGGAAAGGCTGGTTAAGTTGCAGCTATACTCACTCGAGGAGCGTAGAGAGAGGGGAGACATGATTGAGACATTCAAATATGTCACGGGCCGTATTGAGGTAGAAGAGGATATCTTTTTTCTTAAAGAACCTATGGTGACAAGAGGACATCCGTTGAAACTCAGGGGTGGGAGATTTCATAGTGACACCAGGAAGTACTTCTTCACCGAAAGGATGGTTGATCATTGGAATAGTCTTCCACTGCAGGTAATTCAGGCCAGCAGCACGCTGGACTTTAAGAGAAAATGGGATAAGCATGTGGGATCACATGAGGGAAGAATTTAGAGGGTGGGTCATTAGCATGGGCAGACTTATTGGACCGTGGCCCTTTTCTGCCATCATCTTCTATGTTTCTATGTTTAGCGCACCTTCATAAAAGGAGCCCATAGAGTATTAGCTGTGGGAACTTTCTGTGTCCTTAAAATGCTATGTAAATGCCTGTTTTTTAAGATCCAGTTCAGCTTGACACATTTGTAATGGACAACCCTCAATGTAATAATGGGGCTCATTTTAAAAAATGAAAACCATCCATAAAGGGGCAGATGGATATTTATATCGCCAAACCCCTCCCAATTCGCTATTTTCGAAACATGTAGATGAATTTCTTTGGTGGTTGTCTGCAGGGTGTCTAAATCTGAGGGGGCATATTGGAGGATGGACTAGGGTGGGCTTATGATTGGATGTTTTTCTGCAAAAACCAAACATTTTAGAAAACATCTGGGGAACAGTTTGGATGTTTGGGGCTAGACCTATTTTAACAATGAATAAGTGTCAAAAAGGTGCCCAAACTGACCAGATGATCATAAGGAATTAAGGCATGACCCCTTTACTCCCCCACTGGTCACTGACCCCCCCCTCTCACTCCCCAAAAATGTAATTGAAACTCAATACCTGCCTGTAATAGCCTCAGATGTTATGGCCAGTCCTATTAGAGCAGCAAGCAGGTGACTAAAGTAGCCTAGTGGGTAGTGTGGTGAACTATAGAGATTGGAACTTAGGCCAATATCCCACTCTAACTACTACACGTACCATGGAATATGTGAGCCTTCCAAAACCCATCCTAATCCTACTGTACTACATATAAGTGACACCTGCAGGCATAAGCACTATTGGTGTGGTGTACAGTTGGGTTCAATAGGTTTTGAGTGGGTTTTGTAGGACTCACCATATACTATAAGGTGTTATGCTGAGATATGTACCTGGACCTTTTTACTGTAGGAGAAGTTCACTGCAGTGCCCCCTAGGATGCCCCACTGCTCTGCTGGGGTGTCTGTGTAGCCAGTCTACTAAAAACGTTGGCTTCTCCTACGTCCCAATGACTTGTTTAGTGTGTTTTTCTTTTGGATGTGCTTTTTTTCCCCAAATGGTTCAAAAAGATAGACACACTGAGAACAAGCACATCTGAAAAATGGCCATTTTGAAACAAAAAGGCGATTTTCTGTTTTGAAAATGGTCATGTATGCTACTGAATTTTTGTATGTGTTCCACAAAACGTCCAAACTTGGATTTGTATATCATGTTGACCCTCCACATCACTGATTTTTTTTTTCTATTGTAGTTGTCATGGATAGTTTAATTGTGTTCTAAAATAATAACCCAGGAAAAAAAAAAAAAGAAAGAAAAATGTCTAGAGCTATTTGAGGGGAGATTAGTCTGTCTCTATAGCTTTAAGAATTTAGAGCTGCACGTGTCACCTTTAGCATTCTGGACAGCACAACTCTCTCTCAGGAAAAGTTCAGAACTGCCAGAGAGTTCAATTGGGTGGTTTTTATATGTGAAGAGAGGTTTGTTTTAGAGTCTGTGTTGAAGGGAAAAATTTTATACAGCATTTGTGTCAAAACCCTGTTAACCAGTGAAGAAGATATTCAACTATTAAGCTAACTGTTGACATCCTAATAAGGTTTACAACGCTACATATTTTAGTGCAGTGATTGAGAAGTAAACCAAGCACCAGTGGGGAAAAACCACTATGGTCTCGCCAGTTTAAAAATCATTGAGCGCTTCAAAATCACTTTATTTGATATGTGTAATCTGTAGTGATGTAGCATCTTTAGTATATATTTGTACCAGTGTTGCATTTCTATTCCCATTACTTTGGGCATGTGCTAATTATGACAGCTGCCTGAATCACCAATTTGAATCGATTTACTGATTCACTTCAGGGAATCTATTCAAATCGATTCATTTTCTTAAAAAATTGACTCACCGATTCAGTGAGTACTGACATACCCCCGGGACTCCTAAAGCAGCAGCAACAATGGCAGTGGCTGGCCAGCAGAACCAGTGCTCTGAACAGGCTGCTCCTGGCCTATCTCACCAGGGTCTTCCCTTTGCTGCATCACTGATGACATGGCAGAGGGAATCCTGGTGGGGCAGGCTGTTCACTGTGCTGCCTCTGCCAGCCGGCCACCACTGCCACTGTTGCTACTTTAGGAGGCCTGAAGTGTGTTTGTGTGTGTGTGTGTGTGTGTGTGGGGGGGGGGTTATACCTACATCCTTCTGGTGGTCATCTAGTAAGTTTGGGCCCATTGTTGGCACTTATTCATTATTGAAACAAATGTACCAAACATCCAAATTGTGCTCTGAACGTATTCTAACATGTTTGATTATCACAGAAAAATGTCCAAATCATAACTTGCCCTAGTCCTGCCCAAAGCATGTCCCCTTTAAATTTAAATTAACTACTGACAAACTGCATAGAAAACCATCTAGACCAGTGGTTCCCAACCCTGTCCTGGAGGACCACCAGGCCAATTGGGTTTTCAGGCTAGCCCTAATGAATATGTATGGAGCAGATTTGCATGCCTATCACTTCCATTATATGCAAATCTCTCTCATACATATTCATTAGAGCTAGCCTGAAAACCCGATTGGCCTGGTGGTCCTCCAGGATATGGTTGGGAACTGATCTAGACAATAGGTTTCAAAATTATGAATTGAAGGGTTTGAGGAGAGAAATGACCATCTGCCCCTTTATGCCACTTTTTGTACATTTTTCTCTTTTGAAAATGAGCTTCTTAATATGCAGTAATCTGGCTGTGATAATTGATTAGGGCAGACACAGCTACCCTTTGCCCTCCAGACATGCCCCTTCAGTGAAAAAAATATTATTTTTTAGTGCACTGGTAGTACAGGCACATGTCAAAAATGCCACTGGACACCTCAGTGAACGTGCGGTATGTCATTTTAAGCTGTGGTAAGCATGCATTAGTGTTTACTGCAGCTTAGTAAAAAGGACCCCTATAAGATTTCTTCCTCAATAGCAAGCTTCTTTTCTAATGATCTTTTGGTCTGCCAAAAAAACAATCTTACCGAAGACTCTAGTACAGGGTGACTCAATTCCAGTCCTTGAGGCTGGTTTTCAGAATATATCCACAATGAATAGACTGGGATAGACTAGAGCCATGGAGCTTCAAAGTGTTCAAAGGAAACGGAATTCCTGGAGGCTGTACGGGACTGCTTCTTGGAACAACTTGTCAAGCAACCAACGAGAGGGACAGCTATACTGGATTTAATCCTCAGCGGGCTGAAAGGACCTGCCCAAGAGGTGGAAGTAGTTAGGACCATTAAGAAACAGTGATCAGAACATGATCCAATTCAAAATGGAAATAGAAATGCCAAAGGGGAAGAGAACCATTGCAACAATGTTTAACTTCAAGAAAGGGAACTATGACGCCATGAGACTAATGGTGGAGCAAGCCTGGACTTTATTCAAGGACACGGTAAACGAGGTGCAAAACCTGAATATACCCAGATTTAGAAAAGGGTGCAAAAAGAATCAAGCAAAAGACCCGGCATGGATAACCAATGAAGTTAAGAAGGTGATAGGACACGAGAAAAAATCATTCAGGAAATGGAAAAAGGATAAAACCGAGGAAAATTGGAAAGAGCACAGGAAACATCAAAAAGAATGTCACCGTGTGGTCAGAACAGTGAGAAAAGAGTATGAAGAGAGACTTGCCAATGAGGCACGGAATTTTAAACCATTCTTTCAATATGTGAAAGGAAAACAACCGGCGAGGGAGGAGGTGGGACCCCTGGATGAGGGAGCCAAGAAAGGAGTGGTAAAGGAGGAAAAGGAAGTGGCAGACAGATTAAACATGTTCTTCTTGTCGGTCTTCACAAAAGAGGACACATCCAATGTGCCGAAACCGGAAAAAATCTTCAAGGGGGATCAAGAGGAAAAATTATTGTCAATAGAGGTGAGCCTCGAAGACATACTCAAACAGATAGATAGATTAAAAACTGACAAATCTCCAGGACCAGACGGAATCCACCCAAGAATACTGAAAGAGCTAGAGATGAAATAGCGGAGTTACTACAGCAGATTTGCAACCTATCCTTGAAAACAGGGGTAATCCCGGTGGACTGGAGGATAGCGAATGTTACACCTATCTTCAAAAAGGGATTCAGAGGCGACCCAGGGTACTACAGACCGGTGAGCTTAACCTCATTTCCGGGGAAGATGGACGAATCATTAATCAAGGTCAGCATCAATGAGCATATAGAAAGAAATAATCTTTTGAGAACTAGCCAGCACGGTTTCTGTAAAGGAAGATCTTGCCAAACGAACCTACTGCACTTCTTTGAAGGGATAAACAAACAATTGGACAAAGGTGACCCCATAGATATCATATATCTGGACTTCCAAAAAGCCTTCAATAAGGTACCCCACGAGCGCCTACTAAGGAAACTGTGGAACCACGGGGTGGAAGGGGACGTGCACAGATGGATCAGAAATTGGCTGGCGGACAGGAAACAGAGGGTAGGAGTAAAGGGACACTACTCTGACTGGAAATGAGTCACGAGTGGTTTCCCGCAGGGGTCAGTGCTGGGACCACTGCTGTTCAATATATTCATAAATGACCTGGAAGTAGGGACGAAGTGCGAAGTTATCAAATTTGCAGACGACACAAAACTCTCCAGTAGGGTTAGAACTGTTGAGGAATGTAAAGAACTACAAAGGGACCTGAACAAACTGAGTGAATAGGCAAATAAATGGCAAATGAGTTAAATGTAAAGAAATGCAAAGTCTTGCACATAGGGAAAGGAAACCCAATGTACAATTACACGATGGGAGGGATGGTATTGGGGGTAAGCAACCTAGAAAGGACTTGGGGGTTTTGGTGGGTAAAACAATGAAGCCAGAGGCACAATGTGCAGCGGCCTCAAAGAAGGCGAACAGAATGTTGGGCATTATCAAAAAGGGAATCACTACCAGAACCAAAGAGGTTATCCTGCCGCTATATCGGACAATGGTGCGCCCGCATCTGGAATACTGCGTTCAGTACTGGTCACCGTACCTTAAGAAGGATATGGCGATACTCAAGAGGGTCCAGAGAAAAGCAACAAGAATGATAAAGGGCATAGAAAACCTTTCATATGCTGAAAGGCTGGAGAAGCTGGGGCTCTTTTCTCTGGAAAAGCGGAGACTTAGAGGGGACATGATAGAAACTTACAAGATCATGAAGGGTATAGAGAAGGTAGAGAGGGACAGATTCTTCAGATTGGCGGGGGCAACAAGAACAAGAGGGCATTCAAAAAAATTGAAGGGACACATTCAGAACAAATGCTAGGAAGTTCTTCTTCACTCAGAGGGTGCTGGATACCTGGAATGCGCTTCCAGAGGAGGTGGTAGAGCAGAGTACGTTTTTGGGTTTCAAAAAGGGATTGGACGAGTTCCTGAAGGAAAAGGGGATAGAAGGGTATAATTAGAAGGGTGCTATACAGGATAAAATGTCTTAGTAAAGGATCACTTACAGGTGATCCTTTACTTCAAGGACTGGAACTGAGTAGCCTTGCTGTAGAAGAAATGGCAGTATTGTAGTTGCTGTAAAAAAAAAAAAAAATTGCATGCATATTCACTGACTGCACTTCTTTAGTCAAAACACAAATGCTCTAATAGCCATATTAGTCCTATAGAATAGTGGATTCTTTCAGGTTGAGCTATAAATAACTCAATATAATTATCTCATGTCTCCAATATAAAGCATAGATTTATTTGACTGAAAATATGCTTCTGACTGAAAGTTACAGCAAAACAACAATTATCCACAGGAAATGATGTTCATGAGCCTTTGGGAGCTCATGGTGTGGAGCTAAAGCAGAAGGGGGGACTTTTTCTTGATACAGCCTTCGGGCGAAACATGTCGGAATGACAGGTCCCTTCCCGATAACTACTGACAAAGGGAAAACTCAGAAAATGCAGAAAAAAAGATAAGTTGAAAGATTAAGTATTTATTTATTTATTCAAGCACTGAAGTATAGAAGCACTAATACACTAAAGCACTTTATATGAAATATAATGGTCTGATGAGGAGGCTAGTGCCACATAGTATTTGGCCACTAAAACCAATTGGCTAATTCTGGCACTTCTGAAGACCAATGAATAAGTAAAAATTATAAATGAACATGTTCTGAAGTACTGTTAGTGGAGAACACGAGTGATAGTATAACAGTATAAAAGACTGCTGTAAACATTACATATTCAGCTTTGGGATATGTGCATCACAATTATTGTATTCAGTGGTGTAGTCATATACTATACAGCTGATTTGGGGGAGGGACTGGAGCCCAAAATTAGTGGATGGGCACCAAAGTTTCTCCTTGCCTGAGTACAATTTATAAATACTTGAGCTAGTGGGGATTCCCAAGCCCTGCCAATTGAAGACATCTTCCTCCAGTCTGGCAACTCAAAATCTTCATGCTTTGCAGCCAGTTGCAATATCCTCAAGCTGCTACTGCTTTCATGCATGCATGAAAGCCAAGAGAGGAGGGAAAGCAGCAGCTCTGCAATATTGCTGCCAGCTGCAGAACTTGGGAAGTTGGAGGAGGAGGAGGTGGTCATCGGTTGGTGGGGCTTGGGGATCCCTAGTAGCTACAGCAAGGGAGATGCTCATTTTAAGGGAGCCTAAGCTCAAAGTGGGAGGCCCAAAAAAGTAGTAATATTTACCCTGACTCAACGATCCTCCACGTACTCTGCTGACAACTGATTCAGCATCCCCGCTCTTGACAAGGCTCACCTCTGAAGAGGTTCACCGTACCTATAATAGAAGTGAATGGGAGAACCAGGAGCACGTATCCCTGCTCATCAGAGTGGGGATGCGGAAGACTGTGGCTGCTCCCACTGTCAGCGGTGCACGTGGAGGATCACTCAGTCAGGGTAAGTATTACTGCTTTTCTGGGTTCCTCTGCACAGTGTCCCTTTAATGAAGGTTTATTATTAGTGATTGCAAATTTGGAACCTGCTCAACCTTTTTTTTTTGCTCATCAGCTAGTGTTAGTGTTTGTGCAGCCCCAGAAAAAAATTTTCGGCCAACACGGCCCAGGGAAGCCAAAAGGTTGGACACCCCTGTTGCAAAGTGTCTGTGTGCCTCCAAACTTGGAAACTGTGTTGCTTCTTCTGAGACTGCCTTGGATATAATTTAAAATGGTGCTGATGGTCTTCATAGGGGAGAGCCTCAGTGGTTCTGAATAGTGTAGTCAGCCTATTGAATGAATCCCTAACAATTCTGCTTTGTTACCAAAAATCATAGTGGCCCAGTTTCTCTCTCATTCATGCTCTGTTGAAAGAACCTAGATTGATTTACTGGGCTCTGGCTACTCATTTAAGAATAAAGGAATGCAAAGCTATTGGATACCATCTGCTCAGAGATTTGTTGTAAAAGAATTAAAGAAAGGAAAATTACAAAAAGCTATGTCTCAGAATACAGTGAGAGACTGTAATTTCAGTGAAGAGTAATTTTGTTGATGAGCTTGTTAAATTCAGTCATTTAGTCATGAATAGATCTTGAGATCTATAACATGTTAGACAGAGAAGAGTCTACAATGGTTATAATACCTTTTGATCTTATACACCACTAATGAGAGGGTTCCGATTTCCTGCAGTAGAGGTTAGAGAATGACACGGGGACAAATTTGTTCCCGTCTCCGCAGGAACTCAATTTCCCCATCCTGTCCCCTTGAGTTTTGTCCGTGCCTGCTTCATTCATGTAAGCTCTGTCTTAACCACACAATCTTCGAACACTTATGATTTTAAAGTGTTTGAAGCTGTGCAGATAAGGACAGGAACGGAACAGGGACAGGTAAAGAGCTCACCGGGAAGGGATGGGAAAACGTGTTCCCGCCGAGACAGGGAAAAAAAATTTGTCCCAGTGTCATTCTCTAGTAGAGGTTTCTACCGCGAGCTGGCGACGTGAATGCTCTAACACTCATAGGCATTCTATGAGCGTTGGAGCATTTACCTCGCCGGCCCATGGTAGAAATCTCTACTGCAGCTTTGGAAAAGCCAGCATTAGTTTGTCATTTAATTTTTCAGTTCTAAGAAACAATGCTTACTCTCAGTGGACTGCAAAAAACAGGAGCAAGGCAAACAAATGAATGAAAAGAATTTGCACCAAAACATAAAACATATGTAGGAAACATTTTTATAATTACATGAAACTTTTAAAATACTATCCCCCTCTTTTATGAAGATGTGCGGTTGAGCAGCACGAGCTAAACGCCGAGCCGTTCAATCTATTCCTATGGGCGGCTCGGCATTTAGCTCGCACTGCTTGGTAGTGGAGCATCATAAAAGTGGGGAGGGGAGGTATGTGAACTAAAAACATCAAAACCCATACCAACAAATTATGCACAATTGATATCTATCAAGTTTTGGTTTTTTTTTTTTCCCAAACAAAAAGCCCTTTGAAATTCCATGAAAAAGTTTCAGGTGCAAGATTCAGTCACAACCACTGTTGGGTTCATATTAAAACCCATTGTCAGTACATTTCTTAAACACTATCTATGGCATTTTAATATTTTATATATATTCAATGCCACTATCTGCAGAAATGGCAGTGCTGAATATATGGCTGCAGAGGCAAGCAAGGGATAGCAAGTGATCTTCAGCTGTTATCTATACATCTATACAGAGAGAAGCTGAATAGTGCTGGCTATCCATTGACTTAGGTGTGAATACCCACACATTGCCCTATGGCAGACATGGGCAACTCCGGTCCTCGAGGGCCGGAATCTAATCAGGTTTTCAGGATTTCCCCAATGAGTGTGCATTGAAAGCTGTGCGTGCAAATAGATCTCATGCATATTCATTGGGGAAATCCTGAAAACCCGATTGGATTCCGGCCCTCGAGGACCGGAGTTGCCCATCTCTGCCCTATGGGGACAATTCTATAATATAAACATTAATATTTATATGTATGTTACTACATGCATAAATATTTAGAATACTAACTTATACAGACACGTGCACATATTCTAGTATATCTCCCCAGTACGTCAGCAATTGCATTGGCTACCAGTAAAATGGAGACTACAGTTTAAGGTTCTGACCCTTATTTTTAAGGTGTTGAATGAAGATGCTCCTTCCCCTCTAGCTGCTTCTTTGAAGATTTACTGCCCACTTAGATCCTTACATTCTTCGGAGAAATTGTTATTAGATGCACCTTCATTCAGACATATTCATCTGAAGGACAACAAATGTTTTCTGTCGAGGGTTTCAAACAATGGAACTCTCTTCCAGATGAGTTATGTATGACACACGAGATCTTCTTTACAGTTTCTTAAATTATTGAAAGTCCATTTGTTTCATCAGGCTTTTATGGTAGTATGACCAGTGGGTGTTTTAATTACTTTTTGAAGAATTTGTGAAGTCTTATGCGATATATGTATCTTCGGATATTTTATGTGATTATGACTTTTGTTAACAATTATGTATGTGACTTTGTGAGCTGCCTAGGACTATGGATAGTGCGGGTTATAAACTGTGGCAATGAATAAATAAATATATGCCAATATTATGCCTAAACACTATTTGGTTAATAAGCACTTATCTTTCATAGTGTGTATTTGAAAGGCAGCATATAAGGGGCGGGGCATGGGCAGCACTCCTACTTACATGCATACCTCTGGCTCTTAGGTATGAGCATTTACATCAGCTATATAGCTGACATGTTCTTCTTAAAATGCTATGGACCTGGTTACGCTAGGATTCTATAAAGGAAAATGAGTATCTACTTTCCTTAGTAGAATAGATTCCTACCAGGCATCCTGTTACAGAATTGCCTCTATCTGGTTAGTGCTGGAATGTTTTTTAAGAATTTTCAGCAGCAATACAGGTAGAGTGTACTGAAAATTCATGGATGTAATGTTTATCTCCCAGATTTTGTGTATGGTGCTGAAATTTGGGCACTGAAATGTTGATGTGGATCCACGATGCGCACAAACAAATTGGTTAATGAGCCATCGACTATCAATTACTGAAGTTAATTGGCATTAATTTATTTTCTGTTACATCTATTCAGGAGTCCATAGGTGAGGTGATCAATCCATTTCTGTGAACGGGGTTTTGCAGAAATGTGATACTCGCAGCTTTCAACATCTTCAATATTATGGAGTGAAGTGCCTCTTTCAGTTTTTCCTTCGGCAAGCGAGCCGTACAGAGGTGTATTTGATCTGCTCTGTTTAGTTTTTCTTATTTTTCAGCTTTAAGTTCATATTCTTTGAGGCTTTGGTGCCCTGAGAACCCCATATTTGGGGATTCTGTACTTGGGAAAGGTTACAGATTCCGCAGAGCTGGACTGCAGCTCGCAGAGCAAACCTTCGGGTGGACCTTTAGAGCCAGCCTACTGTGGGTTACTTCAGGGCTCAGATTCTGTTCCCATGGGAGCCAGCTTACCTTTTGAATTTCTCAGTGGCTTGAGCACAGGTTGTGGGCGCCCTGAGTAAGAACCCTTGGGGTATCAGGGTGCTGGTTGTGTAATCTGATCCCCCTCTCCCCATTGCACTTTGAGGTTGCATAGGAGTGGAGATTTCAGACAGGGTTGGTCCGACTGGCAGCCCAAAGATTTCCTAGTGTGGAATTGCTGTTAGAAGTTTCTGAGATACAAAGTCCTTTCCATCTGTAACCCCATCCTCAGGACAGTACTAATAATTGTCAGTCACCAGCTGAAGCTGGCTGGTTACCTGAAATAACCACTCTCATTTAGGGTACTGTTATTTAAAAAAATTAACCTCGTCCTATCACCTCTGAAAGCAATAGGAGGAATTTTAAACTAAGAACAATTAAGGAAAAGATGTTATAATTATCCGAGTAATGATTTATTCCTGTAGTTAAAATTAAGATGTAATTAAAGAATGACACGGTGAAAAAATTGGTCCCCGTCACCGCCCCGTCCCCGTCTCACCATCCTCTGCACAGCCCCGTCACCGCCATTCCCTTCACCGCCCCGTCACCGCCACTGCCACCCCATTCACCGCCCCGTCACCGCCACTGCAACCCCATTCACCGCCCCGTCACCGTCACCGCTGCATATATAAAAGCCTCAAACGGGTACGATTTTAAATACTTTTCTTTATTTACGTATAAAGGAAACATTCTTTAAAACTTTAAAACTTTAAAACTTAGTTAAATATTAGTTAATAACTATACAAAAACAAACACGACATGTACTTTTAATTCTTACAATGTTAGCCTACATGGTAAGTAGACGCGGCCGCTGTACCTAATCGCGGCAAAGATCTCCCTGCCGTGATTAGCAAGTCTCCCCTCCCCCAGCGATCACGGCAGGAGGGCACCCAACCCCTCCTGTAGACCCCCCCCAACGGCCCTCCCGACAATCGCAGCAGAAGGGTACCCAACCCCTCCTGCCGGTCCTCCCAATGGCCTCCCCTAAGATCGCTGGCAGGAGGGTACCCAACCCCTCCTGCTGGAGCCCCCCCGACGATCGCAGCAGGAGGATATCCAACCCCTCCTGCCAGCTCCCCAACAGCCCCCCTATGATCACTGGTAGGAGGGTGCCCAACCCCTCCTGCCGGCCCCCCCAACGGCCCCCTATATCGCCAATAGGAGGGTACCCAACCCCTCCTGCTGGACCCCCCCCCAACGAACCCTCCCACCCCGGAACCCCCTTAGTCTTACTTTCCAAGTTGGACCGGACGGCTCCTCACACGTATGGCCAGCAGGCTTGCCTCCGTCCAAATGAGGCGGGCCCGCCCCTACCCTGCCCAACCCACAGGATCCTAGGGCCTGATTGGTCTAGGCACCTAAAGCCACTCCCGCTATAGGAGGGGCCTTAGGTGCTTGGGCCAATCAGGCCCTAGGATCCTGTGGGTTAGGCAGGGGAGGGGAGGGGCGGGCCCGCCTCATTTGGACGGAGGCAGGCCTGCTGGCCAGACGAGCGAGGAGCTGTCCGGTCCAACTTGGAAAGTAAGACTAAGGGGGTTCCGGGGTGGGAGGGTTCGTTGGGGGGGGGTCCAGCAGGAGGGGTTGGGCACCCTCCTATTGGCGATATAGGGGGCCGTTGGGGGGGCCGGCAGGAGGGGTTGGGCACCCTCCTACCAGTGATCATAGGGGGGCTGTTGGGGAGCTGGCAGGAGGGGTTGGATATCCTCCTGCTGCGATCGTCGGGGGGGGCTGTTGGGGTAGGCAGGAGGGGATGGGTACCCTCCTGCCGCGATCGTTGGGGAGGGCTGGTTCTGTCGGCATGAAGGGCTGAGCACCTTCCTGCCGGCGATCGTCGGGGGGGGGCGGGTTCTATTGGCAGGAAGGGTTGATCTGACAAATGAGGAGCCAGTATATTGGGGGGCGGAGTCAATGCGGCAACGTGCAAGTTGGATCGAGAGTTGGAGGAGACAGACAACATGGCGGAGACATCGAACACCCGGTCACGAACACGGTGAAACACAGGTAAATAGCGGTTCCTAGAAGGGGGTACATTGGCCTGCGGGGACAAATCTTTTCACCGTTTTTGCGGGCGGTGAAAACTTTTGTCCCCGTGTCTGCGGTGATTTGGCTTTGGAGTCTCCATAACCCGCAGCCAAACTGCAGCCACGCCGCAGCTGCCTGCGGGGATCGCTCCCCGTGTCATTCTCTAGATGTAATAAAAGATGAAGAACAAAATTTTAATGATAAAAGACTTTACAGTTATATTTTTATGTTCCAACAGATAGCAAATAATTTTCAGAACTAAACACTCTTGAAAGGAAAATTTACTCCCTTTCAAAAGAGAGTAAATTTTCAGATAAGTAAACCTCGTCTAACTTCTATTCAAATAGTCTAAACTATCCAATTTAGAGCTCAAATTTGAACACTATAGATGATTTCTAGAATTTGATTCTTTCTGTAAATGTCTTATCTTACAGGTGAATCAGAAGAACGGAGTTGGCAGGATTTCCTCTCCTCAGGACCAGGTAAGTATGTTAAATTCTCTTTTTTTTTTCTTCTCCGTCTGTCTTGCGGCGGGTACCAGCGCTCTTGATTAAAGTTTCAGAGGAATAGGCAACCAACCTACTAACTTAACTAAAATAACTCAAAAAGGCAAAACCCTATTCTCTATTAAAAGTATATTTACTGTATTTTTCACTCCATAAGAAACACCTGACCATAAGACGCACCTACCTCCTAGAGGAGAAAAAAACCAAGAAAAAAAATTCTGAACCAAATGGTGTGCCCTGTACCCTGTCCCCCCTCTGGTGGTAGGCCGGGATAGGGTACAGGGCACATCTAGTGGTGGCCACGTCTAAAGGTAGGCAGCTATAAGTTCTCGAGAGAACCTACAGCAGCCATTCGGAAAGTAGCATGGGGCCAAGCGGGAGAGCATAAAGCTTGCTCCTGACGTCCGCACTGCTGATCTCTGCACCGCAGGCCGGGAAATAAGACAAGGGAAGAAGAATACATGCTGGACCACCAGATTAAAAAGGCGGGGATAAAGACGACGGGCGGGCAGGGGGGTTTAAAAAAAGGTGGTGCGGTGGCGGCGGGTGGGTTTTACAATGGTAAGGGGGGTAACAAAATTTGTACCTTCACTTCATAAGACGCTCGAGATTTCCACCCACTTTTAGGTGGAAAAAAAGTGTGTCTTATGGAGCGAAAAATATGGTAGTTTTTATTTTGTTCTTTGACAGAAGTAAATTTAAAAAATACTTGTACTAGCTAAAAAAATATAAACAAATAATATATTTTCTTAAATTCCCAAAATCTACTGCAGTTAGCATCCAGTAAAAACAGTAGCATGGTTTTTAGTGCTAACTGCAGCAGTAACAGCTTCGATGCTCATAGGAATTCTATGTTACAGCCACTGCCGGTGCCGGGGTGGGAGAAATCATTTTTCATAAATAAAGCAAAAATGAGAAGTGTCAAATAGAACACCCAAGACTTCCACTAACAAAGAATATGGTGTCCTTTTCAACTTTAAAAATGAACATAAGAAGTGCCATCTCCGGAACAGACCTTAGGTCCATCAAGTCCGGCGATCCGCACACGCGGAGGCCCCGCCAGGTGTACCCTGGCATAGTATTAGTCCCCATATCACTCTAAGCTTCTCATAAGAGATATGCATCTAGCTTACCCTTACCTATGTCACCTTAAGCCACTCATAAGACGGTTTAGAATTTTTAAGAAAAATAACAGGACAGCATTTAAGATTCCCTAGCCCAGTGGTTCCCAACGGGGGGGTCCATGAATCTCTGGGGCTCTATGAGACTATTACAGATCATTGCAGGACACAGAAAATAACCAAAACACTTTTTTCATGCTACTATAATTCATGCAAGCAGAATACAGAGGCTGCCATGGAGGCAGAATCAAAATCTATAAAATCTTATACCACTGGTAATATAAACCAATGATTCCAAAAGAACCTGGATGAAATGTTACAAGTAAATGCACGAGTATTATGTTAACATAATATAATCAAACCAGGTGTGAAACTCACCTATGCTGCAGCTTCATCTAGTTTTGCCGTTATTAAGATGACTACTTGGAGGGGTAGTTTTGATAGGATGTGTAAGTCTGACTTTGGATGTTTCCCGCAAAACTTGGATTTTCAAAAATGCTGGACATCCAATTTTTTTTTAATCATCTAGTTGGACATCTTGGCCACCAGGATGTCCAACCTCAGAATGTCAAACTTTATTCCCCATTTTCGACCACAATACCTTCCAATTTGAAAACGTCCAAATGAAGACCATTTGGACATGGGAGGGGCCAGCTTTCTAATGGACATGCCAACAGAACATTGGGCCACATTAGAAGGCACTGCTGTGAACTTCACATAAACAGTGCCAGAAGTACATCTCACCATAACCCCTTTATGATGTATGGTGTCCATCACCCCAAAAGCCCCAAAAACAGAGCATTGAACTCTCTGGATCACCTTTACAGTTTAGCCAAGCACACATAAATTAAAATCAGGAGAGCACATCCTGGTCCTGCAACCAGGAAGTGATGTTAGAAGGGAGCCGAGGCCTGTGCGAGCAGCAAGTGGAAGATACTGCTCGTGCCAGCAAACATTTCAAGATGTACACAGGAGGCGGAGAGGAGGAAAGCACCGGCACCCCCCTCCCTGTGAATACAGTGCCCGGGGTGGTCTGCCTCCACCTGCCCCTCTTACTAGGACACACAAAGTCAGAGGCGTGAAGAAAGTACAAGAGGTTTATTACAGCATGCAGGACTCTAGTGCAGTTAACAGCCTGCCTACTAGAGTGTTAGAATCAGGAAATGCATGGACTTTTATGCCCTTTTCACTAAGCATACGCAAACTAATATATGCAAAAACTACAATTTTCATTTGTTACTTCTATAACTTTTCTACAATTATTATTGGTCCTAAGCCAGCACTTATGATAGGTTCAGGGATACAACTTATAGTCTTATAGGAAACTAGCTCATTTCTCTGCTTATCTAAATCTTACAGGTCTAAATGTTACATGTACAGAAGGGCAGGGTACATCACGGCTCAAACTCTTATCTATTTAGCTTACAATGTGGTAAGATAGGGACATACATTTTAGGCAGATGAGGTCAATAGATTGTACACTGTTTTCAGCTATGTAGGCCAGAGCAATATTTTAAACAACAGTTAACCATTTCATGACCCTACAACTATGCCACTGCTTCAGCACACCCCGTAGTAAGCCATTTCTTGCTCGGTGAGCACACATTAGTGCTTACCACAGCTTTGTAAAAGGGTCCCTTAGGCTTCTATGTCTGGTGAAAAATGGCGCATAGATTATGAAGCCTAAGTTTAGATGCCCAGCTCTTTTTTTTTTTCTTTTTAAGTATAAGGAACAATACAGTAGAGGTGAAGAACAATATTTTATTATTTATTGACTCTCTGGGCAGCTTGTGTGTTTCTAATTTGCAGTTGTACATTTTGTTATTGTCAAGTTCACTTCACGAAAAGTAGTTGCGAGATGATCCAAATCCAGTCTAGGGGATGTAAAAAAAAATGTAACATTACCGCTCAAGCCAAATAAACCATGTAAAACTTCCTGAAGAAATCAGCTACAGTCGGTGAAATACCAAGCAGATGTGTCCCACCATGACTGTCATGTAGAGCAGAAAATCCAGGAACTAAAGGAATGTTTGGTTTGGCATCGCTGACTTTAACTTGAGAACAGAAACCCAGCAACACATAGCTTTCATTTTAGAGAGGAAGAGCGTACACAAGGAACCACTGAAACCTTAAAGCATAACAACCTTAAATAACATCAAATATAACTTTTAGCCCTCATTGGGATTTTATTATTTCATGTTGTATTTGGTTCTACTCCCCAAATGTGGTTGAAATTAATTTTTGTTCTCCCCTCCCTCCCATCCTTTTGAATCTTTATTGGATTTAAAGAACTATAGGATTTTTGTCTAGTACTTTGTAATTAGATCGCATAATCAAGGTTTTTTTCTTGTATGTTTTAGGAAAGTTTAATAAAGATGAAATTTTAAAAAGGCATTTCTCAGGCTTTGGAAGAGGAAATCAATGATCCGTTGAAGCCTTTGTCTACTGGCTCTGTGGTTCAGCAGGTTAATTCCCGCTACCTCCTGTAATTAAATAAATTATAAGGTGGAGTGCCAGGGTGCATGGAGCTGACCATAACCCAGCTCTGTATACCTGACATGCGCATGCCTGAGCACAGATCATGGGGTAGCTCAGACCGGTTAAATGTTTCCTGCTGCACCCTGGGCACCATGCTGAGAAAGTAGTGTGCCAAACAGGGGGATAAGAGCCCCTCCACTTAGTTCCATCACAGTTTGGGACAGAGGAGCTGTTACCCTCCCTGCCCACCCTTGTGATGACCGGGATGTTTTCACCTCATTGTCACAGCTTGGCAGGAGTACCTGAGCCTGGGAGACCACCTGAAGATGGCACCTAATTTCACTGTCAGGATGTTATGTCCAGCTGGGGAACCTGTACATTGGGTTGGCACCTCCTTGCTGTATGGCGGAAGGTGCTCTGTTGAAAAGTACAAGGGCAACAGTCTTGTTTATAAGGTGGCAGACTGTGAGGTGTTATCAGCTCACAAAGAGCTTGGATTGGCTCGGGCACCCTGTTATTCTGGGTTTTATTATCTTTTCTTAATTGTTATGTCGATAAAACTATGACCAAGTTGTTACCATCAAAACTGTGTGTTATCCTTTACTTTGGTAATGTTAAAGCAAGGGCGAAGGAGAGGGTCACTGGTGTCGAGGTTAGAACCATTTGGGTCCTCAAGTCTCAATTTTAACTCTTCAATTCCCTAGAGTCGATAAATAATCAGATTCCCCCAATTAAACCAATACCGTAAAACATCTTTTACTTAACTTGTAACTCCCTTTCTGCTGCCCCTTAGATCATATCCAACATACCCAAATTCTCTTACAGTGCTTGCACAATCTGCCAATATGTTCTTTTTGGTACTGTAATCTTTCTTAGACCAGTCTTAAGACCAATACTTAATCCAACGTGTACCATGGTACCACTAAGTTTCTAAAAATCCATACAGTTATCAAGATTTGTGAGGCTCTTGCCAAATCACCAAGCATCTCCATGCTTACTTTTGCTTAAGTATATTATCTTGGCCTTCTTGGAAGCCCACAGCAGCTGTTCTACTTCTGCTGGGATCATCATCATAGGTCCATGCAGGATATCCAAGCTTTTAGGAAGCCTTACTCCTGTGGGGAGGTCTGCAGAACCGTACAATGTAAAGTTTGCTCAGAATTTCCTTCCTGTGTAGAATTCTGCATATGTATCAGGAGTGGTAGGGAGGTTCCCCTCTCACTTTCTCCCAAGCTGATCAAATTGCAAGAGGAGGAAAGTAGCTATATTTTGGCCCACATTCTCATCTTCCATTACCCCGGGCTTGTTTGTGGATTTAAACCATGGGCGACACTTTATAGTCATGTAGTTTAAATGAATAGTTTGACTCCAAGTGGCAGAGTGGTACAGCCAGCTATCTGTGACTTGCTTACTTTGACATTGAGTGTGGTGGGGAAGGGAATAAAAGAGTAATCTGGGGTTTTATGTAACAGCAGCCCAGGATATGGGAGAATATGGGAGGAACAGAGCAAGCTGTAGGGGAGAAGAGAACTATGATTATATCTTGATTGGATTACTGTAATTCTCTGTTAATAGGACTTCCTCAGTATCAACTCCGATGGCTTCAGCATGTCTAGAATACAGCTCTTTGCTTTCTTTATCGCCACTCCATATTTGATCATATAACTCTGCTATTTAAAATTGAACATATGCTTCCAATAGCATATAGGATTCCTTTCAAATATAATGTTCATACATTTCAAATTCGATCATCTGGCCTTCCTTTGTTTCTGTACAGTCATCTGATTCCTTACATGCCAACATGGAATCTTCATTCCTCTTCTCAGCATTTGTTAACTGTACCATCATTTTGACAAATGTTCCTGGATGCTACCGCGAGTCAAGTTTCTCCGTGATGGCCCTGAACCTTTGGAACTCGTTACCACTTTATCTGAGATTGGAAAAATCTCTTAAAGTCTTCAAGACACAGCTGAAGGCTTATTATTTCAGAAAGGCTTTTTGACTGTGAATCCCAAAATAAACAAAACAAAAACAACTTTATCCCCTTAACCTCTTGTGTTTTTCCTTTGTTTTATTAATTTTCTCTTTCCCTTATAAATATTGTAACTCATCCCTCCCTGAATTTCTTTTTGTCCCAGTTTGTTTATAGTATCTTTTTTTCGCCTGTCTGTTTTTTTAGTGTTTAAAAACAATCTTGGACCCCTTGTTTTTAACTTGAACCGCCTTGATTTGACTACAATAGTTAAGAAATGCGGTATATCAAATAAACTAACTGTAACTCGGAGGTTGCACAGAGAGGCAGAGACCTAAGTGACAGGGAACTGGGGGTCTAGCTTAGAGACAGGGAAGGAGAATGGGAGGGCAAATAGGGCTGGGAGTGGGTGCAGACTGAGAAGTGTCTGGCAGAGAAAGCAATGGGTAAATCATATATAGCAGTGGTCTCAAATTCGCGGCCCGCCAGGTCCTATTTTGAGGCCCTCGGTATGTTTATCATAATCACAAAAATAAAATAAAACAGTTTCTTGATCATACGCCTCTTTAGCTATAAATTACAATATTATTATTAAGACTTAGCTTAAAGGAAAGATTTATAAACTATAAAGAGTTTTACCTCATGCAAAATTGTCATTTCTTTAATAATGTAATGTAATGTAATTTATTTCTTATATACCGCTACATCCGTTAGGTTCTAAGCGGTTTACAGAAAATATACATTAAGATTAGAAATAAGAAAGGTACTTGAAAAATTCCCTTACTGTCCCGAAGGCTCACAATCTAACTAAAGTACCTGGAGGGTAATAGAGAAGTGAAAAGTAGAGTTAGAGGAAAAATAAAAATAAAATAAACATTTTAACAAGACAGCATTGATCTAAATACTTTGGAAGGTAGAAGAGAGGAGAGAAAGGAATAGAAGCAGAAGGGGGAGCCGTTGAACAGTAGAATTCTGGAGAAATTTAAATGATAGAAATAGAACAAAACAAAGACAAAAGGCAAAACAATAGATAAGATTAAAGATAAATCATAAGCTGGAAAGAAAAATAAAATAAAACTTTGTCTTCAATCCACGGTTTCAGCGTCAGTGATGAAGTGGAGCAAGTAAGTTTAGGAGGAGCGATTGACGTTTCCAGAAAGGGCTTCTTCAGGGAAGAGACTTGGCAGACAGTCCCAGGATGCCTATGTCTCCTCCCCTGCGATGTTCTCCCATCCATGCATTCCCTCCCAGACACACTGCCCGTGCCCCAGCCGCTCCAAGACATTAACTATTTTTTTTCTGAGGCCCTCCAAGTACCTACAAATCCAGAATGTGGCCCTGCAAAGAGTTTGAGTTTGAGACCACTGATATATAGGGAGTGGATCAACCTAAGCTGAGAAAGAGAAACAAAGTAATTTAGAAGGATGGAACATGGAAAGCAAGATTCAAAATAGCTGGAAAGCTTCAAGCCTGGAGAGGATGTGAGGCTTGAGGCAGGGATAAGCCAGGCTTCATGATGGTAGGTCTTAAGAAAAAAAAAAAAATCAAATAAAAAGTGAGTATAATTTTGCATAATTATAAAGATACCATGCACAGAATTCTCAAGGTTTTTTTCTGCAGTTTTTCCCCAACAATAGAATTTTGATAGTCATACTATTGCTGTTAGCTATAAATGTGGCCGCTTAATGCAGCTTTATTTATTTAATTTTCTATACCGTTCTCCCAGAAGAGCTCAGAACGGTTTACATGAATTTATTCAGGTACTCAAGCATTTTTCCCTGTCTATCCCAGCGGGCTCACAATCTAGCTAATGTCCCTGAGGCGATTAAGTGACTTGCCCAGGGTCACAAGGAGCAGCGTGGGTTTGAACCCACAACCACAGGGTGCTGAGGCTGTAGCATGCACCACTGCTAGAACTGTAACGCCATTCTCGTCCTACTGATTTACCTATGTTTGAATGTTTAATTTCCTTCTTCATTTGTTCTACCTCTTATTCCCACCCTTCCACCCTTACTACTGTACTCCAGGTTTTCCCCAAGCATATTGTTCCATATTGAACTGTTTTGGCACATTTTCAGAAAAAAAAAACCCCCAAACAAACATATGTGGGCGACAAACTGAAAACAAACCCCCTCCTTTACTAACGCTTAGCGCGGGTTTTAGCGCCGGCAGCAGCGGTAACTGCTCCGACACTCATAGAATTCCTATGAGCGTAAGAGCAGTTACCGCTGCTGCCGGCGCTAAAACCCTCGCTATGCGTTAGTAAAAGAGGGGGTTAGTTAGGTGCCATCTACTGACGCTCGAGTCCTAGCGACTTGATGAATTACAGATCTAAAAAGAGATCAGTTTTGTGCTAGGCCAGTAAGGTCCTCCAGTGTCATCCCCTTGCAAAAAATTAATGTATAAAAAATTGATGGGGGTCAAAGCTAGCACCTAACTGATAACGTTGTGCAATGGATGCGGAAAGGACTTTAGTAGAACTGACAGCTTGCGCCTTTAAACATTTGTTGGCATTATTATTATTTTTTTTAACGTATCTTTTCTTAATATTTATTAAAGAGGATAAGAAAGACATGAATAAAACCAACCATCATGTTTATACCTAATAATGCCCCAGAGGCACAGGGCAAATTTACTCTCCCCAAATTTATATGCAGGGTCAATAGTAAATTTAAGCCTTAAACTTATACTCTAATTACCATCCAACTGCTTTGTTGATTTTAACTAACAGCACTGGTCGCTGTACATGAAGAAGGACTCAGTACTATTTGAAAGGGTCCAGAGAAGAGCGACTAAAATGGTTAAGAGGCTAGAGGAGTTGTCATACAGTGAGAGATTAGAGAAACTGGGCCTCTTCTCCCTTGAAAAGAGGAGACTGAGAGGGGACATGATCGAAACATTCAAGATACTGAAGGGAATAGACTTAGTAGATACGTAAAGAAGTTCTTCTTCACCCAGAGAGTGGTAGAAAACTGTAACGTTCTTCTGGAGGCTGTTATAGGGGGAAACACCCTCCAGGGATTCAAGACAAAGTTAGACAAGTTCCTGCTAAACCAGAACGTACACAGGTAAGGCTAGACTCAGGGCACTGGTCTTTGACCTAAGGGCCGCTGCAGGAGTGGAGTGCTTGGCACGATGGACCACTGGTCTGACCCAGCAGCAGCAATTCTTATGTTCTTATGTACAGATAAAATTCAGAGCTAATAGATTTGTATTCAGAGCCTTGACCACTGAAAGCCATATTTTCTTGCATTCTACTCAGAAACTAACCATTTGTTTGACCCTCAAGTTCATTATTCAGCAACAGACTGAAGAGAACAATGAAGTCTCTATATAAAAACAAAGGGCGCATCATTTAAAGATTATATAGCTACTCTGGCCAGGCTTGTACTGTGAGTATTTGCAGGATTCATGACATCATTCTATTGTGCAGCACCACTGTAAACACAGATTAAACTAACAGGTTTAAAGTCTCTTCAAAAAGAGCTCAAATTGTGCCGATGTGCTGCTCCTGGCTCGTTCCCAAATTCAGCCTGGATGGTTTCATCAGTGCTCAAGTTAGAGTTTTGTTCTTTACATATTTTTGCCTCCCAAAATAAATATGGAGCAAATTGAAAACAGACTCCAGACTTTCAGAAATTAGATTATACTTTTCCAAAATAAAAAGGGTCAGCTCATCTCTGTTCTTCCTGGAAGTTCAGTGTTGTTCAGAAAAATGATCTGCATGAGTACAAAGTTTGAAAATTCAACTTGTGTCTAAATATTTTAGCATGAAAATATTGTTGATTGTTTTGCACGGTCTGGAAATATTGTTCCACTTGTAGTCAAAAACATGCCCACGATCCACCCCAACCATGCCCACTTTTAACTGTGCACTTTGCACTAGGCGCTAACTGTTGTAGGATCATGCCTACCAAGTTAGGTGCCTAATTTTCAGTTGACTCCACTTAGGGGTCCTTTTTCAAAGGCGAGGTAGCGTGTTAAACCGCTTGCCGCGCTAGTACCTAATGCCTCCATTGACGAGGCGTTAGGATTTTAGGCTGCCGCGGGGGTTAGCATGTGATGAAATGTCCGACGTGCTAACCCCCGTAGCGCGCCTTGGTAAAAGGAGCCCTTAGTGCCAATTACGAGGTGTTAAGTGCCGATTATTGGCGCCGATTTATCTACTGTAAGTTAGGCACCTACATTGGCTAGGCGTGCCGATATAGGTACCTAATGCTAGGTACACTTTATAGAATTTGGGGGGGGAAGGTATATAACCAAAACATACCAATATGATATCAACATAGCATAGTTAGATCAACTTAGAAGAACAATGATATTTAAATAAAGCCATAAAAAATCTAACTGAAAAACATAATAAAACAGTATAAAAATAAAAGTTTAGGAGAAATAAACAAATGCATCTTGCCACAGCCACAACTTGCAGGATTTTCTAATGAGAAACATTCCTATGCAGTCCATGATTTGCTAGTCTGTTTGGTAATGGTAGCCGTAAACCGTGTCCTCTCCTGATAAAGAGATCGAAACAAGTCGGCGGGCCAACTTGAACGGCTTTAATAATCTTTTTAGTGCACAAGTAAGTTCACAACTGTGGTTGTCATTCATACAAGGAGCCAATTGACTGCCAAGGATTATCAGGTAAGTTTTCATTATATTTTTGATTAAGAATAATCCTTTGTTGTTTTTAATGGCAGTTGGGACAGTGAAGGCAATGATGGTCCCAACGGCAACCTCAGTTTGGTTTTTATGCTGAACAGTTTTGGTTGCGGGTCTGAGCACTTCACATATTAAGTAATAACAGATGTAGGGCAAGCTGTGTGAAACGTTTAGTCCCATCACATAGATAATTGGTGTTTCTCCCTAAGGGCCTGTTTTGCAAAACCTCACTAGCGGCTGCAGCGTGGTAACGGCCCCAAAGCCCATAGAGATTTAAAGGGCTACAGGGCTGTTGCCATACGGCTTTGTAAAACAGGCCCTAAGTGTGTATATTTAATGATCTTAAGGTGGCCAAACAGGTTGAAAAGGTGATGGCGAAAGCTATAAGGATGCTAGGAAGAGGTATGGCCAGTAGGAAAAAAGAGATATTAATGCCCCTGTATAAGACTCTGGTGAGACCTCATTTAAAATATTGTATACAATTCTGGAGGCCGCACTTTCAAAAAAATATAAAAAAGATGGAGCCGGTTCAGAGGAAGGCTACTAAAATGGTGCAGTTTACAATGCTGTAATGCAATTTAAAAAAATAAAAGAATGTTCATTTTTATTTCATGTAATTCAATGGACTGTAATTCTCAAAATCATAATAAAAATGATATAGGAGAAAAGTGGTGCATTTTAATTGATCACACCACACCACATGAGTCTTACTATATTGTAATGACTCATCCTCCCTTCATTCATGTAAGTTTAAAGGAACCATTATTTTTAGCAAAGAAGATTTAAATAAATACTGAAGTGACATTACACCATTTTTAGTAGTCATCTTGGGACTCTATTCATCCCACAATTTTTTTTTTTTTTTTTAAACCTTCATTTATTTAAACCTTCATTTTAAACCTTCATTCAACCTTGGTTTTGTTAGATATTCTCAAGAGTATTTTTTTTTTCATAGAGCTAAAGCAGTGGTCTCAAACTCAAACCCTTTGCAGGGCCACATTTTGGATTTGTAAGTTCTTGGAGGGCCTCGGAAAAAAATAATTAATGTCTTATTAAAGAAATGACAATTTTGCATGAGGTAAAACTCTTTATAGTTTATAAATCTTTCCTTTTGGTAAGTCTTAATAATAATATTGTAATTTATAGCTAAAGAGACATATGATAAAGAAACTGTTTTAGTTTACTTTTGTGATTATGATAAACATACCGAGGACCTCAAAATAGTACGCCACAAGTTTGAGACCACTGAGCTAAACGGAAAACAAGATTTAAGTTATACAGTAAAACCTTGGATTGCAAGTAACAGTTTGCAAGGGTTTTTCATGACAAGCAAAACATTTTATTAAATTTTAACTTGATATACAAGGAATGTCTTGTAATACAAGTACATACAGTATACACACATCACAACTGAGCCAATAGTTCTTCTGTCTCTGATGCTGCAAGAGTGTAGTGACTGTTCTATATGAGTGAGGTCTTGCAATACAAGTACCTATAGTATTTTGTATTAAAGTTTTTGGGTTGTGGAACGAATCGTCTGAGTTTCCATTATTTCCTATGGGGAAATTCACTTTGATATATGAGTGCTTTGGATTACAAGCATGCTTCTGGAACAAATTGTGCTTGCAAACCAAGGTTTTACTGTACATATTGTTAATCCAATAAAAAGGTCTTTTGACTGGCTTGTTCTTTGGTCCCTTTATGGACCTGATCCCCATTCAGTTAAACTGCTTAGGATCCCCTTAGGGTATATAAGCAGTATCTGCCCATTTTGCATATTTTATTTTATTTATTTTATTATTTTAATGCCCCTCCCCCCCATTTTTATCAAGCTTCACCAGAGATTTTTCAGAGGGCTGGGCTAAAAGTGCTAGAATTCCTATGTACGTTGAAGGAGTTATCTCGCTGGCCTGCACTAAAAATCTCTAGTGCAGCTTGATAAAAGGAGGAGAGGTATAAAAATAATAAAATTAATAAAATAAAATATGCAAAATGAGCACATTGATGCAATGTGGTTAAAGGGTAGGCAGTGGTGATAGAGTAGCAAAAAAAAAAAAAAAAAAAGAGTGAATATCAAGCCTGAACTAAACAGAAGTTTTAGTCACTATGGGCTCCTTTAACAAAGGTGCGCTAGTGGTTTTAGTACGTGCTAAAATGCCCCGCCCGCTAGCTGCTACCGCCTCCTTTTAAGCAGGCGGTAATTTTTTGGCTTGCGTGCGCTAAAAACGCTAGTGTACCTTAGTAAAAGGAGCCCCATGTCAAATATGCACATCAGTTCTCCTAACTATAGATATCTCATATTATGACTTTTGGCTTTTAACTTTTCTCAGTAGATGCAGCATGTCTGCTGCTTTTGATGAGCGTTGTATCATCTGCATAGCGCAGGTTGTTTATATTTCAGCCACCAACTTTGAAACTGACCCTCTCTTCCAAATTTGCTTTTCTGAAGATGGCTTCGTTGTAAAGGTTGAACAGGTAAGATGACAAGATGCATCCTTGCCTGACGTTACATTTAATTGGAAACCAATCAGTGTTGCCATATTAAGTTCTCACTTCAGCTTCTTGATTTTCATAGAAGCTCTTTATCAGCCGAAAGTCATAACATGGGATTAGAACCGAACATAAACAAGATGACGATCACGAACATGGAAAATAATGAAGATTTTTGAGCTTGAAGGCAATAGAAGTTGTAAAGGATTTCAATCTCCTGGGCTCTTTCATAAACAAAGAACTAGCAGGAAAAAAAAATACCCCCTGAGGCATATGATTCCAGTAGCTTGGTAGGAAATGGGAATAAAGCATATGTGCTCAAATGAATTTGGGGATATGAACTAAACAAAACTGAGGCAGAATAACAGAAGTGGATATCTACACCCTATAAGTTTAGAAGAGAGTGGAAATAGTGGGGATAACAGAGCCAGCATGCTGAAAGAGAGTCTAGAATCTTTGAGTTTGCACTGTATAGTCATCTATGCATTATGCTCATTTGAGAGGTAGCTCCCTAGATAGGAAACTCTGTCACAGGCTGACAGTATGCTGTGTATCAGCAAAGGTATACCACTAGGGGCACTTTTTGGGAGCAGAGAGAGAGAGCTCAGAGCAGAAGACCGGCAACTCTTGGGAGCAGAGAGAGCTCAGGGCAGAAGACCGACAGCCCTTGGGAACTGGGCTCAAGGCAGGTGGTCTTTGAGAGCAGCTCAGGGCAGAAGGGTCTGCGAAGGCATTATTGGTGTCTGAGGACCGGGAAGAGCAGAGGCGGCTCTCTAGAGGGAGCCCTATTACTGGTGGTTGCTGAGCCCTGTTGAGGGCTGGTAACCGGGACCCTAGCAAGAAGCTACCCCAGAGGCTCCTCTCAAAGATGACCGACAGAGACTGCCTTCAGGGGACTTCAGCCAGGTCAGGTCCTGAACCCTAAGCCGCCCTGAAGTGGGCATTACACATCTTACATTTGTTTCTTTTAATAACTATCCATCCTGCCTTAGCAAAATAAAAAAAGCACAGTGAAAGAGGATCAAGCGGCCTATCTATTCTGTCTCAACTTTATTCCTGGATCAATGCAAAAGACCTCAATTGATCATCTTTCTCTTCACTTTACAACTAGGGAATCCCCTTTGCCCAATTCCAAGCTTTCTTCAAATCTGATACTGTTTTTGTCTCTGCCATCTCCACTGGGATGCATGTTGTTCCATGTAGTATCCTCTCTATAAAGAACTTCTGAGTCTACCATCTTGAAGACTCATCTCAAGCTCTTGTTCCAAGAAAATTCTTTCTTAAAGCAAGATCTAATCCTTGTGCATTTATACATATTGCTGTGATAATTGAATGCTTCTGTCATTTTCCATCTTGTCTATAGTCTCCTCCCCCCCCTCCCCCCCCAGTGTATTTAGGCCCTGTAAATGTAATTTCAAAACGATTTTGATGCAGACTACTATTTTGGTACTTCTTTTCTAATTTACTTCCATGCTGTCTCTTTTCAGATGATTCAGCCTCCAGAATTGGTCACAATATTCCAGAAAGGCTCTGTAGAGAGGCATTATCACTTCTCTTTTCCTGTTACTTATAAGTCTATCTAAGCACATTAGTAGCCTTCTGGTTCAGACCACTAACTTGTCACACAGCTTTGTTACTGTTGGACACCGGATTGTTCTCTCTTTTGGCACATATCAGTATCTAAACCCTACTGGATATGGCTCCCTCTGGATTTCTGCACTTCAAATGCAAAACACCGCACCTTTTAAACTTTCCAACCCAAATGATAAATAATAATAATAATAGTAGTAATATAAGTAGCCTGGGGTTGGGTGCAAAGTTAATGGATGGCTATGGAAGAAATGGTTGAGAAAGAGAGAGACAAGAAAGAGTGTCATTTAATGGAGTGTAGTCTGAGGCAGAAGACTGATTAATGATATGCCTCAGGGGTCAACATATACTGGAAAGGGATTAGTAGGTAGATTTGTCTTTTTGAAAGTGCTACTAAGAACTGTCACAGTATGGGCACTTCTAAGGGAATGGACAAAATAAGATATGATCTAAGAAAGTCAGAGGAATGGTTAAGTGATAGGTATGTTTCCATATAAATAATTATGGAAAACATTCAGATCATGGCTCTTGGAATGTGTGTGTGTATGGTTGACTTAGAGATGATAGTGGAGAAGGGATTGGATTGGTTTATGGATTCCCCTATCCTTACCTATACACTTTACCTCTCCAAAATAGCACACAGAAAATTTCAAGGCCTAGTTCTTGATGCAGTAGCTTGTATGTGAGCATGGATACTGTGTAAGCACATCTTTGAATGGAGTAACCTACTGTTTAGATCAGTGGGCAGACAACCAAGGAAGCTGGGCAATTAATATTCACCCTCCATTGCCTTTGATACAAGGCAGAGATGTCAAGGGTGGATCACCCCAAAGATTAAGATTTCAAAGTGATCTGTAGGAAATATAAATCTAGAAAGATTTGTGACAAAAAAGCTTCACAAATGGGGAAAAAAGAAAAAAAAGCCTTTCTTTGGTGCCACTGAAAGAAAATGCAGAGAGGCAAAAGTTTTCAGAGGGATTGGCCAGCTAATTAAATAATCACAGACTGAAAAGTTCTTTTCACTTATTATATACATAGAGGAGCATAATCAAAAGAAACATCTAAGTCCGATTTGAACGTAGTTGGTAGCGGCAAAATGTCCATTCTCGAAAAGTATGTCCAAATATTTTTTTTCAAAAATCGTCTATCTGTACGTACATGCGTTTGATCATCCAGACCGTCACTAAGTCTATCTTTATACCATATTCTCGACCCAAAATTTATCCAAGTTCCAAACGCACAGAACAAGACCCTTTAGTCATGGGAGGGGACAGCATTGTGATGGATAGGCCAAGGCAACAGAGCAGTGGGGCACTTTACAGGGCACTGCTGTGAACTTTACAAAAAAGGTGCCACATAAACATCTCACTAGAACTCCCTTATAGGTCATGGTGAATCCCCCAAAACCCACTATAACCACCTGTCTACAACCCCAAGTGCCTGGCACAGTTCTTCCCGCTCTTTAAAGGCAATTTTCTGCACAAATATCATGCATATAATTTCCATGTTATTATGCTGAGAATCGCCAGTAAAATAAAAATTGCTCCCACTATAGCCACTACATTGACTTACCAGATTTTACCAGCGAGTTTTGAGAATCTTCCTCTCAATTCCTTCCTTGCTTCTGAAAAGAGCGGTCTTTCAGTGTTCCAAACCCACTGCCTTCCCATTGGTTGATGCTATCAACAGTTCCTGTGCTACTGATACTGGAATCAGGCAGAGCAGGGCAGGTTTGCTCACACAGACATGAGGATTGGAGAACTGCATAGAGGTTGGGTGGGTCGAGGTGGTTTAAGAAACAAGGTGTGGGTGGGTATTAGACATGCAGGGTGGGGTTGTGTTGTGATCGTGACAAGTAGAGAACAGGGGAGAGGCAGTGTGATTCACTCTACATTTCTATGCTGCAGAAAGTGAAATTTCTGCTCCCCAAAAGTGTTGTTAAGAGGGTGTTTATCTGCAATTTCCAGTCTGCTCTGGCCCATTTTTATGTGTCTTTTCACTGATTTCCCTGATGCCAGAACCTGTCCCATTCCCTTACATTTTTGGACATTTATTTTGCTCCGTTATATATAATTCTTTCTAACTTCAAGCTTTATTAGCCATATATAAAAAAAAGAAAAATTATGTCCACATTCCAATTGGGAGCTATCTCTTTGATGCCAGGGGTGGAAACCAATAAACATGCAGCTCTTTTTGACACATCATTTAACAAGTCTGAAGAACATTCTGTACAAAAGTAAAGTATAAAAATGCAGGCCACAGTTTTGCAGGCAGAAGACCCTCAAAACTGGTTGTATAGAAACACTGGTTTATTTCACTAATCCTGCAGCTGTCCAGCCTAGCAGCCTAGATCACTGCTGACAGGCAGCTAGCCTCACTTAGCCAGTCAGTCAGTCCCTCCCCAAAGCTGATAGAAACATAGAATCCAGTGCCTTTCTCTCCAACCCCCCAAAGTCCTCTACTTGCCTTGGCAAGCAGCAGCAATAGAGAGAGAGACTGCCTCCAGCCAACCATGGGTCCACCGCCTAGCATGCTGGCCTTTTGCGTTGGGGCTTGGCGGCAGTGCAGAGCTCCGGGCAATGAGCGAGGCAGTGCAGGGTAGGCTGTTGTGGAGGTCTGGTTTTCCCTCCATCAGAGTGGCGTCGTCGATGTCCGCTACTAGGTGCAAAGGGGTTTCTTGCGGTGGTGCAGCGGCCCAGTGGGATGGTCTGGCCGAGTGCGAGTAGCGCGAGGCAGGCAGTGGCAATCGCATCGGGTGATCAAGTTCAGCTACTCGCGTGGGTAAATGGCAGCCGGCGAATGTGGTGATACAGTTGACCAGCAGCATGTGGCGGTTCGGAGAACGTGGCAGACAGCAGGCAGGTATTTCTGAGCCGTGTGCTTTAGTGTCCGCGCTGGGGCCGAAAGATCAGATCAGCGCAGCAGACTCGGGAAGATAGATGTTCATTTCTGACCACTGATTACAGCAGGGGAATCTATCTAGCAAGGAGAAAGTGAGTCCATGCTTACATTGGGGACTCTGTGTGTGTGAATTTAAGCCCAGAGAGGAAAATCCAGAGCACAGACTGGGCTTTTTATTTCTTTAATCTCTTTGTTTTTCTTATGATCTGACATGGTGCCCACTTGCTCAGGCAGTAAGCTTGATCAGCACACTGAGCTGTACCATCGTCTCCCAGTCTTTTTGAGTTGTGCAATACAGTGGGTTACTTCCGGTGAGAGGGTCTAGGTATGTTTGGGGTGCCTACTTTCACTGTCCAGTCAGTCTGGCCCCAGTGAATGGGGCGGAAGGGACCTTTGGGCAGGGCTTGCCGCGTGTACGCCTGTGCTGCGTGTAGGCCTGTTGGAGCACTGCTGGGGTGCCGAAGACTGTTGTAGGGGCTGTTCCCCTTCCCCCATGAATAATACAGATGGGGGAGAGGGGCGCTGATTATGGAGGTGAGTGGCAGTCAACGGGAGGCTGAAGTGCCCCCCACCTTTTTTTTTGTTTTCTAGACTTTTGTTAGGTGGCAGAATTCCTATGTTGGAGTCAAATTGATGGGAAGATCTTTCTATAGCTGGCCCCATTAAGACAAAGACGTTGGCTGATCTGGTAACATCCATAGTATTCTGGATTCATTTCCTAGCTCAGGTCTTCTATTTCCTGGAAGTGAATAGGGGGATGATGGTCTCATGTGTTTACTTCATTGATAAGTACATAAGGTTAAACTTGCCCCCATAGGAAGGCGGCATAACTTCATAATCAAAGGGGTGAAATCGGTTAGCGGTGGTCTCAGAGAAGTGGGAGTTATTTACATTAATGTACTGCTCATGTTCCTTTCTGAACTGCACTACTATATTAAGGTTCTTGATGATTGCCAACTTTATTTAAAGGCTGATTACTTGGTTCAATGGAGTTAACCATGTCATGCCTCAATTTTGAACAATAAGAACATAAGAATTGCTGCTGCTGAGTCAGACCAGTGACCTTGCCTGGCAATCCACTCACGCCCTTATGTCAAAGACCAGTGCTCTAAATAAGTCCAGCCTCACCTGCGTACATTCCAGTTTTGCAAGAACTTGTCCAGCTTCGTCTTGAATCCCTATAACAGACCCCAGCAGAGCCTTCCTTTTACCACTCTCTGGGTGAAGAAGAACTTCCTGACGTTTGTACGGAATCTATCCCCTTTCAGCTTTAGGGAGTGCCCTCTCGTTCTTCCTACCTGACGGCCATGGCTGTACATTAAGGATTAAGGCCAGAGTTTAAAATGCCTAAGTTGATACATAATCCCCCTCATTGCTTCTTGGTTCAGTGTCATGGGGCGCCCTGGGTCCGGTTGGTTGGGTCCGTGCTTGGGTCTTGTCATGGCGATCGGGTGATCAAGGCCAACTTATCTTCAGCTGATCGGTACACCAACGGTGGCCAGCGTTTCACAAAATTGCTGTCTCAGGGTGTATCCCGACTGATCAGTCTTCTTTCAAACCGGACGCCAATGGTCGTCTCAACCACCTATAATAAACCACTCTGGTGGAGGTGGGAGGGCTCTTTTCTGAGGCTTTTTCCTTCATTTTGAGTTATTTTATAACCTTTGCTGTCCTTGTATCATACCATAGGACATCATTGCATCAACCATTACTGACAGTGTTTATTATTTTACTTACAATAGGTATGCCACTAGCCTCCTCATCTTGTACATGCTCTCCATTTCAGCTGAAAAGGCTGTCCTCTCCACACACAGATCCTGCACATGAATCCTGGTCAAAAGAGCCTGACAAGCTGCACTGACAGAACAAATGGAAGAACTGATAGAATGCAATGCCACAAAATACCTGTAGGGTTCACCATTCACCTTCTACTCTAGCGCCATAGTGGGGTGTGTGGGGCCAATATGACCACATAAAAGTGCTAGGGAGGTGAGGTGCCAAAATTATGCCCTAGCCATTGGTTTCCCTTTTGTGGCTGCTCGGAGCATCTCATCTAGATTCTAAGAATGAGATTGAAGCTTAGGATAAAGCAAGGAAAGCCTAAGCCCAGAGAACCAAGAAATCAGTTCTGAAAACTGTACATCTATCTCCCAAAGTTTTACATTTCCAATAATTTTATAAAGGCAGAACAAAAAAATCCATACTAGAATTAAACACACATCAGGCACATTAAGGTTTGCAAATTTGTTTATACAATGTTTTTTGGAAGAATATTTTTCCATTCCAGAATTAGGAGGACATGTGGAAGGTAACTTTGTAAGAAGACACATCGAAAGGCAACAGAGGCACCTATTTTATAAAATAGGTTATCTATTATAAATAGGTTTAGTCAATAGGTAGGCATGGCTGTGTGCCTAAATCCCTCCTCTCCTTTCCAATACACCCTCACACAATCTCCAAGATTTTACCTTTCATTGAAAGGTGGCTGCTCTTCTTCCAGGCTGGCAGACCTGCTCCTGCTGTAGTCTCCTGGTTGTTCTTCTTGAGCTCTGAGGACTGCTGACCTCCCAAGATTCTCCTCCATTGGTCTACTAGTACCATCCGTACCCCAGTAGCCTAGTTCCTCCATTGGGCTACTAGTGCCAACTGAACCCCGATAACCTTGATCCTCTTCAAGAGGAGCCCCTTGGGTAGTTCCCTGCTGGAGTTCAGACTACCAGCCCTCAACAGGGCTGCCTCTGCTCTTCCTGGCTCTTTTCTTCTGCCCTGTGCTGCTCCCAAAGGGCTTAGCTCCCATAGGCTGCTGGTCTTCTCTTTTTCCAGAGTGCCTCTAGTGCATCTCTGCTGCTGCTCAGAATATCAGCTTTCATAAAAGAGTTCTGTAGTAGACAGCAACAGGGTTTCCACTCTAGAAAGCTAGCTCCCAAATGAGTATAATGCACAGATATAATTCTGTGCAGTTCAAAAATCATTTTCACCAAACTCCAACTCCCCTCAACCTGGGGTTATTATGCCTCACTAAATTATGTAAACTAAGGAAAGAAGGGCGATATAAATCTAATAAATATCTCAAACACAACCCCACACAGAACAAATGAACCTGCTCAGCAACGCTACAAGGCTTAAACATACATACACCCAACCATCCACAGCAGGAGAAACACTCAATCAAACAAAAAACAAAAAAAGAAGTGGAGAAAAAGCCTCAGTTCAGCTTCATTTGGCAAAAAACTCCACTTCACATACACTCCTACACAAACAAACCGGTAGGGTGAAGAAAGCACTATAATAGCTTGCAAAGTCAATGTTCACAAGCACCAGGGGTACATAACCCCACACGTGAAAAAAATGTGGCAACAGGGCCCAAGGCACAGTGATCCGAAATCATAGCATTAGGCCAAAAAAACCACTTAGCTGCCAAAGTCCATCAGATATGTCTCAATCCAGCGTAGTAACACAGCAGCTAGAGTACCCAATGGGGAAACTCCCGTTTCGCCAGTTCTTGCTGCGTCAGGGGTATCCACACGGCTTCATCTGCCAGTCCACGGATCCTTCGGTGCTCCTCTAGTACACCCACCATGTCATGAATCACAAAAAAGGTGCACCTAATGCTATGATTTCGGATCACTGTGCCTTTGGGCCCTGTTGCCACATTTTTTTCATGTGTGGGGTTATGTACCCCTGGTGCTTGTGAACATTGACTTTGCAAGCTATTATAGTGCTTTCTTCACCCTACCGGTTTGTTTGTGTAGGAGTTTATTTGAAGTGGAGTTTTTTGCCAAATGAAGCTGAACTGAGGTTTTTTCTCCATTTCTTTTTTTGTTTTTTGTTTGATTGAGTGTTTCTCCTGCTGTGGATGGTTGGGTGTATGTATGTTTAAGCCTTGTAGCGTTGCTGAGCAGGTTCGTTTGTTCTGTGTGGGGTTGTGTTGAGATATTTATTAGTTATTATGCCTCCCCACCATTTTTACTCCCTTTTGAACTCATGGAGAGTAGATTTCCACTTCCCCTATTCTATTTTTAGCTCTTCTCAGTTTACACCCCCACATTCATCTGGGCCCACAAGCTTTGTTCATGTTCATGAAATCCCTTAAAAGGTATAACATTCCTCCCAAATGTCTGTGTGTTCATCCCTCAGTGCATAAGGTGTTATCCAACCCATCTGCCATGTAATCTATGCGAACTGGATGTAATTATCTTGTATCACAAATAGAACGGAGTCACAACTGTTCCCATTCAGTTTCAGTGTAAACTGATAAATGCTGATTTTAAACCAGCTATAGAGTACACAAAGATTTTCTTATTCTCAGAAACTCACCCGTATGGGTGGTTTCATGTCGTTTATAGAATACTCTAGTTCAGTGTTTCGCAAACTTCTGGAAGCTGTGGCACACTAAACCCTGTGCCGCGGCTGGAGGGCATCTGGAAATGCGTGGACGGCAACACAATGTCACGCACATACATGACATCATCACATTGCCGTCCACGCATGCGTGAAGGCCCTCCAGACAGGGGTGCTGCAAGAGCAAAGGCGCATAGAGGAGGAGAAGCGCTAGTGAGACATACCAGCACCAGTTGACTGCCTATAGAATGTGCCTCTCGCCTCGAGAGGCACGTCCTTTAGACAGTCAGCCAGTGCTGGCATCTCACGGCATACCCGGAATCTCGCCATGGCACACATACAATTTGTGATACACTGCTCTAGTTACTTGCATGTCACTTGATAAATTAGGTGCTTATCAGTGCATACAACCAATAATTAGTGATAATTGGAGTTAATTGTTGGTAATTGGGCCTAATTTTCAGTTAACACATAACTGAACTAAGGGGGGATAATTCATCAAGAGGTGCTGACTGAGTTAATGCATGCTAACAACTAGAGCATGCTAAACATTGATGGCCATAAGAATATAATGGGTGTCTTAGTGTTTAGCACATGCTGACAAGGTTAGCGCCCCTTGATAAATTCCTCCCTTAGTCACTGTTCTAGAAACTAAGGTCTGGATTCTATAAATGGCATGCAAATTTCCACACACAAAATTGTATGCTATCCTTGTATGTATCCTTGTCGCACAACTAAGGGCTGGATTCACTAACCTGCTTGATTGGGTCTGATCCAGGCCCGATCCGGGGTGGTCTGACAAATTCACGAAAGTAAAATATGCAGATGGGGCGATCGGAGGAATGCCTCCATCTGCTTGCATGGATTGCGCATGGGCAGACCATCGGAGCAGCGATATTTTTTTATTTTTAAACTTTGTACTTTTTTTAAAGTAGTTTTGAGCCCTGTGAGCCCGTGGTTTTAACCCACGGGTTAAAACCATGGGCTCGCAGAGCGGGGAAGGGCAATGCAAGGTGGCAGGACTTCGGGGAGATTTTTAACTAGAAGATTCACACCGACTCTCCTTTATTTATCCTCCCTCGCCACAGACTGAACCAAACGCCGGCACCTCCACTGATCCCCCAACACGCGTGGCTCCCAGAAAGCTGGTCCCGCTCTTGCCAGTTGCCGCCCTCACCTTGCCGCTGTAATGTGGAGCATGAGAGAAAAAGTTCCTCGAGCTCGCGGCTGATAAAAATAGAGCAAGGAACTAAACTAACCAGTTACCAAGGCTAATAAAAAGATAAATGGAGCCCATGGTTTTAACCCACTTAGAGCCCGCGGGTTAAAACCATGGGCTTGCACTGCGGGGAAGGATGCGAGAATCGAGGCAAGCAGGAAATCATGGCAGTTCGGGGCAGGCAGGAGAAGAGCATCGGAAAGACGAGCAGCAGGAGATAAGAAGCAGGGCAGCATTCGGGGCGTGCAGGCAGGAGAGATTGCAGGGCAGAGAGCAGGGCTTCCAGTCGGAAAGATGTTTTCGACTGGTCCCCAGCAGTCACTTCTTCAGGTGATTAGCCAGCCCAGTCAGAACGGAAATTTGGTGTTATGAATCGCGTCGCTGTCCAATTTGCATGTGTTTTACCTCATTTGCATGCACGGATTCAAAGCGGATCGCAGGAGAGGTAAGTGAATCAGGCCGGATGGAAATTTGATAGTAAAGGGGTCGCAAACCGATCGGTACACGATCGGTTTGCTTTGTGAATCTAGCCCTTAATTGGCTAACAAACCAATTAGCACCAGTAATTGGGTGCTAACCATTGGCGTCAATTTGCAGCATTTTGGATTTGAATGCACATCTTGATAAGTGCTATTCTATAAAGATCCACATGCAAATCCTATAGTGTATAACTCAAAAGGGGACCTGGCCATGGGAAGGACATATGCAGGTCAGGTTTATTCACTAAAGATGTGCACAGTATTACTGAATATTGGGGATCCATGCCTAACTTATGTGCCAGGATTTACACCACGTTTGGCATGGAAATTGGGTCTAATTCTAGTCTATAAATGACACGCAACTTGGAGCATTGTTTATAGAATAGCACTCTGTGCCAATTTTTTTCAGCACAGATTGAGTTCCATTTACTGAATCTAGTCCTAAGGGTGCAAAATCTGTAGTGCATAAATGAAAGGGGATGTGCTTATGAGACGACCGTGCCTAGCACTAATACGCTACTACTAATACGCTCCCACGCTGCCCGAAGTCACCGGGCCGAAGAGAGGAGCAGCCCCGTAGGCAGGGAGCTGCTTCTGAGGAGAGCGATGAGAGTCTCTGGGCTTCGGGGGCGGAGCTATGGCTCCCACGCGGCCCGAAGTGGCGGTTGGAGTGAGGAGCAGCACCCGATGGCAGAGGTGCTGCTCTTGAAGAAAACTCGGTCCAGCAGAGGAATTTGGGGGCGGAGCAGGGCTCCCACGCTACCCGAAGTCACCGGGCCGAAGAGAGGAGCAGCCCCGAAGGCAGGGAGCTGCTTCTGAGGAGAGCGATGAGAGTCTCTGGGCTTCGGGGCGGAGCAACTCTGCCCAGGAACTCCTGCTGGTGGCTGGAGGGGGTCCGGTAAAGGCTGTGCGCCGTTGGTGCTTTAGATTTTTTTAATTCGGGTCCCCCGCTGGTCTGGGAGAGGGGCGGAGCAAGGGCTCCCATGCTCAACTCTCCCCAGGAACTCCTGCTGGTGGCTGGAGGGGGTCCGGTAAAGGCTGTGCACCGTTGGCGCTTTAGATTTTTAAATTCGGGTCCCCCGCTGGTCTGGGAGAGGGGTGGAGCAAGGGCTCCCACGCTCAACTCTCCCCAGGAACTCCTGCTGGTGGCTGGTGGGGGTCCGGTAAAGGCTGTGCGCCGTTGACGCTGCTTGTGTGGCATTAGGCTATGTAGTGATCGAAAGAAAAAAACAGACCTTTGCACATTTTTGCACTATATGGTGGGTGTATGAGGAGATTCACATTTCCTGCACAGCTAAGTCCATGTGAAGTTACCTTGTGCTGTATTTGACATCTAGCAAGGTCTCTGTTTGAAAGGAAAGATCTAAACTTAAAAATGAAGTGGCCAGAAGTTATGGTAAAAGCAGATAGTGTAGCTGGTTTTAAGAAAGATTTGGACAAATTCCTGGAGGAAAAGTCCATAATCTGTTATTAAGACATGGGGGAAGTGTCTGCTTGCCCTGGATCGGTAGCATGGAATGTTGCTACTCTTTGGGTTTTGACCAGGTATTAGTGTCCTGGATTGGCTACCATGAGAATGGGCTACTGGGCATTATGGACCATTGGTCTGACCCAGTTAGGCTATTCTTATGTTATGTTCTCATCTGTAGGGGCCTTTGTTTTCACTTCTTATTTTAATGTATTTTTTTTCTGGGAACTTATCAGTGTTTTTTATAATGGGAACAAAAATGGAAGAGAATTAATGTGTGTGGGATGAGGGGGTAACTAATTTCTTCAGCTAAATAATTCAATCCACTTCAAACAGACATAGGAGAACTCACTATTCACACACCCTCCAACCAAAAACGTCAAAAGGAAAAAAACTGTTCGACAACCTCCTAGCCATTCGAGCTGCAACACTCGACCCCCAACCCTACAACCAATTGACATCGACCACATACTGCAAAACCTTCAAAAAGAAATAAAAACCCTTCTATTCAAAAAACACATAAAACCGAACTAACACAATCAGAACTGTCCCAAGCATCACCTGCAACTACTCCATATGTACTTCTGATGTCATAACAATTCAGACATAATTTATGTTATGTTTGGAATATAAGAAAATTTTCACTGCCTGTTTCTATTCTGACCATTTATTCCGTTTCATGGTCATTGCAAAAAATATTTTTTTACATGGGGGGGGGGGGGTGTCAAAAAATGATGGGCCCCAGGTGCCACATACCCTAGATATGCCAGTGCTTTGAATCTAACATCCCAGACAGGAGAGAGGAGAGCTAGCAGTTTCTGGAGATCAGAAAGCATCAGTTGTAAGATTTTCATTTCCTAATATTTCTTCAGTGACACACGAGGTGAGGAGGTGATTTCTCTAGCTATGCCCTTGGGTGTTGGAATGCCCTTCTCACTGAAATATCTTAGAAAGTGTTTGATTAGATTCTGCTGAACCCAGTGACCTGGAAGCTCTGATTTTACAAGAATTTGCGATTAAGACCTTGATCTGACCCCCAGTTAGTAGAATTTCTACTGGATTTCTTTGCTTTATTTTTTTTTTCTTAAGAGATGCTCAGCTTCCATTTCTTTTTTTCTTTACTTTTACAAATCCACAATACTGATGCTACTGCAGCGAATGCACCGAAGCTCATAGAAATTGGATGGACTTCGGTCTACACTTCTCCCTCCGTATTCGTGGTTTCAGCATCTGCGGTATCGGTTATTCGCGGTTTTTCATGCACAGGCTCCACCCCCAAATTTACGTCAAAGGAAGCTCTCAGCTCCTAGCGATGCACAGAGAAAATTGTTCCTCTCAGCGTTGTGCAAAGGAAATCGTGGCACTATCTTGCCAGGAACAGGCAATTTTATTTGTGGTTTTGTGTCTTTTTTCGGGCTTTTTGCAGAAAAACAGCGAACAGCATACAAAAAGTTATTCGCGGCCATGCAGATCCCCTATCTCCGCGAATACAGAGGGAGAAGTGTATTGAGCATAGCAGCATTGCTACCATGGCTTTATAGAAGGCAGTGGCGTAGTAAGGAGGGTGTGGGGGAGGGGGGTACAATCTGCCCTAGGCGTGGTCTTCATCAGGGCGCTTGCACCCCTCCAGCCATGCGCGACCCTTCTCCCATACCTTTTTTATCTTTGGCACGAGCAGCCACGAAGTAGCTGCTCGCATTGGCTTTGGCACTACTACACAAGCTGCTTCTCTGCACTTTAAACTCATTTTAAGCTATTTTAAATTTTACTTTAATTTTACCTGTGTTTTAACTGTGCTACTGTTTAATTTTTCATTTAGTTCTTTTGCTTCTTCAGCCGCCGCACAGCGGCGGCGCGCCGGACACCTCCCCCCAACAGGTCAGCTGATGTTCTATAAAACCGGGCCTTCTGCGGCGCACGCCGCAAAGGCGCGCGCAAAAGGAGCAGAACCTGCTCCTTAGTGCGCTCCTTCATGCGCAAACAGAGGGCGCCACAAACAATAGATTGTTTCTCCCTAAGAACAAGAATACTACATACAATAAAATTCGGCTCATAATTCTATTATTGTTTAATCTGTGTTTCATAGGAACCCAATTCTCTAACATTACTCATTCATCACAGCTTAATATGACTGGCAACATACCTACTAATAATATTTCAACTATTTGGGGTCATCGCCCCCCACATTATACAAAAAACAAGCCGTGTTACTCCTCTCTACTAAAAATTCCAATTTCTACTTTTCCTCATAACAAAACTGAAAACAAATACACTAACCATCTAAGAATTGGGCTTATTAATGCCAGATCAATCAAAAATAAATATCATCTTATAAAGGACGATATAGTCCACAATAATCTACATTTTTTATTTATCACTGAAGGTGATGAGGCCTACCTATCATTCTGTTGTCCCCCTAACTATGATTACTTATTCAACCACCGTCATAACCGTAAAGGTGGAGTTCTAGCAGTTATTTATAAACACAATCTCTTAAACTTACATGATCACTCTCCAAAGGCTTCCACAATAGAATATCTCCATCTCAAATGTAATATAAATAACCAACTTAATTTTCTGCTACTCTATGTTTCCCCCCCCCCCCAATTGGACAAAATAAACTTTCACACCTTCAAGATATTATATTTGATTTTTGTTCTGGGACAACGATTCCATTGATCTTAGGAGATTTTAACATACATTTTGACGACATTTCTAATCCACACACCAAAGATCTACTAAATATTTTAAAACCTCTAAACATTCATCCAAAAATAGCGGAACCAACACATATAGCAAACCATACACTGGACATGATTTTCTCCCCACTATCTCAACAACTTACATTTTCTGATTTGACCGTAACACCTGTCCCCTGGTCAGATCACTATTTTATATCTTTCTCTCTAGATATACTTAAAAACGGCTTACCACAATACTTACCAAAAACTAAAACCATAACTGTCCGTGATTATAATAAATTGGACGACACAGACATAACCTCTTTTCTAGATCCTACAATCTTAACGTCCTACACTGATTCTATTGAAAATCAATTATCTGCCTGGAACACATCTCTCACATCTCTTCTAGATAATATAACCCCACCTATAACTAAAACCGTTTCAGTTTGTAAAATTATAAACCCTTGGTACACAGCAGAACTCCATCTGATAAAACAACAACTGCGTTCTTTGGAGCGGAAATGGCGACATAAAAAAACACCAGCTAATTTTCAAACCTACAGGGACAACATCACACTGTATAAAATTAAAATTAATCAGGCAAAAAAAACTTATTATTCCAAAAAAATTGATAAAGCTAAAAACTCTTCCGCATTATATAAAATTTTAAAATCAATAGATCCAAAAAGCACCATAAACAACTCTACCCAAAAATCTACATTAAAAGCCCAAGAACTAGCTGATACTTTTGTTCAAAAGATCAACAACATTCGTAATTCTTTTTTTTCAAATATAACAAACAACTCTTCAGGTTCTGATCAAATTAAATCAATACCAATAGCAAAATGTTCAAACTTTAAAACCCCTTCAATTCAAGACATAGAAACCCTTTTTAAACAAGTTAACCTAAAAAGTTCTCGTTCCGATAGCATTCCTCCTTTTTATCTAAAAAAACATTTTTCACATTTTGGACCTTTCATTCATTCTCTTATTCAGACTAGTCTACTTACTGCTACAGTCCCATCTCAATGGAAGACTGCAATCATCACCCCCATACTTAAAAATCATAAAATTAGCATTAATGAATTATCCAATTATCGTCCGATAGCCAACATACCTTTTATAGCGAAATTGACAGAAAAATTGGTTTTTAACCAACTTTCCGATTTTATAGAAAACACAAACGCACTTCATCCTAACCAAACAGGATTTCGAAAATTTCATAGTACAGAGTATTCTTTAATAGGTCTAACAACAAACATTCAATACTTCTTATACCACCATAAATCTGTCATTCTTTTCTCTTTAGATATCTCTGCCGCTTTTGATACCATTGATCACAATTTGCTTTTAAATAGGCTAGAAGAAATAGGTATAACAGAGAACGTTCTTTCCTGGTTCACTTCATATCTTGCAAACCGTAATTCCTTAGTCAGGTTTAATAACGATGAATCCACAACTTATTCCTCCTCATTCGGTATTCCCCAAGGATCTATACTTTCACCTTTGCTTTTCAATATTTTTCTTTCTCCTTTATTAGTTATCTGCCAGTCCATAGGTTTTATTCCATATTCCTATGCAGACGATATTCAACTTATTCATCCTTTGGATCCGGAAAATAACACCGAAATCACATCCATTAATCATAAATTGGAAATAGTACAAAACTGGCTTAATACAAATAAATTAGCACTAAACATAAATAAAACCAAATCAATGTTATTTACCTGGAAAAAAGACTTAACTCTATCAAATCCTTTTATCCTTAACAATATCCCTCTTAACTTAGTCTCCTCTGTTAAAATTCTTGGAGTAACAATTGACGACAAATTGGATTATCATGAACACATTTCTATTACAGTTAAAAAGTGTTATTACAAATTAAGAATGATTCGCTCAATTGCCAAATTTCTAAGTTTAACATCAATCAAGATACTTATACATTCATTAGTAATATCTACACTTGACTACTGTAACGCCCTTCTTCTCAATATCACGCAGAAAGAAAAAAGGAGATTACAACTAATTCGAAATACGGCCATCAAATGAATATTTAATGCAAGAAAATATGACCATGTTACACCTTTGTTAATAGATGCTCACTGGCTTCCAATCGGTCACAGGATTACATTCAAAATTATATTACTCATTTTTAAAACACTAGTATCAAATGAACCTTTATTTATATCTAGATACTTAATCCCACATAATACACAATGACCACTACGCTCATCTGGACAAAATTTGCTTACTGTACCTTCTTTAAAAATTATTGGAACACGTAGATCAGACATGTTCACTGTGATGGGACCCCAATGGTGGAACGCCCTACCACAATATATTAGAGTTGAAAAAGATATCTCAACATTTAAAAAATTTTTAAAGACTTACTTATTTAATGATGCTTTTAATAATTGAAAATTTTTATACTTTTTGAATATGTTTTTAATAATGCTATGGTATTAACACCCCCTCCTTTTGTATTTTCCTTTATTTCTCTATTGAACAATTTAAAAATTGTAACTTTTAACCTTTTTTCCTCCCGACTCATGTATGTATAATATGTAACCATTATATATATTGTTAGTTTCTCTTTATTGCTTCTTATTGATTTTGTACATCGCTTAGTAATTTTATTAGGCGATTAATCAAATACACTAATAAACTTGAAACTAATGTCACTTCCGGGACCCGCACCTAGGAAGTGACGTCCGAGAGCACTGAAGCTGATGTGAGCAGCTGTGGCCGCTTGCGCCAAAGATAGAAAGGTATGGGGGGAAGGGAAGGGGCACTTGGGTGTTAGGGGATGCGGTGAAGATGGCGGGAGAGGGGTGCCACTGCCCTGAGTGCAGCTCACCCCCGCTACGCCACGTGTAAAAGGGGCACTTAGAGGTGAATTAGACAAAAACAAATTCTGAATAGATAAGGTTTCTGTTTTTGTATATTTGCTAATTCACTTCTTTTCCTGTGTTGACCATGAGACAAATAATGATTGTTATTATTTTTGAAATTTTCTATAAATATAGTTTAAAAAATGCCATAATTAGGTGGTACTTAGACATACTGTAGTAGTGAACATGCATCTCAGTTATAACGACCATATATTACTGCTTTACCTAAAAAGTAAAAAAAAAGTCTAAGAAAAGCATGACTATCCCCCCCTTATATAAAACCCCAAAAGCGGTTTTTAGCACAAGGTGGCACGCTGAATGCTCTGCGCTGCTCCCGATGCTCATAGAGTTCCTTTGAGCATCGGGAGCAGCACAGAGCATTCAGCATGCCGGCCTGTGCTAAAAATCACTTTTGTGGTGTGTGTGTGGGGGGGGGGGGGGGCGGGGGTATGTGAGGTGGATTCCATGGTTATTATACTTTATGGAAGCTCCGGACCATAAAACCATATTTTGAGTTTTCTGCTTTCAAACTTCTAGTTCAGTCATTGCTATTAAGTCTTCTTGATTACTGTAATATGGTTTATTTAACATGTACTAAGAAAGAGATGGCTGAATACGGCTGTAAGATTGATCTATAGTTTGAAGAAGTATGATCATGTGACACTATTCTATCTCGAGTTACACTGGCTCCCGATGGAGGCTCGTGTACTGTTTAAGTTGGGTTGTCTTTGCTGTAAGGTTGTGAATGGCACTGCTCCTATCTATATGACTGATAGATTTCTTATAGCATCTTACAAATACAGTAGAAGATCTCATGCCCTGTTTATTTTTCTATCGTTTCAAGGTTGTAAAAGTAAGAAATACTTGGATCATACGATAAAGAATTTTGACCGCTGTTACATAGAGCCTGTTCTTACAAACACTTTAGAACCCTGTTGTAAACCTATCTTTTCTCTAAGTATTTGGCCAAATAGTTCTAGGCGTTTTTTATGTTATTTTATTATTAATTTTTTGTTAACCGCATTAAACTTCTGGTTACACGGTATATAAGCACGATGTTATGTTATGATAGCATGGCAGAGCTACTGAAGGAGAATCAGCAGTGTAGATAAACCATGTGACCCTTTCATTAGGACAAAGTTGGAACATTCTTTATTTGCAGCATGTATCTGAACCCAGGTTAACAGATGGTGCCAGGTCAGCAGGGGAAGTTTTGCTAAGCTAAGGTTTTATAATGCCTATTCTCTCTGCCTTCTCAAATCAGTGGCTTTGATTTCCCTAAGAAAAGCAAAAAACAAAAAGCTGCCTTAGGCAACAGAATGGCTGCTATAAAATCAGGAGCCATCTGGTAGTTTCTATCCATCTCAGCCCTGTGCTCTTGAATGCTTGCAAATGAGATTTGATGCAGAACACTAGCACTCAGGAGTACTGCTTTTGAAATGGCCCGTGCATTGCTTCATTTTCAAACAAAAGCAAAATAGAAAATCAAAGTTTGCCTTTTTCCACCTGTTAAAAAAAAAAAAAAAAAGGAACATAAGTACAGTAGTATTGCTCCTAAAGAGGAGAGGGCGACATATGTCCAATCTGTTTGGCTTGGCACAGTCCAGCTTGAATTAAATGTGCCTAGTCCTACCTGTATAAACAGATTACCTCCAGAAGTACTTCATCTTCCTGCCCCCCACCCCCACCCCGGTACTATTTCAGAAATTTTCAGCTCTGAAACTTGGGGTGCACAGTTCAGGGCATCTCTCCTGAGAGTTAATCCTACTGTATTGAAAATAACACCCATAAACCACCTTTTTAAAAAAATTTTGTGGATTTATAATAATGTTTATTTATTTTATATTTCTTTCTGTTCATTTACCTTTACACATCCATGGGGGGAGGGGGGTTGGAGGGAGGGAAATAAATTTTTATGGTGACATTTAGGTAACTTTATTCTTCATTTATATTATATTTATTTATATTATATGGTATATTATGATATTAATCTATATCCACATAGCACAACCTCAAGAGTATAGGATAACAAGTCCAAGTGTTACTCTTAAGGGAGAAAAGACCTCAGTGTCTAATAGGGAAAATCAAAGCAACCCATATAGACAGGCTAGTTGCAAATATCACTTGCAGCCAGCAGACACATCCTCGGTCAAAAACTCCCAAAAAGTTGAGGACACAATTTCACAGTGAATTTCAACAGTCTTAATTCTAAGTCTCAAAAAGTTTTCAAAAAAACACTTATCTGAAAATTGTTGTCTTCTCAATCAAATTGCAAACACAAGAACTTGATCCTGGAGCTTGGAAGCAGGAGAAAATCACTCCATAGGAGACAAACTCAGAGCTTCTAAATATCACCACTAGCATAATCCAACAGGGTTCCTTGTTTCGCTGGTGCACTTCTTCAGGGATTTGCTGGAAAAAAACACAAAAACAGAGCTTAAAAAAAACTCTAAAAGAACAGGAAAACATATATTTGAGACTTAGAATTAAGACTGTTGAAATTCACTGTGAAATTGTGTCCTCAACTTTTTGGGAGTTTTTGACCGAGGATGTGTCTGCTGGCTGCAAGTGATATTTGCAACTAGCCTGTCTATATGGGTTGCTTTGATTTTCCCTATTAGACACTGAGGTCTTTTCTCCCTTAAGAGTAACACTTGGACTTGTTATCCTATACTCTTGAGGTTGTGCTATGTGGATATAGATTTATTTAACAGCCTCTCTTGGTTCTATTTATTTTTTATATTATGATATTATTAATTCTAAGAAATCTTGAATGATATATGTATTATCTGTATAGATAATAGTTCATTGTATGTAGATATATTGTTCTTTTATTTGTTTGGCACTGTTTTAGATTAAAAATCAATAAAGATTAAAAAAAAAAAAATGAATGACTGCTTCTGTTCTGAGCACTTACCCCTTATTCTATGATGGGTGCCTATTTTGCATTTAAATGTACAGAATATTTTATTTATTTCGTTTTCTATCCTGTTTTCCCCAAAGAGCTCAGAAAGAGTTACAGGTTAAACATAAACTGAAAGAAGGTATGAACCGCTATGTGGAGAGTGATGAGGAAAAAGCAAATGTGCTAAACAAATACTTCTGTTCGGTGGTCCATCTTGTCTAACTTTATCAAGGGATTAAAGACAAAGTTAGACAAGTTCCTGCTGAACCGGAACGTATGCAGGTAGGGCTAGTCTCAGTTAGGGTGCTGGTCTTTGGCCAGAAGGCCGCCGCGTGAGTGGACTGCTGGGCACGATGGACCACTGGTCTGACCCAGCAGCAGCAATTCTTATGTTCATATGTGTTCACAGAATATAAACATGGAGAAGGACCACAATTGGTCAGCAAAGTTACACCTGAGAATGGAATGGATACTGCACCGTTCACAGAAGAAAGTGTTTATGAACAACTTGAAAAATTGAAGGTAGACAAAGCTATGGGACTGGACGGGATCCATCCCGGAATATTGAGGGAGCTCCGAGAGGTTCTGATGGGTCCTCTTAAAGATTTGTTCAATAAATCTTTAGAGACGGAAGAGTGTGGCATGGGGGCGGGAAAGGAGAGGGAGAGCAGAGTGGAGGGCGCGGGGGCACCACCGTTCCGAATGCTTCCTACCCTCACTATGCCTCTGGCTGAATATCACTCTTACCCATGTGCAGCAGTCTCTGCTGAGTATGTATATTCAGTCAAAACAAAAAATGGGGAAATACAAAATATTTCCTCAATGGAAACAGGAAGAATTGAATCTCAATCAATTCTCCAATAAACAAAAAGTTTAAAAGATGTATTGCTCTTTCATTTTTTAGTTACAATAAGAAGCAGCTTTTTGAGCCTTAGTGATGTATATTTTTGAGCCAATACGTTTTTGGGCTTCCAACTGCACCTCCCAAATTTTGCTTAAAATGTTTTTGTGTTCTCAGTTGTATCTTTTAAACTTTTGTCCACAGTAGGCTCCTGTCAGGGTGATACATCCTTGAAATGCATCTTCACGATTTTTATCTTGGTGACGTCAACCCTAGCTTTTTAAAAGTTAACGGCGTTTTTTGCCATTACGATTTTGGAGTACTTTTTCATCTTAGAAAGTATTCTTCAACAGTATGAGGTATCCTCTGTTATTTTGCCGAGAGTATTAGTGACATGTTTGAAAAATTCGCGTTTTTGAGATTTTTCAAGAGTAATGTTTGACTTGTTTATTTTTGTTTTGTGTTTAAGAGACCAACACCCGTTGCTTACTTAGAAAAAACGAGATTGAAAATTTCAATATTGGTTCCCAAAAGCAGGCAATCAAAATGTGGCACATTGGAACCAAACAAATAGGTATATGTTTTTCTTATCGTTTGTTCATAATAAGTATGCATAGTTATAAGAAACTGCCATGAATTTGGAAGAACATACAATGATTGGGTGATGAGGTTTTTTTGTGGGGATTAGTCCTCCTTTTTCCTCTAAAGCACATACCTTCCTAATTCAAAGCTTGATTTATGTTATGAACATATTGTTGAATTTTTCAGCATTACCACTTTGCAGATAGTGGCAATGAATATATGTAGATAATTTCAATGGGATCATGTTTCATTATTGTTAAAGGAGGTGCACTGTCTTCCAGTTTCTCACAGAATTACCTCTATAATCATAATGTCTTGATTGCCATGTTTTCTGGCATGCTTATTAATATCATACTCTTCCTCTAGATCTCTGAGCTCAGCAGAACCTTCTCTGGGTTCCATCTTTTCAGTATATTCACCTTGACTCAATTCACTGCTCTATTTTTAGTGTGATGGGCCCTTGTTTATGGAACAGTCTACCAAACTTTCTTAGACTGCAATCTTCTTACCAGACATTTAATAAGGGTCTTGAGTCACTTTTATTTATGGATGCTTTTGGAACTGATTAAATAAAAGACTCCGTAGCGCATTAGCTAAATCATTAAATTACATTAGGCAAGCCAAGAAATTATAGCAAGACAGTAAGGGTGACAGTTGAAAATCTACAAGGGCAAGGGATACACAGCAGCTGTTCTTTTTTTGTGTTCTACATGAAATTGCCTTTTTTCCCCTACTTTGTTTATAACTAGCTTTTGTAAACTGCTATGACAATATTTACAATGATGCTACATCAAATCTAAATTAAAAAAAATAAGCAGCACAACCTGCAATTCAAACAAAAAACATTGGGCTAGATTCACTAACCTGCCCGATCAGGCCCGATCCAGGCAGGTCTGACAAATTCACCAAACTGCATCCATATTTTGGATTTGTAGGTACTTGGAGGGCCACAGAAAAAAATAGTTAATGTCTTATTAAAGAAATGACAATTTTGCATGATGTAAAACTCTTTATAGTTTATAAATCTTTCCTTTTGGTTGAGTCTTAATAATAATATTGTCATTTATAGCTAAAGAGACATATGATCAAGAAACTGTTTTATTTTACTTTTGCGATTATGATAAACAAAGTGAGGGCCTCAAAATAGTACCTGGCGGGCCGCATGTGGCCCCCGGGCTGCGAGTTTGAGACCACTGCTCTATAGCAATCCCTGTGCATGTGCAGACCATCTTTAGATGATTTGCGCATGTGCTGAACCTCTGGCCCGGCACTTTTTTTTTTTCAAACTTTTTTTACAGCCCGTGGTTTTAACCTGCTTTAAAGCCTGCGGGTTAAAACCACGGGCTTACACTGCGGGGAAGGGTGGGGGAGGTGTGGCAGTCAGGTGATGAGGGTAGCTTGGGGCAGGCAGGCAGATCAGGGCAGGCAGATTGGGGAAGCAGGAGATCGGGGCTGACAGGGCTGAGAGCAAGGCGGCAGAAGGCAGTCAGAAAGGGCTTCAGCAACTGGTCCTCAGCAGTCGCTTTTTGGGTTGATCGGCCAGCACAGTCAAATCGGCAAATTTGTTTAGTGAATTTCGTCCCTGCCTACTTTGCATGCAATTCCCCTCATTTGCATGCGTGGATTGGAATCGGATTGCAAAACAGGTTAGTGAATACTGCAGGAGGGAAATCGGGTCGCAAACCGATCGGTACACGATCGGTTTGCTTAGTGAATCTAGCCCATTGTCGTTAGCATTTGAATATTGACCAAATTGTTTTAAGTAATTCCAAGAACTGACTACTTAATGGCAACTCATAGAACTGAGCCCAATATTTTTTACCTGTATTTAAGATTTTTTTTCCTATGTGCATTACTTTGTACTTGTCCATATTCAACTTCTTTTGCCATTTATGTGGTCATCCAGAGACATAGTCACACGTGAGCCCAGGTGGGTATGGGCCCACCCACTTAAGGCTCAGACCTACCCAGCAGGGCACATCCTTCGCTATATCTGGCATGGGTTCCCAAGCTCCACCAGCTGAAGATCTCAAATGGTGTTGATGACACTGCTTCCCACCTGAGCATTCAGTGACAGTTTCCTAAATAAGAATATAGGAATAGACAAACTGGGTCAGACCATGTTTTCACAGTGACCAATCCAGGTCATAAGTACCTGGTAGAAATCCAGATAGTAGCAACATTCCATGCTACCAATCCCAGGGCAAGCAGTGGCTTTCCCATGTCTGTCTCAATAGCAGATATGGACTTTTCCTCCAGAAACTTGTCTAAACCTTTTCTGAACCCATCTACCACACCCTCTGGCACATGTTCCAGAGCTTAACTATTCTCTGAGTGAAAAAAATATTTCAGCCTATTGGTTTAAAAGTATTTCCCTGTAACTTCGAGTGACCCCTAGTCTTTGTAATTTTTGATGGAAGTAAAAAAAAAAAAATCAATTAACTTGTACTTGTTCTATACCAATCAGGATTTTGTAGACTTCAATCATGTCTCCCCTCAGCTATTTCTTTTCTAACTTGAAGAACTCTAACCTCTTTAGTATTTCCTCATACAAGAGGAGTTCCATCCCCTTTATCATCTTGATTGTTCTTCCTTGAACCTTTTCTAATTTCGCTATATCTTTTTTGAGATATGTCGACCAGAAATGAATGCAGTACTCAAGGTGAGGTTGCAGTAGTGTCAGGCATGCTCAGTGTTCAGCACATGTGCAAAAACTAAATATGTGCTGGTATTAGCATCTCAGGGAGCTGCTGCTGACTGCTGAGGTGGGAAACAGAGTTCTCTGTGCTGTTTGGGAGAGGTCTTCTGCTGATAGGGTTTGGGGATCCCTGCTAGCTCATGTATATTTTAAAGTTAAGTAGGAGGGAGGGGTGGGTGGGAGAGAACACTTGTTGCCATCCACTTTTTCTCCAAGCCTAACCAAAATCTGCTGTCTGAGAAGAGTGAGAGCGCTCTTTCATCAGCAACACTTCTCTGTATTGGTTCAGTCAATTATCTTGTCAAGGTTGGATTATTGTAACTCAGTGTACCTGGGTACCTGGGTTTCTCAAAGGTCAGTCTGCAGAGACTTCAATTGATACTGAGCACCGCTGCCAAGCTCATTTTTGGTAAGAGTAAATTAGATCACATAACCCCATTGCTCAAGGAATTACATTGGCTTTCAGTGTATCTTAGAATTCAATTTAAGTATGTTTGTATTGCATTTAAAATTCTCTTTGGCATCTTTATTACTTTGGTTCCTTTAGATTGGAATGTACACAGATCTCATCTCGCTAGGAGTTCAAATAAATTAAAACTTACATTTCCTTCCCTTAGGGGTAAAAACAGAACTTTCAAGAGATTCAGCCAATCTTTCATTTTCAAATTAACTGAGCTTTGGAATGAGTTACCGCTTTCACCTAGAAGTCTAGGCCCCATTTTATTTCGGAATGCTCTGAAAACTTTCTTGTTTACTAAACACTTTGGAAATTAAGCCATTCTAGATTACATTCTTCATCTATATTTATGTACTATATTTACATTATTGTAAACCGAGTCGAGCACCTTTTGGTTAAAGACCCGGTCTATAAAATTAAGTTTTAGTTTAGTTTTAATTCCCCAGTCTTCCAAGGTCCTCCTCTAATTCCTCACAACTTGTATTCTGCCACGTTAAATAATGGAATTGCTTTAGTTTTCCTCTATCAACCAATGGAATCATTTTTCTACCAACCGACAGAATCATTTCAGTTTGTTTAAATTATGATGTCAGACGCTGGCAAGCCTCTTTGTGGTATGGGTATTGAGAACTACAGGTGCCATTTTTAAAGTAAGTTGAATTGATGGAACACAGAACTGAGGGCCGCTTATCTTGATTTTTTGGCTGTTTTAAGATAACAAATGTTAATATTTGGTCTTTATCTCACAGACTATCCCTCCCAATCGCTGAAGCGGCCTTTTGGCAAAACACTATTTGGCCAACGTCGGATGGGGCAGGAAAAGAAGCATGCATAGAGCCAGAGATAAGATTGTGACACACAGCCTGCATAAGAGCCACATATGATACAATGTTCCATATCAGCATTTAAGAACTGTTTGAAAGCAGCGTTTACATTTGGTTATGTGAACATTTGACCAGCACTTTGAGAAGCACTTTGAAAGCACTTTAAAATGTCAGCACTTTAAGAAGCATTTAGCAATGCACTTTTGAATGTAATTTTGACTGCAGTAATGAATGCAGCTTTTTAAATTCAGCAGCTGTAACACAAGTGGACAGGAGGTTTTTATTTTGCCAGTGATGCTAACCAATCCTCTTAAGGTAAAAGAAGTTTAACCCACAGGAGTCTGAAGCTTTTCCTCCTTGACTAATTGTTTCTGTGTTGCTTCTGTTAATTCTAATGCACTGATCCAGCTTATATTTTGAGTGATATAAGCTGTAGCTTTCCCAGGTCTACCTTAATAACAGTTCATGGACAACAACAATGAATTCCAGAGCTTAAAAACATAAGAATTGCCATACTGGAACAGACCAAGGGTCCATCAAGCTCAGTATCCTGTTTCCAACAGTGGCCAACCCAGGTCTTATGTGCCTAACTAGATCCCAAGTATAAAACAGATTTCATGCTGTTTATCCTGGGAATAAGCAGTGGATTTCTCCAAGCACCTAACTTTCAAATGAGTCCAATTAATACCAGTTATGAGATGTTAAGTGCCAATTATCAATGCTGATTAAGTCTATTAATTTAGGTGCCTACATTGGCTAGGCGTTCCAATGTAGGTGCTTAACTTTAGGTGGACTTTATAGAATTTGGAGGTGAAGCACTATGCAAACAGGCAAGATTGAACTTAACGAATTTGCAGGACTTGAGGACCATTTCAGCAAACTGTTTGAGAGCCACAACAGAGGACTTCAAGGACCACGTGTTGGAGATCACTGCCTTAACTGCTTGCGTTGGTGCTGACTGCGAAAAGCTGTGAACCTGATTACTGTATCTGTCCATCCATGTCTGTCTTCTGAAACCACACCTGCTACCTTCCTTATCTTCCCACATTGGCATCAGAAGGGGGGGGCATGCACCCCTCAAAAAAAATTTGGTAGGAGGACCTCTTGTGAGGCTCACAGTTCCCCTCCAGATTCTAAAGCCCCTCTCACCTCAAAAACTGCAAGGAGGGTGATGTCGCAGCAGTGATTCTCTAGCACTGCTGTCCTCTGCACTGTTCTTCTGCTGAAGTCCACCCCCCCCCCCTGTGAAGTAACTTCCTGTTTCTAGTTAGGCAGGCTGCAGCAAAGGAACCATGCAGAGGAGGCCACGGGCAATGCTAGAGAGTCCCTGCTGTGTCAACAACTTCCTTGTAGTCGTTGTGGAGAGGGGTGCTTTGAAACTGAGTAGGGTGGTCATTTGGTGGAAGGGGGGGATGAAGAGGGAGGGAGGAAGAAGGGAGAGATGCTGCATGGGAGGGGCAGAGAGTAGAGGAAAGGGGCAGATGGATGGAGGGGAGGGAAAAGAGATAGGGCAGAGAGGGAAGAAATGGTGCACATGGATGGAGGGGAGGGGAAAAGAAGAGAGAGAAGAGATGGTGCACAGGGACAGGCATGTGGAATCTTGAAGTGAGAGGAGGAGATAATGGATGCTGTGGGTGGGCAGACTGGATGGGCCACTTGGCCTTTATATGCCATCATGTTTCTATGTTTTATTAGTGCACACACATGCATGTAAATGTCAATGTCAAAACCTCCCTGAAGTGCTATTTTATAAGGGCATGCCTAAGCAGCATGATGCCTAAAAGCAAGGGGTGGAGCATGAGCAGGGCTTCCATTTGGAGCTTAATGGATAGTACAGTAGCCTGAGAACTGGGTTCAGTTACCACCGTAGCTCATTGTGACTCTAAGCAAGTCATTTAACAGTCTGTTGCCTCTGGTACAATGTAAGTACCTGTATATAATATGTAAACTGATTGTAACTACAAAAAGGTGGTATATCAAATCCCATCTTCTTTGCCTTACAAAAACAATTTAAGATAATACTCTTTGTTACATGTACCCATGCCACATTTAGGTACCTTTAGCTTTTCCAGGTCTAATGCTGGTGTAACGACGGGCACCTAGATTTTATGTATCTCGAAAGTGTGTTACCCTAGTATTCTATAATAGCATCTTACTTCTCAAGAAAAGCTGATACATAATAGGATTTTAGCCTGCACCATGGGGGGGGGGGGTGCCTAAACACTGTATCCACATACAGAATTAACTCCTTAAAGAGTAAGTTTTATTAGAAAAATAAAAATGATATGCAAAGTACTAGTCTGGTTGCCGATGGAAGCTCGTGTAAAGTTTAAGTTCGCCTGCCTCTGTTTTAAAGTTGTCTACGGTCTAACCCCTAAATACATCACTGACCTATTCTCCTTTTCAGCCAACAAACACAAGAGAAGCTCCCATTCGCACTTCGTTTCTCCCCCGGTTAGAGGAGGCAAACTAAAAAAACACCATGAGCATCTTCTCTCACATCAGGCTGCTCTATGGGGTAAAGACCTAGAACAATTCCTATTGCCCACCACGTATGAGGTATTCCTGAAACGCCTCAAAACTCATCTATTCCTGAAATACCTAGACAGCTGACCCACTTCCCTCCTTCCCCTCTCTTGCCCTTTCTCCCCATTGTTCCCACATCCCTTAAGTTAACTCAACTTGTACGTCAACTCAACTTGTACTCCACTAATCTTCTGTAAACCGCATAGAACTTAACGGTATTGTGGTATATAAACTGTTATTATTATTATTATTAGAAGAATTTGAGCTGCCAGTATGGGACCCAGTGGTGTAGTAAAGGGGGTGAGGTCCACCCCAGGCACGATCTTCCTAAGGGTGCAACGGCACCCCTCCTCATCTCCACCCCCTCTCCGCTCACTAGCTCCTGCTCCTCTCCTTCCTGCGTGCGCCCCATGCTTTCCCCGTACCTTTTTGGTGCTCTCTCTGCTGTCACTTCCAGGACCCGTGCCTATGAAGTGGCGTCAGAGGGTGTATGGGGAAAGGAAAGGGGGCACGTGCGCAGTGGGGGAGACGCGCCCCTCACCTTTACTACGCCACTGAAGGGACCCCCCTTCATTTTGTCATTTTGCTCTCTTAAGGCTATGAATTTCTCTTGTTTTCTCTCTTGACTTTGCTAGACCCGTCTCTGCTCGACTTGCTCTCTGCTGGTGGGGCTTTCTCTTTGTTCAAACAGAATGCCATTGATCTCCTAAAGAATGAAAGTTAAAGCAAAAGGAAATTAAAACAAGCAAGCAAAACAGAAAAGGGGAATAAAAGCAATGCAGAGCCAAAAGGACAAATAGGCATCTGCTAGGGTGGATCAAAGCCAAATCCAGCTGTAGCAGAGGCATCAGCACTGTGTCCTCTATGTCCACAAAAGGGAATATTCTGGAGTCCCTGCAAATATAGGGTTGCTAGATTTCTAAAAAAAAAAAAAAAAAAAAAAAGAGGATACCTGGCGCTGCCCCCAACCCCACTCCATTCTACCTCCAGCTCTGCCCTATTCTGTCCCCAGCTCCACCCCCAGCTGAAGACCCTCTGCATGTACACAGATGTTGCCATGATGATGTAATGTGCATATGACATCATTGCATTAAAGTCTGCACTGGTTTTGGAAATCTCTCCAGGCACCCGGACAGTCCCCAGGTGATGTAAAGCAAATACAATATAACCATAAAAAATACAATTTTGTTAACAGCATAACTGTAGTAAAATGGCCACATATTAGCAATCCTAGTTAAAAGGTTTAAGTGTTATCAAACTATTGCACAGCTTTACAAAAGATAATATAACAGTGTCAGATAATTGTGGGAATGACAAATTCTGGTACAGCCATTAATCTCGCTCTGTAGCTAAGAGCACTAAACCTATCAGCATGACAGAAGTCTTTACTTTGTACCCAACCTATAATCCTTGCAAACTTTAGGGGCCCAAAATAAAACCATTTCTTTGAAGTTCACATTCAGCTTAGAAAACCACACAGCCACAGAAAGATAGGGCTGGAAGGAATGCAGAGAGGTCACAGAGTCCAAACCCCCCCCCCCCCCTCCACCCCAGGGAAGATCCAGCGTGTACCTGACACAACTGGAAAAAATGTTTGACTAATCCAGTTTTCAGATTCCATCATCTACCTTAGGGGCCCTTTTACTAAAGGTTAGTGTGCATTAACCCCCAAATTCTGTATATGGTGTTGAAAATTGTGCACACAATTTAATTGGGTAACAAGCCAATTGGTGATAATTGGAATGATTTGAATTTAGTCTGCCATCTAACCCAGTTTCTCATTTCGGTTCTGGATATGTCTGTGCACCCAGATATTTCTAATAAAAACATAGAATTTGCATCCATAGAGTAAAAGGAGAAATATTTTGGTGAAAGGGAAGTTTCCTAAAAAGTGATGTGATTTGGGCAGAAGTAGCAAGGCGGGAGCCAGTGAACATGCCATAAAGCTGATTGCTGGAGTTATGAAGAGGCTAGAGGCAGCAAGTTAGGAAGGTATGGGCTGCTCTCTATAACTCTGGGGAACAAAGGAGGATCTTTTCCTTTCCACTGTCAAAGAAAGAAGGAAGAGTTCCAGGAGGAATTTGGTGGTCTAGAACCCAGGTGTCCTAAGTTCCTGGGACTCTTTGGTTTATGTGAGGATAAAGGACATCACTCAGGTATTTTTTCTTGTCTGTGGAAAAAGAGTATGCAGTGATTTCCAAGAAGGGCTAAAGTGAAAAGGTGATGCAAGGCAAGTGCTAGGGTATCACTAAATTCTTAAGAATTGTACTCATGTAGTCTTGAATTTTGTATTTTGATGTGGTCTATTAAAATTTCTGTTGATTTTCTACCTTTTGTATTATTATGTTTCATTAAAAAATATTTTTTTGTATGGTTTGGAATAAACTACTTCTGTTGAGCTTTTTTTTTTTTTCCTTCTTGAGTCTTACAGCATGACACTTCCATCCCAGAATCTGTGTTCCAAACCCTGTTGCCTTTTCTGTTTTTTTCCATTCTGCAGCCTTAAAGTGTATGTAGGGAGTGCCCTGCAAAAAGGAGGTTACATGTGTCATAAATCTATTCTGAGTTCTCATAAAAACACAGGCTTTAGCAGGCCTCCTACCTGGTATGCCTGCTGCCTCCTCTGTGAACATGTTTCTAGATCGTTTTTTGATACCATATTCTCCAGCCAGGACACTTAGATCAACGGAACAGCATTTGCTGACTATCCCTTCTCTAAAAATAATAGGTACCAGAAGATCTTCAATTTTTTCAGTCATAGCACCCCAACTTACCAATCGGTCTACATGGAGAAACCTCATTAGAAAAATTTAAAAGCACATTAAAATGCTACCTGTACAAAGACGCATTTGAGTCATAGATAAGATAATTCATCTATCATTAATCCCAGGCTCAAATACCTAATTTTAACCAGACCTTATGTATAGGTCACAACCTCCCCTATCCTCTTTTTAGGCTTAGCCATATTTATAAAACATTCTTCATCCCCCTCCTGATGATGTTTTTTCCTTAAATGTAGTTTTACTTTCCTCAAAGATTGTAGTTCACCCCTCTTCCCTTTTGTATCGCTAATTACTTGTGTACATACATTGTATGTTTATGTGTACAAATTGTTTTATTTTTGTCTGCTAATTTTAAATTGTCATACGCATTGAAGTATTTGATATTGCGTGTACAACAAACTTTTAATAAACTTGAAACTTCAGAACATAGCAGTAGAGAACCGGAAACCTTGAGACCAAAATGTCTGTCCTGTAGAACAAAATTATTTTATCAGGGTAGAAGTCAGAGTAAATTATTAGCATGTTTTCTTTTGTCTCCTTGAAAGAGTTGAGCCAGAGGAAACTCCATTTAGCCAAAAGCAAAGAAAATGTTTTAAAATACATGTCCTCATCCACAAGCCAGTGTAAGTTGATAGAATCAAGAATATGAAAATTTTTGAAGAGTCTATCATCCTTGCCTAATCCTTGCATGATCTCAGTCATTTTGTAAATCTACACATTATTAATATTTTAGGTTTCTCCACCTAACCTCAACAATTTGTGCCCTCATGCATCTGACAGTCTTTCACTCAATGACAGCAATAATAAATACTCAAGGCCAGAAGTTCTTAAACCACCGTTAAAATCCTGTGGGTTGCTGTGGTGCCGGTAAATTGTCCAATTTGACAACGGCAATTGAGGTTGAAGCAGTTTCATATGCAAATGAGTTTTGCAGAGATCTGCCGTAATTCCATCCAATCAGTCATTGCAGAAAGCAACTGACACGCACAGAGCTGGCAGGGAAAGCCCTGACCAGCTGAGTAGCAGGGGAAGCCCTGAAGCAGCTTCCTTCCACTCAATTGTTCTGAGCAGGAAGAGCAGATTTTTAAAAATGGTTCCGATACCTAAGGCCCCACCCATAGAAGGGGCTTTATGTATCTGAACCAATCAGTGACGCGGCAGAGGGAAGGCCCCGGCGAGGAAGGCCGTAAAGCAGCCCATTCAGAGAGCTGTCACCGGTTTTGAGGCTTCGGAGGTATGTAAGGCGGTTGGTGGTGTTCTGGTGCACAAAGGGATGGGAGGGAGAGATAGGTATAACACGGTGGGAGGGTCAGTGGTGTTCCAGTACACAAAGGGATAGGAAGGAGGGATCTTAACTAGGGCTTATTTTTGGGGTAGGGCTTATATTAGGATCTACCCCGAAAACCATGCTAGGGCTTATTTTCTGGGTAGGTCTTATTTTCGGGGAAACATGGTAGTAGTCTTGATGAAACTCCAGAGAACAGCCTAGGCAGATCTAGATGAGAGAATCAGAGTAAAGGCAGACTACTTGAAAGATTATATAGTTTGTGATGTATGATGTATGGTTGAATGAAAGTTGTTGAAAAATGTTTTGGAAATGTTGGTATGACATTTTTCTTTAGGGGACAAGTGAAAGCAGGATAAAAAAAAATATTAATTTTACCCACCTGAGCCCGAGAGAGCAGAGCCGGATTAAAGAATAGGCCCAGTAGGCATGTGCCTAGGGCCCGAAATGGTCAGGGGGGCTCGATGAAGGAGGGTATCAACAGAAATTTTTTTTTTCAAATGGTGATGCCCCCCCTAGTATCAATCGGCAACGCAGACCCCCCCGATCGGCAACGCGGACCCCCCAATGACGGACCAATTGGCAACAGACTCCTCCTATCGACGGAAAGTAAGATAAGCAAGAAACGCGGGTAAGAAAGGCAACAGCAACTGTAATTTTCCAAGCGGTGCTGCTTGCCCAAAGCTTCCCTCTGACGAGCCCAGGCGGAAACAGGAAGCTGCGTCAGAGGGAAGCTTTGGGCAAGCAGCACTGCTTGGAAAATGACATCTTACCCGCGTTTCTTGCTTATCTTACTTTCTGTCGATGGGGGAGGGGGGTCCATTGCTGATCGGTCCGTCAATGGGGGGGGGGTCCGCATTGCCGATCGGTATTTGGGGTGGACGTTGCCGTTTGAAAAATAAAAATCAGAGTAAAAGGTGAGTGATGAGATGGGCCTAGGCTGGAAGGAAAAGAGAAGGGGTCAGAACAGGGCAGATGATGGATGTGGGAAGAAAGGGGCAGGGCAGATGATGGAAGTAGGGAAGAAGCGAGATAGAAGGGAGCAAGGCAGATGATGGATGTGGGAAGAAAGGGGCCGGGCAAGGCAGATGATGGAAGTGGGAAGAAGGGAGACAGAAGGGAGCAGGCCAGGGCAGATGATGGAAGTGGGGAAAACTTGTACCCAGCCCTCACCTCCTCACCAATGCTGCTGCTTTCCGACATGCTGGATGGGGGGAAGAAGATAGTTAGTGAGATAGTGGAGGGGTGAAGGAAAGGGGTGGCAAGCTGTGAGTAGACACAGTGAAAAGAGAGAAACTGAGGGCTGAATAGTAAGAAAGAATTTAATTTAGATAGAGGCAAAAAATAGAGAAGGAAGACCAGAAAAGGAAAGGGAAGAGAGGTGAGAGAGATGCCAAAGAACGGGGAAGGAGACAGAGATATCAGATCTGCGTGGAGGAAATGATAAGAGAGAGAGATGCTAAAAACCACAGGGGGGAGGGAAGGAGAGATGGAAGGAGAAAGATGCCTACCATGAGGGGAACAGAGAGAAGATTATGGATGCCTGACCTGGGGGAGGGAGGCAGGAGGAGAGATGACAGAGGGAGGCAGACATTTTCTGGAAGGGGTAGACAGTGGATGGAAAGAAGAGAATGATAAGATGAGGAAAGCAGAAACCAAATGACAAAGTTAGAAAAAATTCTAATTTTTTGCTTTAGGATAAAGTAGTATTGTAGCTGTGTTGATAAATGTTTAGAAATAGAATTAGTGATCCTTTTATTGGACTAATTTTTATACATTTTTGATTAACTTTCAGAGACCAAATTCTTCCTCAGGTCAGGATAGGATACTGTAAAATCAGTATACTTTACTGACCTGAGGAAAGAGGTTTTGACCTCTGAAAGCTAATTAAAAAATGTATTAGTCCAATAAAATGGTATTATCTTATTTACCATTTTTTGTTTTATTTTTATTTGTTAATTTTTAAAGTGATTTGTTTTTTCTCTTTTTTCAAATTTACATCTGCTATCTTTATATTTTGTTCAGTATTGGGGGATATGCACCACTGTTTCTTCACCCCCCTAAACTGTACCGTTCCTTCGGTTTGTAGCACAAGCCAGTATGCAGAATGATCTGCACTTATCTGCATGGCTAGGGGGCCTGGTGTACTTGTGTGCTTAGAGGACCCTGAAGAATTAATCCTGCCCTGCGAGAGAGGGTTGGAGGCCAGATCATGGGCTGGGCACTGCTGCTTTAGGCACCAGGAGCAGCAGCATGAAGCAGCGGTGAGGGCCTGCTGTGACTCAGAGCAAACAGTTGTTTAAGTGCTCTGAGTTGGTTGTTCCCATAGGCAGGCATTTTTTTTCCTTCCCTCAGGGTGGTGGTATTCTTTCTTCCGGCGGCGGTGGTCAGCTGTTTGCTGGCTGACAGGAGGTATGCAGAGGAGAGGGCCTGAAGATAAAGGATAGGCTTGGGGCCTGTTACTGGTGCAGGAGTGTGTTGGGGAGCACAGGAGTGTGCTGGTTTCAAGGGCACCCCTAATTGGTGTTGGGGTGTCCAGGGGGGTATCCCAAAGAATGATGCCATGTTGGGACCCTGGCAGTGGAATGCCAGGGTCCAAGAAAACATTTTTAAAGTCCACAAAGACCTAAAACAAAGTATATAGGCACGTGCACGGCTAGCGTACATGTGTACTAGTGGGAGAGTAGGCAGAAGAGCATGAAGGCCTGTTTCCCCAGATGATAGGAGGTGTAAAAATCGCGCTCTTCTATTGGTGGTCTGGTGTAGCAAAAGTGGGGGTGGAAACAGACAGAGAACTTGAGCTGGCACGAGGAAGGGCAGAAGGAGAGCTGCACAGCCAGGTTTTTTTTGGTGCTGCAGCTGAAATTTCACCTCTCAGGCTGAAGGACGTTTTAAATTTAACAGCAGGGTAACTAAATAGAGCAGGTAAGCTGCTGTGGCATTGCATGCATGTTGGATGGGTGGTGGTTCTATGTGAAGAAATGTGGATGAGAAAGTTCTAAAATGTTTTACAGTGGCAGTTGGGGTCAGGACCTTTGTTAGATGAGTAAAATTTAAAAGGTGTTCTTTTAGTTTAATTTGGGTTTAAAACAGCTAGGGCTATATTGAATTTAATAGAGAATGAGTGTAAGAAGCTCTTTAAAGAAGTTTTGAGAGATTTTGAGATAATTTCTGTATTTTAAAGAGACGTTTGTTGAAGAATGACTTTAAAGGAGTCAGAGAAGGTAAATAAGGATTTGGTAAAAATTCTTTGTGATGGAAAGCGTTTCTAAATTTAGTTCAGTAGAAGCTTGAACAGTTTGGACTAAATTTATTTAATTTTCTTGTCAAAGAAGAGGATTGAGTATTTTAAGTGAGGACTTTTCAGTTTAAACAGACTTGATGCTACTTTAAAAGTCAGATAATAACCGGTTAACAACCCCTCCCCCCTTTTACAAAACTGCAAAAGCAGCGATTTTCGCTGCTCCCAACACTCATAGGAACTCTATGAGCGTCGGGAGAAGCGTAGAGTATTCAGCGCACCGGCCTGTGCTAAAAACTGGTTTTGTGGGTTTTTTTGTAAATCTTTATTAATTGTAAAATATAAATAGTGCAATACAATTAATTTAAACATAAACAAATCAAGAAACGTACTTTAAATATGCAAATAATTCGAAAAACACTAATTTTCTCCCCCTCCCCCCTTAACTAATAAAAGTAGATATACATTTATAATTTCCATACAATAAATAAAATAGGAATAACAAACAATTATACTTTTCCCACCATCCTCCCTCCCTCCCTGGATGTGTGTAAAAGGAGGGTTAAATCAATTTTAATGAGAGAAATTTAAAAACAAATTGAATCTCTTTATTTTCTGTTAAGGAGTTAGTCCAAAAATTGGAAAGAAAAATTGTTTATGCTGCTGTAGAATCTTGGCTTGTGCTGCATTGCTCAGAATTGTGCTGCACTGCAGAGCAGTGGCGTAGCTAACGGGGGTGGTCCGCCCTGGGTGCATGCCCCGAAGGGGTGCACAGCCAGCCACCCTCCCTATTCTGCCGCTGCTGCTTTCCTTAACCAGCAGCAGCGGCATTAAACTTGAAAGAGGGGTGTCCGCGGCCAATCTTGTGCTCCCTCCGGCAGTTCTTCAGCATCTGGCCGGCTCCCCTGCTCAAAGCCGCGGCTGCTTCGGAAGCGTTCCCTCTGACATCATGGCGTCAGAGAGAAGGCTTCCGACGCAGCCGCGGATCGCGTGAGGTGTAGACGCCCGCGGCTTTGAGTAGGGGAACCGGCCAGACATGCTGGTCAGGGAAGAGAAATGTTGCTGCTGCACAGGGAAAGGGGGGGAGGGTAGAAATGCTGCACAGGGAAGGGGGGGTGGTGAAATGCTGCAAAGGCAAGGGAGGAGGAGACATGCTGCTGTTGCACAGGGAAGGGGGGAATGCTGCTGCTGCACAGGCAAGGGGGGGAAGAAATGCTGCACAAGCAAGGGGGAGAAATGCTGCTGCTGCACAGGGAAAGGGGAGAGAGAAATGCTGCTGCTGCAGCACCCAATTGGGGAGAGAGAGGGAAGGAGGGAGAAGGGAGAGGAACCAGAGATGTCAAGTCCATGGGAGGGAGGGAAAAGAAAAAAGGAAAGGAGATACCAGACCATGGAGGGGGAGGAAGAGATGCCATGGCAGGGGGAGAGGGAAGGGAAGGAGATGGAGATACCACACCGTGGTGTGGAGTGGGAAGGAAGGAAGGAAGGAAAGGAGAAGAGAAAGAGAGAGATGTCAAAGCATAGGGTGGAGACAGAAATATGGAGAGGGGTGAAGCTGAAATGAATCATGTGCAAAGGAGAGAAGGGACCTCGGATATACAGTTTATTGAAGGGACATAGAAAGAGGGAAGATGCCATATGGAAGAGAGATAGGGTGGACAGTAAATGGAAGGGGCAGAGAGAGTGTGGGCAGTAGATGGAAGGCGTAGAGAGAGAGGGCAGAAGCTGGGTGGAAAGGGCAAAGAGAGGGCAAATCTTACATGGAAGGGAGAGAGGACAAACAGTGTATAGAAAGAAGAGAGCAAACAGAAGACGATTAAAGCAGAAATGACAAAAGGTAGAAAGATTTTTTTGTTACTTTACTTAGAATCAAGTAGTATTGTAACTGTATTGATAAAAATTTATAAATAGGAAATGGAAATAAGGCGATTTTTTGGACTAAACCCCTTTCCTCAGCACAGGATGCCATAACAGCAGTATACTGTACTGTTCTGAAGAAAGATTTGGCCTCTGAAAGCTAATTGAAAAATGGATTAGTCCAATAAAATGGTATTTTCTTATTTCTCATTATTTGCTTTATTTTTATTTGTTAATTTGTAAAGTGGTGATTGTTATGTATTAGATTTTTTTCAAATTTATATCTACTGTCTTTATATTTTGCACAGTATTAGGGGACATGTGTCACTGTTTTTGTGGTGTTGTGGTGTTGCAATGAATGCAGAGTCTGGTTTCTTGGCGGTTCAGTTTAACTTTTGTCTACATATTTCTATTTTTAGTTTGTGATTATTCCATATTGGGCGAGGGTGTATCTCTGTTCTGTGTGTATGAAAAAGACATGGTTTTCAGATGGCATTGACTACAGGATCAATTGACTATGTGGGATCGGGCTTGTTTAGTTTTACAATGTATGTGTTGGTGTTCTAGTGCTCACTGCAGTGTTTAAGATGCTGTCTTTTCCTAGGTACACTCTTGTGCGATATGTGGATTGTTACTAAAAATCATATTTTTGATATAGATGGGGGGGTGTCAAAAAATGATGGGCCCTGGGTGTCACATATGCTAGGTACACTACTGCTGCAGAGTGAGAGGTCTTTAGCTGCGTAGACATGTTTGCCGTGGAATTGCGCACGGAGCAAAGTGCCGACTAGCAGTGAGTTATGATCACCAGGACAGAAAGCGGTATAAAATTAAAAGTAGTGTCTGCTGTTTAAGTGAGAATGTGTTTCTTATTTCAGAACATAGAAAGCCTGGAGAATTCTGAGTAAATTATTTTTAAACAGGCTGAGCATAGTAAGAGACAGAGCCACAGAGCTAAATATTAAAGTTGGTCCAGAACAGGTTTCCCTCCACAGCCTAACTTCTGAGTCCGGGCTGGGAAGCCAACATTTCAGAAAATCTGAACAATAGAAAGCCTGACAACATGAGAATAAAAACCTGTGAGATAAGTTTTAAGTTTCGTTAAATTTTTGTGTGAATACACATCTGTGGGGAATTTAATTTTCCTGTTTGGATTGAACATTCAGTCACTGTTGGAAAACTGGAATAAAAAAAAAAGTACTGTTCTAATTTGTCTAACTTAAAGCACCTGTCACTTTAATATTTACTTACCTGAGGTGATCATCTTCAAGAAGAGAGAGGGAGGGTATTACTGGAACTGACATAGAAATAAAGTAGATTTTCACACAAAGAACCATTTGTTCTATGAAAATATTAGAGTAAATTTAGGGAACATAAAGAAACACTTATCTGATTTTAATGTGGGTTAATGAATTTTGGAAATTTGGGATCTAGAGGGAAAAGTAGAAAAAGCAATTTAACACTTCTTGAAGATGATCACCTCAGGTAAGTAAATATTAAAGTGACAGGTGCTTTAAGTTAGACAAATTAGAACAGTACTTTTTTTTTTATTCCAGTTTTTTAAACATTGAATAATTTTAAATAGAATGTCTTTATTAACTTTTTAATTAGAATTTTTTAATTGTTTAAATTGTATTTATTCTAGTTTGTGAACTGGATCCAGTTAGGGTCATTTAAAAGAAAAAAATATAAGAAATACTTGAAAGGTATTAATGCAGAACCAAATCTATTCCAGAGAAGAGAAAATGGTAAAACTAGAGGGCATAATTTGATGTTGCAGGGAGGAAGACTCAGGAGCAATGTTAGGAAATTCTTTCTCATGGAGCGGGTGGTAGATGCCTGGAATGCACTCCCGAGGGAAGTGGTGGAGAGGAAAATGGTGATGGAATTCAAAAAAGCGTGGGATAAACATACAGGATCTCTAATTAGAAAACGAAGGATGTAAATTAAAGAACTAAGGCCGGTACTGGACTGATTTGCACGGTCTGTGTCCCATGTGTGATGATTTGGTGTAGAATTGGGCTGGGGAGGGCATCAATGGGGAACTCCACTAACTTGGAACATGAGGATGTTACTGTCCAGACTTATGGTAGATATCCTGCAAACAGGATGGTTGGATAGGCTGGAGAGAGCTTGGACGGAAACTTCAGCATTTGGAACCTAGGACAACGCCAGGTGGACTTTACAGTCTATGACCCAGAAATATCAAAGAAGAGACACGTTAATTTAATCATGTATTTTTAATGGGTATAACTAATGGGCAGACTGGATGGACCATTCAGGTCTGCCGTCATTTACTATGTTACTATAAAACAAATTTTTGAATCTGTGTCATTTATTTATATTTTGATTGTAAAATACGAGTTGTCATCCTCTTCTTACCAGTCCAGCAACTGCAGCTTGCTGTGTTCCCCATTCCCTTTCCCTATTTATTTGTGCCCACATCTCTCAGAGTGACGTACTGCCTGAGGTATCGGCCTGATTAGCGACTACAACAATTGCGGGTAAAGTATGGTAGGACTTCTGCTCATTAAAATTTCATTAAAAGGCCTGAAAAACCCTCAGCATTCACTAAGTGATGCTCATAGCCTAAAATCTCAGGGTACTGCTATTTACAGTTGTTTCAGACCATTTTGAAAATTATATAGCTCCCTAGAACATTTTAAAAGTCATGTCCCATAGACACTGCCCATGACCACAGATAGCTTTCAAATTCTGCTGGAACTCTGTTAAGTATGTGGCTGCACATCTTGAATTTATTTACTCTACACAAGACCTGGAGTTTGAGTTAGTAAAGACCATTTACAGACAGTATTTAGGTCCAAGTTCACCATTATCCCTGCTAAGAAAAGGTTTCGGTTTCCTCAAAGTATAAAAATAAGTTTCTTTGTCACTTCTGCCTTTAGCTTAATGCCACAACACAAGGAAGTCAAGCCATCATGAAAATATGTCATTATCAGTGACAGATTTTATAGCATCTTGGCAGATATTCAAAAGTGTCAAAATTCTTCTGATAAGACTGAAAGGCAGAATTAAACAATCAACAGCATTGCTTGCTGAAGCAAGACAATGTATGACTGTTGATTTGCAAGTGGTATCTAACAATGGTTCTTTTACAAAAGCTAAAAAAAATCATTCTTAGCCTTACTGACAGGTTGTGATATACATCTCTGCCACAGGAAAAAAGTTAAGGTGCTACTTTTTCATTTTAACTTAAAAACAGAGCATGATGGCAGATAAAGGCCAAATGGCATATCTAGTGTGCCCATGAACACCATTTACTAATTTTGACAATCCCTTCCTCTTCCATTGTATTTGTCCCATGCTTTCTTTCTTTCTTTCTTTCTTATTTATTTATTCGATTTTTAGCCCGTCCTCCCAAAAGAGCCCAGAACGGGTTACAAAGTACATCCATAATAATCCAGACAGAGCAGAGATGGCATTTTACATAAATTACAATATAAATGACAGTTTACATAAATTACAATATAGACATGACAATAAAACATATGTACTAAGTAGCATCTGGTGAAATTAAGTGACATAGGTGAGTTGACTGGGTGGCATTTCAGGGTAAATGACTTTAAGGCGCTGGATTATTAAAGAGGAAGGTTTTCACGGCCTTCCTGAAGTCCCAGAGTCCATCTAGTGATCTGACAGCCCTAACCTGCACCACCTTTTCTGGGAAGCTGTTCCATGCATCCATCCTCCTATTCTGCAAATAAATATTTACTTAAGTCCGAGTTCTTAAAGTAATCCATTATGGGCTAGATTCTGTATATCGTACCAGAAAAAAAAATTTGACATGGAAATACCCAGTGCTTAGCCCTATTCTATAAACCATGTCTATAGTTAGGTATGGTTTATAGAATATGCGTAGTGGCTGGCCTTGCGGCTAAAATATATACACGACCATGTCTACCAACTAAAACCTGGTGTAAAATAAAATGCCTGCACCTACAGTAAATTGTGTGCAGATCGAGCATATTCTATAACAGTGTCATAATTTTTAGGAAAGCTCATAGCCTGCTTATGCTCTTCCAATGGCCACACCCCTTTTCAGATCCACACATTAGAATTTATGCGCACCACTTTATAGAATATGCTTAGAAAGTTGTGTACATAAATACATATTAGTGCTAATTAATGCCATTAATTGCTTGTAAGTGGATAATTATTATTGCTGATTGGCTCATTAAACAATCAAGTTGCACACCGAATTTGACCGTTGTGGCCAAATTTGCGTGTGCACACCGGATAGAAAGAGCACAGAGGGCAGTAAATGGAAGGGACGAGATAGAGGGTGAACAATAGATGGAAGGGGTAGAGAGAGGGAAACAGACACTGAATGGAAGTGTTGGGGAAAGGAAGGACAGCTGCTGAATGGAAGTGTGAGGGAAAGAGGAGCAGATGCTGGAAGGGTGGGGAGGAGAAAGAAAAAAAGGGCACATGCAGGATTGAGGGAAGAGGATAGAGTTAGTTACTGGAAGGGGTGAGGGAAAGAGGTGGCAAACTATAGGTTGACACAGTGAAAGAGGGAAATTGAGGATTGACTAGTAAAAAAAAATTTAGACAGAGGCAGAAAATAAATTGAGAAGGAAGACCAGGGAAGAACAGGAGGAAGGGAGCGGAGAGAGAGATGTCAGAGCAGGGGGGAAGGAGAGGAGACAGATACCAGACCAATGGGGGTGAAAGGAGAGATGGAAGGGGAGGCATACAGTTTCTGGAAGGGGCATAGAAGGAGAGAAGATGCCATATAGGGACAGAGAGATGGCAGAGATGGCAGACAATGGATGGAAGGAAGAGAGTAACAAAAAGATGAGGAAAGCAGAAACCAGATAAGACAAAGCTAGAACAAAAATTTTCTATTTATTTATTGCTTTAGGAGACATGTGTCACTGTTTCTGTGGTATTGCATTGTATGCAGAGTCCTGCTTCTTGCTGGTTCAATTTAACCTTTGTCTATGTATTTCTATTTTATCCCCCCTTTTACAAAACTGTGGAGCGTTTTTTAGCGCCAGCTGTGGTGGTAGCAGCTCTGATGCTCAGAATTCTATGAGCGTCAGAGCTGTTACCATCGTGGCTAAAATCCACACTACAGTTTTGTAAGAGGGGGAGGGGTAAGTTTGTGATGACATTCCATACTAGGCGAAGGTGTGTTCTGTGTTCTGTGTGTTCGAAAGACATGGTTTTCTGTTAGGATTGACTGCAGGATTGATCTGTACTAGTCTGGCTTGTTTAGTTTTACAATGGGTGTATTGCTGTTGTATTTCTCACTGCAGTATGTAAGATGCTGCCTTTTCCTAGGTACTCATGTGTGACGTGAGGCTTGTTACTAAAAATCATGTTTTTCGTACAGATGGGGGGGTGCCAAAAAATGATGGGCCCCGGGTGTCACACATGCTAGGTACGCCACTGCGCCAAAGGCAACGTGTTCAGCTGACTGATGCTGCCGGTGGCTCAAAGATTGGAAGCAGCAGAAATACCCATCCCATGGGGGGAACCAGGGAAGCAGTGTCGGGGAGGGAAGGGTAAAAGAGGAAGCCAAATTAAGAAGGAGGAAGGAAAGAAGGAAGAAGAGGGAAGGAAAGGGAAAGGAAGGGAGAGGGGAGAGAGAGAGAGATGCCAGACCACAGGATGAGGGAGTGAAGGTAAAGGAAGCAGAGGAGAGAAATCCCAAACCATGGGGTGGGGCAGAGAAAAAAAGGGTGAGGACAGAGATATGCCAGACCATGGGGGAGGGATGGAGGGGAGAGGAGTGACATACCAGAACATGGGAGGGGGAAGAGTTATAAGGGAAGGAAACAGAGATGCCAGACCATGGGGTTGAGTAGGGTGGGAGCAGTGATGTCATAAAGGGAGGCAGGTGGGTGGACTGCTACTAGTGTCGTCCAGGTGGGGGCGCTGGCACCTCTCCGCCCCCCCCCTCCATGCCTACATTTCCAGTGCCTATGGTCCTTCCTGAATCGCAGCGTTGCCTAGTGATGCCAAAGCCCAGCGCCACCACTAAACATGCCCATTTCTGGGCTTTGACATTACTAGGTGACTCTAGGTGCCATGGACCTAGACGCCAGTCCAGGACGCCGCCTTGCGTCACCTATGAAACTGCAAGTAAAGTGAATTGGCAGTATGATTAATGTCCACAATTTTTCAAAGAAGCTTTTATTACCTTTTCAAAGTATTTTTTCGTTCCTTTATCATAACTGAGCTGCCAGTCAAATGCTCTAAGGCAGGGGTGTCAATGTCCTTCCTTGAGGGCCGCAATCCAGTCAGATTTTCAGGATTTCTTCAATGAATATGCACGAGATCTATTTGCATGCACTGCTTTCATTGTATGCTAATAGATCTCATGCATATTCAGTGGGGAAATCCTGAAAACCCGACTGGATTGCGGCCTTCGAGGAGGGACTTTGACACCCCTGCTCTAAGGTTTTGCTTCATTCCTGAAAATGGCTGTCCTTGGTTTCCTGAAAGTTTCTCATACTTCAGTTTACAAACTGTAATAGACGTATGTCACATGGGCCTCTGCTGAGCTGTCTAATGTTGAAAAACTATTCTCCTGCTACCCAAAATCTACAAATACAAGATAAGCTGAAGACGTATGGCCAAGACTATATGGTTGGAATACAAAGATGCTAAAATAGGATTAACCTGGTAACATAATCCAAATGATTTGGTTTGACTCCTTGCCAGAAAAGTTGCAAAAGGTATTAATGCAGGAGTTCAGCAAAATGCCCCAGAGGCAGATTTGGTTTTCTACTGCTACCAATTAAAATCAATTTATCATATTCCTCTGGCTATGTACATCATGTCTAAGCACAGCAGATAAATCCAAAGTGACACATTAATTGTATCTTGACATGCTGCAGATTTATTTACAACATTTATACAGCGTCTTGCCTAGGGCGCCTTACAGCACATGAACTACAGACACACTTTGAGACGCATGAAAACTAAGCAATGCAGATAAGCCACTGAGACAAGCCAATGGATGTAGGTGATTTTAATTTCTTTTAAAGATGGTTAATAAAAGGGCCCTCTGAATGAGTGATAAGGGTTATTTCATAAGAAGGGGACAAGAAGGAAAAAAAGTATTAAGGTAAGAAAGCTGCAAGTCCATTTAGGAACATCGTCACTCCACAGTTTTTTTTTTGGTTTTCTCTGGATTTTCTTCTTTGTGGATATTTTGGGGTCAATTCCTTTTGTTGTTTTAAGCCCAGAATCAGGGATGGTGCTGAGGGAAGGGGGTAATCGGGGCAACTGCCCTGGGCTTCTATGCTACATTAGGCCCAAAGCCTGTCTGAGTCATAGCCTGCTGGTGAACTTTGGGTCCCCTCTCAGTTTTCTGCCCTAGGCACCAGAATGTCTAACACCAGCAATGAAAAGAGACAGTGGGAAGAATCATAAGAAGGAAAAGAAACATCATTAATCATGCTCTGTTACTGTCTAAAGAAGGGGTCCTTTTACTATGGTGTGCTAATGGATTTAGCACACACTAAAGAATTAATATGCATTAAATGCCAAGCAACCCACAGGTATACAATGGGCTGCGGTGCATTTAGCACATGCTAATTGTTAGTATGCATTAAATTCATTAGCATAAAAGGATCTGTGATAACATGAACGAGGGCTTGCCTGGAGCCAAGGTGAACTAGAGCTACACAGCGGATTACAAAGTTACCAGCACAATTAGCAGTTCACCTAGACAAGTCTGCATCTGGTTGGGTCAAAGTTATCAAATTGCAGGGTTCCATATAATACTTGGCCTATCTGATTGTTATGGTTGCAGTTTATACATGAGTGGTAGAGGGCATAAGCAATTGGGCATTGCTGCTTCCCTCTGGGCCTCCTTCACCTATCTGTGCCCTGAATTTCTTTACCTGTACTCCTATTTCCTACTCTCCTGGCTCCACCCAGCGGCGTAGCAAGAGGGGGTGGCGGTCCGCCCCAAGCGCCGTCTTGATGAGGGTGCCGGCACCCCTCATCCTCTCAGCCCCCCTGCTCCTTCCCACTCCTCCCCCCACCACACAGACAACTTCACTTCAACTCCAACCTGCTGCTCACACCAGAGTCGGCTCACCCTCTGACATCACTTTTGGCCCAGGAAGTGACATCATAGGGACAGCCGATGCGGGCAGCGAGTTGGTGATGTTGCTCATGCCGGGGAAATTAAAAGAGATACAGAGTAGGGAAGGAATGTACGCATATGGTGGGGGGGGGGAGGGGAAGGCAAGGAAGAGGGCACTACCACCCTGTGTTTCTCACCCTCACTCACCACTGGCTCCACCCCTCCTATGTAACTTCCCCTTGGGTGGGACTGTGGATATTAAAGTGGTTCTGAGACTTTGAGGGGATATCATCAAGGGGAAGTGACAGCGTCATTTAGATTCCCTCCCAGAATCTCTAAATTAGGTGATATGAGAATAGTAGGATTGGTTTTTGCCATTTTTGTGCAATAGAATGGACGTCCAAGTCAGAATAGAAACATAGAAACATAGAAAGATGACGGCAGAAAAGGGCCACAGCCCATCAAGTCTGCCCACTCTACTGACCCACCCCATTAAGTCTGAATGCTGATGACTTAGTTCCTTAGCTCGACCCTCGTAGGGATCCCACGTGGATATCCCATCTATTCTTAAAGTCGAGCACGCTGGCGGCCTTGATCACCTGCCTAGGAAGTTTGTTCCAATGATCCACCACCCTTTCCGTGAAGAAGTACTTCCTGGTGTCACCACTAAATTTCCCTCCTCTGAGTTTAAGCGGGTGCCCTCTTGTGACCGAGGGTCCCATGGGAAAGAATATGTCGTTTTCCATCTCGACACGACCTGTGACGTATTTAAATGTCTCAATCATGTCACCCCTTTCCCTGCGCTCCTCTAGAGTATAGAGCTGCAATTTGCCCAGTCTTTCTTCGTATGAGAGACCCTTGAGTCCGGAGACCATTCTAGTGGCCATCCGCTGGACCGACTCGACTCGAAGCACATCTTTACGGTAATGCGGCCTCCAGAATTGTACACAGTATTCCAGATGAGGTCTCACCAAGGATCTGTAAAGTGGCATGATGACTTCAGGTTTGCGGCTGACGAAGCTTCTCTTGATACATCCCATCATTTGCCTTGCCTTGGATGAGGCCTTCTCTACTTGTTTGGCAGCCTTCATGTCTGCACTGATGATAACTCCCAAGTCCCGTTCTTCTGAAGTCTTAGCTAGTGCCTCTCCATTCAAGGTGTATGTTCTGCATGGATTTCTACTGCCAAGATGCATGACCTTACACTTTTTAGCGTTGAAGCCCAGCTGCCATGTCGAGGACCAGTTTTCCAACGTGATCAGATCTTGCGTCATACTATCCTTGAGATTGCTTTCACTTACTATATTACACAGTTTGGCGTCGTCAGCGAACAGTGTTACTTTACCCTGAAGCCCCCGGGTCAAGTCCCCTATGAATATGTTGAAAAGGGATGGTCCCAGGACCGATCCCTGCGGCACTCCGCTAGTCACCTCCGATGTCTCAGAGAGGGTGCCGTTGACCACCACTCTCTGAAGTCTTCCACTCAGCCAATCAGTGACCCATGCAGTTAGTTTCTCACCCAACCCCATCGATTTCATCTTGTTTAATAATCTGCGGTGCGGTACACTGTCAAAAGCTTTACTGAAATCCAAGTACACTATATCTAGAGACTCTCCCGAGTCCAGCTTTCCTGTCACCCAGTCAAAAAAGCTGATAAGATTGGATTGGCATGACCTGCCCCTAGTGAATCCATGTTGACAGGGATCCCTCAGATTTCCCTCATCCAATATTGTGTCTAATTTACCTTTAAGCAGGGTTTCCATGAGTTTACACACTATTGATGTGAGACTCACTGGCCTGTAATTCGCAGCCTCTGCTTTGCAGCCCTTTTTGTGCAGAGGAACAACGTTGGCTGTTTTCCAGTCTAGGGGGACTCTCCCCGTACCTAGGGAGAGATTGAAGAACATGGCTAACGGTTTCGCCAGAACATCGCATAGCTCTCTGAGCACTCTTGGGTGCAAATTATCCGGTCCCATAGCTTTGTTCACCTTAAGTCTGGACAGTTCTCTGTAAACATCAGTTGGTGTGAACTCAAAATTCTGAAATGGGTCTTCCATGCTTTGCTTTGCTTCCAGCCGTGGCCCGTGCCCCGATGCCTCGCAGGTGAAGACTGAACAGAAGTAATCATTCAGTAGTTTGGCCTTATCAGAATCTGTATCCACATAGTTTCCTTCTGGCGTTCTAAGGCGTACTATCCCATTTGTGTTCTTTTTCCTGTCGCTAATGTACCTGAAGAAGGATTTGTCCCCTTTCTTAATGTTCTTCGCTAGAGTTTCTTCCATTCGAAGTTTGGCCTCTCTGACTGCTGTTTTGACCGCTGCAGACTTTGTCCTGTATTCAATGTTTGCTTCTTTTTTCCCCGTGTGTTTGTATGAGAGAAATGCTTTTTTCTTTTCTTTGACGAGGTAAGAGACCTCTTTAGTGAACCATTGGGGTTTCTTTTTTCTTTGCTGTTTGGTTACCGATTTTATGTAGCGTTCAGTTGCCTCATGAAGGGTCAACTTCAAGGTTGACCACATAGCTTCCACATTATCAGTTACTTCTTGAACCTGCAGCGTCTGATGGACGAAATCTCCCATGCGTGCGAAGTCGGTGCCTCGGAAATTGAGTACCCTTGTTTTTGTTTGTGACCTGGGGAAGCCTTTCTTAAGGTTAAACCATACCATGTTATGGTCACTGGTGGCTAGCGTTTCTCCCACCGAGACCTCCGAGACGCTTTCCCCGTTTGTAAGTACCAGGTCCAGGATGGCCTGGGCCCTAGTGGGCTCTAGTACCATTTGTTTGAGCCGTACTCCCTTCATGGATGTTAATATCCTCCTGCTATCACAAGTTTTCGTTGAGAGTGTGTTCCAGTCTACATCAGGCATGTTGAAGTCTCCCATCAGAACGACGTCCCCTCGTAAGGTGATATTCTCAATGTCTTCGATTAATTCTGCATCCTTGTCCTCCGATTGTCTTGGGGGTCTGTATACCACACCAAGGTACAGGCATTTTTCTCTGCCTCTGGCCAGGTTCACCCAGATGGATTCCCCAGTATACTTGACATCCGTGATCCTGGTTGTCTTGATGTTCTCTTTGATGTAAAGTGCAACCCCTCCTCCTAACTTACCCTCTCTGTCTTTTCGAAGCAGGTTGTATCCTGGCATAGTTATATCCCACCCATGAGAGTCTGTGAACCATGTTTCGGATATTGCTACTACGTCTAGGTCTGCATTAACTATTTCTGTTTCTAGTTCTAGAAATTTATTCCCCAGGCTGTGTGCGTTAACATACATAGCTCTCCACTCTTTCTGTTTGCTAGGCTCCTGTAGTGAGCCATCCATTTGAATTAAAGTGTCACCTAGTGATTGTTTTGCAATAAGGGTACTTACCTCAGACTTAGAAGCGGAGATTTGGTTCGCCCCATCAGGATTGTTACTTACTGCTCTGGTGTAAAAGTGGGTACCCACCCCCGACTTACCTAGTTTAAAGCCCTTCGAAGTAGGCGGGCTAGCCTGTGTCCGAAGACATTCTTACCTCTGTTGGTCAGGTGGAGTCCGTCTGGTCCCTGTAGTCCCTGTAGTGCCTCTCCGTGATTCAGGAATCCGAAGTTCATTTCCTGGCACCATCGTTGTAGCCACTCATTCGTCTTCAGGATCCGTTCGGCCCTGTCCCTTCCTCTGCCCCTAACTGGAAGAATTGAAGAGAATACTACCTGTGCTCCTGTCTGCTTTAGCCTCTTTCCCAGAGCTCCGAAGTCTCTAGCTATGTCCTCCAGGGAGTTCTTGGCAGTGTCGTTCGTCCCGACGTGAATGAGCATCATGGGGAAGTGGTCTTGGGGCCTGAGAAGTCTATCCAGGCAGGTGGTCACATCTCGTATTCTGGCTCCGGGTAGACAGCAGACCTCCCTTGACTGCATATCCGGTCTGCATACTGGTCCCTCGGTGCCCCTCAACATGGAGTCCCCAATGACTATCACTCTACGCTTCTTTTGGGGGTGTCGATCCATTGTCCTTGGAGATGCGTGTTGTTCCTGTTCCATGTTCACATTGGTAGTTTCTTCCTGCAAGACCTGGAATCTGTTCTTCAAGGTCAGATGTGGAGTCGATGTGGAGCTGCCCTGGTGAGAGAAAGAGTGAGAAGGTGAAGAGATTGTAAATGGGGGGGGGGGTCTCCTACGTTTACCTGTGGAGGAGGTCACTAACTGCCAGGAGTCAGTGTCTCCATCCATCTCCTGAACAGCAACAGTTGGTTTCTTCGTCGACGGCCCTGTTGTCATCATGGGAGATCCGTCACGAGCCCGTTCTGTGATTTGGGATAGCTCCTGCACTATCCCATCGATATAGGCCTCATCCTCTCTAATGCCTCTCAGACGTTTCACCTCCTCCCTGAGGCTCCTTAGTTCCTGCATGAAGTCATCATCGTGCTGGCCGACCTCCTCTGTCTGTGTAGAGGCCATAATGTACTGCTGTGTGATGGGCTCGGTTTGCACGGAGACGTCCCTTCCCGGTGCTTTGTCTTCCTCTGTCTGCGCGTAGGCTGAGGCCATCTCCCGGATCACCTCAGTGCAAGGGATGCCGACCTTGCTTGTAGGTTTCACACTTCTTGTCCGCCCTGCCATAACAAAACAAAAAGGGAGAGAGAGAGTTAATACGATAGAGTAAATGAGGGAGGGTAAATGTGAGAGTATGAGAGTATAAGAGAGTATGGGGGTATGAGTGTGAGAGTATGAGAGATAGTATGAGAGATAGTAAGAGAATGTGTGAGGTTAGGGCTTCTGAGAGGTAGGGTTGAAATAAAGTTGAAAGTTAGGTGTTAGAGAGAACAGTAGGGTATCAGGAATGAATTTGTCCTAATGTGTCCTGGTGTCCCGGATTAGGCTCTTCTTTAGGCTCTTCGCAAAGGCGCTCTCGCTAAGGCGAGCGCCTTTGCCGCTCGCCTTCGCCGCGCGCCGAACGGCTGCGCGCCGTTGGCTCGCCTCCTTTAAAGGAGGAGCCCGGTCGCAAGCTGCTGACGCTGTGGGGGTGGGCGGAGTTACTCTCGCCGCTGCCCCGAAGTTTTCTCCACGCGCTCCGGCGCTTCTAGCGCCTTACTCTGCCTCCCCTGCCTGTTCGCCTCTCTCCTCCTCTCCTGCTATCAGCGATCAGTGCTGCGCCCGTTGGCTCGCCTCCTTTAAAGGAGGAGCCCGGTCGCAAGCTGCTGACGCTGTGGGGGTGGGCGGAGTTACTCTCGCCGCTGCCCCGAAGTTTTCTCCACGCGCTCCGGCGCTTCTAGCGCCTTACTCTGCCTCCCCTGCCTGTTCGCCTCTCTCCTCCTCTCCTGCTATCAGCGATCAGTGCTGCGCCCGTTGGCTCACCTCCTTTAAAGGAGGAGCCCGGTCGCAAGCTGCTGACGCTGTGGGGGTGGGCGGAGTTACTCTCGCCGCTGCCCCGAAGTTTTCTCCACGCGCTCCGGCGCTTCTAGCGCCTTACTCTGCCTCCCCTGCCTGTTCGCCTCTCTCCTCCTCTCCTGCTATCAGCGATCAGTGCTGCGCCCGTTGGCTCGCCTCCTTTAAAGGAGGAGCCCGGTCGCAAGCTGCTGACGCTGTGGGGGTGGGCGGAGTTACTCTCGCCGCTGCCCCGAAGTTTTCTCCACGCGCTCCGGCGCTTCTAGCGCCTTACTCTGCCTCCCCTGCCTGTTCGCCTCTCTCCTCCTCTCCTGCTATCAGCGATCAGTGCTGCGCCCGTTGGCTCGCCTCCTTTAAAGGAGGAGCCCGGTCGCAAGCTGCTGACGCTGTGGGGGTGGGCGGAGTTACTCTCGCCGCTGCCCCGAAGTTTTCTCCACGCGCTCCGGCGCTTCTAGCGCCTTACTCTGCCTCCCCTGCCTGTTCGCCTCTCTCCTCCTCTCCTGCTATCAGCGATCAGTGCTGCGCCCGTTGGCTCGCCTCCTTTAAAGGAGGAGCCCGGTCGCAAGCTGCTGACGCTGTGGGGGTGGGCGGAGTTACTCTCGCCGCTGCCCCGAAGTTTTCTCCACGCGCTCCGGCGCTTCTAGCGCCTTACTCTGCCTCCCCTGCCTGTTCGCCTCTCTCCTCCTCTCCTGCTATCAGCGATCAGTGCTGCGCCCGTTGGCTCGCCTCCTTTAAAGGAGGAGCCCGGTCGCAAGCTGCTGACGCTGTGGGGGTGGGCGGAGTTACTCTCGCCGCTGCCCCGAAGTTTTCTCCACGCGCTCCGGCGCTTCTAGCGCCTTACTCTGCCTCCCCTGCCTGTTCGCCTCTCTCCTCCTCTCCTGCTATCAGCGATCAGTGCTGCGCCCGTTGGCTCGCCTCCTTTAAAGGAGGAGCCCGGTCGCAAGCTGCTGACGCTGTGGGGGTGGGCGGAGTTACTCTCGCCGCTGCCCCGAAGTTTTCTCCACGCGCTCCGGCGCTTCTAGCGCCTTACTCTGCCTCCCCTGCCTGTTCGCCTCTCTCCTCCTCTCCTGCTATCAGCGATCAGTGCTGCGCCCGTTGGCTCGCCTCCTTTAAAGGAGGAGCCCGGTCGCAAGCTGCTGACGCTGTGGGGGTGGGCGGAGTTACTCTCGCCGCTGCCCCGAAGTTTTCTCCACGCGCTCCGGCGCTTCTAGCGCCTTACTCTGCCTCCCCTGCCTGTTCGCCTCTCTCCTCCTCTCCTGCTATCAGCGATCAGTGCTGCGCCCGTTGGCTCGCCTCCTTTAAAGGAGGAGCCCGGTCGCAAGCTGCTGACGCTGTGGGGGTGGGCGGAGTTACTCTCGCCGCTGCCCCGAAGTTTTCTCCACGCGCTCCGGCGCTTCTAGCGCCTTACTCTGCCTCCCCTGCCTGTTCGCCTCTCTCCTCCTCTCCTGCTATCAGCGATCAGTGCTGCGCCCGTTGGCTCGCCTCCTTTAAAGGAGGAGCCCGGTCGCAAGCTGCTGACGCTGTGGGGGTGGGCGGAGTTACTCTCGCCGCTGCCCCGAAGTTTTCTCCACGCGCTCCGGCGCTTCTAGCGCCTTACTCTGCCTCCCCTGCCTGTTCGCCTCTCTCCTCCTCTCCTGTCCCAAATGGAGGTCAGTCTCACATGTATTTTCAAACAGAATACAGTTTGTTCAAAAATATGTGAGATGGACTTCCACATGCTGGGAACCTCCAGCATGAACCTCCATTTTACAAACTGAAACATCCAAATTTTAAACAGGGGAAAACAAGGGACATGGATGTCTATAAAGCAGCATTCATAGAAAGTGGCCACACAGATGTCCATGCAGAGCAGAGGGTCAGCCTAGTATTTAGTGCAGTGGACAGTAAACCAAGGGATCCAGATTCAAATCCCACTTTAACTATTTGGGATTCTGAAGTTTATAAATCCTAGAGAAGAGAACAGGAGCATGGGCATCCTATATAATAAAAGGTTACCGGTGCATGCGCTGTTAAAACAGCGTGTTCCCTGCCGCTGTGGTGTGTGATCTGTGGCCGTGTTCCATTTTAGAACCCGGCGGCAGGGAACATTCTGGCCACTCCCCTCCTCCCGCCCTCACTCACCAACTGCTGCTGGGAGGAAGCGCAGGCAAGCCAGACCCCTGAGACAGAAGCACCTGCAGGAGGAGGCTCCCGCCCGCCAACACCTTCCCAGTCTCCTGAGCTGCGTCCTCTCCCCCCCCCCGATTGCTGACCTCGGTGGCCGCTGACAAGTGCTATGTCCCTCCATGTCGAATTACATTTTCGAATTCAGCACAGAGAGACACAGCACAGCCAGCGACTCCCACCTCCCGCCCTCACTCACCGCCAAAACCAGATACTTTAAAGCCTCCTCCTTCTCGCCGGCTCACCCGCATTTAAATTCAGAAAAAAGCGCTGCACCGCGCTACTGCTGGCCTCACCGTCTTCTGTCCACTGCGGCCCGCCCTCTCTGACTACTTCCTGTTTCCGCTAGGGTTGGCCGCAGTGGATAGAAGACGCTGAAGCCAGCATTAGCGCGGTGCAGAGCTTTACTCTGAATTTAAACATGGTGGCTGGGAAGGGAGCGGGAAATGCTGCTGCTGTACAGGGAAGGCCGGGAAATGCTGCTGCTGCACAGGAAAGGCTGGGAAATGTTGCTGCTGCTGCACAGGGAAGTGTGTGTGTGTGTGGGGGGGGGGGATGCTGCTTCTGTACAGGGAAGACTGAGAAATGCTACTGCAGCATAGGGAAGTGTGTGTGTGTGGGGGAATGCTACTTCTGTACAGGGAAGACTGAGAAATGCTACTGCAGCATAGGGAAGTGTGTGTGTGTGTGTGGGGGGGGAAATGCTGCTTCTGTACAGGGAAGGCCGGGAAATGCTGCTGCTGCACAGGGAAGTGTGTGTGTGTGGGGGGGGAATGCTGCTTCTGTACAGGGAAGACTGAGAAATGTTACTGCAGCATAGGGAAGTGTGTGTGTGTGTGGGGGGAATGCTGCTTCTGTACAGGGAAGACTGAGAAATGCTACTGCAGCATAGGGAAGTGTGTGTGTGTGGGGGGGGAAATGCTGCTTCTGAACAGGGAAGGCCAGGAAATGCTGCTGCTGCACAGGGAAGGGTGGGAAATGCTGCTGCTGCACAGAGAAGTGTGTGTGTGTGGGGGGGGGGAAATGCTGCTTCTGCACAGGGAAGGCCGGGAAATGCTGCTGCTGCACTGGGAAGTGTGTGTATGGGGGGTGGGGTGGAAATGCTGCTGCTGCACAGGGAAGGGTGGGAGGGAAATGCTTATGCATAGGGAAGTGGATGGGACGGAGAGGGAAAGTGGGCCTGGGAGCAATCTTGGTTTGCTTTGGGGGAGGGGAGACAGAAGGGGGCCATGGAGAGACAGAAAAACAGGCAGGCAAGCAGCACATTAGAACGAAAGACAGATACACAGAAAGACAGCGGGCAGGGAGAGAGACAGAAAGAAAGAAAGACAGACAGAAAGGGTGCCAGAGAGAGAACCAGAAAGAAAGAAGGACAGACAGCAGGAGGGAGAAAGACAGAAAGAAAGGAAGAGAGAGATAGGGGCAGGGAGAGACACAGAAAGAAAGACAGACAGACATATATTCTAGCACCCGTTAATGTAACGGGCTTAAACACTAGTATTTTAAGAAAAGTCTAGGGCAAGGTATCCCACCTTGCTAGGGATCAAGGTTTTATAGTTCCCATTAGTTTGCTGATCGCTTTCATACCTGCACTGCGAAGGAGCTTATCCAGCCTGCTTAGTTCATAACATCGTTGTTATCCATAAGGTACCCCAGTATATGATACTTGTTTGGACCCCTGAGGAAGGAGTGTTTCTTTGAAACAAGGACCGTGTCGGGTCTGGGTTCACCAACTTTCTTTGGATATAAACTGTCTCATGTTCATATTAATGTTTATTAAAGACTTGGCATCTTGTACATCATTCCTGCAGTTTTTTTCTTTTGTTCCTTGATTGGTGAAGCACACCACAAATGCTTTGTTGATCCCTAACCACAGAAGAAGCTAGTGGTGATGAGTTTGGTTAGCCTCAGGTGCTGGCAGTAAAGTGGTGCATGAGAATACATGAGATGTTAGGGGGGGGAGCTGATTATGAGATTAGCTGTCATTTTAATTTTTTTATTTAGATGGATTGTTATGATATTCTTTGTATTGACTGTTGGTATTAGTGGTCTTGAGTGTATGAGTCTTTTCTATCCACTGACTTTTTTTTTTTCTTATACAAGGTCTATTCAAAATGTTCCAGGACTGATTTTGTAAAAATGTATCAAGCAATTTTACAACTTATTCCATTGGGTCCCCTTCAAAGTACTCCCCTTCCCTTCGTATACACTTTCCCCAACGTCATTTCCACTGGAAACAGTTCTTAAATTCATCTTCTTGAATCACCGAAAGTTGCTGCGTCAAATTTTGCTTTATGTCTTCTGTTTATGATTAACACTGATTTAACGTTGACTAAATTTAGGTGTGGCCATTTGCACTAAGGAAAATGTGATGCAAACACCTGGCCTAAATTTAGGCTTGGATGCCTGTATTCCATAACTACCCACATAACTGAAAGTAACACTCCCAAACTGCACATGACCTGCCCATTTCTGCACCCTGTTTTTTTGACTCATGCACCTAAATTTATGCCTATAACTTGTGATTGATTTTAATTAGCACCAGTAATTGCTTATTAAGAAGCCAATTATTGGTTCTGATTAGCTTGTTATTCAATTAAATTGCACATGCAATTTGGGTTTGTGACCAAAATTATGTGCACAATTTTTAGCGCTTTATATATAATTTGGGGGTAAAAGTGGATTTGAGCCCTGGTTTCTTTAGTTCACAGCCTGATTCTGTAAGCATTGTGTATACTTTACTCCACCTGAACACGTATGCTATAATGTTAGCAGCAAGCATAATATTGTTAGTGCATACTTTATTAGCAGTATTATACATATGAGAATGCCATTTATATAAAACATTCACCTTGCCTATTTATACACTATAACCAATATACACATACAATCTGGACATAGTGCTCAGGACCCCACCTTTTAAAGACTGCTTTTAACTCCTAACCCCCCCCCCCACTTGCTTGAATATTGCCCATGCCTGAGAAACTCCCTACATGTCCTGTTTGATTGTTTGATTAGATTGTAAGCTCTACAGAGCAGGCACTATCTCTTGAAGGTTCTAATGTACAGTGCTGCACATGTCTAGCAGCACTACAGAAGTGATAAGTAGCAACTACTACATAGTGCTAGGAACCCCCAAGGAAGGCACAAGTTTGCCGAAACACGGTCCGTGTTGGGTCCCACCAACAGGTTCACCTTTCAGACTACCATTTTGGATTTGACCTATGAACCGTATCACTTTGTGCATACTCCCTCCAGGAATTTCGTAAGGGCTAGCTGTCCCGATTACTCAGTGAGGTTGCCCTCATAATTTTAATCTATTTTTATTAAACTGTTCTTGGTTCCACTTTGTTAATTTATTTTTGATCTTTTCATATTTGTGTGGAACTTTGAGGCCTTTCTACTTATTTGAGTATTCTATACATACACAAACCTGTACTATCAAATATTATTAATATTATAACTTCAGTTCAAGAATATGTCACCAATGTTGAAAATTGGGTTACTGAATATTTCTTGAAATTAAATGTAGATGAAACTAAAATACGTATTATGGTTGGGAGCAACACAAGAAAATCTCAGAGAGGAAATTAATTATCATAGATAAGACCTTGTTGATTGATATATCTCTAAATGTCCTGCAAGTTACCTTAGATGTTTATTTATTTTGACCTTCACTTAAATTTATTAATAAAAAGAGTCTTTTGGAAACTTTATCATGAATGAAAGTCTGAATGTGATAGAGTTACAAGGTCTCAAGTGGAAGAGAAAATACTTTAGTAATGAATGAATTAAGACCTAGATTCACTAAGGGCACGGATCGGATCTGTGAGGGATCTGATGTGATCTGTGTCCGGGGGGGCTGATTCACGAATCACCCACATGCAAATGAGAGCGATTGGAATTACGCCTTCAACCGCCTGCCCAGATCACTCTATAGCGATCCCAACGCATGCACAGACCATCTGTAGATGGTCTGCGCTTGCGCTGGCCCTCCGTTCCCCGGCAGAGCTAAATTTTACTTTTGTAAAACTTTTTTAAATTTTTTTATGCGAGCCTGTGGTTTTAACCCACTTTAAACCCGCGGGTTAAAACCATGGGCTTGCACAGCAGGGAAGGGCAGGAGATTCGGGGCAGAGCAGGGCACACCAGAATCGTGGCTTCAGGGCAGAGAGCAGGAGATTCGGGACAGAGGAGGGCGCAGGAGAATTGTGGCTTTGGGGCAGAGAGCAGGAGATTTGGGGCAGAGCAGGAGAATTGCGGCTTCAGGGCAGAGAGCAGGAGATCCAGGGCAGAGCAGGGCGCAGGAGAATTGCGGCTTGAGTTAGAGCAGAGAGCAGGATATGCAGTCGGAAACCACTGAATGACTGGTCCCCAGCAGTCGCTTGTTTGCCAATCGGCTAGCCCAGTTGGTGTTGCTTTTTTTTTTTTTTTGTGAATCGCTGCCTGCCTACATTTGAATGCCATTCCCCCTCATTTGCATGCGCGGATCGGAGGATGATTGGGACAGAGGTTAGTGAATTGGGTCGGAGGGAAATCAGGTTGCAAAGGGGTCATTAAGTGGTCAGAACTTGATCGGTGGGCTTAGTGAATCTAGCCCTAAGTTACTAAAAGGTTTGTTTATGAAGCAAAGTATTGAATATGACTAGCTTTGAAGCAGGCCTGTTCATGAATGAGATGAAAACAAAAGCTGTAAATTGAAATCCTATGTTACAATTCTATACAAGATAGAAACTGTTATGATGAAAGAAGCCATGAAAAATCGTATTTTATCCATTTATGCACAGAGAGCCTCCTACAATATTCTGGATTTTCTACATGGCATGCTCACAATCTGTGCTTTGATAACAACATTGACAAACTGTGTTTTTTAATTTTCTCAAATTAACTTTCATAAAGTTTGTATAATAATCTTTAATTTCCATTCCTTTCTGTAGTTTTCTCTTACAAAATTACACTGATTTTTGCATCAGTATCCTGTCTTCTCTTTTGTTTAGAACAATTGAGTCATTAGACCAATCGACTTTTAGACCAACTGATGTATATTGTAGACCAATTGTCCATTAGACTGTCATTGGACCAATTATCGGGGTCACCTCCCACACTGCATGTAATGCGATGCCAGCCAATAGCAGAATTCAGGAACATCTGGCTGCAACAATGTTCCTAGCACCCCTCACTCAGTACCCCCTCTGGTTGGCCTTCCCACCCTGACCTCAAGCCCCAACACAATAAGCATCCTCTCCCAAGCCAGAACCATGACCCTCCAACTCATACCCCCAGATTCCTCCCTACTCAAGCACCCCAACTCTCCCCCTTACAAGTTTGGGACCCTTTGAACCCCCGGCATCAACCCCCCAAACCCCTACTGTCCAATTTTATCCCTGCGCTCTGTCACAGAAACCTGGCCTCTACCTTTCCTACTCTTTACAAAATATTGTACAGATTAGTTGGCATTGTTTCCCTTAATTTATTAGTTTAATTGTGAAGGAGGGGGATATTTTAATATTATATATTATATAAGATAATGGAATATATGGTAGGGAGGGATGGGGAGGGGGGAGGGATAAGAGTTTATGTAAGATACCGATGATAGTTTTTAAGTGATGTATTCATTGTTAATGTGATTGAACATATATAACACTTATTGTAATTTTGAAAATAAATATTATTATTTATTGGGATTTATTAACTACCTTTTCATGAAGAGATTCACCCAAAGGTGTTTACAATACATTGAATAGTAATCAGAAATTCTTAAGTATTTTCTGACCCCTTCATCAAGTTTTCAAGTTTCAAGTTTATTGGTATTTGATGAATCGCTAAATCAGTCTGCAAAGCGATGTACAAAAATATAAAAGAAGGTAAAAATACAAAAGGACAAACCCAATAACAAAGAAATTTTTAAAGACAGGACAAACTTGAATTGGGAGGAAAGGGGGAAAAGTTACAATTATTTTTAGAGGAAAAACAATAATGGAAAAAAACAAAAAGGAACAGGGTAGTTAAAAATCTGTAAATAATTAAACGAGTCTAAAATTTAAATGCTAAAAGCATCTTTAAAAAGATGAGATTTTAAAGATTTCTTAAAAGAGGAGAGATCTTTTTCATTTTTAACATATTGGGGTAATGAGTTCCACCATTGGGGGCCTATTACAGAGAACATCCTCCCACCCTACTACAGGTTCCACAGTTATTAGATCATCCAGGCTGGCGCCTCTTCCAAATTGATGCCCCTGCCTTGTAGTATTATGGGGGAAGGATTAGACTGAGGGAGGGGTTTGGGGAGCTGTCAATGAATGCTCAAAGGGCCCTGTATTTGTTAGGGAGGATCGGGGGGCTGGGTAAGAGTTGGAGGGTTAGGGTTCTGGCTTGGAGAAGGATGCTTGTTGTGTGGGGGTGAGGAATGATTTGAGGGTGTTTGGGAAGGGTATCCTGAGTGAGGGTGTTGGGAGCACCACTGTGTTTAGCAGCTGCACAACCGGACTGCTGGGTCCACAGCCGAACTTATGAGGTGGTGGTAAGTTTGTCCATGCTAGTGGCATTCCTGAGAGCTAGTGCACGGTAAGGGCCCATACAAAGTCAGCCACTCCTCCTCCCACCCATGTCCCATCCAGATCTCATTGTCTCCCACAAGGATTGTACCACATTTATTTTTAATGGAGAAATTTGATTGTAAGCTCTACTGAGCAGGGACTGTCTCTTAAATGTGTAATGTACAGCACTGTATATGTCTAGTAGCGCTGTAGAAATGATAAGTAGTAGTAGTAGAAACAGTAATGCAAACCTTACATAATACAATATTTTTTTTAACACTTACTGTCTGGTTATAACATTTTTTTTAAGGTAGCCATTGACAGATAGAAACTGAATTCCATAATAAGCTTTGGGCTCCTTTTACTAAGGTGCGCTAGTGTTTTTTAACGCACACACAAAATTACCGCTTGCTAAACCGCGCGGTATGCTTCTAGAATAACGCCAGCTCAATGCTGGCGTTAAGGTCTAGCGCGCGCAGCAATTTTTGTGCGCACTATTCCGTGCGTTAAGGCCCTAACGCGGCTTAGTAAAAAGAGCCCCTTTGTCTTATTTTCTGTTCCTTTCTTAATAAATCCTAACATTCCGTTTGCAATTTTGGCCTCCGCCACACACTGGGCAGAAGATTGCAAAGCGTCTTCCACGATGTCAGTTAGATCTTCCTCTTTGCTGGCGAATTCCTAATGTGGAACCTAGCATCAAGTAATTATGATTTGGGTTCTTCTTCCCAACTGAACTCCAGTACAGATCCCTCCCTCCCAAATAACTACTGCCTTCTTCAAACAGTGAGCTGTGAAACAAAATGACACACTGTCACCATGTATTACACATACCACACAGAAAGCAGAAAATAAACCCAGCAATTTCATCAACCATACTGTCATAAATAAAGTAACAGGTCTATCTTAAGTTTCACAAGAAAATGCACTTTGGAGGAGGAAGAGCCCAATGCCTCCTTAAAATCATGCAACCACTAAGAAATTAAAAAAAAAAAAAAAAATATATATATATATATATACTGTATATATATATATTATATTTTTTTTTTTTTGGGGGGGGGAGGAAGGGATCATTCCTGCTATTTTTGTGACTACATATATTGTCAGATGTGACTAAACCCACCAAATGCCCAATTCTGCTTTTCTGATTAATGTTAAGGAGAGAAGCCTTTAAACTGTGGCTAGACATAGAGCATAAATCAATTCCTTTTGTGTTTACTTAAAACAGTGAATCGCAAGCCGTATGCCACTCTTAAATTTGAACCCTGCATCATATAGCTATAGTTCGGGTTCCTCGTTCCCACTTTCATCACCGCACTTACTCACATTAAACATCATCTGCCATTTTGATGCTCTGTCTCCCAGTCTTACAATATCCACTTGCTATTTTTTCACAATTCTCTTTTGAGTTAACAACTTTGAACAACTTTGTGTCATAAGCAAATCTAATTATCTCACTAGTCTCTTCCCTGAAGAAGCCCTTTATGGAAACATCAATCGCTCCTCCTAAACTTACTTGCTCCACTTCATCACTGACGCTGAAACCGTGGATTGAAGACAAAGTTTTATTTTATTTTTCTTTCCAGCTTATGATTTATCTTTAATCTTATCTATTGTTTTGCCTTTTGTCTTTGTTTTGTTCTATTTCTATCATTTAAATTTCTCCAGAATTCTACTGTTCAACGGCTCCCCCTTCTGCTTCTATTCCTTTCTCTCCTCTCTTCTACCTTCCAAAGTATTTAGATCAATGCTGTCTTGTTAAAATGTTTATTTTATTTTTATTTTTCCTCTAACTCTACTTTTCACTTCTCTATTACCCTCCAGGTACTTTAGTTAGATTGTGAGCCTTTGGGACAGTAAGGGAATTTTTCAAGTACCTTTCTTATTTCTAATCTTAATGTATATTTTCTGTAAACCGCTTAGAACCTAACGGATGTAGCGGTATATAAGAAATAAATTACATTACATTACATTACATTAGTTATTCCCATCTCTAGATCTTTGATAAATACGTTAAAAAGCAGTGGTCCTAGCACAGAACCTTGGGTAATCCCACTATTTACCCTCCTCCATTAAGAATATTGACCATTTAACCCTACTCTGTTTTCTAGCTTTTAACCAGTTCTTAATGCAAAATAGGATATTACCTCCTATCCCATGACTTTCTAATTTCCTCAGAAGTCTTTCATGAGGTATTTTATCAAATGCCTTTTGAAAATCCAAATGCTCATTATCAACCAACTCACTTTATCCACATGTTTATTCACCCCTTCGAAGAAATGTAATAGATTGGTGAGGCAAGATTTCCCTTGAGCAAATCCATGCTGGCTTTGCCTCATTAATCCATGCTTATGTATATGTTCTGTCATTTTGTTCTTTATAATAGTCTCTACTATTTTGTCCAGCACCAACATCACTCACTGGTCTATAATTTCCCAGATTACCTCTGGAATCTTTTTTTAAAATTGGCATCACAATGGCTTCCCTCCAGCCTTCCGGTACCGTGCTAGATTTTATAGATAAATTACTAACAATAGCTTTGCAAGTTAATTTTTCAGTTCTGTCATTACCTTCCAGGATGAATGAAGGAAAGGAAACAAGTTTTAAAACATCTCAGGCCCTTGTCATTGCTTTTCGCCATGTTTAGATAAAGGGAACAAAACAGATTACCTACTAAATATTTTCAAAAGCAGAAAGTACTGGATGGCTGCTAAATTTCATCATGAAAACTGACTGGAATGCACACAGTGCAGAACTGCCCAGGTACGGTGTGAACAATACCACCTATTGGAAACTACCCTTCATCCTTTAGAATTAACTAGTAAAACATTTATGAAGAACAAGAACCTCAGGCTTTAAATCTTGCATGAGATGATTTGTGGCAGAGCGAAATGAACAAGGTGATCAACTGAAGCTCCAAACGCAGTGCAGACATGTGCTTGGCAAAGACTCTGAAATACAATATTGTATGACTGATATACACACACTATGGGGATGTTTACATTAGTACAAGAGCTGGTGACAGCCAATCCCACAGCGAGTAAACTAAGCCTCCAAAATGAAAAAAAATATATGACATTCCTACAAAAACACACCTCGCATCTCTGTGAAGTATGAAAGCACATTTTAGCTGATGACTTTATTTCTGTTCTTCTCTAGAAGGTAAGTTTATGCCTGGAGTGGAAACTGCCCATTCAGCTGCAAATGATTTCCTGTATGGCAATGCACAGCAGTTATTCAGCAGGCCAGGCTCATCACAAAGGCTTCATAACCTTACATTTCAGACTGGGAAACCGATGCTTGATACTTTCTCCTTTGCCAGGATAAATAGATCCCTGCCGAGCTTTGAAACCTGGAGAGATTTTTTTTTTTTTCCTTTGGTTCGAGGAAAGCTCATTAGTAGTCAAGAGGGCTGCATTTTATAAAAATCCACCCTCTTCTCTGGCCTGAATGGTGAAATGCAACCTTGAAATACAACGTACACTTTTAGGCTTTGAAAGCAAAGAACTCAGCAGTTCTCATTACTGCAGAGTGCACATCCTTTCTGAAAGCCTGAATGAACCCTGTACAAAGCATCAGATTCCGAACAGAAGGTGTAGTCCATGTTGCCAACGGTCACCTTGCAGAAGGAACAAACTTTCAAACCATTTTGAAGTATTTTCACGCTAAAAGCCAAAGTCTTTGCATGCTGCAACACCTTTGAAAAGGTGCAATTGATGCAGGGCTGGAGCACCCTACATGATGGTTCAGCAATATGCTCCTTCTAATTAACTCTCAGGCTCCTAATCTGCCTCGCCTCATGACATCATGCTTCTAAATATTAAACACACACATTCAAAATAATGAGGGCGAATGGCCATTTCTAAAAGTCATTTGGGGGCCCTTCTACTAAAGGCTGTTAAGCACCAATCACTACTACTATTTATCATTTCTGTAGCGTTGAAAGACATATGCAGCGCTGTATATGTAACAAACAATAGACGGTCCCTGCTCAGTAGAGCTTATCATCTAATTTGGGCAGACAGGACATATAGGGTTGGGGAGTTTCTTGCACTAACCCCCCCCAAGAGTCTACAAAGGACACCCAAATGTGGGTACGGATTCCAGATCAGCACTGAAAACAATTAAATAATGGGTTCCAATGGTTATTGGAGTTAAAAGCACGTCATTGGTACTAATTATAATTTGGATGCTGCTCCAGCCGCACGCTATTCTGTAACAATGGGTGCCTCAATTGGATCACGTGAAACTCAAAAGGGGATGTAGCTATGGGAGGAACATGGGTGAGTCAGGGGCGTTCACAAAAGATGGACGCAGTGTTACAGAATAGTGGGGGGATCCATGCCCAACTTGCGTGCCAGAATTTGCACCAGGTTTCAGCTGGCATAAGTCCTTGTGCCCAAAGTAGCACTCCATGCTATTCTATAAGGACTGCCCCACCTGAAGTGCCCATTATAGAATAGTGTTGAGTGATGATTTATATTGGCATCTAATTTTTGGCTCCATTTACATAATTTCCACTGTGTGACCTTATGGAGTTTTGTGGCAGATTTACCTATTTACGCACATTCAATTGTGCATTAGTGATTTTCTCAGCATGGGCGGAGAGCGGACTTGGAAGCATAGTTTCCTAAAAGAGAAGTCCATAGGATCTCTGTTTTTTTCTGTGGTGGAGGATGGGGGATTTTGTCCGGTAGATCTATGGGAGTATTATATTTCTGTAGTCTATAGCAGTGCTCTTCAACCCCCGGTCCATGAACCGGTGCCGGTCCACAGAAATTTCCTGCCGGTCCACAGGGCCAGCACGTGCATCAGGCCCAACACAGTGTTCTTCAACCGCCGGTCCACGGTGCGATCGATGCGGCGTTATCTTCGATCCAGCTCCCTCTTCCTAACTGATTCAGTGCACAAAGCCACGGGCAGTGGCTCCTACGGGCGTCTTGCGCCTGAACCGGAAGCCTTCTCTCTGACGTTGCAACGCCAGAGGGAAGGCTTCCAGATGAGGCACGGGACGTGCAAGGTGCAATTAGTACTATTATGGGGCGGGGTCTGGGGTGGAGATTGGGTAGAGATGGGCGGGCTCTGGCCCACGACTTAGCCCAGTGTTCCTCAACCTCTGGTCCACGGACCGATGCCGGTCCACAGAATAATTCTTTTATTTCTGCCGGCCCATAGGTGTAAAAAGGTTGAAAAACACTGGTCTATAGCACCTGCCTTTTTTTCTTTATGAGTAGATTGCAATGCAGCTTTACTTTGTTCACGTTCTGTACTGCACACTGTTGGCTACAGCTGTTTTGCTGGACTTGTGACATCTTTGCTATGGACTGTGAATCTGTTATTTTTGTTCTGTGGGGAGGGAAGGAGGGAGGGTGGTTTTAAGAATAACTGGATGGCAAGAGCTGTACTTTGTTTCCTTTTCTATGCTGGTTGTCATATTGTCATCAATAAAAATTGTTGAGGTAATTGTGTGTGTGTGTGTGAGGGTGCTTATATTGTTGCATTGCTACTGTTTGTATTTAAGTGCTTATTTGTTATTGTTACTGATATGAATGTTGTCTTGCACTTTTTGTTAGTAATGGACAATCAATAAAGATTTATAAAAAAAAAAAAATTGTTCAAAATTAAGAGAAGTCCATAGGCCATTATTGTTATGGTTTGGGGATAAGCAGTATAAAATCTGTTTTACTACTTGAGATCCAGCTAGTTACTTGGGACCTGGGTGGGCCACTTTTGGAAACAGGATGCTGAACTTGATGGACCTTCGGTCTGTCCCAGTATGGCAATTCTTATGTATCAGCCCGCTATCACATTATGCCTACTGCACGCTCACGTGGCTAATGCATTGTTAACGGGGAAGCACTTAGCACTTCCTACAAAGGAGGCAGTAATTGCTCCCATGATACAAGTTTCAAGTTTATTTTACTTTGATGAGTCGCTTAATTTAATTTTTACTAAGCGAGTTACAACATGGAAAAAAACCCCCAACATTTATTTTAACATAACATTAAAAAATTTTAAAACAATAGTTAAGACCAACAGACTTACAGACCAACCGAGGCGTAGGTACCTCACATTAAAAACAAATGTTAGTGCATGACCTGCAATATATAATAGTGGGAATACCCCTTCTTAATGCAGCATTAAAAGCCATTATTATATCACATTAAGCCCAAAATTGAGTATTTTGGTATAATAGCTCATTAACTCCCCTCCCCCTTTTACAAAACCACAATAGCTGTTTTTAGCGCAGGCCGGCGTGCTGAATGCTGCGTTTTCTCCCGACGCTCATAGAGTTGATAACAATTTGATAACTTTATGTAGCATGTAACCCACCTAGAGCTCTAATTAATGAGGATTTGGCAAGATATATGATCGCACATAACATAACTTTATTACCTACTAAGACATCATCATTATGATGATATATATTAAAAAAATAATGGACAGCTCTTCCCACTTCTCTCAAATTTTTAAACCAAACCCCTAGGGTGGCAGTAAATGTATTCCTGGGAAAGTGAAGATGCAGGGCTTTCTAGTTCTCCAAATGACTGAATTCTATCCACAATGCAAATGAAAACCATGAAAAGGAGGAGAACTGTCTAGACGTGCAAACAGAAGAGAGTTTTGCTCCTTTCTCAAACTCGGCCGTCCCTCTGCAAAGGATTCTGATCATCACGCTCCGAGTGGAATTTGCAAGTCTGTGTTTCATGTCATGTTTTCATTATGCACATGGGGACCTCACACAAGAATCTAAGAAAACAGTTGAATTCTCAGCTCTCTGTGTGTGTGTCTCACGTGCAACCACTACACTAATCTGTCTATTGAAAAGAAAGAAAGCTTTCCAGAAGTGCCACTAAGTAGCATTGAATTTTCCAGTTCAAATACTTTTATTGAAATTGTTGTGCATCTTTGTTTTACATAAAGTGTAACCACAGAAAATATATTAGTCCTGGAAGAATATAGCATCTGCAAAACTCAGATGGGAAAAATCTACAGGGGTAGATAGTCAAAGCAATTTACATAGTAACATAGTAGATGACAGCAGATAAAGACCCAAATGGTCCATCCAGTCTGCCCAACCTGATACAATTTAAATTTTTTTCTTAGTTATTTCTGGGCAAGAATCCAAAGCTCTACCCAGTACTGTGCTTGGGTTCCAACTGCCGAAATCTCTGTTAAAACCTACTCCAGCCCATCTACACCCTCCAAGCCACTGAAGCCCTCCCCAGCCCATCCCCCACCAAACGGCCATACACAGACACAGACCGTGCAAGTCTGCCCAGTACTGGCCTTGGTTCAATATTTAATATTATTTTCTGATTCTAGATCCTCTGTGTTCATCCCACGCTTCTTTGAACTCAGTCACAGTTTCACTCTCCACCACCTCTCTCAGGAGCGCATTCCAGGCATCCACCACCCTCTCCGTAAAGTAGAATTTCCTAACATTGCCTTTGAATCTACCACCCCTCAACCTCAGATTATGTCCTCTGGTTTTACCATTTTCCTTTCTCTGGAAAAGATTTTGTTCTACGTTAATACCCTTCAAGTATTTGAACGTCTGAATCATATCTCCCCTGTCTCTCCTTTCCTCTAGGGTATACATATTCAGGGCTTCCAGTCTCTCCTCATACGTCTTCTGGCGCAAGCCTCTTATCATTTTCGTCGCCCTCCTCTGGACAGCCTCAAGTCTTCTTATGTCCTTCGCCAGATACGGTCTCCAAAACTGAACACAATACTCCATGTGGGGCCTCACCAATGACCTGTACAGGGGCATCAACACCTTTAACCCCCTGAGAACCAGTGTTGTAATATTACAACATCACATTTAAGGCTACAAAATAAACCCTCCCCCATTTTTTTTCTTTTTAAAACTTCATGTACATTACTAATAGAACCTATTGTTCAGTTCTGCAACACCATTGGATGGTTGAATGTGTAAATAGGTCTGTTTATCTGGCCATGAAGTCATACAACCCTGTTGCCTGCTTTGGAGTATATCATCTTGTTGTTTTGGACGGGATACATCAGGACTAAAGTAAGTAAAAAGCTTGAAATATTTTTTTATGTGATCATTAATATGTGTAGATCATGCAGATTTTATGACATCATTGAATATACTGATTTTAAGAGATTTAGAGCTGGTTATTTCTATGTTGTAATTTTACAACAGTGGGTCAAAGTGATAGCAAGGTTTTGTCTGCACTTTAACTGTCCAGAAACGGCTCCGGGATGCTTAAATTGCCTGTTTGGGACTAATGACTAATTTTCAGCAGCATTTAACTGGTTAGTGCTGCTGAAAATAAAAATAACCAGTTAGCGCCAAAATGAAAACTGATTATTTGGGGGGGGGGGGGCGATCCAGGGCGGAGCCGGCACCTGGCTAATATTCATCACTTAGGACTCCTTTTACGAAGCTGCGTTAGCAGCTTTATCGCACGCACATTTTTAGCGTGCGCTAACCCCTGTGTTGGCCGGAAAACTACCGCCTGCTCAAGAGGAAGCTTTAGTGGCTAGCGCGGCTGGCAAATTAGTGCACACTATTACACATGTTAAATCGCTAACGCGGCTTCGTAAAAGGAGCCCTTAATTGACTGGATTAACCGCATAAACAGGTCCTATCTTTATTCAATAACCTATAGACCAGGGGTGTCCACACTTTATGGGCTTGCGAGCTACTTTTATAATGACTAAGTCAAAATGATCTACCAACAATAAAATTTAAAAAACAACACAAAGCACACTGAAGGCAGAGAAAATGTTAATTATTCATATTCCGGGGTTTTTCAAAGAGGTCACGGCAGATGACTCTATGCAATGTCACCTCAGTAACAAAATACAAAAATAGACAAATACACCCCCTCCCTTTTTACTAAACCACAATAGTAGGTTTTAGCACAGGGAGTTACGCTGAATGCCTCGTGCTGCTCTCAATGCTCATAAGCTCCCTGCGCTAAAAAACGCTATTGCGGTTTAGTAAAAGGGAGCCATAGTGAAAATAGTGCAAAATATAGACAGCAGATATAAATTCTCAAAACCGACACATTTTGATCACTAAATTGAAAATAAAATCATTTTTCCTACCTTTGCTGTTTGGTGATTTCATGAGTCTCTGGTTGCACTTTCTTCTTCTGACTGTGCATCCAATCTTTCTTCCTTTCTTTCAGCCTCCTGTATGTTTCCTCTCCTCCAGACCTCATTCTCTCCCCCAACTTTTTCTTTCTGTCTCCCTGTTCCCCCTTCTTTCTGTCTCCCTGTCTGCCCCCTTTCTTTCTTTCTCCGTGCCCTCCCCCAAGCCACTCGGTTTGCTGCCACCGCCATCTGGGAAAAGCCCCCAAGCCACCACCGTCCCAAGCTTTCCCTGCAGAAGCGTCGCGCTGACCAGCATTCCGCTCCCTGATGTCAATTCTGACGTAGGAGAGGAAGTTCCGGGCCAACAAGGCATTTCTCCTCATTCCATCCAGCCTGAGCCCCATCTCTCCTTGATCCAGCATTTCCCTTCTGTGTCTGTCAGAATTACCATTCCACCTATTTTCCAGCATCACCCTTCTTTGTGTCCATCTTACCTATATCCCTATCTCACTACTTTTTCAGAATCTTCATTTGTCTCTGTCCTTGTCTTTACCCCATGTTCACCATTTGCCCTTTCAATGTCTTTATCTCCCCCCCACACACTTTTTCAGCATTACTTCTATGTCTCTATTTCACCTCCTCTTCATGTCCCCTCTGTATCTCTGTCCTTATTCAGTAGGTCCTGCTTACTCTTTCTCTTCTTTGTGTCACTATCTCCATTTTCAGCTTTCCCCCCTTTTCCTTTGTTAATGCATCCTGTAGCCAGAATCTTTCCACCCTCCCTCCACTCCGGCCCAGCCCAGTATGAAATATTTCCTTTTGTTTCCCTCCCCTCTCTCTTTCTCTCTCTCTTCTGCTCCCTCACCCACGAGTCCTGCATCTGGTCCTCTCCCTTCTACCTGCACCTGGCAAAACCCCCCTGCTCCGTGGCTCTCTTAAGCAACTCGTCAGCAGCGGTGATCAAGACAAGCTGCCGACATCGAGGCCTTCCCTCTACGAGTCCCGCCTTTGTGGAAAAAGGAAGTTGAAACAAGCGGGACTCGCAGAGGGTAGGCCCCGACGTCAGAAGCTTGTGTCGATCGCTGCTGCTGAGTTGACGAAGAGAGCCGCGGAGCAGGGGGTGTGGCCTGAAGCAGGTAGAAGGGAGAGGGCTGCTGGAAGAGGTAGAAGTTCAGGAGTATTCAGGATGATTTCTTTTTCAGGCTGTTGCTGCTGCCGCCGCCACGTCACCACGCCCCCCCCCCCCCCAAAATGACAAAAACAGCCTAATGCCCGGCGTCGGCGTCTTTGACGTTGGGGAGAGGAAGGCTGATAGGCCCGGTAGATCGGGACGGCAACACGAGTCTATCACAGAACCCGGGATGGGCTCTGCGATCGACTCACGTTGTCTTCCTGAGCTACCGGTCGATCGTGATCGACGCGTTGGGCACCCCTGCTATAAGCGCAGAATATTGCATTATCCGACTATGCATTAGGGTCCAGAAACCCGGAAATTCAATGCCAGTGCCTGGACATGGTCTGGCATTGAATTTTAGGGTTTTAACGCTGGCAGCGGCAGTCAGCAAATTACTGAATGCTGCCAGCTGAATTTCAGGCCCAATATTATTCCACATGACAACACAAGATATTTTCTCTTGTGTATTCACCTAAAGACTGCCAATCTGAAAAAAGTGTATTACATGTTTCTGCTACAACCGTTTCGTATTTATGGTCTATGTGCACCACACCTTAACCTTTTAGTTGCTCATCTAGGTGCTTCTAAAATTGCACAGGGATGTATGTGCTCAGAAATTGAATAAGTTGATGGTCTGCCTATACACCACTATACAATTTAGTAATTGGTTGACTATAAGGCACACATGCTATTTATTATTTCTATAGCACTATCAGATGCACACAGCACTTTACATTAAACACTCAGGAGACAGGCCCTGCTCGAAAAAGCTTACAAGAGAGTGACACGGTGACAGAATTTGTCCCCATCTCCATGGATAACCTCGGGATACCAGCTCCTTGCCATTTTTTAAGGAGAGAGGTTAAGAATCAGAGTATGAATGGGCACAATCTCTGACCCTCAAGCCTTGCATTGAAGAATGCCGGTGTAGAAGGACTGAGGTTGAGACAGACACTAGAGAATGGCACGGGATGGTTTCCTGCAGTTCCTAAGACAGCCACACAGGACAGAGGTGAATCTATGCATATTGCTCTGGTAGGGATCACAAGCTGAGATCAAATCTTTAGAAATTGTATCTCAAACATTTTCTCAAAAGGCCTATCTCAACAGAACATAGGAGATATTATCCCAATATAAGTACTATAGTGTTATATTTGGCTTATACATTTAAGGAAACAATTATTGATCTTTACCAAAGTCTATATCTTTGTCACCACACCTGAATTCCCTTTGTGCTATATCTTTTCAAGGCCTGTAAGCATGTGTTTTTGAGAATTTTCCAGCCTCTTAATCTGTGAAACAGCATGGATTGTGGCATGTGCTACACTGCAAACATTTATTAGATCGGACTAAGTCTTTGAAGGCAATATCACATCTCTGCAGACAGTGCCCCATCTGTATCCATTTATATGCAGCCGAGAAAGGAAACCCAAACTTAGCCATTAAACCGAGGAAGTAGATCCCCCATCCTCATAAACTTTTCCCAAAACCCACATACATTTTAGCTGTCATGAAACTGACAAATCATAGACTTATTAATTCTGATCACGGGATTAAAACCATCATGGAATTTTAGTCAGTTTTTCTAGGGAATTTTAAAGTTGCTTATCCATACCATATGAGTAGAATTTCCGTTTAGAATAGATTTGAGGGTAGAAGCTCAAATCTCTCAATTTAAGCTTTGAAATAGTATTCTACAGAAAAGGGGTCGCTGAAGGTGTCATTCTGTACAAGTTACTTAATGTTAGGCACCTAAAGTGTCTAAGTGCTAAGCGCAAAATTCTATAATAGCAATTAAACATTGAATTGGAGGTGGCCTAATGGTTAATACAGCAACCTTAGAACCACGTAAACTGTGTTCAGTCTCCACTGCAGCTCCTTGTAACTCTGGGCAAGCTGCTTAGCCATCTATTGTCCCAGGTACAAAATAAATACCTATACATAATACGAGGGTAAATCAAAAAGTATAGGCAAAATACATTTAACGTCTTTAACAGAAGTAACTGTGAGCAATTGAAAATATCACTTTTCCACATACTCCCCATGCAAGATGACGCATTTGTTGTATCGTTCAACTAGCTTCTGTATTCTTGCAGAGAAGAAGATTTTCAGCTGCTCCCAAAGCCGGGTGGGCGCCGCTTCCTTTACTTCATAAGAACATAAGAAATGCCTCCGCTGGGTCAGACCCGAGGTCCATCGCGCCCAGCAGTCCGCTCACGCGGCGGCCCAACAGGTCCAGGACCTGTGCAGTAAATTTCTATCTATACCCCTCTATCCCCTTTTCCAGCAGGAATTTGTCCAAACCTTTCTTAAACCCCAGTGCTGTACTCTGCCCTATAACTTCCTCTGGAATTGTATTCCAGGTGTCCACCACACGTTGTGTAAAGAAGAACTTCCTAGCATTTGCCTCCTTTCAACTTTTCCGAATGCCCTCTTGTTTTTTTATTTTCTGAAAGTTCAAGTTTCAAGTTTCAAGTTTATTAGCATTTTTTGAATCGCCTATCAAAATATCTAGGCGATGTACACTCTAAAAGCCACAGATAGTGGTTTCACATATATTTTTGACATAATACAGACAATTTAAAACAATTTTAGAGAACGACCATTACAATACATTTGGGGTTAAGGAATGATATAAGTAGGCAGGGAAGAAGGGGAAAGTTACATCATTTTTATATATTGATATTTACATAAAGGGAAAACACAATGGGAACAAGGGGAATTAGAAAGTACAATATTTGTATTAAGAAGTATAAAAATTATGCGTGTTATAATATGTGTTCAAATGCATCTTGAAATAAGAAAGTTTTTAAAAATCTTTTAAATGTATGTAAATCTTTTTCTATTTTTATGTAGTTAGGTAATGAGTTCCATAATGTTGGAGCCATAACGGAGAATATTTCATTTCTTCTTATGCCAATGATTTTTAAGGAGGGGATAGATAATAAATTTGAAGTAGATGAACGTAACGAACGTACTGAGTTATATGGAATGAGCATTTTAGAAATAAATTGTGGTTCATTGAAGGTCAGTGTTTTATGTACTAAAAGTATAATTTTGAAAGTAATACGATGGGAAATGGGCAACCAGTGTGATTTAACCAACAGTGGTGTGACGTGATCATATTTTTTAGCTTTATGGATTAATTTTATTGCGGTATTTTGAATTATCTGGAGTCGTCTTTTTTCTTTCTGGGTTATATTAATGAAGAGGGAGTTGCAATAATCTAATTTAGATATGATAAGAGAATGAATGAGAATATTGATAGATTTGGAATCAAGAAAGGTAGAGATTGATCTTATAAGACGTAGTCTGTAGAAGCATGATCTAACTGTTTCACTAATATGGCTGTGAAATGATAGGTCTACATCAAGTATTACTCCAAGAATTTTAAGTTGAGATACAGATTCTATAGTTTGAAGAATCTGTCCCTCTCCACTCTCTCTATGCCCTTCATGATCTTGTAAGTCTCTATCATATCCCCTCTTAATCTTCTCTTTTCTAGGGAAAAGAGTCCCAGTTTTTCCAATCTCTCAGCGTATGAAAGGCTTTCCATCCCCTTAATCAGTCGTGTTGCTCTCCTCTGAACTCTCTCGAGCAATGCCATATCCTTCTTAAGGTACGGTGACCAATATGGCATTGCTCGAGAGAGTTCAGAGGAGAGCAACACGACTGATTAAGGGGATGGAAAGCCTTTCATACGTTGAGAGATTGGAAAAACTGGGACTCTTTTCCCTAGAAAAGAGAAGATTAAGAGGGGATATGATAGAGACTTACAAGATCATGAAGGGCATAGAGAGAGTAGAGAGGGACAGATTCTTCAAACTTTCAGAAAATAAAAAAACAAGAGGGCATTCGGAAAAGTTGAAAGGAGGCATGCTTTGTCTTTTGCTCTCTGGGTTGCAGTGATGCACTCATATCTTGCCGTCGGTGACAATTCTCTCCAGAATACTCAGATCTTAATACTGTCTCAAAAACTGGGTCGCAACCTCCACATGCTGTTTTTTGTGCAGATCAGTAAGCTGTTTGGGAGCCCATCGTGCGCAGACTTTTCTGTATCCCAAGTCATCATCCATTACGGCAAATGCAGATCCATAGCTGATATCCAAATTTGCAGCCAATTGAGACATCATTATCTGTTGGTCTTTTCTAATCAAGACATCCGCTCTGTCAATATGCTTTTGCGTGCATGATGTTGATGGGTGACCAGAACGACCTCCATCGGTTACACCTATTCTTCCAGCTTTAACCCTTTTTCAGTGGCATACCAATGGGGGGATGGGGGGGGGCAGTCCACCCCGGGTGCATGCCATAAGGGGGTGCACAACTGGCCACCCACCGGGGAATAGGCTGCTTCCGGTGAATAGGCTGCCACTGCCGCCATCGGGAACAAGCCGGCGCCGAGTTCTCCCTGCTTTTCTTCCCAATGGGGCCGACCAACTCTCGCCGTCCAACGTTAATTCTGACATCGGAGAGGACGTTCTGGGCCAGCCAATCGCTGCCTGGCTGGCCCGGAGCGTCCTCTCCGACATTAGAATTGACGTCGGGTGGCGAGAATTGGTCATCCCCTTAGGGAAGAAAAGCAGGGAGGGAGAACTCAGCAGCGGCCTGTTCCCGATAACGGCAGTGGCAGCCTTTCCCCGGCAGCGGTGGCAGCAGCATGTTTCCCAATGGCGGTGCATGGAGGAGGGCAGGGAGAAAGAAATGGGGGGGGGGGACAGGGAGCCAGAAAGAAAGAAAAGAGGTAGGGTGAAACAAAGAAAGAAAGAAAAAAAATGGGGCATGGAGAGAGAGAGAAAGACAGACATACAGAAAGAAAGGGGGCATGGAGAGAGAAAGAAAGAATGGGGCAGGGTGAAAAAAAGAAAGAAAGAAATGGGGCACGGAGAGAGAGAAAGAAAGACATAGAGAAAGAAAGGGGGCATGGAGAAAGAAAGAAAGAATGGAGCAGGGTGAAAGAAAGAAATGGGGCACGGAGAGAGGGAGAGAAAGACAGATATACAGAAAGAAAGGGGGCATGGAGAGAGAAAGAAAGAAGGGGGCAGGGTGAAAGAAAGAAAGAAAGAAATGGAGCACGGAGAGAGAGAAAGACAGACATAGAGAAAGAAAGGGGGCATGGAGAGAGAAATAAAGAAGGGGCAGGGTGAAAGAAAGAAAGAAATGGGGAACGAAGTGAGAGAGAGAAAGACAGACATACAGAAAGAAAGGGGACATGGAGAGAGAAAGAAAGAAGGGGGCAGGGTGAAACAAAGAAAGAAATGGGGCATGGAGAGAGGGAGAGAAAGTCAGAAATACAGAAAGAAAGGGGGCATGGAGAGAGAAAGAAAGAAGGGGGCAGGATGAAACAAAGAGAAAGTTGGGGGAGGGAATGAGGTCTGGAGGAGAGGAAGCATACAGGAGGCTGAAAGAAGGGAAAAATATTGGATGCACAGTCAGAAGAATAAAGTACAACCAGAGACTGATGAAATTTCCAAAGGTAGGAAAAATTATTTTATTTTCAATTTAGTGATCAAAATGTGTCCGTTTAGAGAATTTATATATGCTGTCTATATTTTGCACTATGGCCCCCTTTTACTAAACCACAATAGCGGTTTTTATCGCAGGGAGCCTATGAGCGTTGAGAGCAGCATGGGGCATTCAGTGCAGCTTCCTGCGCTAAAAACCGCTATCATGGCTTAGTTAAAAGGTATATTTGTCTATTTTTGTATAGTTGTTACTGAGGTGACATTGCGTAAAGTCATCTGCCTTCACCTCTTTGAAAACCCACGGAATATAAATGATAATTAACATTTTCTCTGCATACAGTGTGCTTTGTGTTTTTAAAATTTTATTGTTGGTAGATCATTTTGACTTGGCCAAGAAGGTAAGGCGGAGGGAGAGAGGGAAGCTGCTGAAAGACATCTAGTAATCCTTGCAGGCTTGACTGTGCAGGGAATTATTTTTATAAAATCATGTTTTGTTATGTGATTGGCATTATTTAGACTTTAATTTCTATGAATGAATAGAATGAAAATGATATAAAATTACTTGCTTGTTTTTATGTGCGTGCGCTGAAGGAAAGTAGAGAGAGAGTGGGCTGAGGACGCTGAAGGGAAATGGGGAAGAGAGAGTGGGGAGAAGAAGCTGATTTATAAATTGACAATTGTACAGAATATTGTTTCTTTTTATACTTTAATATAATAAGTTCAATATAAAACAATTCAAGGCTTGTGTAGATGGAATCAGGTGGTTTGCAGGGATGGGGACAGAGCTTACGGGGATTAGTCCAATAAAATGCTATTTTCTTATTTCTCATTATTTGTTTTATTTTTATTTGTTAATTTGTAAAGTGGTGATTGTTATATATCAGTTTTTTCAAATTTACATCTACTGTCTTTATATTTTATACAGTATTAGAGGACCCGACTGGATTGCGGTCCTCAAGGAGGGACTTTGAGATCCCTGGGTTACCTGTTTTTGTGGTGTGGTGTTGCATTGTATGCAGAGTCTGATTTCTTGGCAGTTCAGTTTAACTTTTGTCTACATATTTCTATTTTTAGTTTGTGATTATTCCATATTGGGCGAGGGTGTATCTGTCTGTATGTATGAAAGGGACATGGCTTTCTGATAGCATCGACTATACAGGATCAATTGACTGTGCAGGATCTGGCTTGTTTAGTTTTCCAATGTATGTGTTGGTGTTCTAGTGCTCACTGCAGTGTTTAAGATGCTGCCTTTTCTTAGGTACACTCTTGTTGTGCAATATGTGGATTGTTACTAAAAATCATATTTTTCATATAGATGGGGGGGTGTCAAAAAATGATGGGCCCCGGGTGTCACATATGCTAGGTACGCCACTGCCCTTTTTACCCACTTATAAACCTTTCGTTCATTCATGGTGCTATGTCCATACTGAGTCAATATCCGATGGTGATTTCACTCCCTCTGCCCAAAGAAAGCCCACTACTGCATATTGTTCTTGGATGGTGCAATCTTGCAATGGAGCATCCATGTTTCTGACATTGTGGCTGCCACAGAACTAAAGGAAGACCACTGCACTGTGCGTGGACGAACTATCCAACAGGCAATGTTCAAGTACATATGTTGCATTTTGCTAGCTCTGTTCCGGTTATCGTGTAATTTAACAATTGCCTTTAATTTTTGATTCGCCTTCATATGTAAACCACTTTGATAGTATAACAAATCCCCTTTCCTTAATTGCCATTATAGAATACTTGTGTATGTCTGCACTTATGAATTTAAATTTACTTACACTAGGTCTATGACAGGTGTAAAATGTGGCAGTTACAGACTTAGAGGTGATATTTAGACTGCGGTAGGCAGCTCGGCTACTTCCTGTGGTTAGTGGTGAACCCAGAAATCCAATGCCAGGGCCATATCCTGCCACCTGTTCATCTAAACTAGACAGAACCAGCCAAGCTAGTATTCATCAGATGATTGGATAAGTCAAGGATGGTGAACGAGGGTCGAAATCTAGTTGGGTTTTCAGGATTTCCCCAATAGAATATGCATGAAATCTATTTGCATAAAATAGAGGTAGTACATGCAAACAGATCTTATGCATATTCATTGGGGAAATCCTTGTCCTTGTTCCCCGCCCCTGAGCTATTCAGGCTGATATATCTGACCACTAATCTTAGCCGGTCAGTCAATGGAAATTGGTGCTGACTGGCTACGGTGAGCGAGATATTTAGCGGAAGATAGCTGGTTATCACCCACTGAATATCGGTGGTTAGTTGGCTTAGTGCTATTTAGCCGGCCAGGAGCCATTCCCAGTAATCTACATAGTACTGAATATCGGGTAGTTAGGTGCTGATTCTGAAAGTGGACAGGTGCTGCTTACAGAATCGCAGCTAGCAAGGACACTAAGCACCCGAAATGTAGGCCAGGGTTTTACCGGCCTACCTTTCCAGAGCCTAGGGTCCTTGCAGAATTACAGCCAGTAGCACCTAGTGACGCCAAAGTCCGTCACCACCCATAAACACACCCACTTCTGGGCTTCAGTGTCATTACGTGCTGCTAAGTACCATGGACTTAGCAGCACGTCCCAGAGGGCATCTAATTTTTAAAAAAATCTGGTTATTTTTTTTAATGGTGTGATCAATTATCATGCCACTTTGGCTGCGGCCATGAGTTTAGTGTGCCGCAGATTCAAAACGTTTACGAGACACTGCAATAGAGCATTCCCCCATCATTCTTAAACATCTATGTTCCTCTAGGGAGAACTTTACTTGTACATGGGAGAGAACCTATATAGCCAAAAGCCCTGAAAGGCCCACCGATAACTGCAAAGACACAAAAGCGTGAGGTCAGGAGGGGAAAGGAGAGGATGTACTGTGTGCAATGTGTATATGTTACAAAGCAGGGCCCATTTATCCCTGCCCCACAAGCTTAATGTTACTAGATGTCCAGATTTCCCTTTTGAGGACATATCCGGGGGTCCGGATGGCTTTTCAAAACCCGGCACTTTGTCCGGGTTTTGAAAAGCCTCCCCTAAATCGCATTGGGCAGGCGGATTTCCTCCTGCCTAACGAGAACAGGCAGCGGGCACTGGGGCTGGGGTGGGATTGGGGGCAGAACTGGGGCGGAACAGTGCAGGGATTGGTGGAACTGGGCAGGCCTGGGGGAGGGCAGGTCTAGGGGGTCCGGATTTTACTAGAGTAAAATCTGGCAACCCTACTCATGCTGCCTGTTAATTTCCATACTCTGGGACTCATGAAATATTTACTTAGAACAGAGGGAGAGAGAGACATACATGACTAACATATTCAGAAAGAAGCTCCTGTTATGTAAGAGCTAGAGCAGTGGTTCCCAACCCTGTCCTGGAGGAACACCAGGCCAATTGGGTTTTCAGGCTAGCCCTAATGAATATGCATGAAGCTAATTTGCATGCCTATCACTTCCATCATATGCAAATCTCTCTGGTGTTCCTCCAGGACAGGGTTGGGAATCACTGAGCTAGAGAATGACACTTGACAAAATTCATCACCGTCCCCGTCCCCGCGGATAACCGCGGGAAATAATCCCATGTCATTTTCTAGTGTCTATTTCAACCTCGGTCCTTCTACACCAGCTTTCTTCAAAGCAAAGCTTGTGGGTCAGTGGTTGTGGCACTGGTAGAATGAGGCATTATGACATCACAATATCTGCTCTGGATACCAGAGACTGTCATTCTGTAGTGTCTATTTCAACCTTAGTCCTTCTACACCAGCATTCTTCAAAGCAAAGCTTGAGGGTCAGTGGTTGTGGCCATTCATACTCTGATTCTTATGTGAGCCAAGGATAATGAAGCCATTGTGATATCACTGATGTGATTGGCTCTTAGGCACTGGTGGAATGAGGCATTATGACATCACAATATCTGCTCTGGATACCAGAAACTGTCATTCTGTAGCGTCTATTTCAACCTCAGTCCTTCTACACCAGCATTCTTCAAAGCAAAGCTTGAGGGTCAGTGGTTGTGGCCATTCATACTCTGATTCTTCCCTCTCTCCTTAAAGAATGACATGAAGATGGTTTCCCGCGGTTATCCGCGGGGACAGGAATGGTGATGAATTTTGTCACCGTGTCATTCTCTACTGCATACTGGTTTCTCTTATTGCTGCCAGGAACTGATTTGCACATGAGCATCAGGTAGTGGTGACTTCTTTCCACGGCACACAGGATATCAGGTCTGACGGTATATTGACTGGCAAACACTACCTTATTGGATCGTCCTGCAAAGGGTTACAACTATATCTATATAGCACTTTAGGTAATTGCTGTCCAGCTATTTTCCAGCAGAATACAGCATGAACCTATGCGCATGGTTATACCAAAAGTCATCTTTTAAATCTTGCTGAAGTTTATTGCAGCGATAGGCTAAAAATACTACTACTATAAAACTAGGTTAACTGAAATATGTCATAGGAGTCGAATAAAATTTAGCTGGCAATGACTACATTTTCTGTTTAAGAAAGCTTGCTGGCTGGAGTAATGACTTCATTACACAACAAGAGCAAACATCTGGCAATTGTATTAGTGTCAGGAAGCAGTTCTCGTTGACAAAGTTTGAGCGCTAGAGCCAGTCAAAACAATCCCCACCAAAGAAAAACAGGTGCAATATATTTTCCACAGAACACTTTTAAAATCACTACTTTTGTGGGTTTTTTTTTAAAGGTGCTTCTTAAATTAGCATTTGGAAGCTGAACTTTTAACCTGACAGTTAAACATTATACCTTCTTCACTCATATCTTATTTACATATGGGAAAAATTAGGTGAGTCATCTGACCAACTGACTTTAACATAATCCTGAGGCCTGCAAGCCCAGGCTTTGAGTGGCAGAGGAAGAGGTAAGATAGAAAAACAAAGGGAAGAAGGACCAATAAAAGCAGGAGTGGACTTGCATGCAGACTGGTCAGCAATGGGGTAGGGGGAGGGAGGAAGGTAGGTGGGGCTATGATAGAGTTACTAGATGTCCAGATTTACCTCCTTTTAGAGCAGGGATCTCAAAGTCCCTCCTTGAGGGCCACAATCCAGTCAGGTTTTCAGGATTTCTCTAATTAATATGCATTGAAAGCAGTGCATGCAAACAGATCTCATGCATATTCATTGGAGAAATCCTGAAAACCCGACTGGATTGCGGCCCTCAAGGAGGGACTTTGAGACCCCTGTTTTAGAGGATTGTCCAGTTGTCTGGATGGCTTTTCAAAACTCGGCACTTTGTGCGTGCATGAGTAGAGCTTGGGGGGGCAGGGCTGGGGTGGAACAGGGCGTGACTTGGACAGAACAGGACAGGACTGGGTAGAACTGGGCGGGCCTGGGGGCCGGAGCCATGGGTCTGGATTTTACGATCATAAAATCTGGTAACCCTAGGTTATGAAGAAAGAGGAGTCTAGAATAGGGTTTACAGGGGGTCTCAAAGTCCCTCCTTGAGGGCTGCAATCCAGCCGGGTTTTCAGGATTTCCCCAATGAATATGCATGAGATCTATATGCATGCACTGCTTTCAATGAATATTCATTGGGGAAGTCCTGAAAACCCAACTGGATTGCGTTCCTCAAGGAGGGACTTTGAGATCCCTGGGTTATCATAAGGTTCCAGAAAAAAAGAGGAAAGAAGGTTGGGCCCACAGCCCATTCATTCCAAACTCTGCCATGTTGTTGTGGTTTCTATGTAACTCTGCAACAGCCTCAATAGGATCCTTGCTGGTAGGGAAAGCAGTACTCGGCAATGCAACCTCTTTCCCTCTTCTGTTTCACTTAGTGCTCGTGACAGGTGCTGGATTAACAGCACTGGAGACCAAAGACTCCTATTTATCCATATAGCAGGGGCAGCACAAACAGCTGTAGCGCATGCCTCTCTAAACTACTCTTACCAAGGTAACTGCTCCATTCCTGGCCACTCTTTGGTCTCCCTGTTGAGCCTTTCATGAATGATGCCAATCAGTGTTAAACGGTGATGGGGCGTGAATGTGAGATAAGCACGTTTGCTAAGAATATAATAATAACATAGTAAAAGACGGCAGATAAAATTTGCCCAACTGTACACGCTCTATAAATTAATGATTTAATTTAAATTGTCTTTTCTCTTAGATATTTCTGGGCCAGAAACTCAAAGCTCTGTTCGGAACTGTGCTTAGGTTCCATCTACTGAAATTGCTATCTCAGCTTGCATAGGCCCTCAAGCTGCTTGCAATCACTACTGACCTAGAAAAGAAATAATCATTTTCCTTGAAATATGTGGAGGGCCATTTTCAACATGATGTCCAAATCTGAGTTTGGACATTTTGCGGAAGACGCACAAAAATCCGGTAGCGAACATGCCCGTTTAGCTTTTTTGAACCATTAAAATTACATCAACATGTCCAAAAGAAAAACACTTAAAACAAGCCATTGGAATGTAGGAGGGGCCAGCAGTTTTAGGAGACTGGCCACTCAGACATCCCAGCCCTAGTGGGCACTGCAGTGAACCGTCACATAAAAAGGCCCAGGAACACATCTCGCCATAACACCCTTTTAGTGTATGGTGAGCCCTCCAAAACCCACCAAATGCCTACTGGATCCAATTGTACACAACACCAATAGACTGCAGGTGTCATCTATATGGCGCTACAGTAGGTTTTATGTTGGGTTTTGGTGGGCTCGCACCTTCCACCTCAAGTGAAGTAGTTAGAGTGGGATATGGACCTGGGTCTCCTTCTCTGTAGGCAACTGCACTGACCACCAAGCTACTCCTGACAACTGCTTGCTGTTGTACTAGGCCTGGGAATAACATCTACAGCTGTCATACAGGCAGGTATGTAGTGTTTCATTTACATCTTTGGGGTGGGAGGGGGGGTCAGTCACCACTGAGGGAGTGTGGGGTCATCTTGTCACTTCGAGCACCTTTTTGCCACTTTTTTGTTATTAAAACAGGTCTAGTTCCACACATCTAAACTGTGCCCTGGACATATTCTTAAATGTTTGATTATGGTAGAAAAATGTCCAAGTCATAAACCCACCTTAGTTCCGCTCACACCACACCTCTAACATGCCCCCTTGAGATTCAGACAAACTGCAGATGAACAGCATCGATATCCAACTAGAAAACAGGTTTTGAAAATAGTGAATTGGAAAGATTTGTCAAGAAAAACATCCATCTATCCCTTTAGGCCACTTTTTGGATGTCTTTCTATTTTGAAAATGAGCCCCATAGTCCCCCTCACACAAACAAGAAGACTTCAAGCTATGTGTCGAGTCTCTTTCATTTGAAAGGAAGCTCTGGAACGGGAGGGCACAGGATGAAGTGCAAAAGACTAGAAAGCACCTCTCTTGCTGCTGGATTACTGTCTGCATCTTATTATTGAGCAGATTAATTAAACCCTACTAAGGTACTAGGAATATATTAGACTAGTATAGAAAGCCTTAGGATTATATTGCATGCCTTATCTGCCCTGCATTACGATTTCATGATTGAATTGTCTTCTTTTTTTTTTTTTTTTTTCTTTTTCTTCTGGGTCACAAACCTTAGGAGTCCACCCCGTAATGTCCTTAGGTTCCAAATACTGGAGTTGCCACTGAAGCTTACTCCAGCCTATCCAAATCATCTCCTTTGCTGGATTAAGACCGTGAAAGTTTGCCCATTCATATTCTACTTACAGATCCTCTGTGCTCATCCCATGCTTTATGAATTCTGTTACCGTTTTCATCTCCACCACCTCCCTCGGAAGGGCACCAACCTTTCTGTGAGAAAGAATTTCCTACATTACTCCTAAGTCTACCACCCCTCAACCTCAAATTATGTCGTCTAGTTTTACCAATTTCCTCTCTCTTGAAAAGATTTGGTTTTATATTAATGAATACCTTTCAAATATTTGAATATCTGTATCATATAACCCTTATCCCTCCTCTCCTCTAGAGTATAAATGTTGAGGTCCTCGAGTCTCTCCTCACACTTGTTTTGGCACAGATCCCCTACCATTTTTTATTGCTTTCTTCTGGACTGCTTCAAGTCTTCTTATATTTTTGGCCAGATCAAGCCTCCCAAACTGAACACAATTCTCCAAGTGGGGTTTCACCAATGACCTGTACAGGGGTATCAACATCTCGTTTCTTCTCTTGGTTACATCTCTCTCTATACAGTCTAGCATCCTTCTTGCTACAGCTACCGCCTTGTCACACTGCTTTGTCACCTTCAGATCCTCAGACTAGCAAGCCAAGGTCCCTCTCCTCATCTGTGCATATCAGCCTCTTGCCTCCCAGCACATACATCCCCCTCAGATTTCTACTCCTCAAATGCATCACTCTTGCACTTCTTTGCATTGAATTTTAGTTGCCAGACATTGAGACGATAAGTAAAGAAATGAACTAGGGGGGTGAGCGTGAATGAAGACTAAACCAGACCTTGCTCTGCAGATAGTTTAAGTTTAAAAACTATAAAACTATAAAAGATTTTATTCTATCGAGACTAGCTAAGTAAAGTTTGCTCTTTTAAGCTCTAAACTATCTATAAAAAGAAACCTATAGTTTAGTTTTTATCCCCCAAAGCTCAGAGCAAAATAATGTATACTTACTCAGAGAAATATCCTGTCTCCTCTCCTCTTCTCCTCTCCTCTGGTCCCCGCATCTCAAAAAAGATACACTTCTCCCTCCGTATTCACAGTTTCAGCAATCGTGGTTTCGATTATTTGCAGTTTTTCGCTTGCTGGCTCCTCCCCCCAAATTACATCAGCTTGCATAGAGAAATTGCTGATTTCAAGTGTTACAGAGAAAATCGCTGATTCCCAGAACTTTCTTCACCATATTTTGCCTCTCCTTCAGGAACAGGCCAGGTCTCCCACCATGTTATTCGTGGTTTCACCATATTCACGATGGTTTTTCATAGAAAACAGCAAATAACATCTGGAAAAGTTATTTGTGGTTTTTCTGTATTCGCAGGTCTATCACAGTGAATACAGAGGGAGAAGCGTATAGCGGAATTAGAAATGGTACAGAGAAGGGTGTCAAAAATGATAAAGTGAATGGGATAACTTCCCTATGAGGAAAGGCTAAAACAGCTAGGGCCCTCTGGCTTGAAGAAGAGATATGATAGAGGTCTATAGATACTAAGAGCTCCTTTTACAAAGGTGCGCTAGCGTTTTTAGCACACGCACAGGATTAGCACATGCTATAGCGTGCGCTAGCCGAAAAATTACCACCTGCTTAAAAGGAGGCAGTAGCGGCTAGCGCGTACAGCATTTTAGCGTGTCCTTAGAGTGCGCTAAGCCTTTGTAAAAGGAGCCTTAAGTGGAGTGGAACAGGTAGACTTGAATCACTTGTTCACTCTTTCCAAAAATACTAAAATGAGGGGGCAGGCAATGAAGCTCCTAAGTACTAAAACAAGCCAGAGAAAATATTTCTTCACCCAACATTCAATTAAACTCTGGAATTTGTTGCTAGAGAATGTGGTGAAAGTAATAAGCTTATCAGGGTTTAAAAAAGAAAATTCAATAAGCCACTATTAAAGCGGACTTGGGAAGTCTACTGCTTATTTCTAGGATAACCAACATAAATCTGTTTTACTTTTTTGGGTTCTTGCCAGGTACTTGTGACCTGGATCGGCCACTGTTGGCAACAGGATACTGGGCTTGATGAATCTTATGTGTGTCCCTGTATGACAACTCTTATGTTCTAAATACAATACTACAGTATATTAAATATAGGGAGTATAAAGTCTAAAAGTCTTGTGAACTCAATAGATCTACTAATAATACACAAGTTTTATAAAAGCAAGTTTACAATACTATAATAAATTAAATATTATATAAAATGATGTGCTCAAACCCATTAAACCGCCTGCGTAAGAACCGCGGGATATCCGTGAACCATTATTGTGTCATTCCCAAAGCACCGCCACCAAACAATCTAATTCACAAACCCTACTAGATGCAATAAATAACATAAACCACTTATCTTAAGGTTGTGAAAAAAAATCCCACAAAAACTGTTGGCAACGATGGTCCCAGGTAGCTCAGCGGTTCCAAAGTGGGCTTCGCTGATTAAAACAATTTTGTCACTTCAAGCATTCAAATGGGTTCATAGACAACCCCGCGAAAGACAAAGGCGCGCGCCGACAACTGAGCGCAAGGCGGAGGCGCGCACCGAAGAAAATTACAGTTTTTTGCGCGCGCCTTTATCCCGGCGCGCTTTTGACCTGACACCATTCAAATGCTCTCCATGCCTCAACTCAAGCTGCTGCTTCATCAGGCAGAGTGACTAATCAAACCATACAAAATGAACACAATAAACATGAATCAAACACCTCAGTATAATGAAATTATCATAATACTAAACCAACTAATTAATAAATCGACTAATTCTTCAGAGTGATCTCAATGCAGACAATGAAAGGGTCTATAAGACGCTATGCTGGATTAAATAACTGCCATAAAATATAGCAACCAATGTCACCAGATAGACTACCCTGTCTCCTTCAAGCACTAACACCTATCTTAAATGCCAACTCATACATTAAATCTTTCTATTTCCTTATTGAGACCCTTAGGTGTCACCTTGTTCCAGTCGGTCCAAAGTAATTTGCAACAATACCATACATCTGGAGTCCTCATATGCATGACCCAACATTAACCAATGTTCTACCAATCTTTGGTTAATAATAATAATAATAATAATTTTATTTCTTATATACCGCTATACCCTAAATTCGAAGCGGTTTACAGTGAAAGTCGTGTCTGGAGAGAGTATAGTGTTAACAGTAGGATACAGGATAATACAAAATGAGTAGGTACTGGGGTGTTTACAATGGTACAAGATGTTAACAAGAGAACAGTTACAGGATGTGTACGATATGATACAAGATACTACTAAGAGAGCCGGTACAGGGTGTTACAATAAGGTACAAGATAGAAACAAGGGAACAGTTATCGGATGTTTACAATAAGGTACAGGACCCGATACAATACAATACAATACAATATGATACAATATGAACAGTTACAAGAGATCAATGCTGTTTACAGTTAGATATCTACAATGTGCGTGAGAGAGGTACAGCGAAAGCATTGGGGGAAGGGAAAGGGGAGGGGGAGGACTTTCGGGGAGGATTATAACTGGTGGGGGGGAGAGATTGGGTGGAGTTGAAGAGACGGGTCTTCAGAGATTTTCTGAAGTCAGCGTATGATGTGGCTTCGAGTATTGGTTTTGCTAGCCATGTGTTCAGTTGGGCTGCCTGGAAAGAAAGCATTCTGTTTAGGTACTTCTTGTAGTGACATGATTTCAGGGATGGGTAAGTAAAGAGGTTTGTTCTGCGGGAGGTCTTTTTTGGGCAGGAGGTGAGGAATTGGGACGCTAGGTAAGATGGTAGCATCCCGAATATCGCTTTGAAGCTGATGCAGGCAAACTTGAAAAGTATTCTGGATTCAACTGGTAACCAGTGGAGTGTTTGGAGATATGGAGAGATGTGTTCCCATTTCTTGAGTCCGAAGATGAGACGGACGGCAGTGTTTTGGATTAATCTTAGTTTGTGGAGGGACTTTTTGTATGCTCCCAAAAATATGATGTTGCAGTAGTCCAGAGTACTCAGGATGGAGGCTTGTACTAATAGACGGAAGGATGATTCATCGAAAAATTTTTTGATGGTGCGAAGTTTCCAGAGGGTAGAGATACATTTTTTGAACATTAGCTCAGTGTGTTTATCTAGTGTTAGGTGTCTGTCAAGGGTAACCCCTAGTATTTTAATGGATTGATCAATTTAGTAGTCTTTGCCATTTACAAGAATCTTGTTGTCTTTTATCTGCTCGTTGGGAGAGGCTAGGAAAAATTTGGTTTTTTCTGTGTTCAGTTTGAGTTTGTAGGCCTTCATCCAAAGTTCTATTTGGTTTAGGATATTGGATAGGTGAATGATGAAATTCGGCGAAATATCGGATAATGGAAGTAAGACGGTGATATCGTCAGCGTAAATGTGGAAGGTGAGGTTTAAGCTCTGTAATAGGTGTCCCAATGAGATGAGGTAGATATTGAAGAGGGTTGGTGAGAGCGGGGAGCCTTGGGGGAGTCCGCAGTTGTTGTTCCAGCTGAAGGAGAGATTATCATCTTTGAGTACTTGATAGTACCTGAGTTTGAGAAATCCCCGGAACCATGTAAGAGTGTTTCCTGAGATGCCTATTGCCTCCAAACAGTTCAGCATGATGGAGTGGTCAACTAGGTCAAAGGCGCTGCTTAGATCCAGTTGGAGGATCAAAACGTTGGAGCCTTGACTGAGAAGGGAGTGTAGGAAGTTTAGCAGGGAGGCCATTATAGTTTTGGTGCTGAAGCCGGGTCTGAAATCAGATTGGTTGGTATGTAGTAAGTTGAATTTGTCTAAGTGGTTGTTTAGGTCAGCATTTACCAGGCCTTCCATTAATTTGGCAGCCAGAGGGATATTTGCGACGGGTCTGTAGTTTGATATGTTGTTGGTTGCTTCTTTTTTGTTCTTTTTTATAGGGGTAATAATAATTTGGCCTAGGTCTTCTGGGAATTTCCCAACGGATAATTGTAGGTTGATCCAGGTTAGAAGGTTGGTTTTGAAGCTAATGGGGGCAGATTTCATCACGTTAGGGGGGCAGGGGTCTAATTTGCAGTAAGATTTTGTATATTTATTATAATATTTGTTGAACGTTAGCCAGTCAGTTTCCTTGAAGTTGATCCAGCTCATGTCGGCTTTAGAAGAGGAGTCAGGGTCCTGGAGGATGGTGTAGTTCCAGTGGGCGTCTTGTGTGTTTGGGAGGGCAAGCCTTGATTTAGATATTTTTGAGTTGAAGAAATCGGCCAGGTCGTGTGCTGTGATCGTGTAATCTTCTACTGGGTTTGTGTAGGGGTGGGTGTCGAATAGGTCATTGACTAGTTTGAATAGTTTGCTACTGTTTAAGGAGGTGTAGCCTATAATGTTGGCGTAGAAGGTTTTTTTCTTTTTAGAGATAGTGTTTTTGTAGTTAGCTAGTTTTTGGCGCCAGGCGTCTCTGGATTCTGGTGTACCTAACTTTGTCCACTTCCAATCCCCCTGTTGTATCAGTTAATCCCCCTGGTTAATCCTGTTGTATCAGTTAGCAGCTCACCTTTGGAACTCTTGTCAAAATATGTGGACTATTATTTGAAACCCTTTGTATCATTAACATTATCTACTCATTTCCTTCAAATTCAGGGAGACTTGGACACAATTAATTGGCAAGATAGTACTTATATACTGGTCCCATTGGACACTACTTCATTGTATACAAATATTCCTCAAGTTCAGGCAATCCAAGTGGTTCAGCAGTAATAAGGACAAGACAGATCTTTAAATAGAAAAAATGGATCAGATAGTGCAATTAGCTACATTTGTTATTAATAATAATTACCTTATATTTGAACATCATTATTATTTGCAAGTAAAAGGAGTGGTGATGGGAGGCACAGTGGTCCCATCTACTATAGTGTGTTTGTATTTGACATATTTTGCAGAACAAGTATGTTCACAGAATAAAGTTATGGAAGAGATATATTAATCCACACAAATAGGGGAAACAAAACAAAACTGCCAACTTCAAAGGCTCAATCATAGAACACATGTAAAGAAGTGGCCTGTGAAAATTACCATAAATTATTCAAACATTCACCAGCTGTGTATCAAAACAGTGCTCAGAGTTGAAATGCGATTTTTCAGACCAGACACTGGATATGCCAGATGTTTAAACAGGCTGTAACTTTTAGGTTCAAACAATTTTTATTGATGCAAACACATCAAATACAACATCAGCTCAAACCCAAAGGTGCACAGTACAAATAATAATGCATCATATACAATAATAGAACAAGCATATACAATAAAAGAGTAACATCAACCAAAATCCCTCCCCTTCCTTCTCTACATAGGGCAAGTGAGATTAATGAGGATGGAAAGGTACTCCAAAGCCCAGTACTTTTATGAACCCCAAAAATGTCACACCACCCCTTCCCCCCACCTGAGCCACTTATCCTATCTTTGACTAATTGCCAGAGCCTTCAATATACCCCATTTCCCCTCCTCAATCCCCCCTCTCCTCCCCCATGATACTCTCCACCCCGCCCACCAGTACTCACCATTACTCTCCCAACCCAAATAACTAACAAATTAGATACCCATCTTAAAACTGCACTGCGGCCCTTAGGATGTAAGACTTGCAGATAAGGCTCCCATATATTCAAAAACAACATCTTTCGTTTCCTAGACCCTCCGGCATCTCGCGCCTCCCAAATGACCAACTGCCAATATGCCGGAGGGTCCGGAACAGTCCAGCACTGAAGAATACATTTCCTGGCCAGTAAACTCATCTTCCTACACAAAGCTCGATGCCCCCTAGGTAAATGGCCAAAAGCCTCTGGCAAATCCAAGACAAAGTGGTCCGGGGTACTGCGTAAGACTCTCCCAATTAACCCTGACATATAAGATTATACGCCTCCAGAAGCGCTGAATAATGGGGGCAAAACCAAAAGGCATGTCCCAAAATATGACCCTCCATCCCACATTTATGACATAGTGGTGTAGAAAGACCTCCACTATAAAACATCTGTGTACAAGTGTAATAAGCTCGTAAGGTCATCCTATAATACGTTTCCCGCAACCAAGCACAAGGGGTCACCCCAGGCGTCACCCTCAAAGTATGGGCTACATCCCAATGTCCCAAATTAATCTGCAATTCCTTTTCCCATTTACCCTTGATGCTCTGGTAGACCCTGGCAGGTTGTAAATCTTGCAAACTAGCATAAATGCTAGAGACCTTAAGAGACGTCCGCTCCTCTCGAGCAAAAAACTCCCGCAGCTTGGCCCCCAAGTGCAAACTCAATTGTGCTCTGTCGAGGGATCTCATATAGTGTTTTACTTGATGACATGCAAACTGCGCTCCCCAGGTCTCCCCCACCTTAGCTAGTAAATCTGCACATGTCAACATCTCCTCATCATCTCCCAAAATATGTTCTAAACTTGTAACTCCTTTCGCTCTCCAGGACAGATATTCTCTTGATTCCTTTCCTGGAGGAAAGTTCGGGTTTCCCTGCAAGGGCAAGAGATCAGTGACAGTCGAATCTCCTCCCAAGATATGCACAAGCCAACACCAAGCCGCTTGCAATGCGCTAAATAATACACTGTATCTGAAAGAAGGGGGCAGCGCCCTCCAAGAACTATGCAATAATGCAAACACATCATAGGGAGCAAAAAACTCACGCTCCATCAGAAGAGGGGTATAATTGCTAGTCATATTCACCCAATCTCCCAAATGATGAAGCAGACACGCATAATTATAAATCCGCACATCTGGTAATCCTGATCCTCCCCTATGCCAATTCCCCAACAACTGAGACACCTTCAATTTAGGTTTCTTAGCCGCCAAACAAAAACGAGTAACCCCTTTATAAAGAATGCGTAAATCTTTCTTTAGCAAGCACAACGGCAGAGTCTGCAAAACATACAGCCATTTGGGAACGATGAACATCTTAACCAAACAAATGCGCCCCATCAGAGAAAGGGGCAATGCCCTCCATGTCTCCAGCAAGAGCTCCGTCTGTTGCTGAAGCTTATCCACATTAAGACGATACAAATGGGGAACCTGCATAGTCGTCAAAGTCCCCAAATACACAAACTGCCCAGGCGCCTATGTCAACGAAATCCATTCCCCCATAGGGCCTGAACCGCCACAGAGGATGCTAACGCCTCTGATTTATCCACATTTAAGCGAAACCCTGCATATTCACCATATTCTTTTATCAAGTCCATTAAGGCTTTCAAAGAAGGCAAAGGATCTGTAAGATGTACTAAAATATTATCCGCAAAGGCCGATAACTTAAAAGAGGTAGCTTTGATGTCAAATCCCTTTATAGATGGCATCGCATAAATATCCCGAATTAGGGGGTCCAATGTAAGCACAAACAACAACGGCGATAAGGGGCAACCCTGTCTCGTCCCCCTAGAAATCAGGAACCTGTCCATTTTGAAATCTTTCAACACTATTCTAGCATGTGGAAAAGCATACAATGTTCGCACCGCCGATACAAAAAAACCATCAAAACCATAGGCCGCTAAAGTATCATAAAGAAAATCCCACCTCACCCTGTCAAGTGCCTTTTCGGCATCAAAACTAACCAGCACAGATGAGAAATTGTGCGCCGCCCACTGTTCCAAAGACAGCAACAATTTTCTTACAATTTTAGCTATAGTTCGTCCTTTCACAAATCCCACATGAGCTTCATGTATAAGGGAGGGAAGCACAGCAGCCATCCGCTTTGCCACGATTTTCGCTAACAATTTAACCTCCGTATTCAATAAGGAAATAGGTCGATAGGAACCTGCTTGTTCAGGGTCTTTATGCAGTTTAGGCAACAGCAAGATGCGTGCCGTGTTCATACCCTCCGGTAAAGCCTCTGTACCAACCATGACAGTAAGCATCTGAGCAAGTGGCTGAATGATCTCCTCACCTAAGAGCTTATAAAATTCAATGCGCATGTAACTTTTAAACCCTCCACCCTAACCCCTAACAGGGCTACCATGACATTTCTACCCACAGGGGTGTGTACCAACTTGCCAGCTTAGAGAAACACCTGGTCCCAATAACCATCCACCATTGGACACGTCCACCACATGTGAAAGAAAGTGCCCTTCGCTCCACAACCCCTCCAGCACACCACAGACTCTTGAGCGGGTAATTTTCTGATAAGCACAGGAGAAAGGTGCCAACGGACCAACAATTTGACTGCATTCTCCACCAACATGGGAGCAAGCGCAATATGCTGCAGTCGGTAGGACATATCAGCCCACTCCTGCGTGATTGGCTTATTTTTGATTCTGCAGACTATGTACTTTTTCTTTTTGATCTCTTGTCAATGTACAAACCATTGGATTATTGTGTTTTTGGTGATGTTCTTGGTATGGGGGTGGGAAGTTGGGGGAGGGGGAGGGGGGTTTGATTGCTGTTTTGTATTGTTCTAGGAATGCTATCATTTTGAATGTTCCATTTGATTTATTTCTTTTTATGCTATGATGGTATTCCTTTTTGCTGTGTATGACATATTTAATAAAAATTTCTACTTGCAAAAAAATAAATAAACGGGCTGTAATTTCACTCTTTAATCATCGCACAAGTTTTGTATTTATAAATTGCACATATGAAAATTTTCAAAACCATTTATCTGAAATTCTACTGCTGCTGGGTCACAGTTCCATAAAGCTCTGGTCTTGACGTGTTTCACTGAAGCTGCTTCACAAAGCCCGTAATGCAAAATTGGCCAAGTTATATATTAATTATATATTAATGACATCATCATGATTTAGGGTTGTAGTCAGGAATAGAGAGTTGCACGGGGACAGAAATCCCACCCATCCCCGCCCGTCCCCGCCAGGATCCTCTCCGTCCCCGCCCATCCCCGCCAGGATCCTCTCCATCTCCACCTATCCCCGCAAGGAATTACCTCCATCCTCGCCCGTCCCCATAAAAAGCAGTAATTACTTCTTACAGGATCATCAATTCCACAGTTTCTTTTGTGTTTGCGCTGCTGTTTTCCTTGTGGAATCTCTTTGGTGAAACCCTTTTTTTGTTTTCTGTTCAGGTAATTAACTTATAAACCCCCTCTTTTACTAAGGCTGATGTGCCCATTATATTATATGGATGAACCCTGCTTCCAAAGCCTTCCATCCCCGTGGGAGTCCCGTTGGCTAGAGGGGGGGTCCCAGTGGGAGTCCCGTGGGTTAGGGGGGATTCCCACGATTCCCATTCCCATGCAGACCTCTAGTCAGGAACTGTTACATGAGTTTGTGAGGTGGGTCAATAATGTTGACCCAAATATAAAGTTTACTTGTCAATCTCACAGTACCACTACAGCATTTTTAGATATTTAGATAGATAAAACATACTGGTATAATAATCAATTTTTTACAACAATACAGCGGAAAAGATCTGATTGTAATACACTTTTACATTATACTAATAACTACCCTAAATCATGGAAGGACAGCATCCCCATTGGACAGTTCCTTAGGTTGCGTAGATTATGTACTAATGTTCAGGAATTTAAGTCACAATAAGTTTAAGGATAGGGGTTATCCGACTGGATCCATTAAGAACGTGTCTAAAAGAGCTTTATACTGTCACTGGGATTGGCTTCTCTGTACCCCAACTGGCATGCAGTGTTGACTCTTTGGTATGTAGGCTGCCTTTTGTTCCACAAGCATACAAGATATGTGATTATTACAAAAATATTGACTTATTTTAGTTGTACATCCCCATTTGGTTGATTTTCCCAAGATAGCTTATCACAGGCAGAGGAATTTAGGCAAGATACTTACCTATAAATAACATCAGCAACAATTATTACAGTTCACCTTCCATTATAGGGACAGACTTAAAGATCTCAATATGTATACTTTAGAGGAAAGGCGGGAGAGGGGAGATATGATAGAGACGTTTAAATGCCTACATGGCGTAAATGTGCATGAGTTGAGTTTCTTTCATTTGAAAGGAAGCTTAGGAATGAGAGGGCATAGGATGAAGTTATGAGGTGATAGGCTCAGGAATAATCTAAGGAAATACTTTTTTATAGAAAGGGTGATAGATGCATGGTACAATCTCCCGGAAGAGGTGGTGGAGAGTGAGACAGTGTCTGGATTCAAGTAAGCCTGGGATAGGCATGTGGGATCTCTTAGAGAGAGGAAGGTATAATGGTTACTGTGGATGGGCAGACTGGATGGGCCATTTGGCCTTTATCTGCCATCATGTTTCTATGTACAGTATTATCAATGTGGTCAATGCACCTATTGTGTAAACAGTATACGATTGAGACCATAAGTGTCCCTGTGCCCCATAGTGATTTCACATGAATTGTAATACTTCTAAGGCATTATATTGTCATGAAGTCTTTATTATGTAGGTCAGATTAAGCGATTCATCAAAATACGTATTGCTGAACATTTAAGTTGTATTAAGCATCAATGTCAAGCACCATTGGTGGAACATTGGTTAGCATTGGGTCATTCATATGAGGACCCCCAGATGTATGATATTGTTGCAAATTACTTTGGATTGAGGAGGTAATATTTCTCAAATGTTGCTACAAAAGGATCAGCAATGAAACCACTTACCACTGTGGGGTATGGGGATACTAGTGATCTCAATCATATATACGCAATAGGTGCATTGATCACATTGAGGCCCCAATGCACAAAAGTCTGCTGTGCTTGTAAGACTGCTTATAGCCAGTCTTACATGCACGGCAGCTTAGCCTCCGATGCTCAAAAAGGTTCTCTGGGACCTTTTACTGATTGCTGTGGCAGCCACTGAGAACCCTATGCAAATGCATTAAAAGGAGCTCATTAGAATTTAAATGAGCTCTCCTTATGATGCACAAAAGGTAACGCCCACCTCTTACCTGATAAAATGTTATGGGGGTTCTGGAGCTGCTGGTAGCTGTTTGTGTGTCTTTTATGTGAGTGTTTGTCCCATGCCTATGGGCAGAACACAGCTGTTAGGCATGGGACATTCACTCACATAACAGACGCACAACAGCTTTGTTCATTCAAATCACTCTAAAACATCAAACCCACAGCCTCAGGCTGCTGAGGCAGGCACTGTAACCACTCCTTCTGTGCTTGAGCTCTGACAAAGAAACAAAAAAATAAAAACCCCAACCTTCCAGCTGTGGACATCTTTTTAAATTTTTTTGCTGCTGTTTATCAGAGCTCAAGCTCAACAACCCTACCTACTATGGAGAAGTGGCTTAGTGGTTACAACTCCTGTCTCAGCAGCCAGAGGTTGTGGGCATGATCTTGGGCAAGTCACAAATTAAGGAAAAAAACCCCAAAAAAAACCTGATGCAAGCTCTGGTGATCGGGAGCTGTACTGGGCCTGCGCAGAAGACCAATTTGCTCTTCTGTGGAGGCATCAGGCACAGTTACTCCCCTTTGTACCGAGCTGCTCAACACAAATAGTGTGCACAAAATTTGCATGCTATTTGTGCTGAGCATAGCTCAGAAAACAAATTCACTCTCAACCCAGTATTTTTTTACCAGGTAGCTAGGGCTTTGTGCATCTGGCCCTAATAATGGCCGGGGACTGTAATAATTGTTGGTCTTTTCTTTTGTAACTTCCAGGTTCTCTTGAGCACTGCTAACTTAATCTCCTCTGCTCGCAACTTTGGAGTCATCTTTGACTCCAGCCTCTCTTTTTCTAATTACATCCAACAGACGGCTAAAGCCTATCGCTTCTATCTCTACAACATTGCCAAAATTCACCCCTTCCTCTCTGAACACACTACCTGCAATCTTGTCCACACTCTCATAACCCCATGCTTAGATTACTACAATTTACTTCTAACAGGGCTCCCTACTGAACTGCCTCTCCCTCCTGCAATTGGTGCAAAACTCAGCTGTATGGCTTATCTTCTACCAACTTTGCAACACTCACATTATCCTTCTCTTCAAATCACTTTACTGGTTCCCTATAAGCCTCCACATACAGTTTAAATTTCTATTACTGTGTGATAGAGTCAGGGATTCTCCCTAAATGGTGCTATTCTATCAATGGACAGCAGAGGTAGCGCTAACTGCCCAGAAAAGAGCCTGCTGAGTCAGAAGGGGCAGGACCCAGGCAGCAAGGAGTATACCCGCCCCAGAGGAGAATCATTCAGGGAGGTCCCTGTGGAAGAGAGATTTCCCTGAGTAGAGAAAGCTCAGAATTGAATTATTTCCCTAACTGTGGCTGCATTCAAGCCCTGGGGAGGACTCGAGTGAGAAAGCTAGTCGAGAACTCATCCAGGAAAACACTAAAGAGGTGAGCTTCTTGTCCAAGACCTCTGTAAATTGTACCTGCATGTTTAAAGGTGACTGTCCTGTGTTTGGGGTGTGGCAGCTGAGCTGAAGCCAGTTGAGACTTTTGTTGCAGAAAAGGGGTTTCTTTCTCCTAAATGTTCTTCTGTTTGGACTGTTTAACAAGTAAAGTAGGAACCAAACTTATGGTGCTTTAAGCCTGTGAGTGAACAAGCTCAGCAGAGAAAAGAAATAAAAGTTTTCCTTATACAGACTTTCCACACGTTGGTGCTGTTTGTGAAAGGTCTTGATACTGCGCTATTTCCAGAGCAGTAGTGTCCGCACGAGATTCAAGAGTCTCAATTCTTAATTGAAAGGCTGATAATGTATTAATTGTGGCCAGGTCTACTTTGAGTTCTTTTGTGGTTTCGAAGTGTTTGGTGGTTAGATCTCGGAGAGCCTGAAGCTCCTCCAGCATGATATTATTGGAGTTAGCAGCCTTTTTCTCAGGTGCCATTTTCTCCAGCGTTGGAGGGTCTAGTTTGGTTCTTTTTAAACCTGTCGCTGAACCAGTAGAGATGTCCATTTTAGATGGTTTAGAAGCTGACTTCTTCCCCTTGAAGATTATGTGTAAAAAGTTCTGTTTTGACGAAAAACACAAGCCTGAAAATTGATATTCTCTGCAATGGAGGAAGAGTGCTAAGCTCAGGCGTCCATATTGACTGTGGCTCAGACATACCCCCAATGTTGTTTGTGAAAGAATGGTTGCAGAGGGAGAAAACCTAGCTCAGCGGTCTCAAACACGCGGGCCGCGGGCCACATGTGGCTCTCCAGGTGCTATTTGCGGCCCCCGGTCTGGACGCGATCAACACAGCATTTTGGAGCAGCAGCATGTCTGGCCGGCTCAGTCAAACGTTCCGTTCAAAGCCGCGGGTTGGCGGTTCCTCGCGCTATCCACTCCTGCATCAGAAGCCTCTCTGATGTCACAACATCAGAGAGGCTTCAGACGTAGGCGCGGATCTCGCAAGGAGCCGCCACCAGTGGCTTTGAATGGAACGTTCGACTGAGCTGGCCAGACATGCTGCTGCTCCACAAGGAAGAGAATGGAAGGGGAAGGGAAAGAGAAATGCTTCTGCTACATAGGAAAGGGGGATCCTAGGGAAATGCTGCTGCTGCTATACAGGGAAAGGGAAAGAGAAATGCCTCTCCTGCACAAGAAAGGGGGAAGGGAAATGCTGCTTCTTTTGCTGCTGCACCCAATTGGGGAAAGAGAGGCCAAGGAACAAGAGAAGCCAAGTTCATGAGAGGGAGGGAAGGAGATATCAGACCATGGAGGGGGAGGGAAAGATGCCAGGGCATGGGGAAGGGAAGGAGACAGATGCCAGACCAGTGGAAAGGAAGGAAGGAAGGAAAGAGATGCCAGACCATGGAAATAGGATGGAAGAAGAGAGAGATAGGAAGGGAAGGGAAGACATGGAAACGTAGATTTTGAAAAGAAAGCTGAAAAATTGAACATTAAGTTAATGCCAAAGATGGATGCAAGGCAGAAAGTGAAGACAGAGAGAAAAACAGTCAAAGGACAAGAAGGCCCTTGAAACATAATTGAAAGCACAGAAAAATAAAGTCACCAGGTAGGGAAAATGATCTTATTTTCAATATAGTGATTGAAATGTGCCAGTTTTGAGAAAAAAAAGATATTAAACTTTAAATGTGAGGGCTGCAGAAAAAAATAGAGTACTTGGAGGGCTGCAGAAAAAATAGTTAATGTCTTATTAAAGAAATGACAATTTTGCATAAGGTAAAACTCTTTATAGTTTATATATCTTTCCTTTTAACTGTTAAAGGAAAGTTTTATAAACTATAAAGAGTTTTACCTCACGCAAAATTGTCATTTCTTTAATAAGACATTAACTATTTTTTCTGCGGCCCTCCAAGTACCTACAAATCCAAAATGTGGCCCCGCAAAGGGTTTGAGTTTGAGACCACTGACCTAGCTGGACGTTGAGCTGAAATCTAAAACAGAGGAACTTTTATCTCTGACCAGAGAAAAAGAAGATGAAAATTTGTGAATTAAAATGTAGTCTGAGCAACAAGGAAGAGGAGATCACTCGAATAAGGGAGCAAGTAACCAGACTGACATTGTTGAATGACTTTGCAGAAGGAGGCAGATGACTTGCTTACTCCAATGAAACAAAAGAACAGAAGCAAAGTTCCAGGACAAACTGACTACAGTGGTGCCTCACACAACGAACTTAATCCGTTCCAGGAGCAAGTTTGTTATGTGAAACGTTCGTTGTGTGAAACGCGTTTTCCCATAAGAATACATTTAAAACAAAATAATTCGTTCTGCAGCCCTGTTTTCCCATAAGAATACATTTAAAAGAAAATAATTCGTTCTGCAGCCCTACATTTCCCTCCCTCCACCTCACCTTGTATGCGGAGTCTGCCGGCCCTCTCCCTCACCCAGCCGCACGCTTCCAGAAAGCTGTGCACGCGCAGCTGCTGGAGTTGGTCAATGTTCTACTCTCCTGCAACTTCCGGTTTCCGGTTGCGTCAGAGGAGAAGATTGAGCAACAGAGCATGCGCGCGTGCGCTGCTCCCTGAAAGCGTGCGGCTGGCCGAGAAAGAGGGCCGGAGAACTCGGCATCCAGGGTAAGGTGGAGGGAGATGATGGAACAGTATTTCATGGTACAGTATTACTATTTGTTAAAAAGGAAATAATCTTTTGATGTTTTCTGGATTTTTTTTCGTTAGCTTAAACATGGCTTAACTTGCTGTAAATGGGTCAGGTCTCGTAAGATAGGACCAGAGAATCGGGTCTGGGTAAAACCAGGATTTGCAGGATCTCCAGGATCCTCATGGACTTGTATTGAGATCCTGGTAATATTGCAGGATTTCACGAATTTTCCAGGACCCTGGTCCACCTTAACAGCAGACCTCCTCTTTTTTTGATTGCCACAGCTGCTGCTCTGCATTTACTGGAGTCCCCTACACGCCGTCTTCTCCTTCTCTGCATGGGTGCTGCTGTTCCCGGCTTCGGCGAGAGTAGTTCCGCCCCCCCCCCCCCGGGCCCCTCGGGCGACTTCGTTGTGTGAAACGAAGTCCGTTGTACGAATCAAGACCTGAAGTTCGTTATGCGCAGCGTTCGCTGTACGAGGCGTCCGTTATGCGAGGCACCACTGTATTTACATCAACCTTTCTAACCTCTACAAGAGTGCAGCAGACGACTCTAAGGTTAGGAATGTAGAGTTGACCAAGGCTGTTAATGAACTGCACAAAGTTCTGGAAGAGGCTAGAGAAACCAACCAGACACAGATGACCGAGATGGAAGTGTCTAAAAATAAAGTAGTGAAGGAGTTGGAAGAAGAAGTTGGCAACCTCACAGAAAGAAATAACATGGTATTTCAGCAACTGTTGGAGGCACAGTGCCAGTTCAAAACTCTGAACCAACAGTTTAATCAAATGAAAGGGCAACTACACCAGGAGTTGCTACAAGTTAAAAGTGATTGAAAGTTGCTTCAGCCTAAGAGGCATCAAAAGTCACTTTGGAAAAGGAGGTTGATGAGCTGAACCAGAGGCTTTGGAGAGCAGAGCAGGATTTACAGGCAATCCAGCCCAGGGAAACTAATTGGAAGAAAACTACTGAGGAATTAAAAAAGGAAAGCGATGCTCTCAACTGTCAATATGAACAAAAATTGAGGGAGATGAGTCAACTAGAAGAAGAGTTTAAGGAGACCTTTCATGTTCTAAAAGAGAGCCAAAAGGTTACAAAAGAAATGGAAAATAAGATTATTGCTCTGGAATCTGATTTAAAGGCAGCTCAGGAGAGGCTTCAAAGAAAGAGTATTTGGGAGCAACCGATGCAGAGAGATGTCCCGAGAATGGAAGAGGACCAAGTCTAAGGCCCAGAGAAAAAGCTTCATGATTCTCTGGTAGGGCTAAGCTGTTTTAACTAAGGGGAAGTTTCATAAATAGATAATTTTCATAAATAGATAGTCTTTATAAATTTTCATAAATAAATAGTCATTATTTCTAGTTGAACATCTATTTGATAGTCACTTTAATTGATAGATGTCCAGATGTGACGTCACTGGGGTGGGAGTGATTTAGTCCCGAGTTAGAACGCAGTGGCCATCTTTTGGAGAGCCTACGGCTGTAAGAGTGAGTTGAAATAATAGGTGAGTGTTGTCCCTGTTGGTGCGAGTACGGGGCAGGGATTGCATGGGTTTAATATTAAACTAATTCTCCGTTTTTGCATTTTTACTTTTCAGCCTCCCCACTGCCTTGAAAAAGAGCACGAAACGCGTTGGCTGGGGACGTGGCCCTTCTACTTCTTGAGCATCATTGGGTGTCTATATCACATAGAATCGCATTTAAAATTCTGACTGAGGTACATAAAGTCCATTACTCAGAAGTTCCTTTGTATCTGTAATATAGCCCTGTATAAGACTCTGGTGAGACCTCATTTAGAATATTGTATACAATTCTGGAGACACACCTTGAAAAAGATATAAACAGAATGGAGTCAGTCCAGAGGACAGCTATTAAATGGTCAGTGGTCTTTGTCATAAAGCATATGGACACAGACTTAAAGATCTCAATATGTATACTTTGGAGAAAAGGCGGGAGAAGGCAGATATGATAGATGTTTAAATACCTCCATAGCATAAATGCTCAGGAGGTGAGTTTCAGTTGAAAAGATGAAGGTGAAAAGAGACAGACTCAGAAGTAACCTCGGAAAATACTTTGAGTCTTGCAAGGCTGCCCCATGAAGTCTTGGCAGCCTTTTTGACATCTTTGGACTGCCGGCGCACTAGCAGTGTCAGAGGCAGGAAAACGTTGGGGCTCATTCCTGCTCCCAAAGAAGCCATTAGACCACTAGGGATGATAAGGTACGGCACAGGGGGCATCAAGGTTGAATCAAGGGGGACAAGGGAGGCAGGAGAGACAGATGGCAGGGGGAAGAAATGGCTGGCCAGATGGCAGGGAGGGATGGCAGGCAGAGCAGAGGAAGGGGGATAGGGGTGCAGCAATGGGTGGGCCTGGCAACCCAATCCGCGCATGCACCTGCCCACCCACAGAGAACTTTGGTTAAGTAGGCTGGGTCCTACGGTCCTCTTCACTTTCGCTGACCATCTTCAAAGGGTTAGAGTCCGCGGCAGCCATTGCTACAAGCTGCCTGCTGGTAACCCGGAAGCCTCTCCTCTATCGCTGTTATAATTTCTTATTTCTGCCTGGGCAAGATGCAGCAGAGAATATTTCTTCTGACTGCCTTAGCACTAACTAGATAGTGCCTCGGGGGTCCTGAATTGGGGCTTGGGCAAAGCTGAAGGTTATCTTGTCAGCAAGGCAATAAATAGAAATAAAACAAAACACAGAAAAGAAAATTAGATGTTTTCTTTTTTATTAGGCTGATGTAATACATTTTTTGATTAGCTTTCAAAGGCAACACCTTCTTCTTCAAAGGGTGTTGCCTTCAAAAGCTAATCAAAAAATGTATTACGTTAGTTCAATAAAAAAGAGAGCTCTGCAGAGTAGTGATACTGTAACTCCTAATGAATTACTATAGCCATCCTAAACTATTTATTTCCTGCTGCAGAGACTAACTGGAATACTCACTTGGAATCCATATAGGGGGACAGTAGGCCTAATTGGACAAAGTGGCAGGCAGCACCTCTCCTTCTCCTTCCTATCTCCAACTGAATTCAAAATATGGACAGATTTAACCTGCATTAGAGATAGGTACTGGTATCGTATTGGTATTGCTTTCACATTATATTTCGTTAACAGATTTAACCTTTGTCATCTCCAGTTTCCCTTCTACACTTCAACTGACTATTAGTCATATGATCAGGGGCACACTGCAGTCAATGAGGAAATGTCAAGTTGAAGCATCGATGTAGAGAAGGGCTTCAAGTGTTCAAAAGCCATAGTTCAACAATGTTCTGGCTGTATCATGATGCCAGACACAATGTTGTGAGGTGACTGCACAAAGGGCAAGGTAGGTACCATATCTCCAAAGAACAAGAACTCAAGATTCCATATGCTTATATTAGATAGCAAGCAATCATTACTGTATAATTAATTGTATCTTGATGCCTTATTGTTCAGTCCCTGTTTCTGAGGGAGTGGTATGAATAGTCGTAGGATTTTTCAAGGAGTGAGAGTCTTCCTATTAGGGTTCCTTTTACTAAACAGCGGTAGAGGTTTATACCGTGGGCTGGTGAGGTAAGTGCGTCGCCGCTCACAGGATTTCTATGAGCATCGGAGCACTTACCTCACTGGCCCACGGTAAAACCCAGCGTATGTTTGAACTGTTCTTGCATATTTTGTATCAGGAGCTACAGACTATTGTTGAGGGTCAATACATCTATCAGACTGGCTATCTTTGTGCAGATGAAACTGAAGTGAACCATGTGGTGGTGGGGTGGCCAAGTCCCACCACCTGCAGGGGGAAGAAATGGCTGGCCAGATGGCAAGGAGGGATGGCAGGGAGGGATGCAGCTCCTATGGCAGTGTGAATGAAAGATTTTTTTTGGGGGGGTGTCTCCCATTATTAATAATAATAATAATAATAATAATAATAACTTTATTTTTCTATACCGCCATAGTCAGGCGACTTCTAGGCGGTTCACATTGAAAGAAGGCTGGACAGTCAGCGAATAACAATAAGTCTAAATAGAAAGCTTACATACTACTTGGAGTTCCATGGGTAAAGTATACATGACAGGAGCTTCTTGAGAGAAAGAAAAGGCGTTTACAGCGGAGGAAATCCTACTTGTAAAAATGGCAGCTGCTACTATAGTGAAGGAACTTGATGCTAGTGGTAGCCCAGAAGAAGTGCCTAAGTGCAAATTATAACTTGCAGCAAATTTAATCCATTTGGAGCATTAGAATACAATCTTGTTTAAGCAGCAAATATAATTTATCTTATTTTTTTCAGATCCCAGCGATATCCCTCAATAGCGAATCAATATTTCATCACGCTAAGGAGATACACATCAGAGCTTCACTGATCCATTTTTCTCAGTCAATTACTTTACAATTCTTCTGTATTTCATATATTCTCCAGCTGTTTTCAACATTAAAGCAATTTTATATCAAGCAAGAATGATGACTTAGCTTTTTCTTCTCATTTTTTTCTTTTTAGTCAGCCAGGGGGTTCATTCTGCTGCCATGCACATGCTTTGCTCCCACTGTTTCAAGGCAAATTTCCCCTTTTGAAACAATGAAACTATGCTGAGGAATGACTGCGGGGAATGGGAAAAGGGGGAATTTGCCTTGAAACAGTGGGAGCAAAACACATGCATGTCAGCAGAATGAAGCCCCTGGCCAACAAAAAGCTATCATTCTTGCTTGATATAAAATTTGCTTTAATGTTGAAAACAGTTTGAGAATATATGAAATATAGAAGATAAGTACAATTATAGCACATTTATACCAGGGCCATGGCTTGCTTAAATGGGCATGTCTAAATGATATATATACATGCTGAAATTACAGTTTTCTGTAAGATGCATGCATAGATTTCAACCCTACCTATGCCTATTACATATTGAATTATTCCCATCCTTTCTGATTTGAAAACAAACTCTTTTTCACTACGCCAGATTGCCAATTTACAACTTTATGTGAAATTATACTAATTTACATTTGAATCAAAGCTGATCTCTCTTAAGGATAAGTTTTCAATAGAGTGCTTAACTTCAACACTACCTGGAGCCTTTTAAGCCTTAAAATCAAAAAGGGCCAACTCTTTTCTACGAGGCCAAAAGCACATGCGTGTTTCCTGCAAGCTAACAATTTCTTGGTGCAGATATTGGTGCATTGGGCCAGTTAATTATTTTGATCCATGTGAAGGGTGCCTAAATCTTCAGCGATTTTCATTTACAGAGGTCGTGTCTAGGATTCTGCAGCTGGCTCCTGAACACATCTGGAAATATAATTCATACATTCATCTTTTCTTAATTATTGTAGGAATTTTAGTCATTATGCTCGACAACCTACATCAACCAGGGCTTTCTTCCAAACTGTATATGTCTGCGTGACTGAAATTTTATGAGAGATTTCTTAAATCACACTACTGTTTAAAGTAAGCTGGCTGCAGAACAGACTGTATACTTGAACCAAAAGTTCAGTGGGTCCTCAGATGAACAAGGGCTCAAAGACTTCTTTAACATTTCTTGACTTATTTCATATTCAAGTCACGCTGCCAGACTGTTGGCTTGCCTACAGCTTTAGAGCTATGAACAGCTGAATGACACTGGAATTTAACAAAATAAAGAAAGAGAAATGAAATGCTAGTACCAGTGAATGCAGATATTATATACACTGAGTCAAACTGCATTTGTGCCAGGGTGAAAAAAGAAATCATCCACATTTCATTCTGTACAGTTTTTCTCTCAAAACATATTTCATGTTGAAAACTACTAAACTTCATTATTTATGAGGTTCTAGGAATGGAGTAGGGAGATGAGCCACATGGCCCAGTGGATAACACTGTGAATTTCTGCATGGGAAAATCAGGTTGAGGAATAATCTTAGTTCTCTTTCTCTCTCTGGGCCACATTGGGCTTGGAAGAATATAAAGGTGACAAATAATGTACATTCATATGTGTTGAAGATTTCAGAGTTTCCAAGCTATTTGATATACTGCGCCTATTGGTAGAAAACCATCTAAGTGGTTTACGTGCATATCATTATGAGAGAAAAGCAAGAGATGGAACTACAGAATTTTTATAGGAAAGAGTTTTGATTACCATAAAGTTGCTTAAGCCTCCATTCTTCATAGCCAGAATCAAGTGTGAAAGGAGCAAAAACCGTTATGATAACATTGAGGAAAAAAATGGGGTTAATATTCAAACCGACTTAACTAGCCAGAATCAGATTCTAGCTGTTAAATGGCTTCTGTGGCACTTAAATGGTTAATGCCGCTGACTATGGTTAATACCACAGACTACTGGCTGTTTGGCGGACAGTCCAGGGGCAGAGTTGTCTCTTATGCTCTTAAGGACCAATATTCAGCACTTAACCGATTAAGCGGCCCACTTGTCCCTAATAAATATGCATACCACAATATAATGGGACAGTAATAGAATATTACTAGCCTCTGTGAGTTAAATACTTCAATATAAAGAAGCTAAAATGTGCTTACATATAATTTCTTATCACTTTTTAAATAAATATGTTATCAATTTTACACTCATAAGTTATTCAAATCATCATATCATAAACAACCCATACAATCACAATAAGAACCCTCCCTCCACTTGTAAAAACCAACTGACTAAAGTTTATCAGAGTCTTTTGATGATGCAATGTTCAAACTCCGATCTACAATCTATCCAAAGGCAAATCCACTTTCCCTTGTTCTTCCATTTAACCACTTCAAATTTGAAATCTCCACAAGCCAGTATTACAAAGCTTCTTTCTCAAAATGTTATCAACCACACTTGACACAAGACTGGGTTTCGCTCCAAAGGCATCATCAGGAGCTGTGATGAGAGGCAGTTCTCATTGCCTGCTAACAAACTCAATCCATTTAAAACACCATAGCTCTCTTTTACAAAGTCAACCTAAACCTTCATTCAAAAGATTTCTATCATATTGTTACCTTAATACCAATGTATAGCAGCAAAACAGGAAAGGATTTCTAAACCAGGTCCACTGAGCGGAAGCGACCAAACAGAATGCTCACCACCCGATTCATTCAATTGTACCACTATTAGGTCACATGCTCTTTATATCCTGGTTCATTCATGTGCATTCAATTATAATAAATTCCACTCTACCTCCTTGTTGAGCCCCACAGGTTTTACAATGCCCCACCAGTAACTGCACGGACAAACAAGATGATTCGATTATCATAACTCGGGCGGACAAGGGAGGTGCAGTGGTGATTCTTAATAAAAATTGATTATGAGAGTGAGGCACAGAGGCAGTTACTTGACCAGGGGTATTATCGTGATTTGGGTTTTAGGATTAATTTAAGCATGGATTAATTTAAGCATAGGATTATTGATTGTTTGAATGTGGCCAAATTGAAGGGGATAATAACTGAAAAAGAGTATAAAAATTTTCCTAAAATTCCATTTATTTATTTTATTCCTAAAGTCCATAAATCCTTGATGTCCCCTCCAGGACGGACTATAGTTTCTAGCAATGGCTCATTGTTTCAGCCCTTGTCCCAGTTTTTGGATTTCTATCTGCAGGAATTAAATCTCCTCATTTATACAATCCATCAAATCCCCTCATTTATACAAGACTCTACTCATGTAATTCAAGAGTTGAATAAAATTAAGGTCGAACAAAAAATCCATGTTGTTAGTAACTCTGGATGTAACTGTGCTTTACACTAATATACCTCAACAACAGTCAATGGAATTATTGAAAGAATTAATAGCCACTATGGATCGATCAGAGGGATTTAAAGACATGCTAGATGAATTTCATAAAATGATAATAGAGTGTAATTACTATTTCATATTCAATGATCATTATTACTTGCAGACTAGATGGGTGGCCATGGGGGCTACAGTGGCCCCCTCCATAGCCTGTTTGTATATGGCTTGATTTGAGAGGGAGTTTGTTTATGGGAGTAGGTTTGAGGGGGGATATCATGACCTGTAAGAGATTCATAGATAACATCCTGCTAGTCTGGTCAGGTACTGAGGAAAGGCTACAAGAATTTCTAGTATATCTAGAACAATGCGATTTAAATATTTCCTTTCAGAGTATGATATCCCAGCACTCTATTCAATTTTTGGACATACGAATTTCTCATGAACAAGGTTCCTTTGTTACATCTATATTTAGGAAGTTGACCGACTGCAACACAGTCTTACATTCTAACAGTTTTCATACTAATAATTTACATGACAGTGTACCGGTCGGACAATTCCTAAGAGTCAAGAGATTCTGTACTGATCCTGTGGAGTTTCTCAATCAATCTCAGATGATGAAAAATAGGTTCCAACAAAGGGGGGTTGGGGGGGTGTCCTCATAGGGTTGTCAATAGAGCATTTAAGCGGGCTAAAAATACTATAGGGAGTGGCTGATGTTATGATATGAAAAAAAGAAAGGATAATAGTAGGGTTACATGTTTCCTTCCGTATTCAGCTCAGGAAAATAATAATAATAATAACAGTTTATATACCGCAGGGCCATGAAGTTCTATGCGGTTTACAATGATCAGAAAGATGCTACAAATTGAGTGGAACATACATTGTTAGAGATTGGTGGCTAATAGTTTAAGGGGTCAGTAGCACATTCTGATCCTTCATGTGCAATTAAATTAAAAGCCCAGATTTGCATATACCCAGGGAAGGAATTTATGTGAGATTTTGGCAGGCTCCCCTTTGGATAGAGTTGGGCAGAATGATAACTGTGGCTATTCCAATGTGGGGGTTGCGTATATTGCAGACACTGTTTACAAGTACAGTAAAACCTTGGTTTGCAAGCATAATTCATTTCAGAAGCATGCTTGTAATCCAAAGCACTTGTATATCAAATCAAATTTCCCCATAGGAAATAATGGAAACTCAGACAATTCGTTCCACAACCCAAAATGATACAAAATACTATATGTACTTGTATTGCAAGAACTCACTCATTTAGAATAGTCACTATACTCCTGCAGTGTCAGAGAGAGAAGAACCATCGGCTCAGTTGTGATGATGTGACGCGTGTATACTGTATGTTCTCGTATTGCAAGACTTTGCTTGTCACTACACTTTTGCAGCGTCAGAGAGAGAAGAACCATCGGCTCAGATGTGATGTGTGTATACTATATGTACTTGTCAAGTCATTGCTTGTATATCAAATTAAAATTTAATAAAATGTTTTGCTTTTCTTGCAAAATGCTTGCAAACCAAGGTTTTACTGTAAATGCAATCTCAATTCCTAACAGTACTAAGATAATTCATTTATATGGGCGCTTTGATTGTGATACAGATCAGGTAGTTTATGGCATACTTTGCCCGTGTGTGAAATGGTATGTGGGACAACCTAAGAGAAAAATTAAATATCGGGTAGCACATCTAAGTAACCTGAGATTTGAAAAAACTGAGTTGCCCTTGATAGCCCATTGGATTGATAAACATAAGGTTGAGGAATTGAAATTTGTAGTTCTTATAAAAGTTCAACTTGTAAGAGGAGGGAATAGCTCTGAAATTCTGTTGAGGAAAGAACAATGTTAAATTTACTGGTGGGGCTGTAGAACCTGTGGGGCTCAACAAGGCAGAGTGTAGGTAGAGTGGAATTTATTATAATTGAATGAACAAGGATAAAAAGAGCATGTGACCTAATTGTGGTACAATTGAATGAATTGGGTGGTGAGCGTTCTGTTTGGTCGCTCCCACCCAGTGGGCCTGGTTTAGAAATCTTTTCTGTTTTGCTGCTATACATTGGTATTAAGATAATTTTGGAAAGTTTTCCTGTCCTCCTAGGTTCCACAACAGCCTCATTTAAGTGGACTAGCATAGGATTCAAGGATGTATTTTTCCTCTCTTTGTTTTTCTATTTTAAGTGCAAGTTGAAATCTATATATTTGTAAATTTGTTATAAGTGTAACAAATGGATAAATAATAAAAAAAGAAGAAAATGTCAAATGGGCAGAAGACCCTGGCGAGCGAGTTATCAGAAGACAAACAGAAACTAGAGATTGGGATCAACATGATTTGAATAATAAAATGACCAGACAACATAAGGAAGAAAAATATCATTTTATTTTTTGTGTTTACAATATGTCAGATTTGAAATGTGTATCCTGCCAAAACTGATGCTAGACAGAGAGTGTGAGCTAGAACCTAACAGAGAGAGAAAAACTCTTTTTTGTTTACTTTGTTTACACTACAGCGCCGGCATAGGGCTAAAGGGGGCTGGGGTGGGTGAAGAGGCTACAGAATAAACCCACCAGGACATTTGAAAAAAAAAATGCCCTATTGGGTGGGAAAAGTAAATCAAACTGAAAAATTAATTCAACAGGCCAAATCAAATCGAAATTTTTTTCCCCTGAATCGGGCAGCACTAGTGATTACCATTAAAAAAAAACCCCAAAACAAAACTGCTGTGCGTTTAGAAGATATAAATTGTGCTCAAACTGTCACATAGTTCAAACTCAACCCGTTTTGAGCACGGTTTGCCTCTTGTGAATGCACATCAAGTTGTTTTGGGGGGTTTTAACCACTGCCTTAGTTTGTGACATACAACATCTTTGCACAGTGGACGCCTGTCCCGATGTAGGCATCTCTGCTAAAACACAGCTATGTCGAGTCATGCTCCTCTAAGCTGCCAGTGTTGATCTTATTTGTGATCTTTATCTTCAGGTGACAAGAAATAGAAGTGGTTACATTTATCCTTGGACTCCTTGACTTGTTGCTTTGGACCTCACTTTCCTGCTTGTTGTTTGTGACCTGTGATGATCTTGTTCTCTTGTTTTCCCTATAACCAGAATAGTATTCCAGCACATGCACAGATGTCTAGCTGCCATTAATATAGAATGCGTCCAGTGGGCCCTTCCAGGTTAACACACAAGTTCTGTGCAGGTCCTATTTGCATACAATGTATTTACTGCATTGGTACCCACAAATTTGGCATTACACTTAAGAACATAAGAATTGCCATATTGGGACAGACCAAAGGTCCAGTAAGCCTGTTTCCAATAGTAGCCAACCCAGGTCCCAAGTAACTAGCTAGATTCCAAGTGGTAAAACGGATTTTATGCTGCTTATCCTAGGAATAAAAAGTGAATTTTCCCAAACCATCTCAATAATGCATTAGGAATTTGTTGGATAACCTGTCAGCACGTGGCTCTAATGCAAGCTTACTGCATTGACTCCCCGAACAATGGAGAGCAGAGGACCATGAATTAAATTCTAGTACCTTCCATTTTATGTCTCCTTCTACGGCGTGCTTGACATGTATCACTCAGAGAAAAGTTGTTTATTGTCACATTTTGGATAGTTGAGGGTCTCTTTCTCTTGACCTTTCAGAGTCATTGTCACTCTAGATTAAAATGACTGATGGCCAGAAAACAGTACAATAAGTTGTCTAGCTCAGGCTGGCTGTCAGTGTAGTTCCAGAATTCTTTCCTTTGACCTGTGGAGGTCAAAGGTCGGTGCAAGACAGTATGGGTTTGCGGCAGCTGCTGTCAGTGGAAAGTACAGGGCAGTTGTGTTTACACACAAAAGGATAATTCTGAACAGAAACAAAAGGTAGACTGATTTGAGAATCTATATTATGTTTTGTAGGAAAAATTTGCATGTTTTTCAGCACTACTAAGTTTGCAGGCATGGGAAAAATTCTCTGCAGCTGGGTTTTAAGTTAAAAACTGAAGAAAGTGAGGTTTTAAAAAACATTTAATGCTTTCAATCATTACTTTCTAAATCAAGTGAAACATCAGATGAAAAATGGAAAAACCTCATGCTGTCTGAAGTTTATATGCTGTCTACCAGACATATGGTTATTGAAAACATTGATTTTCAACTGGTGTTTCGTTTGTTTTGTTGCTTTGAACTTTGTTATATTAAAGAGAAAGCAGAAAGAGTCAATTTCCATTGTGCCATGTTCTATTAGAATTTTCAGACCTTAGCTAAAATTTGTTAACACATCTGAAACTTACTACTCACCAAATCTTTGTAGATAAACCACAGACTGGAGGCACCACCTACATGAAAGCAGCAGATTTGATAGTGGAAATTTAGGGTTCAAATCTTACTTCTTCCACAGATGCTCCTTGGGTAAAATGCTTAGAAGGAAGTTATCAAGCTGTACTGGGGCAATAAACTGTGTTATTGGTCTCTGAGGCCCAGATTCTCCAAAAGCCACCAAAGGTTAGTCGCTGGCAGGTGCATAGATCTAGATCGCGCCTACTGGCAACTAACTTAAGAGTTTTAATTGGTTCTAAATGGCGCAATAATTGCTTGTTCCATTAAAAATTAATTAAAACTTAATCAAAACAAAAAAATTAGAGGATGCTAGATTAGGGTTACCATATGGCTCCAGAAAAGAGGACGGATTGAGATATGGGTTTTACGTCCATTGAAAGCAATGGAAGTAAGGAAGACAGATTGAGACATCTGGGTTTTACTTCCATTGCTTTCAATGGAAGTAAAACCCAGCTGTCTCAAATCGTCCTCCTTTTTCTGGATCCATATGGTAACCCTGTGCTTGGTGGCTTCCCAGACTGGTGCCTAGGTCCATAGCACCTAGTGTCACCTAGTGACATTGAAGCCCAGAAATGGGCATGTTCAAGTGTGGCACCAGGCTTTGTTGTCACTAGGTAACGTTAGCCACGATTCAGGAAGGATCCTGGGTGCTGGAAATGTAGGCCTGAAAAACACTGGCCTACATTGCTGGTGCCTAGGGTCCTTGGGAGCCGCGATTCCGGAAGTAGCGCCTGTCGGTGATTGACAAACAGCAGGCACCGCTTACAGAATCCATGCTCTAATGCTGTTACTCTGTGTTACATAATAATGCTGTTAATTTGATATGCCACTTAATACAATAAAGTGTTAAAGTGGTTTATAGTAAATAAATCAGATGCAACACATGTAAATGATTGTAAATCAGCTCATATTATGTAAATTTCATGTGATGTGCAGTAAACAACAGGTGCATGCTGCAAGTCATTTTATAACCCTAAAATGATGATACAACATATTTTACCATCCTGGGACCATCAGACTGCAAAGCCCCATGCTCCTACCTGTCATTTCCAGGGGTCCCATCTCAAATAATCACCTCTCCCCTCCACACAATCAGGCCACTCCCTCCCTCCTCATCAGGCCTCCTCAATCAAACCCTAATGTATCTTAATCTCTGATGGTATAATGGTTCCTGGGCAGGAGCATTCCCAATTGCTTCTGTCCATCCATTGCTGTTCCTCAAAATGGTACTCCTAGTGGTAGTCTTATGGTATTACTGCTAAGGTTCATGTGCTGTTTGCAGCATTATTCATTTATTTATTCACAAGTTATCAACCTCTGGGAATATAATACTGCAGGTTAGTGACTCCTGAGGTAAATCAAGATGTGGTAAGAGCTCACCTTATACCTCACTTTGATAACTTTCCCCCTTAGGGATATATTAATCAATATGGCTATCGTTAAGACGTCACAGGTCCCATTTTATACAATAATCCTAGTTACAGATAACTGTCTTAACAGTAGGCCATGTTGATAGCTTCCTCCCCTTAAACCTCTGTTGTCTCAGACACAAAAACTGAATTGTAACTCTTCATGGGCAAGGAAATACCTACTATAACTCATCTTGAATTTGGATTTGGAAAGTAGAATAATTAGATCTACAATCCAAATTTGGTACTCAGAAAGTTATTAATTTCCAGGCTATTCGGCTACTTGTTTCCTCACCCCTTTTGGAAAATTGGAAATGTACGCATTTGCTATCCCTCTGTTTGTTATGGTTTCATTTCATTTTGTTGCATAATATTTGACATTTTTTTCCTGTTGATTCCAATGTAATAGATATCACTATAAAATTGACATTATATACTATTTTAAACCTCATACTGCTTCCCTAAACTCAATGCCAGGCTCTTCTATAGTTTAAAGAAAAGTAAGATCTACCATAATAGATGTAAATCCCTCAGCCATTGGTCTTTAAATCTGTAATTGACTGCACAGCTAGGGAGCAGCCTTGTGGGGGTGATTGTAAGAATGTGAGAATGTGGAGATTTGGAGATCATTGCATGCTTGTTTTCTTCTCAAGGCTCTCTGTAAAGCTGGGATTTAGTGGCTGGACCCAAATTTCATGTCTTACAAGGTAAAAGGAAAATATAAGCTAAGCAAAAGTAAATCTATTCAGATGGAGGCTTCCTGAAGACAAAAAACCCCAGCAAAAATGAGTGGATGAATAAATTTGTATAAACCAGTTCAGAATGGAATGGAGTACAGCAATGGACTGGGATTAGAAGGAGGCAGTACAGAAACACAGACAAATTATTAAATGAAATTTTGGACAGCCCAGGCAAGAGGTGATGAGGGTGTAGCTAAGGGTTTCGGTAGTGTGCTCAGAGAGGAAGAGTTGGATTTTGGTGATATAATGGACAGGTTTTGGTGATATAATTGACAGGTTTTGGCGGTCTGTTGGATTTGTGCAGAGAAAGAGAGAGAGGAGTCAGAGATGACCTTGAGCTTACAAGCTGATGAGACAGGGAGGATGAGCGTATTTTCCACTGTGATAGAAAGTGGAGGAAGAGGACAGGTAGGTTTAAATGGAAGGATAAGTAGCTCAGTCTTGGCCATGTTCACTTTTAAGCGGTGGTGAGACATCCAGGCAGCAATGTCAGACAGGCAGGCTGAGACTTGGGCCTGGATTCCTGTAGAGATTTTAGGTGTAGAGAGGTAGATCTGGGAATCATCAGCACAGAGGTGATATTGAAAACAATGGGAGGAGATCAGAGCACCAAGGGAATGAGTATAGATGGAGACAAGAAGAGGTCCCAGGATAGAGTCTTGGGATACCCTGACTGATAGTGGGATATCAGTGGTAGAGAGTTGCGCGGGGTCATAAATCAAACCGTTTCTGCCCATCCCCAGTAGAATCAAACCCATCCCCGCTAGGAGTCAAACCTGTCCCTGCCCATCCCCACTGGAATCAAATCCATCCCCGCCCATCCCTATAAACTTCAGAAGTAGTTATTTCATTTAATTATGTTACTGAATTAAAGGCTCTGGTAGAGACTCATTTACAAATAAGCAAAGACACTTTATTAATTTGGAGATATTAATTGGGAAGAATACATACTTTGTAAATGGGTTTCTACCTCAGCTGATGAGGACTCCCAAGCTGTCAGCTGAGTACTTCCTCTGCAGTTGGCCGTGGGTCCCTTTTGCTAGGTAGACAGCAGTAGTGTCCCTGAGTCACAGATGAACATAAGAACAATACAAAAACATCTGCTATATACATTTCCCAAAGCTAACATATTTTAGTCAATAAATTCATTTTTTTACCTTTGTTGTCTGGAGTTTTATTTTTCCATCAAGTTGGTCCATGTTTCTTTTTTCCGCTTTCCTATCTTCTGTAAATTCTTCTGTTGCTATCCATTGGTTCCTCCTACCATGGTCCAGCATTTATCCCTCTCTTATTCCCCAGACCATGTGCAGCATCTTTTGTCCCTGCCCACCAGCCCCATGCCCAACATTTCTCCTTCTAGCACCCCTCTCCAGCATTATGCCACATTTCTCCCTCCATTCCCTTCACCACTATGTCCAACACTCCTCCCTCTTGCATCCCTTTCAATATGTCCCACTGTTCCCTTTCCACCACAACATTTCTCCATCTCATCTTTCTCTTCCCTCTCATCTGCAACTCCCTCTTTCCCTATGACCAAAAATTCTTTCTTCCATTTCCCATGTACACGACCATCTCTCTTTCCCTCTCACTGACACACCCATACCCAATTCTCCCTTTCTATTCCTTCCCCCAACTCAGCATCTCTTTCCCTCCCTTCCTCCATTCTCTCTCCCAAGTTCATGCCTTCTGTGTCTAAAAACGCACTCCCACCCCCCTTCTGTGGCCTGCGTTTGCCTCCCAAGTTCGAATCCAGATAAGAGCAGGGGTTGGAGGCAGCTCGAGCCTGCAGCACGCCACATGACCCGGAAGTCTTCTCCTGACATCAGAGCTGATGTCGCAGGGAAGGCTTCGCGTTAGTCACGTACAGTGTGCAGGGCCCGCTACCCTGTGAAGAAATGATTGACCGATGCAAAGCCTTCCCTCCAACGTCAGCTCTGACATCGGGGAAGACTTCTGGGTTGGCTACGTGTGGTGTGCTGCAGGCAGGAAAAGAAGACGAGCCTCTCAGCTTGAGCTGCCTCCAACACTGCAGGATCCCTGCGACCTGAGGGTGCATCCCCACGGGATCCCCGTGACCCGAAGGGGGAATCCGCAGGATTCCTATCGTCCCCGTTCCTGTGCAGCTCTCCAATCAGTGGAGGAAGATCCATCACTGCATACACTAAAGGTGCACTGTGAGAGATAAGAAGAGAACCAAGAAAGAACAGAGTACGGAAATCTAAATGAGGACAGCCATAGTCTGGGAGGAAAGTGATGGAGGGGTTGGAGGTGAGGGCACTTTTGAGTAGAGAGTTCAGTGTAACAAAGAGTTGGTGAGGGTTGGAGCCAAGAGAGTTGAGTGGGTGTAGTAGTCTTGTTTAGCAAACTGGAAGGAGGAATTTGAAATATATGAAATCAGCGTGAGTGTGGGATTTGAGCCAAAGACATTCAACAGACCTAGCACAAAAACATTAAGTAGCAGATTTTAGAGGTCAGCCAAGGTGGGGTTTGGCATGCCTTACAGAATGTGGAGTGGGGGAGCAAGGATATCTAGAGAGAGGGATGAATGGTATTATCGGAGTATACAGCCTCATTGACATACTTGTGTAGCATAGTGGTTGAGAGTAGGGGTGAAAGAGTGGCAGACAGAGAGAGCTTCCTTTAAGGGATGTGCATTTATTTTGAACCAAATAGACCGTGCAGCATAAGAACATAAGAATTGCCATCTCCGGATCAGACCCTGGGTCCATCAAGTCCGGTGATCTGCACACGAGGAAGCCCCACCAGGTGTACCCTAGCCTAGTTTTAGTCCCCACATCACCGTATGCTTCTCAAGGGAGATGTGCATCTAATTTACCCTTACCCGTATCACTCTATGCCACTCTTAAGGAGATGTGCATCTAGTTTACCCTTAAATCCTAGAACAGTGGATTCTGCAATTACTTCCTCTGGGAGAGCATTCCAGGTGTCCACCACTCGCTGCGTGAAACAGAACTTCCTGATATTCATCCTGGACCTGTCCCCCCTCAGCTTCAGTTTATGTCCTCTTGTCCGTGTCACATCGGACATTGTAAATAACTGTAGCAAAAAAGATCTTTGTTTCAAATTTGAGAAATTCTCCCAGGAAAATTATTAGAATTAAAAAATGCCAATTTTAGCATATTGGGCCTCTTTTATCTGTTTAGCACGGCCGCTGTGTTAACTTCCCTGAAGCCCATGGGATTTAAAGGGTGTCAGGGCTGTTGCTGCATAGCAGCCACTAGCGTGGCTTTGTAAAAGGGAGGGATTATTTGCAAATATGTGCTAAAATGGAAATAGAAACAAATTTCTCACCTCCCTACTCCCCCCAAATATTAAAGAGCCTATTTACAAACCTGTTTTGCTATTAACACAATTGAGTGCTAACTGTGCAGGTAAGTTACTGCACCATATTAAGGAGCCCTTTTACCAAATAGCAGACATAGCATGTCTTTATGTGGCATGCTTAGGCCACTTTTACAGCTTGGCAAAATGGCCAAAATTTCTATTGTTGGTATTAATGACCATGTGCTAATTTTCCCATTAACGCATGGTCATTAAAACAGGTTAGTACGTGAGCCTTTATTGCCACCCATTATATAGGCAGTAAGGCCTGGATTCTGTAAACGGCACTAAATCAGCAGGTGCCTTGAAAAATGGCACCAGCTGTGTGTCAATCACGCTTAGGCACCATTTACAGAATCGTACCTAATGGCGCCTATGTAACAATTTAGGTGCCTGAAATGTAAACGAGGGTTTGAAAGGCCTACATTTCAGATGCTTAAGTATTTTGGAAAATTTTTACTTATTTATTTATTATTCGCTTAATAGTCTAAGGGGCTCATAATCGAAATGAAAATACGTCTAAAATCCCGCCTAAATCGGCACTTGGACGATCTAAAAGACAAGTCGTCCAAGTGCTGATAATCGATCCGGGTTTTAGATGTATCAAAAAATGACTTAGGCCTTTTCAGTGCTGCTGTACGCCCAAAGGGGCATTTTAGGAGGAATGGTGAGGACGGGATTTGGGTGGGACATGGACCGACTTAGACTTAGTCGTACTGCAAGTATAACCGAAAGTTTAACGAGGCTGCCTAGACGGAACTTATACATAGCAACTTAGGCTATGTAAAAACAGGTCTAAGTGCCCAGAAGATATTCAAAGTGACCAGATATCCACTGTAGAGACAAAGTACAGACCCTCACACATTCCCCCACTGATCCCTGACCCACCCCACACACACACCGCCATAAAAATCGGAATAAAAACTTTACATATCGGCCTCCAGAACATCAGCACCTGGCATTGAAAAGCATAGTAGAGCTACACTGAGGTGGCTTAAGTAGTCTTGGGGGTGGGCTAGTGAACTATAGAGAGGAGGACCAGGCCAAAAGCCACTCTAACCACTGCATTCATGGTGAAACATGTGCATCCCCAAAACCCCCAAACCCTACTGTACTGTCATATAGGCTCCACCTGCAGCCATAAGGGATATTGGGGTTGTAGACAGGTGGATATAGTAGGTTTTGGGGTGTTTGTGGGGCTCTCCATGACCTATAAGGGAGTTGTGGCACCCTTTTTGTGAAGGTCGCAGCAGTGCCCTGTAAGGTCCCACTACTGTGTTGCCATGTCTGGGTGGCTAGTCCATCACTTTGATGGCCCCTCCCATGTCCAAAAGTTCTTGTTCTAGATGTTTTTGACTTGGACAAATTTTTGGATGAGAATAGGGTATAAAGATAGACGATATAGCGGTCTGGACGATCAAACGGCTGGACGTATAATTAGACGATTCTCGAAAAAAATATATATATATTTTGGACATATTTTTTGAGAATGGACTTTAGACACTGTCGACTTTGGGCAACTAGCGACGTAGGCCCATAACGGACTTAGACGTTTCTTTTGATTATGCCCCTCTACGCGGCTTACAATAAAAACATACATAATCATAAAAAAGACAAAAAAGCAGCTATCTAAATATAAACAGAACCAATGGAGTTATCATGCGAAAGTCATCTCTTAATCTGATTTTTTAATGCATTCTTATTTCACACTCATCTGAATGCCAAAGGTCATCGTTTCACCCAAATTCTCGATGCCTGTATTCTACCCATATAAATACCCACTTAGGCATTAAGCATTTCTAAGCACCATGCGATAGGTGCATACCTTTTATTGATTTGGGTAGGTGCCTATCGCCCAATTATTTAATTTTTTTCCAATTATTGAATCTATTAGGGGGATTTTGCCAATTAGGTGAGGCACCTAAAAGTCACCCAACTTTAGGCATCCTTTAGAGCAGGGGTAGGGAACTCCGGTCCTCGAGAGCCGTATTCCAGTCGGGTTTTCAGGATTTCCCCAATGAATATGCATGAGATCTATTTGCATGCACTGCTTTCAATGCATATTCATTGGGGAAATCCTGAAAACCCGACTGGAATATGGCTCTCGAGGACTGGAGTTCCCTACCCCTGCTTTAGAGAATATGGGCCTTAGGGCTCATCAGCTAAGTACGTGCTAATTGGTTAGTACACAGCAATGTAGCTGCGCTAGCCAATTAATGCAGAGCATGCCCACTCTGCTCCAGACATTCCTCCTGTACCACAAAAAATATATTTTTAGCAAGTGAGCACACATGACAAATTACCAAGGGACACTACAGGGCATCTAGTGGTATGCCATTTTTTTTTCTGCAGTAAGTATGAATTAGTGCTTATCGCAATTCTATAAAAGTGCCCCTAAATGTAAGAAGACCACAGAGCACAGCTGTCGCCCAGAAATCAGTGTACTGGCATCCAATGTGGGTTGATGTTGAGCACTGGCTGATATGTGTCTCGCTCTTGCGCCATGAAAAGATTTGCTGTTCTGCAGGACTTTTTTGTCGAAGGCCTGGGGAGAAAAGGAGAATAGCTGGCAAAATCTGTTTGAGTCTGCCAAGTGCTTGCTGCTGAATGCTGTAATTCGAGACCAGCAGCCCGATTTCTGAAGGGTACTGCTCTGCTATGAAAGAACCCCTCTGAAGGAGAGACCATAAAAAGAGGCGAGTTCTTTGTCTGCCAGATAACTTTCCCTAGACTTTCTAAAGTCAGCTGCCTTAACTCCACAGACTGTGTATACAGCTGATGGTGCAGGGGTGGTACTAGAAATTCAAATTCTTTTGCCATTTTTGCAATAGGCACAGATGATCAGAGGACCAGAATATAAATGTTAGTGGCCAACCCATAAAACCCAAATTTTACAGTACTTTTGAAAGATGCTGTTTCTTTTGAAATTTATTGAATGTTTATTTGATTCCTGATGTCCCCGCCTTTGAAAGCAAGCAAAGTGGTTTACAGTAGGAAGCAAGAACTCAAAGCAGAATAAAAACTAATATCTGCACAACAGATTAAGCCAAGGATAACAATGATATCAGCAGCAGAACACAGGCACTACCGCAGGAGAGAAGAGCAGGAAAAGAGAAGTAATTTACCTTACCAGTTGCCATTCTACCCAAGTTCCAAGAGACCACTAAAGTTAAGCATATGTAGGAGAGACGCTATCAACGTGGGCTACAGGACTGCTACGAGATGACTCTCACCGCGGCGACAACCCATTCTTGCTCCCCTTAAACAGGCACTAGATTCTTCTGCACATCTGTTGTGTGTCCACTTTGCTTTTTTTCCATTTGGAAAAAGAAAACATGGGGCCCCTGAGGAAGATGTTGGGTCGACCGTGTTGGGTCCCCTTTTTCCAAAGCAAAGGTGGATTTACATTGTTGTTTGCTATCACACATTTTATTGACGGAATAAAGTGCCTGCATCGAGCACATCTGTTCTGCAGTTCCTTTTTTGTTTCCTGCTACAGTATTTACCAGGTTGGATGCGAGACCCTGTGCTAAAATGACCTGACATAGCAGTAGCCTGACATAACTACTAATCATTTCTATGGTGCTACTAGATATTTGCAGCGCTTTACATATACAGGTACTTTGTCCCTAGTGGGTTCACAATCAGTTTTTGTACCTGGAGTGTTACGTGACATGCCCACATTGATAACTTTCCCCCTTAAAGAAAAATGTTTTCAAGTCTATGGCTAAGGTTAAATTAACATAACATAACTTTATTCTTCTATACCGCCATAATCCAATGACTTCTAGGCGGTTCACACCGAAGAGAGCTGGACAATCAGCAAATTACAATATGCAAATTATAAAAGTACAACATATTACTCAAGAATAGACATAATAAAATTATTAGATTTAGTGAAGTCTTGTTGGTGTCACTATATCATATGCCACTGTATAATTCTGAAAATCTGTAGTTTAAATGTTATTGACTATCTTACCAGTGGTTCTCAGTTCTGGGGAAAGAGCAGAAAACTAGGGTGAAAGGGGTGAGAACATTCAGCACCATCCATGTATCTGCACTGAGGGAAGCAACCTGCAGTCTCCCAACTTGTCCCCATTCACACGGAAAAAAATTGCTCATTTTCAGTTCATCTTTCTATCTTTTTACATTTCTGTTTGGTTCACACATTTTTTTTGTTTCTAAAAAAATTTTAATGCAAGCTAAAACCTTTTAATGCAAGAAAATTTTTTTTTGTAGATATTAATTTGTAGATTAACACAAGTTTGTTAAGGTATTTAAACCAACCAACCTCCTCTTTTACTAAACCAAGGTAGAGGTTTCTACCGTGGCCTGGAGCGCTAAGTGCTCTGATGCTTATAGAATTTCTATGAGCATTGGAGCATTTACCGCCCTGGGCTGTGGTAGAAACCTATACTGCGGCTTAATAAAAAGGGTGTGTGGTGTGCAAATGTGTACTAATACACATATATTCTTAAAAGAGAATAGAAGCTGGAGTAGATGAGAAGGCACTGCCCCACCTTCACCAGAGAGAGCAGCTAGAGCAGGGGTGCCCACACTTTTTGGCCTTGCGAGCTACTTTTAAAATGACCAAGTCAAAATGATCTACCAACAATAAAATAAAAAAAAAAAACCACAAAGCACACTGTACGCATAGAAAATGTTAATTATCATTCCTATTCCGGGATTTTTTCAAAGAGGTCAAAGCAGATGACTCTATGCACTGTCACCTCAGCAACAACCATACAAAAATAGACAAATACCCCCCTCCCTTTTTACTAAACCATGATAGCAGTTTTTAGCGCAGGGAGCTGTGCTGAATGCCCAGCGCTGCTCTCGAAGATCATAGGCTCACTGCGCTAAAAACCGCTATTGCGGTTTAGTAAAAGGGGACCATAGGGTAAAATATAGACAGCAGATATAAATTCAGACACATTTTGATCACTAAATTTAAAATAAATCATTTTTCCTACCTTTGTTAACTGGTGATTTCATGAGTCTCTGGTTGCACTTTCTTCTTCTGACTGTGCATCCAATCTTTCTTCCCTTCTTTCAGCCTGTATGCTTCCTCTCCTCCAGACCTCATTCCCTCCCCCAACTTTTTCTTCCTCTCTCCCTGCCTCCCTTTCTTTTTTTTCTCTCTTCATGCCCCCTTTCTTTTTTTCTGTTTCTCTTCTTTCCTTCTGTCTCCCTGCCTGCCCTCTTTCTTTCTTTCTCCCTGCCCTCTCCCAAGCCACTGCCACTGCTGCTGCCATCAGGAAACAGGCCCCCCAAGACGATGACGCCGCCACCACCCCAAGCTCTCCCTGCTTCCCTGCGTCAGGCCGACCAGTATTCCTCTCCCCGATGTCAATTCTGCCGTCGGAGAGGAAGTTCCGGCTCAGCCAGGCAGTGATTGGCTGGCCAGAACTTCCTCTTCGATGGCAGAATTGACTTCAGGGAGAGGAAGGCTGATTGGCCCGGTAGATCGCCAAGACAAAGTGAGTCTATCACGGAGCTCGGGATGGGCTCCGTGATCGACTCACTTTGCCTTGGCGATCGACCTATTGGGCACCCCTGATCTAGAGGTTTTCTACATGTACTGTATATATGTTGCATTCTTCTGAAAGGATATTATTAGTTGAAGTAATTTTAAACTATGACAGTGGAGGAGTGGCCTAGTGATTAGAACAACAACCTCAGCACCCTGAGCTTATGAGCTTGATTCCCACTACAGCTCCTTATAACACTTCATTGCCCTGTGTAAACCACACAGAAAAGTGATATATCATGTCCCGTCCTCTTTTACCTTTACTCTTTTACCAAACAGCAATAAAAAGTGGCTTTAATGCATATTTATGCTGGTCATTCCCGCATGCTAAAGCCATTTTTACCACCTGGGTAAAATGGCAAATTTTTCAGTTTTCTATATTAATAGTCAAGCGCAAGTTTTACCATTCGTGTGTGGCCATTAGCATATGAGCCCCTACCAGCACCCATTATGTGGGCTAGTAGTTTTCACTAATTTTTAAGTTGGGGTTGCTTTGAATCCAAACAACCTTAAGGAGAGCCACCAAATATCTCCACTAGCCTCCCTTCAAACTTTTCATTTAGGATGTTCTGGAGACATGGTTTTCAAATGCACTCTCTTTATCTATAGGGAAATGCCTTATCCTTCAAAAGAACGCAGATTTCTCCTATCCACTTCCCCCTTTCTGTCCCAAGCTTGAGTAGACAGACAAAGTATAGAGGAAAAACCCACAATGATGATGGGGGTCACCCCAAAGGACTCCAGGAGCTGCCATTGGCCCCCAGGATTCGCATTGAAGAACACTGATGTAGATGGTAAGAGCTCATACACTACACATATACTAATTGGTTAGTGAATGGTCTGTTCTAAAAATTCCAAAACTGATTTTATAAAAATTTATTAAACAATTTTACTATTTATTCCATTGGGTCCCCTTCAAAGTACTCTCCTTCCCTACATATACACTTTTCCCAATGTTATTTCCACTTCTTTACACGCATCTTCAGGAATCGTCAAAAGTTGCTGTGTCAAATTTTGCTCTAATGTCTTTAATGGTGTTGAATCGCTTTCCTTTCAGCGTGGATCTAAGTTTAGGAAACAAGAAGTTAGCAGGGGCCAAATCAGGAGAGTAAGGTGGCTGAGGAAAAACTGTCAAAATTCATGAACTTTTATGGCGATGTGAGCGGGCACGTTGTCGTGATGCAGGAACCACAACTGATTCCTCCTGATTCTCTCACAGAGTCATTTCAATACTTTCAGATAGTAATTTTGGTTGACAGTTTGTCCTTATGGCAGAAATTCATAGTGAATAATGAAGCGACTGTAAAAAAAACCTGCTTAATCACTTTGATGTTCGACCAAACTTGCTGAGCTTTTTTCAGTCTTGACGACGTTTTGGTTCTCCTTTGACTTGAGCTTTGGTTTATCAAGAAATGTTTCATCTCCATTTGCCTGCTGAAGAAGATTCTGACAGATCATGATGTGGTTGTTCTTTTGGTCATCAGTCATCAACCTTGGAACAAACTTTGCCACAATGCGAGACATCCCCAACTTCTCTGTTAGAATCTTGTGGCATGAACCAATGGAGATGTTGCATTCTTCTGCCAATTCTCCAACAGCTAATTGCTGATTAGCGCGCACAAGAACCCTCACTTAATCAACATGATCATTATCAGTTTGCGAATCATCTTCCACTGATTCACGACCACTTTTGAAGTGTGAATATCATTCATAACACCTTTCACGACTCATGATATGTTCCCCTTAAGCCACTTTCACATTTCAAAAGTTTCTGTAGTGTTCTTACTCAGTGTAAAACAGAACTTCATGCTGTAGCACTGCTTATCGAGGTCACACATGATGAAAAATAGCTGATCACGAAAACACACTTTCAGAAAAACTACTGTAGCTCAGAGACAAAAACAGATATCAACAAATGGAAAAAAGGAGGTTACTCATGAGATTTCAAGCTACCCAACACCACCTAGTGTATCTCAAAAAAATCTTCCCATTGGCGCACAATTCAAACTGTCCTGGAACATTTTGAATAGACCTCATATTTGAACTAATTTGCAGAATATCCCCACTTTCCACCCCCAGATCCACCCCAGGACTAAAAATATATATATATTTTTTAGCACATAGGTAGCAAAATACATGCAAAAGTTAACATGGGCTGCCTCAGTGCACCCTACGGTAAGCCCTTTTCTTCTGCACCAAACACACAGTGCTTACCACAACTTAGTAGAACGACTCCAAAGTATGGCATGGCAGGGAGGGGGTTAAGTTGGAGAAGCCATCTCTACATCATCATGTCATCTGCATCAGGCAAGCTAATGATTTACACAAAACTCTTTCAGAGCTGCCATGTTACCCTGCTCCAAGACAGATATTTTTGACTAGTCATTGATTTCTGATTGATGCATTACGGAACCTGCAAAACACATTTTAATGGATTGAATGAGGGCTACAAAATCCAGACTGTTTCGAGATGTAAATTCAAAACTTGGACTGGCCAAAGTGTTTCCCTTCTGGAACTGGGTCCCTTTCCATCTTTGCAATATTCAGAACTGCTGATGCATTAAAACAATGCACAGCAGAGCTGCCAAGTTCACACAGCTTAGAGGGGAATTCCAAGGCAAATTAGTTCATTTGTTCTGGTGAGTGCTGTTCCCTTCCCTGAAGCCATAAAGTTATTGTGCCCCACCTTCCTTCCCCGTGTCAGATATCATCAGTTAGAGAAATAGTGTGTGTCTGTACGGCCAAAACAATGCTTTGTTCTTATGCTTTATTTTGGTGACTGATGGGAGTGATGGAGTCTAGTGATTACAGCAGCAACCTGAGAACTAGGGAAGCCAATGTTCAAATCTCACCGATGCTTCTTTTGACTTTGGTTAAATCACTTCATCCTCCATCACCTCATATTTCAAGTTTATTCATTATACTGTCTATAAATTATATTATCTGAGCGGTTTACTTATTGGTTAAAATTGTGCTAGAGTAAGAGGAAGGATACAAGAAGAGGCCCCAGTATACAATAGGTATAAAACCTATAACGCTATTTAAAATTATTCTAAGACATATAAGGAAGGGAAGGTGTGATAAGATGTTGACAATGACCTCAGATTTAAAATGAGATTGCAAGCCCTGTGGGGGCAGGGAAATACCTGTTGTACTACTGAAAAAGGTATAGGTTAATTCCAACAACATAAAATTACAGTGATAGCTTTCATTTGTAAGATCCACAAGGCTAGATAGTAATTCTATAAAATTGGAAGCAAGTATGTGTATAAATGACCAGAATGCTAGCATATATGTGCATAAATGCCAATATTCCACTGTTCTTAAATAGGATGATATATAGGGGCGGAGTGCAGAGTTATTCACATAAAATATAGAATACTATAATTTTACCCCAGATTTATGGCTGATGGAAGTGGTTGCACCCACTGTTCTCTCTCTGAGTGGGAGTCCTCTAACTGCATTGTTATCAGTAGGGGATGATGCTTCAAGATTGTATTTTCAATCGGTAGGGACAGGCAGTCCCGGAGTCCTGTTGAGCTTGCCTGCCCCTCACCATTGAAAATGTGATAGTGAAACAACACCCCTCACTGGCAGGACTGTAAGTGGAGGATTTCTGTTCAGCTTCTAAGAAACAGGGCTTGCACCAAAATTGTACGCGTGTATTTTAGCTGTTGTGCTATTATTCTATAAAGCAAAAGAAGACGTCTACTTCCCTTTATACTTATAGGATGGGCTCCAACTAAGGGAGGCCATTTCCCATGTGGTATATGTCTAACTTGTGATATAACTTTATCATTCTCGACTTTCGTGAAACTAAGTGATCGGAAACAATTCTCTGTTGTTTACTGTACTGTGTGCCCGAGCCATAAAATCTATGTGGGTCCAACAGGCTAAGAATGGAACACCCATTGTGGAGCACTGCATGTGGTATAAATAATGTATATCTTGATCTATGGTGTTTAAATTGTGTTAGAGCTCAGCACAGTTGACATGAATTTATTCAGGTACTCAAGCATTTTTTTCTTGTCTGACCCAACAATGAGGGGATTAAGATCATATACCAGGAAATCTGAGGGGAGGAGACCAATGAAAACAGCTCCATCAAAAAGAACAGTTCTGAATATATATATAGTATACATTGTAGACTGTACATCCAGATGAGCTGAATCTGCAAATAAATTGGTTCTATTTTTATTGAATGCCTGGTTCTGTATGTTCTGATAGGAATGATGGTAAAACAAGGCAGACTAGATGGGCCATTTAGCCTTTATCTGCCGTCATGGTTCTATTTCTAATAGTATCACAATAGTTGAAACTGAGTCAGCTTTATCAATCAGACTGAAGTGATAGTTTTGATTGGTTTTAGACAGTTAAAATACTGGGGTGCCATTTTGTGTACTTGCCTGAAGACTGGAACAGTAATATCACACTGAGAAAGTTTGATTAGTAACATTATTAATGTATAAGATCTGTCTCTGTTAAGGTTTAAAATTTTGCTTCTGTTTTTTCAGTGTTGTGGTCCAGAATCCCTGAGGCAGCAGGATTTAATCTGCAAAATGCCAGTCACTGTCTGATGGACCATTAGATGGACCCCGGATGATGTGAATAACATGAAGAAAGACCTAACAAAGCTTGAAGAATAGTCTGAAATTTGGCAGCTAAAATTTAATGCTAAGAAACGCAAGGTCATGCATTTGGGCTGCCAAAACCCAAATGATAGTTTAGGACAGTGTATCGCAAACTGTGTGCTGCGGCACACCAGTATACCTCCTGAGATTTCTGGGGTGCTGCAGCACACTGGTGAGGAGGAGAGTCATCCACGCCGGCTGCCTGCCTATAGGATGTGCCTCTTGCAGTGAGAGGCACGTCCTGTAGGAAGTCAACCAGCTCAGCTGACTCTCTTCATGGTTGGCGTTTCTCCTCTTCACCTTGCACCTCCCAGATCCCTGTAACGGCGGGGTCACGGCCAGACGGGCCTCCGTGCATGAACACACATTGACGTAATGACATCACACATACATGTGATGTCATCACATTGACTTCCGGGTGCCTTCCAGTTGGGGCACTGATTTTAGTGTGCCACCGGCCGGAAAAGTTTACGGGACACTGGTTTAGGGGGTGAAGAACCTATGTGCACAACAGAAGAGCGGGACTTGGGTATAATTGTATATGATGATCTTAAGATGGTCAAACAGGTTGAAAAAATGGTGATGAAAGCTAGAAGGATGCTAGAGTGCATAGGGAGAGATATGGCCAGTAGGAAAAAGGAGGTATTTATGCCCCTGTATAAGACTCTGGTGAGACCTCATTTAGAACATTGTGTGCAATTCTGGAGGCTGCACCTTCAAAAAGATATAAAAAGGATGGAATCGGTCCAGAGGAAGGCTAATAATATGGTCATAAGGTGTAAGGGAATAGACTTAAAGATCTCAATATGTATACTTTGGAGGAAAGGCGGGAGAAGGGAGATATGATAGAGACATTTAATGGCGTAAATGCTCATGAGTTGAGTCTCTTTCATTTGAAAGGAAGCTCTGAAATGAGAGGGCATAGGATGAAGTTAAGAGGTGATAGGCTCAGGAGTAATCTAAGGAAACACTTTTTTACAGAAAGGGTGATAGATATGTGCAACCATTTCCCGGAAGAGGTGTAAAGACTGTGTCTGATTTCAAGACAGCATGGGATAGGAACATGGTATCTCTTAGAGAGAGGAATAGATTATGGTTACTGCAGATGGGCAGACTGGATGGGTCATGTGGCCTTTATTTGCCATCATGTTTCTATGTTTATAGTCTGATAAACAGCAAAGGCATTTTTTCCACAGGAGGTTTTTTTATGCTGATGTCTGAAACAGAGAGGCGCTAATAAGAGTTCTGAGGCTTTTTCCTCCTGTGAATATTAAGCCTGGTCTATTATAAGCAAGGCAAGTGGGTGCAATTTGACAATGGGGATGTTATATTTATGAGGGCAAATTAAAAATTAAAGGCAATTGTTAAATTATGTGATAACCAGAACAGAGCTAGCGAAATTCAATGTATGAGGGGTGTTTGATAATTTATCTACCCGAGTATGAAGGAAAGTAGTAAGCATGTTGAAAGAAGTCTGTGCATGTTGGAGCACTGTTCAGTGATAAAATTTTTCACATAAGAAGGGAAAAAGCCAAAGGAGATCCATGAACGCATGACAGCAGTTTATGGTGAGTCTGCCTCATCATCCTACAAAGTAACATTTTGGAGCAAGCAGTTTAAGATGACCCTCACACTGGACGGCCTGTGGAAGCAACTTCCACAGAAATGTGCAAGAAAGTCGAAGATTTAATTTTGTCAGACAGACAAATTAAGGTTTCCCGAATAACTGAAGAAATGGGCATCTTGGCAGGTACAGTTTGGAAAATAATTCATGAAAAGTTCAGCATGTCCAAGGTTAGTGTGAAATACTGTAGGTTCCAAGAATGCTGATGCCATGTCAGAAGGCCATGGGGCTCCAGTGCTGTCAGGAGAACTTGGAGATACTCTGTGAAGACCAAGTCAATTTTTTTCATAATCTGATCATGAGTCCAAAATGGAGTCAATGCAGTGGAAGCACAAGTCATCCCCCACCCCATAAAAAGTTCAAGACACAAAACTCTACAGGCAAAGTCATGGCAACTGTGTTCTGGGATGGATGAAGGAATTTTGCTTCAGGAGTTCTTGCCACACATGACAACCATAACCAGGGAGCATTATGCCAACACAATGATCGGTTTGTGGGCGTCAATTAAGGAGAAAAGAGGAGGAAAACTCACAGAAGGCATGCTGCTTCTTCACCACAATGCGCCAGTGCACATGTCTCGACAATCGCAGGCTGCCATTCGAGAACATGCCCCTCTCTATGCTGCCCTCCTGCTCTGCCCCACCCCACCCCACCCCAAACATACTGTCCATGCTCTGCATATCCCCCAATCAGCATGTTTCTCTTTCTGCTGCCCACCCCCACAAACAATCAGCACATCCCTTTCTCTGCAGTCCCCCCCACTACAAACACCCACAACCAGCATGTTTCTCTCTCGACTATTATTTATCATTTCTATAATGCTGCTTGATACACACAGATATGTACATTAAAACATTCAAGATACAGCCCCTGCTCAGTAGAGCTTACAATCTAATTAAGCAGACAAACAGGACAAGTAGGGGGTCAGGGAGTTTCTCAGGCACCGGTGTTTTACAAGCGAGTGGGGATTAGGAGTTAAGAAACCTCAAAAAAGTGGGCTTTTAGCATGGATTTGAATACGGCCAGGGACAGGTGCTTACTGGTGCCCCTCCAATACACACCCAATCACCATATCCTCCTCTGTCTTTGCTGACCTCCCACACAACAAGCACGTCCCTCTCTCTGCTGCCTTCCCTCTTCTGTTCCTCTCCCTGCTCCAGACGAAAACAAGAGAATTGACCCAATGAGCTCCACAAACAAATCTAAGAAAGAAACAAAACCAATGTGGAGAAATGATGCTTCTGAGATGGACATTATTAAAATAATATTAAAACTTGGCAAACCACATAAAAACCTCTAGGACACAGCCCGCTGAAAAGCTTTTGGACCCTGGACCCAACACGGTCCGTGCTTCGACAGAATGTCTTCTTCAGGGGTCCCGTGTTGGGTCCAGGGTCCAAAGCTTTTCAGCGGACTGTGTCCTAGAGTTTTTATGTGGTTTGCCAAGTTTTAATATTATTTTGATAATAATAAAGTCCATCTCAGGAACATCATTTCTCCACATTGGTTTTTGTTTCTTCCCTCTCCCTGCTCTCCTCATTCAGGGATCCTGCACAGCCCCCTCTCTGCACCACCAACAGAGATGATGTACTTCTCCCCCCCCCCCCCACACACACACAGTCACCCCCAGCCGGCACTTTACTTCTGCTTCTGTGTACTGTTACCTACAGCAATGATCTCATGGCAGTGACAGCACACTAGTTAAAAAGTATTGCCATAGTCTAAGTGGCACCTTGTAACCTTATAGGAATGTTTATTAGCAGAACAAGTAATGGCCGACTTCCCAATCACGGGGAATCTGACTTGTTCAAAGGAGTGGACTTCAGATGCGTCTTGATCCATTTAGTATTTCATTTATTCCCCTTAGGGATGCACGTCACTATTAAATGAATTTGGACAAGTCCAACTGCTTTGAAGAGGAGATGCTTTACCACACAAGGCTAAGTTATTATTATTATTATTAGCCAGCTAAATAAAAAGAGACAGAGAGAACATATGAATTCCCAAATTCTGTAGAACGAATCTGAGCCGTTGAGCTACCATAAGAACATAAGCATGCCATACTGGGACAGACTAAGGGCTCCTTTTACTAAGGTGCGCTAGCGTTTTTAGCGCAAGCAGCAGATTAGGGTACACTAACCCCGCGCTACGTGGCTAGAACTAACGCCAGCTCAATGCTGGCGTTAGCGTCTAGCCCGCGCGGCATTGTGGCGCGTGCTATTCCGCGGGTTAATGCCCTAACGCAGCTTAGTAAAAGGAGCCCTAACTATTCATCAGGCTCAGTATCCTGTTTCCAACAGTGACCAACCTAGGTCAAAAGCACTTGGCAAAACCTCATAAGACTACAACGGATTTTATGCTGCTTAGCCCAGGAATAAGCAGGGGATGTTCTGACGTTCATCTTAATAATCAGTTATGGACTTCTCTTTCAGGAACTTGTCTAAAGCTTTTTTAAAACTCTTTTTCCATATTCTCTGTCAATGAATTCCAGAGTCTAATTCAGTGTCCCACAAACATTTCGACCGGCGGCACTCTAAACCCAGTGCCCCGGCCAGAAGGCACCTGGAAGTGTGCGGACATCGATGCGATGATGTCATACACAAGCGTGACATCATCACATCGACGTCTGTGCATACGCAGAGGCCCATCTGGCCGTGACCCTGAACCCGTCACTTTGTTGGGGGATTCTGGAGGAGGGGCGGTGCGGGGGGAGGAGGAGAGACACCGGCGACGAAGAGAATCGTTGGCGCTGATTGCCTGCCTACAAGATGTGGAAAAAATGATTGCAGAATCGTTAGGGAATATAAAAATTTTCAAGCTAATATGGGATCCATTGACGTCTTTTGTTGATCGATTGTAGATTTGATTTTTACTGATATATTATGTGCACATCCAGGGGGAGGGAGGGAGGGTGGATTTATTTTTAAATGATTCTCTGAATTCTTGTAAAATTAATGTACTGGATTATTTATTAGTGCTTATTATCTCTTATGGATATGAAATGTATATCATAATGAGCTTTTTGATGATTTGATTATTAAATAAAAAATTTATAATAGTTACGGGATAGGGTGGGGGAGGGATACAGATTGATTTGTTTCTTGAAAGAATATTAAGTGATGTCTTAAATATAAAATGTATTTAATTTGTATTGCACTTATTGAAAATATTGAAAATGAATAAAGAATTTATAAAAAAAAAAAAAAAAGAGGCATACATAACATAGTAACATAGTAGATGACGGCAGATAAAGACCCAAATGGTCCATCCAGCATGTCCTATAAGTAGGCTGCTGGCACCGGCGCCTCCCCTCCTTACCAGTATCTCATCGGGGCACACCTGGAATCTGCTTTGGCATACTAGTGTGCTGCAGTACACAGTTTGCACTGGTCTAATTACATGTTGAATGAAGAAATATTTTCTCCAGTTAGATTTATTTATTTATGTATTGGGATTTATTAATCACCTTTATGAAGAGATTCACCCAAGGTGGTGTACAGCAGCTATAATTCAACGTAAAACGTACAGTTTTGTTGACTGCATAACAGTAGTAAAAAGACCAAATGCAATGAATAAGGTAAACATAAATGCAATGAATAAGGTAGAGTTAAAATCAGTAACTTGAAACTTAGGGCTCCTTTTACGAAGGTGCGCTAAGCGTTTCAGCGCACGCACCGGATTAACGCGCGCAAGCTGAAAATCTACTGCCTGCTCAAAAGGAGGTGGTAGCGGCTGGCGTGTGCTATTCCGCGCGTTAAGGCCCTGGCACGGCTTTGTAAAAGGAGCCCGTAATTATAAGACCACCAGGGATATTTTATTTTGGGGGGTGTGCTTCACTTTTCAGTGAGTGCTAGCAGGAAAGTAAAGGCAGGGGTCACTACTGACAGCTCAGAGCTGTTGGTAGTTTGTGCTTCCTATTCTATGTGTTGCAAGGAATCTGCTAATGAGCTTGTTTTAATACTAATAAGCTTACTAGCATGAGACTTTTGGTCACTGCTTCTGGGCATGATAATTTAGTTCTGTTCTTATTGGTGTTGGAAAGGTGTTCTAGGCTCTTGTGGCAATGTACGTGAAGATGGTGTTGAATATTCGTTTGCATTTCACTCACTTGGAAGAAGGTATGAGCTGCTGGTGGGTGCTGTATATCCTGGCTGAGGTGAAGAAAGAGGAGAACAGGTGGATAATGTGCTCCGGTGCGTTGGTGTCTCGTGCATGGTATATCATGCATGAAAGTTTAAACATTATTTGGGCCTTTATAGGCAGCCAATGAAGTTTGTGGTAGTAGACAGAGATATGGTCATATTTTTTTTTTTTTTTAAAAGCTAAATAGCCTGATTGTCGTGTTCTGGTTTAGCTGTAGTTTGTATATCTCAATTATCATTTTCATAACCCTTCTCTGTACGTTTTCTAATTCCACTATACAATGTTCTCTATATGATGGCCTATGTGCGCAAGTTTTCAGTCTCGACTTGATGCTTGCAGTATAATCTATGTTCACAATAGAGAAAGCTAGCAAAAATATTGTGCACTCAGTTGCTAGGCATGTGCGCTCCCTTTCTGACCCATGTGAGCAGTGGCATAGTAAGGGGAGGAGGGGGCGATCCATTCCGGGCACCATCTTGGTGAGGGCGCAGATACCCATCCTCCTTTCTGCCCCCATCCTGCTTACCACTGCCACCCCCTCTCTGCCTTCCCCTCCTCCCTGCTGCCACACATGCGCGCTGCTTCCTTTCTCCCATATCTCTGTTACGTTCCTGGCATGAACAGCAACCCCCAAGCTGCTGTCACGCCAGTGTCAGTTCTTCCTCTGACGTCACTTCCTGGACCCGCGCTCAAGGAAGTGACGTTGGAGGAAGAGCCGACGCTGGCACAACAGCAGCTTGGGGGTTGCTGCTCGTGCCACGAACGTTACAGAGGTACAGGGGAAGGGAAGCAGCATGCACGCGGCAGGAGGGGGTGAGGAAGGAGCATGTGGAGAGGGGAAAGGGCGGGGGAGGGACATCACTGCCCCTGGTGCCTCACACTCTTGCTACGCCACTGCATGTGCGTGCACACGTGTGCCCAGCTTAGAGGAAAAACTGCCACTATATCTTTTATAAGATGTGATGACCAAAACCGCACACAATATTCAAGGTGTGGTTGAACCATGAAGCAATACAAAGGCATTACGAATATTCTCAAATTTGTTCTCCATTCCTTTTATACTAATTCTACTCCTGTTCCATTCAAACTATGCCCTTGTGAATGCCTATACAGTTTTAGTCTGGATTAGATTCAATAAAATAAAATATATATATGGCCAGTCCAATGCTGGTCCCTTCCAAGTCCAAACGGTCTGGATTAGGACATTTAGAACCTGGATGATTTTGTGGTCAGAAATGGTGAATAAAGTTGAACTTCCTAAGGGTTGGACATCTCGATGGCCAAGATGTCAATGTAGGCGATTAAAAATAAAAAAAAATTTGGCATCTTGCAGTGTTGCCGGTTTTGAAAATGGCCATTTCTCCGCCTCCGACTTTGAATGTCTTGCAGGAAACATCCAAAGTTGGACTTAGGGATCCTATTGAAAATGCCCCTCCATGTGAAGTTACTTTGTGCTATGGTACTTAAGGTCCTAGGGAACATTTGTAAAATGAAAGGTAATTATATCTTAATAGGGTAATCGTTGCCAGAGGTTGTGGTAAAAGTGGATAGCATAGCTGGTTTTAAGAAAGGTTTGGACAAATTCCTGGAGGAAAAGTTCATAGTCTGTTATTAAGACATGGGGGAAGCCTCTGCTTGCCCTGAATCGGTGGCATGGAATGTTGCTATTCCTTGAGTTATGGCCAGGTACTAGTGACTGGAATGGGCTACTGGGCTTGATGGACCATTGGTCTGAACCAGTATGGCTATTTTTATGTTCTTATCTTGATTTTATTAAGTAAACTAACGTGTTACATCCGAATCAAACTGGTTTTAGACAGCACCATAGCACAGAACACTCCCTGATTGGCATGACAACTTCCATTCAATATTTCTTAGATCATCATCAATCGGTGCTGTTAATTTCTATTGATCTTTCAGCAGCATTTGACACGATTGATCATCAACTTCTTCTCAATAGACTACAATCTATTGGGGTTACAGATGAAGTTCATGCGTGGTTTACATCCTATTTCAGTAATCGCACATCCACAGTTTTTTTCAATGAATCTTCCTCTAAACCATCACACATTGCACATGGGGTTCCCCAAGGATCTATTCTTTCTCCTTTACTTTTCAATATTTTTCTGGCACCACTGTTGACATTATGCCAATCTGTAGGCTTTCATGTTTTTGCCTATGCTGATGACATTCAGCTACTGCATCCTCTAAATAATAATGATGTACTTGAAATTTCGGATATTAATAGGAAACTTGACCAAATTTATCATTGGCTGGATGAAAACAGATTGGCACTTAATATCAAAAAAACTAATATCATGCTTTTTCCATGGAAGGATAGTTTCCCTCTTGTTACTCCTGTCGCTATTCAAAACGTTCCCCTACAATTAGTCCAAAATATTAAAATTTTAGGGGTAATTTTCGATAATAAACTTACTTTTCACGACCATATTAGTAACATCATGAAAACTACCTTTTACAGATTACGTAAAATTCGCTCTATTTCAAAATTTCTATGTCCCAAATCACTCAACATTCTGATTCACTCTTTGGTGATGTCTAAAATAGACTATTGCAATTCTCTATTTAAAGGAATTGCTTTACATGAAATAAAACGTCTCCAAATCATACAAAATGCATCAATTAAATTAATAACCAAATCCAGAAAATTCGACCATGTGACACCGCTTCTTAAGGATGCTCACTGGCTTCCAGTTATTCACAGAATAACTTTTAAACTTTGTATAATCATCTTCAAAACTCTATATAATATGACCCCCACTTTTTTATTTAAATTATTAATTCCATATTCTGCAAGGAGAATTTTAAGATCCAACGAACAAAACTTATTGTCTATTCCTTCATTAAAAAGTATAAATACGAGAAGGCAATTTATTTTTTCATGTACTGCACCTCAGACTTGGAATGTCCTCCCTATTTTTTTAAGGGAGGAGAAGGAATTCGGAAAATTTAAAAGTAACTTAAAAACTTTTCTTTTTAAAGATGCCTTTGCAAACTGATTTTTTTATGTTACTACTCCATTGTATTTTATTATATATATATATTTTTTTAACTATTACCCTTGTGTTTTTCCCTGAATGTCTCTTCTTTACTTTAATGAATTGTATTTCACCCCTCCTTACCTAATGTTAAGAGTATGTTAAACAGTGTAATTTTTTAAATATTTTTATGTATTGTACAGTTACCTAACAAATGTAAATTTTAATGTGTACATCGCTTTGAAGTTTGATTAAGCGATTCATCAAGATACCTAATAAACTTGAAACTTGAAACTATTGTATATTTCACAGGAAATAGGTCAGTGCGGGGTAGTTGCTGATAAGAAGAGAAAAAGGGAGAACAGTGAAAACTTGCTACGGAAAATTAACACGTGTGCAGCTGCAGTAATGAACTTTGGCCAAACATAAATGCACTACAGCCTGTGACCATATGTGAAATGAAAACAAAAGATGATGGCATTGACTTGGGGTAGGGCTCTAGATCTGTTTTGCTCGTGGGTTGATACTCATGAAAGACATACTTGACCTTTGAGCATCAGATGGAAAACACATTCAGTATACAATGTAGAAATGAGGTCAGCCTTAGATTTGGGAGGGCGAGGCATAGCATGTCTGGGATATTTATTTTAATGAGATCACCATTGTGCTTTAAGTGGGTTTAATTAAGAATGATCTTTTGCGATCAGGCTGTGCCCTTTGCTCTAATATTGTTGTCTGGTTCTGCTTGGTACCAATGTTTGTTTCTTGACATAATAAAAATGTAGGCAAGCTCTGCTTTGTACATGTTCACTTTCTAACTAATAAAGTGATATTTGAATGCAGCTGACCGACAAGGAATAGTCTGAAACACCAGGGCTCAAATCCTGCTGACACTCCTTGCGCTGTTGTGCAGTCACTTCAGTCTCAGATGCCTCATGCCCAGATGTAGGGCATTATTTATTAACCCATAGTGTGTTGTTTTACCATGGATCTCATTGTCTTACCATATCTCAGGTCTTTATGTTGTTGAATGCCACAACAAATTTGTATTTGCATTGGTGCAACAGAGAATACTGAGCATCTCTACTTATCAACAACCTCTTTAGATATAAGGGACACCCTCCAGTAGCTGTCTCCTGCTTCCCCATGGATATGAACACAAGAGAAAAAAAATCCCTTCTCACAACGGAGAATCAAAGGACAAATAGCGAAGGTGACCTCTGTGTTCAACAAATTTATTGGTTAAAAGACTTGACACGTACGTGTTTCGGCCTAACCGGCCTGCATCAGGAGTCTTGATGACTATAATTCAATAACCCACTGATATCACACAGGGTTGAACACTCTCGGCCCTACGTTGGTTTTGTATGCTCTAGGCATAATGAAATTGCAAAAAAACAAAACAAAACAACAACCTGATCATGCATGCATTTGGGCTGCAAAAACCCGAGGGAACAGTACAGATTAGGGAGTGAAGAGCTTATGTGCATGACAGAAGAACGGAACTTGGGTGTGATTGTGATGATCTTAAGGTGGCCAAACAGGTTGAAAAGGTGACGGTGAAAGCTAGAAGGATGCTAGGTTGCGTAGGAAGAGGTATGGCTGGTTAGTAGGAAAAAGGAGGTATTGATGCCCCTGAATAAGACTTTGGTGAGACCTCATTTAGAATATTGTGTACAATTCCGGAGGCCACACCTTCAAAAAGATATAACAAGGATGGAGTCGGTCCAGAGGAAGGCTACTAAAATGCTATGAACACTGCCTCTGCAGCTTCCCTTGCAGCCCCACAAAGTAGAAACCTGGATCCAAGGCTCTGGATAGTCCCTGTGGCCCAGCATGTTCCCGCCTTCTCTCCCTTTACCATCCATGAAGCTGAAAAAAATTGCCGGCCTCGGCATTGATTCAGCTACGTTGCCCACAGCTCCCCTTCCTGCTTTCCGCGTCTGCCAATGACGCAACTTCCTGTTTCTGCCCAGGTGGATTGCAGAGGCAGGAAGCAGGAAGCATGAAGGAGAGCCGCGAGTGACGTAGCTGAATTCCTGCTGAGGCCAGCAGTTTTTTCAGCTTCATGGAAGGTAAAGGAAGAGAAGGCTGGGAACATGCTGGGCCACAGGGACTATCCAGAGCCTTGGCACCGGGCCGTGAGAAGGGAAGTTCCTGGACCATGACTCCTAGGCTTGGAACACCCCCTCATGGCTGGCACATGGGGGGGAACATTGCTAAAAATATTTTTTTTTACATTGGGGGGGTATCAAAAATGATGGCAGAGGGGTGTCAAAAAACAATGGGCCCTGGGTGTCACATATCCTAGGTACGTCTCTGTGTGTATGTGGTCTTATTTTTATTATGTATGTTTGGCTGTAATCCACATAGAATTGTCGGCTATGTAGACTATAAATTTTTAAATAAGCCCTCTGATGGAACAAAATTAGATGATTCTATCTTTTGTCTCTTTTTACTTGGCAAATAAAAGATCTTATTAATTTGAGGGAAAACTTCTTGTGGAAGTTGCAATATCTCCAACACATATTTTTTAAACAATTCACATGGTGACATTAAACTAACCCTGGGGAAGTTAAAAATCCAAAGATTACTTGATCTTAAAATATTTTCAATTTGTTCAAGCTTCCATTGAATCTTCTTATGTTCCTGAGAGGGGCCTCTGAAAAATTCTCAGCCCATCCAAGAAGAGAATGATGTGGAGCCATGAAACTTACAAGTAATTCCACACTTTTCATTTCAGTGATATGAAATGAAACAAAAAAGTGTCAAGGCACGTCAAAAAAGCAGCCTCTTTACAGAACTGCCTTCTCAAAATCAGGCAGCTAGTATACTGAGCTGTATTTAAAGCACAAATTCTTTTCTCTGTAGGCTTTCACACATTATTATAACCTCTACCATTACACCATGAAGTTGAGACTGATTGGAGCAAAGTATCTGAGGTCTTTTTTCTTCACAATTTGAAATTAGTGCAATCTCTGAGTATTTATGATTGCTAATGCACTTAGCCTGTTCTCTTATTATGTACTATGGGACTCATAATCAAAACAAAATATGTCTAAAAAGTGGCCTAAATGGGTACTTAGACAACCAAAAAGCCTGATCGTCCAAGTACCCATAACCAAAGGTGGTTTTAGATGCTTAGGCCTTTCCCCTGCCTCTAAATGCATAGAACGAAGAGGCATTTTTAGAGGCGGGAAAGGGCGGGAGGGGGCGGAAGGTGGGCAGACCTAGACATAGCCGTAAAGCAGGTATAACCAAAGGTTTAGGCAAGTTGCCTAGTTGGCACTTATAGGTTTTGACTTAGACCAAGTCAAAACAGGTATAAGTGCCGAAAAAGGGGCCGCTGAGCTGATCACGGCTGCCGCTATCAGCTCAACAGCTCTAGCAACCTGCTTACCCCTACCGCACGAGAGATGGCTCATCTTTTCTGCCATGATTGCGATCGCCCACGTCCACGAACCGCAGCACTTCGGGGTTTCGCTGGGGCAGGAGGGCTTGGGCTCCCTCCTGCCCCATCCGATCGGGGGTGGGGCGGATCGCGGCAGGGGAGATGAGTCATCTCCCCTGCCACGATTGTTGCTGGGGGGGGGGTGGATTCCGTAACCAGTGTTCTTTTTGACAGACACCGGTTACAGAATCCAGTTTTTAGACGAAGGACTGGCTCCTCCTTTGCTAAAAGGTCTGATTTTGGGCGTTTGGGACTTTGGCTTTTTTGGGATTCTTTATTCTGTTGTAAGTGTAGACGTAGTGGTGGTCTGGGCATTTAAACAGCTGAACATAGAGGCAGGCCGTTATAAAAAAAAAACCCTTCTTTTGGTCGTTTTTTAAAATAATGGACATTTTCCCTGCTTCTACTTTCAACGTTTAGGGCCTTAGACCAAAAGGAGACTTAGACATTTTTTTTATTTTATTATGGCCTTCCACATATTTAATTATTTTGGAGTTTTGCGATTAAATTATATAATATATTCCTTTTGTATTTTTAATAAACTTAGCATGTGGCCATTCATATAAAAAATAGAAATTACAGCCATTTTACGCCAGCAGTATAAATGACCTTAGCGTGTGAGAATGACCTGCATAAGGGCATGCTAAGGTCACTTTTTACCGCTGTTTGGTAAAAAGGCCCCAAAGTTGCTCCACTGAGACTGGCTGGCAACTTAGTTTTTGCCCTTTTTGAAGATTAATTTTTCCCCATTTTGAGTTCTGTTGTAGCAAAAAAGCCACTGCCTCTGTTTCCTGTTCTTTGCTGATCTTCAGCTGAGTTCAAGGACAGAGGGCTATTGAATTTATATGCCTTGTTTATTATTTTCCTCCAAGCTCATAAAAACATTCGCTTGGGTCACTGAACCGCCAAAAATGATTAAATGCAATTTTATCATTGCTTATGGTCTGAGGAGAAATTTGCAAGGAGACAACAGGAAGGCTGTCATGTTATCTGTGGCGGTCAGCCTAATTCTGTAATAACCCACAGTTATGAACATCCTAGCTCTAAATGCAGTGTCATCCCAATTTCTTTCCAGCTTACTTTTTTTAAAATCATTTTTCAAATATTTACACAAAAGGCACTAAAGAAAGCAAGAAGTGCATGGTTTCCTAATGGAAAGAAATGCAATATTTATGTTAAAATGCCTTCTATATCTGAAAGTTGATAACATTAAAATTCTGAAGGAAAAGACAGCAGTATATACTATGAGGTTTATAATCGAAACAGAAATACATCTAAAAACCCGCCTAAATCGGTACTTGGACAACCTAAAAGACAGGTCATCCAAGTGCCGATAATCAAAACGTGTTTTTAGATATATCCAGAGACTTTTTAGGCCCCAACAGCCACTGTGCATCCAGAGCTCAAAGGGGCAGGAGTGGTTAGGGCAGGAGGTGGGCGGGATGTGAGCCAACCTAGACTTAGTCGTCCTGCAGGGATAATCGAAAGTTTAACGAGACTGCCTAGATGGAACTTATATGTTGTGACTTAGGCCATCTAAAAACAGGTATAAGTACCCATAAGGTATCCAAAGTGACCAGATAACCACTGCAGGGACAAAGTACAAACCCCCACACACTCCACCAGTGATCACTGACCCCATCACACCACCAAAAAATCGGAAGAAAAATGTACATACCTGCCTTCAGAACATTAGCACCTGGCATAGGAAAGCTTAGTAGAGGTGCACAGAGGTGGCTTAAGTACTAAACTAAACTAAACTAAACCTTAAGTTTATATACCGCATCATCTCCACAGAAGTAGAGCTCGGCACGGTTTACAAGAACTTAAAAATGAGAAAGGGTAGGAAAAGGTTTACATAAGTTTATAAATCGAGTGGAAAAGTAAGGGAAAAGAAATTACATGTTAGAGAAGAGCCAGGTTTTTAGTTGCTTGCGGAATAAATGGAGGGAGCTCAGGTTCCGCAGCGGGATAGTAAGGTCATTCCAGAGACCTGTGATTTTGAAAAGAAGTGATTTTACCTGCGTGGAGAATACCATGTAGGGAGGGGAAGGATAGTTTTAATTTATATAAGTAAATTTAATTTAAGTAGTTGGGGGGGGATAGTGAACCATAGAGAGGAGGACCCAGGCCCATAAGCCACTCTAACCACTACATTCATAGTGGAAAATATGAGCCCACCAAAAAACAAACAAACCCTTTTGTACTGCCATATAGGTGCCACCTGCAGCCATAAGGGCTATTTGGGTTGTAGACAGGTGGGTATAGTAGGTTTTGGGGGACTCACCATAACCTGCAAGGGAGTTGTGGTGAGATGTTTATGTGACATTCACAGCAGTGCCCTGTAAGGTGCCCCTCTACTCTGTCATGTCTGGGTGTCCAGTCTATCAGTTTGCTGGCCCCTCCCATGTCCAAACAGACTTGGTCTGAGTGTTTGGGACTTGGAATAATTTTTGGTCGAGAATGTGGTATAAAGATAGATGACTTAGCGGCAAACAACTGGATGTATAAACAGACAATCACCAAAAAAAAAAAAAAATGGGGATGTAATTTTTGAGAATGGACTTTAGACACTGCCGATTTTGAGCGACCAGTGCCCTAGGCCCAAAAATGGACTTAGACTTTTTTTTTTTAATTATGCCGCTCCACAACCTATAAAAATCAGTTGGAAGATTGGGAAGGGGAGGGAATAAAGGGAGACCATGAATTATTTCTACAAATCTTCAAATATGTTCAGCAATTATTGAGCAAATTTACTAAGGGGTCCTTTTACTAAGCTGTAATAAGCATTAATGCATACTTACTGCCGCTTAAAAAAACTTACTGCGTGGTGTGCTGAGTGAACATGCTACCCACATGCTAAAAAATATTTTTAAAATTTTTTGGCCATGGATGCGTTTCTGGGAGTGAAGCATGGGCATTTATGCACTAATCAATTACCACATTGGCATTGCTGTGAACTTAGTGCAGGATTAGCACTTGAGCCCTTGCCACATACAAGAGAGGGGGCTGTAAGAGCTCACATGCTAATTTTTGTTAATGGCTATGTTCTAATGACAAGATTAGCATTGGCCATTAATTCATAAAATGGAAATTTGGCCATTTTCTGGCTGCAGTAGAAATGGCCAGAGCACACTGGAAAGACCTGCATAAAAGAGTGCTAAGGAAACTTTCTACAGCAGCTTCGCAAAAGGACCCGTAAAGGAGGTACAGTCAGATCTCATTATTCGCAGTAGTATTGCTCCCCAAAATATTTATGAACCACAAAATTGTGAATAATGAAATGCTGAGACTATGGGAAAATAAAGGTTAGGTTCCAACAGTATATGTTGCGCCTCAAAACCGTGGGAAAATAGGGTTAGGTTCCTGCATAGGACAGCTGAAGGTTTTTGCTGGCGGAGATTTTGAAGTTAGAGAGTGTCTAGGAATTTATGCAAGGCCTCCAGATCCTCGAAAGTGTTTGGTACTGTACTAAGCCCCAAGAGATTTCAGGTGGTCATGGAAGGATAAGAATCTTTTCCTCTTCTGCACAGTTTATTTAAATCAGGAAATATTATTTTCATTCCATCAAAGGCTAGTGAAGCTTTAACATTGGGACTTGTACATCAGCCACACTTCACATATATGTCTCAATTCACCCCACCCCCTTTCAAATAATTCAAATACGCTCTTCAATTGGCAAAAAGTTGGCCGCAGCTTTATTTAACATCATCTTCAATAATCAATTTTATTATAACACTTATCATACAACCAATACTCAAGCAATTTCTAAAATTTTTGTTTGAATCCATTTTCTGATGCTAATCAGTATTGAACTAGCTCCAGTCTCCACCTATCATTCCTTTCCATTCTCTGGTGAACCACAGTGTCATTAAACCACCTCAACTCGTGGTGGTGCCGCCCACGAGGACATAATTCAACTCCCATATCCTATATAATAAAAGGTTAGCGGCGCATGCGCTTTTAAAAAAGCGTGATTATTGCCGCCGTGGTGTGTGATCCGTGGCCGTGTTCCATTTTAGAACCCGGCCAATGATCACTCTGGCCACTCCCCTCCTCCCGCCCTCACTCACCCTGGAGCCAGGCAAGCTCTCTTCCTGCCCGCGTCCTCGGCAGGGAACACACCTGGCCCTCATTCGCCGCCGCCGCCGCTGCTGCTGATCCTCCTGTAAAGAGCAGCCTGCGATGGTGGCCGGCTTTAGGGAACCTCGCAGGGCGCTCTCCAACTCGGTAGCACATTCCCTCTGACGCGATCCCGTGCGTCAGAGGGAACGTGCTACCGAGGCTGGAGAGCGGCCTGCGAGGTTCGCTAAAGCCGGCCACCATCGCAGGCTGCTCTTCAGGAGGATCAGCAGCGTAAGAGGAGCCGCCACCGGCACTTTTAAAACTAACCTTTGGCCGCAGCAGGCCAGCCCGCGGGAAGGGAAGGAGGAGGGGCCGAACGGAGCAGGCCAAATCGTATTAAGAGAAGGGAGGGGCCGAATGGAGCAGGACAGCTCACGTAAGAGAAGGGAATTGCTTCACAGGGACCTGGAGGGGAAGGGAAATACGCTGCTGCTTCTGCAAAGGAAAGTGGGGGTGGGGGCTTCACAGGGACCTGGAGGGGAACGGAAATACTGCTGCTGCTTCTGCAAAGGAAAGTGGGGGGGGGGCTTCACAGGGACCTGGAGGGGAACGGAAATACCGCTGCTGCTTCTGCAAAGGAAAGTGTGTGGGGGGGGGCTTCACAGGGACCTGGAGGGGAACGGAAATACTGCTGCTGCTTCTGCAAAGGAAAGTTGGGGGGGGGGGCGAGGAGAGACAGAAAGAAATACAGACAGACAAAGGGTGCCAGGGAGAGAGAGAGAAAAATAGCAGGAGGGAGAGAGACAGAAAGGAAGGAAGAAAGAGACAGGAACAGGGAGACATAAATAAAGAAAGACAGACAGGCATATATTCTAGCACCCGTTAATGTAACGGGCTTAAACACTAGTCATATATATTAACTTTCAAACCATTTGTAATCAAATGATCTTCTCTAGGCCCATCCCCAAGCTGCAACCCCCCCTCCCAGTTCCCCAAATACCAATCTCAACAGCGTACCCTCATTCCTCAATGCTCCTACCCAACTCAGTGGGTGGGAGGGAGGGGAACACTGACTCCTTCCACACCGCACTCTTCTTCCCCTCTCCCACAAAACTAATTTTTCCCGCCCAACTCCAACTCCCAATCTTTCTTCTTCCCTCTTCCCCTCTTTTCCAGCCAATTCCAATCTCCTCATTCCTCACCAATCCTATTCCTTCCCCTCTCTGTAGCTACCCTAACCCTTTTCTTTTCCCCCACCCCCACCCAATCCTTTCCTTTTGGGCTTTGACTTTGCTCAATGTTATTAGCCACCCAGTTTAAACTGGGTAGTCCCTTTTATTTTTGCCTTTTGAAGGATAAGCAATTCCTGGGGATATTGTAAGAGTTTAAGTACAAAAAGCCTCAGAGGTTGCTGTGAGCTCGTGGAAAGCATCCAGTGTGCTGTTTTAATCTCAAGTAGTTTGTCAAAAGTTAAATCCAGCAGTTTAGGTAGTAGGTTTTCAAAAATTGTGATGGAGTCTCTTCCTTCCATTCATTCTCTTATTCCAATAATGCAAGTGTTGTCCTTTATGGATCAATTGTTTAGGTCTTCCAAGTCTTTTCGTATGGTTGAAATTTTCTTAATTTTGTTCTGCAGAATTGATAATGCCCTAGAGTTAGCAGCACATGTTGTTTCCAGAAATTCATTATGCATTTGTGTTTGTCATAGCTGTCATTTTATGTCACTTATTTCTTTGATGTAAAGAGACCTCATTGTCTTTGCAAGTTGCCATATTGTCAAGCCTCTCGTGTTTTGATCTTTTAAATGCCGGTGAGACATATTTCTTGTCTCAGGTTCTGGAACTTTGGATAACATTTGAAGTCCAAGGATTTCTGGGCTGATTTATAAGATGGTGTGAAGTCGAAGAATACAGGATTCTTCTCAGGTATTCTCGGGAACTACAAATTCAGGCTACCATTTCCTTCAGGGCTCATTAGAGCCCTCTTCCCTGGTTTTTTGGGTTTGTTTTTTTTTCCCAAAAATGATACCTAGAGAGGGATGTGTTCAGTCTGAAAACATCTAGCTCAAAGCCATAATTAAACCAGCAATTTAGACATTTTGGTTTGATAATGGCTGTGAGCTAGAATTTTTTGAGATATCTTCAGCAAAACATCTCAATTTGGATCTAATCTTCATATCAAAATATGACCCTCCATGCATGATCCTCTAGGTCAGTGGTCTCAAACACGTGGCCCCCCAGGTAAAATAAAAGTTTCTTGATCATATGTCTCTTTAGCTATAAATTACAATATTACTATTAAGATTTAGCCAAAAGGAAAGATTTATAAACTGTAAAGAGTTTTACCCCATGCAAAATTGTCATTTCTTTAATAAGACATTAACTATTTTTTTCTGAGGCCCTCCAAGTACCTACAAATCCAAAATATGGCCCTGTAAAAGGTTTGAGTTTGAGACTACTGACATAAGTCTTACAACTGTTGTCCCTTTTGTTAGAAATGGTATTCCAGACATACAGCTACATTATTCTACTTTGCAGGCAGTGAATGTGACCCCTTAAGGCTTTTTCAGGAAGTGCCCTGCTAAACACGGTTATACTGTCTAAAAAAGCTTTAATAAAGCAATCCAATTGTTAGGGACATAAGAGCCAACTTTTTAAAATGATTGAGGAAATGAATGGAAATTATCCCTGTGTGGCCACAGTCAAAGAGTGGGCTCAGTATTGGGGATGCTTAAGTACGCATAACATCTACAGAGCTGGCTCCAATGGCTAGGGGAAAAAAAATGAATAATTAAATTAAAATTGATTTGATGACTGTAGAAGTTAAAATCTTTTAATTTTGCATCAAACAAATGAGACACTAAGGCCCAGATTCTCCAAACAGCACCATTATCAGCAGTTGCCTTAAAAGTGGCTACTGATCACGTGTCAATCACGCAATGGCGTCGTTTAGAGAATTACACCTCCAGTAAAGGTAGGTGCCAGAAATATAAGCAAGAGTTTTCAAGGCCTATATTTACGGCACCTACCTTTGACGTGAATTGTGCCTCTAGAGGTGATAGTCATGCCTATAGAGGCATTAGGTACCAGTAGGCGCCTACAGAGTTACGATTCTGCATTTTTGACTTGATTTAGGTGCCATTAAAGTAGTGGCTTAGTAAGGGGGAGGCGATCTGCCCTGGACACCGTCTTGATAGGGGCGTAGCATCCTTCCTCTTCTCCACCCCCCATCCCTCTCCCGCCTTGCACACATGTGCCATTTGCCTTCCCCATACCTCTGTAATGTTCCTAGCAGCGAGCAGCAACCTCCAACCTGCTGTCGCGCTTGCATCGGCACTTCTTTTGATGTCACTTACTGGACCTGCACTTAGGAAGTGACATCACAGGGAGAACCTATGCAGTTATGACAGTAGGTTGGGGGATTGCTGCTCACGCCAGGAACGTTACAGAGGTACTGGGGAAGGGAAGTGGTGCACACAAATGACAGTGGGGGGAGGGGAAGGAGCATGTAGGGACTGGGGGCAGAGAAGAGGGAGGTGTAACCACTGGGGTCTCTCAGAACAGCCAACAGTGTCCCAAGTGGCCACAGGCATAACTACTGGTCTAGACGCGCTACTCAAAATGGAGTTAGCCCTGCAGGATAAAGAAAATAAGGAAAAATAAAGAGTGCAAAAACACCAAGTTCTGTTGTCAGGAAACTTTTCCCACACAGCTTTATTTGTCAGGATTTGCCAAATCCCTTCAACTCAAGCACAACAAAAATGACCATTAAAAAAAAATCCCTTGTAAAACTTTCAGGATTTAAAACAAAACTTGACTTTCTTTTCCTAAAGAGTTTCTTTTATTTTCCAAGTTCTTTGCACTAGCCTGCCTAATGAAGGTTTCAGGTAAGTTCAACTTCCCTAAGTTGTAGCAGTCCAAGCATTGAAACATTTATCCACAAAACAAACGAAAGCCTCCAGCTGCTAAAAAGCCGAGCTGGGGCCAGGGAGTTTGCCACAAGTTTGCCTTTCCAAAAAGCTGTGCAAATTGCTTTCAAACTTCTCCCTATAACAATGGCAAACTTCAGCTTCCTACTAGCTTGGGCTGTAAAGATGAGAAAGCCAAGAAACCAAAAAAACTCAGTTTCTTTGTGCCCAACCCCCACACAGAGTCCAAAACCAAACCAAAACAAAACAGCTGGGTTTAAACACAGGGTACTTAACTCAGGTACCACAATCCATACAGTTCAGTAAGTAAATGCAAAGAAAAATATCAGCAGAAGAAAACATCAAATGCAGCAAAACACAGTCATTTCAAAAATATTCCAAACTCACAGCGCTGCATTCAGTAGTGCTTGGCAGCCAAACCCACATCCATTAATTCAGGTTCCTGGAACAGCTCTTCCTGAAACTTCATCTGCTCCTCCTGGGTTGGTGCTGCAAATTCTGTAGAACATAAGAACATAAGAAATGCCCTCACCGAATCAGACCTTTGGTCCATCCAGTCTGGTGATCCGCACACGCGGAGGCCAATCTAGGTGTTCCTTGATGGAGACTTAGGTGTTCCCTTATGATGACCATATTTAGCCGTATCCCTCAATGTGATTTGCAAGGAGGTGTGCATCCAACTTGCACTTGAATCCCATAATGGAGGTTTCCTCTACTTCCATCAGATCTGTGCTTGAGCTGGGAAACTGCTGCTTGGAGAGAGGCTTGTTCTTCCTCCTTATCCTCTCCAACAGGTTGCAGAAATCTGTAGACTTTTCATGGGGAGAGCCACGCCCTGCCCTGCCCTGCCTGAGCTTGCTCTATCTTTTGGTTCTCTTGGGCTCCCCAGGGGCTGTCAGGGAGATTGCAAGACTTCTTATAAACAGGACTGGATTTAAAGCCTATGGGGCTCATAATCGGAAGAGAAAAATGTCCAAAAACCGGCCTAAGTCGGCACTTGGACGAACATTGTCAAAATACGTCCAAGTGTCGATAATAAAAACGGGTTTTGGACGTATTTATAAATGACCTAGGTCTTGATAGAGCTATATGGGGCGTGTCAGGAGGAATGTCGAGGGCGGGAGTTGGGTGGGACGTGGACCGGCTTAGACTTAGTCATACTGCATGTATAACCGAAAGTTATACAGCACAGGTGAAGGATCCATAGCTAGCTGACATAGCTGGGTCACGGTGTAGATGAAGAAATTCCATTTTAGATCAGTGGGTCATAATTAGTATAAAGAACAACTTGTGACTCCATTTTATTGCTCTGAGAAATCACGTATGCATGCAGGCCTGTTCTATGTATCTGTCTTAGTGCCTGGCACAGCCAGGAGGCAAAAGGATGTTGATGTTAGCTAGCCTTGATGTATAGATTATAGGATGGATTTATGGTTTTGTTTTTCTCTCTGCTCTTACCTTTTGGTCAGAGCTGGTTAGAACTGGTTTGGACTGGTTAGGACCCTATATAACTTTTGTGTCAGAGATCCTCAGGGTCTTCTGTTTATGCAGCCAGTTCTGCCCAGAAGTCCAGCATATATGCTTGTTTAATAAAAGCCTTTTTACATCTCTTCAGTCTCTGGCTCAAGTCTCTGCACTACTAACGGAGGGCCTTATCCTAAAAGGTACCTTCATTTGGCGCAGCCGAACAGGGACTTGATCTACAGACTTGAGCCTGTTTGGCACGATCGTCTCCCTCGGAGGATTTCAAACCTTGCCTCCTACGAGACCCGTAATAGCCGGCATTAGCCTGATGGTTGATCAGGAACGGTTTCTCGTCGAAGACAACGGATTGCACCTCGAGAAGGAACGACTCGGTGGAGATTTCTGGCTCCTGGTTTTGTTGTGCCGGTACCGGACCTGTCTTGGTAAGTGAGAAGTTGATTCCTTCTCTATCCTGTCTCTACCTCTTCTGTCTAGTAACTTCTTAATCCGTTGTGAAGCTCAGAGAGGTATATAGGATTCTGGTTTCTGGAAATTGGAACTTTTGTTGGGTGCATATATAGATTGTATAATATGGGTCAGAGCACCACCGACCCCCTTCAGATCATGCTTAAATATTTTACAACTGCCTTTTTTGGCGATTATGGCGACCCTAAGATTTTTTATTGTTTTCTTCATCCTTATTTTTATTGTTGTCAAAGGCTTAGTATTTGGAATTTAATCAACTTTTTGTCATACTTGTCAAATTAATAAAACAAAAGCTCTGGGGACACCTGACAAGACACAGAGAACGAGAAATTGGTGATGTTGAGAAATTACCCGGGGAGATGGAAATAGCATTTAGGTTGAAAACCTGGGAAAAGTTGGTAAAGCAAGCCAGCATGATTGTTTTGCTGAAAGTTGCAGACAGGATAGTGTAAGTTGCTTAACAGGGTAAAATGCATGTGGATCAAGACAGAATTAAGAATGTGAGTTCGCACTGATGAACGAGAATAAGGACTGTGATTTTAGATATATGTTGCGTGCAGTGGATTTGTTACAGACAGTGAGTAATTTAAAGAAAGTTGAGCCAGATAGTTTATGTGTTCTCGCAGTTGTCAAAGTGTGTCTGCTGGTAATAAAAAAAGAAAAAAAAAAAAAGCAACCGTTTGTCAGACATGTGGGGTTTGTGTTGGGCACATCCCTGCCTTTGTATCCCAGTGTTGGGGGATTTAAAGTACAAGACTAACAATGATAGAGGTTCAGTATCCATATTTTTCTGAAAATTGAAATATTTGCTAAACATGGGCTTGATAATTCAAGTTCAAGTTTCAAGTTTTATTATTATTTGATGAATCGCCTATACAAACATTCTAAGCGCTGAACAATTAAAAAAAAAAACAAAAAACATTTTAGAGGACAAACAATTTTAAGACACAAGTACAAAGTTAAATAACAAAGTTTTTAAGAGTTTTATAAAAGAGATAAGATCTTTTTCTTTTCTGATGTACAGTAGCAGTGCATTCCACGTTTGTGGCGCTGTAACAGAAAACATGTCATTTTCTTCTTGTACCCACAATTTTTAAGGAAGGGACAGTTAATAAGTCTTGTGATGATGATCGTAGAGAACGAGGGGCATAATAAGGAATGATCATTCTAGACATGAATTGAGGCTCATTGAAAGCTAGAACTTTAAAAACCAAGAATAATATCTTAAAAGTAATTCGGTGGCTAATAGGTAACCAATGGGACTTAATCAATAGCGGTGTAATGTGGTCAACTTTTTTTTTTTTTTTTCCTTTATGAATGAGTTTTATTGATAACGGATGGATTGAGATTACTTCTTTTGTGCTAACAGTCTCCCTTGCTTTCCCGTATTGTGTCTCTATCCTGGTGTTCTTTATGAATTCTTTCTTCCCATGCATGTTTGTATAAAGTGTTATTATCAATCAGATTCTAAATACAATTGGAAACAGAAATACCTTTCAAATAAACTTGGTAGCTCAAACTCCAGAGGAAGGGGGTAGTTATTATGTAAGGACAGTGCAGACTAAAGTAGCTACATCTAGTCTGCAGCAGTGCCCACTCCTCAGAGTGTAGCGGGACCCAGGTGGCAGACAAGGGTTCCAGGTCTGCCTGCAGGGAACATGGCTAAGTGACTTCAGGGGTGGTGTCACGTTAAAATGTCTCTTCTTTGTCTTCGCAGTCATACATACAGAGCTGTCCTGGACCTGTTACAATGAGCCTTTTTCTACCCAGAGAAGGAGGACAATGTTCTGCTTTCAGTAACCTTGAAATGACCTTGCACTTAACATTTAACATGTTTCTTTTTTTTCCCCTTTGAATTGACATTGCCATACTTCAGAATACCTCTATATTTAACATTGCACACTGTATCTTACTTTACCTAGTAAGTTTTGCTTATTTTTCAAGATTGAAGCACACCCTAGCAGTTGCGTCCTTGTCTGCCTTATGAATGTAATTGGCAGGGCACCAAGCCAGAGTGATCACATTCTTACGTTTTCTCTTTCGGATGTTCCAGTAACCATTAATAGATGCCTTTTATGATTATGTGATTATTATGCCATGTGTTATATCGCACTTTACTTTGCCACTGTGTGCACACAATTATGATTCGTGCTATGATGGACGTTTGTTTTTGTATAACTGTGCATTTCTCTGCAGATCTAAGTTCAGCTCTGAATCCTTGCCAGCTGGAAGAAAAGTTCCATGCCTTTTCTGTTTTCTATGTTTGTTTATGCCCTGTATCTTTGTGTTGTCTATCTGTTTGGTTTGTGGGGTACCCCAGGGAAACCAACCATACCATTGGCCATTTTTTGGAGATTTTTCTCTCCCTTTTTGCATTTTTGTTTTTTTTCCTATCTAAATTGCCTTTCTAGCTGTTCATGCCCACGCTGCCCTCTGGCGCCAGCGTTCCTTCCTCACCTCCTCTGGATCCCCTATCCAACACCACCAACTCATCCTGGACCTTTTGGATGCTATCTTGTTACCCTCCAAAGTTTCTATCATGCACTGCCGGGCCCACCGTCGCCTCCGTGATTTCATCAGCCGCGGTAATGCCTTGGCTGACCGCTCGGCTCGCCAGGCGGCCCTCCAAGGTCCGCCCACACCCCCTCTTCTGTTATCCCTTTCCTCCCCTCAACCTTTCCTTCATTCCCTTTCCCCTCAGTACACTGACCCCGAGCGCAAGTGGGCCACGCAGCAATCTGGCCATTGCACCCTCCCATCCGGATGGATTACTATACCCTCCTCCCACACATCCACCCCCCTCCTGTATGTTCCACAACTCCTGGCCCTCACTGTTGTCCAACGTGCACACGATTTTTCTCATGCCGGTAACCCAGCCCTCTGTACTCTTCTCCGACAGAATTTCTATATCCCGAATCTCTCTCAACTCATCTCCCATGTTCTGCTCCGCTGTGCCATTTGCCTTCGACACAACCCCTCTTCTGTCAGACCCCCCGTTCCTGGTCACCAGCCTATCGGTTCACACCCCATGCAAGTCCTCTCTACTGATTTTACCCACTTGCCCCCCTCCCATGGGTTCCGTTACCTCCTGGTTTTCATTGATTCCCACACTGGGTGGCCAGAGGCCTACCCAGTGTGCACAGAGAAAAGTAGGGAAATAGTAAAGGCTTTACTCCATGACATCATCCCTCGCTATGGCCTGCCCCTAGTGATTGGCAGCGATAATGGCCCCGCCTACATATCACAAGTCACACAAGCTGTCTCTCGGGCTCTGCAAATCACCTGGAAATTATATGCGGCCTATCACCCCCAGAGCTCTGGCCAAGTTGAACGCATCAATAGAACTATTAAAACCCTCCTCGGCAAAGCGGCAGAAGAAAGCCGCCTGCCATGGCCCAAACTGATCCCTTCTGTTCTATTTCGCATCCGCTGTACCCCAGGTAAACGCAATCAGTTGTCCCCATTTGAGCTCATGTATGGCCGACCCCCGCCGATAGTCAGCCCAGACCCTGAGTCTCTTGAACAGATAGGGAACGCTATCACAGACGCAGAGATAAAGCAGCTAGGAAAGACCATTATGAAATTACAGAACTGGGTCATTTCTAGAGCCCCGCTGCCAATTACAACCCCTGTTCACCTCTACAAACCTGGGGATCAAGTGTGGCTGAAAGTATGGAAGAAAGAACCGCTGAAACCCCTTTGGACAGGGCCTTTCACTGTCTTACTTGCTTCCCCCACAGCTGTCAAATTGTCCCGCCACGAGTCTTGGATTCACTACAGCCGTGTGAAGCCCGCTGCTGAGTATATTTGTGAAAAAGGGCCTACTGACCTTCAACTGAAAATCACGCGGCTGCCCCACACTCTGGAAGAGTAATCACGCACGTCTGATCCAGAGATCTGTCAAGATATTTAATATGAACTCTGTTGTATATATACTGCTTGTGATTTACGTCTTGCCAACATTGTCCATGTCCCCTACCCCTCCCACGCCTGGGTGTGCCCCTTGTGTGGCACTAGTGGACAATGGGGGCAAAATGGAAAATGTTATTAGATTTCAAACTAATTATGAGTGTAAGGGTCAACTAGTGACCCCTGTATGTATATATAACAAGGTTGAATATTCTATATGTAATAATGGAGACTCACAGATCTGTTTTGACCCCAAAGCAACTAATAGGGATACTTGGATAGAGGTCAGGTCAGTCTGGGATCAGGGCCCCCTGATTCAACAAACCCTGGTCACTAATCCCTATGTCCCGGCCTCAGTCCTCTTTGATGCTTGCCATGCCATGGACCAAAACCCCACCTTCCTTGGACGTTGTGGTGCCCTAGCATGGAGGAGGGAATATATGCACAACGATAAATACATGTGCCTGGCGGGACAGAAGCCGTCCCATTGTGAAGGGTCTTCCGAACACTACTACTGTAACTACTGGAAATGTGTATCTTGGGCTACTTGGGGTATGACCCGACTACCCACCACCCGAGCCATATTATCCAAAGTGGTGACTACCTCTAACTGTGGCCTCCAGAACTGTAATCCACTTAACTTCACTATTCTACAGCCGTTTAAATGGAACCTCGATGATAGCCTCCGGAAAGCTTGCTATCTTGTGGGCCTACAGATATACGGTAAGGGCACAGACCCTGGTACTGTCTTGCACATCAAACTCGTTGAGAGACACCGAATCCCTGAACAACACAGCCTTGTGTTTCCTGACTTTTATGAACATATGAAACTTGACCAACAAGACTTTGTGCCCTCTGCCACCACTCGCAACCTTTTCATACAGTTCGCTGAAACCATAGGAGCCACCTTAAATCTGACAAACTGTTATGTCTGCGGGGGCACCCAGCTGGCCTCTGAAAAACTCCATTCTGGCAAAACACTGCATACAGCGTCTCGGACCATCCTTTACCACTCGTGTTGGACACCTGCAGTGCCAATCCTTATGGACTAAAAACAGCACCTCTCAGCCCGGTTGGACTTATTGGACCGGAGATCCTAAGTTAAAAATACCCAGACGATGGAATACTACTGGCAATGCTACCACATTAAATGTCTACCTCAACCTGCCTGCTTCTGCCCCTTGGGCTGCACCGGAAGGATACTACTGGATCTGTGGGAAAACGGCATACCCCACTCTACCCTCAAATTGGACTGGCACTTGTGTTCTGGGCACTATCAAACCAGCCTTCTTCCTCCTCCCGTTATCCGAAGGAGAACATCTGGCTGTCCCAGTATTCGATCAACGGGCCCGTTCTGAAAGAAGCCTGGAAATTGGTAAATGGGAAGACACTTGGCCCCCGGAGCGCATCATTGCTGTCTACGGTCCTGCTACTTGGGCTGATGATGGTATGTTTGGGTACCGGACCCCAATCTACATGCTTAACCGCCCATACGACTGCAGGCGGTTTTAGAAGTTATCACCAATGAAACAGCTAGGGCCCTGGGAGCCCTGGCCAAAGCGAACACTATGATGCGTACCGCCATCTATCAGAACCGACTGGCCTTAGACTATCTATTGGCCGCTGAAGGAGGGGTATGTGGAAAATTCAATCTTTCCAACTGCTGTCTACAACTGGATGATGAAGGATTTGTGGTTGAAGAGGTCATAGACAAAATTACCAGATTAGCTCACGTTCCTGTCCAGACTTGGAAGAGTTTTTCTGCTGATATGTTTGGACTCAACTCACTGACTGATTGGGCCTCCAAACCGGGACTCTTTAAAGCCCTCACCATAATTTTCCTGGTATCCTCTGTCATATTTTGTGTTCTTCCTTGCCTGTTACCATGTTTATTGAAAACCCTTAACCATACTATTAGGACTACGATTGACAAAAGTACCACCGCCCTAGTACTGGCCCTTTCCTCCTATCACCCAGTCCCCACCTCTGATACAGATGGCCCTGACCTCCCATAACCCAGCTAGTCAGCTAGCCTACAGAAGAAAAGTTGGGAATGAAGGATCCATAGCTAGCTGACATAGCTGGGTCACGGTGTAGATGAAGAAATTCCATTTTAGATCAGTGGGTCATAATTAGTACAAAGAACAACTTGTGACTCCATTTTATTGCTCTGAGAAATCACGTATGCATGCAGGCCTGTTCTATGTATCTGTCTTAGTGCCTGGCACAGCCAGGAGGCAAAAGGATGTTGATGTTAGCTAGCCTTGATGTATAGATTATAGGATGGATTTATGGTTTTGTTTTTCTCTCTGCTCTTACCTTTTGGTCAGAGCTGGTTAGAACTGGTTTGGACTGGTTAGGACCCTATATAACTTTTGTGTCGGAGATCCTCAGGGTCTTCTGTTTATGCAGCCAGTTCTGCCCAGAAGTCCAGCATATATGCTTGTTTAATAAAAGCCTTTTTACATCTCTTCAGTCTCTGGCTCAAGTCTCTGCACTACTAACGGAGGGCCTTATCCTAAAAGGTACCTTCACAGGGTCGACAGAACTTGGACATTGTGACTTAGACCATTTAAAACATGGTCTAAGTCACAAAAACCCACCTAAAGTGACCAGATAAGCACTTCAAACACATAATACAGACCCCCACACACACCAGTGATCACTGACCCCACCCCCACCCCCATAAAAATATTAATCACAACTTGAAAATTATGCCTCCAGAACATCATCACCTGGCAGCCTGGCATAGGAAAGCCTAGTCGTCCAGCCCAGAGGCAGCTTAAGTCGTCTTGGGGGTGGGTTAGGGACCTATGGAGAGGAGGACCCATGCCCATAAGCCCCTGTAATCACTGCATTGATATTGAAACATGTGCACTCCCCTATACACCCCTAAAACCCTTTTGTACTGGCATATAAGTGGCTTCTGCAGCCATAAGGGCTATTGGGGGGGTAGATAAGTGGGTCTAGGGGATTCTGGGGGCTCACCATGACCTATAAGGGAACTGTAGTGAGATGATGACATGGCACCCTTTTTGTGAAGTTCACAGCAGTGCCCTGTAAGGTACCCCACTATTTAGGTGCCATGTCTGGGTGTTCAGTCCATTACTTTGTAGACCCCTCCCATGTCCAACAGGGCTTGTTCTAGGCGTTTTTGACTTGGACGAAAATGTAGTATAAAGATGGACGATTTAGCGGCTTGGACGATCAGATCGGCAGAACGTATATTTAGGCGATTTTGAAAACGAAAAAAATTTGGACGTATTTTTCGAAAATGTGTCCTAAGCTGTTTTTTACTTTGGACGACTTGCGACTTGGACGAAAATGGACTTAGACGTTCCTTTCGATTATGGCCCTCCACGTTTCTAGGTGTGTTTAAAAGAGTGCAGTGACTGGGGAGGGTTTCCATATCCTCCCATTCTGGGTCTGACCGATCATCAGGCTGTTCTATCTGGCTCTGTGGTTTCGCCTGTGAAGACCCGCTTTCTGAGTTTACCTCCACCTTTTCTATGCAATTTCACTGGGACCACGGCAGGCATGGAGCCTGACTGGTCACAGCGGGGAGGGGTGCTACTGCCCTGGGCACCTCTCACCCTAGCTATGCCACTGCGTTAGAGCCTACATTAAGGCATCATTTATAGAATATGGACCTAAGTGATTGCATAGCCTTCTGATGGTTATTCACTATGGGTTTTTCTTTTCCCAATCTGGTTCATTTTCGTGCTGAATTTCTACTATATCTGTTTTGCATAGGAGAATATGTGCAATTTGCTTCAAGCAGAGACTGCAGTAACAGGAGAAATCTTGCCTTGCCTTCTGAAAGGGAATTTAATATGGGTGTGACATTACAGCAGTTTATTTGCATCCAAACATAAAAAATGCTTTTATATTTTTCTACATGAGACATGAATGCACATCCTTATTTTATTTCCTGGCTTAAAAATACCCCAGCCCACTTCAGAAAACTTGTACAGACCATGTTCTGAATATGAGATTCCATACAGATGAGAAAGAGTGCTTTTCATGAAAAAGTCAGACACATAATTCATCCCTTTCTGATCACAGTGATTCAAAGTATGGAGCCAAAAATTTCTCTAACATGTTGGCAACAAGACTAAAATCAAAATATGTATAGGATAGGGATTTATTTGGTCAGATTATTCAGTTGATATTTAAAGGTCTAGTAATGTTCTTATGTTGGGGGAGGGGGAGAGGGTTGAGCTCTACCATCCACTATGTGTGTATCACAGAAACTAACTTGATCAAGCTTGTGCCATCAAACCCTTTTTCTTTGTGCAAAGACTCTTATTTTGTTTTTGCATCAGACCAAGGACAAAAGCAGCCTGGAAGGTTCAGAAAATCCTTGGAAAGGGAACATTGTTTATATTCTTTAAGACATTCTGGAGCCTTGCAAACTATTTTGAGTCATCTGAAAGTTATGTGACAGAGACTGGTATGATTGGTTTAATGTCCTCAATAATTGTCAGCTGGCCAATAACCATCTTATATATCTGGTATGTTTTGACTGATAAAAGTGATAACAGAAAGTATATAAGGCTGTGCAGAGGTCTAGTACTTGGAGCTGCAGGCGAGAGAAAAAGAAGAAGATTTGGCCTTAACTTTAATTGACAGATGGTGAAAAGTTGTAGGAAAAATTTCTTGATGTTGAATGAGAGCAACAGTGCCAAGTAGAGAATGACACGGTGACAAAATTCATCACCATTCCCGTCCCCGCGGGAAACCATCTTCATGTCATTCTTTAAAGAGAGGGAAGAATCAGAGTATGAATGGCCACAACCACTGACCCACAAGCTTTGCTTTGAAGAATGCTGGTGTAGAAGGACTGAGGTTGAAATAGACGCTACAGAATGACAGTCTCTGGTATCCAGAGCAGATATTGTGATGTCATAATGCCTTATTCCACCAGTGCCTAAGAGCCAATCACATCAGTGATATCACAATATCACTGGCTTCATTATCCTTGGCTCACATAGGAATCAGAGTATGAATGGCCACAACCACTGACCCGCAAGCTTTGCTCTGAAAAATGCTGGTGTAGAAGGACTGAGGTTGAAATAGACACTAGAAAATGACATGGGATTATTTCCCGCGGTTATCCGCGGGGACGGGAACGGTGATGAATTTTGTCACCGTGTCATTCTCTAGTGCCAAGTAACAGGCATTTGGAGATGCAGATCTCCCATAAGAGCCAAAGAAAACACATGTTGCTTCTGAGCAACAATGCCAAATAAAGGGTTAAAATTTGTACCTGCTCCTCTCATCTTTCACCTGAAGTCAGAGAAACATAAAACTGCGCTGCCATCCTCAGGCTCTCTGCTTTGTTTTGGTGATCCCTTCATACCAGGCGAAAGACAACTAGATTAATTGCCAGTAGGGAGCTTGTATTAAAAGGGATGGGACTTGTATACTACTGCCTTTTTCTGAGGGGTTCCCAGATTTTCCGTCAGGAAAATCCGGACCCCTAGACCCGCCCCCCCAGGCCTGCCCAGTCCTACCCATTCCCGCCCCAGTTCCGCCTCGACATGCCTACGATCCCACCCCAGCCCCGCCTCCAATCCTGCCCCCCTCCCCTGCTGCCTGCTCTCTTTGGGCAGGATATCCGCATATGCGCAGATGCCCTGATGCCCAAAGGAAAGCTTTTCAAAACCCAGAGGAAAAATAAAAAGCTGTCCGGACCCCCGGACATGTCCGGGGAAATCCGGACATCTGATAACCCTATTTTTGTGGCTACACATTCAAAGTGGTTTACACATTGAGGTAGGGAAAATTCTGTGGACCCCCGAATTACCCAGGGAAAAGCAAACGATAAAGAATTTAGTCCATGCCCCAGTACAGAAACCTAGGCTTAGCAAGCCAGTGCCTAAGCCAAGATCATGCAACACGGTTTCACTTAAGTCAGAGCAGGCACAATGGAGAGAGTTTCCTAATGTTCGTGTCTGTTTACCCTTCCAGAAGAAACCTATCAGTGTGCCAGAGAAGGGCCAAAAGATCCAAGCTACCATTGAAAGCTTTAAGAAAAGGGATAATGCAGGAAAAGGGACACAGCATACAAATCAGCAGGCTATTTTAGCCTGAGCTCCAAGGGTCACAGTTCCCCACCCAAACAAGAGTAGGGCAATTAAACAGCCCAAGACATAGAGAGGGAAGAAACTTCACAATCCACTTGGAGGGAAGGAAGGTAGCAAGCAAAAATATTCCTGTCCAAAGCCCACTGGAGTCCAGATACTACTTTAATCAGGGTGCGAATTATGCAGAAACTTTGGAGGATCAATTATCCTTGTGTCCAGGGAGAAATTCTAATACACTTGATGAAATAGAACCCATGGACTGTGGTGAGGTTTACCCTGAAAGTCTAGAAGCTGAAGAAATGTGCTGGGACTCAAATGTGTGAAAGAATAAAGAATAATAGTTTTGTCTGTGAGTAACAGGTTTCCAAAGATAAGACTGTGTGTAAAGTCAGAAAGCTACAGAGCACCTGCTAAGAAGTGGGAATTCCTACAGCCTAGAAGAAGACACAGACAATATGATATGTGAACAATTTAAAGGGACTGTGTGAAGCCAAGTCCTTGAACTATATTATGTTAAGCTGATTTGTGCACTAGTGGCACCAGGCAAAAGGAGTCTAGTAGCATACCTAATGAACTGAAACCAGATGAGAGTGTGATAAATGCTAACCTTTAAGAAAGAATTTGGGAGGGATTGTGTGCTACCAATCTAAAGAGTGGTTAGTTCCCTCTCTGCTGGGCATAAGGATGGCCAATGCTCAGTGGCTTTTGAACCAGGGTGCACAGAAATTACCTGGTGAAGTTGAGAAGCATAAAAGGAAAAAAAACCCTTTTTTTAATGGTGGGAGGCTTGGGTATAGCAGAGACTTAGGCCTTCCAAGACCCTGTGCTGAGACAGTATTTAGGATGGATGAAGCAGTAGCACAGAAGTTGATCTGTTGTTGCAACTGAAAAGTATATACCTAGGTGGAAAGCTTATGGAAATTTCCTGAAAGCGAGAAAGCTTTATTTTATTTTCAAGCTCCAAAGAATTGCTGTGATGTTGAAGACAAAGCACTAAGCACAAGGTGAACTTTAATGAGTGAAATAAATCAGTTTGAAAGAAAAGTGGTACTGATTTGAGAACCTTAACCTTTTTTATTTCTACTTCTTTTCCACTCTAACAAACGCTCGGTCTTGCGCATGTGTTCATGCTAGGTGACTTGACCCACTAACAGGTCCCCCTTGCCGGCCACAATATCTGCAGGTACTTATTTTGTACCTGGGGCAATTGAGGATTAAGGGAGTCACCCAGGGTCACAAGGAGCAGCACTGGACCATTTGACACTAATATATTTTTGTCAGAGAACAGCTATTACTGTTATTTCTAAACTGTTTCCTAGTATTTAGGGCCTGATATTCAGCTGTCAGTGGTCAGCATTTTGCAGACCACCACCGGGATTAAACCTGGAAATACAGTACTGGGCCATATCCAAGCAATGGCATTAAATTCCAGGGTTTCTGGAACAGGCCGACACATAGCTGGTGAAGTGTAACATTCATTCAAAATGAGCAAAGCAGAAAAAAGAAGACCCAATATTCCACAGGAAACGAAGCAGGTGCAAACGCAAACACAAACACACTGTGGAAATTACAATGTTCTTGACTTTCCTTTTATTTCTTGCAAAGACACTTTCTACACAGCAGCTTTACTGTGCACTAGCGGCGTGCCTTTGGCTTGTTTCTTCATCGTCTCTTCAAGATCTGAATAACTAGTTCCACATTTGCATATCCAATCAATACTTCCTTAATGGACCCTTGAGGAAGGCTTGTTTGCCGAAACACGGCCCGTGTCAGGTCCGTTGAATGCCAATGTAATTAGTGTGGATCAATTTTTAACATTGTTTGAAGATTTGTGCAAGAAATAAAAGGAAAGTCAAGAACATTGTAATTTCCACAGTGTGTTTGTGTTTGAAGTGTATCTAGAACGTACTGTATAGTCAGTTTAGAAGAAGACCAAGCTGTTGCCTTTATAATTAGTTTTAGAGAGATTGGATTTCTATTCACACATTTTTGATGCACGAGACAAAATACATTTTGAAAAATGAATTTTTGAAATGAATGAAAGTATATTTATATATTTATGTAAGGAGTTTTTTTCAAACCAGTGATGATACATGTGGCTTAGGGCACTTGGATAGTCCCAGCTGCCTGTGTATGAGCAGGGCCGGATTTTCCTATAGGCTAACTAGGCTTCAGCCTAGGGCCTCAAGATCAAGAGGGGCCTACATTCAAATTGTTAGCAAAATTAAAATTACACTATTCTAAAAACAGTGAACACTAAAACACTGAACCGAAAATAAGGAGAAATTCTATGCTTCGGGATCGGAACCGGCTCCAGCCGCAACGGGGTGCCGACTCGGCTTCTCCCTTTCTTTTTCTCGCCCTGGGAGGAGGATCAGGGAGGGAAAGACGTCAGTCTGGAAACAGCTGGGCAAAGCCCAGCCCCGCAGGGAGAGAGGCAAAACGTGGATCCGTCAGGACAGGGCGGCCCAGACTGGCATCAGAGGGGGGTAGGGGAGTTTAATGGAAGGCAGGCAGGCAGGATGGTATGGGGATGTGTTCAATGGAAGGGGGATGGGAGGCAGGCGGGCATCGGAGGGGGGGGTTGAGGTGAGGAAGGATGCACTGGGGGCACTATGGACATAGGAAGGGGCAATGTTGTGTGTTATGTTTGATTAGTTATTGTTACAAGTACTATATATGGTGCTGAGAATAAATGTCCAAATAAGTGTTCTCGACTTTTTTATATTTATTATCCGTGTCACATTTTTTATAAAGGTTAGTACCAATAACAACATGTTTCATTTAACATATTGATATCACAGTAATGATGTATTTATTATCTCTCATGTAATTTACAAACTTAAAAATGGGAGGTGAAAGGTTCTCATAAGTGGAATAGCCTAGGGCCTCTTTTCATCTAAATCCGGCCCTGTGTATGAGGTTTGTTTTTCTCCGTTTTTGTATTTATCTTTTCTGTCCGTGGTGTGTTTTAGATGTGATATGAATGAAGTCCTTCTACTAAACTGACTATACAGTACGTTCTAGATATTTGGGGGGGGGGATATATATGACTGTACCTTTATAAGAATTGTGTTTGAAGTGTAACATTCAGCATTGTACTGCCTGTCAGTTACTGCATAAAAATAGAACTGATTTTTATACAGTCCTAATTATACAGTTAACTTTACAGGTTAAGTGTTTAATAGCGGCACTAAACCAGCCAAGCACCGGCTGCATTCCCAGAACACCCCTAAAATAGCAGGTTCTCAGTTTGGCCCTAACCGGTTATTTTCAGCAACACTAACAGGTTAAGTGCCTCTGCAAATTAGTAGTTAGTCCCAAACAGATGATTTAACCAGCCAAGAGCCATTTCTGGCTGGTTAAATTGCTTTGCATTTTGACCCCCTATCGTTCTTTGTTGTTAAGTTATTGCCTTGTCAAATAAACCTTTCTCTGAGGACACTCAGGTCTGTAGTTCTCACATGTGGGTGACATCTCCAACAGAGCTCTGTTGCAGATGCTTCTGGAAGCCTGTATCAGGTCCAAGTGCGCATGCCTGTGTGATTTCCTACCTGCCTGACTCGTGCAGGACCCTCAGGTTAATTTTCTCCAGGGAGCTCTTCAGATGCATCTCACTAGTTTCTGTTGCATGTTTTTATCCAGTGATTGTTTTTCTAGCCTTTGTACCCCGTGTTTTCTCACGTGTGCAACACAGGACACATCTTATTTCATTTTATGCATTTATTTAATTCTGTTTCCTTTATTTTCCCTAGGGTTTTGCAGCACTTTTTCATGACTGATGTTCAGGCCTGCTTAAGCCATGCACATCAGTTATGAAACAATATTTCTAGCAGGTATAAAAAGTATATGATGTGTGGTAGAACCATGTCTGTGACTGATACTCCCAATTGGTGCTAGTGGTCTTGTTCTTGATCACCATCCTTTTCACTTTAAACTCTATTTTCAAATGCAGAAAAGAACACAGAAGAGCAGAGAGACCCAGTGAGAGAGATTTTTTTTTTTTGCATACAAATCCAGTCCATTGCATCAGCGTTATCAACCTCAATGGCATTGAGAACTGCTTTGACTGCTGGAGCCACACTGGCATCATTGAGGAGTTGTCACCTGCCTCGACATCAGGCATTGGTGGTGTCCGCTTGGGCCAAGCCTCATCTAAAGTGGTAAATAATCTTATTATATATCTTGTGGCCTTTTGAATAGATCTTTAAGAAACAAATAATCTCTGATCCAAGAGCTTTATTGACCTCACTTTTTCAAATGCTATGTCTGACAGAGACATGGCTAGAAACAGGTGATGAATCTCTTCTTTTCCATTGTTTGCCAAGTATTCTGCTTGTTATTCAGTCCATCTAACTAAACCCCTCCTTTACAAAGCCATGCTAGCATTTTCAGCGCCAGCTGCTGCGGTAACAGCTCCGATGCTCAAAGAGTTTCTATGAGCGTCCGAGCTGTTACCGCTGCTGCCTGCCCTAAAAACGCTAACATGGCTTTGTACAGGAGGAGGTAAATGATGAGTGGACTTGCAATCATTCATTTGTCCAGACTGTATTAAAAAAAAAAACCCAAAACTGTCTTTTTTCAATTTCTTTTATCCTGCGTTATTTCCAGTTGAAATAGGCATCCAGCCAACCACATTGTACTACTAAAATAATAATAATAATTTTATTCTTATATACCGCCAAAGCCATGAAAGTTCGAGGCGGTTTACAACAAGAAGTGCTGGACAATCAGCGAAGAGTTTACACTACATTGTTATCAAATACAAGCCATGAAGATTCAAGGCAGTTTAAAATGAAAGGAGCTGGACAAACAGCGAAGTGGTCACAATATAAAGTCATTGATGTGCTGGCCAATCAGAGAGGATTTTACACTATATTGTTATCAAATATAAGCCATGATGATTCGAGGCAGTTTACAATGAAAGGAACTGAATTGTACTGCTAAAAATGCTATCGCAGCTTAGTAAAAGGAGCCCTCAGTTAGGGCACTGGTCTTTGACCTAAAGGCCGCCGCGGGAGAAGACTTCTGGGCACAATGGACCAGTGGTCTGACCCAGCAGCGGCAATTCTTATGTTCTTATCAAATGTATCATATGATATAGTATTATTTGGAACAATTTTATTACCCCAAAAAAAACAATTAATGCAAATCAAAACAAATTGCTCCTCATCATGACAGGAGTAGCCATGCAATTGATAATGAAAAACTGGAAAAGTTGGGATAACTTAAAGTATAGTTTTTGGTGGGAATCCCTATGCCAGATTTATAAGTTTGAAAATATTAATTCTTTACAGTTGGGACATCATAGTAAATTTAAGGAAATTTGGGGCCCGTAAACAAAATATTGTAAGATATGAATATGAACTATTATCTCTCCCCTTCTACACATAAGTTCATGTAATCCTTTTTCTTCTTCTCTACCCACTATTTTAAGTTCTTGTAAACCGTGTCGAGCTCCATTCTCATGGAGATGATGCGGTATATAAACTTAAGGTTTAGATTAGATTAGATTAGATTATTATTACTATTATTATTTCTCTTTGTTTCATGAATGAACATTATACATATCCAGGTTAGGGTGGGAAGGGGGATAAAACAGTTTTATATTCTATTGTTGGAATAGAGTGCAATATGGTACGTTACTTGAATGTTCATGTGTTTGCACTTTGTATTTGATATCAAAAATGAATAAAGAATTTAAAAAAAAAAAATTCTTATGTTCTTATGCAATATAGTACACTTCAATGAAAGGACCCTACATGGTCCATGTTTCAGCTGGTAAAATGTCTTCCTCAGGGATCCAACATTGTTGTGCCTACAATGAATAATCATATGGCTATAAGAAGGAAGAAATAAATGGATACAGAGCGGTTTGCCGAAATAATCCAGCATACCATGACCAGGAAGCGACATCAGATGGAGAGCAGAGGCTGGCACGAGCAGTAGGTACGAGATGCTCCTGGCTGCTGATAAAGTTTTGAAGAGGTGGGTAGGCAGAGAAGAGGAGAGGTGCCAGTAGCACTGCCAAGACGGTGCCCAGGGTGGGCCGCCTCCCCCTCGCTATTAGTGTGCAGCTATTACCACAAATCAGCACATGAGCCCTTACCACCACCTATTTTGTAGACAGTAAGTACTCCCGTGCTAATCATTTAGCATGTGACAATGTAGCTGCACTAACTGATTTGCACTGTCACACCCAAGTTGCACCCCAAAGACATACCCTCTCGGAGGAAAAATTCCAAATAATTATTTAGCACTAGTCTTTAAGCCCATTACATTAACGGGTGCTAGAATAGATGTCTTTCTTTCTGTCTCTCTGTCTCCTTAGCCACTGTCTGTCTGTCTGTCTCTCTGGCCCCCTGTCTATCATTCTTTCTGTGTCTCTCCCTGGCCCCTTGTCTGTCTGTCTTTCTTTCTATCTGTCTCTCTCCCTGGCCCCCTGCCTATCTATCTCTGCCCCCCCCCCCGAGCAAACCAAGATTGCTGCCTGCCCACCAGCACACCCCTCCCCTCATAGCAGCCCATTTTCCCTCTCCCCCTCCACTTCCCTGTGCAGCAGTAGCAGCCGGACGCCTCGCAGCACCTCAAAGGACACCCTTCTGCCGTTGCTCTCACCACCGCACGCGCCGCAAGCCGCCACACATGCCGCAAGCCATAAATGGAACACGGCACGGAAGCACAAATCACGGCAGCAGGGATCACACCGTTTCAACTGCGCATGCGCGGGTAAGGGTTTTATTATAGAGGATATGGCTTCCATGCACACATTTTGGAACTTACTCAGGGATGCCTCAGCGCGTCCTGCAGTAAGTCCTTTAAAGATGAGGTAAGCATGTGCTAGCGCTTACAGCAGTTTAGTAAAGGAGCCCTTAGTAAATTTTATTTATTTATTTTAGGTATTTATATATCACCTATCAAAGTTATCTACGTGATTTACAATCAGATACTCAAGCATTTTCCCTATCTGTCCCGGTGGGCTCACAATCTATCTAATGTACCTGGGGCAATGGAGAATTGAGTGACTTGCCCAGGGTTACAAGGAGCAGCATGGGATTTGAACCCACAACCTCAGGGTGCTGAGGCTTTTGCTCTAACCATAAAACACCACTCCTTCCAAATCTCATAGTTTTCTGGCCAAGTATCAATTCTAAGGTGAGAGCCATGAGCTGATAATCTCTTCTTTTATTTGAAGTTTAATAGAAGAAATGATAATGCTCACCACTGCTCTGGAAGAAACTTCCCAACCCCTATATATCCTGTCTGTCCAATTAGACTGTAAGCTCTTCTGAGCAGGGATTGACTATTGTGTGTTGATTGTACAGCTCTGTGTGTGCTTTTCAGTGCTATAGAAATGATAAATTGTAGTAGTAGTTATATAACCATGATTAAATTAGGAAGATTAAACCTCCACTTTAAAACATCCCAAACCATTGCTAGGTGATAACTCAATGGGAGACAAAACTCTTGACAATATTAATTACACTCAATGCGACAGCCCCAAACCTGTAGAATACTTAGCTTTCCATTAGATATGCTTAAGTGAGCCCATCTGCAAACATCCTTACCAGCAGGTGCTGGGGAAATCAGCCCAAAGTTTATTCATCTGGGTAGGAGTAAGGTAAGTCTGACAGTATCTGATACTGAATATATAAATGAAAAAGTACAGCTTGAGGTCTTACTGACATTATTGTGGTCAGGTTCATATTTTGATTGCCAGCTGGAGCAGTGGAATTTATTGCAAAGAATGTGTTTATATATATATTTTTTAGTATGTTTGGGGTTTTGGAATGCTTGTGCATTCTTACTCATTCCATGAACTCGAACAAATTGAAAACTGACATTGCTTTCATGCTGGTAGTTGTTAAAAACATGCATCCTGATCCATCCGCACAGCAGATATAAGAAAAGTGGGAAAGCAATACAAAACATTTTAGCAAAGGGGAAATTTGACCGATGGCCATTAAAGAACTGGGGTAACACAGTAACATAGTAGATGACAGCAGATAAAGACCCGAATGGTCCATCCAGTTTGCCCAACCTGATTCAATTTAAATTTTTATTTTTTTTTTAATTTTTTTTTTCTTAGCTATTTCTGGGCAAGAATCCAAAGCTTTACCCGATACTGTGCTTGGTTTCCAACTGCCGAAATCTCTGTTAAGACTTACTCCAGCCCATCTACACCCTCTCAGCCATCGAAGCCCTCCCCTGCCCATCCTCCACCAAACGGCCATACACAGACACAGACCGTGCACGTCTGCCCAGTATTTATTATTATTTTCTGAATCTAGATCCTCTGTATTCATCCCACGCTTCTTTGAACTCAGTCACAGTTTTACTCTCCACCAACTCTCTCGGGAGCGCATTCCAGGCATCCATTACCCTCTCTGTAAAGTAGAATTTCCTAACATTGCCCCTGAATCTACCACCCCTCAACCTCAAATTATGTCCTCTGGTTTTACCATTTTCCTTTCTCTGGAAAAGATTTTGTTCTACATTAATACCCTTCAAGTATTTGAACGTCTGAATCATATCTCCCCTGACTCTCCTTTCCTCTAGGGTATACATATTCAGGGTTTCCAGTTTCTCCTCATACGTCTTCTGGCGCAAGCCTCCTATCATTTTCGTCGCCCTCCTCTGGACCGCCTCAAGTCTTCTTATGTCTTTCGCCAGATACGGTCTCCAAAACTGAACACAATACTCCAAGTGGGGTAATTTTTTAATAGCTTGCATAAGATGTGCAGCTACTTTTAAGGTGTATAGCATACTTTCTACTAATTTTCCAAGAGAAAAAACGTTTTGCATTGAGTACCTTGCATCTGTTCTTTTGTATGGATTAGAGAGTTGCGTGGGGACAGAAATCCTACCCGTCCCTGCCAAAATCCCACCCGTCCCCGTGAGGAATCCCTCCGTCCCCACACGTCCCCGTGAGGAATCCCTCCATCCCCACACATCCCCGCGAGGAACCCCTCCGTCCCCGCGAGGAATCCCTCTCCGTCCCTGCCCGTCCCTCTAAATTTCAGAAATAGTTATTTCATTTAATTATGCTACTGAATTAAAGGCTCTAGTAGAGACCCATTTACAAAAAAGCATAGACACTTTATTAATTTGGAAATATTAATTGGGAAGAATACATACTTTGTAAATGGGCTTCTACCACAGCCTCTAATGTAAATATAAAATAGAAATACTCAGCTGTTGAGGACCCCCAAGCTTTCAGCTGAGGACTTCCTCTGCAGTTGGCTGGGGGTCCCTTTTGCCAAACTTGGCAGGCAGCAGTAGTATCCCTGAGTCACAGATACTGGCACCTCAGTGGCTCATGGATGTTGCCAGCAACTGCTGCGCTTGGTGGAGGGGAGTTATGGCCTTCTCTAGAGGAGATCCTCTGCTGGCGGTGCTTGGGGATCCCTACCAGCCACAGCAAGGTTCAGCAAGTACTTCAACACTGTAGAAATAAAACCAGAAATGCATTTCCTTTTCTTTTGAATACAATACAAAGACATCTGCTATATACATTTCCCAAAGCTAACATATTTTAGTCAATAAATTCCATTTTTTACCTTTGTTGTCTGGAAACTTATTTTTCCATCAAGTTGGTCCCAGTTTCTTTTTTCCACTTTCCTATCTTCTGTAAATTCTTCTATTGCTGTCCATTGGTTCCTCCTACCATGACCCAGCATTTATCCCTCTCTTATCCCCCGGAACATGTGTAGCATCTTTCGTCCCTGCCCCCCAGGCCCAGGCCCAACATTTCTCCTTCTATCATCCCTCTCCAGCATTATGCCACATCTCTCCCTCCATTCCCTTCACCACTATGCCCAACATTCCTCCCTCTTGCATCCCTTTCAATCTGTCCCACTGTTCCCTTTCCACCACAACATTTCTCCCTCTCATCTTTCTCTTCCCTCTCATCTGCAACTCCCTCTTTCCCTATGACCAAAAATTCTCTTTCTTCCATTTCCCGTGTACACGACCATCTCTCTTTCTCTCTCACTGATACACCCACACCCAATTCTCCCTTTCTATTCCCTCCCCCAACTCAGCATCTCTTTCCCTCCCTTCCTCCATCCTCTCTCCCAAGTTCATGCCTTCTGTGTCTAAAAACGCACTCCCTCCCCCTTTCTGTGTTCTGCATTTGCCTCCCACGTTCGAGTCCAGATAACAGCAGGGGTTGGAGGCAGCTCGAGCCAAGAGGCTCATCTTCTTCTCCTGCCTGCAGCACACCACATGACCCGGAAGTCTTCTTCCGATGTCAGAGCTGATGTTGCAGGGAAGGCTTTGCGTTAGTCATATACAGTGTGCAGGGCCCGCTACCCTGTGAAGAAATGATTGATTGATGCAAAGCCTTCCCTCTGACATCAGCTCTGACATTGGGGGAAGACTTCCGGGTTGGCTATGTGTGGTGTGCTGCAGGCAGGAAAAGAAGATGAGCATTTATCCCTTTCTCATCTTTCGTGCCTGACCACCAGCCCCATGCTCAACATTTCTCCTTCTGTTCTATCACCCCTCTCCAGCACCATGCCACATCTCTCCCTCCATTCCCTTCACCATTATGTCCAACATTCCTCCCTCTTGCATCCCTTTCAATCTGTTCCACCATTCCCTTTCCACCACATTTCTTACTCTCATCTTTCTCTTCCCTATCATCTGTACCTCACTCCCTCCCTATGGCCAAAAATTCTCCTCTTTTTTCCATTCCCCGTGTGTACACAACCATCCTTCTTTCCCGCTCACTGACACACCCACGCCCAATTCTCCCTTTCTATTTATTTGTTCAATTTTTTAGCCCAGAACGGGTTACAAAGTACATCCATAATAATCCAGACAGAACAGAAATGACATAATTTACATAAATTACAATATAGACATGACAATAAAACATATGCACTAAGTAGCATCTGGTGAGATTAGGTGGCGTAGGTGTGTTGACTTAGTGGCATTTATGGGTGAATGACTTTAAGGTGCTGAGTTAGTAAAGAGGAAGATTTTCACGGCCTTTCTGAAGTTCCAGAGTCCATCTAGTGGTCTGACAGATGGGGGGGATTGTGTGCCAAAGTTTGGGTATGAAATGTGAGTAGGAGTGTTTGCGGGCTGTTTCAGTTTTGAAGGAGCGGCCAGGAGGTATGGTCAGTTGTTTTCTCCTTGGGACCTCAGTGGTTGCTTTGGAAAATAGATTTGTAGTTTAGTTTTCATGTAGTACGGAATCGTTTCATGTAAGGTTTTGAAAGCGAGGACCAGGGCCTTGGAGGTGCAGCATTTTTGAATGGGCAGACAGTGCATGGAAGCTAATGCAGGGGTAACATGGTCTTGGATGCCTAGGTTTTGTAGAAGGCGGATTGCAGCATTTTGCACCCTTTTGAGGCGGGAGAGAGTTTTGGTAGGCAGGCCCACTAGTAGAGTGTTACAATAGTCTACGCAGGATAGTACAAAAGCATAGAGTAGTTGGGCAAATTCAGGTTCTGAGAAGTATGCACGTATTTAGCTGGCGGAGGTAGTAGAAGGAGGATGATACTAGTTTGGATACGTGATTTGTCATTGATAAGTTAGAGTCAAGAGTTACGCCTAGGCTGCGGACGTTGTCTTCTATTCCCTCCCCCACCTCAGCATCTCTTTCCCTCAACTTCTTCTCTCCCCAGTTCATGCCTACTGTGTCCAGAAACGCATTCCCTCCCCCACTTCAGCATCTCTTTCCCTCAACTTCTTCTTTTCCAAGTTCATGCCTTCTGTGTCCAAAAATGCACTCCCTCCCACCCCTTCTTTCGAGTCCAGATAACATCAGGGATTGGAGGTAACCTGAAGCACGCCATATGTAGCCGACTTGGAAGTCTTCCCCTGAAGTCAGAGCTGACGTCGGAGGGAAGACTTCGGGTCAGTCTGGCGGTGGCTGAGATGTTAGGTGGGAGGGGGTAGATACTGGATGTAGCAGGTGAGAGGAGACAGACTATAGATAGAAAGGGGGAGGGATCAGACACACTGGATGAAAGGGGAAAGATAACAGACAAGCTGGAATGCCTGGGGAGAGAGAAAAAGACAGATGATGGATGTAAAGAAAAGGAGAGGTGAGGAAGACATTGAATGGAAGGGAGGATAGGGGGAGGATGCGGATGGAAGGGAGGAAAGAGAAAGATGGAGCAGACACTGAATAGAAGGGAGAGAAAGGGAAATGAAGCAGATGCTGGGCAGATGATGGATGGAAAGAGGGGGAGGGGCAGATTCTGGATGGAAAGGAGAAAGAGAGAGAGAGGGCAGATGCTGGATGGAAATGGAGGAGAGGGAAGATGCTGGAGAGAAAAGAGAGAGAAAGGACAAATGCTGGATAGAAGGGGAGCTGAGAGAGAGGGGGAAATGCTGAATGATGGGAGAGAAAGATGATAGAATTAGTGACAGACTAGGAACTAAGAAGAAGTGGAATAAGAGAGCCAGAGTGAGGGAAAAAATGGCAGGTTTTGGTAGGATATAAAAAGACTTGAAGCGGTCCAGAGGAAGGTGACAAAAATGGTAAGATGTTTGAACCAAATGAAGTATGAGAAGAGACTGGAAGGCCTAAATATGTATACTCTGGAGGAGAGAAGGGACAGGGGAGATATGATAAAGACATTTACTTTGGAAAAAAGGCAAGAGAGGGGAAATATGATAGAGACATTTAAATACCTCTGTGGCACAAAAGCACAGGAGCCAAGTGTCTTTCAGTTAAAAGGAAGCTCTGAAAGGAGAGTGCATAAGATGAAGGTGAAATGAGTAATCTAAGGAAATATTTCTTTACCAAAGGGTGAGGGATGTGTGGAACCCAGAGAAGGTGGTGGAAACAAAGACTATCAGAATTCAAGAAAGCATGGGACAAGCATTTAGGATCTCTAATGAAGAATTGATAATATGGATAGGCAGAATGGATAGGCCATATGGTCTTTATCTATCATCATTTTCTCCTGCATGCTTTTATGTACCTCCTCTGAAATTAAATCTTGTTCAGAATTTAGGCTAATGTTTACAACCCTGTTTTCACTCCCAGTCCTAGAGGGCTGCCAATAGGTCAACTTTTTAGGCCATGGTGCACCCTCACCTGGAGTACTGCGTCCAGCACTGGTTGCCATACATGAAGAAGGACATGGTACTACTCGAAAGGGTCCAGAGAAGAGCGACTAAAATGGTTAAGGGGCTGAAGGAGTTGCCTTACAGTGAGAGATTAGAGAAACTGGGCCTCTTCTCCCTTGAAAAGAGGAGATTGAGAGGGGACATGATCGAAACATTCAAAATACTGAAGGGAATAGACTTAGTAGATAAAGATAGGTTGTTCACTCTCTCCAAGGTAGAGAGAACGAGAGGGCACTCTCTAAAGTTAAAAGGGGATAGATTCCGTACGAACGTAAGGAAGTTCTTCTTCACCCAGAGAGTGGTAGAAAACTGGAACGCTCTTCCAGAGGCTGTTGTAGGGGAAAACACCCTCCAGGAATTCAAGGTAAAGTTGGACAAGTTCCTGCTCAACTGGAAAGTACGCAGGTGAGGCTGGGCTCATTTAGAGCACTGGTCTTTGACCAAGGGGTTGCTGCGTGAGCGGACTGCTGGGCACGATGGACCACTGGTCTGACCCAGCAGTGGCAATTCTTATGTTCTTATGAATATGCATGAAAGAAAATTTGATGCCCACTACCTCCACTGAATGCAAGTATCTTTCAGGCATATTCATTAATGATGTCCTGAAAACTTGACCCATTGGCAGCCCTCACACACACACACACACACACACACACACACACACAAATATTCAAAATAATAACAATGAATAGGAATGAGATAGATTTACAATAATGACCTCCCTTTGCATTCAAATCTCTCTCATGTCTATTCATTGTGGATATCCTGAAAACCTGACTGTCTCAGGGTATTCCAGGATAGGTCTAGGAAACTCTGGTCCTTCCGCAAGCTACCAGCTGCCCCAGTTCCTGGCACCCTTTCTGTTACCTTTTGATTGTGTGTAGAGTTGATTTGAAGAAGAGGGATGGTAGAAGAGGGATGGTAGAAGAGAGGTGACATATCACAAATCATTAGGCTGTAAGTTTAACAACTAGGCATGGCAAAAACTCTTCTCTAGAAACTGTTCACTTGGAGCTCTACCCCCTTGCTTGTTCCTCAGTACAGCAGTTAAATAATGCTGGAAACACGGTAACATATCATGCATATAAAGAGCGCTGATAAAAGGCTCTGAATAAAACAGTGTATAACATTCACTTTCATTTCACTGGAATCAAGACAAGAGGTCGCTTAGTGCATTTAAAACTTTCTCTTAATTGTTTTTGTTTCCATGTTCCCTGCTGTATGCATTGTCCAGCCAAAATCTAGACATTTGTGTGCCTCAAAGAGCAACTAATCTCATGCACATAGGCCTGAACTACAGAGTTTGAGTGTAGTATCTCTGTGCCCAGTTGTACAAGGCTGCCCGAGAGAAGGCTCTGGAAATTGAAGGCTGATCTCTTAGACAGCCTGCAAATATACATATCACGAAAGGTATAAATCCACAGGGCCTTGTGTCGCCAACATTTTTTTGACACATTAAAAAAATTGTTTTATAAAACTAGATTTCCTACTGAGATCGAAATGCAATTTCGTTATTATATTATAGACACAGTTGTTAATGAAGAGTGTTATACCAGGAACCTACTTTCCTTCCCATGATAATAAAGCTGCAGATAGACCTGTCATCACTGAGCTAATGAGCTCTAACATTAAGATGCCCTTACCGTGACTTTCAATAACACACGGCTTGTTAATCTTTGCTTAATAAACTATATCTTTCCCACGATACTATAACTTTTACCCACTCACTGTCTCTTGGCCTAACGATAACGTATGGACAATATCTTCTACCAGTTGATTCACCCCGTGTTAATCAGGAAATGCAATATCTAATAAGATGTGCATTTGGGTCTCGTTTTATTTATTTAATTTTTCATACCGTTCTCCCAGGGAGAGCTCAGAACATTTTACATGAATTTATTCAGACCCTCGAGCATTTTTCCCCTGCCTGTCCCGGTGGGCTTACAATCTATCTAATGTACCTGGGGCAATGGGGGACCATGTGACCTGCCCAGGGTCGCAAGGAGCAGGGCGATTTCGGGTTGTAAACTTTTCTGTGTGTAAAAAAAGAATATGTACTTACGCTAAGGGCTCCTTTTACTAAGCTGCGCTAGCGTTTTTAGCGTGCACTACATTGCTGCACGCGCTAACCCCGCTAACTACATGCCAAAAACTAACGCCAGCTCAATGGGGGCGTTAAAGTTTAGCCCTAAGTTTCACAGTGCCCAAAGGACGCACAGCATTTAGTGCGTGCTAATGTCCGTTAGCACATACCAAGCTGTAATAAATGGGCTTTTAAAACAACTTTATGGAGGTAATTCTACTAGGAACCACATAGATTTAGATAAAGTTCATGTGTAAATGCTTTTATTCTAGTTATTTATGAACCCATGCACATGAATAATAATCTGGCAATGTGCAATTCTGTAAGTCCTTGCATATCTTCCATAGCATGTACTTGACAGGGTGTTCAGATGGGTGGAGTCTGAGTGGAGTATGGGCAGTGCACGCACTTACATGTAAGACTTATAGAATGCTATAAATTACATCTCTGTCACTTCAGTCTAGGGAAAGGCATTTATAGCAGCTATATGGCTGGCATGTTTCTGCCTAATCACATGCTCAAAACTAGTATCTGTTCAATAAAAAGCCATACTTAAACCACAAAAATGATTTTAAAAAATTAAAATAAAAACCGAAATAAAGTAGGTCTTTTTTTTCATATGCATAAAACCAACTTTATCTAGGTTTTTATTTTAATTTAAAAAAATCATTTTTGTGGTTTAAATTGTGGCTTTTTATTGAACAGATACTAGTTTTGAGCATTTGGATTTAAGGATGTCTGATATATAAATTAATTCCCAATTTTTTAAATTGTCTGCCTAAACACATACCAGATCGATATTCAAAGTGATTTAACTGGTCAGAAAATGGCTCCTGTCTGGTTAAATCGCCTATTCAAGGCTAACTGCTAATTTTCAGTGGCACTTAACTGCTTTAACCTACCTGTTTGTTAGATGATGGCGGTATGGCAGGTTTTAAATAAATGAAATGAAAATATTCATCAGTATTCATAGTTCCTCCAAATCAATGTGGATAAAGATGATTTATATGCATGCCGCGCAAGGTTTGCATGTATTGTTTTCTGAAATGAACTACAAAAAGTCCAAAAGTCAGTCAAAATGCCAAAAATCATCCACAGGTTTTTCCATGCATGCCCCTAATATTCGAAAATTACCAAAGACAAAGATCAAATTGTTTTCATTGCAAAGCATTGGGTTATACTTTGAAATGAACCCCTAGAGGAGTGTCTTTGAAAGAAAGGTAATTTCCTGGGTTTTACACCTGCTTTGCCTGAGATTTCTTATAAAGGGAGGTCAATTTTTTTAATTATCTCTCTATATCTCTTAAGGGAGACTGCTATAAATCAATTGCACTCTTGAGGTATTAGATACCATGGAAAGGAAGATTTGGGAGGTAGGGAAATAATTTAGGTCCAATTTCATTTTTATGTGCAAAATGAATGCTGTTGTGTTTTTAAATGCTCAGAAAGGAGCTTTTGTGGGCTGTGTCTCTTGTTGCAGCAAGATATTAAGAGTAGGGTCCCGGTGCTGGACTTGAGTATCTGATAGCAGAGGCTTTTCTCTTGCACTTCTGTTCAAGTTTGATGATACTCTGATTGGAAAACAATGCATGAAATAAAGCAGTCCTAGAGAAAACTGATCTAATGCTTAAAAGTTGTTTCTGTTTGCTCAAATTGATGAACTTAGTAAATAAACTATACAGTTCCTGACCTGTCACAAATGATGAAGTTGTTCAAATATTTCCAGAAATCAAGCAGAGTGTTTTCTAATTTCTGGAGACAACAGAGCCCACAGAGATTTAATTGGCCTTTTGATCAGAAAAAAAAAAGAGTAACATCTGCTACTCTTATGATCAGTGCGTTTGGCAGCAGTGAATCAGCGGGGAAGTGAGCTTGTAGGGTCATCTCTGCCATTTCAATCAGAGAACGTTCCTCTGATGGATTGTATTACAGCCAAGGAAGAGGCCGTTCATACACAGGATAAAGCCAACTCAAGACCGATGTGATTATGTAATTGGGTAGAGAAGACTGAAGAAATCCTGGAGATAGAAAGGAGGTAATTCTATAAGGAACCACCTAAAGTTAGACAACAAATACATGTATAAATGCTGGCATTCTAGTCATTTATGTGTATATGGACACATAAAACTAATATATACACATAACCTGGACCTGTTGGGCCGCCGCGTGAGTGGACTGCTGGGCGCGATGGACCTCGGTTCTGATCCAGCGGAGGCAATGCTTATGTTCTTATGTTAACACTCCAGAAAATAAAAGTTAAGCAAAGCTCACGTCTTATATAGATCGACTCATATTAGAATATGGATGGAGGACAATGTCTCAAATGAAGCTTTGGGCCTAGTGGTTAGAGCTACAGCCTCAGCATCCTGAGTGTGGGTTCAAATCCATCACTGCTCCTTGTGACCCTGGGCAAGTCACTCGTAGGGCAAATTCTATTAGAATCGCCCAAAAGTTAGGCGCCGAAATAGGCACTGTTCAACGTGATCCAAGTAAAATTGGAGGCTGTTTAATGAATCACGCTGAACGGTACCTATTTTGGAGGCGCCCATTAAATAGATCAGCTCTAGGTGCAACTAAAAGTTAGGCACCTATGTGAGCGCTTAAGCACGCTTAAGAGCAGCGATTCTGCAACAAGGCGCCTAACACATAGCCACGCCCACACCTAATATGCATAGTGCCTATTTTTTTGAAGGCTGCCTAACGTTTTAGAGGTGCCTTAATGCAGAATCGCTCTTTCTTGATAGGCGCCTAAGTTTCAATTATTGCTGATTAAAAAGCGTAATTGAGCTTGTTGCTCAATTTAGATAGGCGCCTATCTAGTTGGGCGCCTCCAGGTATGTTAGATATGATCGTGAGCCCACCGAGACAGGGAAAATGCTTGAGTACCTAATTGTAAACCACTTGATAGGCGGTATATAAATATCTAAAATGGATAAATAAGAATGAGTTCACACATTGAAAAAAACAGTCCTTCTACAAAACATCCATCATAGGCTCAAAAAACTTCCATCCAACCATGTAAAAAACAATATGGCTTCCAAGGTAACAACCATTGTGGACTCCTTTTACGAAGGCACGTTAGGGCCTTAACGCGCGGAATAGCACACGCTAAAATGCCCCGTGTGCTAGGCGCTACCGCCTCCTCTTGAGCAGGCAGTAGTTTTTTGGCTAGCGCGCGCTTTAGCGCGCACTAATCCGACGCGCGTGCTAAAAATGCTAGCGCACCTTCGTAAAAGGAGCCCTGTATCTCACAAACCAAAACCAAAACAACCCCGCTTATTTTGTGAAGAAAATGATCCTTCTGAAGGCCAAACGTTGTGCGGTATACAAACCGCTGCTTCAGTTCTGACAGGATCGTCAGTCTATTTTTGTTAAATAGAAGCCCACCTACAGCAATCCCACATCTCTCTGACCCCAATAATCCAGCTATGTGCTGTTCTGTAAGTATGTAATTATCATACATAGCGCGCACTTTGCAGTTGGGCATTCACTTGGGCAGAGCCTGTCCGGAGAATGGGTGGGCACACAACTATGCTTCTAACTTATAGAATGCTATAAATTATGTACATAATTCCTGAATTTTGGTGCAAGAATTTACACAAATTCCATGGCTGATGTAAGTGCTAAGGTCTAAACACAAACCACTCGATAATTAGCGCTATTTAGCCGGCCAGGGACGACTCCTGGTTGACAAAATAGCATTAAGCTGGCTAACCACCTAATATTCAGCGGGAAATAGCTGGCTATCTCCCATTGAATATCCCAGTCAGCGCCTAGCTCAGTCACTGGCTATGTTGCACTTCATACCCAGTCAGCACCAATATTCATTGGCCCTTTGGTTAAATTTAGTGATCAGATAGACCCACTTAAATAGCAGGTCTATCTTTGGCCGCTATGTCAAACATGGCTAAAAATAGACTGGAAATTCAATGCTGGTCACCAGATATGACCTCGACATTGAATTTCCGGGTTTGCCACTAGCTACAGGAGGTATCCAGGCTGCCTCCCATGGTCTGAAAATCAACCCATAGGCACTTATATACCCAGTTTTACTAATACTGTATTGTATAAAAGTAAGCAGGCATCTAGTTTATTTTATAGAATAGGCTCCCAATAGACATCTCTATATAGAATTACCCTCAACAGGTTTTATTTCCTTATAAATCCTGTTTTTATTGCCAAAGTTTCAAGGTAGTTCAGAAGAACATGTGCAATGCACCTATTCTGAGCACAGTTCTTAAAGGCTACTGTTATCATGCTATTCCAAATACAGTTTGTCAAGGGGGAAAAAAAAACAAGTGAAATGCTTTACCATACTGTATTTTAGCAGATCAAGAAAGTGGTGGTACATGCAAGGGGGAGGCAAAAAGATGTGTTTTCTGAAAGGCGGCCTGTTCAGAATCTAGCAAGAATTCTTATTAATGTTTCATGTCTAAATAGGAAGACATTAGTAAAAGAAATAACATTTTCATATGAGTAGATGCAGAAGTCAGAAAGTTGAATCATGCACCTTTCATTTAAATTTTTGAGAAGCCTTTCTGTTTTGATAGCTGCACATCGCTAGCCTGATAGCAACTGCAATAAAGAAACTGGCAATGAACATTATCGTCTAATCTACAAAAAATTCTAGGATCAAATGCCACAGCTCTGAACTAAGCTTCCTGCTAGGAAAACAGCCTTGCTTGCACAGGCTAAATCTGGAAACTTTCAAACCGGACTTGTTTGAGTGGTATGACCTTCCTGTTGACAGAAAATCATGCTTTGAATATGCAGTGTCAGTAAAGCACAACTTGAACAGCTATTTCTGCCCTGAATTTATTTTATTATCTGAAAATGAAATGATGGATAATTTCATGTGGTTCTGGCAGAGCTGCGAGAGAGATTGAGCAAGGAGGAGGACAGGTGACAGCCCAAGGCTGCAACCAAATTTGTTTTCTGTAAGTTGGATCTGAAGAAAATAAAGCCAAGTCCAGAAGGAAGTACCTGGAGTGGAGGCTTGAGAGGGAGGGAACAAACTCCACCCACTTCATTGCCTCAAGTTACACTGAAACGGAGCCCAGCTACACCACATTCTGGAAAAAAACTGAAAACCGTCCTCTTTGATACTTGAACACTCAGATTTTCCTCTTTCCCCAGTCCTGCCTAAGTATCCCCCCTCTTTCTCCCCCTCCCTCCCATCTCTGTAGGGACGACGCAGATATAGAAGATTAGATTAGATTAGCTTAGAAAGCAAAAGGAAATGTGACAGAAAGTTTGGAGGTAAACTGCCATAAGGAGGCAGGTGAAGAAAGAGAAACCGGAATCTAAAGACAAATGGAGAAAGGAAGAGCAAATTAGGCTGCCCAAAAGGATGGCTAGCGGGCTGCCCTTCACAATGGTCATATTAAAATGCTTGATTCTCAGGAGTTTATTTCATTGTTTAAATTACATTGATTTTATTATCTGGTTTTCAACATGACAAGATAATATTTTATGATTTGGCCCATGACAAGAGGGAACTTTTCTCTCCTCTTCTTGCAGGCAGCTTTAACACGTCTCTTATGTTGATGGACTGAGATCAGGTCTTCAGATTGGGGGAAATATGTGTGTTTAGGTGCAATATTTGAATGTGTGCAAGGTATGCTGTTCAGGGAACACAGGGGGTGGGGGTGGGGAGACTAGTAGTAGTAATTAGAGAAGATATGAAGAAAGATGGGCAGCGGTTTGGATTTAGAAGGGGAAGGTTGAATGGGGCAATAAGTTTAAATGTGGGAGGGGAAGTTAATTTGTTAGTTTTCCCTTTGGAAGGGAAAGGGTTATGTGGGTGAAAGGGGGAACCCCGCAGAGATGTAACTAAGGGTGGGTGAGGTGCAGCTATTATTCTAAACTGTTTTGTGGTTGTTATAGGTATGGCAGCATATCAAATTAAAAAAAGAAATAAAAAAACTAAGAGTGCAAAGCAGTCATGGGCACAAATAAACGGAAGTGCAAGCATGGACAGAGTTCCTCCTAATATGGAGGAACGTAGCTCTCCTATTATGATCTAGGTTGCAAAGGAGGAATTTAATTTAATATAGGCTAGGGTTATCAGACGTCTGGATTTCTCCAGACACGGCCTCAAAAGGAGGACATGTCTGGGGGTCTGGACGGCTTTTCAAAACCCTGCATTTTGTCTGGGTTTTGAAAAGCTTTCAACAAATCATTGTCGGGCAGGAGGGCATCTGCTCATGCACGAGACGTCATTGCGTTGCATGCGTGGATGCCCTCCTGCCCGACGAGAGCAGGTGGTGGGGGGCGGGACTGGGGCGGGGCTAGGGTGGGATTGGGGGGCGGGCCTGGGGTGTAATGGAGCGGGAAAGGGTGGAACTGGGCGGGCATGGGGGCAGGTCTAGGGGGGTCCAGATTTTCCAAACAGAAAATCTGGTAACCTTAATGTAGGCATTTGTATTCCGCTTAACCCAGAGAGTTCTAGGTGGAGAAAAATAAAAGATTTTACAAAAATATGCATTCCACTAACAAATACAAATACCTAGCACATGGGTCCTTTTAAAAAGCTGTGGTAGAAATTAGAGAATGACAAGGGGACACATTTTTCTTGTCCCCATGGGAACTTATTTTCCCATCCCTGCGAGTTCTTTTCCTGTCCCTGCCCCGTTCCTGCAAGCTCCGTTCTCATCTGCCCAAGCCTCAAACGCTTTAAAATCATAATTGTTTGAGGCTTCTGTGGTTAAGGCAGAGCTTACAGGAATGGGGCGACAAAACTTGTGAGGATGGGGACAAATTTGTCCCTGTGTCATTCTTTATTAGAAAGTGGCCTTAGCACACCCTTATGTGATAAAGCCATTTTTTACTGCAGAAGTAAAATGGTAACTTTTATACAATATTAGTAAAACTGGGTATATAAGTGCCTATGGGTTGATTTTCAGACCATGGGAGGCAGCCTGGATACCTCCTGTGGCTAGTGGCAAACCCGGAAATTCAATGTCGAGGTCATATCTGGTGACCAGCATTGAATTTCCAGTCTATTTTTAGCCATGTTTGACATAGCGGCCAAAGATAGACCTGCTATTTAAGTGGGTCTATCTGATCACTAAATTTAACCAAAGGGCCAATGAATATTGGTGCTGACTGGGTATGAAGTGCAACATAGCCAGTGACTGAGCTAGGCGCTGACTGGGATATTCAATGGGAGATAGCCAGCTATTTCCCGCTGAATATTAGGTGGTTAGCCAGCTTAATGCTATTTTGTCAACCAGGAGTCGTCCCTGGCCGGCTAAATAGCGCTAATTATCGAGTGGTATGTGTTTAGACCTTAGCACTTACATCAGCCATGGAATTTTCCATTTTTTTGCATTAATGGCCATGCACTAACAGTAGCCAGGCAGTCGGTCTGTAAGAGGTAGCAATCACAGTAGTAAAATATGCACTTACAGAACAAAACAACCGTCTGATTTAGACTATGGTGTTATGCTAAGTAAGGAACGTACCTCAAACACACCCCGAGTCTTTCTGGGGTCATGAATAATATCACTGGTACTTGATCCTTATAACATTTTAAAAATTATTATCTTTCAAAACTCAATTTCTGAATATTTTCATTTTCAATTCAGACATATTAGAAATAAGGTGAAGCGTTGCAAAAAAACCCAGAAACACTTAGCTTTAATTGACCCGACGGAGAGTGTGCCATTTCACCAAGGCTTCCTCAGGGGTCTCAATCACTTCTAAGTCCACCAAATCAACAGTGAGACTTGGGGGTGTGGCCCGCAGTACGGGTGTTTGAGGTGCGTTCCTTACTTAGCATAACACCATAGTCTAAATCAGACTGTCATTTTATTCTGTCTGTGCATATTTTACTATTAAAAAAAAAAAAATTTAAATGTGAGCACTTAGCCCTGATTCTATAAAAGATTCCTAAAGTTAGGTGCCTAGATTGGCACGCCTTGCCAATCTAGGCACCTAACTTAATTATTTAATGAGCCTTAATTGGCACCATTAATGGAAAATTACAATTAAAAACAATTAAATCACAATCAATTAGCCGGTAAGGGCCTAACTTGGTAGGTGCCCACCACTTCAAGGTAGATATCTACTCCTACCAGAAAGTAAGTGAGGTCAGTGGCGGATTGTGGGTGGATCCTGGGCAGCTATTGACTTAGGTGCATTAATTTAGGCCAAGAAAACCCTGGTATAGAGTGCGCCTAAGGTTTCAACGCCTCCTGTTGCTTAAGACTGTCTTAGGCACCGCTAGAAACAATTCTATAAACGGTACCCAGCTTATGATTGATATTTGCTCTCCTTGATGCCTACACTTTAGGTGCCATTTATAGAATCAGGGCATTGCCGCCACCCATTTTGTGGGTAGCAAAGGCTTGTGCACTAATCCTGTGCAAATCAGTGCACAATAATGTAGACGTGCTAACTGATTAGCGCAGAAACTCCCATTCTCTGTCCCCCCCAAGAGACATCCCCTCAACAAAAAATATATTTTAGTGTGGGTAGTGCACACATGTCTGGAACTTACTGCAGGATGCCTGAGTGTGTACTGCAGTAAGCCCTTTTAAAATGTAAGCCCACGCTAGCACTTACCACAGCTAAGTACAGTAAAAGAACCTCAGTTCTACAATAATATCAGAATGTACAGATAGTTTGGGGTCTAACTGCTGATATTCAGCATCTCTGACAAGCCCCTCCTAAAGTGGGCCAGTCAGGGGTAGTGCTGTCCTAAATTCACCCACTTTTCTTCTGCGGGCCCCGGCTGAATATTGGACCCACATTTTTTTTTTTAAAAGAGGAGCTCCCATGCCCCCTCATTCTCCCCCATCATCATGCCTCCTCTTTCCATACCCCCTCTCCTCTGCTGGTGGCAACTAACCCCCTGGAAGGCCACCCCCAAGGTCTAGTAGGACCTCCTGATTACCTCTGTACCTGGTCAATCGGGGGTTGTGGGGGGCAGGATCGCAACCCTCTCACTCCTGCCTCTTTTGGTGGCTTCATAGAATGGCTGCTGCAACCTCTCACAGCATCTCATGGTAATTCATGTCACCAGCTAAATTATGCATTGATATTCAGTGCCAATCCTTGTCCAGGCACCAGCACTGAATATCAGTGCATAAATCTCATGGCAGCTCATGGTACTGATTGTCACATGCTAAATCATGCATTGATACTCAGTGCTGGACTATGTCAGGGCACGGGCACTGAATATCAATGCATACATCTGGGTAGCCTGACCATCCGGAGCTTATGCCGGCCCAGCTCATATTCAGCCAAGGCCGCATAAGAGATATGTGGCCCTGACTGAATGTCGGCCCAGCTGCATACATTTTGTTTAAAATAAAAAAAAATCTCCTATAGCCCCTGATCCCCCTCCCGAGCCCTCCAACCATGCCCCCCCCCCCCCCCCCAGCTATTACAGATGCCATTGTCCCAAAACATTTTGCACTTCCAAAAGAAGGTGAATAGGACCTTAGTGCAAAGTGGGGGTGTTCAACCCTTAGGCCGATTGCAGCCCGCCATTGAATTTTATACAGCCTGTAAAGCCATGGGAAGTATCCACAGAAATCATCATTAACCAAAGTTGTGATTTGTAAATATTGTATTTCACAAATATTTCCAGAATAGCCGCTCAAGCAGTTTACTTCCATCATTTTTAGTTAAATTTGTATTTATTTATCACAGCAGGCTGTGGAGCTCTGCATATTTCTGGTTCTGATGTTATGAAAAGTTATGGCCCACCAGGCATAGTGCTGACGTTATGCAGCCCTTAGTGAATACAGGTTTACCAGCCCTGGTGTAAAGGATTAGGTTCATAGCGGGTGTCCTGAATTCACTCTGTCCAGAGAATTATAAGGCAGCTAAACCCATTGAACCAGCAGCCAATAATATTATCGAACTGGACTCTGTAATCATTAAACAAGCTTTCTTAAATAAACCTAAAACAAAGAAACAGTTCAGTTGATCTCAGGCCAGTTCTCTTACAGAATCCACACTACAACTGGCACATTCCTGAGGTAGAAATGGCCAGGAGTGTATCCAATATACTCTATGGGGAAATAATATTGCACTTCAACTTCAACAAAACTGGTGAAGGGTATAGAAAAACTGGAATACGAGGACAGACTTATAACACTAGGATTATTCTCCCTTGAGAAAAGGAGACTGCGTGGGGATATGATCGAGACCTTCAAAATACTGAAAGGAATCGACAAAATAGAGCAGAGAAGATTATTTACATTGTCCAATTTGACACGGACTAGAGGACATGTAATGAAGCTAAGGGGAGACAGGTTCAGGACTAATGTCAGGAAGTTCTGCTTCACTCAGAGAGTGGTTGACACCTGGAATGCCCTCCCAGATGAGATTATTGCGGAATCGACCGTCCTAGGCTTCAAGAGCAAACTAGATGCATATCTCCTTAAGAGAGGCATGTAAGGATATGGTGGACTATAAATTACGACAGGTGTACACCTGGCAGGGCCTCCGCGTGTGCGGATCGCCGGACTTGATGGACCGAAGGTCTGATCCGGAGATGGCATTTCTTATGTTCTTATGTTCTTATGTTCTCTCACAAGCTGTATTAGGCTGGTTGATTCACAAAGGTGAAAACAGATTGGTTAGCAATACTTTTCTATGCTCTTTCTCAGTGGTGTAGTGAGTGTGAGCGGCACACGTGGCGGTGGGCACCCCTCTCCCATCCTCTTTCCCAGCCCCCCCTTGCAGCGAGCGACCCCTTCCCTGTACCTTTATAACTTCGATGCATGCAGCCACTAACATGCTGCCCGCGTCAGCTTCGGCGCTCTCTCTGACATCACTTCCTAGGCACGGGTCCTGGAAGTGATGTCAGAAAGAGCGCCGAAGCCGACGCGGGCAGCAAGTTGGTGGCTGCACCAAAGTTAAAAAGATGCAGCAGAAAGGAAGGGACACGGGCGCGGCACAGGAAGGACTGGGAAGGAGTTAGAGAGGTGTAAGGGTGCTGATGCCCCGAGCAAGACAGCACCCAGGGCGGACTGCCCCCCTCCCCATCACTCCCCCTTTACAATACCACTGCTCTTTCTACAGTCATGTGCTAACATGGAGACTGCATTCTTTCTTTTTCCCAACATTTTATTAATTTTTTTTAGCAAAAACAACATTATACATATAGACAATACTACTATAATATGTCATAATATGATATACTATACTATAATACACTAATATACTATAATACTATAATGCATCATAATTCAGGTTTATTTAGGTTTATTTAAAAAATCTGATATACCGCCTTGTCAAAATTCAAAGCGGTTCTACATAATATAAGAACAAAATATAAAAAGAGCGTACGTTAAAAACAAATTACAAATAATGCTACAAACAATCAAATGCACTGACACGATACAGGATGGAAAGGGCGGAAATACAATTTGTAAAAAGAGAAAGCAGGGGAAAAGGACCAGAACAAAAGGAAGGGGAACAATAAAATAAATAGTCTAGTATTTTGTAAAATAGGCTAAAATGATTAAAAAATGGCATGGAACAGGTTTCCATTACCGTCCTTAGAAGGACTATTATACACCGAAAGTATCTTTAAAAAGAAAGGCCTTCAAGTTATTTTTAAATTTATCAAGAGATAATTTGATGCTGAATTCCAGATAGGAGGGGCCTTAACAGAAAAAATGCTAGTACGCATAATGTTAATGTATCTTAGAGTGGGAATGAATAGCAAGTTTTGATTAGATGAACGTAATGTACGATGGAGAGTATGGGGGATAAGTAGCCTGTTAATAAAATCAGGTTGGCCGGAAGTTATGGTCTTGTATGTCAGTAACATTATTTTATAGGAAATTCGATGATCTATAGGCAGCCAGTGAGCATTGATAAACAGAGGTGTGACGTGATCGTATTTTCGTGCTTTTGAAATAATTTTAATGGCAGTATTTTGAATAATTTGAAGACGTTTTCTTTCTTTCTTAGTGATTCCTTTGTATAGTGCATTACCGTAATCTAAACATGAAATAACGAGCGAATGAATAAGAATATTTAATGAAGGTTGATCTAATAAGGTGGCAAGAGATCTAATCATTCGAAGACGGTAGAAACATTTCTTAACTACTGAACTTATTTGTTCATGGAACGAGAGTTTTCCGTCGAAAGTAACACCGAGAAGTTTAATAGAGGTGACTGTATGAATTGAAACTGATTTTATTGTTATGGGACAGGGAAGGGTAAGACCGTCCTTGACTGGGAAAATCATTACTTCCCATACAGTATAATGAAGTCATGAAAGATTAGTGCTCAATTCCTTACAAAGTTCATCTAAAGGAGCCCAAGTCTTATTGAAATCTTATTGAGACTACATTCTTTACACACACACACATACTCCAAAGAGCAGGAGAAGGAAGGACAGTTCAGCCGACTGGGAGTGAGGAGGGGGGGAGGGGCTCACAGTATAGCATACTGTTTATATATCTGAAGTAAACTGCTCTCACTGAAAGTGGGTTAAAACTGCTAGATTACAGAAGAACTGTGATTAAAGGGCTTGCCAGCATGAGGGGTTATTAATTAATAGTGTGCTAAAGGCTATATGTTGCAGAGCCTATAGGAATAAAATGAATCATATGGCAAATAGTATGTTAACCATTAATAAATGATCTTCTTAGTCATTTATTTATGGGGTGTTAGAGGAAATGAGGCTATTTAGATTTTAAAACCTGCAGCAAAGTTAGTAGCACTTTATTCCGGCAATTACCATCACAGATAGTCAATTTTTTTCATTCAATAACTGGTGATCTCTTTTCAAATGAAGTGTGCCGCTGGGGTGACCAAGATGAAGACTATATTGAAATAATAAGGCTGTTAAGTGACTTTAATAAAGCTATAGATCTGATTAATGTTACTAGTTATTGGACAAAAGATGTGCATTGTGGATTGAGTTTTAACTCCATCAGAAGTTGCATAGACTAGGGGGACACTCGATGAAGTTAAAGGGAAATACAGTCAAACCTCGGTTTACGAGTGCACCGGTTTGCGAATGTTTTGCAAGACGAGCAAAACATTCTCGCAAATCGTGACTCGCAAACCAAGCATTGACTCGATTTGCGAGTCCCCCCGCAAATGCTGCCCCCCCCTCTCCCCCCGCATGAACTGGCATTCCCCGCCCGTCCAAACTGAAAGCTTACCCCCCCAATATGGCATCGGCACGCAGCACCAACCCACAGGAGGTGCCGGTGCCTGAAGATCGTGCCTCTCCTCCGACTGGGTCTTGAGCATCTGCGCATGCTCAAGGCCTTCTGGCTCTCGTTCTCTCTGAAAATATCAGAGAGAGGTGGGAGCCAGAAGGCCTTGAGCATGCGCAGATGCTCAAGGCCCAGTCGGAGGAGATGCACGATCTTCAGGCACCGGCACTGGCACTGGCACCTCCTGTGGGTTGGTGCTGCGTGCCGGTGCCACATTGGGGGGGGTAAGATTTCAGTTTAGGCGGGCGGGGATGCCAGTTCGCAAGGGGGGGGCGATGCCGGTTTGCGGGGGAGGGCAGCGTTTGCAGGCGGGGGGGGCATGCCAGTTCGCTGGAGGGGTGAGATGTGGAAGCGCACCAGTGGCCTTGGGGGTGGGGGGGGTTTCTTGTGAGGATGTGGTAGGGTGGGATGGAGCAGCGCCGGTGGCTGGGGGGGGATGGGAGGTGGAACGAATCAAGCGAGTTTCCCTTACTTTCTATGGGGAAACTCGCTTTGATATACGAGTAAATTGGTTTACGAGCATGCTTCTGGAACGAATTATGCTCATAAACCAAGGTTCCACTGTACTTTTAAAACCAATAGGTGGAAATATTTTTTTCATTCAGGGCTCCTTTTACAAAGGTGCGCTAGGGCCTTAAAGCACGCAATAGCGCATGTTAAATTCCCGAGCGCACTAGCCACCACCGCCTCATTTTTAGGAGACGGTAGATTTTCGGCTACCATGCGCTATACCACACAGTAATTTTGTGCGTGCGCTAAAAACCCTAGCGCACCTTTGTAAAAGGAGCCCTCAGAGAATAGTTAAGCTCTGGAATGTGTTGCCAGAGGTTGTGGTAAGAGCAGTTAATGTAGCGTCAATGTAGTGTCAAAAAGAGCCATGGAAGCCCCCGACTCGCTGGTCATGTACTGGCAGGGAACAGAAAGCGAGAGCACTGGCAGTCGGCTCCGGCGAGAACTTTGCTGCCGTGGCTGAGCATGTGGCCCTGTGCGGGCGCAACAGCAGCGCGGCCACGTCTGAGGGCGGCTTAAGCCAGCGCAGCTGCGATGAGAATGACCTGCATGAGGAGGAACTCAGTGACATCAATAGTCATGCATAAGGCTTCAGAGGTATGTCTTGCTTATGGAGAGAGGGTTGGTGAGGTTCCCCTGCTACTACCACCCGTGTTTCCCCGAAAATAAGCCCTAGTGTGTTTTTTGGAGCACAAATTAATATAAGATCCTGTCTTATTTTCAGGGAAACATGGTAGTGATCTGGACTTGCCACCATGAGGATGGGCTACTTTGCTAGATGGACCACTGGTCTGACCCAGTATGTTCTTATGTTCCCTTAATACATCGGGATAACCGTCTCTCGTAATTTATTTACTGTATTTGGAGACATCAGGAGCTTTTATAGCAGCACACAGATTCATATTTTCACCTTTGTGTTCTATAAATACACAGAGAGTGAAACATGGCTGTCATGAGATTCTGAGCAGAGAGATCAGAGAATTCTGCCATGGGCGAAGGAGGCAGCCTGCTGCGAAGGAAGTGGCTGCAACCACTGGGTAGAAACAGGAGCGGAGGCAGGTACGTGCACTAGAGCAGCAAACAGGAACAAGGCATATCACGAGCTCCAGTCTAATACCTTTCTTGACATGGTATTTTCTTGTTTGTGCATGTAAAGGGAAGGACAATATCTTCTCCCTTGATCTTTTATTGTACAGACTGTGTGAATGTCTTGCTGTCCAGAGAGAGGGTCAAAAAACATTAAGTCCCAGAAAAGACTGAGTTGTGAATTTGTCTGCTCTGACTGCTTATTCTTTTTTTTCCTTCCAATTATTTATTGTATATATTTACATATAGAAATAGATAGATAGACAGATAGATAGATTTGTTTTGTTTACTATAAATTCCAAATAGTATACAGTGGTGCCTCGCATAACGAACGCCTCGCACAGCGAACGCTGCGCACAACGAACTTCATGTCTTGCTTCCCACAACGAACTTCGTTTCACACAACGAAGTCGCCCGAGCTGCATCCTTCCGCGCAGGCACCGCGCTTAACTGCCCTCTCTCCACCTGGCTCCCTGTGAAACAAGCACTGGCGCTACAGCCGACACCCCGCCAAGAAGAGAAAGTGATGTCGGCAGGGAAAGAAGCACGGTATCAAGCAGCTGTGGGTCCTGCACCGCCGATGCGGCTGCATCCACTGAGAGAGCCAGCGAAACTGAATGCACATCATTCGGGCGGGAAAATGCCAACTCAACCGGCGCCATTACTACATCTTCCCCCGAAGCGTCCACATACCCTGCAGCGCATAACCCCGATGGTGTTTGCCGCTTCCCACACCGGAAACAACTTTTAACCACCTCTGCTGCCATGTTACTGCACCGAAAAAGAGAAAAAACTAACACCACAGAACATGAAAACCACCGGGCCAACCAAAAATAAGCCAAGAAAAAAAAAAAAATGAACAGTTAAGTCCCAGTTTTTGCCGCTGAGACTCTGCCCTCTCTCACTGTAAAATTAGACTCTACTTAGTCTGTCTTTAAATTTAAAAAATGTGTGTTGTTTTAAAAAACAATTATGTTTTTAGATGTATCTAAATAAAAATAATAACAAAAAATTTATCTTTTTTTATGTCATCTTAGCATATTTTATGCTACAGAACGAATTATTTTTTTTAACATGTATTGTTATGGGAAAACGCGTTTCACATAACGAACTTTTCACATAACAAACTTGCTCCTGGAACCAATTAAGTTCGTTGTGTGAGGCACCACTGTATTTAACATAGCAAATTATTGGCAATGAGGGGCATTTTTGATGTGACGCCTAAGTCCTAATTGAGAACTTTTGTTGAAAATGTCTCAAGAAAAAAATTTCGCTCACAGCCATATCTGAACTAGAAAATCATCTAAATATCTGATTCAGTTATGGCTGTGAACTAGACGTTTTTGATCAATTCACGCTGGCTTCCAATAAATCACCTTTAAAATATTACTCTTGATGTTTAAAACTCTGTGCTCCAATGAACCACAATTTATCAATAGAATGCTTCTTCCTTATAATACTTCACATTCCCTTCGTTCTACTGCCCAAAAGCTCTTAGCAGTCCCTTCATTGAAAGTCATCGGAACTAGAAGACATGCCATGTTTTCAGTGATGGCCCCCCAACTTTGGAATACTTTGCCCCAATACATTAGAGAGGAAAAGGATCTTAGCCATTTTTAAAAAAATGTAAAAAGCTTCCTTTTTAAAGACGCTTTTAATCTTTAAATATTATTCCCTCCCCAATGTTTTTTCCATGGCTCTGTTTTTTCTTCTAAGCATTGAATTGTAACTTTACCCCTTCACTCCCTGTGTATTCATTGGTTAGTAAACTTGTCTGTCCAACCCATTATTGTCAATTTTAAATAGTATGTCTAAATGTATATTTATTTTATTCTGCTATAACTCGCTTAGTTATTTGAATAAGCGATTTATCAAATCAAAATAAACTTGAAACTTGAAGTAAGTCCCAGAAAAAAACAGACCATAGGGTTCCTTTTACTAAGGTGCGCTAGCGTTTTTAGCGCACGCACAAAATTACCATGCGCTACACTGCGCAGTATGCTTCTAGAATAACGCCAGCTCAATGCTGGCATTAAGGTCTAGCACGCACGGCAATTTAGCTTGCGCTATTCCGCATGTTAAGGCCCTAACGCACCTTAGTAAAAGGAGCCCATAGGGATGTCTGGCAGGATTCCTAGTAAACTGACCACACAGTCATCCCAGCAGTACAGAGCGGCAGCCTAATGATCACTGCAGTGGTTCACATAAAGGGACCCAAGTACAAATCCCACCTAAACCCCTTCAAATTGTATTATGAGCTCTACAGGAACAGAAAAAACCTACTGTATCTAAAGGTCCACCACTACAAAAGCCCTCAGGCTTGCAGATCACTTATACATTTAGGTACAGGAGCTATTTCTATATTCCAGGAGCACTTACATATTTGTACTGAAATGAAAGTGGAAATTGAACTTGGATCCTATTGTTCACTTTCCACTGCACTGCCTACTGTTGTTGTTAGGTGCCATCGACTTAATGAATTGCAGATCTAAAAAGAAATCGGTTATGTGCTATTCCAGAAAGGTCCTCCAGCGTCATCCCTAAGGTTGTTTTCAACGTGTCCAGTCATCTGATTGCAGGTCTCCCTCTTCGCCTGGTTCCTTTGATCTTCCCAAACATGATGTCCTTCTTCAGTGATCTCTCTCTCTTCTGAAGGCGTGACCAAAATAAGACAATCGTAACTTCATCATTTGGGCTTTGAGGGACATAGCCAGTTTGATCGCTTCCAAAACTGATTTGTTAGTTTTTATGGTGGTCCACAGCATGCCTAATATCCACTTCACTAGCACCAATTCTCAAATGAGTCAATCTTCTATCTGTCTTGTTTCCATAGTATCCAACTTTCGTATCCATAACTGACCACTGAGAAAATGAGTGCACAGACAAGTCTGATCTTCGTTTGGAGTGTTGCCTCCTTGCCTTTGAATACTTTGTCGAGAGTCTTCACTGAAGAGTGACCAAGTTCTAGTCTACAGAGTATTTCCTCCCTGCTAGTTGCTTCTTTGTTTACAAAAGAGCCCAGTAGATTGAAATCCTTTACAACTTCTATTCTATCGTCTTCAAGCTCAAAATCTACATCATTTTCCATGTTCATGATCTTTATCTTGTTTATGTTCAGTTCTAATCCCATGTTATGTCTTCTTTGCTGCTGGTGATGAGCTTTGTATCATCTGCATAGTGCAGGTTGTTTATATTTCGGCCACCAACTTTGAAATTGACACTCTCTTCTTCCAAATTTGCTTTTCTGAAGATGGTTTCACCAAATAGATTGAACAGGTAAGGTGATAAGATGCATCCTTGCCTGATGCCACGTTTTATTGGAAACCAATCAGTGTTGCCACATTGTTCTCACTGCAGCTTCTTGATTTTCATATAGGCTCTCTATCAGCTGAGTTATGTGTTTGGGTATTCCCATTTGCACTAGAGTTCTCCATAGTTTATTATGATCCACACAGTCAAAAGCTTTGTTGTAGTCAATGAAGCAAAGGTATAGAGGTTTTTGAATTCTTTGCTCTTCTCCAATATCCATCTAGCATTGGCAATAATGTCTTTTGTTCCTCGACCTTTTCTGAAACCAGTCTGAACTTCGGGTAGTTCTTGCTTAACGTATGATTGGAGCCTTCATTGTATTATTTTCAGCAATATTTTGCTGGCGTGTGGAATTAATGCAATTGTTCTGTAGTTGTTACAGTCCTTGGCATCACCTTTCTTCGGTATAGGTATGAACAGTGATTTTCTCCAATTGGTTGGCCATATTTTTTCCTTCCAAATTTGTTGACACAGTTGAGTGAGCGCCATGATAGCACCTTCTGAGCCTTTTATTAATTCAATTGGAATACCGTCAATACCAGGTGACTTGTTTTTCGATAAAGCTTTAATTGCTGCTATGACTTCTTCTTTTAAAATTTCTGGTTCTTCTTCAGCTTCAGTTTCCAGTTCAATTTCTCCAATGTTATCCTCATTGCCTTGTTTAAAAAATTTTCTGTATATTCTTTCCATCTCTTTTTATTTATTTCACTGCCTACTAGACCAGTGTTTCTCAACTCATTCCTGGAGTACCCCGTTGCCAGTCAGGTTTCTAGCATAAACTTGATTTGGGGCCTTACTCTATGGATGATTTCTTACATCAGGTGTGCTTTTCATCATGATTCCCAACAGTCCATGTGTTGATGTCATTTTTTTTTTTTTTAATAAATCTTTATTGATTTTCTAAGCAAAGTGCAAACAGTATACATTCACATAATTTAAAAAAAAAAACCCAGCACGTACATACTTGCAAATTACTAAAACTAATTACCCATCCCCCCTCCCTCCCTGGATATGTGTGCAAAGAAAACTTAATCTAATGAATTACTAATCATTAATTTGTTTAACAAAGGACTCTAATGGACTCCAAATTTCTTTAAAGTTTTTACTTTTCCCAGATTGTTCCGCTAACATTCTTTTGTAATGATAGTATAGTGGTACCTCAGTTTACGAGTGCACCGGTTTGCGAGTGTTTTGCAAGACGAGCAAAACATTTGCAAACTTGGTGCCTCATAAACCGAGCTTGCCTCGCTGTACGAGTGCCCCCCACCGCGATCCGGCATCCCCCCCCAGCGATCCGGCATCCCCCCCCCGCTTGCATATGCCCCCCCCCCCCCCCCGCGATCCTACATCCCCCCCAGCATGGCAATGAAATCCCTTACCCCGACTGGGCACCGGTGCCGGTGCCCGAAGATCCTCCCTCTTCTGGCGCGGCCTGGGCTGGGCGGTGCGTCGGAGATCCTCCCTCTTCTGGTCTGGGCTGGGCTGGACTGGCTTTGAGCATTTGCACATGCTCAAAGCCTTCTGGTCTCGCTCTCTCCGAGATTCTCAGATTCAGAATCTTGGAGAGAGCTGAGACCAGAAGGCTTTGAGCATGCGCAAATGCTCAAAGCCAGCCCAGCCCAGCCCAGAAGAGGGAGGAACTCCGACGTACCGCCCAGCCCAGGCCGTGCCAGAAGAGGGAAGATTTCCGGGCACCGGCACCGGTGCCCAGTCGGGGTAAGGGATGTCATTGCTGTGCTCGGGGGGGGGATGTAGGATCGCAGTGGAGGGGGGGCAACGCGAGCGGGGGGAGGATGCCGATTCGCAGGGGAGGATGCCGGATCGCGGGGAGGGGTATGGAGCAGCGTTGGTGGCCTCAAGGGGGGGGAATGAAGCAGCGCAGGTAGCCTCGATGGGGGGGGAGGAGGTGGAACCAATCAAAGCGAGTTTCCCTTACTTCCTATGGGGAAATTTGCTTTGATATACGAGCAATTTGGTTTATGAGCATGCTTCTGAAACGAATTATGCTCGTAAACCAAGGTTCCACTGTATAAGCAAAGTGTTTCCCACCAAAAGGTAAAATTTAAATGGTCCCAATTTTTACAATCTCTAGTGATCAATTGAATGACCACCCCAGTCATTATAAGAAGAAGCCTACTTTTATGTTTATCAATTGAACTATTAGATGTTAACAATGTCCCACATAGAATTACATCATATGACAAAATTAATTTTTCCCCAAATTGACTTCCAGAAGTTAAGTATCAATGGACAATAAAATATCCCAATTTCAAGATGACAGTGCCAGCATCTATTAGATTTTATACTATCCAATTTTTGCAATCAAACTGGAGTCCAAAATCTTCTATATAACAGAAAAAACAAAGTTTGCCTCATAGATGCTGAAGCTGTACAACTGATCCGTCAGGTCCAAATCCGTGACCATTGAATAGCAGAAATATTTTGCTGTGTTTCTATGCTCCAAATATCTCTTAAGCTTGTTTTTGGTGTTTTTGAAAGATATTCACATATTAATTTATATCATTTGGCAGCCTGATGACTGAAAATCCACTTGGAAATATATGGCTGGCAGACTGTGTTGACTTACCAAAGTACTCCATTCAGGGAACCCTTTCTGAATGGCTTGTTTTAATTGCATCCACTTAAAACCTTGAGTTTTTGAAATATTAAACGATTGTTTTAGTTGAATTAAAGAGGCCAAATTATCATCCGTAATGACATCATTTAAGGTTAGAATGCCTGCTTTTAGCCAATGTTTCCAAAGGATCTTTGAATTGCCTATCATGATCTTGGAGCTTAACCATAGAGACTGGCACTTTGTTTTCTGTATCAGGATTGGAGTTAAACGATCAATAAATTTTAACGTAGTCCAGGTTGAATGAACATAAGAACTGCCATCTCCGGATCAGACCTTCAGTCCATCAAGTCCGGTGATCCGCATACGCGGAGGCCCAGCCAGGTGTACACCTGACGTAATTTTAGTCATCCATGTCCCTCTATTTTAGTCACCCATATCCCTTATAAATTCCAAGAAGCCTGATACTCAAGATATGTTTTAAATGAAGTGGAGCCACAAGATGACTTTCAAGAATCAGCCAATCCGCCTACGCATATATTGATATTCAACCAGTTGAACCAGCAGCACAACCTCCACAAGGAAGACTGATTTTCCTGAATTTTAATTGTTTATTGCAAAATACATACTGTATGAACAGCTTACTTACTGCATGCAGAAGCTGAAATTGGAAGTCTTTCTGCTCAAAAGCAAGAATCTTAGTACTGGATACTTACCGTGGCTGACAGATTGACAATACTGCAGATACGACATGGAATGTCTGAAAAATGAGTTGATTTATTGCAGAGGGAGAACTATGTTGAAACATGCCTTATGAGAAAAAAGGGGAAATGAGGTGGGCTTAAAAAGTTGGGCAAAAGAATGTTTAGTGAAAACAGTCCATGTTCTTGGAGGAGAGTGGCAGAGTGAGTCAAGATGAAGAATCGGTTCTTTAGAGAGAAGAGGAGATGAAGATCCGTAAGGCTAGAGGACAAAGAAAAGGACCAATAGGTAGGATTACCATATGGCTCTAGAAAAAGGAGGACAGATTGAGACATCCAGGTTTTACATCCATTGCTTTCAACAGAAGTAAAACCCAGATGTCTCTATCCGTCCACCTTCCTTCCATTGCTTTCAATGGAAGTCAAACCCGGATATCTTAATCCGTCCTCTTTTTTTCTGGAGCCATATGGCAAACCTACCAATAGGGGCAGTGCCTGAGATTAGGGCACAGGGCATGCAACTTAAGGCACTGAAGCCAGTATTTCAACTATTTGAAGGAGAGGGTCACATGTATCTGCTGGGATTTCTGTGATTAGAGGAAGAGGTTCACAAGCAGAGCTGACCTATCAGAGCAGATTGTAAGCACAATGAGGAAATTAAAGCAATATTAAATGCAGAGCATACATACATGACTGTGGATCCAGTAATATGATTAAAATATGTTTCCTGATATCAACCATTGCTAGTTTTTTAATTAATCAGGATATTCAGCTCTGATATATGTATAAACTGGGGTCCTGAATAGATAGTCTAGTTGCTCTGCCAGAACGATTCTTTATAAATCAGTAATGCGCAATCATATACCAATAATGTAGAAATTTCTTAAATCAGTTGTATCTTTTTAATCCCTTTCTTGGATCATCAGAATTTAGTGCAGCTGTTCCTTCACATTTTTGTATAAAAGGACTGCTAAATCGTCATTGATTCCAGTTATTTTTATTTTAGTCTGTTTTTTAATTTAATTTATTTCTTAACTTATTTAAAAGCTTATCTGTCACTTATCTTGAACTTTTGAATAAGCTTTTAAATAAGTTAAGATAAGTTAAATAAGTTAAGAAATAAATTAAAATTAAAAACAGACAAAAATAAAAATAAATGGGATCGATGACGATTTAGCAGTTCTATACAAAAATGTGAAGGAACAGCTACACTAAATTCTGATGATCCAAGAAAGGGATTAAAAGATACATTTGATTTAAGAAATTTGTACATTATTGGTATATGATTGCGCATTACTGATTTACAAGTTTGTACACCAATGTGATCATAGAACGTGAGAGCCAATAAGAGTGACTTGACAAAAGAACGGTTCTTTAGGCAGGAGACAAACGTTAAATAACTACATTAGTCTGGATAGTGGTTGAATATCACTGCTATCTGGATAACTTCTTGGCCTGTCCCTGCTCTATCCTGCCTCTGCCTCAAGCCATGGACTGATCAGGCCATTCAGACAGATTTTGTGGCTCAATATTATCCATATAAGTTTTGAAAAATAGACAAATAGTGAAGTTATATGTCCAATGGCTGCCAATGAATGTATTTCAATACTGGCTCATTAATTTAACAGGAAATTTTAATGGAATTACCGGTAGTTAATCTATTACCTCAGACAAACATTGGCAGACAAAAAAAAAAAATGGAAAGACACAAAATTAGAAGCTAGGTAGTTGATTCACAAAGGGCTCCTTTTACAAAGGTGCGCTATGCATTTTAGCGTGTGCTAAACGCTAACGTGTGCATGTTAGTCTATGGATGTATATTAGCATTTAGCGCGCGCTAAAAATGTTTAGCACACCTTTGTAAAACAGGTGGAAAGTCTTTTTTATTCTATCTTTAGCCACTACAAGCACTCAGGTCTCATGAGGCAGAGTATATAGGAAGGAATGATCCTGAAGGTCTGAAGAAAGATAGATAATCTAATATAATAAAACGCTAAGCGCACATGTGCACTCATCCCGTGCTTCCCTGATCTGTCGCGCTGTGCCGGCAAGAATGCGCATTATGCGCGCTTACTACATCACCAGGACTCCAGGACGCATGGAGTGGCGGCTGCCCAGAGGAGGGCTGTCGGCGGAGGGCAGACGCCGAAAAGGGCTAAGAAGCCGGTGGGAGCGGCGAAAGTGCGCAAGGCATCGGGCCCCAGCGTCTCCGAGCTGATCGGCATGTCCTTGGCTGCCCTGAAGAAGGCTCTGGAAGCATCCGGAGGTGAAGAAGAATAGCCCTCCGAAAAGCAAGAAAGCGGCAGTGAAGAAAGCGAAAAAGGCGTCAGGGGCCGGAGTGAAAAAGAGTCCGAAGAGGGCCAAGAAGCCGTTGGCAACCGCCATCAAGAAAGCAGCCAAGAGCCCCCAAAAGGCGAAAGCGGTTAAAGCCAAGAAAGTGGCGAAGAGCCCGGCTAAAGCCAATAATAATAATTAAAAAAAAAGTTGACAACCTTTAAACTCTGCCCTTGCCCTAGTACCGTTTCTACCATGGAGGTGAGGTTGCCCGGTTCCCTCCCTTGGTGCCAGGGTGGTAAAGTAAGACCTTTTTAAAGCTGCAGAGGGGGAGAGAAATGCTGCTGTATAGGGGGCAGGGAGAAAGACAGATAGTGTGAGGGAGGGAGACAGAAAGAAAGACAGACAGACATATATTCTAGCAGGGGGGAGGTAAAACAAAGGGAGAAGGGCTTCTGCTGGTTAAGGAGAGCAGTGAAGGGGTGGTGGTGGACACAGGGGAGGTAAAAGGAAGGGAGAATGGACAGGTGGACCAAGCAAGGGGTGGTGGTGGACAGCCAAGGAAAAAGAAAGAAAGAAAGACAGAAATACAGAAAGCGGCTAAGGAGAGAGACAGAGAAAAAAAATAAAGACAGACACACACACATATATTCTAGCACCCGTTAATGTAACGGGCTATAAGACTAGTAATAATAATAATAACTTTATTCTTTTATACCGCCATAACCAAGAGTTCTAGGTGCTTTACACTAAAAAGAGAGCTGGACAATCAGCGAAATACAATAATACAGTAAAAATAAAAGTATAAAACTCTCATTAAGTAATAAACTTATTGAACAGAGTGGTCTTAATTAATTTCCGAAAAGAGCAATAAGATAACATAGCTTGTTGAATACATTTACCTAGCCAAGATTGTTGTCTACCAGCTTGAAACGCCACGGTCCTATCTTAGAAGGTCTTATATTGACACCCATTAATTTTTGGATAAGCAAATAAGTAAAAATTTCTAGTTTCCCTTGATGGTCTTTACAATACAAAATGAGAAAAAAGGTCAGCTGGAGACAATCCTGATATCAGCTTAAAGCAGGAAAATTTGAATAGTGCTCTTGCCTCCAAAGGCAGCCAAAGAAGTAGACGACAGTATGGGCTAATATGGTCATTCTTTTTTAAACCACAAATCAGTCGAATAGCCGTATTCTGAATGATCCTTAATTTCCTTAGAATTTTTTGGGGCGCTCCTAAATAGATGATGTTACAATAGTCCAAAATAGATAAAACTAATGCCTGCACCAATAGTCTGAACGATAAAGGATCAAAATATTTTTTTATGGTTCTTGATTTCCACAGCGCAAAAAAGCATTTTTTAACCACTGACTGAGCCAGTATGTTCTACTAGTGTTAAAAGTGGAAGTAAAGATCAGGCTGGGAAATACAAGCTGGTTAATTTGACTCTTGTGGTAAGTAAATTAATAGATGTATAAAGCAACTAGTGTGCATTTTATTCTTTTCCTTTCCTGCTGAGGGTGTGACACATACTTATAACAATATAGAAAAATAGCCTCAAAGGTTCAACAAAAATAGAGAGCAGAAAACTGCCCAAATTAATTATGCTTTTGTGGAGCACAGTAAGCTATCATTCAAAGAGCACAACTAAAAACCCACCTTTTTTGTAGGAAAAAAAAACAGTGTACTCCAAAAAAAGCTGGCAGCACTATTTAAGTCAGGGGTGTCCAACCTGCGGCCCCCGTGAACTATTTTGTGCAGCCCCGGTCGAGGGCGATGCAGTGTTTTCCTCTGCTGCCCCCAGGTGTTTACCGTCTTGCTGGCTCCCTCCTCTGTTTTGCTGCAGCGTTTGCACATTTGTGCGGCCCCAGAAAACTTTTTTCAGTCAATGCGGCCCAGGGAAGCCAAAAGGTCGGACACCCCTGATTTAAGTAGTTTATCAAAAACAGTCACCCCCACCCCAGCCAGAAAAGCAAAATTGTATGTAAGAAAAGGTTTTCCCAAATAAAAATGCAAAGATATAAAAAAGCAAAGAAGAGAAGACTTGTCTTTAACGAAAAACCAAAACTAAGGACTCCTTTTACACAGCTGCGATAGTATTTTTAGCGCACGCAGAATTTTAGTGCGTGCTAAACCCACGCTACGCAGCTAGAACTAGCGCCAGCTCAATGCTGGCATTAGCGTCTAGCGCGCGGGGCAATTTAGCGCATGCTAAGCGTACACTAAAACCGCTAGCGCATCTTAGTAAAAGGAGCCCAAAGGAAAAAGAGTAACACTTATCTTAGATATATGTAGGGAGTCTTCTGTTCCTGCTTCAGAGTCACTTCATCCCGAGCACTGAAACAAATTGTGCTACGCTGAAATCCTTCCAAGCTACAACATTTCACTCCAACACTAATAGAATTCCTATCACCATTGGAGCTTATACCGCAGCAGCCTGCGATTTTTTTTTTATTTTTTTTTTTTTAACCTTATGCGGCTTGATAAAAGGGGGCCTTAGACTGTGAGTCCAATAAGAACAGGGAACCTACTTCCTCCGCTTCATAAAATATATATTTTTTGCCAGTATTTAAGAAAAACAATCCTCTACTCCAGGGGTTCTACCTGAGGCTTCAGATGCTATTAATATTACAGATATCCTGGAAACCTCAGAGGATGAGGTCATTAGTCGAGCGACTCTTCTGGTGACATTCGTTTTTCATCAGGATAAGTAGGCTCTCCCAAGACTATTTTTTTTAGACTTAGAGAGGTGCTTTCTTAGGAAGCAAGATTTCAATGTTCCCAGCCGTCTCACAAACAACCCAGACTAGGAGAAAGAAGTTCCTTGAATTAAAGCAACATGTGATTTCACTGGGAGCAAAATTTCAACTTAGATAACCCTGCAAATGTATGATCCTTTTGGATCAGAATTCCTATGTATTCTTCGAACCCTCCCAGTTGCAATTTTTTTTCTTGAAGGGAAAGGGATACCAATGCATAGTGCTTCGGCATGACTCCAAGTAGAAAGATCCAGTTAATAATTTGAGGAAGTATCACTAAACGTGTGGGTTTTGGTTTTTTGGGGGTTTTTTTTCATTTTATTGTTATAATTCTCTCTAAGGTGTGAATTGTCTCCCTCCTCTATGTGGGCTATTATAAGAGTTTCAAGTAGGGTTTAATGGCCTGTGATGTGTTTTCATTTGTATAATTTGAGGGTTAAACTCTTTCTGTTACAAAATGTTTCATTTATGTATACAAATCATTAAATAAATAAATAAATAAATTTTAAAAAAGAACAGAGAACCTGAATATAATGTGTACATCTAGTAGCATTAGTATTAACAGTGGTAAATTTTATAGCAGAGCAAAAAAAAAACTGCAGTATTTTGTATAACTGTGACGTGTTTGAATATTGTTATGTTTATGGGACTGTATCCAGTACAAGCAGGTTATATTATTTTCCCTTTTGTATGTAACCCAGATGATGGGAGGAGGGAGCATTTTGATGCTTGTGAGAAACGAAATAAATTAGCATCTGTAGAGCAAATCATTCAGGAGGTCCAAGGAATAGAATAAATATGAGTAAGATTAAAAGAATATTAAAAATCTAGCAGTTCTGCCTGTGTTTAGAGTCCCTGGAGGAAAGGCTTGGGTTTTGTCAGACCTATTACAACTAATTTTTAATGTGCTGGGTGATGGTAACTGACCTGATTTAATTACCTCATCCCCTTTTTTTTTTTTTTAAATAAAGCTGTGTTAGGCTTTTTTATCGCCGGCCATGGTGATATTAGCTCTGACGCTAAAAAAAGCCTAATGCAGCTTTGTAAAAGGGGTATTTATCTAGATATGTGTGACAATTTAACACTAGATTTTCTGGAAACTCTACCGATGTTTGTGTATGTGCATATGATTTTCTGTTACGGGAGGCATTTTAGGGCTGCTTATTTTTTGCATACCTCATGAATTTAAAATTGATTCTGTTCAAATAGAGCCTTTTATTTCTTCTGATCATTCACTAATCACTTCCCTGACGTGAAGTTTTGATATGCTTTCTCACTTGCTGAGAGAGCAGAAGAGTGCGTAGGAAGAAAAATCAAACAGCTGCTCATTTCTGGTAAGCTTTAGAGACAGCTGTTTTGCTGACTCTGGATGGTTCAGTAGAGCATAAATTAGCCTGTTGGAATTCGGAAATAGCTTATCTTTTGGATAAGATTGTTCCTATGCAAGAACTATTTATGAAATTTAAGAAATGTACGCTTTGGTTTAATGAGGACTTTAGAACTTTAAAGCATCATATTAGATCAGTGGTCTCAAACTCAAACCCTTTGCGGGGCCACATTTTGGATTTGTAGGTACTTGGAAGGCCACAGAAAAAATAGTTAATGTCATATTAAAGAAATGTGGACCGGCATCAGTCCATGGACCAGCGGTTGAAGAACACTGGGCTAAGTTGTGGGCCAGACCACGCCCACTTCTACCCTTCTACCCTTCTACCCTAGACACCGCCCCCGTAATAGTACTAATTGCACCTTGCATCTGGAAGTCTTCCCTCTAACGTTGCAACGTCAGAGAGAAGGCTTCCGGTTCAGGCGCAGGATGACCGTAGGAGACACGACCCGTGGCTTTGTGCACTGAATCAGTTAGGAAAAGCTGGCTCGAAGATAACATCGCATCGATCGCACCGTGGACCGGTGGTCGTGGGCCTGATGCATGTTCTGGCCCTGTGGACCGGCAGGAAATTTCTGAGGTCTGGCACTGGTCCATGGACCGGTGGTTGAAGAACACTGCTTTATAGTTTATAACAGTTAAAAGGAAAGATATATAAACTATAAAGAGTTTTACCTCATACAAAATTGTCATTTCTTTAATAAGACATTAACTATTTTTTTCTGTGGCCCTCCAAGTACTCTATTTTTTCTGCAGCCCTCACATTTAAAGTTTAATATCTTTTCTTTCTCAAAACTGACACATTTCAATCACTATATTGAAAATAAAATTATTTTCCCTACCTTTGTTGGCTGGTGACTTTATTTTTCTGTGCTTTCAACTATGTTTCCAGGGCCTTCTTGTCCTTTGACTGTTTTTCTCTCTGTCTTCACTTTCTGCTTTGCATCCATCTTTGGCATTAACTTAATATTCAATTTTTCTGCTTTCTTTTCAAAATCTACGTTTCCATGTCTTACCTTCCCTTCCTATCTCTCTCTTCTTCTGTCCTATTTCCATGGTCTGACATCTCTTTCCTTCCTTTCTCATCCTCCCTCTTTCCTTCTTTCCTTTCCCCTGGTCTGGCATCTGTCTCCTTCCCTCCCCCCATGTCCTGGCATCTCTCCCTCCCCCTCTATGGTCTGGTATCTCCTTTCCTTCCCTCCCTCCCAAGAACTTGGCTTCTTCTCTTGTTCCTCTCCTCTCCCTTCTCCTTCCTTCCCTCTCTTTCCCTAATTGGGTGCAACAGCAACAGAAGCAGCATTTCCTTTTCCCCTTTCTTGTGCAGCAGAGGCATTTCTCTTCCCCCTTCCCTCCCCCTCCCTTTCCCTGTACAGCAGCAGCAGCAGCATTTCCCTTCCCCCTTTCCTGTGCAGCAGAGGCATTTCTCTTCCCCCTTCCCTTCCTCTCCCTTTCCCTGTACAGCGGCAGCATTTCCCTAGGGTCCCACTTTCCTATGCAGCAGCATTTCTCTTCCCCCTTCCCTTCCTTGTGGAGCAGCAGCATGTCTGGCCGGCTCAGTCAATCGTTCCGTTCAAAGCCGCAGGTGGCGGCTCCTCACGAGATCCGCACCTGCGTCTGAAGCCTCTCTGATGTTGTGACATCAGAGAGGCTTCCGATGCAGGAGTGGATAGCGCGAGGAGCTGCCACCCGCAGCTTTGAACTGAACGATCGACTGAGCTGGCCAGACATGCTGCTGCTCCACAAGGAAGGGAAGGGGGAAGAGAAATGCTGATGTGGATGGCGCCAAGAGCTGCCGCCAGCCGCAGCTTTGACCAGAAAAATCAACTGCAGCAAGGGAGCAGTTGATTATTGTGTCCAGACTGCAGGCCGCAAAATAGCACCTGGAGAGCCGCATGCGGCCCGTGGGCCGCATGTTTGAGACTGCTGTATTAGATGATAGGTATGCAGTTTGTATAAGGCCTATCAGATGAAAGAAAAAATGGAATATAACAGCATATAAAATTATTTAATGAGAAAGTCAAACTATGAGGTCCTTTTATTATGGTGCGCTAACCGATTTAAGCGTGCGTTAAATGCTAAGGCGCCCACAGAATATAATGGATGCCGTAGCATTTAGCGAGCGCTAAATCAGTTAGCACGCCTTAATAAAAGGACCCCTATAAGATAGATTATTTCACAAAGCAAATGCTTACATCTAGAGTTTTTAGAATTGTACAAAAAAGCAAAAGAACAGGACAAAAACCATGTGTCAAAGAGAAGCAGCTCATAAAAAGTAGGGATGGACCATGGATGCCAGCAAAAAAGAGGCACTAGAAATAAAACCAAAAACATTTTATTGTATTTTTTTTACTTAAAGAATAATTATGCTCTGGAACTCATTGCCAGAGGTTGCAGTGGTTAGCATAGCTTGGTTGCAGTGGTTAGCATAGCTTGGTTGCAGTGGTTAGCATAGCTTGGTTTAAAAAAAGGTTTGGACAAGTTTCTGGGGAAAACAGACATGGGGGAAGCCACTGGGTAGGGAAATCTGGACCCATGGCCATGCCCCCAGGCCCACCCAGTTCTGCCTATGTCAAGCCCCGTTCTGCCCCCCCAGACCTACCCCCAGATGGCATTCGCGCTTGAAAAGGAGAACTTGTTTGGGGAAATCTGAACGTCTGGTAACCCTACCACTGGGATCGATAGCATGGAATGTTGCAGCTATTTGGGTTTCTGCCAAGTGCTGTGACCTGGATTGACTACTGTTGGAAACAGGAAACTGAACTAAAAGGGACCATTGGTTATAAAGCAAGAAGACAACTGGATAGGACAAGGAGAGTCTCCATTTTAGCTCAAAGCATATGGCTCTGTTTTGTCTCTTTATCTTCCTTTGGAAAGTAGACTGTTCTGTCACCATAGTTTCTTTTAAGTCCAACGTTCCTCCTTTTTTGTCTAAATTCTTAACTTCTTCAATTTATGTTCTATATCACTCCACCTCTCTGCAATTGTAAATTTCCAGTACAAAGACTTTTCTGCCCTGGTAGGAATTCCTCGAACTGCATATAGTAAGTTATTGTTTATTTATTATTGCAATAAACAACTAAAAATCAAGAAAATTCAAGTCTTCCTTGTGGATTCTGGCTACTGGTTTACCTGGCTATCTAGAGTAAAATCATATGGTAGCTGTGTTAATCCACCTTAATTAATTAATTTTTATTATTTTATTTTAGAATTCAACATAATATTCAAGCGTATACTTGAAAAAGAATTCAGAACAAGACATAAATATACAGGGAAACCTTTTAATGTATCATTCATTAGTCCTGCTTGTTGGAGTTAAGCAGGAAACATACAGAAAAAAAACGAAAAAAAACCCCCCAAATACAAAGCAGATGAATCCAATATACAGTGACAGTCAGATTATGTGCTAACCAAAGGGAACTACAATCACAGTCGGACCTCCTTCCCAAGGCACCAAAAATTTCAACAATTGGGTTCAAGAAATAACAAATCACCACCATCACATGACATACTATATAACAGGAAATTTTAACAAGACTCTTGGGCGGAATCCCCCCAAAGTCCTAACAGCATCTTGGGGCACTTTAAAAGAGACTGCCCACTCTTAGAATGCTCAGGGAGATATCCAGGAGAAGTAACCCTGAAGAAGGATATGTATACCCTATTAGGCCCTAAGGGGTGAATTTCATATTGCTTGTATAGTTGCAAAGTCTACAGGTACTTTACATATGTATGTACTTTCACTTTGAAAACTGTTGAGGGGGAAAAAGTACCCCACAGTTACATCTCTTTCCATCTTCAAATACTCTTTCCAACCAAAATGTGTACATGCATTGTTTCAGTTCTTGTCCTAATCCAACTAAAATGCGGGTAAGAGTAGGGAAGTTGCTGATGAACAATTTTCAGATAGCGATTTCTGCAGGTAAAACGCTGTTGAAATAACTTTGAATATTGCCTTCTTAAAAGACAAAAAGCAGGGTTTCTTATTTCAAATGAAAATTTATATGGAAACAAGTCTTCTTTCAACAGCTGCAGATCAATATCATGTAAGCATTAATTTCCTTTTAGATTAAAGCGTATGGCTACACAAAATGGCTTTTCTAAAAATATATATAATAAGATCAATATAGTTCTGCTGCCTACAGTCCTTATGTAGAAACAGGTGCCTTTCAAGGGTACTGCGAGTAAGCTATTTAATGAGTTTTCAAACTCATTAACTCTTTTTAAATTACCAGCTACAATTAAACAAGTATGTGTATGTAATTTAAATAAATTTGAAATTCTGGCAGAATTTTTTATGTATGGGTTTTTGGTTTAAGCTCATGTGACCAATAGGAGAAACTGAATATATCCCATAAGATAACTGAATGATAAACAACTGATTGACGATTTTGGACGATATGACACTCTCAAAATGAACCCTGTCCTACAATGTAAGACACAGAAGTCTGCTTAATTCTAAGACTTATACAACCTTCTATAACATTATCAAGAGGAAATACTTTTTTTCTTTATTCTTAACTAAGAACAAAGGTTCTTCCATAATCTTATATACGGTAACGCAGTATGCTTGACATAACTGAAAGTTTGATATATCATGGGAGAGAGGGTAGGGGCAGCGCAAGAAAGGCTGAGGGGGGAGGGCACCACAGAGGGCACAATTATAGCTTTCTACAATCCTGACTGCACGCAGCTGGCAGCCACCTAGGAGAAGGATGGAGCCATGTGTCCTCTTTTTTTTGTCTTCACTAATATGGTAACCCTAGTGTTGAATATCCAGCATATAATAAGCAGGGAAAATGCTAAAAAAAAAAAAAAAAAAAGCCCATTGCCACTACCTAGAATAACTTACCGGTACCTTTATTTTTCTACTGGATGGATTTCTTTTCTCTTTTTATTTCTTGTAGCTGTAATACATTTCCATTGTGTTTGAATAAACTTGTTTTTGCTTGTGCATTTTTTTGACACACAAGATGGCTTCTAGCTAGGTCATCAGCTGTGGTGCCTCCCTCACCCCATTTATCTTATTTTGTTTTGGGGGGTTTTGCCTTGCTTTGTATTTTTGTTTTACTATTTTGTTCATTTGTCTTGTTTGTTTTGTTTTGGCCTGGTTCTTTTGGTCTGGGGCCTCCAATTTTATTTTTACATCGCTAACTTTCCGGTTTGACAGTTAGCTCTGGTATAACGGTCGAAGGGCTTCCTACCTGCTGTTGGGTTGGGCATTTTTGGGAAGTCGACTCCGGCAAATGGTTCTGGCTTGGGCCCCCTTGATGTCTCCTTCATTGAGGATGACAGGGATCCAACTTCGGTGGGGTTCCTTTGAGCAACCGACAGGACTGCACCGCATCCGACAGCCGCACTGATGGCTTCCTTCCTCTGGAGCCTGGTCTTGTCGCCGCTCCCCTGCAAATGGAGTTTATGGTGCTGTCGGCTGGATGCGTCCTTCGCCGCCTCCTCCAGTTTGCCAGTGGCGCAGTTCATTTGTCAGAGCCCACATGGGTGTTGAGCAACCGGGTGGTACTGGTGTCGGGAGACTTTCGAGGCTTGCCTCTTCTGCCAGGACGTGCTTGGCTCTTTGGATCTTGACTTGTCCACTTGTCTGGTCTGTTTCCTCCTACTCTGGCCCATTGGGGGAAGGTTCTGCTTTCAGCTGCCTCAACTCTTTTTTCCTCAGGAAGTTTTGGGCAGGTTTAATATCAGGCCACTCCAGAGACCAGCTTAATGTTCTTCAGGACTGTTTTCTGTTAGGTCTGTTTTTGCTTTTGTTTTATTTCTTTTATGTTCTTTTTTTTCTTAAGCTTGATTGTGATTATATATTATTTTTGGTATATATTATTTTTTTTAGCTTTATTGTAATTATACTTTTTTTTTTTTTAATGTAGCCTTTATTTTCATCCTCCCTGGATACTTTGGGGTTCCTATAGCTTTATTGAATGTTTCTCTGGGGGTTCTTCTTTGCTCTTCTTTCCAATTTACCTTTTATACAAGTATTGCATGTACACATCCTGGGAGGGTGGGGGAAGAGAAGGGAATGGAATTTTATGATTTTTATGAATGGTTTCATGAAGGTTTGATTTATTGATTGTATATTTGATGGGGGGAGAATTACTTTGTTGCAGTAATATTTGAAAGTTCGCTGTGCTTATTTTACAATTGTACATACATATGATTTATTTATGGCGCATTTGTAGTTTGAAAATCAATAAAGAATTTAAAAAAAAAACAAGTATTGCTTTTCTCTCAGGCACTTTAGTTTAGATTATGAGCCCACCTGGGACAGAGAAGGTATGTTTTAATGTGCCTATTACATTATTAGCTTTGTAAACCGCTTATATCAAATTCAATAAATACAATACAATTAATGGTTTTGTATACCATGAGCTCCAACCAAGATTAAATTAGAAAAGCAAACATTTAAAAGCATAGTTGTATCAACACTCCTAGTACATCTTGTTATTCCATAAGTGTGACACTGTTATTGAAAAGCCTCTAGCTCTCATATGTACACTTCTGCTCTGGAACTGCATCCTGTGAATCTATAGTTTGCATTGTTTTACTATGAAGAACCTTTTCCCAGTAAAGACTTCTATTTTGAAAACTAGAACTGTATGTGAAATGCCTCTTTAACAAACTTATGCCATGCGCCCTGAAAAAGAGATCCAAGAATCCATACCACAGTTTGCAGAAGCTCTTTGGGACTTATTCTTCATGCTGAGTGATACCCTCTTTTCAGAAGTGTTCTGGAAGGGGGAAGTGGAGGGAAAGCTAAGCATAAACTTAGTCTAAATTAAAAGAGTTTGCAGAGCATATCTGATTCCTGCAGTGTCAGTCCCACTTGCTATTGCAAAGGTCTGTAAAGGTCATAGTCATGTTGTCAGTGCCGAGTCAGGATGAGTGGCCTGATGTGTCCTATTTTATCTGCTAAGACAGGAAGCAGGCAGCTCTGTCTTCTGATGCTGACCTGCCAACATTTCCTGAACAGTGCATTCTCCAGTGTCCTAGCTCCATTAACAATGACACTCCATGACCATTCACAGTCACGATAACTTTCTCTGTTCATAGCAGAGTTAAAAATGCCAAGAAATTGTCCAAAATAAACATCCTGACACCAGCCTTAAGTGTGGTAATACGAATTACTTGGTCTTATGATAGGCAAAAGCAGTCCTATAAGCTTTTGAAACTGAAGTTTTAGAAAGGAATTCAATACATCAGAAGTTTGTCGAAACAGGAGGTTTAAATGGTACAAACCCCTTGTCGGGTCCCATGGTTTGTTTTTAAGGTGGTATTATTAACCGCATTCAATTATTTGAAACAATAAATTTAGCCTGCATCATTGTACGTGTTTCTGCTAAGATCCATTTTTCACAGAAGCAACAGGAGGAAGCAAGACAGGAAGTAGATTGAGCCATTTGAGCGTTGGGCTAGAGAAGGATTTTAGGAGAATAAGAAGATAGTCCTTACTCACAACGGCTGTGGTTCAGAGCAAGTGGATATGAATGATGCACAATCTTGACATCATCAATATACACCTAGATGGCCGAATGCCACTAAAAATAATAGAAACCCCTACCTAAATGAAAGCTCCTGTTACTCAGTGGCTAAAGGCACTTCTTCCCTCTTCCAGAGGCCATGGGCTCAAATCCACTCAACCCCCCACCCCCTGTACCTTCACAGCTTCTTTTTGGTCTCTTAAGAGAGTATGGGTTGTGGACTTTGCCATTTGTACTATGTCATTTCCAGGATGCAGAGGAAAACTTATTTTTTCCCTGCGATGGCTGGGATCGCCTAAGATATCATCTCACAATGCAGGAACTCCTGTCTAAAAGAAATTACCTGTGGCTCAGTGGTTAAAGCCACTTCTTCTATCTTTCCTAGGTAGTGGGTTCAAATCCCTAGTATGGTTAGGAACCCCAGCATATATTCCTATTATTTTTTTTTTTTGACATTCTGCCATTTAGGTGCATATTGATGATTTCACAATGATATAAAGATTGTGCATCAGACATATCCACTTGCTCCGAATCACAGCCATTGTGAATAGGGATTCTCTTCTTATTTTCTTAGGCTTTTGGGAATGAGGTTTAGTATGCTATATATTTTTCATGTGTTATTAAACATCTTTTTTTTATTATTATCAAAGAGGAGTTATCTTTACTCCCAAAAATAGAAGGTTTAGAGGGGCATAATTGAAAGGAACATCTAAGTCCGTTTTCGTCTAAGTCGCAAGTTGTCCAAAGTAAAAAACAGCTTAGGACACATTTTCAAAAAATACGCCCAAATTTTTTTTTTTGTTTCGAAAATCGTCTAACTATATGTCCTGCCGATCTGATCGACCAAGTCGCTAAATTGTCCATCTTTATACCACATTTTCGTCCAACTTTTCGTCCAAGTCAAAAATGCCTAGAACAAGCCCTGTTGGATGTGGGAGGGGTCTGCAAAGTGATGGACTGAACACCCAGACATGGCACCTAAATAGTGGGGTACCTTACAGGGCACTGCTGTGAACTTCACAAAAAGGATGCCATGTCATCTTATCACTACAGCTCCCTCATAGTTCACGGTGAGCTCCCCAAACCACCTCCAGAATTCCCTAGACCTACTTATCCACCACCCCAATAGCCCTTATGGCTGCAGGAGTCAGTTATATGCCAGTACAAAAGGGTTTTGGGGGTATATAGGGAAGTGCATATGTTTCAGTATCAATGCAGTGATTACAGGGGCTTATGGGCATGAGGCCTCCTCTCCATGGGTCCCTAACCCACCCCCAAGATGGCTTAAGCCACCTCTGTGCAGGACGACTAGGCTTTCCTATGCCAGGCTGCCAGGTGATGATGGTCTGGAGGCTGAATTTTATGATTTTTATGGGGTTGGGGGGGGGGTCGGTGATCACTGGGGTAGTGTGTGGGATCTGTATTATGTGTTTGCAGTGCTTACCGTGTTTCCCCGATGATAAGGCAGGGCCATCAAATAAGACAGCCCCCCCCTTTTTAGAAAAAAATGTAAAATAAGGCACCCCCCCGCAAATAAGCCACCCACCGATACCTGCGCTTACCCGAATCGGGTGGTACGGTGGGTGACTCCGTGTGGTCCCTCCGTCTACCGTATTTGCCTCCATGGCTGCGTGCCGCGCCTCGTCATGAAGTGAAGAGGAGGAAATGACAGGACTGCAGCGCGCGCACGTGACTCCGCGCAAGGAAACACAGGCAGCTTCCCTCATCCCTCCCTAATGGAGACTGCAGGAGTTTGTTCACGGCCAGAACATCCAATACAGGTAATAAAATTCTGGTTTTTTTCAACAATAACTGTGTACTGTAGTCTTCTTCATGGGTAAATAAGGCATCCCCCCCCGAAAATAAGCCCTAGAGCATATTTTGGCCTTCCAAAAAAAATAAGACAGTGTCTTACCATCGGGGAAACAGGGTATCTGGTGACTTTAGTTGGGTTTTTAAGTCACAACATCCAAGTTCTGTCGATCCTGGGCTGTATAACTTTTGGTTATACATGCGGTACGACTAAGTCTAAGCCGGCCCATGCCCTGTCCAACTCCTGCCCTCGACACTCCTCCTGAAATGCAACGTTTAGCTATAGTCATTCAGCGGCACTATGAAGGCCTAGGTTGTTTAGAAATATGTCCAAAACCCGTTTTTATTATTGACACTTGGGCATATTTTGACAATGTTCGTCCAAGTGCCGACTTAGGCCGGTTTTTGGACGTTTTTCTCTTTCGATTATGAGCCCCTTAGTATGCAATATATATATATTTTTTTCATGTGCTTTGCTTAAGTAAATATTATTAAACCTCTTTTGTCTTTAAAATCAAACTGGAGTCCTCTATACCCAAAAAAAATAGAAGCCCTGTTCACCTATACACAGATGCCTCAAGGATGCCTAAAGTTGCATCCACCTAACTCAAGCCTACCTAGTGCCCAACTCATGCTTAAAAGTAGACCTGCTTTTGCAAGGAGTCCTCTTTACACCAAAAAATAGATGATTTATCCCCTGTTTTACTAAGGTGTGCTCTACATGTTAAAAACTAACATGTCCGGGGGTCACGTGATGCGCACGAAGTGAACGGACGTGCGTTGCTGGGCTCCGCGATCCGATCCACTAAATATCAGCTAAATATCGATACCTGGCAGTCGCGGGGGGTATCGCTGGAACTGCAGGCACAGCGCGTCAGAGCCGGGTGGATCGGCGGTGTGTTTTCCGTGCGGGAGCAGCCCCGGTATGCCCATTAAAGCAGCCAAAACTCCGAAGAGCAGAATCAGCACGTTGGATCCCAAAATGGCGTCGGCTCCCGCCTCGCCGCCGCTGGAGCTGGGCGACTGGGCTCACGAGATCTCTCGCCTGGTGACCACTGCCCTGGAGGACCGCCTAAATAAACTACAACTCCTTTGACGTACTGTGTCTAATCGAAACTTGGTTATCAGAAGGAGAGGAGGCCTACCTTTCCTATAGCTGCCCTTCAGAATATGAATATCTTTTCCACCACCGTCGTTTCAAACGAGGTGGAGGACTAGCTATCATTTTCCGTAAAGCTTTACTTCTTAACATTGACTATTCTCCAACTAATTCATCTATTGAATATCTACAATTCTCCTTTCAAACTAAACCTAGACTCGACGCTATACTCCTCTATTTGCCCCCTCCTGTTAATAACGAAACTTTAAACCAACTACAATCACTTCTTCTTGACTTTGGCTCTTCTACTTTAAATCCCTTAATTCTAGGTGACTTTAATATTCACTTCGATGATTCAAACAACTCTCAATCCAAAACGATTCTATCTCACATTAATCAACTCGATATGTATCCACTAATATCAGAACCAACACATCATTTAGGACATACTATTGACATGGCATTTTCCTCAACTTCCCAATTAGATAATTTCCAGTTTAACTTTTGCCAATCAGTTCCTTGGTCAGATCATTTTTTGATATCATTATCTCACATAGTAAAATACATAAAACCTCAAGACTCCAAAAAAACGATTAATTTTAGAGATTATAACAATCTCTCCTCAAGTATCATTTCGGCTGCACTTCCGCCAGACTTCTTAAACTTTCCATCTACCTCTATGGACGACTCTCTCCTCCACTGGACAGTGAATACCAGTCAACTGCTGGATACAATAGCCCCTCAACAAACCAAAATTATTTCCACTAGGAAATCTATTAATCCCTGGTTTACATCAGAACTTACCCTTATCAAAAAACAGTTAAGATCTTTGGAACGCAAATGGAGAAATAATAAATCCCTCTCTAACACTGAATCATACAAAGAACATTCCAAATACTACAAAGCTAAAATTAATTCCTCCAAAACAAAATATTATTCAGGATTAATTCAGAAAGCTCCAAATTCTTCCACTCTTTATCGCATATTAAACTCAATTTCACATTCCACCAAACGAAAAAACCAAGATAACTTACTTAATCTCACATCTCAAGATCTCGCATCACATTTCACTGACAAAATCGATAAGATTAGATCGACATTTACCATAAACTCACTTACTAAACATGACCAAGCATCTATCGAGGTTAGCTCTCTTTCTTCAAAATGTTCCCACTTCAAAATTCCAAATTTACTTGAAATAGAATCTGTAATAAAATCCATGAACATCAAAGGTTCTCAATTAGATACAATTCCTCCTTTCTTACTCAAACGCTTCTTCACTATTTTTGGTCCAGCAATTCATACTCTAATAAGTGAAAGTTTAAAACAAAGTATTGTTCCCGTCGTTTGGAAACATTCACTCATTCACCCAATCATTAAAAATTCCAAAATTAATGCTGAAGATCCATCAAATTACAGACCCATTGCTAATCTCCCTTTTTTATCTAAAATAACTGAGAAAGTCGTGTTTAATCAGATTTCAGATTTCATTGAAAAAACTAACATTCTCCACCCCAACCAAACAGGATTTAGGCAACATCACTCCACAGAACACTCTTTAATTGGTATGACTACCACTATCCATTATTATTTAGATCACCATCAGTCAGTTCTCTTAATCTCATTAGATCTTTCGGCAGCCTTCGACACAATCGACCATAATTTACTATTAAACAGACTTCAATCAATCGGTATTACAGACCAAGTCCTATCTTGGTTCCAATCCTACTTTTCTAATCGTTCCTCTTCTGTTTCTTTCAACAACACAACCTCTGATACTCTTAATACAGCTTACGGTGTCCCTCAAGGCTCTATATTATCTCCACTTCTGTTTAACATATTTCTTTCTCCCTTGCTGACCTTATGCCAATCCATAGGCTTCAATGTATTTGCATATGCCGATGACATTCAACTCTTACATCCCATAGATACCAATAATCCATCTGACTCAGCATCAATTAATATTAAACTAGAGAAAATTCATAATTGGTTAAATGAAAATAGACTTGCATTAAATATTAAGAAATCCAACGTATTACTCTTCCCTTTAAAGGAGAATTTCAATCTACAGCTCCCCATTTCCATCAAGGGTCAACCACTACAAGAGGTTAATAACATAAAAATACTAGGCGTTATATTTGATCAAAAACTTTCTTTTCATGAACACATAAGTAGTGTCATCAAGTCTTCATTTTTCAGGCTCCGTCAAATACGTTCGGTGTCACAATTTCTTAGTAATAAATCTCTTAACATTCTTATTCATTCTCTTGTCATTTCAAAAATAGACTATTGTAATGCGTTGCTTATAGGAACAGCACAAAAGGAAATTAAACGATTACAAATGATACAAAACACATCCATAAAACTTATTTGTAAAGCTAAAAAATTTGACCATGTAACGCCCCTTCTTAAAGAAGCTCATTGGCTACCAGTAGCCCACAGAATAATATACAAACTTGGTCTGCTTACTTTCAAATCCCTTATGTTTAAAACACCAGCTTTCATTCACAAATTGTTAATACCTTACACCACCAACAGAACTTTAAGATCTACAGAACAACATCTATTATCTATCCCATCTTTAAAAATAATAAATACACGCCGCCAGTATATGTTCTCCGTTATTGCTCCCCAAAATTGGAATTCTTTTCCTATTTATCTAAGAGAGGAAACCAATATAGAAAAATTCAAAAGTAAATTGAAAACTTTTCTTTTCAATGATGCTTTTATAAATTAATTTTTAAAATTTTTTTTCTTTTTTTCCAATCACCCTACCCTTCCTCATGTCCTTTCCCTATATGTCTCTCCAGACTTTTAATACAATGTAAATTCTCCCCCTAATTCCTCATGTTTCCAGTTCGTCACATTTGTCTAAAGTCTAGTTTGTTTTATCTATTATAGTAAGAATTTTAACAATGTAATTTTTATTATGATGTATATCGCTTTGAATCTAGATAAAGCGATTAATCAAAATTTTATTAAAACTTGAAAAACTTGAAACTTGACAATCGGCGGTGGATGGTATCAACGAAAAATTTGAGACCCAGGCTCAGCGGCTCACAGAGGTGGAGCACCGTGTTTCTGCTCGTGAGGATGAGGCCCTTCAGGCACAGCAGCGGGTGGATAGCCTGCAGTCACAGGTGGCAGCCCTCACAGAAAAACTTGAGGACACGGAGAATCGCCAGAGACGAAATAACCTGAGGGTTGTGGGTCTCCCGGAGTTGCAGGGCGCTGATGCGCTGTACCAGTTTTTTCATACATGGCTGCCAGAACATCTTGGCTTGGAGACCTCGGCCATGTCTTTTGTGTGTGAAAGAGCACACAGGCTGGGAACCACTTCAGGGGCTAACTCGAAGCCTAGAGCGGCTATTGCCCGGTATGTAAACTGGAAGGAGAAGGAACAAATCTTGAAGGCTTATCGTCTGGCTGGTGGTCTGCAGTATGAGGGACAGCGGTTGCTCCTCTTTAATGACTATTCTGCGGGTGTGTCCTCTCGGCGGAGGAAAATGGCGCCCATCTGTACCACCTTGCATCGCAAGGGGGTACGCTTTGCTCTGGTATACCCTGCAAGCTTGCGGATCTGGAGAGAAGGCAAGGTGCATACTCTGCTGACCAAGGGGGAGGCGCAGCGCTTCTTGGATACCATCAACGCCGCTGGTCCTTCTGGAGAGGGCGGAGGAGTCCCGGGCAGCTGAGATCTGACGGGGTGGCCCGTTCGGAGTAGAAGAGATTCCCCTGATGTTCATGGTGGTCCTCTTCTGGGACTGAATGATCTTCTGATTTGATGACGTTTGGTTCTGTTCTGTCCTTTGTATCTTTGACCTGGACCTTCCTGGAGGTAGCGAGAGGACTTTTGGTGGCTCCGCAGGGGAGGCCGCGGCTGGCCCCTGCCTTCACCGTGGCGGGTGCGGCTGGTGTGCGTAGCCACCCTGCTGGGGACCTGGATTCCTTGTCTCTGTCCGGAGACTGTTTCTGTCAGGGTGACTTTGTTCTTGCTTTGTGTTACCATGGTATATTGTTCTAGAAGCTGTCACATCTAGCTAGTATTGGATCGTGGGCTGCCCAGCTCAGTGACCCCTTATCCTCTGATTTCCCTTATGGGATTTTGTTTTCCTGTACTGGTTTTGTTGGGTCTGTGGGGAATTTGGGGAGAGTCCTGGGGGCATATTCTCTGGGATTGGGGAGGGGGGAGGGGGTGTGTGTCTGTTGGGGTGTTTGGTAGTGGTTTGTGGGGTGTTTGGAAGGCTGAATGGCAGTGTGGTTCGGGGCGGGTTAGGGGTGTGTGTGTAGGACTGGCACCTTTCTATATTATCTTGGGGCCCGCGGCTTCCGGACGGGGCCGGAGGCACGTGGGGGCGGCTGTTTTCTTGCCGGGGCCCTGCTGGCAGCGAGGGAAGGGTCTTAGCTGGGAGGGCCCTCTCCTCTTGACACTACTTTTAGTATTTCCTGTCTTGTTCTTTAGGTTCCTCTTTGATAATGGTTAACCTCCGCATTTCCACATATAATGTGGATGGTATCCATTCTCCTGTAAAGAGAAAAAAGTTGCTGAATTGGTTCAAGAAAAATCACATAGATATTGCTTACCTGCAGGAGACCCACCTCTCGGGGGTTGAGCATGCCAAGTTGCGCCGGGAATGGGTGGGGGAGGTATGCTCCTCTTCTTTTAACTCCAGACAGCGGGGGGTTGCGATTTTGTTTCACAAACAATTACCCATACATATCCATAAAACTCTGCAGGATAAGGAGGGGCGATATGTGATAGTTTTGGGGGAATTGTGGGGTCAGAAATGGATGTTTTGTAATCTCTACGCCCCTAATGTGTATAGTCACCGATTTTTTTCTGGGCTTTTGGCCCAGATAGCTCAGTATTCTGATTATCAACTTCTTGTGGGAGGGGACTTTAATATCACGGCTGATCCCTCCATGGACTGTAGACCGGCGAGGGTGTGTTCGGGGGACCATGGAGCCAAGGGGGTTAATTTTTTGATGGACCAGTTGCATTTGATAGATCTGTGGCGGACTTTGCATCCTACTGAGCATACCTACACTTTTTACTCGCACCCTCATGATGTTTATGCTCGTCTGGACTACTTTCTGGCGTCGCCCTCGCTGCTCCCGCAGGTAGACCATGTTTCTATTGAGGAGGTTCCCTTATCGGATCATTCCCCGCTAATATTGTCGGTCAGGCTTACGAATGATACTCCGCGCAGGGGGTGGCGGTTTCCAAGCCATCTGTATAAGGATCTGGAGTTTCATAGATACCTCCGGGATCACTGGCAGGAGTATTGTCACCATAACGCTTCCCAGGATGTTGATCCGGTGACATTTTGGGAAGCATCTAAGGTTGTACTCCGGGGATATATTATTGCTTATGTATCTAGGGCACGGCGGCGCCAGGAGGCTGATCTTTTAAGGCTTTCTGGAGAACTGCAGGCTTTGAGACGGCGTCATGTCGCTTCGCTTTCTGTGGAGGACAAAAGCCGGCTGGGGGAGGTCCGATCACAATTGGAGGTCCTTTTGACGCAGCGGGCCAATAGGGATATCTATTTCCAACGCTATCGTTTGCATAGATGGGGGGGGAAGGCCGGACGGCTCCTGGCCAATTTAGTGCGTCCTCCTCGCAAGCAACAGGTCATCCTGTCTATTAAAGATGGTGGGGGTCGCCTTCATACCGGGGCGGACGACATTCAGTCACAGTTTGTGCAATTCTATGAGACTCTATATTCGCACTGCGAATCTTCCGAACCTGACCGCACGGAGTTTTTTCCGGGATCTGGTTTTGCCTCAAGTGACTGATGCCCAGCTTGATCTTCTGAATGCTCCGGTCACGGCGGCGGAAATCCAGCTGGGTATCAAAGCGTTGAAACTCACGAAAGCGCCAGGCCCAGATGGGTTTGGGCCCGAATACTATAAGATCATGGCAGATTTGGTTCCTTCAGCTTTAGGGGATGCGTTTAATGTGTTGCATGCAGGAAAGGGCCTGGGACCGCGAAATATGGCCCATGTGGTCTTGCTCCCTAAACCAGGGAAAGATCTTGCCCAAGTGGGGTCATACCGCCCGATCTCGCTGCTTAATCAAGACGTAAAGCTGCTGGCGGCGATACTGGCCCGCCGCCTGAATGCTGTCCTCCCTTTATTGATTCATGAAGACCAGGTGGGCTTTGTTCCGGGCCAGTATGCCTCCATGAATCTGTTTCGGGCGTTAATGGCCTTGCATTCGAGACGAGGGACGGGGAGTAAATCGGCTATCGTGGGGTTAGACATGGAAAAGGCCTTTGACAGCATTTCATGGCGTTTTTTATTCTGGGTTCTGCAGCAATATGGCCTGGTTGGCCGTTTCCCTGAATGGATTCGTAGTTTGTACCTTAGCCCGCAGGCGCGCTTACTGGTGAACGGGGGTCTTACTGCTCCCTTTCCTTTGGGCAGGGGTACCCGGCAGGGCTGTCCTCTTTCCCCCCTTCTCTTCGTGCTAGCCCTTGAACCCTTGGCGGTAAAACTGCGCACAGATCCTTCCATTCGGGGAATTCGGATAGGAGATAGGGAGAGTAGGATTAACCTTTTCGCGGATGACATCCTCCTCTATCTCGATAATCCCATAGATGATCTGGAGAGAGCACTTGGGGTGGTTCGCACTTTTGGAAACTTTTCAGGGCTGAGGGTTAATTGTGCCAAGTCTGAGCTGTTGCCTTTGGACTCTACTCACAAGGAGCCCTGGCACTCCGCTCTTTCTATACCGCCAGTAGATGGGCCGTTGCGTTACCTAGGTGTGTATCTGACACCCGATTTATCCCTCCTGTATCAGCAAAACATTCGTCGCCCTCTCGAGCAAATCGCGGCTCAATGTGATCGCTGGAGGGAGTTACCGTTGGGATTGTGGGGGAGAGTGGCTCTCACAAAAATGGTTCTCCTGCCAAAGATCTTGTATCCCATACAGACTATCCCTGTGTGGCTCGCCGCTCGGGATGTACGGGCTTTTCGGTCTACCATTTCTTCTTTTATTTGGAGACGCAAAAGGGCACGCATTAGCTATACTAAATTGATGCTGGACCGATCTCAGGGGGGCTTGAATCTTCCGGATGTAAGACATTATAACGTAGCGGCTTTGCTTCGTTTCATTCATGAGGGCTGGACTGGACAGTACAAATATGCCTCTGGGGAATGGCTATCCTCCTGGTGTGCGCCGCATTCTTTCCTGGCCCTTCTCCATGTGGCGCCTTCCGCGGTTCCCGGGGGTTCCTCGACCATGAATTTTCTCCAGCCATTTAGGATGGCGTGGCGGTGGTGGAGGCGCCATCAACAGAGAACGCCTGCTGCATCGGCACTCTTGCCTCTGTGTGGTAACCTTGCTTTTGTTCCGGGGATGGGACTTTCTCGACTTCGGGTGTGGGAGCAGCGGGGGTGTAGGATCTTGAGGGATGTGTGGGATGGGGGTAGTGGGGATGCATTCCCTTCCTTTGCCCAGATTCAGCGGCGCTGGGATGTGCCCGGGAATCATTTCTGGGTGTATCTTCAGATCCGCCACTACTGTACTACGCTGGCTCGGAAATGGGGGGATGCTTGGCTCTGTGGTCCTCTGGATGCACTTTTCTTCTTGCTACCCGCGGCCCAGAATAAACTCTCTACTTGGGGACGTATGCTACGGGCGAACCTGTCTGAGGAGGCCCTTGATGGAGTGGCCTCTGTGTGGAGGAGGGAGCTGGGATTTCTGGGGGATCGGAGCGAGTTTCTTGCTCTGTTTGGCCATCTTAGACTGATGGGGGGCTCCTCCGATCTCCAGGAAATGCAGTTTAAGATATTGCACAGGGCGTATATTTCTAGGCACCGCGGGGCTCTTATGGGCCTCTGGGAGGGGGCTGTATGTACCAGGTGTAGCCGCTCGGCTGGGACCTGGGTTCATCATTTTTTGGAATGCCCATCCACTGATTTGTGGTTGAGGGTACTTCCTTTTTTGGAGCAAATTGTGCACCGTCCTATTCCACGTGACTATGGCATGCTCTTATTGGGAGATCAGAGAGTGTTGGAGGAGGCTGGTTTTTCGTTTCCTCAGCGGAAATTCCTCTACCTAGCCATCCTCTTGGTGAAAAAAATCCTTTTGCAGTATTGGGTGTCTGACCAGGTGGCTTCCTTTACTCATTGGCTACACCGGCTTGCTCAGGTAGCCCACTTTGAAATTCATCGTTCTCCCAAGGGGGGGGGGGATTGATCTTCGATGCTATGTGGGGTTCTGGAAGGCGGCCTTGATGCTCTGTCCAGGGGAATCGGTGGCACAGCTGGATATCCATTCTTAAGGCCACTGTTCCTTCTGTCTCTCCTCTCTTTTCTTTTTTCTCTTTTCTTCCTCGTTCTTTTCTATTTCCTCTCTTCTTTCTTGTTTGGGGCTTTGGTGTAGTTCGCCTTGAAAGGTGTGTGCTGGTGTGAGTGGGAGGGGGTGTCTGTGGAGTGGTTGTTGTGGATAGTATGGTATGTCTGGTGTTAGTGCATATGTGGTATGATTGGGGGGGTTGTTTTTGTTTTCTCTCTTCATAAAAAATTTCGCAGATGGCGACTGGAGGGTGCAGAGCTTGTCCGGCTCGATTTTCTTTTCTGTGATTGCCTGCTCGGTTTACAGTTTGAGTTATATTTCCTCTTTTTGGACTTTGTGTCCTTGTACTGTTGGATTTCTGTACTTTCTGTGTTGCATCTGTTAATAAACATTATTTCAAAAAAAAAAAAATAAAAACTAACATGTCCATAAACTAACATGCACGCATTAGCATTTGGCACATGGTTAGCACGCACTAATATTTAGCGCACACTAAAACACTTAGCGCATCTTAGTAAAAGGAGCCCATAGAATGCTATATATATATCTGTTTTTATTTGCTTTGACTGAGGAACATAGAGGCCAAAAGAGGAACTGGACATGTGTTGAAGGTACGTTTGATATTTATCCTTGAAAAATTAGTGCTTGTAAATCAAGAGGATATAAACTTGGCTTTGGAATTGACATGCAGTTTACTATCTGAGTGCGTGTGCAATGGTTAGAGCTACAGCCTTAGCACCCTGACGTTGGTTCAAATCCCCCACTGCTCCTTGTGACCTTAGGCAACCGGAACAGAAGAGAAATATGATAAAGGAGGCAAATGTAAATACCACATAGGATATAAGTGACATATAAAGAAATAAAATATAACAGTGGTGCCAGCATTTTACTGCATGCAATTGTAAAGTTAAAAAACAGCATAAAATCGCCTTCCTAATGACATCATAACGCGAACAGATAATAACATTATAGACGTTATTGGGACGTCTATGCAACGCCTAAAAGGCAATTCTGCAAGGCATGTCTAATAATTGTGTCCAATATTGGTCGCCGTACCTCAAAAAGGACATGGCGGTACTTGAGGGAGTCCAGAGAAGAGCAACTAAACTGATAAGAGGTATGGAAAACCTCTCATATACTGACAGACTGAAAAAGCTGGGGCTGTTCTCCCTGGAAAAGCGGAGACTTAGAGGAGACATGATAGAAACCTTCAAGATCCTGAAGGGTATAGAAAAAGTAGACAGGGACAGATTTTTCAGATTATGGGGAACCACAAGTACAAGGGGGCACTCGGAAAAATTAAAAGGAGACAGGTTTAAAACAAATGCCAGAAAGTTCTTTTTCACCCAGAGGGTGGTGGACACATGGAACGCGCTTCCGGAGGCTGTGATAGGCCGGAGCACGTTACAAGGCTTCAAAGAAGGTTTGGATAGGTTCCTAGAGGATAAAGGAATTGAGGGGTACAGATAAGAGTAGCGGTAGGTTATAGGGATAGTCTGGGACCATTGCTCAGGCAATGGGCCTGATGGGCCGCTGCGGGAGCGGACCGCTGGGCGAGATGGACCTCTGGTCTGCCTCATCGGAGGCAACTTCTTATGTTCTTATGTTCAACTTCTTATATAGGCATACTTAGATCCGTTCAGCACTGCTGAGTGCAATTCTATAATGCATGGATGCACTATAGAAAATCACGCTCAGCATTCTGCTCCTGGGCGTCTATACAACGCCTACCATTTAGACGTCCTTTACAGAATCTGCCATGGAGCTATGGGGCTTGCAACTTCATGATCCTCAAGTTAAGGAGTGATGTGGAGGGAGGTAGCCTGTTGGGACATGAAGCCCATTCATTCTACGGGCTCCTTTTACAAAGCCGGGTTAGCGGGTTTAACGTGCGTAATAGCACGCGCTAATTTTCCAGCCACGCTAGCCGCTACCGCCTCCTCTTGAGCAGGCGGTAGTTTTTCAGCTAGCGCTGGGGTTAGCGCAAGCTAAAAATGTGCGTGCGATAAAGCCGCTCACGCGGCTTCGTAAAAGGAGCCCTACGTGTAGGGAGGGTGGATGGGATGAAATTTTCTCCTGTTAAATGTTATCTTTATTTCATTGTTTTGCCATATTGCCCTTTATAAATACTGCAGAGTGGCACAATATTAATCATATTGAAAGAAAAGGCAAAGTCCTGAGCTGTCTCCCGCTCCATCTGACTTAGTTCAAACCAAATGCCACAGTGAGGTTTCAATTTCTGATACTAGCTTTCTAGATGAAGAGATTGTGCTAACGAGCTTCATAAAAGGGGAACCAAGACAAATAAGAGTCATTACAAAAAGAAAAAAAATGGTGTTTTTATCCCATTATAGTTTGAAGGTAAAGCGTCCTTTGAACTGGGTCCTGGGCTTTTTTCTCCCCTAATTTAGGGCTCCTTTTATCAAATCGCAGTAGAGCTTTTTTACTGCAGGCCATCGAGTAACTGTTCTGACGCTCATAGGAATTGAATGAGCATTTACTTCGCTGGGCCGCATTAAAAAGCACTACCATGGTTGATAAAAGGACCTTTAATTATTTAAATTAGTACATTTTACTTGCATGTTATGCTATGCTATGAAGGCTGTGCTGTTACCTAAAAGGTTGCTCTTTGGAATTTTTGTGCTAGATATAATTTCTCTTCCCCTCTCCTTTTGTGTGATTGATAGATCGTGGGGTTCCCCAGGGGTCTGTGCTGGGACCTCTGCTTGTTAACATATTTATAAATTATTTAGAAATTTGAATAACTTGTCAGGTTATTAAGGACCCCTTTTACAAAGCCGCGGTTGCAATTTCTGCATGACCAGTGCACTGCAGCCAATTCATTTCCTATGGGCTGTGTTGCATGTGCCGGGCCAGCACTCACTACCGTGGTTTTGTAAAAGGGGGCCCTAAATTTGCTGTTGACACAAAGTTATTCAAAGTTTTAAATCGCATGTGGGAAATGGGAGCACGAACTATGCTGTGCTATATGATGTATGGAATGTTGCTACTATTTGAGTTTTTGCCGGGTACTAGTGACCTGGATTGGCCACCGTGAGGATGAACTACTGGGATCGATAGCATGGAATGTTGTTATTTTTGGGGGTTTTGCCAGGTACTAGTGACCTGGATTGGCCACTGTGAGGATGGGCTACTGGGCTAGATGGACCATTGGTCTGACCCAGTAAGGCTATTCTTATGTTCTTATTCCACATTAGGATTCATCCCCCAGAAAAAGGGTCTAGTTGTCATCGTTGATGATATGTTGAAACCTTCTGCTCAGTGTGCATTTGTGGCTAAGAAAGCAAATAGAATGGTAGGAATTAGGAAATAAATGAAAAAGAAAACTGAGAATATTGTAATGCCTTTGTATCGCTCCTGTAAAGTCTTTGTATCGCTCCAGGTGTGACTGGTGCAGTCGAATATTGTATGCAAGTCTGGTCACCGCATCTCAAAAAATCAGAATTAGAAAAAGTACAGATAAGGGCAATGAAAATGATAAAGGGGATGGGATAACTTCTCTATGAGGAATGGCTAAAGTAGCTAGGGCTCTTCAGCTTGGAGAAGAGATAGCTAAGAGGAGATATGATAGAAGCCTATACAATATGGAGTATGGTAAGTACAATGGGTAGATGTGAATTGCTTTTTTATAATTTCCAAAAATACAGGACTAGGAGGCATGCAATGAAGCTATATTTAAAACAAACTGGAGAAAATATCTTTCACTCTGGAATTTGTTGCCAGAGAATGTGGTGAAAGCAGTTAGCTTAGCAGGGTTTAATAAAGATTTGGATAATTTTCTAAAAGAAAAGTCCATAAGCCTTTATTAATACAGACTTGGTAAAATCCACTTATTTCTAAGATAAGCAGCATAAAATCTGTTTTACTGTTTTGGGATCTTGTCAGGCACTTGTGACCTGGATTGGCCACTACTGGAAACAGAATACTGGGCTTAATGGACCTTTAGTCTGTCCCAGGTTGGCAGCTCTTATATTTTTATCAGTTTGTATGATAAACATATTTAGTGCAGGATTTACTGTATGGGTTGCTAAGAATTACAATTTTGTTTTAATTAATTGGTGAGAAAAATATATTGAATCATATCTTTTGGAAAAATACAAAATCATTTTGGACCTGATTTATGTGGAAAAAAGAAAGAAAGACAGCTCTCCAGGCCTTTTTTATTGGGCATTTGCAAAGTTGATGTTCAAGAATTTCTGGACAATTTAATCACTTGCTAAAATTTTATGAATATGGAATCAGATTCAGATTGTGATAACTTTATTAGCATACCAATTTTATTACATGTGCTGCATAAGTATTCCATTTACAAGTTTAGGTTGAAAAGAAAGGAGAAACAGAGAATCATTTAGGGGTCCTTTTATTAAGGTACACTAACTGATTTAGTGTGTGATAAATGCTAAGATGCCCTTAGGAATATAATGGATGTCTTAGCATTTAGCGTGCTCTAAATCAGTTAGCACACCTTAATAAAAGGACCCCTTATTTAGGTAAAAACTTTTTTTCAAATCTATCCTTCATTCCTTGCTTCTTCATTATTTTAGGATCACTAATTCCATATTGCCTATTTCAAACAAAATTTTCATTTCTGACTGTTGACTACTTTATTTAAAGCACTGGATACACTGACATCAGTTTTATGAGGGGTGCATTTCATTTTAAAAAATTTAGTTCCTTAAAGTGTTTATGTGCTAGTCCTTTGCTTTTGTAGATTAGCAAATGTTTTCTTTTTAAAACTTTTTTTTTTTTTTTTTTGAAAGCGGGTGCTGTCATGAAAAATAAAGTCCTAAATTCCAACCAAATCGCCCCATTGTTAGCCCATGAAGGTCCCTGGTGAGGTCATTTTCCAAACCGCCTTTGACATCCCTCTACCTCCATAATGATTTCCTATTCTTCTCTGAGATCAAGCTTGACTTATTTTCCTAAACTAGTTGCAGATTGGAAGCCCCAGAAGCTTTCAGTGGGCCTCAGGAGTGGCCTCTGCCCTAATTTATGTCACTCTGGATGCCTGTAAAGCAGTGAACAAAGCTGGGAGGAGTGCATTTCTTCTTTCATAGGCATTGTGCTCCTCTGGGCTGAAACAAAAACCAAGGAGCACACAAAAGAAAGAGATAGAGGACAGAGAAATACTTAGTATTTCAATGTGGATACTGGCATCTGAGTCACCTTTAAGGAAGTATATTTGGAGAGGAACTACCGGCCAGCACTGTCAAGGCTAATCAAACTCATGCGAATTCAAGCTGCTTAGTGGCCTTTCTGTAGAAACACATCTTACGACCCTTTCTCTTGCATTAAAAATAACAATTAGCACACCCCTCCTCTCCCGGTCACTCACTCCCAGCTGCTTCCTTTTCCTTAACATATGTTGAACCGAGTAAAATGTTTACTGGTGATTTCCCTTCCAGCTTTTTTTTTTTTCTCGTAAAAGGAAAATACTAAAGTGGGCAGCTCTGGGAGAAAGCACAAAGGACAGAAACAAAAGAATCACTGAAGGCAAGTTAAGCTAGAAGGTTCCTAACCACTGCAATCTGTCGCAGATGGACATAGAAAGGGTTTAAGGATCTGGTAGAGTCACATGATCCTCTTTCAAATTAAAATCTGGCAGATTTCTCTACAGGTTAAAGAAAAATTGCAGTTTCTCCTGAGCTTGCATCATGCAGAAATTCACCAGGTTTACAAAAGCCATTTTGGGTTTTTTTTAATGTGGTATCTTGCTGAGAGTGCTTATTGTGATTTGGTGAGCAAATAATGAACAAATAAATAGACCACAGAACCAAACTGTTTTGTGTTAAGAAATAAAAAGGAGAAATATGAAGCGAAGATTAGGTAATTACTGTACCTTGGTAATCTTTCTGGTAGATAGGAACATCAGCCTTGAACGATTGGGTTTTACCCTCCTTAATTACGAGCTGTACAAAGAACCTTATTTACATTTTCTTCTGCTCCGCCTTCCATTACTCTGGGCTGTGCAGCACCTCCTCAGTTCATATCAAAGCAGAGGGATCAGGCCTAGAGTGTGGACATAAGAGAGGGGACACAATGATTCTCCCCAAAACAAGGCAAGTCTGTTTTGCTAACATAACAATATGAAAAATGAACACATCTAAACAAATTATAACACATAATGAGATGGAAACAAACATGCCACCTACCTGTGTGCAAGCTGCACCAACAGTCCTGGAATTGTTCAGATTTACATTTGTGATACTTCTGCAATGAGATCTTCTCCTCCCTTCCCTTGTTGAACAGTGAAAGCAAACACAGCATCTGACTATGCAGGCATGTCTAAGATCAAAAAGAAGGCTAACTTACATCTGATAGGGCGGGCTTCAAGATTGATGTTCCTATCTACTACAAAGAAGATTACCAAGGTAAGTACCGAATCTTCCCTTCTAGTGCAATAGGAACATCAGTCTTGAATGACTGGGATGTACCAAAGCAGCCCTCTATGTGTAGGGTGGGACAGATGAGCCTGCTGCCAGTACTGAGGAACCAAATATAGTATCCAACCTGACTGCTACATCCACTCTGTAGAATTATGTAAATGTGTAGAAATTGGACCACGTGACTGCCCTACAGATTTCCTCAGGCGGCACTGCTGTGGATTCTGCCCAGGTCAATGCACTTTCAAGGAGGTGGGTTACTGCTTCCCGCTCCCGATATAGGCTGAAGATATGGCCATGCAAATCCATCTAAGGCTGGCCTTCCTCTTTATGCTGCTCCCATGAGTAATAAGAGATGATCCGAGAGCTGAAGTTCATTTGTAATCTCCAAATAATGAAGCAGCACTCCTCAAACGTCCAATAATCTTAGCACCATATCAGCCTTCTTCTACATAAGCGTAAACGCAGGCAGACATACTTCCTGATTTATGTGGAAGCTAGGCACAACCTTCTGTAAGAAGGAAGGTACCGTTCGCAGCGACACCAGCCTCTGAAATCTTAAGAAAAGCCTGAAATTCTGAAATCCTTCTTGCTGAGGTTACAGCTACTAAGAACACTATTTTGACTGTCAGATCCTTCAGTGATGCCTCTTCTAAGGACTCATACAGAGCCCTTGCGAGTGCCCGCAGGATGAGATTAAGGTTCCAGGAGGAGAAGGGCTGATGAACTGGAGGCCAAAGACATAAAGCTCCTTTTAAAAATCTGGACACATAAAGGTGAGAGACCAATGTCTGCTTGCTGGCTGTGCTCTGAAGCAGGAAAGACCCGCTATCTGAATTTTATGTGAACCGATGGCAAGGCCTTTTTCAAGCCCCTCCTGAAGAATAGCCAACACCATTGTGATCAAGGCTTTCACTGGAACTGTGCCTCTATGCCCGCACCAGCTCTGGAAATATTTCCAGGCCTTCACATAGACTGACAGGGTGGACTGCTTCTTAGATCTCAGCAGAGTGGCTATAACCACTTCCAAATAGCCTTTGCATGCTAAAGAGCTAGGCTGTAAGACCATAGCACTCTGGATCCTCCAGGACCACTGGTCCCTGTAAGAGAAGGCCCGGATGACATGGAAGCCAGAGACCTTTACCCCTCTGTAGGTACACCAGATTTGCGTACCACAGCCATCTCAGCCAGTCTGGGGTGACCAGAATTACCCAGCCATCATGAGACCTGATTTTTCAAAGTGCTCTGCTTATCAGTTGACACAGGGGAAGCACATACGGGAGCACTATCTGAGGTCATGGCTGAACCAGAGTGTCCAAGCTGATGTTTCCTGGTTTGTGTCTTTGACTGAAGAATCGAGTTGTCTTCCTGTTGGCAGCTGATGCCATGAGGTCGAACTCTGGCTACCCCCAGCATCTCACAATGCTGTTGAACGCTTCTTGAGACAGCGCCATTTCTCCGGGATCCAGCGTTTAATGACTCAAGAAGTCTGCTTGCACATTGTCCACTCCTGCTACATGTGCCAACAGCTGGGTTTCCGCCCACTGGAATAACATCATCTGTGCTTCCAACTGTAGCAGTGCACTCCTGATAGTAGACATAGGCTACTGCTGTCAAATTGTCCCAAAAGATGCGGACTGCCCTCCCATTCAGGACACTCTTTAGTACTTGAAGGGTCAACTGTATCGCTCTCAGTTTCAAGCAATTTATTGACCAGCTTCTCTGGGATGGCAACCACCTGGCTTCTCATCCATACAAACTGCCATCTGGCATCAGTATTATCCAGGTGTAATAGCATTCCTTGAGATGGGGATTGTGACTCCAGCCACCGGTTCAGGCTGTGCCATGCCTGTCCATGGTATGGATAAGTCCAGTGAATCTGTCCGGAGAAGCCACCTGGTAAGAAGCACATCCTGTAACAGCTGTAAGCATGCTCCCACCCAGGGGCAACCTCTATGGGTGCTACCATGGACCCCAGCAGCTGCAGATAATGCCATGCTATGGGGGCCAGCATCTCTTGAATCTCCAGAATCTGATGCATAATCTTTGCTCTGCGCACCTCTAGTAGAAACAGTCTGTTTTGTTCCATTCCATGTTGAAAAGAATTCCCAGATATTTCAGGGACCAGGTCAGAGTACAGTGACTCTTTCTGAAGTTTGTCACCCAGCCTAGACTCTGCAAGAGCTGGACTACATGATTCACAGCTTCCATTCCATCAGTGTCGGACTGTGCTCGTATGAGCCAATTGTACAAGTATGCATGTGAATCCCTGTTTTGCGGAGGTACGCTGCTACCACAACCATCACCTTGGTAAAGGTGCATGGCACTGTCATTAGACCAAATGGAAGGGCAGAAAGCTGGAAATACTGCTCAAGCACATGGAACTGCAAGAACTTCCTGTGGGCTGGGAATATGGGAATATGTAGATAGGCTTCCATTAAATCCATTGAGGCCAGGAATTCCCCGGTGCCACTGAGGCAATTATTGACTGAACTGTTTCCATGCGTAACGGCGGAATTATGAGAGCTGCATTGACTGACTTCAGATCCAGATCAGTCTCCAGTCTTCTGAGTCTCTTTTGGGCATGATAAATTATATTAAGTATCTGCCCAAGCCCATTTGTTTTCTGGCAAGTTATATATGGCTCCTAGATATGAGCCTTTTCACTGTTGCCCAAACTCTGGCCACTTTTTCTGGAGACTTTACAAAAAAGTCCGGAAGGAGCCGAAAGAATTCCAGCTGTTAGCCCATCCCGAATGACATCCAGGCCTATTCTGATTGGCTCAGCCACCTGTTTCTGCCGCCTGGGCCAATCCGGCCCCATTCTGGACCCAGCTGGCATGCCGGATGGGTGGGCTTGCCACCTGTCTGTCTGGCCAACGTTGAAGGTAAGGGGAAGGGGGGGGCGGGGGTGGGGGGGGTCATGGGGTTGGCTGGGGGGTTGCGGGTAGGCGGGGTGCTGATCGGGGGGCGGTCACTGGGGGAGGGGGGTTGTGTCGAGGACAGAAGGGCCTGGGATCCCTCCTGCCTGTATTGTAGTGGGGGGGTGGGGGGTAGAGGGTCACCGGGGCCAGGAGGGCTTGGGCTACCTCCTGGCCAGATCCAGTCGGGGGGGGGGGGGGTCGCCAGGGCCAGGAGGGCTTGGGCTCCCTCCTGGCCAGATAGAGTCGGAGGGAGGTCGCAGGGGCCAGGAGGGCTTGGGCTCCCTCCTGGCCCGATCGTACTCGGCGGGGGGGGGAGGGGGGCACGATCACCGGTGGCAAGAGGGCTTGGGCTCCCTCTTGCCCCGATGTTGTCGGGGGGTGCCACGGGTGCCCGGAGCAGGGGGACTTGGGTTCCCTTCTGCCCCGATGTGTGTGTGTGTGTGTGGGGGGGGGGGGGGGGGGTTGGTGTGGATTCTGTAACCGGTGTTGTTTTTGACAGACACAGGTTACAAAATCCTGCTTTTAGGCGAAGGACTGGCTCCTCCTTCGCCTAAAAGCCCTTGTGTTGGACGTTTTGGGCTTATGTGTTTTTTTGGTTCATTATGGGGTATAAGTGTAGGCGTTGTTTGGGTACAAGTGTAGACGTAGTGGTGGTCTGGGCGTTTAAACAGCTGAATGTAGAGGCAGGCCATTATCAAAACATGGACGTTTGTTTTGGTTATGGACACTTTCCCTGCTTCTGTGTTCAACGTTTAAGGCCTTAGGCCAAAAAGGGACTTGGATGTTTTTTTTGATTATGCCCCTCCACCTATGTAATGCGCATGCAGAGAACTGGGTTAATACGTGATTTTCTCGCAATGCGCATTCGACATCCACGATTTACTCCCACGCTTGCAATGCGCATTCGAAAAAATCTAAAATATTTTTTTCTAATGCTTATGTAGCGTTATTTTATAGGTTTGTATATTTTTTATATATATATATTAATTTTTACAGTGGTTTAATATGGGGTTCTAAACCTCCATATGGCTATTGCTAGGCAGGAGAGTCGGCTAGGAGAGTAAAGTGACTGGTCCTCGGCAGTCGCAACTTTTTGGATCGGAAAGCCCAGTCGGTGTAGCTGAAATTGTTTCATGAATCGATGCCTTCACAAATTTGCATGCGCTTATCGGGTGCGGATCGGATCAGGACGAAGGTTAGTGAATCGGGCCAGGGTCGCAAAGTGATCACAAACCGATCGGTACACGATTGGTTTGCTTTGTGAATCTAGCCCATTGACTTCCCAGACTAACTCACACAATACTTAGTATGTGATTCATCACTGACGCTGAAACCGTGGATTGAAGACAAAGTTTTATTTTATTTTTCTTTCCAGCTTATGATTTATCTTTAATCTTATCTATTGTTTTGCCTTTTGTCTTTGTTTTGTTCTATTTCTATCATTTAAATTTCTCCAGAATTCTACTGTTCAACGGCTCCCCCTTCTGCTTCTATTCCTTTCTCTCCTCTCTTCTACCTTCCAAAGTATTTAGATCAATGCTGTCTTGTTAAAATGTTTATTTTATTTTTATTTTTCCTCTAACTCTACTTTTCACTTCTCTATTACCCTCCAGGTACTTTAGTTAGATTGTGAGCCTTCGGGACAGTAAGGGAATTTTTCAAGTACCTTTCTTATTTCTAATCTTAATGTATATTTTCTGTAAACCGCTTAGAACCTAACGGATGTAGCGGTATGTAAGAAATAAATTACATTACATTACATTACATTACATTATAGGTAATTAACTCAGCACTTTCAATGAACATATCTGATTCTACAGTCATAGCTCTAACTCACTGTGGTTGTTTATGCTACAACATATTTTCCTCTGGCTGTTTTCAAAGTGGTAAAATATTTTGGTAATAGGATCATCAAAGGCCACCCTAGAGGCTCTGCCCACAAGCAGACTATGCGAAATGTTCTGAGTTGAAGCAACTGTGAAATGGCCACAGAAGCATTTTTTTTTAAATGTCTGCAGTGGACTAATCAATGTAATGGCTGTGAATATAAAAACATGGTGAGTTAGGAAAAATGTGGATTCAAGTAAACATTTAGGAAAACCATGTGTAAAAACATAGCAAAAGTCCCTTAGTACCAGGAGAAGCCCTAAGACATTTGGATTTCATAACATTGATAGTATACAATTGGTTAAAAGTGATTTGGAGGGATTTGATGATAGGGGCTTGTGAATTTATCAAAGCATCAGTAAGATACAAGTGGAAAAATGTTGGGAATCATTTACATTATGAGCAAATGCTCATTTAGAGCTGACATAGGAGTGGTGTATGACTTGGAAAAGCTGGAAAATTAGTCCTCGTTATTTTTTTCTCATAAACTATGTTTTGAAATGCCTCATCCATAAATTTGCTATGTGAGCTCCTGATACATGTACCAGACATCCAATTTTCTGATGTGTGAACCGGTCATGGAAATTGCTGGGAAAAAACACTCCTCCGCCTCCATGCAAGTTAGATTTGCCAGTTGGCTCCATTTTCTGGAAGATGGGCAACTCCAGGCCTGCTTTTACTCCCACTCAGTAGTACAATAAGTAGGATTACAAATCCTTCTTTCTTGTGGGGGTAAACTCAGGACTAGCACTGGATCTGACTGCCCTAAAAAAAGAAACATGGAGCCAGCTGGCAAGCCTGAACAAGTGTTTGGGCAAAGTACCAGTCATGCATATCACTGGGGGATCACGCTGGCGGTGCAAATCCCTGGGAAATATATCAGTCTTGCAATTCTGTATCAAGCTAAAACCACGAGATATGCATTTGAAAATTGAAATGATTCCGCTTCACAAACCCATGGGAACTATGTTTCGCTGAACTGCAGTATAGTAAGAGAATGTATTTTGATATTTTATTGGAACGCTTGCCCACTGGAAACCTTGGAGATATACAAGTGTTCAGTTCTGCTAGTCAGGAGTAAATACTCAGTGTTGATGTTTCAAGTTTCAAATTTATTCTGACTTGATACACCACTTTTACATACCAAAGCGGTTTACAACTTTACAATATTAAAAATTAATTAAAAACCGCGCGTTAAACCACTAGCACGCCTTTGTAAAAGGAGCCCTATGTCATATAAAACTGACCTATAAGACTGAAAAATAGAGAAATAGTTTTCACAGTTTAAAAGAATTGTAATCTATGACCTTAACAATCATTCTATATCAGTGGTCTCAAACTCAAACTCTTTGCAGGGCCACATTTTGGATTTGTAAGTACTTGGAGGGCCTCAGAAAAAAATAGTTAATATCTTAGTAAAGAAATGACAATTTTGCATAAGGTAAAACTTTATAGTTTATAAATCTTTCCTTTTGGCTAAGTCTTAATAATAATATTGTCATTTATAGCTAAAGAAACATATTATCAAGAAACTGTTTTATTTACTTTTGTGATTATGATAAACATACCAAGGGCCTCAAAATAGTACCTGGTGGGCCGCATGTGGCTCCCGGGCCGTGAGTTTGAGGCCACTGTTCTATATGTAATAGATATTTACTAAACAAAAAAATGTTTTAAAGACTTTCAAAATTGCCCATACTAGGTAACGCTATGAACTTATATGGGTAACATATTCCAAATTGTGAAAGCCTGATAAAGAAAGGGAGTTGAATGAATACATTTATATCTAACCTTCGATAAACTTGGGTAATACAAACTTAGAAAGTGCTAAGGTACAAGGTTCTTATCTAAATATTAATTAGATCCATTTTGTAATTTGATGCATGACCATAAATGGAAGACCATCATACACAATTTAAAACTTGGAAACTACTAAAATTCTATGAGATTTTCATATTATGACTAACCTTAGAAGCGAGTTCTACATTCTTTCTACTGGCACCATTTATGTTTATTATTGAATCTGCTTGCAGTCTTACTGCGTTCTTTCTTAAGCTGCAGACTGGTGCAAATTGTTTTCAACTTCTTGTTGTCTCTAGATCAGGGGTGTCAACGTCCCTCCTCGAGGGCCGCAATCCAGTCGGGTTTTCAGGATTTCCCCAATGAATATGCATGAGATCTATTAGCATACAATGAAAGCAGTGCATGCAAATAGATCTCATGCATATCCATTGGGGAAATCCTGAAAACCCGACTGGATTGCGGCCCTCGAGGAGGGACTTTGACACCCCTGCTCTAGATCATTGCTGCATCCTTGGTAAGGAGCTGAGCAGGCGTGTTAGCAGTAGTGGAGGCTTGGCAGAAGGTTTCAACAGCTGGCTGTGTATATCAAATACTATTTAGTAGTTTGTCTCTATATGGTAGAATATGCAAGGATGTCTAAATATATACCATACATTAAATAAATAAGCCTCAAAGCTCTGCAATGTGGCGTCGCATTTGTAAATCCACATTCATATCAGAGACCCGTTTCTTCTCACTAATAATTAGTGACATTCTTGAGACGCATTTTTTGGGGAAGATTATGCAAGTGATCTGTGCTGTTTACAGGTTCGGTCCATGAGGTTGTTTTTTTTTTTTTTAGGATAGCTATTTTTCTCCATTCTGGAGTTTTTTAGACTGTCCTTTTTTTTCCTATGGACCGAATAAAACCAATGACAAAAAATAGATCTCTGATATGAATGTGGATTTGCAAATTCAGCATCACATTGCAGAGCTTTGAGATTTATTTTGCTGTATATCCAGCTCTCCTGTATGTCGCTGTGTATCCAGCTCTCCTTACTGTAAACCACCTAGAAGTCGCAAGATTGTGGCGGTATAGAAGAATAAAGTTATTATTATTATTATTTATTTTTTTAATGTTTGGTATATATAGGCACCCTTGCATACGTTTGTCTTCCTGTATATAATTATACTTGTATGTATCAAATACCATCAGTGAGCTCAGGGAGAAGAAGCTCAGCACTTAACTTGGCCAGTGATTGGGGGGTACTAATATATGAAGCCATAGAGGTCACCTAGAACCTTCCGCCACCCATCATTGACACTAGCGTATGTTAAGTTTTTGATAGCACATATTTATGTATTAGGTGTGTTTCAGGATTGCCATTTGCATCTTGATAATCACAAGATGACAAAATCTGTTAAAAAACATTTTAGTGTGCATATTTAGGCAGGGCTGGCATTAGGGGAGGGCAAACAGGACAGCTGCCTTGGTCCGCATAGCTTCAGGAGGCCCCATGGTCCGGATATCTCTTCCCCTTCTCGCCCGGTTATCCGATAGTGTCGTCTAGGAATTCTTTATCAAAACAGATTTGTAAATATACCAATAGTTTTCTTCGGCCGCTGGTGGTGAAGGCGGTCTCTTACATTAGGGACACTACCCATTTTTTGGATATGCTGGGACACTGTCAAGTGAAAACCAATGAGATTCTGTTAGTTACGCTTGATGTACAGTCGTTGTATAAAAACAATCCCTATGGAGGAAGCATTTAGCACAGTGGAGGCTGCTTTGGAACAACGCCCTCACCCCATGATTGTTTTTGATGAGGCGTAATAATTTTTTTATTTTTGATGATAAACTGTTTTTGTAACTGAGGGGAGTTACCATGGGGACATCATTTGCTCCATCAGTGGCTAACATTTTTATGACGGCCTTTGAATGTAAGTTTGTATATACCAACAAAGGGTTCCAGAATGTGTGCTGTTGATGGAGATACCAAACAATGTTTTTTTCATTTGGTCAGGCAGTACCCTGGAGCTACAGAAGTTTGTGGAGGAGCTGAACTGTTGTCATCCCACTATTAAGTTTGATTGGTAGGCTGACAGTCAAAGTGTGAATTTTCTTGATGTGAAAGTTGAGTTCAAAATTGGGGATTTCTCTACTTCAGTATTTGTGAAACCCACTGACCGGAATACGCTCCTGACTTTTGATAGTATGCATCCCAGACATTCCGTTTTCCCAGTTTATAAGATACCATTGGATACGTGATTCTATTCAAACTTTTAAACAAGCATCTGGGAATTTGAAGAGTAAACTAGAAGATAGAGGATATCCTAAAACCGTGGTTCACATGGCCTTTAAAAGGGCCCTGTATAATAATCGGGATTTACTACTTCAGAGTAAATCAAAAGCTACTTCTGAAAATATGATGCAATGTGCTTTGAAGTTTAATAGCTCCTCTAATTTGGTGGCTAGAGCTATTCGTAAGCATCTTTCTCTATTTGATATACACTCAGTGCTCTCTCCAATACAATTTCAAATAGTGTTTGCTAGAAATACCAACATTGCTGACATTCTGAGTAGATTGGATGTATGGTCTATAAGACGAAGAGAGGAAGGGGGTACCCGTTGCTGTCATCACTGTTCCATCTGCGAGGTGATTGATGAAAGTGCTGAATTTTTTTGGAAAAGAACTGGGTTTAGGCTAAAGCTGAGACATAATACCTCATGTACGTCAGTTGGGGTGATCTATACTGTAAGATGCCCCTGTGACCACATCTATGTAGGCTAGACTTCAAGAATGCTGAAAACACACCTAATTGAACATCGATCATGTATAAACACCAAAAAGAGTGAAGCTCCTATGGTACAACATTGTGTCACAGTTGGACATGGCTTTGAGGAACTGAGATATCTTGTATCAGAGCAACTATTCATGGGTAAGAGAGAGGGGGATTTTTAAGAAAAAATTACGTCAAAAAGAACAGTTTTGGATTTATACTCTTCAGACTTTGGAACCTGCAGGACTGAATAATGCCATTAATGTCAAGCTTTCTATTAAGCATTTGCAGTGTTACTATGCCTTTAAGTAGGCTGTTGGCCCGGTCCCATGCTGACATGGTTGATGTCGCAGGGGTATGTTTAAATCTGCCTGCCGCTCCGGAGCCATTGCCGTGGTGATGTGCGAAACATTTTGGATATGTGTTTTTTGAGTTTAATTTTATGCCCTTTTCTCCTGAAGCAGTGTGATGAGGTGAAACAAGACTCTTGTCGAGGAAGGGTTGATTGTTGGATCATTTCTGCCACGGGCCTCAAAGTACTGTTGGTAGCTGTGGTATGTTGGACTGATGTGTGGAAATGGTGAAAAGCGTGTCTTGCTGCTAGATTGGATTTTCTTCCTTGGAGTGGTCAAGCTGCAAGATTTTACTGCGTGGACCATTTGCTAATCTTTGCAGGTAGAGTTGTGGATTCTGTAGAGTGGAACTTATCGGTAGAACTGTGCCCTGCTACAGCCCTTTAGGAGAGCGCGCTCCAACCATTTCCAGCTAAGTACTTGGCCTGTTTGGGTTGATTTTTGCATTTTTTGCTTTTTGTTTTGTTGTGTTTTGTTTTTTGTGCTTTGCTACACTGTGTTGTGTAGAAGTACAGAGGGATTTTTTGCTCTGCAACCGGGACCGGTACAGGTTTTTCTCAAGGTTTGAGTTTTTTATTGTCCGGTTCCCGGCTGCAAGAGGAGTCTATGATTAATTTGACCGAGCCTTGTGGCTGATTTAAGTTAGTGAGTGCTTGGTCTGCCTCACCAAAGCTTCTGAGGCTTGTTTTCAGTAAAGTAGTATTTAGGTGTATGTGCCTCTCTCAACACGGTGTGGGAAGTTTGTCAAGATTTTTATTGATAAGTGGTAGTGTATTTGACAACTTTACCTTTGAATATATTTTTTGCATATAAAATAAACCCACCAGGATGTTTGAAAAAAACACCCAATTGGGCAAGAAATTCGAATCGAATCGAAAAAAATCAATTTTATAGGCTGAATTGAATCGAATTGAAATTTTTTTTTCCTGATTCGGGCAGCACTAGTAATGGGAGGTGGGGATATCAGGGGGAGGATACAGGAAGGAGAGGGGATCAGGGGCCCCCTCCTTAATTTCTTCAATGGGCCCCAGCATGTCTATAATCTGCCCTGCATTTAGGGTAATACCATAGGAACTCCAAAAAGTTTGCAGGAATTTTATTGCATAGGCTCCAATATGTGATAAGGATCTAGAAGAACATTTGCATTCTTAAGAATTTATCTATCAGAAATGGTGTTTCATTTGTTAGCATAAATATCTGATGATCAGAGCTGCTGAAAAGTAAATACAGTACAATGAAGACAATTTTAACCAACATTGCAGTATAACAATTTAAAGCTGTGATATTGTAGTTGCATATTGCCATCTAGTGGTGACTAAGATACAAGTGGTAATCATGAAAACAAGTGAAGGGGCATAATCAAAACATACGTCTGAGTCCGATTTGGATGTATGGTGCTAGACACCCAAAAGTCGGCAGTGGGAAAATGCCCATTTTTGAAAAATACATCTAGAAATTTTTTTTCAAAAATTGTCTATCTGAATATCCAGTTTATTGTTCGTCCAACCTGCTTAGACGTCTATCTTTACACCACATTTTTGACCAAAATTTTGTTCAACCCACCTGTCTACAACCCCAATAGCCCTTATGGCTACAGGTGGGAACTATATGGCAGGAGAGTAGAGTTTTACGGGGTTTTGGTGGGCTCACATGTTCCACCATCATCATAGCAAACTGCAATTAGTTTATATAAGACTACAGCATGAAAACTGTCCACATCAGTCATTCCAGGGTATAAACAATCACCTTATGTGATTCTGAATAACCCAATGCATATGTTCCATCTGTTCCCATCCTTTGGTGAATGCTGCAAATGGCTACAGTATAAATACAATAACATTAATCTTAGAAAATAATCAGGCACTGATAAAGTATAAATAGAGCAAACCTGCAGATCTCCCTGCCATTTTTGCTAGCTTCAGCTCTCTAGTTTACTTTGTGACAATGATGCATTCTTCTGTGATCTGAAGCCTGTGTCTGCAAAAATGTGGTGATCCAAGCAGCCTGCAAAAGTGCACCTTATCTAATTAGACCTGAGTAGTCTCAGCCAGTATTGGTTTTGTTGCAATCTCATGTATGAAGAATAAGATGTAATATTTCTTGTAGGGAAATCAGAAATTAAATTAGTGTACGAGGTCTGACAATTAAGTTCACAAATTCATCCTAGATAAAGTGCTACATAACTCATTGTTGAATATCACTGCTGTTACCTTTGAAGTACTCCCCTTGGAAAGCTAATCACTGATGCCAGTGCCTAGTCTACCCTTCAAAGCAATTTTGAAACTCTCTTTCTGGAATGGCCATCAGAGCTGTCATCATATTATCCTTGATGTCCTGAATGTCATCAAAATATCTTACTTTCAATATTTCCTTTATCTTCGGGTAAAGAAACAATCATTGGGGGGGCCAGATCAGGTGAGTAGGGAGGGTGTTCCAATACAGTTATTTGTTTTCTGGCTATAAACTCCCTCACAGACAGTGCCGTGTGAGCTGGTGCATTGTCGTGATGCAAGAGCCATGAGTTGTTGGTGAAAGATCAGATCGTTTTCGTCTAACTTTCTCATACAACCTCTTCAGCTGTCCTCACTTGGTTTTCAGGGCTCTTTATTTATTGGTTTTCTTCTTATCTTTCCCATCACACTTTTATTGTATAGTCTGGTGGATCCTCCTCTGCTACTATCCCTCTATTGATCGGTGTATTCTAGGGCTGTGTCTTGGGACTTTCTTCTTTTTTCCATCTACACTTTTTCCCTTGGTGCTCTCATCTCATTTTATGGTTTTCAGTATCACCTTTATACTGATGATTCATAGATTTACATCTCTGCACCTGACATTTCTACAGGAATCCAGGACGAGTCTCAGCTTGCCTGTCTGACATTGCCACCTGGATGTCTTGCTGCCATTTAAAACTAAATATGGCCAAGACTGCGCTTCTTATCTTTTTTTTCCTAAACCCGCCTCTCCTCTTTCCCCATTCTCTATTCCTGTGGATAACACCCTTATCATCTCACAGCCTTGGAGTCATCTTTGACTCATCTCTCTCCTTCTCTGCACAAATCCAACAGACTGCTAAATCCTGTCATTTCTTCTTCTCTAATATTGCCAAAATCTGACCCTTCCTGTCTGATCATACTACCAAAACACTTATCCACATTCTCATCACTTCTTGCCTAGATTACTGCAATCTGCTTCTCACAGGTCTTCCGCTAATCTGTCTCTCTCCTCTTCAATCTGTTCAAAAATCTGCTACATGCCTTATATTCTGCTATTGTCGCTATGCTCACATCACCCCTCTCCTCAAGTCATTCCATTATCTCCCTATCCACTTCCACATACAGTTCAAACTCTTCTTATTGACCTATAAGTGCATTCACTTCTCGGTATCTTTTCTCTCATATCTCTCCCTATATTCCTACTCGAGAACTCTGATCATCGGGTAAATCTCTCTTAACTGTACCCTTCTCCTCTACTGTCAACTCCAGACTCTGTCCCTTCCATCTTGCTGTGCCATATGCCTAGGACAGACCACCTGAGTTGATGTGTCAAGCTCCATAATTGGCAGTGTTCAAATCAAGGCTAAAATCCCACTTTTTTGAGACTGCTTTTAACTCCTAACTCCAACCCACCTGTAATGTACCCATGTCTATATTAGCACTCTCTCTGTGCTCATTAAATATATCTTAAACTTTACTAAAAAAGAAAAACTTTTGTACTTATCTTCAGCAATTTTCAAGCTCTAAGCATAAGAGCGTTTATTCCTAATGTAAGGTGAGGATCTGTTTTTCAAGAACGAGTCCTCTACAATAAAAACAAGATGGTAATGATCTTCTCATAGTAAAAAGTTTCCATAAACAGATTTATAAAAAACTATAAAAGATTACAAGAAGTTATCCCTTCGAGTTTCCTCCGCTGCATCCCGACTGAAAGTCTTTAGTTCAAAGATGGCCGTGGCATTCTTTTTGATTATTTAAATAACATGAGTCATCAAATACGTCATTGATGACATCAGTGAAAACAGAAAGAACTTACATGTGTGTCATCCATTCTAGTTCTAAGTTCAACCCCAAGGGAGTTACCGTATTGAGGGTAAATATCCAGCACTGCTCACTAAAATTCAATCTCCTTTCATAATGAATTGCTGAAGATAAGTACAAAAGTTTTTCTTTTTTAGTAAAGTTTAAGATATATTTAATGAGCACAGAAAGCACATTTAAAACATAGAGCACTGGAAATAAAAACAAGCCTGATGAAGACAAGTATGCCAATGAAACAACTAAGCCTAAAACTATTTGGCTGGTGGTTGGCACTCTGAAGACTTAAAAAATATTTTTAAAAATATTGAATATATTAAATATTTCTTGAAGATTGAGTGTTCATTGTGTGGCAGCAAAAAATATTTTTAAGGCTTAAATACAACACTGTTTGAGGAATATTTCCTTGTCATGATCAGCTCGGCAGCTGTGTCTATTTGAAATGTAGGCCAGCTTTACCTTGAGTTTCGTGTTCAATTCTGGTTGTCTTATCTCAAGAAAGATATAGCAGAACTAGAAAAGGTTCAAAGAAGAGCGACCAAGATGATAAAGGGGATGGAACTTCTCTCGTTTAAGGAAAGACTAAAAGGTTTGGAAAAGAGATGGCTGAGGGGAGATATGATTGACGTTTCCAAAATCCTGAGTGGTGTAGAATGGGCACAAGTGGATTGATTTTTTTTTACGCCATCAAAAATTACAAAGACTAGGAGGACACTTTATGAATTTACAGTGAAATACTTTTAAAACCAATAAGAGGAAATATTTTTTCACTCAGAGAATAGTTAAGCTCTGGAATGCGTGGTAAGAGCGGTTGACATAGTTGGTTTTAAGAAAGATTTGGACAATTTTCCTGGAGGAAAAGTCTATAGTATGTTATTGAGACAGACGTGGGGGAAGCCACTGCTTGTCCTGGCTCGGTAGCATGGAATGTTGCTACTCTTTGGGTTTTTGCCAGGTACTAGTGACCTGGATTGACCACTGTAAAGATAGGCTACTGGGCTAGATGGACCATTGGTCTGACCCAGTAAGGATATTCTTATGTTCTTATATACAGTACATTATTTGTACATATAAAACTTAGATAACAGAAATAAATACTTTTAAAAAGTATGTTAATATGAACCATATGAAAAAAAAATTAAATCCCAAACCACTAATTACATAATATGAAACCATATGAAATATATTATTTTTAAATGAAATCAACCAATTGAAAACAGAATTATGTCTAAAGAAAATAAAGATGTACCACATGGTGATATGAGTACAAGAAAAATAGCAAAATTATTTAACAATGCAATGGTCTTACCGAAATGGTTGAAATCTATCTAGACATTGAGTCTATATACTTGTACAGTTCTTAATTCAAAAATAGTTCTGTTCCTCTCTCAAAAGAATTAAATCAACATTTCCTCTTCTCCGACTGAGTCTAATGACTTTAAAGACATGAAATCTTGATTCACTAACATTACGCCTAGTGTCTTCCTAATGTGTAACTAATGGAGCTGATGTAATTTGTCTATTTAGACAGCTAAGATGTTCAATAATGCGAGTCTTTATAGCTCTTTTAGTTTTGCCAACATACATTAGATTACATGGTCATCCAACTATGTAAATAACACAAGAGGTATTACAGTCAGTGAGATGCTTGAGAAAATAATGTTTTTTTTATGACTGGATGATCAAAGTATGAGATTCCCAACAGGGCTAGATTCACTAAGCAAACCGATCGATCGTGTACTGATTGGTTTGCGACCTGATTTTCCTCTGACCCAATTCGCTAATCTCTCCTCCGATTCGATTCTGATCCATGCATGCAAATGAGGGGAAACGGCATGCAAAGTAGGAAGGACGCGATTCACTAAACATTTTTTGGCACATCGACTGGCTGTCCGATCCATAAACAAGCGACTGGTGAGGACCAGTCGCTTGTACAAAAACCCTTCTCTCAGCCCTGATTCTCCTGCCTTCATATCTCCCTGCTTATCCACGATTCTCCTGCCTTCGTGCCGCCCTGCTCAGCCCCGACTCCCCTGCCTTTGCTGCCTACTCTCCTGCTCTGCCTCCCTTCCCTGCAGTATGAGCCCATAGTTTTAACCCGCTTCAACCTGGACACAGGGGTAAAATATCGATCCAGAATGATGGCCATGGCACTGAACTTCCGAAAAGGGAATTACGAAGGGATGACATTCATGGTTGGGAAAAAGATTAAGAAAAGGATAAGCACTGTAAAAACCCTAGAGCAAGCATGTTCCCTTTTTAAGGACAGTCACCGAGGCGCAAAATCTATATATACCACGTATCAACAAGGGATCCAAGAGGAAAAAGAACAAGAAACCGGCATGGCTCACTGTAGCGGTGAAGGAAACGATCAGGGTCAAGAAAACTTTGTTTAAGGAATGGAAAAGGTCAAAAATGGACGAAAACTGGAACAAGCACAAACAGCATCAAAGCAGGTGCCATAAGGCGGTAAGAGGGGCCAAAAGAGACTACGAGGAAAAAATAGCCAAGGAGGCAAAAAACTTCATGCTGTTCTTTCGATATATCAAGGGGAAACGACCCGCGAAGGAAGCAGTGGGGCTGTTGGATGACCATGGAATAAAGGGAGTGCTAAAGGAAGACAAAGCCATTGCTGACAAACTGAACACATTTTTTGCGTCTGTATTTACAAAAAAGGATATACACAACATACCAGAAGCCAACAGGCTATACGCAGGAAACAAAGATGGGAAACTGACTGGGTTGATGGTCAGTCTAGAAGAGGTATGCAGGCAGATTGATAGGCTTAAAAATGATAAATCCCCAGGACCAGATGGCATCCATCCGAGGGTAATCAAGGAACTGAAAGGGGCTATAACTGAACTGCTTCAACTAATAGCCAATCTGTTGATTAAATCAGGAAGGATTGCAGAAGACTGGAAAGTGGCGAATGTTATGCCGATCTTCAAGAAAGGTTTGAGGGGAGATCCAGGAAGCTACAGACCGGTGAGTCTGACCTTGGTACCCGGAGAGATAGTAGAGGTGCTGATAAAAGACCGCATCATTGATCACCTTCATGGACACGATCTGATGAGGACCAGCCAGCACGGCTTCAGCAAAGGAAGATTTTGTTTGATGAACTTGCTGCACTTCTTCGAGGGAGTAAACAGGCAGATAGACAAGGGTAACCCGGTTGACATTGCATATTTGGATTTTCAGAAGGTGTTCGACAAGGTTCCACATAAACGACTACTTTGGAAAATTGCGAGCCATGGAATCAAGGGTGAAACACTCACATGGATTAAAAACTGGCTGGCGGGTAGGAAACAGAGAGTGGGGGTGAATGGACATACTCGGACTGGAAAAACATCACGAGTGGAGTGCTACAGGGTTCGGTGCTTGGACCTGTGCTCTTCAACATATTTATAAATGACCTGGAAATTGGAACGACGAGTGAGGTGATTAAATTTGCAGATGATACGAAGTTATTCAGAGTAGTGAAGACGCAGGAGGATTGCGAAGACCTGCAACGTGACATAAACACGCTCGAGAAATGGGCTGCAACATGGTAAATGAGGTTTAACGTGGATAAGTGTAAGGTGCTGTATGTCGGTAACAAAAATCTTATACACGCCTACAGGATGTCCGGTGCAGTACTTGGCGAGACCTCCCAGGAAAGAGACTTGGGAGTACTGGTTAACAAGTTGATGAAGCCATCCGCGCAATGTGCGACGGTGGCAAAAAGACAAACAGAATGCTAGGAATGATTAAGAAGGGGATCACGAACAAATCGGAGAAGGTTATCATGCCGCTGTACCGGGCCATGGTACATCCTCACCTGGAATACTGCGTCCAGCACTGGTCGCCGTATATGAAGAAGGACATGGTACTACTCGAAAGGGTCCAGAGAAGAGTGACTAAAATGGTTAAGGGGCTGGAGGAGTTGCCGTACAGTGAGAGATTAGAGAAACTGGGCCTCTTCTCCCTTGAAAAGAGGAGACTGAGAGGGGACATGAAAGAAACATTCAAGATAATGAAGGGAATAGACTTAGTAGATAAAGACAGGTTGTTCACTCTCTCCAAGGCAGAGAGAATGAGAGGACACTCTCTAAAGTTAAAAGGAGATAGATTCCGTACAAATGTAAGGACGTTCTTCTTTACCCAGAGAGTGGTGGAAAGCTGGAACGCTCTTCCTGAGGCTATTATAGGGGAAAACACCTACCAGGGATTCAAGACAAAGTTAGACAAGTTCCTGCTAAACCAGAACGTACGAAGGTAGGGCTAATCTCAGTTAGGGCACTGGTCTTTGACCTAGGTCTTTGACCTAGGGGCTGCCGCATGAGCAGGGCACGATGGACCACTGGTCTGACCCAGCAGCGGCAATTCTTATGTTCTAAAAAATATTTGCTTAGTAGAGTGTTGGTAGATACCAGGATAAATCTTTGCTTTTTAAATCCTTCATCACTGCAGTATTTAAACTTATTTTTTCAATTTTCTATTCTGTTCTCCCAAGGGAGCTCCAAAAGTTTTACATTTAATTTATTCAGATACTCAAGCATTTTTCCCTGTCTGTCCCAGTGGGCTCACAATCTATCTAATGTAACTGGGGCAATGGGGGGGATTAGGTGACCTGGCCAGGGTCAGAAGAAGCAGCGTGGGCTTGAACCCACAACCCTAGGGTGCTGAGGCTGTAGCTTTAACCACTGCACTGCACTGCACTCTCCCCTAGCCATCTTGCTCGTCAGGTGGCAGAATGTTAGCCCTATGGATTTCATAAATAATATGGGTAGCCTCAAAACCAAACCTGTCTGCTAACTTTGAAGGTTACTTCTATGCAGTCAGCTTAAAAACTAGCTTTCTTATTGCTGATAAAATAGAAATGTAAAATATTCTAAGGTGGACAGTCTTATAAGCACTATAAATCAATCCTTGGCATATCTTCTGCACCCTGTGGAAAAACCTGACTCAGCAAATTTTACTTCTTATATTGTTATCCAAGAATGTCAACAGTAATACCAAGAGGGTGAAACTAAAGTCAAGCAAAAGAGAAAGACTAAAGAAAAAAAAAAACCTAACAAATACTGTAGAAACATGTTTAATGTAAATCAAAGATGAAAAAAGAATAGTACACTGTGGCCTTTCGTTGAGTTTTCTGAAAAATATTGGTCACAGTGTTTCAGATCACCACCCTAATTTCATCTAGCGGTTTCCGCTTCAAATCTGGCACAGTGGCGTCCTTGCTGGGATATCCAACGGGAAACAGCATGAGTAGCTTTTCATTGATGGGGCGCTGGAGAAGCACTCTCAGGCGAGGGCCGCAGTTCAGAGGAGTTGAGCCGACAGTAACAAGGCCCACATTCTGGAGGGGAGGAGAGAAAGTGGAGAGGGGCGAGGGGGAGATAGGAGAAAGTGGGGGGGAGGGGAAGGGGGAGGGGGAGATGAAACCTGAGGCATTAATACATATAATAACCACATCACATTCTCAATTCAAAGTGCAAGGAATATATTTGTCATATATATTATAAAATAATCTCAGATTGCCTTATTTATTTACTGAACAATTATTGTACATATATGATGCTGTTTACCTTGTGCAGCCCTTCTTGTTATGGAACTATCTGCCTTTAATATAAGTCAGAGCTTCCCAAACTATGGCATTTCAAAACCTGTGTCTGGGGTCATGACCTAGGTGGGCTCTCCATAGATGTATCATTATTCTGGGTATCACCCAGTTTTATTTGGCAGCAATTTTATTTATTTATATTCCATTTATAGCCTGAGTGGTTCACAATAAAGTGCTCAAACATTTTTCCCTGCTGTTCTGATGGGCTTACACTCTATCTAATGTACCTGGGACAATGGGGGATTAAGTGACTTGCCCAGGATCACAATGAGCAGCATGGGATTTGAACCCACCATCTCAGGGTGTTGAGACTGTAGCTCTGACCACTGTGCCACACACTCCCCAATCAAGGGATCCCAGCCAAAAAGAGATTGGGAAGCACTGATGATATACGTGGCACAGTGTATGCTGTTACTGCTTGTGCTGTGATTCATAGATTTATCACTGCTAAATTAGAGCGGTCCCTTTAGGCAAGGGAAGTCTTGTCTCAACAATCTGCTGTGTGTTTTAATGGTGTGAATAAACATGATGAAAAAGGTTAGTAAGTTGCTATAAAGCCTCATTTTACAGAGATCTTGGAGATCAGAATTGAGATATCCAGGTCACGATGTGCTCAGTTCACTGGGGTTTTAGAAAGGAAACTTCTGATTAATAACTTTTTTTAACATACTTGAACATGCATGAGCGCATGTGTGTGTGTCCACACGGGAGCAGCCATTTTACAATATACATGTTGAAAAAATGAACAAGATAGATCTGGCAGCTTCCTTGTCTAGTTGTCCCACTTTACATGGAAGTGCTGTCAATTAAGTAGTGATGCTACAATTTTAAATGGCTTCATTTTGGAGGAGGAAATAAATGAAAGTGAATTGAGCAGACTGACTCCATTAAGACTTTGTATAAAGCTCTACCTGAAATGAGCACATTTTAAAAACCTTTACAGTATAATCCCATTATACCGGACTCGCTTATAATGGAACCTTGCATATAGAGGACGAGATCCGCTGGTCCCGGCTGAGCGCCATTATAAACATACAGAAAATCATCGGATATAGCAGACTCGCATATACACTTCCCCCTCTTTATTTGCGGGGGTTAGGGGCAGAGCCAGCCTGCGAATATGGAAAAACCGCGAATAATATTCAGGCCGGTTCTGCCCTTATCCCCTGCTTCCCCTGGCTATTTTTAGCCATGAAAGCCCCCCTTAAGCTTTACCTGGTGGTCTAGCGGGTTTTCATGTAAGAGCGATCTTCCCTCGCTCTTGCCCTGTGCAGATCGCTCACAGGAAATGGCTGCCTTGAGCTCCCGTAGTCGCTCGAGCCATTTCCTGTGAGCGATCTGCACAGGGCAGGAGCATGGAAAGATCGCTCCTGCCTGAAAACCTGCTAGACCATCCGCTAAGGCTTAAGGGGGGGGCTTACAGGGTTAAAAATAGCCCAAAAATTGTGAATAACCAAATCCGTAGATACGGATTTCGCGAATACGGAGGGGGAAGTGTAACGGAATTTTGGATATACCAGACAACTATTTTGGTCCCCAGAGCCGCTTTTAGCTGTAGTTTTATTCGGCTATAACGGACGTGCAGGCTCCGCCTACAAAGGAACGTGGCATTTTGATATAGTATCAAAATGCAGCCCAGAAAAAAATGACCGAGTATTTTTCTTTCCAGTACAGTGTTCTGGTTTGCAATCATTTCGTGCCATATCAATGTTTTGCTGAGTTTTGTTATTGATGTTGTGCTTGTGCAGTGACTGTTCATTGATTGTACGTTGTTTCAAGTTGCCCTAAATAAAGTTTTTAAAAAATGCAACCCTGGATATAACGGACTCTGGATATAACGGACTGTTTTTCCAGGTCCCTTGAAGTCCGTTATAACGGGATTATACTGTATGTGTTATTGAGCAGAGTAAAGGCTAACATGAAACATTTTCATTATGTACATGTATTCCATGCCCTCTTAAAATCTACGTAGTATATATGGCATACAGAATTCCACCAAAAACAATAATTAAGTCTATTCCAATTCTTCCAATTGTAAGTGATCTGTTGAATGGCAACCCCAGTTAAAATTAGCAATAACTTGTTATTATTAGATGAGATTTGTTTCTTAGCCCTCATTAGCTGTCCAAAAATTTCAAGATGTGTGGAGGCCATTAATAGATTATTGTAAAGATTAAAAATATTCTTCCCTGTATAAAATTTTAAGACATTAAGGGGGGAGGGGGGTATTTTTGATTATAACTGAAACAAATCATTTTCATAAATAAATAAGGGAGGGGGTAATATTTTATATTATGATGATCAATTATAGGATTTCAAGTGTATTTGAATGCTTAATTGATAAATGTCAAAATTGTACTTGATTTAAGATTTGAAATGAATAAAGATTAAAAAAAAAAAAAAAAATCTACGTAGTGTAAATTTCCATGTGTAAAACGCAGCTTTCTAAAACTGTTTTTTACACGTGTTAGCAATATTGAGGACATGTCCGGGGGTCCAGAAGGCTTTTTTAAACCCGGCACTTTGTTCGGGTTTTGAAAAGCATGGAACAAATCACGATCGGGCAGGAGCGCATCCATGCACGTGTGGATGCCACGCGATGTCATGCACACACACACGCGTGCGTGTTACATCATCGCATTGCATCCGTACATGCGTGATTGCCCGACGAGAGCAGGCCGTGGGTGGGGGGCAGGGGCATGACTGGGGCGTAACGGGTGGGGATGGGTGAACTTGGTGGGCCTGGAGGCGAGTCTAGGGATCCAAATAATTGCAATTAACTTCAATAACAAGTTGTTAATTGCCAATTATCGGTGCAAATTAAACCTTTTAAACAATTAAGTTAGGCACCTAACTTTAGGCTTCATTTATAGAACAGAGTACCAGAAAGTGTTTGATCCAGTCCATTAGGACACTGGTTCCCAACCCTGTCCTGGAGGACTACCAGACAGTCAGGTTTTCAGGATAGCCCTAATGAATATGCATGAAAGAGATTTACATAAGAACTGCCATCTCCTGATAAGACCTTCGGTCCATCAAGTCCAGCGATCCGCACACGCGGAGACCCAGCCAGGTGTACACCTGGCGTAATTTTAGTCACCCATATCCCTCTATGCCTCTCGTAAGGAGATGTGCGTGTAATGAAGATGATAGGAATGCAGATCTGCCCCATGCATATTCATTAGGGCTGTCCCGAAAACCCAACTGGCTAGTGGTCCTCCAGGACAGGGTTGGGGACCACTGCCTTAGGAGAGTCTCACAAGGGAATTAAATGGGAAAGGAGGTCATGTTCTTTCGTGGACTGGGAAATGAATAAAAGATTGACAACAGGGTAAGGCTAAGTGGCCAATTTTCTTGATGGGAAATGATGAATAGTGTTAGGTTTCAAGAATTTGTACCAGGACCAGTGTTTATTAACTTGTTTATGAGTGAGCTGGAAATAGGAGCAACGAGTGTGGTGATCTCCCCCTCCAATAGAGGAAACAGCTCTTAATATATTAAGATTAAAACAAAACTATCTACATATTTCTAATTTTATATCATGACAACACAAAGAACAGGATCTACAAATACACCAAAAAAGCAAATAACACAAAAAAGTCCACGTGAGTACTGGTTTTATTTTATATCGGTACAAAAGTATTGTGTGACAGATAATTTTAAAAGACTCCTGATTCAGGTCGAAACAGTATCGGATCATGGTCAAACAAAAGAATTTCTGGTACCAGTTCTGTAGGCCTGTGCACATTATTTATATAATTTTATACCATGAAAACATATTATACCTTGCTTTATCATAGATGTCATTCATGCCCTAGATTTTTGAGGACTAAGATGATGCCAGCATGTTCTCTCTTTTAAGTATATCTCAGCAGACCTTACTTCCCCCAATCAGAGCACTCTACATCTAAATTAGAGATGCTAATTCCAATTCAGCACTTAATCCTTTAGGTGTCACTGTTCTCAAATTATAAATCCATCGCTGTTTAAAATGTCATCTTTTTTTCAAGTTACCAACCTCCCTCCCTTCTTGTAACTGATCTATAATTCTCCACTGTAATTCTTTTACGTTATGTTGTTTTTCCAACGAGTGATCCACCAGAGGAGCTTGCATATATTTTGTCACAATTCTAGATTTATGCTCATTCAAACGAATCTTCACTGAATGACTGGTTCCCCCAACATAGACTCTAGAGTTACATAAAAATGTTTCTACTTGTCCTATGATAGCGTATACCAGAAGTCGCACGATCAGAGAAATGCTACAACATCAAAGATATAAATAAAGTATATGATCAGAGGGGGTGCCATAGTAAATGTAATAGATGCCAATGGTGTGAACAAACGATAGAAGGAAATCAAGGGATAGATCCTCAAAGTACCGCATTAGGGCTACAGTGATAACAGATTGTAATAGAAATGTAGTATATATGGTAGACTGCCCTTGTAATTTAGTGTATGTTGGGAGAATGAGCATAAATTGAGAATTGTGACAAAAAAATTTAAATGTAGAGTGCTCTGATTGGGGGAAGTAAGGTCAGTTGAGATATATTTACAAGAGAGAATGAGCTGGCGCCATCTTAGTCCTGATAAAGCTGAGGCATGAATGGCATCAGTGATAAAGAAAGGTATAATGTGCTTTCATGATATAAAATTAGAAATATATAGGTAGTTTTGTTTTAGTCTTAATATATTAATAGCTCTTTCCTCTGTTGTAGGGGGAGATTCTTGATAAAGCATTTTGTGCAAAACAGGTTGGATATATACCGTGTTTCCCCCAAAATAAAACAGTGTCATATTCATTTGGGGCCCATAAAAGGCACTAGGTCTTATTTTCAGAGTATGCACATGATCATCTCTCCCGTCCTCTCCTTCACCCCACTTCTTCCTCTTTCCTTTCTCTCCCCCACATTTGCAGCATCTTTTCTCCCCTTCCTCCTTCCCTCCCTCCCATCCCCCTGTGCAGCAGAAGTTTGCCAAGCTTCAATCCTTCCCTCCCATCTCTTGTGCAGCAGAACCCTTGAGCACCCACCCATGCAGCCGAACCCCTGATGATCCTCCATCCTTCTCTCCCTGCCAACCATGAGCGAGCCCTACCTTCAACTGAAGCATCGTCGGGCCGGCAGCACTCTAAACAGGCTGCTTGGCCATGTCCATCGGGGATTTCACTCTGCCACGTTACTGATGATGTCATCATTAGTGTGGCAACTGAAGCAGCGTCGGGCCGGCAGCACTCTAAACAGGCTGCTTGGCCTTTCTCAGTGTGGATTTCACTCTGCCGCTTTACTGATGATGTCATCAGCAATGCAACAGAGTGAAATCCCCGACGGACAAGGCCAAACAGCCTGTTTAGAGTGCTGCCGGCCTGATGCTGCTTTGGCTTAAGGTAGGCAGGGAGGGAAGGATGGGGGGGTCAGAAGGGGTTCAGCTGCACGGTGTTGGGGGGGGGGTCGGGTTGAAGAGATGCCAGAAAATCCTGGGGCTAGGGCTTATTTTTGGGGTAAGGCTTATATTAAGAACTACCCTGAAAATGATGCTAGGGCTTATTTTCGGGGTAGGTCTTATTTTCGGGGAAGCACGGTAGTACCCCTGGCTAAGTTGAAATTGTCATGATAAAATATATATCAAATTGAAGTGAAGAAGATAATGAATATTTATTAAAGTTATATTTATAGATAAAAGTGGGACCAATGACAAATGGACGCAAAAAGCTTAAAGACAATGAAAATTTTTGGAGCCTCGAGTGGTATCGCTGAGGTCTTCAGGGAATTTTTAAATGTATTGAAATAGATTCAGTGGAAATTTTGGAATTTTATATTATATAAGGGCAAATCAAAAATTAAAAGCAACATATGTACACAATGCAGCATTCAGCCTTAAGTTGTGTGGCAGCCATGAGGTCAGAAACTTGGATGCTCCATTGCAAGATTGCACTATCGAAGAACAACATGCAGTAGTGCACTTTCTTTGGGCAGAGGGAGTGAAACCTGTGGAAATTCATCGTTGGATATTGACTCAAAATGGACATAGCACCATGAATTAACAAAAGGTTTATGAGTGGATAAAAAGGTTTAAAGTGGGAAGAACAGGTGCAACTGACAAAAGTTGTTCTGGTTGCCCATCAACATCACACACACAAGGGCACATTGACAGATGGATGTCTTGATTAGAGAAGACCGAAGGATAATGGTGTCTCAATTGGCTGCAAATTTGGATATCAGCCATGGATCTGCGTTTGCTGTAATGGATGATGACTTGGGATACAGGAAAGTCTGCACACAATGGGTTTCCAAACAGCTTACTGAGCTGCGCAAGCAACAGTGTGTGGAGGTTGCGATCCAGTTCCTGAGACGGTATGAAGAAGATCTGAGTATTCTTGAGAGAATTATAACTGACGATGAGACTTGGGTGCATCACTGCAACTCGGAGAACAAAAGATCAAAGCATGATGAAGTAAAGGAAGCGGTGCTCACTTGGCTTCAGGAGCAGCCGAAAAACTTCTCTGTAGGAATGCAGAGGCTAGTTGAATGATACAACAAATATGATAATAATAATAATAACAACTTTATTTTTCTATACCGCCATAGTCAGACGACTTCTAGGCGGTTCACATCGAAAGAAGGCTGGACATTCAGCGAATTACAAATGCATGAGGGGAATGTTACAGAAGAAAAGGGTTGTAGTGGAGGGAAATGTAAAAGGGGTTGGGAAAGTGAGAGGGGTAGGAATTGCCTGAAGATTGCTTCGGGTTTGTAGGGGGAAAAAGCGTAGTGAGCATGGATTGGTCTGTTTAGGTGATGAATTTGTCGAACAGAGTGGTTTTGATAGATTTTCGGAATGCGTTGTAGGTCTGTCTGGTTTTATTTATGTAGTTTCCCAGCCAGGATTGTTGTCTGTTAGCTTGGAACATGAAGGTTCTGTCAAGGTAGGATTTGTATTTGCAGCCAGTAATTTTGGCATAGGCGAAGATGTTTTTGTTTCTGGTTGTTCGTGGGGGGTTGCGTAGAGTAAAGTGTGTATGGGAACTATGTGGAAAAGTGATATGTTCATCATGTCAGCAATTTCAAGCCATCGGCCAGTAAAAGCTTGCCCATCACAGGATATTCTTGCAAAATAATGTATTTTTATATTCTTGGTTAAGACATGTTCTCATCCTTCTTAGACTCACTTCCCTGGCATTATAGCAGATGTGACACCAGTTGCCATGTAAAAGAATAAGTTTCGTTTCACTCGCTCATTTTTAGCATAAGTTTCGCTTAGCTTGCTGATTTCAGCAAGCATAGATTGTGCAAAGGCTTGACAGTTTTAGTCAGAGCATTCTCAGCCATCTTAGGCCTTTAGTTGTGTGCCCGACAACATGATGCACGACCTACTCCTACTGGAGCGCTGGTCTAGGTCCTGGCAACTCAGCTTCAATGCCAAAAAATGCAAAGTTATGCACCTGGGCAGCCAAAATCCATGCAAGACTTACACCCTAAATGGCGAGATCCTTACAAGAACTGAAGCAGAACGTGACCTAGGGGTGATCGTCAGTGAGGACATGAAGGCTGCCAATCAAGTGGAGCAAGCTTCATCCAAAGCAAGACAAGTCATGGGTTGCATACGCAGAGGCTTCGTCAGCCGAAAGCCGGAAGTCATTATGCCATTGTATAGATCCATGGTGAGGCCCCACCTGGAATACTGTGTGCAATTCTGGAGACCGCATTATCGTAAGGATGTGCTGAGACTGGAGTCGGTTCAGAGAATGGCCACTCGGATGGTCTCAGGACTCAAGGATCTCCCTTACGAGGAACGGTTAAACAAATTGCAGCTATACTCACTCGAGGAGCGCAGAGAGAGTGGGGACATGATCGAGACGTTCAAGTATCTCTCGGGCCGCATAGAGACGGAGGAAGATATCTTCCTCTTCAAGGGTCCCACGACAACAAGAGGGCATCCGTGGAAAATTAGGGGAGGGAAACTACGAGCTGACACCAGGAAATTCTTTTTCACAGAAAGGGTGGTTGATCGCTGGAATAGTCTTCCACTACATGTGATCGAGGCCAGCAGCGTGCCTGATTTTAAGGCCAGATGGGATCGTCACGTGGGATCTATTCACAGGGCAAAAGAAGAGGAGGGATCTATTCACAGGGCAATGGTAGGGGAGGGACATTAGGGTGGGCAGACTGGATGGGCCTTGGCCCTTATCTGCCGTCTATTTCTATGTTTCTATGTTTCTATGTAATATGTTAGGGGATTTTCAGGAGGCTCTTCACCTGTCAGGACTCTCCCTCTCTCTCCCTCTCCTCCCTTCTCATCCGTTAAATGTATTTTGCCTCTATTTTTTGATTCGCCCTTGTATATTTAGACCACTGAAAAAAATACTGATTTATGTAAAGTGTTTATTGATTTGTATAATTAAAAAACATTGTGCAGCATTTTGCCAGTTTTCTTACACTAAGGGCTCCTTTTTCGAAGCCGCGTTAGCGGTTTAATGCGTGTAATAGCGCACGCTAATTTGCCGGCCGCGCTAGCCGCTACTGCCTCCTCTTGAGCAGGCAGTAGTTTTTCGGCTAGCGCAGGGGTTAGCATGCGCTAAAAAGTTGCGTGCGATAAAGCCGCTAAAGCGGCTTTGTAAAAGGAGCCCTAAACCTTGCAGTAATAATCCTGAAAAATATTTTGGGGACAGGGTGTGTCATGAGCAGGAAATGGGCAGGTTTGCAGAAACCAGCTAATGGTTTATGATTAACAATGCTGTTTAATACAGATTTTTCCCCCTTTTACCTAAGGTGCTGTAGAGGTTTCTACCAAGGCCCAGGGTGCTAAATGCTCCTCTGCCGCTCCGACGCTCATAGGAATTCTATGAGCGTCAGAGCATTTAGCACTCTATCACGACTTAGGGCTAGATTCACTAAGCAAACCAATCATGTATCGATCGGTTTGCGACCCGATTTTCCCTGACCTGATTCACTAATCTCTCCTGCGATCCGCTTCCGATCCGGGCATGCAAATGAGGGGAACGGCATGCAAAGTAGGCAGGGAACTGATTCACTAATGAAATCTTGCAAACCGACTGGGCTGGCTGATCAACCCAAGAAGCGACTGCTGGGGACCAGTCGCAAACGTCCTTTCCGACTCTCCAGCTCCATTACCGCCCTGATCTCTGCTGCCCCGACTATATTTATCTCTCTTCCCTGAATCTCTCCTGCCTTCCACCCTGCTCTCACCTGAATTGCCGCCCTGTTCTCCCCTGAATCTCTCCTGCCTTTCCTTGCACAGCGAGCCTATGGTTTTAACCCGCGGGTTTAAGCAGGTTAAAATCACGAGCTCGCTGGGCTAGTAGTAAAGTTTAAAAAAAAAAAAAGTCGTGGCTCAGACGGGTCTTAGACACATGTACAGACCATTTACAGATGGTCTGCGCATGTGTCGGCATCACACACTAGTGATCCGTGTGGTCAGAGGGGGGCGTTCCTCCGATCGCCCTCATTTCAATATTATTGTTTTGGGGAATTTGTCAGGTCCGCTGAAATCAGCTCCGGATCTGCCCAGGAAATCAGGTTAGTGAATCTAGCCCTTAGTAAAAGGGGGGGGGAGCGGTGTTTAGTGAACTAGTATTTAGCACCACCTAAATAGGAGGCGCTAAGTGTTCCTGTGTTAAAATTTTGCAGGTCTTGCATGCTAATGGCTAAATTAGTGCATGACCTGCAAAAAAACAACAAAAAAAGGAAGCGCAAAATTTACAGTTAGCACTTGGAAAATTCCTGCATAACGCTGTAAGTGCAAATTTTAGTGCATTGTAGTAAAAGACCCTTATTTGCTTCTTGTTTTTTAAAGATTAGTATACCACAGTACCTGAAGACTTATTAATGTGGTTACAATGAAAATATAATAAATAAATAAAGGGCTCCTTTTACGAAGCCGCGTTAGCGGTTTAACGTGCATAATAGCGCACGCTAATTTGCCGGCCCCGCTAGCCGCAACTGCCTCCTCTTGAGCAGGCGGTAGTTTTTCGGCTAGCGCGGGGGGGTTAGCGCGCGCTAAAAGGGTGCGTGCGCTAAAGCCACTAACGCGGCTTCGTAAAAGGAGCCCATAATGTAAACCATGCACCCAGCCTTCAGAGATTTCCTGTACACGTATGAAACCTTGTTATGTCTCTCCAGCACCTTGTCCCTAGTAGCATATTCCTAAGCTCTAATTAGAATGAGTAAGACTAATTACTGTATATACTCTATTGCTATCCATTCTTACTAAACAGGGAATAAATAGTCTTCCCAGAACATCATTGAATGACTTTCACACTTCATCACTCCCCATTCAGTCGCAGCCACACACATCCCTGGCCATGCACTCCCGACAGCAAATATGCCCTTTGCATCATAGTTACAGCATGTGTTCCTCAGCTTCTTTTATCCCACCACCATATATATCTCCACCAGATTCTCCGGGAGAGCATTCCAGGCATTTGCCACCCTTTCCCGGAAAAAAATGTTTCCTGATGCTGCTTCTAATTTTATCTCCTTTCAGCTTCATATCATGTGCGCTATTTTTACTTTCTTCCTTCCTTGGGAATGGTTCATGTTTTGTGTGTTAAAACTTCCCCACTATATAAAGGTCTGGATCATAATATTCCTTCCTCCCTTCTAGGCCAGGTTGTGGATGCAGGCTTGCAAGCAAATTTTCAGAGTGAAATTCTTTGTAGCAAAGGTGTACTTTCACCTACACTGTTTATCTGGGTAAAATATTCTTGAACATAGCCTTCAAGTCAAGGAAGGGCTAGATCTGAAGGAAAATAAACATATAAAAATTCTCCAGTCAGCTTCCAGTTTTCAGTACAGCACATCTTTTGTTACAGGCTTCCATTTACTGCCACTTCTGGAAGGGAATAAGTTCCTCAGAAACATACCCTGCAGAGAAATATCTCCAGCAAAAGAATATCACAGTGAGATTTCTGCATGATTCCTTACCTTTTGCCCTGGTTTATGCTTGCACAGTTTCTCTGTATTGATTTTTTTTCACCTTCAGCAATTGTAGAAAATTATATCCTTAGCCAAAAATATGTTCATTTAAATAAAGGAGCCTATTGACTGAAGAATGTAAAAAAATAAGCTTCGGTGTGCCTTCTAAATGTGCTTAAGTCCCCCCCAACTCCACCTCCACCTTCTCACCCATTAATAAGATATCCACGAAAGAGCATTAAGTTCTTAGTGAATCCTTTGATTGTGCCATTAATGCATGTTCCTGTGACAAGAAATGTACTTATTTCTGACAGTAGAAATATGTGCTGTCACTCCCCCTCCATCCCCCTTCATTATTCAGTAACCCCAAGTATAAGGTCCGCCTTCACAATGCAGGCAGTGCTGTACCCTCACCCACTGACACCTCTCACTGTTAGGCTTTAGTGAAGGAGTTTTATTATCCTGTGGCTTCAGACTGTTCTTCATCAAGTGGTTTATTATTGGAACACGTCTGTAAGATATAATTTTACTACTTGGAGATAAGTTGCATAAGTTACTTCGACCACCAAGCCTTCCGACTACTCGTTCAATCTCTGGTGCTAAGCATATTAGACTACTGCAACATTATTTACCTCGGAACCTATAAAAACACCATCAAACGTCTAAGAATAGTCCAAAATGCAGCCGTCCGCCTCATTTACGATCTCAAAAAATATGACCATGTCAGCCCCTACTACACCAAACTCCACTGGCTCCCAGTTGAGGCAAGGATCATCTTTAAGTTCGCCTGCCTTTGTTTCAAAACTCTAACTGGCTCCTCCCCAATCTACCTGTCTGAGCATCTTGAAATAGCAGGCCCCTCTCGCACACGAAACGCCCATTTATTCACCTTTCCCTCCCTAAAAGGCTGCCTCTATAAGAGATTCATTGATAGAACCCTAGCATTCCAAGCGGGCAAATGGAACAATTGCCTAACTGACCTCATCTCCAACTCCCCGCCTTATCACCTGTTCAGGAAGTCACTAAAAACCTTCCTCTTCGACAAATTCCGCTAACTCTGCCTTCCCTCCTTCCCTGCTCCCTCCCTACCTCGATATGACCACTCTTACCCAATCTCGGTTTTGACCTAATGGCCCCTCAGGCCTCCATAGCATATGCCTTTTCACGGCCTTATATTCAACATCGCTGTAAATGTAACACCATTATAATTTGTAACATCGCTGTAAATGTACAGCCTCTTCTTAGCACATGCCTTTTCACTGCCATATATGCAACATCGCTGTAATTGTAAAAACGCTGTAATATGTAACTTCACTGTAAATGTATGTAACTTCGCTGTTAATTTTCACTGCCATTTAAGTTTCAAGTTTCAAGTTTATTGGTTTTTGATATCCCGATCATAAAATAAATATCTGACCGGTTAACAATAAAAATAAATATTTTAAAATAAGAGTAAAAACTGTTATGGGGGTGTAGAAATTTATTGGAAAACATATTAGACATATACAGACAGACGTGACTGTGGGGTTAAAAGAAGAAGGAGGGAAAAAGTTACATAAGATAAAAAGAAATGGGATAGAGGGAAGGAATGAACATAAGGACGAGGGTGCTTGGTGTGAGTGGTATCCACAAGAAAAATTGGAATAAGAAAAGCAAGAAGTAAGATTTTTGGTGGCAAGAAGTAGGAATGTTGGTATGAGGAATAAGTTTATAGTTAAAAAAGATTAGGATTTATTAAAGGCATCTTGAAATAGGAAAGTTTTAAGATTAGTTTTGAATTTGGCTAGATGGGTTTCTTCCCGTAAAATTTGAGGGAGAGAATTCCATAGCGTAGGTGCTGTTACGGCAAAATTAGTTTTTCTAGTATAGAATGATTCTTTCAGTGAAGGGACGAAGAGGAGTTTTTGGTCTGTAGATCGCAGCGCACGGGGAGAGCTTTGAGGGATTAACAATTTATCTAAGAATAGAGGCAGATGAGAGGATTTAATTTTGAAGGAGAGAAGTAGAATTTTATAAGTTATGCGGTGTGTGACTGGGAGCCAGTGAGCCTCCCTAAGGAGCGGAGTAACGTGTTCGAATTTACCTATTTTGTGGATGAGTTTAATGGCGGTGTTTTGTATAATCTGCAAACGACGTAGTTCTTTTTGAGGTAGTCCGTTTAATAGTGAGTTGCAGTAGTCTAAATGAGATGTAACTAAAGAATGAATGAGGATCTTAATCGAGTCAGTATTTAAAATGGAGGTAAGTGAGCGAATAATACGAAGTTTGAAAAAGCATGTTTTTACTACTGTATTAATATGATCATGGTAGGAGAGATCTTGGTCAAGTGTAACGCCAAGTAGTTTTATTTTCGTGTCCATGTGTAGAGGTGTGGATTTGATGTAGATAGGACCGGGTAGTATTTCAGATTTTTTGATAGGAATAAATAGGCCGCAAGATTTAGTAATATTAAGGGAAAGTTTGTTAGAGTACAACCAATCGCTTAAGACGTCTAGTTTGGTGTTAAGATCATTAATTTCTGAAGAGTTAGTGGTATTGATAGGATATAGCAACTGAATATCGTCGGCATAGGCGTCGCTGTAAATGTAACATTTACGGCATCGCTGTAAATGTAACAACGCTGTAATATGTAACTTCGCTGTAAATGTACAGTCTCTTTTATTGTTAACTGCATAGAACTTCCATGGTATTGCGGTATACAAGAATAAAGTTATTATTATTATTATTACAGGAGAATTGTTTATGCCCCTGATACGAACATAACCGCTTTGGGTGAATATCTTTGTGACAAGGCAGTTAATAAATCCAGATAAATACACTGAAACATGGCCGTGTTGGGCACATTTGAATAAAAGTAACTTTCACCATACTGCGCTGGTTTGTGCATTTTATTCAACTTTTTCATACCTTTTAGGGGTTTCTTTTCTTAGACTGAGTCTACAAAAGAACATAAGAGCTATCGTACAAGTGACAGATCGAAGGGTGGGGGGGAGCTATTTTAGATTTGGTCCTTAGTGGAATGCAGGAGTTAACTGTGTTGGGTCCGCTGGGATACAGCGATCATAATGGGATCAAATTTGAGATGATATTGGGAGTGACGTCGCAAAAGAAAACTACTGTAGACACATTTAATTTTCAAAAGGGCAATTATGATAAAATGAGGAAAATAGTTAAAAAGAAGCTAAAAGTTATTTTTCCTTAATTGATTTTTAAAGTTCTCCATTTTACGTGCAATATAATAATAATAATAATAATTTATTTCTTATATACCGCCAAAGCTATAGTAGTTCGAGGCGGTTTACAGTGAAGAAGGGCTGGACAATCAGCGAAAGGTTACAATGGTACAATCAGAGAAACTAGTTGCCAGAGAACATGGTACAATCGGCGAAAGATGGAGTAATTGGAGCAAAAAAGTACAGTAATGAAGGTCAGGACCATCTGCATAAGGATAAATCTAAAAAATGTAGATATAACAAAGGGGGTTCATAGAGTGGATATAGGCATTTAGGTTGTAAATCTGGTAAATAGATTAGATTTTAGTAGTTATATATGTTCTCTCTTTAATCATTTCTAGTTCCACATTTTCCATCTTACTTAAGTTATCTTCTTCTTTCTCCAACTTTTCATTTAAATTGGATAATGATACCCCCTGTTCTTTCACCTCTGTATTCCCCTCCCCCTCCCCCTCCCCACATTACTGGAAAATTTACCTGCAGTGCGGCCAAGAGTATGCCACATGCAATGGACGCGCTGATTTCATTGTAATAATGGGTCCTCTTTTTGTCATCAGGAAGTAATCCATATACTTGCTTGAAGATAAGGATCAGATATGGTGCAGTATCCAAGTATTCTTTGATCCAGTTTGTCCTATAAAAGAAGAATCATAGAAGAGGCTTCTGGAGCTTGATTGAATATCCTACTGACTTAGCAAACAGAGAACCCGTATGAAATAATGTGATTTCTTCTCATCTCCAAAATTATGAAAAACACGCCCTAATTTTTTAATTATTGTCCTCAGAAGTTTAAAAGAGAGCAAATCAATGTAGTGAAAATATTGGAAACCAAGCTTCAGTGGTCAATGTTACAAAAACGTGAGTGATTGAAGCGGGCAGGAGGGACTTCTGCCAGTTTAAATCGCTTTGAGCTGCCCAAAGGCCAATATTCAGCAGTGCTAAACTGGGCAGTGCCACTGAATATCATCTCTGATCAGCCATGTTGAAAGTGGGCAGGTCAGATGTGGTACACGGGGTAGTAATAATGAGGTGGAGATGGCGGTGATGTGGGTACCAGCAGTATTCAATACTAGGAACCGCACAGCCATCCCAGCAAAGTTAGGGCAGCTTAAAAGCTAGGGCAGCTTGAATTTTCTTTTGGTCTTTAGTTCCTGCAATGCCCCCCTTGATTTCAATTTGGTGGGGGGGAGGGATGTAATTATGAAGTTATTTATCTCTCAAGCATTGAAGAAATGGATGTTAGTTTAGCAATGTGATATTCAAATATCACTGTAGTGCTGATTGGTTTTTGTTTTTTAGTTTTTGGCTTGCTTTTATCTGTACCGGTTTAAATTTGAATTTAAAGGAGTTAGATCACCTACGTGCCACACTGTGATGTCTGATCATTTGTATACAAATTTAGAGGGATAGTGAAACTCACTAGAATACGTCAATTCTGCTATTTCCATCTGCTTGTCCGTGACATGCTACTGAGATTGATGAAAACAAAAAAAAAAAAAAGTTTGCGAAACTGATCCAATCTTTGCGTCGGTTTTAAATTTGAAATGAATGTGTGAGCAATGGAACCCATTACATCTGTCTTGGTGGGGGAGAGTGCAAACGGTTAAGATGATGATTTTGCCTGTGGTTTGCTACCAAATGGGTATGTTGCCAGTGTTTTTTCAGGGGTCCTTTTACAAAAAAATAAATAGTATACTTACAAAATTTATTTGGCTGGGTAAAGCAGCTCGAATTGCTTTAGTATCTTTACAAAAGCCAATTGCGGAGGGAGGGGTAAATTTTCCCGATTTTTATAGGTATCATCAGGCCTATATACTGCATCAGGGTATATATTGGATCCTTCCCGAGCTCATGGATCATCTCCCGGATTGGTTATATTTAGAGTGACAATTGATGTCCCCATTACGACTGTTTCATGTGTTGAGTATCATGTTAACTAGGTATGTTAAGGGACAATTGTATTTTATCTGATACTTGGAAAACTTTGAAATTTATTAATAAATTAACAGATATTCCAATAGAGAAATCTACTTATCAATTCCTATGGTTAAACTCCAAGATTCAAATAGGCTGGTCTGGAATCTTCTGGAAGCATTGGATGCAGGCAGGCATTCGCACATTAGATGATGATATATCTAATGGGAAACTACTGGATTTTTCACGACTGCAACAATCATTCGGTATTTCAAATTCTCATAATTATAGGTGGTTGCAGTTGAAGCAGGCCATTTTGAGTAGGTTCCCTGATTGGCAGAATCTCAAAAATCATTATACCTTGCAGGTCCTATGCTTCCAGACAGATTTGCCCGATGGTATAAATTATTTTCTGAATTCTTGAATAAGAAACCAAAAAATGGTCTTAAAGATATTTGGAGCATTGAGATATAGCAGTACATTTCTGCATCTCAGTGGCCACGAATTTGGAATTGGAGGATGAAATGTACAGGATCAGCATCTATGAGACAGACATGGTTTTTTTCTGTTACATAGATCTTTTTGAACCCCTGTTAGGTTACACAAGTTAGACAGTTCTAAATCTAATAGATGCTGGCACTGTCATCTGGACCTAGGGACACTGGATCATCTGTTGTTCTATTGTCATTTGATACTCAGCTTCTGGAAGTCAATATGGGGAAAAATTAACCTCATATTGGATTCAACAATTCTTTTGACGTATGAGGCAACTATATGTGGAACTTTGCTACATATCAAGCCTCCGATGGATCGGTACAAATGTAGGCTTTTCCTTATTATGACAGGGATAGCGATGCAAATGATAACAACGCAATTGGCAAAATTGTGACCGCCTCAATTTTTCATTTTGGTGGGCCAATTTATGTTTAGGCTATAAATATGAAAAGATGAATGCGGATATGTGGGGGAATAGCAAAGTGGTGTTGGGGCCGTTGACATCTTTTGTTAATTCAACATAATTGTCTTTATTTAATTTACTGTTTATTTTTGTATATATCCAGGACGGGGTGGGTGGGTGGGGGATATCTTTTTGGTTTATTTCTTGATTGAATTGTTGGATGGAAGGGGGGGATATTTCTCTTCTGTAATGTTATTGATGGAATTTAAGTGCTTATGTTGATTATTAATGGCTGTATACTTCATGGCACTTTGTATTAGTTTTGAAAATTAATAAAGATTAAAACAAAAAAAATAAATAAATTGAAATGAAATGAAATGTATATTTCTGTGGATGTTTTGAGAGAAATCTGCCCTGTACTTATGCTCATTGTGCTGCTGAAGCTCCTATGAGTTTCTTTTTCTCTTGTGGTACAGCAGAAAGTCAGATCAAATACAAACAACAGGATCAATCAGAATCCTGGAGATATAGGTGACTTAATCATAGAGGTACATGCATTGATATAGATAGAATTGTACATACTGGGGGGGGGGGAGGTAATTTTATAAAGTTTTTCCTGGCACCTACTTTTAAGCAATCTGAATGTACACATATCAGTGGTTTTGAGTAGAGTACCGGCAGAGGTGTATTTTATAAAATACCTGAGCACATACTATATACAGTATAGTGTCAGGTACATTGTAACATAGTAGATGATGGCAGATAACGACCCGAATGGTCCATCTAGTCTGCCCAACCTGATTCAATCTAAAAATTTGTTGGGTTTTTTTTTCTAATTCTTCTCAGTAGCTATTTCTGAGCATGGATCTAAAGCTCTGCCTGGTACTGTTCTTAGGTTCCAACTACTGAAGGCTCCGTCAAAGCTCACTCCAGTCCATCTACACCCTCCCAGCCATTGAGGCCCTCCCCAGCCCATCCTCCCCCAAACAGCCATATACAGACACAGACCGTGCAAGTCTGCCCAGTACTGGCCTTAGTTCTTCAATATTTACTCTTATTTTCTGATTTTCTTATTTTCTGATTTTAGATCCTCTGTGTTCATTCCACACTTTTGTGAACTCCGTCACTGTTTTCTTCTCCACCACCTCTCTCGGGAGCGCATTCCAGGCACATTCTTTATAATACACATAATGTTAAGCACCTAATTGTCTAACCTAATTGTTTAATAGACTTAATTGGTGCTGAAAATGACAATTAGTACCTCATAATTGACCCAAATTGCACTTAATTGAATGTTAGGTGCCTAACTTGGTTGGCGTCTAGTCCCAGGCGCATATAACAAAGTAGGCACGGTTAGGGGCCAGATTGTGAGTGTGTTTTTCAGGTTTTGGACTTAGGTGCTAGTTGGCACCTAACCTAGATGCACACATTTAGGCCAAGAAAACCCTGACATAAATATGATGCACCTAAAGTTAGAAGCAAAAAAAGTACTGTGGAAAGGATGGTCCTGATACAGTCATTTATTCAACCAATGGTGATTCAATCAGTGATGCAGTGATACATTCAATTAACAAAATCCACATGGCATGAGGTGGTGTGGACCCGACATGGTCCGTGTTGCGACTACTATGATTTCTTCAGGGGTCCTAGAAAATGTGAATGTGGGTATGAGATAATAAGTAATGTTTGAAATCAGTGAATAAAGTGTGGTAAAAATGAGAATCTGAGTGAACGAGACCTTAGTGAAAAAATGTGGTAAATGCTAATTATAACTGTGAACTGTGTGACTAATCTATATGGTGAAATGTCACAACCAAGGCGGGAAACTAATAATTAAAAGTGAAAGGAGAACCAGGTAATCTGTGTATAAAATAACATGTGACCTAACCGTAAAAAGGGGGTAGAGTGATGGAGATGAAGAAATGCAAAAGGGGCAAAGTGAGATAATTTAAATAAAGGAATACATACCAAAAAAGGTAGCATTGTTCTGTATCTCCGTAAGAAGTATAGACATAGTTTACATTTTTTTTTTTTTGTATTTATCATGATGTTGTTTAGAATTTACAGATTTTTTTTCTCATCAATTTTCAATGGTTTCTGTCAAACTTATTTGAACCCTTGGGATATTTTAGTATATTAGTCAATTTTAGTCATTATTCTTTTCTAGAAAGTTTTTTTAATGTAGAATTTTAATTCCATGTATTGGTGTAAGCATTGTTTATTATTATTAGAAGTGTAACATATTATTATTTTGTTCCTTTTCAAAATCATCATGCTGTCATTTATAACCCACTGATTATTCATTTATGACCACTTCATCATGGTTTTCTTAGAATTTATTTTAAGCTTTTGGTTTAATTCGGCTCTTAAGATATATTTGGTCATAGTTTTTTTTTTTTATTATTTCTTTATTCGATTTTCAAAAATACAATTCAAGATTAACTTGTACAGAAAGCTGTTAAGTCAAGAAAAAAAAAACAAATCACAATAATACTATAAATTCAAAGATACTTAATTAAACTTAATTCAGCTCAAGTCCACATAGGATCCAAAATGTTATTATGAACGGAGAGAAACAAGAAATTATTATTAAGGAAAATAATGCTAGTCAGCTAGTGAGGACATCTAATTTTCTATACTCCTTCTTTCTTTTCCTTCTCGAGCCGAGAAAGAGATAGGAAGGATGTCAGCTGGTAAGGCTCAAAGAAAACATATTTTTGAGAATTATATTGCATAACGCATTTACAAGGATATCGTAGGAAAAATGTTGCTCCAAGAGCTATAATTCCCGGTTTTAACATAAGAAACTCTTTTCTTCGCCTTTGTGTGTCCCTAGCTAAGTCTGGAAACATTTGTATTTTAAGTCCCATAAATTCTTTCGCTCTATTTTTAAAGAAAAGTCTCAAAATCCAATTTTTGTCCATTGTTAGAGCTAAAGTTGCCACTAATGTTGCAGGAGTAGCCATTTCTCTATCTGATAATTCCAATAATGCCGATATATCCATTGGTCCTTGGCTTTCTTCCTGTTGCTGAATTTGATTTTTCTTGGGAAGATAGTACACCTGTATAAATGGAGGTAATGAACCCTCAGGAACATCTAATATTTCCGTCAGGTATCGTTTTAACATCTCACGCGGAGTGATGGTTGTAATTCGTGGAAAATTAATCAATCTGATATTATTGGCTCTTGAAAAATTTTCAAATGACTCAATCTTCCTTCTCAAATTTACATTGTCCTTAATTAAAGTCTCTTGAAGCTGTTTGGAAGATTTTAATTCACTTTTGATAGTATCCAAAGATATATTAGAGTCAGCAATGTCTTGTTTTATTGAGGAAATTTCTTTTTCTTGATCTTTCATTTTCCCCTCCACTTGCACTTGTTGAATATTAGTTGTTTTTACCATATTAGCCACCAAGTCCCACAAGGCATCTAGAGTAACTTCTTGGGGCTTAACTATAGTAGGAAATTGTAAATGAGTAATCAAAAGTTTTTGCTCACCAGTCGACCGCTCTCCTCCACTTCCCTCCGCCAGAGTAGGTCCAGTTTCAGTTGTTACTGCAGCCCCGTCCGTATTCAGGCTCTCCTGCAGAGCTTGTGAGCCTGAAACGGCTTCCTCAACACTGCTCCGCGCAGCTTCCGGGGGAGAGCCCATCCCGACTTCCGGTAGGCTCTCGACCCCTGGGGAGCTGGTTGCACGGGGGTGCATAGGAGGAGGTCTTACGTCGGGACTCAACGTGGTCTCAAAACTTCGGTGAGACACCTCTATTCCGTTCGCATGAGGTGTCTCTAACCGCAAATCTCCCGACGTCGTCATGGTGCCCTGGAATCGCCGAAACAGCGCTTCAATATTTCCGGAGGTAGGTGTTCCGGAGCGCAGGGAGGCCCCACCAGTGCTCTTTCCCTTTCTTTTCGGCATGTTAAAGAACAAATTAAAGCTCAAAAGGGAGCTCAGAAATCTTCAATTTGGCGTCTGTTCGGCGACCTTCTTTAGCGACTTGCATCCGCGGCCATCTTGGATCCCTTCTTTGGTCATAGTTTTAACATTTCTATATCACTAGCAGTTTTATTATCATGTACAAGTTTATTTACGTGCTTTAATTTCCCCCTGCTGTTCTCTGCCTTAACTGCACAAGCCTCTCTCCCTCAATTCTTACGGGATGAAACCCATTTAGCCAAATTCAAAACTAATCTTAAAACTTTTCTATTTCAAGATGCCTTTAATAAATCCTAATCTCTTTTAACCACTTACTTATTACCTTATACCAAAAGTCCTACTTCTTGCTACCAAAAGTCCTACTTCTTGCTTTTCTCATTTCAATTTTTCTTGAGGATACCACTCACACCAAGCACCCTTGTCCTTATGTTCATTCCTCCCCTCTATCCCATTTCTTTTTATCTTATGTAACTTTTTCCCTCCTTCTTCTTTTAACCCCACAGTCACGTCTGTCTGTATATGTCTAATATGTTTTACCAATATATTTCTACACCCCCATAACTAGTTTTTACTCTTATTTTAAAAAATTTATTTTTATTGTTAACCGGTCAGATATTTATTTTATGATCGGGATATCAAAAACCAATAAACTTGAAACTTGAAACTTGCCTCAAACACTTATGATTTTAAAGTGTTTGAGGCTTATGCAGATGAGGGTGGAACTTGCAGGAATGGGGCAGGGATAGGAAAAGAACTCACCGGGATGGGACGGGAAAATGAATTCCCGCGGGGACGTGGAAAAATTTGTCCCTGTACCGTTCTCTATTTAGCATGAATCCTGTGTCTAACTTTTGGGTGTTGGATGTAGGCCTGCTGAAATCCGGTGTAAATGCCAGCGCTCAAGTTTAGTGTGGCTAGACAGTATTCTGTAATTCCATGCCCCTGCTAAGCCCATGGCCGTGTCACCTTTTGAGATACATAGTAACATAGTAACATAGTAGATGACGGCAGATAAAGACCCGAATGGTCCATCTAGTCTGCCCAACCTGATTCAATTTAAATTTTTTAATTTTTTCTTCTTAGCTATTTCTGGGCAAGAATCCAAAGCTTTACCCGGTACTGTGCTTGGGTTCCAACTGCTGAAATCTCTGTTAAGACTTACTACAGCCCATCTACACCCTCCCAGCCATTGAAGCCCTCCCCAGCCCATCCTACACCAAACGGCCATATACAGACACAGACCGTGCAAGTCTGCCCAGTACTGGCCTTAGTTCAATATTTAATATTATTTTCTGATTCTAAATCCTCTGTGTTCATCCCACGCTTCTTTGAACTCAGTCACAGTTTTACTCTCCACCACCTCTCTCGGGAGCGCATTCCAGGCATCCACTACCCTCTCCATAAAGTAGAATTTCCTAACATTGCCCATGAATCTACCACCCCTCAACCTCACATTATGTCCTCTGAGGGGTGGTAGATTCAGGGGCAATGTTAGGAAATTCTGCCATATATGCCATGGGAGTTATACGATGTACCTTTTAGAAACCTATTGAATATTAAGCACAAATCCTCTTAGAAAAGGTCCATGTAACAATATTGTTCTATGTTAGTGTATCTTCAAACACCAGCATTAATAACCTTTTCTTATTTTACTAACACCAGATCCTTAGAGACAACACACCAGGGGCTCCTTTTACAAAGCTGCGTTAGGGCATTAATGCGCAGAATAGTGCACTCTACATTGCCGCGTGCGCTAGACACTAATGCCAGCATTGAGCTGGCATTAGTTCTAGCCAGGGCAGGATTAATTCATTGAGGGCCCCTAGGCACCAAAGTACACTGGGCATCCCGCCCCACCCCACCAAGCGCCCAGGCGGAAACAGGAAGCTGCGTCAGAGGGAAGCTTTGGGCAAGCAGCACCGCTTGCACAATTACAGTTCCCGTTGCCTTTCTTACCCATGGGGGAGGGGGGGCCCGCATTGCCGATTGATGCTGGAGGGGCCCATCGCCGTTTGGAAAAAACAATGTTGATGCCCTCCTTCATCGGGCCCCCTTGACCATTTTGAGCCCTAGGCACGTGCCTACTTGGCCTGTTGGTTAATCCTGCCCTGGTTCTAGCCACGTAGCATGCGGTGTAGTGCGAGATAATATCCTGCGTGCGCTAAAAAAGCTAGCGCAACCTTAGTAAAAGGAGCCCTAGGCTTAACCTTTTTATTTGCCTGGAGATTAACATGTCACTTTGTCACTGGATCAATTAATTTATACTGCAATTCTATGAAAAATTTTTCAATAAAAACGGAATATATAAAAGAAAAAAAAAATGTTAAACTTGTGATAATTTGTGAAAAAAAAAACTTTTTGTAAAAATACTTAGCTTTGTGGTCATTTGAGGGATCGGATTATCGCCAACATGTTTCACGTTACGTTTTTTTTCAAGACAACAAATCCCTACTGCTTTTACATCATCTAATTCGACCACTATCTTCGATAAAAGATAGTGGTCGAATTAGGTGGTGTAAAAGCAGTAGGGATTTGTTGTCTTGAATGTGAAACATGTTGGCGATAATCCGATCCCTCATATGACCACAAAGCTAAGTATTTTTACAAAAAGTTGTTTATTCACAAATTATCACAAGTTAAAATTTAAGAAATGCAGTATAAATAAATTGATCCAGTGATAATAATAATAATAATAACTTTATTCTTATATACCGCCAACAATCTTGCGACTTCTAGGCGGTTTACAATAAAAGAAACTGTAAATACAATCAAGTGAAGCTTTACGAACAGCTGATTAAAGAGTATAGCAGTGTATATTTCGTATAACGAATTAGAGAATATATGAAGCGACATGTTAATCATCAGGCAAACGAAAAGTTTACGCTTTTTAGAAGCCTACACATAAATTTTTAATGAGTGTCAAATAACATCAACAATAGGATATTAGCACCTAATTATTGATGTTCAGAGCTCATTTTTCAATTTATATGCATGCACATCTTGGAAGCGAGCCCAAAATTGAGTGCACAACTTTGGGAACCGTATATAGGATCTGGGGCATTACGTGCTTCTTCATCTCTTGTCCTTTCTTTCCCACAGTTTTTTTTATTGATCATATTTATTCAGTTTCAAATCAACCTTCATAATCTGATGCTGAATTACATTTGTGAATTGCAAATAGCCAAGCCTAAATCAGCCCATTTCTAATTACTAATATGCATTTCTCAGTAAAGGAACTATAATCAAGTAGGTAAAACATGAATTCTTGTTTATACTACTTGCTTTTAGCTTTGTACCTCAGTCTTTTCAGGTCATGAACCCACTTCTCCCCCATTCTTTTCATATAATTTATTTCTTCCTCCTCTTCAATAATCTCCCGAATCTTGTGCTTTACTTCTGGATCTTGTACAACCACAAAAGTCCAAGGTTCGGTGTGTGCCCCACTTGGCGCAGTTCCTGTTGATGTGAGACAAAGAGAAAAGCATAATGACAACTGAAATTATCCAGTTATGAATTAAAAAACAGGTACATTTCAGGTTCATAAAGAAAGAACAATGCAACTAATATAACCAAACAGTTTAAGAGCTAATGTCTAACCATGATAGTAATATAGTAAATGACAGCAGATAAAGACCTGAATGATCCACCCAGTCTGCTCTGTAAATACATGCATTACAATTTCATGATTAAATTATCTTTTTTTCTTTGTTATTTCCGGGCCTTAGAAACATAGAAACATAGAAAAATGACGGCAGATAAGGGCCACAGCCCATCAAGTCTGCCCACTCCACAGACCCATCCCCTAAGTCTGCTCTAGAGACTCCGCTCCAAATAACCCATTCTTAACTCCTCCCTCTCAGGGAGAGGGCATCCCATTTACCCTTAAAATCTGGCACGCTGTTGACCTCGATCACCTGTATCGGAAGCTTGTTCCAATGATCAATCACTCTTTCAGTGAAGAAATACTTTCTGATGTCGCCATGAAATTTCCCTCCTCTGAGTTTTAGTGGATGCCCTCTTGTGGCTGAGGGTCCTTGGGAAGTAAGATATCTTCTTCCACCTCGATACGTCTGGTGATATACTTGAATGTCTCAATCATGTTTTCCCTCTCTCTACATTCCTCGAGAGAGTAGAACCGCAATTTGTTCAGCCTCTCGAGGAGAGCCTTAGACCTTAGAAGTCTACCCGGTACTGTCCTTGGGTTCCAATTAGAGAATGACACGGTGGTTGTTACCTGCGGGTAACCCGCCAAAACGGTGATCAAAAACAAAGGTCACCGTGAGATTGGGGACAAGGCCATTCACCGCCCCGTGGAGCGATGAATGATTAGAACGCGTGGTGAACGAGCATGAACGCGTGGTGAATAAGCGTTCAAACCGGCAGTCCCTTCTCTCTCGCCGGCCATGCATCTCCCTCCCTCCTTTTCCCTTACCTTCTCTTGTTGAAACTGGTGATTTCTATAAGGCTATGCGCTGTATTACAGCCGGAGCCTTGAAGTTGCGTCACGTTGCCTGCTGGAAAAGTCTCCTCTGACGCAACTTCCTGTTTCCGGTTGCATCGGAGGAGACTTTTCTAGCAGGCAACCCGACGCGACTTCAAGGCTCCGGCTGTAATACAGCGCATAGCCTTATAGAAATTGCCAGTTTCAACAAGAGAAGGTACTCCCCCCGTCTCTTCCCCTGTCCAAAAACATCCCTTACCTCGTGTCTGCCCTCCGCTGACAGCTGCTTCAAGCCGCCGCGGCCTGCAGCTGCCGACAGCCGCCGCGGTCTGCAGACGCCGATAGCCGACACAGTTTGCAGCCGCCAGCTGCCGCAGCAGACAGCCTCCGTGCCGCCCGAAGCCGACATCCGCCTTGGGAGAGAGAGATGCGTGGAAGCGCGCATGCGCACTCCTACCTGCGGGGACCTACAGTGCACAGAAAATGGGAGCACGCAGGTCAGAGTGCCATTTCTAGCCTGCTGAATATAAACTCTGTTGTTTTTTTATATACTGCCTGTAAATCTGAAAGCTCTCACAGTGGTGTACATTCAAGTACAGTAGGCATTTTTCTGCCTCTGGAAGGATCACATTCTTGTACCTAAGGCAATGGAAGAGATGCTATGGGATTTGAATCCTGGCTTCCCTAGTTCTCAGTCTGCTGTTCTAACCATTAAACAACTCCTCCATGCCACGTCAAAACATGTTAATGTAGGAGTTTATTCACTGATCTAATTCTATACAATATATGCTACACTTTCAACAGCAATTATAGAAATATTTAAAAAAGAATTATGAATAAGAAAACAATGAGTCATGATTGCAAATGTCTATTAAATTTGTATGATGTGAACCACTTTGGAAATTAAAGCAGTATATCAAGCCATAATAAAACTTGAAACTATTGTAAGCTTTCACACCCCTTGACTCAATACCTTGTGTGTTCCTTTGCAATTGTTAATAAAGATAATTGGGGGGAAAAAAAAAAAGATAAGCTTCTATTGGCTTTGCACAATGTGAATGTTCCATTTTCTTAGCAGAACAGCTCAAATACTTTTGAGTTGACTCAAGATTATCTGTGGATTGTAATCTTCCATTCTTGCCACAAAATCTCTATTGGATTCAGGTCTGGCCTTTGACAGGGAAACTCAAGGACAGTCACGTTTCTTCTTGATGAGACGCTCCATTATTGGTTTTTCTTTGCGCTTACGATTATTATCTCGTTGAAAAGTGAATCTTGTCCCTAGTCTCAGGTCTATGGTAGAATTCAACAGATTTTCCTCAAAGAAATACCTGTATTTGATTCATCCATCTTTCTCTGTATAACTTTTTATAAAATGACCCCCTGAAAATATACTGGTAACATGCTCATTTAATAACAAACTACAGGAAGAATCATCACTTTTACAGTTTGAACTCTCCCCCACCATGATAGATGTAAAGGGTTCCATTGCTCACACATTTCTTTGACTTTCAGCAATAAAGATTTTTCATTTACTGTCAACGTGTCTTCTATTGTTTTTTGTATCATAGTGCCTAAATACTTTATTCCCTCTTCCTTCCAAAGAAAGGGGAATGCATCAAATAATCCTTTTGTGGCATGCACATTCAGAGAAAGAACCTCCAGTTTACTCCAGTTTATTTTGTATCCCGAGAATCTGCCAAATCGATCTATCAATTCCAGTAAATGCGGAATGGTAGACTCAGGATTTCTCAAATGAAGTAAGATATCATCTGCATAAGCAGAGATTTTATATTCCCAACCTGTATAGGGAATTCCCTGTATCTCCTCTGCCTGTTGAATGGCCAACAACAAGGGTTCCAGAACAATATCAAACAGCAAAGAAGATAATGGACAACCCTGCCTAACTCCCCTCTCCAAACAAAAATGTTCTGAAAAAGTATTATTAATATATAATCTGGCAGAAGGGGAACTATACAAGATTTAAATCATTTGTATAAATCCGGATCCTATACCAAACCAATCCATTGCTTGATACATGAAGGTCCATTCCACACGATCAAAGGCCTTCTCTGCATCCAAGGATACAGAGAAGGCCGGATCTTCCATGGCTTTTGTTAAGTTTAACATGTGAAAAGCCAGTCTAGTGTTGTTTGAAGAATGTCTTTGAACAACGAACCCTGTTTGGTGCATACCAAGAATATAAGAGAGAGCCTTGGCCAAACGTAAAAATATCTAGAAAAGTTGAGAGGCTGGCCAAGTAATCAGGAAAGCAAAGATGCAAATAGAAGAAAAAAAAAAATAGCAGACATAGTAAAACGGGGACAATACATTTTTAAAAGATATATTAGTGATAGGAGGAAGAGCAAAAAGTGGCACTGTGAAACTCAAAGGTGAAGGGGAGAAATGTGTAGAAGCTGATAAAGATAAGACTGAATTGCTTAACAAATATTTATGTTCTGTGTTCACAGCTGAAGTGCTGGGAATAGGACCACAGAAAACAAAAGCAAATAGGACTGGAGGTGTGGTAGACCCTGATTGATTTTCAGAGGATTGTATTCATAAACTAAAGATGGATAAATTGATGGGGCTATATGGTGAACATCTGAGGATACTGAGGGAACTTAGGGAAGTTCTGGTTGCTCTGCTGGCTGACCTTTTCAATACTTCTCTAGAGTCAGGAATGGTAACGGAGGACTGGAGAAGGGTAGATGTGATCCCTCTCCACGTAAATAGAAGTAAGGAAGAAGTAGGGAACTACAAGCTGGTAAGTCTGACTTTTGTGGTAAATAAACTAATGGAAACACTTCCATCTCCATTTCTAGACCGCAAATACCTTTCAGTTCAAAATTCCTATATGATACAGTCAGTGGGAAATTATATTTGTGTTTATTTTGAAGGGGTCTATCATAATCACCAATTGGTTTTAAGGAAGCAAAACTTTTGGAAAAAATTTTTGTTCAGTGTAATCACAATGGGATGTCATTATCCCTTTCAGTCTCAAATTATACTACTAAAATGTATTTTCAAAAAGGGTTTTGGTTATGACACAAAAAATAAATTTCCTTGACCTTGCTATGAGTATGGGTGTTATGTGTGTCTGTCTGGGAAAGACATCTTAAAGTTGAAATTAGAGAGTAAAATGTTCTTTGTTAGCAATATGGTTGGAGTTTTGGTTTAATTGTTATCGTAATGAATGTACTGTAACTATGCTGAAGCCATGTTAATTAAACCTCTGTTCAGACTACTGGCATAGTGGTGTGGTAATGCTAGATCATATCAAATTGCCAACTTCCCTGATTGTGATGCCAGTGTTCAATCATGAATGAGTGCAACCTGCAAGAGCAGCGGGTATAGTTCTGGATGCCTTGTTGGACACAATGGATGTACAGGTCTTTATCTGCCATCATTTACTGGGTTACTGTGTTTAAAAAGCTCCACTACAATATGCAGTAACTAGTCTTTAAGCCCGTTTCATTAACGGGTGCTAGAAGAGATGTATCTGTCTGTCTTACTTTCTGTCTGTCTCTCTCCTTGGCCGCTGTCTGTCTGTCTTTGTTTCTTTCTTTCTGTCTCTCTCCTTGGCCGCTGTCTGTCTGTCTTTTTTTCTGTCTGTCTCTCTGGCCTCCTGTCTGTCTGTCATTCTTTCTGTCTGTGTCTCTACCTGGCCCCCTGTCTGTCTGTCTTTTTTTCTTTGTCTCTCTCTCTTTGGCCGTTGTCTGTCTGTCTCTCTGGCCCCCTGTCTGTTTGTCATTCTTTCTGCCTGTCTCTCTCCATGGCCCCCTGCCTGCCTGTCTCTCTCTGTTGCGCCATGCCTGCCTATCTCTCCGTGGCCACCTTCTGTCTCCCCCCAGAGCAAACCAAGATTGCTGCCTGCCCCCCAGCATACCCCTCCCCCAAAGCAGCCCCCTTTCCCTCTCCCCCTCCACTTCCCTATGCAGAAGTAGCAGCTGGATACCTTGCAGCACCCGCCGCACCCTGTCAGCCTCGTCCAGGCCGAGGACACCTTGCTCTTGCCGTCATTGAAACCGCTGCATGCACCACAAGCCGCTACACATGCCGCAAGCCGCTGCACGTGCCGCAAATGGAACATGGCCATGGAGGCACAAATCACGGCGGCAGGAATCATGCCATTTCAACTGCGCATGTGCGGGGAAGGGTTTTATTATAATAGATTCGGATGGCATGATTGTTTCCAAGCATTTCCTGTAAACTGTTCTGTGGGTACCTGCTGTTTTAATGACATTATCAATGACCTCTCTTGGAACAGGCTCATCACTAATAAATCTGACAGATCTTCGCTTGTTGAGGAGCTCATAAAATTTCCTTGACCTTTCCACCATTTCATCCTCAGGGTAACGTTCAGAGGAGAAGGGAACATGCTGGAGGTTTTCTTCCAGTCCTTTCCATCCATCATCTTCAGCTAGGAAGAAAAAGGAAAATGCTATTAGATGCAACCCTCTTTGGCAACTATTACACTAGCTAACTGCATAAAAAAGGACCAGTTTTGTTTTGCTCAAAGTCTTGAGCAAATAAGAGATTCAATTTTCTTCAAAATAGTAAATCTGAATTTTGTAATGAAAAGAGCACATTGATTTTCTGACCACAATATGTTTGTAAAGTAAAAAGTGATGTCATCGTGCTACATTTGTATTCCCATATTAGTAAGTCCTTTTTCTGAAGAGTGAACAATGCATTGCATTATTGCCATTCCAGTGGTTGAGAATTTGTCTGCAAAATGCATATTGCATAAAATTGCCCTCAGTTAAATGCGCTGCACCATGCTATGCTTTTGAACATAAGTTATACAGGTAGAAACATGATTTTCATAGCCATTGAATGGGAAAAAAAACCCTCTTTCTAGCTCTAGTTCAAATTAAGGGGGCATTTCTATAACTTGGCACCTTCGTCAACAACAACATCTGTTTGCTAAGATGCCATTAGAGCAGTGTCTCACAAACTTTGCAAAGATGTGGCACACTAAACATGGTGGCTGTGACTCGAGGCATCAGGAAGTACGCAGACATCAGCATGATGATGTCACGCGCATGTGTGATGTCAGCACATCAGCGTCAATGCATGCATGAAGGCCCTCCAGATGGGACCCTGAGCTGCCAGTGGGGGGTGCTGGAAGGGAAGAGACATGGAGAAGAGAGGTGCTGGCGCCGGCTGACTGCCTAAGGATGTGCCTTTTGCCATAAGAGGCATGTTCCGCAGGCAGTCAGCTGGTGCCTCTTCTCCTACCCAGGGCCTCGCGGCACACCTGGAATCTTAGGCAGCGCACAGTTTGTGATACACTACATTAGAGATACTTTCTTTCTGTCTTTCTCTCTCCCTGCCCCCCAAGCCGCCGCCACCGATTTCTCCACGCCACCGCCACCAATGCAGCAACAGGCCGGGTACGTGCAATGATTGCGCAAGACTTCCCCCCCCCCATGTCAATTCTGATGTCAGAGAGGAAGTTCCGGGCCAGTCAGGCAGCAATTGACTGGCCCGGAACTTTCTCTCCGACATCAGAATTGATGTCGGGGGTGGGGTGGGGGAGGCTAGGGAAGAGGGAAGGCTTGTGCAGTCGCTGCATGCACCTGATCTGTTGCTGCGTCTGTGTTGGGGAAGCAGGGAGAAATCCCGGGCTCTGCGATCACCTTTCCTGTTGTCTCCATGCACAGCTTCGGGATGCTCTTTCTGAAAATGGGACATTTCAGCGTCCCAAAACTGTGTGTGGGGACAACGGGACAGGCGATCTAAAAATGGGTTCAAAATGGAACGTATGGTCACATTAGTTATAACCTCAATCTTGCTGGTGGCCTGAATAAATCTGCATAAACTGCCATTCTGACTGTGCGTACTTTTTTTGCTGAATTAACATAAAGTGGTTTACCTGTAATATCCATCCTAGGCTGTTGCCTAATCACCTAAGTCCTGAAGAGATCCCCTGGTTAGAGGGGACTTGCCAGGCCAGAGTTTGTCATGAGCTGGTAGGCCTGCTGCGCACATCAGGGGCACAGGCGTTTGTGACACAGGGCAGTTTTATAACTTCATGCCTACATTTTTGTACCTCTTACACGGGTCAGAAATGCTATGCACTTAAGCACTCTAGGAACTATTCTATAAGATCACACATAAGCACTGTAGCATACAAGGAGGACATAACAATATATGTGGGCATGTCTTCCACCTATGCATGTCTGCTTTGCATGGTACATTAGGCATGGATATTTACATCTGCCATTGACCTAGCACAAGTGGCCATGCCTAATGTAAACATGGAAGAGTGGCTTAGTGCCTCAGCACCCTGATGTTGTGGGTTCAAGCCCAGTGCTCCTCCTTGTGACCCGAGGCATGCCACTTAACCCTCCATTACCCTCAGGTACCATAGCTAGATTGTAAGAGAGGGAAAATATCTGATTAAGTGTGAACCTCTCAGATGACTCTGCCAATGGGTGGTATACCTCCTTCTAATCATTTGAGACCTATTTTCATTGTTACTTGTCCTTGACTGTTCATTGTCTATTGTCCCAATTTAATACTTTCTATGTTTGTTGTAATCTGCCTAGAACTTTGGATAGTACTGAATATAAACCACTTTAGAGTAGCAAATTTTTTTGCTCTCCAAATCAATTGGATGAATATTTGGAGTTCTGCAAAAATTCTCTTTTCTAAAAAAAAAAAACCCCAAAACAACTCTCCTTGTGTGACAGAAATACTTCAACACTTCTACTACCTTACTACTGTAACTTTTTAAAGAATAAGCTATGATATGCAACTTTTTTTATTTCATATGCACTATGCTTCTATATTTTGTAATATTTTTCACATTTAGTAATATTTTCCTTGCTCTGTGCTCTTTATATGCTTAGGTTCAAATATGTTATTGAAATATGTAGTCAATAATCAATACAGTTCATGCCACACTCTATTATATTAATTTACAGAAATTTTCATTCATTTCATATAATATTTCATCTTTCCATAGTCATTGTAGAGTCATTAGGATCCATCTCAATGAACACAAATCACGTATAACAACCAAGAATGAGCAAGCCCCAGTCGTGGAACACTGGCTAGAAAAACAACATACCCTAGCAGACTTAAAATGGCGAATAATAGATCAGATTGAGGTCGGGTGGGAGAGTTGTGACCTTACAAAGTTACTAAATTACAGGGAACAGAAATGGGTCTTTACATTAAACATAGTTACACCAGCCGGATTAAATGCTGAATTAGAATGGATGATGTTGGTTTGAAAGGAGGAGTGTCTGTGGGTGAGTTCTGTGATTGGATGAATGAGTAATGAATGGAAAATAAGAGAGGAATTAGAAACGCCGCGGCCATTTTAGATATACACGGAGATAGTGGTATACTTTCTTAAATGGTGAGTTTATGCTCTTTAAGAACTTTAAACATGTTGAAGCATATAATTTATGACTTTACAGATATTGAATTGTTCGGTATATTGAATATTGTATTGTAACATTGCAAGGGAATTATCCTTGAAACAGTATATAATGTGAAACACTGAATTCACGTCGAAGCCCCATTCAGTGTATCTTCTTAAAGATGAAATAAGTTTTTCAATAAATCTAACTTATATACAGTGGAACCTCGGTTTGCGAGTAACCCGGTTTGCGAGTGTTTTGCAAGACGAGCAAAACACTCAGCAAACTTTCGTCTCGCAAAACGAGTGTTGACTTGCTACACGAGCTCTCACTATGGTTGCCCAGGGGTTGGTACCTGCCTGTGGGTACTGCAGCCCTTGAAGCGTGGTGGTTTCCTTTCCCCGGGGTCCCCTTGCGGCTCTCCTCCCTATTCGGCTGATGCCTCTGCCGCCCACCAGCGCCTCCCAGCTTCTGATTCAAGCCGGCCATCCTCCAGACGCATGCGCAGGACCTCTGAACTCCCCCGTCAAGCCGGCGCCGCTCCAACAACACGCGAACCACGTACAAGCATGCAGGCTATTTTATTTTGATGATTTAAATATTTAGAGCATTTATTGTACTTCTGCTTTATATTTCTTTAATAAAATGTCTTGGGAACCCCCCCCCCCCCCCCACACACACACACGCATACAAATTGCAGCATGGGCTGCAGTATTAGGAAGAGTGCTAATTAACCTTTGTTATGTAAGGATTCAGATCTAGTGCAAAAATCATTTCATTTATTCAAGCAATTTTTTGAAATTCAGGGCCTAATATTTTCTATTGTATTCAAAAATTGCTTTGGTACAAAAAAGCTACTCTGACAGTCATAAAGCTTTATTTTGTTCAATAGTGCAGGAATGCTTTAAAAAATACCCAAAAAAGAGCATTACGAAGGGATCTTTAAAATCATTTTTTATATGTAAAGCAGTAGTCTCAAACTCGTGGCTCGGGGGCCACAAGCAGCCCGCCAGGTACTATTTTGAGGCCCTTGATATGTTTATCATAATCACAAAACTAAAATAAAACAGTTTCTTGATCATATGTCTCTTTAGCTAAAAATTACAATATTATTATTAAGACAGCCAAAAGGAAAGATTTATAAACTATAAAGAGTTTTACCTCATGCAAAACTATCATTTCTTTTATAAGACATTACAGTATTTTTCGTTCCATAAGACGCACTTTTTCCACCCCCAAAAAGGGGGTGGAAATAAGGGTGCGTCTTATGGAGCGAATACCCCACCTCAACCCACCCCCTACCTTTTGTTTTTCATTGTCACCCTCCCTTGCTAGACGCGGCTGCCTGCCTGGTCCCAGCAAGCAGTGACATCTGACGCTGCTCGAGTCCTCTTCTTTTCCCTTGCAGGCAGGCAAGCAGGCCCCGCTCCCTCTCCTCCCCCACCCCCCGTTACCTTTTTTTTTTATTCTGTTGCCCTCCCTTGCTAGATGTGGCTGCCTGCCTGGTCTCGGCAAGCAGTGATGGCTGACATGGCTCGCGGCTCGAGTCCTTTTCCCTTGCAGTGGAACGGTGCACAGGGCTGCCTGCCTGGTCCCATGCCACTTCCCACGAGACTGTTCGCGAGAAGTGGTGCGGGACCAGGCAGGCAGCAACTGTGCGCCACTCCGCAGCAAGGGAAAAGAAGAGGACTCGAGCCGCAAGCCGCGTCAGCCATCACTGCTTGCCAGGACCAGGCAGCTGCGTCTAGCAAGGGAGGGGACAGAATTAAACATAGGGAGCATGGAGAAGCTGGGCCTGCCTGCCTGCGGGGAGGCCTGGAGGGGGGAGGCCTGATTGCTTGCTTGCCTGGTGGGGGCTGCCAGGGAGGAGAAAGCCTGCCTGGGGGGGGGGGTGCCTGGGAGGCAGGAGGCTTATCCTATGTATTTTGCTCAGGTTTTGTTGTGTTCCCTGATCATCCATTCATTCTCTGTCTGATCACTGAAGTCTCATTTGTTTCCTGTAGTGTACTGTTTCATTGTTGTTTTCCCTTTGTTTAATTTCCCCCCCTCCCCTTTTACTAAACCGTGATAGCAGTTATTAGCGCAGGGAGCCGCGCTGAATGCTCCGAGCAGCTCTCAATGTTCATAAAGTTGCTATGAGTGTCGGGAGCAGCGCGAAGCATTCAATGCAGCTCACTGTGCTAATAAGCACTATTGCAGTTTAGTAAAAGATTTTTATTGAATGTACAATATCCAATCAAGTATAAAACCTTGGACTAATCTAATCTCACACAATCACTCTTTCACATAATTCTATAGTTAACCCCCGAGTCTCACTCTGAGTCTCACACTGTCAGATCCTGTAATTCAACACCAGTGGCGTACCAAGGGGGGAGGGGCGGGGCGGTCTGCCCCAGGTACACGGCTTGGGGGGTGCACAGCCGGCCAGGTCCGGATCTTCCTGCCCTTCTTTTCCCCGGCCGCGCCACTACGATCCTACCTCCTCCCGCCGACAAGAAGTCTTTCCGACATCAATTCTGACGTCGGAGAGGACGTTCTGGGCCAGCCAGGCAGTGATTGGCTGGCCCGGAACGTCCTCTCTGACATCAGAATTGACGTCGGAAAGTCTTCTTGTCGGCGGGGGGAGGTAAGATTGCAGGCGCAGACCGAGGGAAAGGAAGGGGAGACGCGCTTTTTTTCCTTTTTTCCGCAGCCGGAAGGGCAGGATGAAGGCAGACAAGCTGACTGGCTTTAGCGCGGCAGGGAGGGAGGGAGATAGGTAGACAGGCAGGCTGGCTTTGGGGGTAACCAAAATCTGGAAGGTAGTGGGGGGACATAAGAAGGAGGCACTGGTGGCACTAAGGACACGGGACGGGGTCACTGGGGGCATTATGGACACAAGACGGAGGCACTGGGGGCACCATGGGTACGGGACGGAGGCACTGGGAACACTATGGACATGGGACGGAGGCACTGGGGGCACCATGGACACGGGACGGAGGCACTGGGGGCACCATGGACACGGGAAGGAGGCACTGGGGGCACTAAGGATACAGGATGGGGTTACTGGAAGCACTATGGACACAAGACGGAGGCACTGGGGGCACTATGGACACGGGACGGAGGCACTGGGGGCACTATGGACACAGGAAGGAGGCACTGGGGGCACTATGGAAATGGGATGGAGGCACTGGGGCACTATGGACACAGGAAGGAGGCACTGGGGGCACTATGGAAACGGGACAGAGGCACTGAGGGCACTATGGACACGGGAAGGAGGCACTGGGGGCACTATGGAAACGGGACGGAGGCACTGGGGGCACTATGGACAATGGGGGCACTATGGACATAGGACGGAGGCACTGGGGGCACTAAGGACATGGGAAGGAAGGGGGGAGGGAATAGAAAGGGACAATTGCTGGGCCTGAGTGCAGAAAGAAAGAAATGAAAGAAAGGATACACAGTCAATTAATAGATGTCACCTTTTGATGAAAAAAATAAATGGTCAAATTACCTCTGACTTACTTTCTCTGCAGCAGAGTCAGCAGCCGTGCTGAGGTGCAGGAAGGTCCTGCTCTGACTCGTCTGCCGGCTCTGCTCCGGAAGAAGTAAGTTACGTCGGAGGGGGTGGACCCGGCAGATGCAGTCATTGCAGGACTTTGCTACAACTCCCTGTGTCTGCCGGGTCCACCCCCTCCAATGTAACTTACTTCTTCTGGAGCAGAGTCAGCAGAAGAGTCATCATGGGACCTTCCAGCATGCGGCTGCTGAGTCCGCTCCAGAGCAAGTACTTCGGAGTGGGGTGGACTGGCAGCCGGAAGATGCAATCATCGTGGGACCTTGCTGCATGAAGGGAGAGAAAGGAGAAGGATTGCTGGAATTGAAGAGTGGTGGAGGGAAAGAAAGGGGGAAGGGTGGTGCTGATAGAATTGATGTACAGAGAAAGGGGAGAGACATAAGGGGGAAGGATATTGGAGGGAGAGAAAGGGGGCAGATACTGATTGAAGAGGGATGGATGGCGAGAGAAAGGGCAGACATTGGATGATAGTGGGGAGCCTATGCTGGATGGAAGTGCAGATGAGAGAGATAAGGGAGCAAATGCAGGAAGGAAATGGGAGGAGAGAAAGAGGGGAGCAGACGCTGGATGGAAGTGGACAGAGAGAGGAGAAGGTACTAGATGGAAGAGTTGGAGAAAGAGGGTACATGATGGAAGGAGGGGATAAATGAGAGGAGGGCACATGATGGGAAGAAAAGGATTGAGTTAGGGAAACACTGGAGGGGTGAGGGAAAGAGGTGGCAAGCTTTAGGTAGACAGTAAAAAAGGACATTGATGAGAGGATAGTAAGAACGTAATCTAGACAGATGCAGAAAATAAATTGAAAAGGAAGATGAGGGAAAAAAAGGGAAAGGGATTGCAGAGGAGAGGTGTGGGAGAGGAGAGAGATGCCAGACCAAGGGGGTGAAAGGAGAGATGGAAGGGGGAGGCATCCAGTTTCTGGAAGGGGCATAGAAGGAGAGAAAATGCCATATAGGGGAAGAGAGACGGCAGACAGTGCATGGAAGGAAGAGAGTTACAAGAAGATGAGGAAAGCAGAAACCACAGAAGACAAAGGTAGAAAAAAATTTTCTATTTATTTATTGCTTTAGGAGACATGTGTCACTGTTTCTGTGGTGCACTGTATGCAGAGTCCAGCTTCTTACTGGTTCAATTTAACCTTTGTCTATGTATTTCTATTTTATCCCCCCTTTTACAAAACTGTAGAGCGATTTTTAGTGCCAGCCGTGGTGGTAGCAGCTCTGATGCTCAGAATTCTATGAGCGTCAGAGCTGTTACCACCATGGCTAAAATCCACACTACAGTTTTGTAAAAGGGGGAGGAGTTAGTTTGTGATGACATATTCCATACTAGGCGAAGGTGTGTTCTGTGTGTTCGAAAGACATGTTTTTTGTTAGGATTGACTGTACTAGTCTGGCTTGTTTAGTTTTATAATGGGTGTATTGATGTTGTACTGCTCACTGCATATGTAAGATGCTGCCTTTTCCTAGGTACTCATGTGTGATGTGTGGCTTGTTACTAAAAATCATGTTTTTCGTACAGATGGGGGGGTGTCAAGAAATGATGGGCCCCGGGTGTCACATATGCTAGATACGCCACTGTTCAACACACAAACACAATCAGATGTATTCACGGACTCCGAGTGTCTTTTTGTCATGCATATTCAATTTTCAAAAACATGCACCCAGAATTATTCTGATTGGTACGCATGCACTGCCTTATCTGCCTTTCTTAGAAGGGATGCTCTCAGGTCTGGTATGAGATTGGCTGATATATTATTTAAAAACAGTACTGCAGCAAGATTAACCAATCTTTTCCTCCTGTTTGCATTCATTTGCTGCTGGAACATGGAAACGATTCAAAGAGATGCTTTTTTTCCTTCAGAGCATGTCATAATTTTATACATTCATTTCACATAAAATGCAATCAAAGTTTGACACATTTTTAAAGATTCTATTGCTCTTGCTCTTATTTATTTATTTTTTTTGCTTGTAAAGATGTGCAGATTGAGGTAACAATACTAGTCAATCCTTCAGAGGTCTACTATGAACAAATCTTAAGCAATAGCTCAAAGGTTGCATGATTATTCACATCATAACGCACTTTGGGTACCTGCTCATTGACGGAGTATATTAAAAGCAGTAGACAACAGGCCTGATATTCAGAAAGTGTGGAGCTCCTAGATGTATGCTCCTAAATTTGTGCCCTGTTTTCAGTCAAATTTAGAAGCATAGAGGGGCATAATCAAAAAAACACATTTAACTACGTTTTGGACCTAAGTCGCTAGTCGCCCAAAGTTGGCAACGTCAAAAGTCCATTCCCAAAAAATACGTCCATAATAATTAATTTTTTCAAAAATCGTCTAAGTATACGTCCAGCCGTTTGATCGTCCAGACCGCTAAGTCGTCTATCTTTATAGCCCATTCCCATCCAAAAATTCGTCCAAATCAAAAACGCCTAGAACAAGACCTTTTGGACGTGGGAGGGGCCAGCAAAGTGATGGATTGGATGCCCAGACATGGCAACACAGTAGTGAGGCACCTTACAGGGCACTGCTGTGAACTTCACAAAACAGGTGCCATATAAACATCCCACCACAACTCCCTTATAGGTCATGGTGAGCCCCCCAAAACTTACTAGACCCAACCTGTATACCACCCCAATAGTCCCAGACTACTTAAGCCACCTCTGTGCTGCTCTACTAGGCTTTTCCTATGTCAGGTGCTGATGTTCTGGAGGCAGATATGTAAAGTTTTTATTACGATTTTTATGGGGTGAGTGTATGGGGGTCTGTACTACATCTCTAAGTGGTTATCTGGTCACTTTGGAGACCTTATGGGCACTTAGACCTGGTTTTCAGTCGCCTAAGTTGCTACGTATAAGTTCCGTCTAGGCAGCCTCATTAAACTTTCGGTTATACTTGCAGTACGACTAAGTCTAGGTCGGCCCACATCCTGCCCAAATCTCGCCCTCACCACTCCTCCTAAAACGCCCCTTTTAGCTCTGGGCATACAGTGGCACTGAAAAGGCCTTAGTCGTTTTTTAGATACGTCTAAAACCCAGTTCGAATATCGGCACTTGGATGACTTGTCTTGCTGATCGTCCAAGTGCCAATGTAGGCCGGTTTTTAGACGTATTTCTGTTTCATTTATGAGCCCCATAACTTTTCATCTGAAAATTCTTCTTAATTTAGGAGTTTAATAGTTGTGCTCATAACCTTCCTCCCTTTTATCAAACCACAATAGGGTTTTTTAAGCGCAGGCCATGACGGTAAAAACTCTGACGCTCATAGAATTCTTGAGCTTTTACTGCAGTGGCTCGCAATAAAAAAAATCCACTAGCATAGCTTGATAAAAGGAGGCCAAAATTAGGCCTGTGATTCTATTTTAAGCCCTGGAGCTAAAAATCAGTGCTATATTCCTGATTTATTTTCCCTAAATCAGCCCCTGTTACCACTCACTTTTTATTCTCTTAAATTTAAGAGTTTAATGACATTTTGAATTTTAAAAAAGTATGCAAAGAGGCCAATGTATGAGCATAACTTCCAAAGAGGTCCTTCAACTAAAACAGGTTAGCACTTAACACATGATGTGTAAACACCCATAAATTCTCTCTCATTCCAGCCCGCCACCAAATTCCAGTAAAGGCTCTACTTAAACTACCCAAGCAAATAAAGAGGCTACAGAGAATGCATCATTGACCAACCAGATCTCTCTAGCTCCAGAGTAAAGTTTGCCCCATTTCTGTTGCATATTTTTTTTTCAGTTTAGTAGTGCTAAACAATAAAGAAAAAGCTGAGAGATTCCTTAGGAAATCATGGTGTGGTAGCATAGTTAGTCCAGTTTTAAGGTAATAAATAGGAGAGGAAAAAAAACTAAAGTAAAAAAAGAAAACAAGATGAAATCTTTGTTATTGGATTAGCTTAAGACATTTTTGACTAACTTTCTATGGCAATATCTTCCTCTGAGAAAGATCATGTGGCAATGCACCTTACATAATCTAATGTAAGCTAGAGCAAGAGTCCAGCTAATGAACTGATTAGGCTCTATCGTGAAGCAAGTTTTTATAGACCCTTAGAATTTCAGTTGCTCCATGGGAACCTTCTGGAAACAGTCCATCTTTCTCTTATCCAAACAGAACTTGCAGAGGATCAGCTTATTCTCAGTTTTTTTGCTCAGAACTTACAAAGGATCAGCTTATTCTCAGTTTCTTTTGCTTTACTTTCAGAGGGTCTCACATGCCACTCCTTACTCCTCTTTCACACATAGGTGGCTCAATATCCCTCTACGGATTCTGTACCTCTGATTGGCACATTGCAAAACTGCACAAACAAGGGTACAAGAAGCTAGGGCAATACCATCTCTGTATTATAGCATGAATTTAATTACAATGTTTAGTAAAATGTGTTTTTGTGATTTTACATTTTTGACTGAATTCAACTCTTTGCCTTCCCCTCCCTAAAACTATGCCACTCAAAAAAATTCCTTGACAAAACCTTCGCCTTCCGGGCCGCCAAACTAAACCCATGGCTAGCCCAAATGGTCCTCAAGGCCCCCAACTACCTTGACTTTAGAAAATTACTCAAAACCCACCTATTCCACGACCAGGACCCTTAATACCCCTTCATTAACCTCCACCTCTCCCCTAATGAACCCCCCTGACTCCCCCCTCTCCCCCTTACTTCTCTTCGCTGTTCGCAACTCTGATCAATCTTGTACGGAACCACTTGTAACTCTGTTTAATTAATGTGAACCGCCTAGAACTCATCTGGGTATGGCGGTATACAAAAATAAAATTATTATTATTATTATTATTATTATCATTGGGTCCAGATTTTAGTAATTTAATCTGTAAAGTACAAAGGAAACTAAAAGAAAAAAAAAAAAAGAAAGATAAAATGCTAAGCATTACTAAGGGGTGCGGAAAGGTTTTCAGCCCAACCAACCAACTTCCTAAATTTTGAGCATTATTTTGCCACTGTAGCTGAAAAGTTTGTTATCTTATTTCATTAACCCACTCCTTTACAAAGCCGTGCTAACGTTCTGAGTACCGGTCGTGGCAGTAAGAACATAAGGAAGTTCTTCTTAACCCAGAGAGTGGTGGAAAACTAGAATGCTCTGCCGGAGTCTGTCATAGGGGTAAACACCCTCTAGAGATTCAAGACAAAGTTAGACAAGTTCCTGCTGAACCAGAATGTACGCAGGTAGGGCTAGTTTGTAAGGGCGCTGGTCTTTGACCAAGGGCCGCCGCGTGAGCGGACTGCTGGGCACTGATGGACTGATGGACCCCGAGTCTGACCCAGCAGCGGCAATTCTTATGTTCTTATGATGCTCAAATGGCAGTAAGAACTCCGACGCTCAAAGAATTCCTATGAGCATCAGAGTTCTTACCGCCATGGCCAATGCTAAAAACGCTAGCACGGCTTTGTAAAGGAGGGCCTAGGTACCAATTTGCAGAAATACAATTCTATGTTTTTGACCTTGTATCAGGTCATTGACTGAACATATCCATGTCATTCTCTTCTTGGTTGGGCTGAGAATCTTTCAGCACCCCCTTGTAGTGTTCCTATTTTTATGTTATAAGCTATGCTCTTCCTTCTATATTTTTTAAGATAATAATTAAGATGCAAAGCTTGCATTTTTCTACATTTGTAATATTTTTGCATATGAGCCAATACAGTGGATAATTGAGAATATCCAGAAAATCATACATATCAGCTCAAGCATGTACAAATCTGCTACCAGAAAATGTGAAGAACAAAAGACCTCAGGGAAAAATGCAGGCAATCTATTTATTGGCATTAATATTGCAGTATATACATCAATGGTAAGAAAAACCAACCATAGCAATTACTGAAAAAATTCTTCAGATATAATAAACTTTTGCAATGGTGCTCACTCACTGTCATGAACTCCAAGGATTATCTCAACAATTGACCTGCTGAGAGTCTTTCAAAACACAGATCTAAAACCTACCACTGTTTCTGAACCATCCAACCAGCGTAAAATGCAGGCACTTATCTCAGAAAGCATTCCTCTTGGACAAGGCCAACTTCTTATCCAAATCCCCTTCACCAAATTGACCTTCACCAAGTGGAATGCCTTTTTAGATAAGTGCCTGCATTTTACGCTGGTTGGATATTTGAGAAACAATGGCAGCTAGTTCTTAGCCCACTGTTCCAGCTATTAAGCTACAACGTCAAGGACTTCAAAAGTAAAAGTAAGGAGCCCAACAGAGACACTATGGGCTCCTTTTTACTAAGGTGCGCTAGCGTTTTTAGGGCACGCAGGATTTTAGCGTGTGCTAAACCCGTGCTATACTTCTAGAACTAATGCCACCTCAATGCTGGCGTTAATGTCTAGCGCGCGTGGCAATATAGCGTGCACTATTCCGCGCGTTAAGGCCCTAACGCACCTTTGTAAAGGAGCCCTATGATACATAAAATCCAAGCTACCCATCTACATCCCCACCCGCACTCTCCGCTCAGAATCGGAGACACGCCTATGCATTCCCCCCGGAAGGTCCCTCCTCTCAGAAACTGCCCGCAAACGCTCCTACAGCCACTACATTCCCCATCTCTGGAACCAACTCCCCCCTCAACTCAGACTACAGAACTCTTTAGTGACATTCCGGAAAATGGTAAAGACCGTCCTCTTCAACTAAAGGTCACCCTCAGTCTACACCCCTCCCCTTAAGCCCCACCTCTACTCTTCCTTCTCCTTTCTAATCTTCTCCCTAATTCCTATATAGTCCTCTCTCAGCCTGTACTCAAATAACTTGTATTTAAACTTGTATTTAAACTTATATTTAAACTTGTATTTAAACTTGTATTTAAACTTGTTTTTAAACTACTTATATTTAAACTACTGCTCTTAATTTGCTGTATAGTCCCTGTATTTAAACTGCTGCACAGTCGTGTATGTCCAAACATTTAAATCTACTGTATAATCTGTGAATGTTTACTTGTAGACCGTTCTGAGCTACTGGGAGGATGGGATAAAAATCTAAATAAATAAATTCAACCTTCAAACAGTTTGTCAGTGTATTTAATCATTAAACTAAACTAAACTAAAACTTAGCTTTATTTACCGGGTCTTCAGCCAGAAAGGAGCTCGACTCGGTTAACAGTAACCAAAAAAATACTTTAAAAAGTAACCATAAGAAAATATTAATATGACTAGTTTCTAAAATGTTTGGCAAATAAAATAATTTTTTAAAGATTTACGAAAAAGTTGAAAAGGACCAGGACCCCTTAAAATACTTTTGCTATAAAATTGTATTTCTGCCCCTTTCCCTATTGTTTCAAGATTAATGTTTGTCTGTTTAGTCCTGGTTTGTCTAACAATTTAATACATATATGTTTAATATTGTAGATACATCTGTCTTTCTGTAATTTTTAAATTTTGTTCAACGCTTTGTACTGTTGGATAAGCGTTTAATCAAATATTTTAAATAAAGATAAAGTTTGAAAACCAAGGATTGACTGAAATTCTTGACTCCTTTGATTCCTTTCACTGAAGGAAGGGAGAGTTTGAATTGTTCGGTGCCTCTTGCATAGGAGAATCTATAAGCATTCCATAATAAAGGGACAAGAGGGATGAAGATACCATATAAAATGTTAAAAGTAATACATGCACATTTAAAGTGAATCCTGAGATAGACCGGAAGCCAATGAAAGTTTAAAAGCAAAGGAGACACATGGTCAAATTTACTTTTTCCAAAAATTAATTTTGCAGCGGTATTTTGTATCAGTTGGAGTCTTTGAAGCCAGGTCTTTGTTATGCCGAGATAGATAGCGTTACAGTAATCTAGCCAGGATAATATGATAGATTGGATCAGAACACAGAAGTGTTGTTGGTGGAAAAGGTTTCTGACCTTTCTCAACATTTGAAGGCTAAAAAAGCAATTCTTGACAAGAGAGTTTATTTGATCCGTAAAGGTAAGAGAAGAGTCTATGAGAACATTTGCCCATTTTTACCTTATACTTTGGGACCCCTGAAGAAGACGGTATAGTTGAAACACAGCCCATGTCAGGTCTGTACATTCAAAGTCAATGTGGATTTTGGAGACGATGTGTGCACTTACAGTACACCTACATATTAACTCAATAAATCCTGGCACTACAAACATTAGCTCCACAGCTGTTTCTTCTTATGCTATGGATTGGGTCATCTAGAACAGTGTTCTTCAACCACCGGTCCATGAACCAGTGCCGGTCCACAGAAATTTCCTGCCGGTCCACAGGGCCAGCACGTGCATCAGGCCCAAAACAAGTGTTCTTCAACCGCCGGTCCACGGTGAGATCGATGCGGCGTTATCTTCGAGCCAGCTCCCTCTTCCTAACTGATTCAGTGCACAAAGCCACAGGCAGCGGCTCCTACGGGCAACCTGCGCCTGAACCGGAAGCCTTCTCTCTGATGTCAGAGGGAAGGCTTCCAGATGAGGCACGGGACGTGAAAGGTGCAATTAGTACTATTATGGGGGCGGGGTCTGGGGTAGAGATGGGCGGGGTCTGGACCATGACTTAGCCCTGTGTTCTTCAACCGCCGGTCCACGGACCGATGCCGGTCCACAGAATAATTATTTTATTTCTGCCGGTCCATAGGTGTAAAAAAGGTTGAAAAACACTGATCTAGAATGTATATGGCAATAATTTATAGCTATTTGACTGTGGGCTTGTTTGTATGCAAGGACTGGTCTACTGTTCCCTCTATGCTGGGTGGGTGTCCTCCAACTGCATTGCGACTCATAGGGAGTGGTGCTTCAACATTGTGTTTTCAGTCTCTAGGGACAGGCAAGTTCGCTGCAGAAGTTTTGCAGAACTTGCCTGTGCCTCACCATTGAAAATGTGAAATAGCACCCCTCCCCCCCCCTAGCAGAACTGTAGATCAGTGGTTCCAAACCCTGACCTGGAGAACCCCCAGGCCAATCAGGTTTTCAGGATAGCCCTAATGAATATGCATGGAGCAGAGTTGCATGCCCGGTACCTCCATTATATGCAGATCGCTCTCATGCATATTTATTAGGGCTACCCTGAAAACCTGACTGGCCTGGGGGTCCTCCAGGACAGGGTTGGGAACCACTGCAATAGGGCACAAATTTCTGCTTACTCATAAAATATGTAAGTACATAAGAAAGAGAAGCTGGCATGCTGAAAACCTACAGCAAGCCACAACCCCAGTAAATCAGTGATAAAGTGTAATTACTTACCTGTAACATAGGTTCTCCATGGACAGCAGAAAGACAGATCTGTTGTGCATTACATTTGTAACTGATCCTATCACAGATTTAATGGAAACTGCTGGATGATCTTTCCCCCTCTGCTGTCTTGAAAAAAAGAGTTTACCTGTATGTGACTAGTTCCTGTTTTCAACAAATAAGGCTTAGAGAATGATACGGGGACAAAATTTTCCCCGTTCCTGCGGAAACTCATTTTCCTGTCCTGTCCCGGCGAGTTCTTTTCCTGTCCCTGCCCCATTCCTGCAAGCTCTGTCCTCATCTGCACAAGCCTTGAGCACTAAAATCATAAGTGTCCGAGGCTTGTGCGGTTAAGGTACAGCTTACAGGAATGGGGCAGGGACATGGACAGCGGCAAAACTCACGGGGACAGGACGGGGAAATCGAGTTCCTGCAGAGATGGGGAAAATTTGTCCCTGTGTCATTCTCTAATAAGGCTCTCATAGAGACTCAACAGAAGCATTTTTATAGTGATTAGACTAGAAAGGTCCATGGACAGAATATAGAATTTCTCTGGAAGTTTCTACAACTCCAGAATAGTTAAAAATTGTTAACAGTTTTCTAGGATTTATGTATTTTAGTATTTATATAGCACTTATTACTTAAGTGGTTTACATTCAGGTACTCATGCATTTTTCCCTATCTGTCCCGGTGGGCAATGAGGATGTTCCCACTCAGTAATTCTTGTCTGTCATAGGACTGTGATATAGTAACATTTCTGTAAAACGAATTCATTGCCTTCCAATCTGCTTGTCATAAGATGTCTCAATATGAGTAGCTGTGCTGGTCAGAGACGGGGAAAGACTGAGTCAGCGAGAGAAAGGAGGTAAAACACTATCCACTTTGCTTTTGAAAGGATTATTTGCCAGTGGCCAGCTTATCAATGGTTCATTTCTTACTTTACTGAACGTAGTTTTTCAGTACAGGTAAAAAATGAAATTTCTCAACCTATCTCACTGACCTACGGAGTTCCACAAGGATCTATTCTATCCCCACTACTATTCAATATTTTCCTTTCTCCTCTTCTCACACTAGCTCAATCTATTGGCTTCACTATTTTCGCCTATGCAGATGACATTCAACTTCTCCACCCAATCAATACCTCTAATACCTCAGACGTAACAGACATAAATCATAAACTTGACACTATACATGACTGGCTATATACTAACAAACTGTCTCTCAATATCGAAAAATCTTCAGCTCTACTTCTACCAATTAAAAACAGTGAATCTTTGTCAGATAAAATTGCTATTAAATCCACTCCTATACAAATGGAAACAAAAATAAAACTACTGGGATTCATAATCGATAAGGATCTCACCTTTCACGACCAAATCAGTTCAGTCGTAAGAATCTGTTTTTTTCAAACTCCGTCTTATCCGTTCATTAACCTCGATCTTAGGAACAGAAGCAATTACAATTCTAGTACATTCCCTTGTCATCTCTCATTTAGACTATTGTAACTCACTTTATACTGGCCTCCCACAAAAAGAAACCCGCCGTTTACAATTAATACAAAATACTGCAATAAAACTCATTTATAAAATAGGCAAATATGATCATGTTACTCCACTTTTGAAAGATGCACACTGGTTACCAATCGCACACCGCATAACCTATAAAGTCATCCTGCTTACTTTCAAAATAAATCTCACACACCAGCCTTTATATCTTCATAAACTACTTATCCCCCATAGCTCTCCACGAATTCTGAGGTCTACTGACCAAAAACTATTACGAATCCCTTCTATCAAAGAATTCTATAATACTCGAAAAATAAATTTTACAGTTGTTGCCCCTACATTATGGAATGCATTACCTCAACAACTTAGAGAAGAACAACATCTAGATAAATTCAAGATCAAGTTGAAGACATTTCTATTTCAAGATGCATTTGCCTCTTCTTAGTTTTTTTTTTTTTTTTGCCTCTTCTTAGTTTTTTTTTTTTTTTTCTTTTCCTCCCATTTTCTTTGTTCTTAAACTCTTCCGATTCCAATTCATGCAACCAACCGCTTTAAAAAAGCGATCCTATCCAATATGTTTTTTCCCATCCCCACTTCTCCCTTTCTTCTCTAAAATATGTAACTTTCCCCCTCCCTTTCCCTCCTATCCGCACGTTCAAGTTAGTTAAACTATGTCTTTAATGTTCACTCACTACATTTTATATTTAAAATTTTTATAAATCTTATTGTAAACCGGCCAGATACTTTGTGATGGTCGGTATATTAAAAAGTTAATAAACTTGAAACTTGAACTTGACAAGAGTGGTGGACAACTGGACACCACTGTTCCATCTAAGCTAAGTGGAAGACTTCCCCAACTGTCCCACTAGTGGTGGACACTGTTTCACTATCGCATTTTCAATAGTAAGGGAACAGGCAAGCTCTGCAGCTCTCCTGGGAACCTGCCTGTCCCTGATAATTGGAAAACCAGTACTGAAGCACCGCCATCCCTCTTGCATAATGTGACCATACATCCCGTTTTGAATGAGACCATCCCGTTTTTAGATTCCCTGTCCCGTTGTCCCCACGCACAGCTTCGGGATGCCGAAATGTCCCATTTTCAGAGACAGCGTCCCAAAGCTGTACGTGGGGACAACGGGACAGGCGATCATAGAGCCAAGACTCTCTCCCTACTTCCCTGCCCGCTGCCGTCGCAACTGCAGGAAGAGAAGGGCCCTCAAGCCTTCTTCCTGATGTCAATTCTGACTTCGGAGAGGAAGTTCCGGGCCAGCCAGACAGCGATTGGCTGGCCCAGGCCTTCTCTCCAACATCAGAATTGACGTTGGGGGAAGGCTTGTGGGCCGGCACCTGGACCTTCCTTTCCTGCAGTTGCAGCAGTGGTGGGTGGGAAGCAGCAGCGGGTGGTGGATGGCGGGTTGCGGCAGACCGGGAGGGGTTGTAAGCAGAAGAATTGGTGGTAGGCCAGGCTTCAGTGCTGGTGGGAGGGAGGCAGACAGGCAGGCTGGCTTTGGTGCGGCAGGGAAGGAGGGTGGCAGGCTGGCTTTGGGGGAGGAAGGTGGGACAAAGGCTGGAAGGCAGTGAGAGGGACATAGGAAGGAGGGAGGGAGGAAGGAAGGAGAGAAAGAGGCAGAGAAAAGGGGGGGGGTTGTAAGCAGAAGAAAGACTAGAGAGAGAAAGGCCTGGACCAAAGGGGAAAGACAGGAGGCAGATGCAGGAATATGGGAGGTGCAGACAGAGGGGAAGAGACCCTGAGGAAGAACAGAGAGATGCAAGATCATAACAGAGGAGGGAGAGAGAGAGAGGGAGACCTGAAAAAAGGTGGTGGTAGGTACAACGGAAAACTGACACTAGATCTGGGGAGGGTAACAGAGGGAAAAGAGAGAGAGACCTAGACCCAAAGGGGCTGGGGCTGGATTGTGAAAGAAATGTTGGATAAGAAAGAAAGAAAGAAATATTGGATGCACAGTCAGAAGGAAGTGCAACCAGAGACTCATGAAATCACCAAAGGTAGGAAAAATGATTTTATTTTCAATTTAGTGATCAAAATGTGTCCGTTTTGAGAACTTATATCTGCTGTTTATATTTTACACTATATTTGTCTATTTTTCTATAGTTACTGAGGTGACAGTGTATATTTTAAAGTCATCTGCCTTAACATCTTTGAAAAAAAACCCTGAATACAAATGATAATTAACATTTTCTCTGCGTACAGTGTGCTTGTGTTTTTTTTTATTTTTTTTTATTTTATGGTTACCATTATGAATTAATAAGATATTGTGTACATGAAAATGAATGGAAGAAATTGGGGCATGGTTGGGGCAGGGCTAGGACGAAATTGGGTGCAGGACTGAAAATTAATAGATGTCCCGTTTTGATGAAAAAAATGAATGGTCATGTTACACTGGCAGCAACATGGACCTACTGTTCTTAGGTGGAGGACTCCTAGTCAAGGTTGCAGTACATTTTTGTATACCAATGGAAATAGTTCAGTGTTTAAGTTCTGAGCAAGTAGGTAGGAAGGGGGGGATTTGTTCACAGATGTTTGCTGGTTGCCTTATTGTTGCATAGAAGAAAGATTACACTATTACTGATATGGTAATCTTTGTGTTGCATTTTAAAATAAAAGAAAAAGAAAGAAATCAAGTGTAAATATACAAGGAAGTAAATAAGCAAGCCAATAGGTAAATAAATATGTGAGATGTGGGCTGGACAGGGCAGGTGGTAGGGCAGGGCTAGGGGGCCCAGTGTACTTGTGTGCCTAGGGCCCATCAAAGGATTAATCCTGTTCTGAGCAACAGGAGTGCTGGAGAGTGGATAGAGAGAGATGGGGATAGCTGGTGGGTCAATGAGAGCTGAAAAGGGAACTAAGGACTAAGGATAAAATCAATGACAAATATAAAAACAGAGAAAAGTGGGAAAAAAACCATAAAAAGGAAAGATTAGTGGCAGACAAATGTAGGAAAGGCAAACCTGATAGAGACAGACAAAAGGAAAGTGGTAAAAAGACTGGGGCCAGCCCGAAATGGAAGAAAAAAAATACCCAAACAATGGTAGATGAGACGATGGATGGAAGAGGCATAGAACAAGGACAGACAGTGGTTGGAAAGGAGAGAGACGGCAGATGCCATACAGAAGGGAAAGAGAGAGGGTAATGAGGGCAGATGCTGGAAGGAAGGACGAGAGTAAATAGAAGATAGAATATATTTATTAACGACCTGGAGACGGGGACGAAATGTGAGGTTGTTAAATTTGCTGATGACACCAAACTCTGCGGCAGGGTTAGAACCACGGAAGACTGCGAAGACCTACAAAGGGACCTAACAAAACTGGAAGAGTGGGCAAAAAAGTGGCAGATGAGTTTTAACATTGAGAAATGTAAGGTCATGCATGTAGGCTAAAAGAACCCAATGTTCAGCTACAAAATGGGGGGGATCACTGCTAGGGGTGAGCAATCTTGAAAGAGACCTGGGGGTGATGGTGGACACAACATTGAAACCATCGGCACAGTGTGCGACAGCCTCAAAGAAAGCAAACAGGATGTTGGGTATCATTAAAAAGGGCATCACAACCAGGACGAAGGAAGTCATCATGCCATTGTATCGTGCAATGGTACAACCGCACCTGGAGTACTGCGTCCAGTACTGGTAGCCGTACCTCAAGAAGGACATGGCGGTTCTTGAGGGGTCCAGAGGAGAGTGACCAAACTGATAAAAGGTATGGAAAACTTTTCATACGCTGACAGGTTGAAAATGCTGGGGCTGTTCTCCCTGGAGAAGAGGAGATTTAGAGGAGACATGATAGAAACCTTCAAAATCCTGAAGGGCATAGAGAAGATAGACAGGGACAGATTCTTCAGATTGTGGGGAACCACAAATACTAGGGGTCACTCGGTGAAATTGAAAGGGGACAGGTTTAGAACAAATGCTAGGAAGTTCTTTTTTACCCAGAGGGTGGCGGACACATGGAACGCGCTTCCGGAAGTTGTGATAAGCCAGAGCACAATACAGGGGTTCAAGGAAGGTTTAGATAGATTCCTAAAGGATAAGGGGATTGAGGGGTACAGATAAAAGCTGAGGTAGGTTATAGAGATGGTAAAGAAACCACTTCAGAGGTCATAGACCTGATGGGCCGCCGCGAGAGCGGACTGCTGGGCGCGATGGACCTATGGTCTGACCCAGCGGAGGCAACTCTTATGTTCTTATGTTATGTTATGAAAGAAGAAATCAGAGGACAAAGATAAAAAAAAATAAATCATTTTGCTGAAGCTATAGCTTTGACCACTGTGCCACACTACCCCCCCCTCAACATCTCCTACTCCTACCCCCATCCTCACCCCTTTTTTGTCTGTAAACTGTTTTGTGTTCTTCTAATGAATGTATTTACATAACAGGACAGACTCACAGTGATTCATTTTCCTAGGTCTTTTTCCTTACCGTCCTCTCCTAGCTGAAGCTCAGTGTTGTCCTGTAAGTCTTCATCCACCCAGGGGCGAGATTCCGACTTGGGGTTCTTCTTGCTATCTTGCTTTTTGCTTGATTTCCTTTTGCTGTTCAATATAATGACAACCAGAATGCTTATAATCGTCACAAGCACAGGGGTGAAAGAGGAAAACAGTGTCATGGCCACTGGAGGCTTTGGGAAATCCAACTGCTGTACCGACCTTTGCCTTCACAAGCTCTCTCTGCTGGAATGGTGACAGGGAGGGAGGAGGGGGAGAGGGGAGGGAACCAAGCTTTCCTGCCATTGCCCTCAGAAGAAAGTTTTACTCCCCAGGTGCACTTTTTTTTATAGATTACAGGCTTAAACACCACTCAGATTCCAGATCTGGGTACGAAGGAATTTCTAAAAATCTGTATTAAAAGAAGTTCTAATACCAAAAGTAAGTTTCCATCTGTTTTATTAATATACACACCCAACATATGATTTAAATCGTATTTTTGCTCTTCTAATTAATTCCACTGCTTTTGCAGAATGAGCCAAAGAGCTATGGTATGACTTTTTCCTTTATTTATTTGACATTTTTAGAAAAAATTCTTTATTTAATATGGAAAGAACACTATACACAAGCAACGTTTCAGCAGACAATAAAGAACAGTACAAACAACCCCCGGCCTCCAATACCCTCAGATTCACAAGGTATTTATGACATTTCTAACCCACTTAAACCTAAGTGGCTTACAAAAATACATATATAATTATCAAACAACACATTGCATATACATTAAAAAAAAACCCAGCATTCTATAAATTTATTACAGCATTACTCCCTAATTAAAAGCTTCTATAAACAGAGTGGTTAAATTTCAGAATATCAGAAAGTGATCTCAACGGTGCTGACCATATTTTGAGAAATTCCTTAATCTCAATATTAGCCAGACTATTTGTTTTATTCGCTTACAATGCCCTCTTTTGGTGTTACAATCATTCACGTGTACAACCGAAATGACAGATGTAATCAAAATCCCATCCAGACTACTCTTAAACATTTCTCACACTAGAGATTCATTCAGCTAGTCAAATGTATCTGTCATGGTGGGGTTGGAAAGGAAATGGAGCAAAATATGAAGCAGGTATATAAACCGTACCTGGCAAGTGACTGGGGGCATCTAAGTGCCACTTACAGAGAAGAGACAACACACCGATATCAGCATTAGCTGAGGCTGGGAAAGCAGTAGTAAAACGAAGAGGACCAGAAGACAGAGCCGAAATTAGAACATACGACAAAATGGCAAAGCTCAAACCAGCCACATCTGATGAGCTAAGAAATAGGGAGAGTCAAACTTGGGTGACCATAGGGCTCCAGAAAAAGGAGGACGGATTGAGACATCTGGGTTTTACCTTCCATTGCTTTCAACCATACAAGTATAAGCACACACAGCAGAAATAAATCTCCCTTCTTCCTTCCCCTGCACCACGAGCATCCCAAGCATGCAAAGACCCACGGTAACAAGAGAGAATGACAGGAAAGAATTTCCCGGTCCCCGTGAGAACTCATTTTCCCATCCCATCCCTGCGAATTCTTTTCCTGATCCTGCCCCTTTCCTGCAAGCTCCGCCCTCATCTGCAGAAGCCTCACCCATTTTCAAATCATAAGTGTCTGAGGCTTGTGCGGTTAAGGCAGAGCTTACAGGAATGGGACAGGGACAGCGAAAAAAACTTACGGGGACGGGACGGGGAAATTGAGTTTCTCCGGGGACGGGGACAAATTTGTCCCTGTGTCATTCTCTAGGTCAGTGATTCCCAACCCTGTCCTGGAGGAACACCAGGCCAATTGGGTTTTCAGGCTAGCCCTAATGAATATGCATGAGAGAGATTTGCATATGATGGAAGTGGTAGGCATGCAAATTTGCTTCATGCATATTCATTAGGGCTAGCCTGAAAACCCAATTGGCCTGGTGTTCCTCCAGGACAGGGTTGGGAACCACTGCTCTAGGTAACAGTTTTTGGGTATAATACGTATGTATCCACAGACAGATAAAATTACCCCAGGATATACACTTGATAACATGAAGGTGTATCCTTATACATTATATTATATTACATTACAATATTTATATCCATGCCACCCCTTTTTTTTCATGAATTGTATTGGTTGCCATATGAATTTCAAATTTGGTTGTATTTGCTATAAGGTATTGTTTGGCCTTGCACCTAACAATCTTGTGGATTCGCTCACATTTGTAAATTCAAAACACCCTCGACGAATGCATGCAGTATTGACCTTTCCTTCAGTTAAAGACTGTAATTATAAAAATATCATTAACGTCTTTTGTCATTTCAAGCAGCATTATGGGATAAAGATTTGAATTCTCTAATAGCGACTTCTTGTTCTTATCAGCATTTTAGGAGACAATTAAAAATGTATTTGTTTGCAAGATTTTTAGGAAATTAATGTATTATATTCAACTGCATATGTGCAGTTTTCTTATTTTATTTTGTAAACCACATAGAACTTAATGTTATTGCGTTATAGAAATAAATTTTTATGTTATATCCCACACTACCCTCTAGAGTTCAGAAGGGTGAACAATAATAAGAAGAAGCTGTGCATTTCCAGGAAAATTACAATATTTGCTGTTAAAAACAGATTAAGGGCCCCGTTTATCAAGCTGCATTAGGGTTTTTTTATTGCGAGTTGCTGCAGTAAAAGCTCAAACGCTCACAGGACTATTATAAGTGTTAGAGCTTTTACCGCAGTGGCCTGCAATTTAAAAATCCTTACTTGGCTTGATAAAAGGGGACCTAAGTTATTTCAAATTAATAAACCTCTTAAACATAAGTTTTCAATCATTTCTGGCATGTGCTGTAATCTATCTGACATCATATCATATCTGGCAAATCATTCCATCTATTCGCTGCCTGATATGAAAACAGAGCTGAAAATATTCTTTTATATTTGAATTTCTTGGGACTAGAGTGATATAATATTAAAAAATCCCCTTGCCATGGGTCTCAAGTTTCTTTTGGGCAAGAAAATAAAAGACATCATATAACTGTTGGCACAGCCTTACAATATCAAGAAAACAAAAGGGCATAGTTTAAAAGTGACACATGATTCAATTGGTAATCAGTAACTTCAATAACAAAGGTGCAGCTCTCTCAGATGTTGAGACTTTAAAGAACAATCGAGCTGCAGTATTTAGCAAAGCCTGAAGTTTCTTCATAATCAATTCTTCACAACCTATGCGCATGATATTACAGACCCTTACAAGACATACCAAGGGGCATAGTTTAGGCAAAGTATGGGTGTAGTCACAAAGTATTTTTATTTATTTACAAATTTATATACCGCAATATCCAAAAGGTCTATGCAGTTTACAATTAAAATAGGCACAGCGGGTGAAAGTGTATATTGGTGCATTTCAGCCATGAATTTTTTCAGGTTTTGTGAGTGGTTTACAAAGAAACATAGGTGACTATGGCCCTATGGTAGGGTCACCAGACGTCTGGATGTCCTCGCATATCTCCTCCTTTTCGAAGACATGTCCGGGGGCTGGACACCTTTTCAAAACCCGGCATCTTATCCAGGTTTTGAAAAGCTTCCTCGAAATTGTGTAGGGCAGGCAGCGGGGGCAGGGCTGGGGCGGGGCTAGGGCGGGATTGGGGGGCGGAACTGGGGCATAACAGGGTGGAGATGGGTGGAACTCAGTGGGCCTGGGGCAATGTGAATATAGGGTGGGTCTGGAACCCAGATGAAGTACAGACATAGAGTGGGTTAGGGTACACAAAAAAAATTAGGGGGTTTTGTTTGGCTCACAGGTAGGAGATAAAATAAATATAGAAGCTAGTTCTTTGAAGCAGAAATCTCCTATCATGACCTGCTCCTGCAGGGTCATAGTGTGCACTACTGTCTCTCAGCAAGGCAGCACACTCCTCTTAGCTCTGGCCTGAGTGGCCAGAGATACCAGTCCTGTCTTCTGGCAAATAATATTCACTGGCTGGCCTTTGGCCAGTTCAAGAATATAGTTCTGCAATGTCTGAAGTTCAGCTTGGCCTACCTGACTGTTGTAGTTGCAGATCACATGTAAATGGTGGAGGCATATGCAATGGGATTTTGCTGCTTGTTCACATGCGTAAGGCCTGCATTACCTAACTGAGGCCTATGTACCAAATTCTAAGAGGAAGATTCTCAAAACTTCATGATAAAATCCAATGAGCTGCTACTGAGGTCACTATTGTAATGATTTCAAAAAGGCAAGTCATTCTCAAAAGACCCTACATGCAAATGAGGCTCATGGATGTTCATCTAGGCTCGCTAAATTTACTTGATATGAGTCGCTGTTGGTAGTGATCAGCACATGTGCAGAATACACCCGTAAATTTTTTTTTTAAACCCATCAAACCAAATATTAGCAGGAGAGATGCCCACTCTCTCCCACCGCATCGCACAATCACTCAACACTACTACCCCCACCCCACAGCTGGAGAGATGCCCACTCTCTCCCGCCGTATCACACAATCCCCCAACACTACTACCCACCCACCCTGCAGCGGGAGATATACCCACTCTCTCCTGCTATGTCACACAATCCCCCGACACTACTACCCATCCACCATCAGCCCTGCAGTGGGAGGGATGCCCACTCCTTCCTGCCGTCGCCCAAACCCCCTAACAACCTCTCTACCTCCCTCCCTCCCTCCCTACCTTATTCACAAAGTCTGACCAGAAGGACGCCTACCCGTTCTGGCTGGTACGCCTGCCTCTTACAAAATGGTGGGCCTTCCCGGTGAATCCTGGGATGCGCTGAGGAGGAGCCTAAGGCTCTCAATGGCCCAGGCGCTTAAGGCCCTTCCTGGACTTGGCTGAGCATGTTCTATTATTTGACATTATATTTTTGGGCATTGACTCATCTTAAGAAATATTGTCATCACCTGGACTCTTGATGCAGGCATAATTGCCAAAACATGGCCCGTGTCGAGCACTGAAGAAGTACCAACTTTTTCAGCCAAAATGAAACAAGGCCAAATTTGGATTTCAAGCCAATCTACCTCTGTCATTTTTCCATGCAGCAAAAATGGTGCATTGACTCTTTCACCGCTTTGGTATAGTTAACTTGTCAACTTCGGTGGTGGTAAAGGAGAGGGATGTGCAAGAACAAAAAATGATTGGATCATTTTCAGTTCATTTGGCCTAGATTTTCAGGTGTGTTTTTCATTCATTTTACACATTTGTTTTAATATTCTACATTTGTAAATCCATTGTATACCTTTTATTTAATTATTTAATTCATTTTCTAACCTCTTGTCCTCAAAGAGTTCAGAACAGGTTACAGGTTAAACATACATAATTTCAGTACAAGTTTACTTTCTGCATTCCACAATTTGCTGATTGTCCAGTTTCATTCCTTGAGTTGCATAAATGAGACCTATATTACATACTTAAGATTCATATTTTCCTTTCTTGTGTTAATAAGTTGTACCCTCACTTCTTGCACTCTGTAATTTGCTGATTGTCCAGCCTTCTTCGATGTGAACTGCCTAGAAGTCATTTGACTATGGCTGTATAGAACAATAAAGTTATAATTCTTATTATTATTTATCCTAACTTGACACATACTAGGGGTCTAATATTAATATACATAATATACAGTTTACTAGTTACAATTTGCCATAGCTATCCTTACAGTGCAAAGTTTTCAGTACAAGTTTTATCCTAATTTGACACACATAGACAGTTTACAGGTTAGATTTGCCTTCTTATGCTAAGATATATTTCAGTTGATAATCGCTTTTTAGAATTTTTCTGACATCAACGTATGATTCAGAGCTTGTTTGTACTTCTGAATTGATTGAATTTGTGCTCTATCCCTATTATAACAGGGACGATTAACGATGTTGTCTTGACATGTCTATGTTATATGTGATAATCGGAGGGAAACAAGATTTTATGTATGTGATATGGAAACCGCATAGTTGTATGTGGTATATAAATTTTTAAATAAATAAATAATAGTTACAGTGCAAGATTGTACAATACAAGTTTTCCTTACATGACACATACTGATTCTAGTACCAATATACATTTCTTTGTAGTCCATCGGTCAAGAGCAGGGGTTTAGGTGAAGAGGTATGTTTTTTTATTGCTTTTCTAAAGTTGAGGAATCCTTCAAGAGATCTGATCTGTGGGGGCAGTCGATTCCAGTGGCTCGGTATAATGTGGGAGTAGGACCATCGTTTGACGGTTTGCAGTTGAAGGGCACGACTAGGAGGCATTTTGAGGTGTATTTCATCCTGGGAGTGGAGGGACCGGTTCGGCACATAGGGAGGAAGTGTAGCCGTCACGTAGCCCAGCGCCTTGTTGTGCAAGGATTTGAGCATTAGCATCAGGCCCTTGAAGACGCAACATTTGGCTATGGGCAGGCAGTCCACCGATGCTAGAGCCTGGGAGACAGGCTCATGGGCATGAAGGTTTTTTAGAAGCTTCATCACCGCATTTGGAACATACTGGAGACGTCATACATTCTTCATCATGAGACCGTTGAATAGTGCATTGCAGTAACCCATGCGGAAGAGTACTAAGGCATAGAATAGTTGGGTGAAGTCAGACGCTGAAAAGTAGATTAACATAAACACATTTGATTTTACATATACTAAACTTTTTAAGGCTAATGAGGGGAGCAGCTATTAAGAGAATGGTAAGCCTTGGCTGAAATCAGGGAGCACACCAGGTTACTTTTCTTGAAGTTGGGCATGCTGAATGCTGGAATAATGAAAATAAAACATATTTAGTCTTTTCAAAGGTGTGTTTTTCTTTTCCTTTCAATAATTTATGACTATATTTCTAACACTTTTTTTTTGTCTGTAAGACAATTGAAGTGCCAGAGAAAAGAACTTTTTTGTTGTGGAATGAGTAGGCCTGGTGTTATGGACTGGAACAAGTGCTGATAAGGCTTGTCGTCACCCAGCTGCAGATGAGAACACCGCACCAGCTGTTTTTACTGTGTACAGTATATGCATAGAGTGATTTCATTAACAGCTTCTATACTGAAAAATGACATTGAAGTATTGTTCCACACACAAATACTTTGTTAATCTAAGAATTTTATTCTGGGTTGTTGGGCAGAAACAAAAAGCACAGGAGCCAGCTTTTCAAAACAATTGGGGGTGAATACTCATATACTCAACACAGATTAACTCTTCCCTGTCATATTGATGGGCTTTGTCCAAAATTGGGGTGCTGAACTCACAGCACCCAAAGAGCTTGCGACTTTGAAAGTATACTTCACATTTGGTCTTGTAAGACAAAATGTTTTATATAGAGAGAGAGTGAGAGAGAGAGAGAGAGAGAGAGAAAGAGATTAGCTAGGAATACACAATTGATAATAGTTAAGAATTAGAAACCCAAGAACTCTGAAAATAGGAACATAGTAAATGATGGCAGATAAAAACCCAAGTGGTCCATCCAGTCTGCCCAACCATACATGCTCCATAATTAATTTAGTTTAAATGGTCCTTTTTCTTAGATATTTCTGGGCCAGAAACCCAAAGCCCTGCCTGGTAGTGTGTTATCCAGCCCATCTTAACCATCCCAGCCATCAAAACCCTCCCCAGCCCGTCCTCAACTGAATATCCATATACGGGACACAGGCCATGCAAGCCTGCAAAGTACTGGCCTTAATTCCTTCAATGTACTGTATACCCATTATTTTCTGATTAGAGATCCTCTGTGTTCATCCCATGCTTGTTTGAACTCTGTTACCGTTTTCTTCACCACCTCCTTCGGGAGCGCATTCCACGCATCAACCACCCTCTCTGTAAAGAAGAATTTCCTAACATTACTCTTGAATCTACCACCCTTCAACCTCATATTATGCCCTCCTATTTTACCATTTTCCTTTCTCTGGAATAGATTACGAAATGCAAATATGAAATAGACATCAAAAGTAAAGGTTTAAACCCCTTATCCCAAATTGCAGCCTGGTATGATAGCATCCGATCGTGATATCTTTTTAATTTACAACCTTTCGCCGATGGAAAAATCAGAAAGGCTTTAGAACTTCGAGAAGATTTTTGAGTAGTAAAACAAAATAATTCAATCAAATAGGAAGGAGCATTGCTAGCTGAAACTTGTAATATATACAACCTAACTTGAAAAAAACCCATGCCTTCACTGGCAGCCAGTGCAATTCTCGGTAGAAATGAGATACATGATCATATTTTTTCAAGCCATAAATAAGTCTTACTGCAGTGTTTTGAATAATTTTCAATCTTGAAAGATTTCTCTTAGTTCCTGCTAAATAGACTACCGTATTTTCACGCATATAATGCGCGCGTTATACGCGTTTTTACCTACCGCGCATACCCCTCGCGCGTTATACGCGTGAGCGCGGTATACAAAATTTTTTTTACATAGTTCCCACCCTGCCCGACACCCGATTCACCCCCCCCAGCAGGACCGCTCGCACCCCCACCCCGAACGACTGCTCGCACGCGCTCAAACCCGCACCCGCATCCACGATCGGAGCAAGAGGGAGCCCAAGCCCTCTTGCCCGGCCGACTCCCCAACTCCCCGACAATATCGGGCCAGGAGGGAGCCCAAACCCTCCTGGCCACGGCGACCCCCTACCCCCACCCCACACTACATTACGGGCAGGAGGGATCCCAGGCCCTCCTGCCCTCGACGCAAACCCCCCTCCCTCCAACGACCCGCCCCCCCCAAGAACCTCCGACCGCCCCCCCAGCCGACCCCGCGACCCCCCTGGCCGACCCCCACGACACCCCCACCCCCCTTCCCCGTACCTTTGGTAGTTGGCCGGACAGACGGGAGCCAACCCGCCTGTCCGGCAGGCAGCCAACGACGGAACGCATGCTTACAGAGCTGGGAGCAGGGTAGGGCGGGCGAAAGGAGAGTCGGGACAGCGCACGGAGAGGCGGGGCAGTGCACGGAAAGTCAGGGCGGGTGAACGGAGAGTCGGGACAGCGCACGGAGAGTCGGGGCAGTGCACGGAAAGTCAGGGCAGGTGAACGGAGAGTCGGGACAGCGCACGGAGAGTCGGGGCAGTGCACGGAAAGTCAGGGAGGGTGAACGGAGAGTCGGGACAGCGCACGGAGAGTCGGGGAGGGCGAAAGGAGAGTCGGGGTGGCCAGAGGAGAGTCGGGGCGGGCGAAAGGACAGTCGGGCTGCATGCGCGGTATACCCGTGAGCGCGGTATACAAAAGTTTTTGTACATAAAATCGTGGTTTCTGCGCGCTATACCCATGTGCGCGTTTTACACGGGTGCGCGTTATCTGCGTGAAAATACGGTATATTACAGTAGTCCAAATGGCTCAACACCAAAGATTGTACCAGCAATTTAAAGGATGAAAAATAACTCGCGAATTGCAATTGAACTAAGCCCTCCAATATTTTAATATGTCTTAATACTGTATGGCCTCCAAAAGTCCAACAGGACGAGATCCCATAGGAAACAAACAGCAGGGAAGACAGTGGGAACGGACAATGAGCACTCCTCAAGAGTCAGAATGATGAATAAAAGTCTCGTTTATTTCAGTCTGGGTCTATGTTAATAGTACGTCCCAGACTGAAATAAACTATACTTTTCTTCATCTTTCTGGCTCTTGAGGAGTGCTCATTGTCCGTTCCCACTGTCTTCCTTGCTGTTAATACTGTATGTCTCTGATTCTATAAAAGACGCCTACAGTACGTGCCTAATTTAATTTTCTAATTGGCTTAATTAGCACTGATAATTGAAAGTGCCATTAACCAATTAAAAATAATATGCCGGTTGTCACTTAGATTGGTAAGTGTCTACCACTTCGAGATAGGCATCGAGACCGAGGCACCTATTAATGCCTACATGGAAGGTAGGCATGGTTGGGGACAGATTCAGGGCAGAGTTTGGCATGGACTGACTTAAGGGCCACTAGGTGCCAATAAAACCCTGGCTTAAATGGCAGTGCGCCTAAGGATTCAATACCTACTGGTGCCTAAGAATGCTTAGGCACCGCAAGGCATGATTCTATAAATGGGACCTAATGGTTGATTGAAACCATGCCAAATGATGCCTAGGACTTAGACGCTGTCTATAGAATCAGGGCCTAAATGCTTTATTTTATGATCTCATTGGTTGAAGTGGAATACAGATAAATAAATTTAAACATTCAAGCCCTGGTCTCTCGGGTTCACAGCCTGCTGTTCTAACCCAGTGGTTCCCAACCCTGTCCTGGAGGACAACCAGGCCATTCGGGTTTTCAGGCTAGCCTAATGAATATGCATGCGAGAGATTTGCATATAATAGAAGTGACAGGCATGCAAATCTGCTCCATGAATATTCATTAGGGCTAGCCTGAAAACCCTATTGGCCTGGTGGTCCTCCAGGACAGGTTTGGGAACCACTGATCTAACCAACCAAGCTATTCCTGCACTATGAAAATCTAAATCCTGCAAAATATGGACATAGAAACCTTCTTGATCACTTTGTTGCCAGCCATGAACACTCTTTGGCACTCATAAATATGACAAGTTTCAAATGTATATAGGAGGAGTGATAGGCACAAGTGCTATAATATATTTCCTCTTTCTTGTGTTGTAAATTATAGAGAACTTATAGAACCTTTCTAGTGATCTACCTTCAATAATATGATTAATTTTGCAGAGCTTTTTGTAATTTTTTTTCGTCATAAAGAGTATTATGTGACTGGCTTGACATTTCTTTGATGTCTTGGTTTTACGGGGAATTCTGTGATGGTGTGGCTACTAATCTATCATGAATAGCAATAAGCAATTACCATATGGTTTATCTTATAATTTGTATTTTATGGTGTCTTACAATGTTTTCTTCTTTTCTCATTCGTTTCCTTTCTCTTCCTTTTTCCCGCTTCTTTCCCATTCTTTCTTCCCCCTTTCCCCCTTCCTCACTCCCTCCCTTTTCTCCTCCTCTTCAATCCTGTTTTCCCTCCCCCCTTTTTACCTAGGTGGATCATTGCTAGCTGTTCCTTTTAAGCATCAACACCTTCATATTAATTCCACTGAGGCAGGCATTTTCATGTTGAAATATGTTGGACTTATGATCCATCTACAGACTTTAATGTGTGATTATTTTTGATATTTTGTACAATTTGAATGCTTTGTAACATATAAGGTTTTGTTATTATTTAATTGATACTTATTTGTAATTAAAAGCAACTTTGATCAGTTCCTGTAAGTTTTATGTTTATATATATTCATTATTGTTCTATGTGTTATATTTATTTGGTAATACATAATTTAGTCTGTCATTTTGGCTGCCGTCCTTATGGCTTTTCTGATTCATATAACAGACTTCATTGAAAAAACATATGTTCTACACCCCAACCAGACTGGCTTTAGAACCAATCATTCAACAGAACACTCTATGTTAGGTCTAACTACCAACAGTCAATACTTTCTGTATCATCACAAGTCTGTCCTCTAGATCTCTCTAGATTTATCCTCGGCTTTTGATACCATTGACCATCATTTACTCATTAGTAGACTAGCCTCTATTGGTATCTCTGATCAAGTATTATGTTGGTTCCGTTCATACTTTTCAGATCGTTCTTCAAAGGTCACATTCAACAATTTCACCTCATACAGTTATACCAATTCTCAAGGAATTCCACAAGGCTCCATTCTCTCACCTTTGCTATTTAAAATCTTTCTGTCCCCATTATTGACTCTAAGCCAATCTATAGGATTCTCGGTTTATGCGTACGCAGACGACATACAACTTCCGCATCAACACGGAAGACCCAAATGACATTAGTAACATAAACAGCAAATTAGAAAGAATTAGTGGCTCAAAGACAACATATTGTCACTAAATATATCAAAATCAACTTCAATGCTGTTCCCATGGAAAGAAAACCTTGTACTGCCATCTCAAATTAACTTAGATAAAATCCCACTACAAACTGTTAAGTCCATAAAAATCCTAGGAGTAGTCCTTGACCACAAACTTTCTTATCACGATCAAATTAGCTCTGTGGTCAAATCCTGTTTCTACAAACTCCGCTTAATCAGATCATTATCAAAAGTGTTAGATCCAGCAGCTCTAAACATCCTAATTCATTCCCTCATAATATCAAGGCTGGATTACTGTAATTCATTATATAAAGACATTTCCCAGAAAGAACTTAAAAGACTACAAATAATTCAAAATACGGCAATAAAAATCATCACAAATTCAAAAAAATTTGACCACGTGACTCTCCTGTTGAAAAATGCTCATTGGCTTCCAATTTCTTGTAGAATTACATACAAAATAGCATTAATAATTTTCAAAATTCGACTTACAAATTCTCTGATATTTCTCGAACATCTTCTCATACCATACACTCCATCCAGAACACTAAGGGCTCCTTTTATCAAGGCATGCTACGGGGGTTAGTGCGTTGGACATTTCATCACGCGCTAACCCCCGCGGCAGCCTAAAATCCTAACGCCTCATCAATGGAGGCGTTAGGTACTAGCGCGGCAGGCAGTTTAACACGTGGTATTCCGCACATTAAACTGCTACTGTGCCTTTGTAAAAGGACCCCTAAGATCGACAGAACACCATCTGCTTAATGTTCCTTCCTTGAAAATCATTGGTACAAGGCGGTCAGTAATTTTTTCAGTGATGGGTTCCCAGCTTTGGAACACTCTTCCAGGGTATTTGCGTAATGAAACAACAAAGGCTCCCTAAAAAGTTTTCTGTATAGGGATGGCTTTGAAACATAATTTCGATAAAAATGAACTTTCTTCGTTCATATTGCTATTGTCTTACTCTCGGAGTTTTAGACCCAGAGATTAAGCCTCTTTTTATAGATGCTCTGTTTTTTTCTATATATTTTACCCTCATCCCACCGGGTTGTGTTATTCCCTATATGTTCTTTCTTTACTATAACCATTATAGTTCCTCCCCTCTTTCATTCTGTACCAGTCCTGTCATTTATTTGACTGTCTAATATTGTGTCTATGTACAGTAATGTTTTACCCATTTTAGATTTGTAATATGCTTTGAATTTATGACAATGCGTGTATATCAAATTTTAAATAAAACTTGAAACTTGATTCTTCTGTTTTCTGTTCTGTGTGCAATTTCAAATATATGTAGCTAAATATCTCATATATTTGTAGGAGCAGCAACCCATTGTGACAGGAAGTTGCTGCAATTAGAAGTACGATATTGTATCAGCTATGTTAGAAATCATGTATACAGCCATACGGATACAAAGTATGATATATAATTAGAAGCTTTAAATAATTATGAGTATAGAAACTAAATTGCCAGTGATACTTAATAATAAATTCAAATGGGTTACCAGCTTCTTCAATTCATGCATACAACATTGTAAATTTTACTTAATTATATTCTATTTTAATATTAAATAAATATTTAAATATGTGAATAAGTGCTCAGTGTCTTATCTCCTGCTTGAGAGCCACAGCGAGATTAATCTGGAACCATCATCGCACTTCAAGGTCCCTTATTCCACATTGTATCTGATCTTAAAACGTAAGACCAGCCTGCATGTGCTTATGCATTATTTCTTATATTAAACAACAGCAGCATCTGAGTGGGAGTATGTACAGTATATTAAAGATAGATTATTCTTGTATACGTGGGCAGCGTGAGTGTGTTGATGTAGGCAGCAACAGTGTGAATATTTGTGAATTTATTGAAGCATATTGGTTGACAACATTTGAACAGTCTGGGAACTTCAATACTGAAGGTTCAGTATATGGAACATCTAATATGTAGCTTATTGAGGCCCAATAGCAAGGCTGAGATTAGTGCACAAATTTAATAAGCCTGTGCCTAGGATGGCAAAATTTGTCTTAAGTTTCACATGACTGTGAAGGATTTCTGGACTGTTTTGTTGATTTATAGTTGCATGGTACAGCATCTGTCTATCAGCACTCCTTGTAGTTTTAGGGTGGGTTGAATGGGGTATGTGATTGAATTTATTTCTAAGTTTGTTATGGTTGGGATTTTGTCCTTTTCGAGAAGTAGGAATTTTGGGGTTAGATTTGTTTTAATAATGAATAAATGCCAAAAGGTTTTCCCACTGAAGGGATATAAATATGAATCCCCCTTCCACCCACAAAAGATGTGTCTGAAACACTATATACTATCATCTCTTCTGTGCTCCCTTTTGTTTTTACCTTTTCCCTGACATTTTTTTTATTTTTATTTGTATATAACGTAACCCTTACTGTCTTTCTTTTGTATCTGGTGTAGTCTTCCTCATTATTATAAATAGTCTGAGTTAGTATCCCTTTATATTTATATTTTAGCTAAATTTTATGTAAACCGCTTAGGCTGTACATTTAAATGGTATATCATATTGAAATAAACCTAAGTACATATTGAAACCTAAGTACCTATTGAAATAAACTTAAGTACATAATCTTTCAACTGGCTCAGTTGGCAGCTTTTTTGGCAGCACAGAGACCTGTAGGTATCCATGTTGTAGTACCTGTACAGGGGAAATAGGTAGATAATTGCAGTGAAGCTTGATTTAGAAGAATTCAGTCCTTATTTCCCTTTTTTCCTTTGTAATTTCATAATATGTTTAATTTGAAGCCTCTCCCCAAAATATTGCAGACTTATGAAAATGGCTTGTGTTTTTCTGTGAGAAATAGGTCTAATTTCTTGCTTAATTGTGCTTAATTGTATATCCTTTTGTTATTGCTAGATTATTATTTTTGTTATAATTTTAAAATTGAAATAATAAAAATCTCCATCTTGCCTCCCCTATTTCTTGCTCACATGCTCTCTCACACATACTGTATCTTCATGTCAGTGGTCTCAAACTTGCGGCCCGGGGCCCACATGCGGCTCACCAGGTACTATTTTGAGGCCCTCGGTATGTTTATCATAATCACAAAAGTAAAATAAAACAGTTTCTTGATCATATGTCTCTTTAGCTATACATTGCAATATTATTATTAAGACTTAGCCAAAAGGAAAGATTTATAAAATATAAAGTTTTACCTCATGCAAAATTGCCATTTCTTTAATACGACATTAACAATTTTTTCTCAGACCCTCCAAGTACCTACAAATCCAAAATGTGACCCTGCAAAGGGTTTGAGTTTGAGCCCATTGCTTCATGTAGACCCCTGTTTTCCATGCAATCTCACTCCCTCTCATGCAACCACACAGCTATACCCTACTCCCTGTAACAACTTCAAGACACACACATTGAGCAACAATGAGACATCTGCAAGTCATGGAGGGTCGTAAAATATATTCTTAAGTTCCTTCTATCTCAGAAAACTTCACCTGCTTGAAATAATAAACTGGCTCAAATTCCTCAATCTTTCCCGCTATATATTATCCCTCCTTTAATCTCATTCCTTTCTCAACTAGTCTTCTAGGCCTGTTTACTGCAATCACAACCTATTCCTTCAGGCATACTAAATTATTGTCCATCCAGGTTTAATTTAGTACGTAATGTTGTTTTCTTTGTGCTAAACAGCTTTAATCCCCTGTGGGTGACCACTGATATGATTATGTTTCAGCATCTAAGCTTGCTGGTTTACTGCTCTAGCTTCATCTGTCTCTCTGCATTTTCAGCACTGCTTTGCCAGTTATAACCAACCAAGTGTCATTGGCAGCAATACTCCTGGAAATAATGGTCCAGTTTTTGGCATCATTCACTCAAAAGATAACATCTATTGGGGAGGCTTTGTCCATCTATCAAAAAGACACACAAAAACACAGATACAAGCATATACATGCTTCATAAAACCTCTGTCACCCTAACAAGACACTCAACCAAGTCTTCATACTCATGAGTTTGCAATTGGAGGAAGAAGAAATGGATCATTGTATCACACTAGAAGGAGCAAATTCTTTAAAGTGATCACCTCTATTTAGGTGCCTCAAAGCTGCGCAGTGAGGTCTGACATCAGAACACCGAGAAAGTAACTTAGAGAAGTCCCCACTTCGTGTAACACTGGCAAGACAGACTAGTAAACTTTTGGGTGAGTAGGGAATCTCCCAAACCCAAGAGAACTGTAAGGCATATTTCTGGGTTTGCAATTTGGTCTGGATGACAGGAAAGCCCCTGCATTGTGGGATATCATCATTCCCAGTGAAAACTTCCTTGTGCGTGCCAAGCTCTACATACAGGACAAGGGTGGCTTAAATACTAACCCCCAGATTCTCTAACCAGTGTTCATGTTGGCGTAGGGTTACAAGACAACTGGATTTCCCCGGACATGTCCTCCTTTTGAGGACATGTCCGGACGGCTTTTCAAATCCTGGCACTTTGTCCATGTTTTGAAAAGCTGTGTCGGACAGGGAGGAAGTCCGCGCATGCATGGCCATCATGCGATGACATCACCCTATGTATGCACAGACTTCCTCCCTGTCCGACAAGAACAGGCAGTGGGGGGCAGGGCTAGGGCGGGCTTGGGGCAGGATTAGAGCAGGGATGGGCGGAATTAGATGGGCCTGGAGGCAGGGCTAGAGGTCCGGATTTTCCGAAAGGAATAATTGATTGTTAGGACCCAATTATTGGGTTGCTTAATTAAATTGGGCATTTAAATTGAATGCAAGCCCAAATCTGCCCACACAGTTTTAAGCACACAGTTTTAATTTCCCTCTAAATGTAAGAATGACCAAATGACTTAAGATTTAAGATTCCACCCTGAGCTTAAACCCTGCCTCCCAAGCACAAGCCCCGCTCTAAAGACCCCTGATTTCTGTTCGGGACCTACCGGTGGTCAGCATTGATGGCCAATGGTTCCTGGAGGAAGTGGTCTCCATCTGCTCCCACTTGAACCTCAGGCCATATCCCAAAATCCCCAACACCCTGAGCCTCAACTGGGATCCAGAATAGCCCCAATGTTCCCTAGAGATAATCTCATAGTACTACTGAAAGGGGGCATCCTTCCACATAAGGAGAAACTCTGCAAAGAATAAAGAAAATATTTCAGGTAAGAGCAAATTCCAAGGTCTAATTTTTAGGGGTTCTTTTAGATTATGGTATTGATTTTTTTCTTACGCTGTTTGCATTCTTTTGATGCCATGTGTAAAGGTGCCATTTTAGTATAGCTTTCTGCAGTTTCCATTGCTGCAATATAATTTTCATGGTGAAGTGAATTAAGATATATGTGAGCATCTATGGAAAAAGGTGACAAAAGTTGCAGATCCAAAACGTTGAGAATGGCCAGTTTTTCAAGTCATGGGTCCTTAATCTGTCTGAAAAAGTTACATGTTTGAACTTCTGTAATTTTTTTTTTTTCACATAAGAGGATGGGGTTTAGACTGTTGTACTACAAATTATTTGCCCTATGAAAATGAGTCCCTATAAATTATTGCTTCACTTGTTCCATTTTTAACTAAAAGCATTTTCATTCCAGCCTAAGAAAAGGAAAAACTAGGTACAAAGAAGAAACAAGTAAAACTAGAAAGATATTATTACCTATTAGTCTTTAAGCCCATTACATTAATGGGTGCTAGAATAGATGTGTCTATCTGTCTTTCTTTCTGTCTCTCTCTCCTTGGCTGCTGTCTGTCTGTCTTTCTATCTCTCTCTCTCTCTCTCCTTGGCCGCTGTCTGTCTGTCTTTCTGTCTCTTTCTCTCTCTCTCGTTGGCCGCTGTCTGTTGTCTTTCTGTCGGTCTGTCTCTCTCTCTCCTTGGCCACTGTGTGTCTGTCTGTCTTTCTGTATTTTCTCTCCTTGGCTGCTGTCTGTGTGTCTTTCTGTCTCTTTCTCTCACTCCTTGACCGCTGTCTGTGTGTCTTTCTGTCTGTCTGTCTCTCTCCTTGGCTGCTGTCTGTGTCTTTCTGTCTCTTTCTTTCTTTCTCTCTCTCTCTCTCTTTCCTTGGCCGCTGTCTGTCTGTCTGTCTGTCTGTCTCTTTCTCTCTCTCTCCTTGGCCACTATCTGTGTCTGTCTCTTTCTCTCTCGTTGGCCACTGCCTGTCTGTCTTTCTGTCTCTTTCTCTCTCCTTGGCCGCTGCCTGTCTGTCTTTCTGTCTCTTTCTCTCTCCTTGGCCACTGTCTGTGTGTCTGTCTGTCTTTCTGTCTCTTTCTCTCCTTGGCCGCTGTCTGTGTGTCTTTCTGTGTCTTTCTTTCTTTCTTTCTTTCTCTCTCTCTCTCTTTCCTTGGCCTCTGTCTGTCTGTCTGTCTGTCTGTCTGTCTGTCTCTTTCTCTCTCTCTCTCCTTGGCCACTATCTGTGTCTGTCTGTCTTTCTGTCTCTTTCCCTCCCTCCCTCCCTGCAGCAGCGCCACCAGCCTCCAGTGCAAATAAACAAATGCTCATCCTCGACCTGACCAACGAACAAATTCAGAGGTAAGGGGTGTTGGTTCGCTGAAGGGCGGGCAGAGAGCGTTGCTCCTGTGAGCAGCAACAGTGCTCTGACCCAGAGGGGAGAGTGGAGGCAGAGGAGAAGGAGATGTGACCAGGGAGTGGCAGTGGTTGTGGCCTTTGTAGCTTGGTCTCTGCCGCCTCCTTCTCTCCTTGTCAGCCCCGAATGTCATGCGCCGCATCCTTTAACATTCTGCCAGCCATGGAGCTACAGACACACGGAACCACAAAAATTGAAGTGCGCATGTGCACTAAGGGAATTATTATAGCCGGCGGATGCTCATCTACAAACCCATAGCCACTGCAAGCCCTCAACTAATTAAGTGGCTTTTTAAAATATTTTCCAAATCCAGGCTACCCCCTTTTTTCAGAACAAGTTTTATTACATAGGCTCCTATGTATGTTATCTTGGCAGAAATGTGGGCTATTCAAAATTGTCCCTCAATTGGTTGCATTCATCATTGGCTGCTAATTGTATCTGCAGATGGAAATGTTCAATCTTACTGCAGTTAACAAACAGGGGTATAGACAATCTAGTTTCAAGTTTATTAAGTTTTTGATAAACCGCCTATCGAAGAAAATCTAAGTGGTGTACAATAAAATATTTATAAATAATAAATAATAAAAATAGACATAATTACATGAAAGATAGGATGAGTTGGTGCAATTTCTGCTGTATTTTATTGTTTGCACTTTCTCTGATGTTTTTTGAAGATATCTTGAATGTCTGTACTTAGATGTTGAAGGCTTTTTATATGACTTGATTTTGTATGTTTTATTGTTCCTCGCCTAGATTTGTAGATAGGTGGGTTATAAATAATTTTAAATAAATAAGATAAAACCTCATACAGGAAACAAAAAGGGAGGAGGGGAGGAAATGCAATATATTTAAAGGAAAGATAGGGGAAGGAGGGAGAACAGATGAGGAAGGGGGAGATACAATGAGTCGCATATCATAGTTCTAAAAATCCTAATGGGGGTTTTTTAATTTTTTTTTACTCCCAATTTCTAAGTTAATCAATTTTCAATGAATCAGATAGCACTGGATTGGATTCAATGTGAACAGATGAATTATCAATTAGATTAATGGTTAAGTTAGCAGTAAATCAGATGGCACTAAATTGAATTCAATAGCAGTTTAGACAACAAATTAACCTACCATCATCAAATAAGCTCATTGGTCCAAAAATGTTTCTATAAACTAACAATGATTTAAATAAAAATGTTTTAAGTTCTAATTTAAGTTTTAGTAAGGAATCCTGCTGTCTGAATTGAATGGACAGAGCATTCCATAAGGATGGAGCTACTACGGAGAAGATGGATTTTCGGGTGGTACTATGATAGAAAAGATAGATTTTCAGGTCGTAAAAAACAATATTACGAATTGATGGAACAGATAAGAAACATTGATTAATGGAACGTAGATTCCTGGAAGTAGAGTAAGGTATAATCACTCTATCAATAAAGGCTAGAGAATGGGCTAATTTTGCTTTGAATGTCAGAAGTAGAATTTTATACAATGCAAAACTGGTAACCAGTGAGCATTTTTAAATAAAGGGGTTACATGATCAAATTTTTTGGCATTGTATATAATTTTATGGCCATGATTTGAATGATTTGGAGTCTTTTTGAGTGATGCCTTGGTAAAGGGAGTTACACTAATCAAGGTGGGAGATGGCTAGTGAATGAATCAGAATATTAAGAGATGATGGCTCTAAAAGTGCTGAGATCGAACAAATCATTGTTAGTTTATAGAAACATTTTTGGACCAATGAGCTTATTTGATGATGGTAGGTTAATTTGTTGTCTAAACTGCTATTGAATTCAATTTAGTGCCATCTGATTTACTGCTAACTTAACCATTAATCTAATTGATAATTCATCTGTTCACATTGAATCCAATCCAGTGCTATCTGATTCATTGAAAATTGATTAACTTAGAAATTGGGAGTAAAAAAAAATTAAAAAACCCCCACCAAATAGCCACTAGGACAAGAAAGAGTCATTTAATCTGCAAGCAAGAATTTCCTACTAATTTTGCTAATATATTTAATATGCAATAACATTAAGGATGTCAAGTCACTCTATCCACAACTACACTCAGCCCATTACTCCGAGCTACCCATCAGGCTTATAATTAACCACCAGGAAGACAGAGCTAACCATATTAATGTAATTTCGAGCAACGGAAGACAACAATGTACCATAAAAAAAAGGATAAGGAAAATAAAACCTATCAGAACCACTACATCTACCAAACTTATCACATCCATTTCCATTCCCTGTGCGTATCTTAACACCAGATCTATCAGGAATAAAGCATTTTTAATTAAAAATTAGATCATCAGCAAGCAAATAGCCTGTCTTTTCCTAACGGAAATGTGGCTATTGTCTGAAGATGACCCAATAATAAATGATCTCCTACTAGATAATTTTAAAATTCACATGCTAAATCATGCTGAAAGAAGAGGGGGAGGATTAGCAATTGTTTCTAAGGAAGGATTTGTAGAAGAACTATTGGATTCCAAAATAATATAATAATAATAATAACTTTATTTTTCTATACCGCCATAATCTTGCGACTTCTAGGCAGTTCACAATGAAGATAAGCTGTACAGTCAGCGAATTACAGAGTATAGATAGAAGTGAGAACATTCAGCAATCAGTGAATTAGAAGGTGCCAAATGGTTAGGAGAAAGATGTACATAGGTTGTACAATATGCCAAACGTACAGTGGATCTACAGGACTTACTGTTCCAAAGGGAAAGGAGGGTAAGAAATACAATATTTGATAGGAAAGACAACAAATAGGGGAAAACCAACAGGATGGGTGAGTAGGAGCCAAAGGAAAGTGGAGAGAATAGTAATTAGGAATGAAATAAATCTAATCTAATCTTCTATTTGTGCGTTGCTCGTACCTATACAGGCTCAAGGTGACCAATCATTTAGAAATATTAGCCTGTAAAATTAGCAGTAAGAAACTAGAAGATTCCCTTTCTTGTATATTATTCTATGTTCCGCCAAAAAGCTGGTCAAAAGCTAAAGAGGACTTTTTGCGAATTTGTCCTACATAACTCAATCACTTCATCACATAATTTAATTGCAGGAGACATAAACCTACATTTAGATGAAGTGGACAATCCAGAAGCGAAAGACTTTAAAAACTTTCTATCTCTACTTAATTACAATCGCCCTTTACCCACACAAACACATGAAAAATGCCATCATTTAGATGTGGTAGCAATGTCCACAAAGGAGATCTTAGACCCTTCCATCTCTCTTTCGGATGGTACTTGGTATCACGAAATCTGGTCTGACCATTTCACTTATTATTTCAATCTAACCTGGACTCAGCTAAAATCTAAGACTCGTCCATGGACAGAAAGAGAACACCTCAAAAGGGGCCATATCAACCCAGAGGAATATTGGTCACAATATGACCTACAAGCGAAGATAGAAGAAGGAGTTGATTTCTATGATCACTGGATGAAAACTAGCACATCCATTTTAGATAAAATTTCCCCTAAACGAAAGAGTAAAAGCTGCTCAAATAAATACAACAAATGGTTCGACATCAGTAAGACGTTTAGAAAGAATCTGGAAAAAAACGGGAAAACAGTCAGAATGAAACAACTGGAGATCCAACATAAAACTCTACAAACAACAGATAAAAAGAAAAACGCAAAACATTTTACTCATCCAAAATTAACTCATCTAACACTAGCTCAAAAGGAGCAAATACAAAAGAACTGTTCAACATAGTTACAAATTTATTTGACACCACACGCCACACTCAACCCATGCATAATATCAAGCTACTCCCAGCAAATGATCTAGCACAACATTTCGATTCAAAAATTAAAAACCTAAGATATAACCACTCGACAATTGTCGCATGCGAACATCAATCAACTGATATACATGGAAATGAAATACCAGCGGACATGATTTGGAGTTCCTTCCACAATTTCAAATGGAATAACTATATCAAGTTATATAACAAATACTCTAAATCATACTGTGTCCTGGACTCATGTCCCCCAGAAATTATGAAAACAGCTCCATTAGACTTTAAACAATCACTGTTGAATTATTTAACCAATAGCCTAACCAATGGAAAATTCCTCACTAATAATGGTCGTATCATAATAACCCCAATTCCAAAAAATCATAAAGAATCATCAACATCAGTAACCAACTATAGACCAGTAGCATCCATTCCATTCATTGTGAAAATCATGGAAGGATTGGTGCACACCCAACTGATGGAATATCTCGACCAATTCTCTCTTTTACATGAAACTCAATCAGGTTTTAGGCTTCTGTTTAGCACTGAGACAGTAATTGTGGCTATCCTGGATAATTTGCGCTACTTGTTTAGTAAGGGCCTCAATGCCCTGATCATGCAATTTGACATGAGCTCTTCCTTTGACTTGGTGGACCATGGGAAACTGTTACAATGCCTAGATGCAATTGGAATCAGAGGAGAGGTATTAAACTGGTTTCAAGGTTTCCTCATATCCCGTAGCTACCAAGTCCATTTCAATTACGATCTCTCTGATGCATGGAGCAATTCATCTGGCGTGCCACAGGGGTCACCATTATCCCCTCTTATCTTCAATGTTTATATGTCCTCATTGGGTGCGCAACTATCCCAGCTGGGGATAAAACTATTTAGCTACGCTGATGACTTCACGATACTTATCCTATTCAATACCTCTATCTCAGAAGTCACCCCCAAAGCAACAGAGGTACTAAATCGGATGGAGCAATGGATGACTGAGTTCAGACTAAAACTAAACCCAGAGAAAACAAAAATTTTTTATAGCATCACCACACCTACTTGACACTAAAGCATCACTGTGCATCAATAACCTTAGTCATCCCATTCAACCCACTATGAAGGTATTGGGAGTAACACTGGATCAGAGTCTGACCATGAAAGACTAGGTAGACTCCTTGATTAGAAAGATCTTTCTCACCCTCTGGAAGCTTCGGTCCATCAGAGCTTACTTCGATGTCTCATCATTTAGAATTCTGGTACAATCTCTCATACTAAGTCAACTCAATTATTGTAACATCGCCTACTTGGCACTCTCCCAGAAAAATATGCAGCGATTACAACTGGTACAAAATGCAGCAGTTAGGCTACTTTGTGGACTGAAGAAGTTTGATCATGTAACACCTTCCTATCGACTTCTACACTGGCTGCCGATGGAGGCACGTGTGAAGTTCAAGTTTGGTTGCTTCAAAGTACTTTACGGCTTAGCCCCTAAATATATAACAGACCTTTTCTCTTTCACAACCAACAGACATAGGAGAAGTTCACATCCGAACTTTGTTTCTCCACCGGTTAGAGGTTGTAAATTTAAAAGTCATCACCAACATCTTTTCTCATATCAAGCAGCATTATGGGATAAAGACCTGGAACAACTGCTTGTGCCTACTACTTATAGGGAATTCAGGAAACGCCTAAAAACACATCTGGTCCTGAAGTACTTAGGTAACTGACCTATACAATCTTAGTCCTTAACAAATGATCTTCGAATTGTTATTCACTAATAGAGAATGACACGGTGACAAATTTCATCACCGTTCCCGTCCCCGCGTATAACCGCGGGAAATAATCTCATGTCATTTTCTAGTGTCTATTTCGAACTCGGTCCTTCTACACCATCATTCTTCAAAGCAAAGCTTGCGGGTCAGTGGTTGTGGCCATTCATACTCTGATTCTTTCCTCTCTCCTTAAAGAATAACATGAAGATGGTTTCCCGCAGTTATCCGCAGGGACGGGAACGGTGATGAATTTTGTCACCTTGTCATTCTCTATTAGTGAATAACTATTCACTAACTCTGAACTTTGTTTATTCCACTCAATCTGTAATACCTTTTAATCATTGTAAACCGTATAGAACTTCACGGTCCTGCGGTATATAAACTGTTATTATTATTATTATTCAATTGGATTGGAATAGATTGTATACTAATTGGAGCCTGAATGACTTCTCCGTCCTTTGTAAGGAAGAGGAGAGCTTTGGTCTTAGCGATATTCAAGGATAGCATATTCTCATTGAGCCATTGGCTTATTTTATCCAGTTTGAGATTAATTCCTTGTATCTCGGCTGGAGTATGTGTTTGGAGATGGTGCAGAAGTTGTATGTCATCAGCGTAAGCGAATACCATGAATCCAACTGACTGCACAAGTAATTTCCTGGGATGTACCACCAGTCATGGTGTGGAAGTCAATTTACTTGCTTCTTTTAAGCTGCAGTATTCCCCCATCAAAGGTACAATTTGTTTTAATTGCATAAAAAGGCCAGAAATGTATACGATTATGTCAGGCTTTGAATTAGCTGGGAAACCCCTAGCTGTATTAAGATAATAAATGATAACAGATAAGGACCAACTAGTCTGCTGAGTAAGGTGGCTAGAGTTACCCCCTGTACCTATCTTTTGGAACAAGTTATATCCATCCATTTAAATTATGCTTTGACTCCATCCTTTCACTGTATAAGATGGAATCAAAACAAAACTTTACAGTGGTAAATTTCCAAAGTCTTAGATGACTTTGATGCAGCTAAATAAAGAGTTTAGGGGCCCTTTTACTAAAGGCCATTAAATGTTAAGGAGCTGCTAGTGTGTCAAAAAGGCATACCACATTATGCCCTAAATACGGCTGCAGAAAATCTGGGCTTAACACAGTGGAAAGTCCCACTTAAAACATGTTAAGTCCAAATCCTAATGCATTTTAGTAAAAGTGCCCCCCTTAGGGGTCTTTTAACTAATCTACAGTAAGCGCTAGCACACATTTACCACACGTTAAAAAGGCTTACTGTGGGACATGTCCCACAGTAAATTTACCTGCTTGCATGCATACACAGTGCACAAAAAAATTATTTCCTATTTTTCTGGAAGGGGGCATGTTTGGGGGGGGGGGGGAGAAAGTGCATGACAGCACTAATCAATTAGCACATGAGCCAATGATGCACACTAATTGATTAGAGCAGGCCCCTTACCACCTACAAAATAGATGTCGGTAGGGGCTCGTGCAACAGCCTTTTTTAATGACAGCACGCCAATGACAAAATTAATACTTTGCCATTAATTTGAGATTGTTGCAGTGCTAGTCAGGCACTAAGCGATATTCTATAACTTTAAGCTGCAACTCATTTCGTGCATAAATGTAAGGGGAGAAGGGGTGCCCAAAGAGAGGCACATGGACAGGGAATTGGTGGTCTTTCATTTACAAGCAAAACATACAGAATACTGTAAGGTGCATGCTAACATGCCGCACTTGGGCAAGCACATTTATGCCTGCAGTTCACATGGTGTAAATGGGCGTGCAAATTAATAAATAAATGCCATCTCCGTCTAGTATTCTATAATCCAATTGCATAGGCAGACAGTCAATTTTGGGTGGGTCTGAGCCCAAAGTGGGCGGGCCTCTCTCTCCCTTCCTTTTCCCTTCAGCTTGTGCAGCAGCATCTCTCTTTCCTTCTCTCCTCCCCCCCCCCTAAGCCCATTCAGCCTCTCTCTTTCCCTCCTTCCCATCCCCTCTACAGCCCTGCAGCATTTCTGTTTCTCTTCAGGTCACCAGCAGCAGTTCCTACATGCTGCCAGTGGCTGACCCGGAAGCTTTCCCTCTGACGCAAAGCACAAACACATCAGAGGGAAGGCTTCTGAGTCAGTCACCAGCAGCATGTAGGAACTATTGCCGGTGGCATGTGGCTGCTGTGTGTTCGGGCCCGAGACCAAACTGGGTGGGTCAGGCCCACCTCATGGCTACGCCCCTGCTATAATGGAATCTAGGCATGTGGTGTGCTGAATCTTGGGGCCTCACTTTTGGTGACTTTTATGGAATTGTCTCTTAATTGTATGGATTTCATTTTTCAAATTTGGGCATGCTGTAGACAAGGTATGCTACCATTATATAACATAAATATTGTATGACACTTAGCAATGCCTAACGCCTAAGTGAGCTTTTCTATGGGCGGAGCATGATTTAGGCACCTTTAAGTGCGATTCTCCAAAAATTTAGATGCCTGAAATGTAGGCCCTTAAAACCCTGGACTACATTTCAGGCACCTAAATTTTTACATAGGCACCGCTAGCTGCGATTCGGTAAATGGCGCCTAAGTGTGATTGTCATGCAGCTGGCGTCATTTTTCTAGGCACCTGCCAATTTAGACATTGTTCATAGAATCAATCCCTGTGTAGGGTTTATTTCTGCTAAGCACTCTATTTGAAACGTGGCCTATAATGCAACAGATATATACTATTATTATCACAGCTCTGATTGAATAATAATTACGTTGATTAATAAAATAAATTATAGAAATAAATTAAAGTGAAGTGCTCAGACCTTATAACCTTATATATAGTGAAGTCACTAAATTGAGGTTAACAAGGGGACCATCATCGCCTTCATTTGTCCCCTTTTCATCACAGGATACTTCAATTTATCTCCCTATAAATTAGATTATTCTATAATGCAACAGAACATTTTCTGATTTATCTTGAAAATGTAATCCAGTTTTATATCTCTGATTTCTGATTGTACATATATTTTAAGCCCCTGGCTCTGCAGTTCTGTCTTCTGCTGGTTAATAAAAGCTTTTGTATAAGTGACAAAGAACATAGCTTATCAACCTTAGCAATTGCTTTCTATGACAGTACAAGTCATGTTGTACTTGTAACCCAGAGGGGAGAGAGAGAATAAGTCTTGTGGACAAAGAAGTTAATTCTGTAGCAGGCAGGCGGTCAGAAGAAGTGGAGTCGATAGTATTGTGTACTGAGAAATTGTAGCTTAATATATGCAGTAGCTATCGTTCACAAAGTCCACTGCTGTGTTATACTTTCCATTCCTGTTTGACCTCCATACAGAAATACATGTTTCACATAAGGAGGGTAATTTTCAGAGGCATTAACCTAGGAAAATAGGTATTTACAGGAGTAAAAATGTATTTATTTATTCAATTTTCTATACCGTTCTCCCAGGGGAACTCAGAACGGGTTTACATGCATTTATTCAGGTACTCAAGCAGTTTTTCCCTTTCTGTCCCGGCAGGCTCACAATCTATCTAGCATACCTGGGGCAATGGGGGAATTAAGTGACTTGCCCAGGGTGCTGAGGCTGTAGCTTTAACCACTGTGCCACACTCTCCCAGTCTGACAACTATGGGGCCCTTTTACTAAAGTCTAGAAAGGTTTTGTATTTTCCATGTGATAGTAGTATCCCAGACTTTAACATGGGAGGTGCACAAATATAGGGGTAAATGCAAGGGGGAATTATACAAATCAAAATTTTGTACCTAATTCTTTATTTTGTGAACGCTTTGCTGATGACTTTTCTGCTAAAATCTCAGATATTGTCAGTGCCTTTGACTCGGTGCTGTTTTCCTGCAGAAACCTTTTCTCTGCAATGCTAATGCACTCTGGATTGACATTGCATCCTATCAGACACAAGCTGTTCTATCGAAAGTGAAATCACCTGTTTGTCCTTTAAATCTTTGTCATTCCTCAATTCTAAAATCTCTTTAAAAAATGTTGAGGTTAGCTTTTTAACTACCATAGATAATAAATCATTGAATGAAAGATTTTACTTGATGTTTTGAAAAAGGCCGTGGTCTGTCCTTTGCTCAAAAGTGGAACACTTGATCCTTTGTCAATTGAAAGCTTTAGACCTATTTCTTCTCTGCCATTCTTGACTCAGGTTATTGAAAATTTGGTTTATGATTTGAGTCTATTCTTATCCCTAACCAATATGCTCAAATTCAAATCACAGGAAGCATACAAAGGAAAAATGAAAGTGGAGGAAAAAAACCTCAGTGGTGCTTCATTGGTTGAAAAAACGCCACTTAAATGTAATCCACAATGTCATAGAAAAGTATCGTCAAAGATTGTGAGAATGTGGAATATTTTCTCCCTGCAACAACAGTGCTGCCCTTCATCATACTAGATTGCAGGAGTATAATTGAACTGACAATGTGGATTACATTTAAGTGGAGGTTTTTCAACCAATGAAGTACAACTGAGGTTTTTTCTCCACTTTCATTTTTCCTTTGTATGCTTCCTGTGATTTGAATTTGAGCATATTGGTTAGGGATAAGAATAGCTATATATAAAAATCAGGGGGGGGGGGGGGTTCCTGAAGGTTTTCTATAGAGTATGTGATTGTTGGATGATTTATTGTACTCTCTCCTATATTTATTGGTAGTTGGAATCACCCAATATTATACTGTTGCCCAATTTACCAGCTTTCCTAATCTCTGAAAATAGGGGGGTGGGGGTGGGAGGGGGATTGGAAAATATTTTTAATTTTTAATTTGAGTACAATTTTTGAATATGAAGATAGGGGGGTGATATAGGTATTTGTCATAGATTACAATTTGATTGAATTTAGGTGCTTTTATAGTGTAATATGATTGTATAATACTGTATGTTGCACTTATTTTTGGTTTCAAAATGAATAAAGATTTTTTTAAACCCCATTTCTTCATCTCTCTGCTCATTCTGTCCCAGGGGATGGTAGTATAAACCTACCCATATATTCCTTCCCTTCACACATGGAATTTCTATCCATATGGATTCTGCACAGCTGTCTGTATTGTGCAGAATATTTATTTTGTTTGATTCAATTCCCTCTTTAACATATAGCACAACCCCCACTCCAATTTGATCTACTCTATCATTGCGATATAATTTGTACCCATGTAATACAGTGTCCCATTGACTGTCCTCCTTCTACCAGGTCTCTGAGATGCCTATTATATCTACCTCATCATTCAGTGCTATATAACTCTCCTACTTTATTTTTTTAGACTTCTTGCATTTGTATACAGACACTTCAAATTGTGTTTTTTCCTTGTATCTACAGGCAGCTGAGAAGAAGACAGGCATAACTTGACATCTTTACTCCGCTTCCTTCTTAAGCACACTTGGCTTTCTTTCACCATTTTTGAAACCTCTCTATTGGGACTCCCTAATTGTTCTAATTCAACAGTATCCTTCAAGGATACTCTACACTGAACCATCTGCTCATGGGCAACTGTCAGCTTCCCCCCCCCCCCCTCCATCTTAGTTTAAAAGCTGCTCTATCTCCTTTTTAAACATTAGTGCCAGCAGCCTGGTTCCATTCCAGTTAACGTGGAGTCCATTCTTTTGGAATAGGCTCCCCCTTTCCCAGATGGTCGCTCAGTTCCTAACAAATCTAAATCCCTAAACCCTGCACCATTGTCTCAACCATGCATTGAGACTTCAGAGCTCTGCCTGCCTTTTGGGTCTTGCACGTGGAATGGGAATCATTTCTGAAAATTCTACCCTGGAGAATCTAGATTCCAGCTTTCTACCTAAGAGCCTAAATTTGGTTCCAGAACCTCCCTCCCATATTTTCCTATGTCATTAGTACCTAAAGGTACCAAGACAGCATATAGGTGCATATTACTAATACTACTATTAATCACTTATATAGCGCTGAAAGGCGTACACAGCCCTTTACATTTTGACATTTATACATGGTCCCTGCTCAGAAGAGCTTACAATCTAACTTAGACAGACAGACATGACATATAGGGTTGGGGATGCAGAACCCAAGGTGAGAGGAGTTAGTGCTTAAGTTATATAATTATAAAGAGTTCTGGTGAATAGGAGTAGACCAGGGGTCTCAAAGCCCCTCCTTGAGGGCCGCAATCCAGTCGGGCTTTCAGGATTTCCCCAATGAATATGCATGAGTTCTATGTGCATGCACTGCTTTCAATGCATATTCATTGGGGAAATCCTGAAAACCCGACTGGATTGCGGCCCTCAAGGAGGGACTTTGAGATCCCTGGAGTAGACAGAGCTCAAGGTCTAAAGTGGAGCAAGTTCCAACTGAAGCAATCATTTCTTGCCAACAACAGCCATAAAAACCAAACAAACCCCAAGAGAGGGATCAAAAGCAGCCTCAAGAAATATTTCTTCATGGAATAAGTGGTGAGTCCCTGGGATGCCCTCCTGAAGGAGGTAGTGGAGGCAAAAAAGTTCTGGAGTTCATAAGGGAGTGGGATAAACACAGTGGGATCCTAAAGGGCAAGAGGGTGGAGCATCTTAGCTCAAAACAGCTGAAACATGACCGTTACGTTTCTTCCAAGAAACCATGGGGAAAGTAATCTGCACTGCAAGGCAGGCACTGCCCTCACAACTCTACTGGGCAGGCTGGATGGACTGAATCAATCTTCATCTGCCATCATCCAATCTGTTTCTGTTACTCTTTTAATTAAAAACACCTTTATTAGGTATCCCCCAAAAGTGTTTGCAGTCCTTTAAATCAGGCAAAGACAACCTTTCAAAGTCCTTGGGCTTAAGGTTCTCCTCAATGTTCTTTTTTTTTTATTGCTATCCATTGAGAGTCCCTATAAGGATACCGACCTCTTTTCTCTCCTTTAACTTGGTATTCTCATTTTATTATTTCATTTATCAATCTTTATCTCACACATTTCTGAACAGCTAAGAATAAAACATTCACAAAATTGTCCTCGCAAAATATACCTCTGGTGAATAAAATATACTATGGGCTCCTTTTACGAAGCCGCGGTAGCGGCTTTAACGTGCGTGACTTTTAATCACACGCTAACCTCCGCGCTAGCTGAAAAACTACCGCCTGCTCAAGAGGAGGTGGAAGCGGCTAGCGCGTCCGGCAGTTTAGCGCGTGCCATTACGCATGTTAAACTGCTAATGCGGCTTCGTAAAAGGAGCCCTATATCTCTTCAAAGAAGATAGGAGACTCCCCAGAAACCAATGAGCAATTATTGATTAACGAAGATCTTAATATTTCAACAATTTTGGAATCTTCTCTTTGAAAGATCAACGTTGTTGGTTTCATTTGTATTCAAACAAGATGTAAACTTAATTATGAAATTATAGTTTAGAAATGCCCAAGCTCTCTTTTGTGAGAAAAAGATTTGGGTCTACCTTGATGGATTTCGACAAACACAAAATACTAGAAGAGCATTTTTGGATGAGACAAGGAGTGTTGGCACTTGGTGCAAAATGTTTGTTGGCTTATCCTTGTAAATGTCATATAAAATATTTGGATATCCCTTATGTTTATTTTCAACCAGAACATCTGAAGGCGTTCTTGGATTTAAAAAAGTTGTCCACCTGAAGATCAAGTTTCTTAGTGCTCCTTTTACTAAGCTGCGTTAGCAGTTTTAGCGCACGCTAGACACTAATGCCTCCATTGAGCTGGCGTTAATTTTTCCACATAGTGTGGGGGTTAGCGTGCGCTAAATACGCCACCGCAACTTAGGGCTCCTTTTATCAAGGCGCGGTAAGCGGTTAACACGCGGAATACTGTGCGTTCAACCGCTTGCCACGCTAGTCGCTAATGCCTCCATTGCGAGGCATTAGTTTTTTGGTGTGCCGTGGGGGTTAGCGCATGATGAAATCTCCTACGCGCTAACCCCCATAGCGCGCCTTGATAAAAGGAGCCCTTAGATTGCTAATGCAAAGAATAGATCGTAATGGAGCTTAATTCACATTAAAGCCTTTTCTTATATATTGTTTTTCCTTCTTTTTTTCTCCCTTTAATTTTAGTATATCTCTCTTTTTTGTACAGGTCTAAGGAAGAACTTTAAGATTATTTCCTAATGTATGTTTCCTTTGTCTTGCTATTATTTGGTTCTGTATTGCTTGAACAAGTGTGTACTTGTGAAATTGTTTGAACATTGCAATAAAAAAAGAATAAAACATTCACAGTGAAGTACAGACATTTTTAAACATACTGTATAACATAAAAAAGTGATCATATTATAATAAATGTTTGTATAAAAAATGAGCTTTTATTTTCTTATGAAGATTTTTTTCTAGTTGCATTTCACCTGGCAAATTGTTCCACAGTCGTTTGGCTTGGTTGCTGAAAAGACTCACCCATGTGCTGAAGTTTTCTATTATCAAACTATTATTTTATAAATAAGGAGTCTAAACCAGTGGTTTCCAACCCTGTCCTGGAGAACCACCAGGCCAATCAGGTTTTCAGGCTAGCCCTAATGAATATGAATGGAGCAGATTTGCATGCCTGTCACTTCCATTATATGCAAATCTCTCCCATGCATATTCATTAGGGTTAGCCTAAAAACCCGATTGGCCTGGTGGTCCTCCAGGACAGGGTTGGGAACCACTGGTCTAAACAATATAATAACTCTATGTGTATTAACTGCCACACTATATCACAGGGTACAGATTCTCAAACAATAAAAACATGTATTGAATCTTATATTGTAATAATATAGTGAAGTGCTAAGACCACCAACCAATGTGCTCAAAATGTTCGAGCAAGGGTTGGCAACGGGACCATCATAGCACTTCAATAGTTCCAAACCATCCGATACTGAGCATTCAATTAGGAAACCTTTATAACTTTTGTCTCAGTAACTGATCTCACTTATCTTTATAAGTTTCTCTTCAGGCGGTTATTTCTTGGATTTGGCTTCCCCTTGCTGGAACAGCTACTGTGTTCAATTCTGAAGTTCATCCCTTCCAACCAACCCCTTGACCCGAGTTTCGCTAAATCGCTTCATCAGACTGGGAGGATTAGAAAACCAGAGACTGATTCCCTCACAATTCTTCCAAGTGGGGATAGCACCAAGACCACCTGTTGCTGAATTGGAGTAGATGATTTGGCAATATAGCTCAAGTAGAGCAGTCAGTTTAGTTTAAATACAATATTTTTAATACCAACAACAAACACTTACAATACAATTCAGTTCTCATATTCTGCATAATGCCTGCACGGTTCAATGTGGATTACAAATTCAAGAAGCTGGAACAACTAGGAAAAAATACAAATTGACTCAGCAATCATAATTCTTTTCTTTTTTAAAAAGGGAAAAAAGATATATTCCATCAGAATTTGTATAAGTGTCTCAAATTGCTAGGTCCTCCTATAGAACTGTGAGAGGGATCTTTGCTGACTCACTGGGACTTTACTCCCTCCCCACACCCCACCCACCCCATGGTTGGCAACTCATATATAGACTGCCCAATAATCAAGAAGTCTCAGTAAATGCCAATTCCAACCAATCAAGATGAATTTCATTCAGTGCAATCATTGTGGTGCTTTAGTTCCCAGGCACACCATCTGGAAACTCAAGGCTTGCCCCATCTATCTTCAACTTGATAGTATCAAAGAGGTACTCTGTAAACTTAAGCAAGAACTGGAGGAAATTAAAGCAGCTACAATTACCCCATACAAATATACCAATTTACCACCACTCCCCCAAAGAATAAAACAACCCAGGAATAAATGGATTATAGTAGGCTCAGGTAGACTGCGGCATGTGGCACAGAAACATCCACCTTCACAATTGTTGCCGCTAAAGAATCCCTATGCTCCATTAGAGCAGCGTGATGCTAAAGATAAAAGAACTGAGGAGGAATTAGAACCAGTGAAGATAACTTGTGAAGAAAAGTACCCCCAAATCACATATAAAAAAGCTCAAAGTAAAAGAACTGAGAAGGAACTAGAATCAGTGAAGATAACTTGTGAAGAAAAGCATCCCCGAAGCACATCTAGAAAAGCTCAAACCAGAAAAGTATTACTGCTAGAGGATTCCATCATCAGAGGTATTAACCTTGGAGCACAGGACAAGGAACTCAAAGAAGTGAAATGCCTTCCAGGATCCTCAGCTACCAGGAATGCCAGACAAATACTGACTGTAATTAGGGAAGAAGCAAAGATTTTGAACCCTGATGTTGTTATGCACTTCGGAACAAATGACCTAGCCAACAATAATCTACCTGCAGCACAGAAAGCTTTTCAGGAACTGGGAGAGGGGTTAAAACCTTTTTTCAGAAGTACTGCCTACTTATGGAAAGGGTGTGGAACAAGTACAGAACACTGAGAACTTCAATAGGTGGCTCAAAGCCTGGTGTCATCAAGAAGGCTTTAGGTACATAGGAGGATGGGGCAATAACTGGAACAACAAGAGACTATATTGTAATGCTGGGCTGCACCTTACCGTGGCAAGAAAAAGAATCCTAGCCGAGAAATTCAGGCAATGTGTTTCTAGGCATTTAAACTAGAAGGTGGGGGTGGCGTATGTATGAAGGACAATTATAGAGGCCACCCCCAGCAAACGACAATGATGTGATGGTAGTAAAGATTGCAACATAAACAATATTAGCAACTCACTTCTTAGCATTGCAACGGGAAGTGAAACAAAATAAAAAACTATACGAAAAAGCAGATTACCGCTGAAAAATAGCTGGAAAGCAATGGCCACAAACGCTCGCAGTCTAAGCAACAAAGTTCATGATCTGCAAGCCCTGATGTTAGAGGCAGACCTGGATATTGTTGCTATCACAGAGACATGGTTCAGCGAATCCCATGGATGGGATGCAAACATACCAGGATATAATTTTTTTAGGAAGGACAGATATGGTCAAAAAGGTGGAGGAGTAGCTCTATATGTAAAGATTGATATCCAAGCGACTGAAATGCAAGGGACCTGGGGAGAGGAAGAAGCAATATGGATTGCTCTGAAAAGAGAAGATGGAACTTCTATCTATGTGGGTATAGTCTACAGACCTCCGACCCAATCGTAGCAAATTGATAAAGATCTGATTGTGGATCTCCAAAAGTTTGGAAAGAAGTGCTGCTGTTGGGAGACTTTAACCTGCCGGATGTGGACTGGATAGTTTTGTCTGTGGAAATGGAAAGAAGTAGGGAGATTGTAGATGCCTTTCAAGAGGCTCTGCTCAGACAAATAGTGGCGGAACCCACGAGGGAAAAAGCAATATTGGATCTGGTCCTCATAAAGGGGGAGAGTACCGTATCTCTAATATTCAAGTGGGTGCTCACCTGGGAAGTAGCGATCATCAAACGGTTTGGTATGATATAATGGCTAAAGTGGAGAGCAGCTGCACGATACTTAAAGGCCTAGATTTCAAACGTACGGACTTTAATAAAATGGGAGATTACCTGAAGAAAGAGCTGTTAGGATGAAAGGACATAAGAGAAGTGGATAAACAGTGGTCTAAGCTGAAAGGAGTGATAAAAATGGCTAAGGACGTTTATGTGAAGAAAATAAATAAAAACAAGAGAAAAAGGAAACCGATATGGTTCTCCAAACTAGTGGCAGAGAAAATAAAGGCAAAAGAGTTGACGTTCCTGAAATAAATAAAAAAAAACCAAGAAGAGGTGTATAGAAAGGACTACCGAGAGAAACTGAAAAAAGCCAAGAGAGAGATACGCATGACGGAAGAGCATATGGCTAAAAATGTAAAAAAGGAGACAAAATTTTTTTCAGATATATTAGTGAAATGAGGAAGATGAAAAATGGAATTGCTAAACTAAAAGATGCTAGGAATCGATATGTGGAGAATGATGAGGAAAAAGTAAACATGCTAAACCAATATTTCTGTTCTGTGTTCACGGAAGAAAATCCCGGAGAAGGACCAAGATTATCTGGCAAAGTTACGCGAGAAAATGGAGTAGATTCTACGCCGTTCACAGAGGAAAGTGTTTATGAGCAACTTGAAAAACTGAAGGTGGACAAAGTGATGGGACCGGATGGGATCCATCCCAGGATACTGAGGGAGCTCAGAGAGGTTCTGGCGGGTCCTATTAAAGACTTATTCAACAAATCTCTAGAGACGGGAGTGGTTCCTGGGGACTGGAGGAGAGCGGATATGGTCCCTATTCACAAAAGTGGTCACTGAGATGAAGTTGGAAACTACAGTCCGGTAAGCCTCACTTCGGTTGTTGGAAAAATAATGGAAGTGTTGCTGAAAGAAAGGATAGTGAACTTCCTAGAATCTAATGGGTTACAGGATCCAAGGCAACATGGCTTTACTAAAGGTAAATCATGCCAAACGAACCTGATTGAATTTTTTGATTGAGTGACTGGAGAACTGGATCGAGGGCATATGCTAGATGTCATTTACTTAGATTTCAACAAAGCCTTTGGCATGGTTCCTTATAGGAGGCTCTTGAACAAACTTGAAGTTAAGACCCAAAGTGGTGAACTGGATTAGAAACTGGTTGTCAGACAGATGCCGTGGTGGTTAATGGAAGTCATTCGGAGGAAGGAAAGGTGAGTAGTGGAGTCCCTCAGGGTTCGGTGCTAGGGCCGATCCTGTTCAATATATTTGTGAGTGACATTGCTGAAGGAATAGAAGGTAAGGTTTGCCTTTTTGTGGATGATACCAAGATTTGTAACAGAGTAGACACCGTGGAGGGAGTGGAAAACGTGAAAAAGGATCTGCAAAAGTTAGAGGAATGGTCTAATATCTGGGAACTAAAATTCAATGCAAAGAAATGCAGAGTAATGCATTTGTGAATTAATAATAGGAAGGAACCATACATGCTGAGAGGTGAGAGGCTGATATGCACGGAGCGGGAGAGGGACCTTGGGGTGATAGTGTCCAAAGATCTAAAGGTGAAAAAACAGTGCAACAAGGTGGTGGCTGCTGCCAGAAGGATGCTGGGCTATATAAATAGAGGCGTAACCAGTAGAAGAAAGAAGGTGTTGATGCCCTTTCTACAGGTCGTTGGTGAGGCCCCACTCGGAGTATTGTGTTCAGTTTTGGAGACTGTATCTGGTGATGGACATAAGAAGACTTGAAGCGGTCCAGAGGAGGGCGACGAAAATGAAGAGAGACTCGAAGCCATGAACATGTATACCCTAGAGGAAAGGAGGGACAGGAGAAATATGAGTCAAACATTTAAGAACAAAATCTTTTCAAGAGAAAGGAAAATGGTAAAACCAGAGGGCATAATTTGAGGCTGAGGGGTGGGAGACTCAAGAGCAATGTAAGGAAATTATTTACGGAAAGGGTGGTGGATGCCTGGAATGCGTTCCCGAGAGATGTGGTGGAGAGTAAAACGGTGACGGAGTACAAAAAAGCGTGGGATGAACACAGAGGATCTAGATTCAGAAAATAATAGTAAATATTGAACTGAGGCCAGTACTGGGCAGGCGTGCATGGTCTGTGTTTGTATATGGCCGTTTGGCTGAGGATGGGCTGGGGAAGGCTTCAATGGCTGGGAGGGTGTAGATGGGCTGGAGTGAGCTTTGACAGAGACTTCAGTAGTTGGAACCTAAGCACAGCTAAGAAGAAGAAAAACAAATTAAATTGAATCAGGTTGGTCAGACTGGATGGACCATTCGGGTCTTTATCTGCCATCATCTTCTATGTTCTATCATGATCCCTAACAGCAAACACAACAACAAAGGTGACCAATTGGTGTTCAGTCTCTTTTATTAAGATGGACTCGACATGAGCGTGTTTCAGCCCACAAAGGGCCTGCTTCAGGAGTCTTTTTATAATCAAATCGTACAAAATCCACCAAAATTCAGTACATTCTATAGGAAACTGCAGCTCAAGTGACTAGCGTCTACTACTGCCCGCAGTTACATAGATATTCCTCACAAAATCTTTTGAAAAATTAGTTAGCTATCTGTCTTATTTCCGGCGAGGCTAATCACACAATCCTTCCACAACTCAAAGACAATCCAATGATGGAAACTACCACCCTCCCCTCCCCCCACCATGTTCGAAGGAAGGCTCTCTTTGAAACCACCTTCGTGTTTCAGGAACCCAGAATCTGGAACAACCTCCAACAAGCACCCACATACTTCCAATTCAGGAAAGCACTAAAAACTCACCTTTTTCTCTCAGTGCACTGACCCATTCCCATGCAGTCCCCTGCATGATATCTTCCATGAAATTTCTTTATTATATCTGTGTCTCTGTAGCAATTCTAATACTGTGTAAGCCACAATGATTCCTAGCTGACATTTGCGAGATACAAGAGTTGGTATTTTTAATGACAGAGAATTTCTAAGGAAAAGATAAACAATTTTTTAAAATATCTAACCCCATTAACAGGTGGAAAACAGTTTCATATAATTCCTAAAGTTGTAATTAACTGCTCTAAAGGAAGATGAAAAAAGATTAATTAAGTATTGCAAGGCCCAGCCATGATAGATCTTAAACAATAATACACGATAGTTTAAAATTAATCCAGGCCTCTACTGAAATCAGTAATGGAGTTACATGATCATGTTTCTTAGCCAAAAATTGAATTGAATATGACGCTTTACAGGTAGCACATGTAAATATTTGGAGACACAGTAGCTTCTTTCTCAGGCATTTACAGTAGTTTTCTACTTAAGACACCTTTGCTGTATTAATAGGTTTTGGACAATAAATACCAACCTTTAGACCTTCTAATTATTGAGGGACTGTATCCTTAAAAGGAGACAAAATTAGGGGATTTACTTGTTCTCCTTCCCAAATGTGTAAGGGTAAAATAGCAAAATACATTTCCTGACTTGCTTGATGAGAAGGTTAGCAGTGGACTTGAGAGATAGGTGCCCATCCATCACAGCTTTGAGTCCTCTTAGTCAATGTATTTATTTACCACTTATAACCTAAGTGGTGTATATTCAGGTGCTCAAGCATTTTTCCCAGTGGGCTCACACTCTATCTAATGTACCTGGGGCAATGGGAGGATTAAGTGATTTGCCCAGAGTCACAAGGAGCAGCATGGGTTTGAACCCACAACCTCAGGGTGCTAAGGCTGTAGCTCTAACCACTGTGCCACACACAACTGAGAGATGTTCACCTCCTCCCTTGCTACCACCAGCTTCTTGATTTTTTTTCCATGTGGTTCTTCAGCTCCCATAGTACCGCTCTTTGGCTTCACCTGATAACATCAGGTACTGCAGAGGTGCCGACGTGGGTCCCGTCTATTGGATTACACTAGTGTTTCCCAAGTCAGTCCTGGAGTACCCCCTTGCCAGTGAGGTTTTCATCATACCCATAATGAATATTCATTGTGGATTTCGTGAAAGGCAAGGGGATTCTCTGGAACTGACTTGGGAAACCATCCTGCAGCAACAGACAGGCCATATCTCCATCCATGTTACATATATAGATCAATGGGATCAGTTTGTTCAAGTTTCATGGCTATACACATTTATTTCTTTACAATTCAAGCTCTGATTAATGTTCCCTACTGTTGATTATCTAACATAACCATCTTCAAAATAACATTCATTTATACTCCAGTTGTCAAAGCAGGTTGACATTACATCAATTATCTCCAAATATTTGACAAACTCGAAACCTCAAGAGTGATGGAACTGTGAATCAGATTCATGAGAAAGATGTAGAAGGTCGTCAGTAATATCTGATTCTATGAATATATTATATACCTTCCATCAAATGTTCTTTTGCCGACACGTAACTATTAGAAATGAGCTACAGAAGCTCAGGCTTTACAAATATTAATTAAAACATTAGCTATTTAAGAATATTCATTTGATTCCTTTCTAAATATAAGCAGTAATAAAGAAAGAGCATTTTTTTCCTGTGTAACCAAAGACAAATGGCATTTATACTTATTGAAAATCTTATGGGGGTATATTATTATATTATATTATTCAGATGCTGTAAATGTATATGTATATGTGCTATGCTTCCATTTTTTTGTTTGATTTCTTTTATGAATGCTCGTCTAATATTTACAATTTAAATATGTTATGTTATTGAATATGTTGAGCATTTCTCGTATTGTTTAAAAAAAAATTTTCAGTAAAATTTCATGGTAAAAAAAAGAACATGCTAAAGCTAAGTATAGTTTTGCATTTCCTGCCCTATCTAACCCTCCTCCCACCCCCCACTTCCACTCAATCACCCAAATTCTGTACATGGTGTCTTTCGTTATGCGTACAAATCAGTGCGAATAGCTAATTTGCATGCATAACTTAATTGTTTAACAAGCCTAATTGGCACCAATAATTGGCAATAAATTTCCCCACAAATAACATTAAATGGAAACTACACGTTAGAGAATGACACGGGGAAAAAAAATTTGTCCCCGTCTCCGTCTTGATCCCCGTCTCCATCCCATCCCCGCAAGCTTGGTCTCCGTCCTGTCCCCGCAAACCATCTGATCCCAACCACACATACCATCACCCTTCTGTGTTCCTATTTTCCCCAATTCTAATATCTCCCCTCTATATCTGTATACTCCCTCCTGTGTCCGGCATTGCCCCCCTGTGTCCATATACCATCCCCATGTATCTCCCCTTTATGTCTCTGTCCCTATGCCCCCATGCACATAATTTCCCCTGTTTCTGTTATCTTCCTGTGTCCAGCTTTCCCCTCTCTTGCTCTTCCACACCAATGTGTCTCTCTCTTCTCCAACCCCATCTAGTTTCTTTCCCTCTTTCTCCCCCCCCCCCCACTTCCAGCATCTGGCTCACCTGCCTGTCCTCCCCTTTCTCAATATTTGTCTCCCTCTTCATCCACTTGGCCCAGCATCTCTTTCCCTTTCACTCCCTTCTTCATGCTGTGAGGGAACACACGCGGTCAAGGATCACGCAGTCCAGTATCCCCCTCCTGCCTAATCGCCGTGTCCTGCCATTTTTCTCCCTCCCTCACCCTCACCTTATGTGCCAAATTTTATTGTTCTTCTCCCAGTAGCACGCACGCTTTCAACAAGTCGTGTGCGGGCGCAGCTGCTTCAATTGAATCCTCCTCTGATGCAACCGGAAACAGAAAGTTGTGTCAGAGGAGAAGATTCAACTGAAGCAGCCGCGCGCACCCGACTTTTTGAAAGCGTGCGTGCCGCTGGGAGAAGAACAATTAAATTCGGCACATAAGGTGAGGGAGGGAGGGAAATGGCAGGATGCGGCGATCGTGCGGGAGGGGGATCCTGGACCGCACGATCCGTGACTGCACGTTGTGTTACCTTCACTGCGGAGACAAGACCATTCACCGCTCCACGAGACGGTGAATGGCCTTGTCCCCCGTCCCCGTGGCGACTACTATTTTCTCGCTCCCCATTTCGGCGGGGTACCCGCAGCCCCCTGCAGCATGCCGCGGGTATCAGCCACTGTACCATTCTCTATGACATGTGCAACTTGGTATGCGCACTGCCCAAAATATTATGTGTCCGTTCGCGTGTGTAAATCTGAAAAAAGGACAAAGTTAGGAGTGGATCGTGAGTGCTCTTTTAAATTATGTGTAAGTTTATAGATTATACACCAATATGCGCACAACTTAGGTGCAGGTATTTTAGGCCAGGTTATCCTTGGCCTAAATGGGTGTACCTAAAAGTTATGATATAGCAGGCGCTAAGCAGGATTCTGTAAGGTGCATATCGCTTTTATAGAATCATACTTAGCTCTGCACTAGTTGGTGCAGATATTTTAGGCATAATATATAGAATCAGGCCGGGTAAGCAATTTTTAAAGAGCTCTTTCGCTTAGCTAAATATGCGTAGTCGGGATGTGTTTTCATTTGAAACAAAACTGAACATTTCAATGAAAATATCTAATGTGCTTAATTTTCTTTTGAAAATCCAACTAAAGACAGCTGTCATATCGAGTCAAACGAAAGGTCCATCTAGTCCAGGGGTCTCAAAGTCCCTCCTCGAGGGCCGCAATCCAGTTGGGTTTTCAGGATTTCCCCAATGAATATGCGTGAGATCTATGTGCATGCACTGCTTTCAATGCATATTCATTGGGAAAATCCTGAAAACCCGACTGGATTCCTGCCCTCGAGGACTGGAGTTGCTCATGTCTGCTCTAGTCTCACAACCAGTGGGGTCCTTTTACTAAGGCGCGCTAGCTGTTTTAGCGCACGCTAAACGCTAACGCATCCATTATAGCAGGGGTGTCAAAGTCCCTCCTTGAGGGCCGCAATCCAGTCGGGTTTTCAGGACTTCCCCAATGAATATGCATGAGATCTAGTTGCATGCATTGCTTTCATTGTATGCTAATAGATTTCATGCATATTCATTGGGGAAATCCTGAAAACCCGACTGGATTGCGGCCCTCAAGGAGGGACTTTGAGACCCCTGATCTAGTCCAAAAAGTCTTTTTTCAACAGAGGTCAATCCAACTCAAAATTATCTGGTAGGATTCCAAAAAGTATCGAGATTCCATATTACTCATCCATATGACAATAAGTTTTTCTTTAAGGAATTTGTCTAAATCTTTTCTAAACCCAGCTATGCTGCTTTTACCACATCTTCTGGCAATGAGTTCCAGAGCTTAACTATATGTTTAGGGTTACCAGATTTTCCCGAAGGAACATCCGGACCCATGGTCATGTCCCCAGGCCCGCCCAGTTCTGCCAGCATCCCGCCCCATTCGGTCCCTAGCCCCACCCCTTAACCTGTTCATGCGTTGGGTGGATGCGTTCATGCATGTGCGGATGTGACACGGTGATGTCACGCATGTGCACGTGATGTCACCGCTTTGCACTCGTGAATGCTGTCCCGACGTCAGAAGCTTTCCAAAACCCGGACATGTCCGGGGAAATCTGGACATCTGGTAACCCTATATATGTTGAGTGAAAAAATATTTTCTGCTATTGGTTTTAAATGTGCAACTATGTGTTCCCTAGTCTTTGCACTTTTTTCATTGAGTAAACATTAATTTGCATTTACCCCTTCCACTGTCTCCCCTCAGTTGTCTCTTCTCCAAGCTGAAGAGCGCTAACCTTTTTAGCCTTTCCTTTTATGAGTTCCATCCTCTAAATCAGTTTATTTTCTCTGTATTTCTTCTAGTTCTGCTATATGTTTTTTGAGATGTGGCAGAATTGCAGACAATACATGGAGCGATACAGAGGCATTATGATATCTGTTTAATGAACTTGCAGAGCTATTGTTAATAATTTGCATCTTTAAAATCCAGCATGGTACCGGAAGACTGAAGGTTGGCAAACATGACACCGATTTTTAAAAAGGGTTCCATGGTGCAGCATGGCCACTTTTTCTTTTCCCTCCGCTCTCATTTACCCACCCACATGTCCAACATTGTCCCCCCCTCCCCCAGATCCAACATCACCTCCTCTCCCTGCCACTCTAACATTTCCCCTGAAACCTCCCTCCCTTCTGTTGCTGCCATCAGCTGCTTCTGCCGTGCCTTCAGGCCCACATCAGGGCCCATGCTGAAACTCCCTGTGCTGTCACCACAGTCCTCTGCTGCTCTGCCTCTAGGTCCACAGCAGAAATCTGCATGTCACCAGTGAGAAGTTTCCAAGTTTCCAAGTTTATTAGTTTTTAATATCCCGATCATAAAATGAATATCTGACCGGTTTACAATTATAAATAAAGAAAATTAAAAGAAAAAACAAAACATAATTTAATATAGAATAGAGAGAAATAAAAAGAGTGTAAAAAAGTAGATAGAGTGAACGAGTATGACATTTACAGATGAACTAGAAAGTGAGGAAAGATGGGGAGGTGGGAAAAAGTTACATAATTAAAGAAGAAGAAAGGATATAGAGGGGAAAGGGGATGACACATAAGGGATAGGGGAATAATAAATAAGATGGTGGACTGTTTCCAAAAAAAAAAAAAAAATTTTTGAGATTAGGGTTTGTCGTATGCATCTTGAAAAAGAAAAGTTTTGAGATTGATTTTAAATTTTTGTAGTTGTAATTCATCACGAAGATATTGAGGGAGAGAGTTCCATAAGGTGGGTGCTGTTATTGCGAAATTAGTTTTTCTAGTGTAATAGGATTCTTTTAAGGATGGTATATATAGAAGTTTTTGATCAGTAGATCTTAAAGAGCGAGGTGAACTTTGGGGTATTAATAATTTATCAAGAAATGAAGGTAAGTGAGAGTTTTTAACTACCATAGCGTCTTCAAGCTCATGTGCTTGCAAAGGCCTGCTGGTCCTATCTCCTCTGAAGTGTTCTATACATGTCAGAACACAGAGGTTCTAGAAGCAGCAAGGCCTTCATGATTGCATAGGTTCAAAGACACCTGAGTCCTGGGTGCTCATAGTTGGTGCCATGCTAATTGCTGATGAAGACCCGGAGGCCCAGTAGGCCTTTATTGGAGCAGAAGGGGGAAGATTGGCCTAGGCCTTGATGTGGGTCTGGAGACATGGCAGCAATGGGCTGCTGTAGCGGCAGAAGGGGATAAGGAATTCAGTCCTGGCCGTGTGATCCAATAGCCCTTTTACCAATGGGCAGCTGTGTGGCTGGGCCAACCTTATGCAGGAGGGGGCTGAATTACAGCTGCCCACCTTTTTAAAAAAGCAGCCCTTGTTGATATTCATACCTCTAACTGAATAAAGTTAGTCCACCATTTTTTGCTGCCCTAACGATATGAATGGTTATAGCAGATGGCCCAGGATCAAATCCCATAGCAGCTCCTTATAGCCTTGGGCAAGTCACTTAACCTTCCATGGCTCAAGAGAAGGCAAAGGCAAACCTTTACTGAAGCATATCAGACATCTGAAAGTTTCCATTATAATCCTATACTTTCTCTCTTCGAGTGAGTGAATTTTGACTTTCATAAGCCTTTCTTCACAGAGTTTGTGTTGCATGTCTGCTATAATTTTAGTAGCTTTTCCTGAATCACTTCTATTTTTGCAATGCCATTATAAAGATATGACCTCCAGAAATGAGCACAGGGATTAATGAAGAGAGCTACTATAGGCAGAAGCACACGGTTAATGAGTGATCTGCATGCACGTTACCTACTACATGATACAAATACGGGTTCAGTGCCAAAGTTAACGTGCTTGCCAGTTATCGGCACACAGTTTATTAAAATGTATGCTAAGGAGGGAACAACATGCTTTGCCACAAGGTAGAGAAAATTCTGAGGGAGCAGAATGTGTCTGGTAACGTGCATTTACATCGCTCATTAACCTCATGCTTCTGCCCATAGTCGCTTTCTGCTTTGGTCCCTCAAATAACTTTCCCTGTTTTATTATATCGACAGGCTGCACTCCATGGAAACTGCCCTTGCTAAAGTTTCCAATGACCTGCTCTTGGCCAGATCCAAAGGCCTCTACTCTATCCTCATCCTGCTCGATCTATCTGCTGTTTTCGACACTGTTGATCACCATCTACTCCTTGATATGTTGTCCTCGCTGGGATTACAGGCTTCCGTTCTCTCCCGGTTTTCTTCTTATCTCTCCCATCACACTTTCAGTGTATGCAATGGGGGGGGGGATCCTCTTCCACTGCTATCTCGCTATCAATTGGTATACCTCAAGGCTCTTGTCTTGGGACCTCTCCTTTTCTACATCTATTCCCACTCCCTCGGTGCATTGATCTCCTCCCATGGCTTTCAGTATCATCTTTATGCCGATGACTCTCAGATCTACCGCTCCACACCAGATATCTCTACAGGAATCCAGACCCAAGTCTCAGCCTGCCTGGATGTCTCACCACAATCTACAACTGAATGTGGCTAACACTGATCCCCTTATCTTTCTGCCTAAACCCACCTCCCCCTCCCTCCATTCTCTATGTCTGTGGACAGCACTCTCCTCTTCTCCGTCTTGTCAGCTCACACAACCTCAGGGTCATCTTTGACTCTTCTCTCTCCTTCTCCACTCAGATCCAACAAACCACTAAAGCCTGTTGCATCTTCCTCTATAATATTACCAAAATCTGAAATCTCCTTTCCAAGCACACTACCAAAACCTTTATCCACACCCTCATCTCCTCTCGCTTAGATTACTGCAACTTGCTTCTCTCAAATCAATCATCTCTCTCCCCTTCAATCCTTTCAAGTCTGCTCACAACTCATACTTTGCAAGAGCTGCCATACTCATATTACCCCTCTCCTCAAGTCATTCCATTGGCTCCACATCCATTTCCGAATATAGTTCAAACTCCTCTTACTAACCTACAAGTACACTCACTCTACAGCCCCTCAGTATCTCTCACTTATCTCCCCCTTTGCCCCCTCCACATGAACTCCGTTCATCAGGTAAGTCCCTCCTATCTGTACCCTTGTCCTCCACTGCCAACTCCAGACTCCATCCCTTTTATCTTGCTATGCCATATGCCTGGAACAGACTGCCTGAGTCATGTCGTTAGGCTCTAGCAGTATTCTAAAAGCCCACTTTTTTGAGGCTGCTTTCAACTCCTAATTAACACTCACCATAAGAAACCCCTTGTCCATCCTTTCATTCTCTCTGCAAGAAATTCCCCAACCCCTATATGTCCTGTCTGTCTGTCCATATTGGATTGTAAGCTCTTCTGAGAAGGGACTGTCTATTACATGTTAAATGTACAGTGCTGCGAATGCCTTTCAGTGCTATGGAAATGATAAATAGCAGTAGTAATAGTAATCTCATTCTTGTCTGACAGCTTCCTATTCTTGAATTAATTGGCACGTGGCTAATGAATTTTGTGTCACGTAAATGCATGATTTTCCTTTTTTTTTTTTTTTTGTTACATTAAAGCTCATTTTCTGAACCTCTGACTATTCTTTCTGTGTCACGACACAAACACCTCAAAGGGGATCCTTTTATTGTGAGATCACTAGGAGTCAACTCTGACTCAAGAACACATCTAGATCTGGAATTATCTGGCTAGTTATCCAATTAGCAATTTGAATATGGCCGCTAACCAGATAACCACCAGCTGTACCCACAATCTGTCCTAGAGACTGCTCTCACACTGTCCAGATAGCACCGAGGTGGGCAGAGGACATAATCAGTGGCACTATGTGGTTAAACATAACATAATAACATATAACATAACTTTATTCTTCTATACCGCCAACAATCAAACGACTTCTAGGCGGTTTACACAGAAGAGAAACTGGACAATCAGCGAAGTACAAAGTATTGAGAATAAAGTACAACATGTCTAAAGTATAGACAGTATAAAATTATTGTTAAAGATAATTAATATCCCTCTTGCCAGCATGTATCCAGTTATCAGTATCCGGACCCCCTAGACCCGCCCCTCAGGCCCACCCATCCCCACCCTATCACACCCCGGTTCTGCCCGTCACGCCCCCATGCCCACTGTCTCTCATCAGACAGGACATCCACGCATGTGCGGAAAGAAAGCTTTGCAAAACCGGACAAAGTGCTGGGTTTTGAAAAGCTGTCCAGACCCTCGGACATGTCCTCAAAAGGAGGACATGTCCGGGGAAATCCAGACCTCTGGTGACCCTAGTGCCACTGAATATCAGAGGAAAATGAGAGAGGAGAGTGTAGCACAGTGGTTAGAAATACAGCCTCAGCACCCTGAGGTTGTGGGTTCCAACCCCTTGCTGCTCTTTCTGACCCTGGGTAAGTCACTTAATCCTCCACTGCCCCAGGCACATTAGATAGACTGTGAGCCCACCAGGGATAGATAGGGAAAATGTTTGAAGTACCTGTATGTAAAACCACTTTGAGTGCAGTTGTAAAACTACAAAAAGGCAATATACAAGTCCCAATTCCCAATATTAACCCCTATGCCTTTTACCTAACTTTTCAACCCTATTACCTACACTGTTCCTATCTCAGTCATTCTCATTCTTCTGTTAGTTATGAGGTCTTCTTGAAAGCCCGTGTACCACATTGGCCTCCGTCATTCATTCATTCTTAGGCCTGCTACTGTTTCCTATGAGTGACTCAAGACTCCTTCGTGTCTCCAGTTAACCTCACCTGCTGTCATGACTCTCCTCTGTTTAAAGCCTGGGAGTTTTAGTTATGAGTACTTTGCCAGTAGCTGTCATGTTTTCAGTTGAATATTTTATCATTTCTTTTGGAAACTTTTCCTTGCAACGAGATACTGGGCTTGATGGACCATTGGTCTGACCCAGTAAGGCTGCTCTTATGTTCTCCCTTTCTGTGAAAAGTTCTACTTTCCCGTACTTCATGGAAGCATGTCAACCATTTGAAAGTTTCTATCATATCCTATCCTTTCTCTCCTCGAGTGGCTGAATTTTGACTTTCAAAAGCCTTTATTCACTGGGTTTATGTTGCGTGTCTGTTATAATTTTAGTAGCTTTTAAAGAATCACTTCTATCTGTGCAATATCCTTATAAAGACATGACCTCCAGAGATGAACACAGGGAGCAATTCAAAGAGCTATCATAGGCAAAAGCACATGGTTAAAGAACGATCTACACACACGTTACCTACTACATGAAACAAATAAGGATTCAATGTCACAAGAACATAAGAATAGCCTTATTGGGTCTGACCAATAAGTCCATCTAGCCCAGTAGCCCATCCTCACAGTGGCCAATCCATGTCACTAGTACCTGGCCAAAACCCAAAAAGTAGCAATATTCCATGCTACCGATCCAGGGCAAGCAGTGGCTTTCCCCATGTCTTTCTCAATAAAAGACTATGGACTTTTCCTCCAGTAAATTGTCCAATCCATTGGAAACTGACTTGTGTGCTAGTTATCAGCACACAGCTTATTAATATGTATGCTAAGGAGGCTACAAAATGCTTTGCACAAGGTAGGGTTACCATATGGCTTCAGAAAAAAGAGGATGGATTGAGACATCCCTCCTTTTTCTGGAGACATATGGTAACCCTAGCACAAGGAAGAGAAGTTTCTGAAGGGATGACCTAAGGGATCGAGCCAATCGGAATCTTACGCTACTCCCAGTGCATCCTAGAATGCACTGGGAGACAGGCCTAAGATTCCGGTTGTCCCAAGTATCTAAGAACCCTCCTATGGGAGATGCCTTAGACACCTGTGCCAATCAGGGTCTTAAGCCACTCCCCAGTGCATCCCCAGTGCAAACCCACCATTCTGGTGAAGGCAGACCTGCCAAACTGATGGAGGAAACATCCGTCCAGCTGGCCAACATACTAAGGTAATTTGGAGGGAGGCTGGGTGGGCAGATACCAGTTAGAGAATCATGGTTTTAGGTGAAGGACTTATCCCTCCCATGCCTAAAAGATCTTATTTTGGGCAGTTGGGACTTGGGCAAATTTTTGATTGGGAATACAGGTTAAAGATAGACGTAGCAGCGGTCTGCGTGATTAAATGCCTGAACGTACAGGTAAGCCATGCTCAAAAAAAACCACATTTTGGATGTTTTCTTTGAGAATGGACATTTCCCTGCTGCTGATTTTGGGCGCCTAGTGCCTTAGACCAGAAAGGGACTTAGACTTTTTTTAAATTATGCCCCTCTACCTGTTTCAACTATTGGTGCAATCTCTTTTATTAAGTATCCTAGATCAGTGTTTTTCAACCTTTTTACACCCGTCGACTGGCAGAAATAAAATAATTATTTTGTGGACCGGCAAACTACTAAGACTGAAATTTAAAAAACACATTTCTGCCCAGTCTCCGCGAGCTTGGTCCCACAAACCATCTGATCCTATCCTCTCAAGCCTCAGTTATGATTTTATATTGAACGTATTTTATTAAAGTATAAAAAGAAACAATATTCTGTACAATTGTCATTTTATAAAAACAAATATACAGAGCAAGGGCCAACAAAACCCCTTTCTCCCCTCCCCTTCACATATATCCCCTCTACTATCAAGAAAACTGAACAAGCCAAATTATTACATAATGCTACACAGAAATATCATGCTAACAGAATACTGCAGACACACATGACAGGAATAGTGTTAGGGGAGTGACCCCTGGTCAGAGAGAGCCCTAAACCAGCTGGAAGCTAAAGAAGCACTGCATAGGCTTTGCAGTCCCCAGTTATGTCTCTAGCAGGATACATATTTCAAATCTGATGTATTCTAATGACAAAATAGAAATAAAATGATTTTTTTCTACCTTTTGTTGTCTCTGGATTCTGCTTTTATCTTCTTTTCACTCTTTTCCTTCCAGCGTCTGCCCTGTTTCTTCAATCCAGCATCTGCCCGTTCCATCCACTGTCTGCCCCTTCCACAAAATGTCTGTCTCCCCCTGCCATCTCTCCTGTAGACCCCCCCCCCCTCTTTGGTCTGGCATTCATCATCTTCCCTTTGTTCCCTCATGGTCTGGCATCTTTCTCCTTTCATCTCTCTTTTTCTCTCCCCTGTGGTTTTTAGCATCTCTCTCTCTTCTCATTTCCTCTACTCAGATATGATATCTCTGTCTCCTTCCCCGTTCTCTGGCATATCTCTCTCCTCTCTCTCTTCCCTTTCCTTCTCTGGTCTTTCTTCTTTATTTTCTGCCTCCATCTAAATTAAATTCTTTCTTACTATGTAGTCCTCAGTTTCCCTCTTTTCACTGTGTCTACCCACAGCATGCCATCCCTTTCCTTCACCCCTCCACTATCTCAATCTTCTTCCCCCGTCCAGCATATATCCTTTTCTTTATCCCTTCTTCCATCCAGTATATGTTCTCTTTCTCCACTTCCATTCAGCATTTACTCTCCCTTCTCCCCACTTCCATCATCAGCCCTCTTCTCTCCACTTCCATCATCTGCCTCTTCTTTCTCTTTCCCCCCACTTCCATCATCTGCCCCTTCTCCCCACTTCCATCATCTACCCCTTCTCTCTCTTTCTCCCCACTTCCATCATCTGCCCCCTTCTCTCAATATCTCCATCCACCACAGGCCCATCTCTCTCCCTTCCTCTCACCTTTCTTTCCGATTTTGGCAACAAGATCGGCAACGCCTCCCCCTCCCCTGCCACGATGACATTGAAGACAATGGGCCTCCTTCGCCCCCCGGCATCAACAACATTTCAGATTGGCAATGCGGAGCTCAGGCCAAAGCTTCCCTCTGACTCGAACTGCCTGGGCAGAAACAGGAAGCTGAGTCAGAGGGAAGCTTTGGGATGAGCACCGCATTGCCATTCTGAAGTGCTGTTGATGCCAGAGGGAGAAAGAGGCCTGTTGCTGAACTAGAATTGCGTCATGGGGGGGGGCGCCAATGCCGCTCATCACCGTTAGAGCCCAGACACTGCCGATGGCCCCAATCCGATCTTGCCAGCCCTGTGCGGACCGGCAGGAATTTTTTGCAGACTGGCACCGGTCCGTGGACCAGCAGTTGAAGATCAGTGTTCTAGATTATTGCATAGAAACATAGAAACAGAAACATGACGACAGATAAAGGACAAATGGCCCATCTAGTCTGCCCATCCACAGTAACCATTATCTCTTTCTCTCTCCAAGAGATCCCACGTACCTATCCCAGGCCCTCTTGAATTCAGACACAGTTTCCACCACCTCTTCTGGAAGACTACCACCCTTTCCGTAAAAAAAACTATTTCCTCAGATTTCTCCAGAGCCTATCACCTTTTAACTTCATCCTATGCCCTCTCATTGCAGAGTTTTCTTTCAAATGAAAGAGACTCGACTCATGAACATTTATATTACGTAGGTATTTAAACGTCTCTATCAGATCTCCCCTCTCCCGCCTATACTCCAAAGTATACAGATTGAGATCTTTCAGTCTGTCCCCATACGCCTTATCAAGAAGACCACACACCATTTTAGTAGTTTTCCTCTGGACCGACACCATCCTTTTTATATCTTTTTGAAGGTGTGGCCTCCAGAATTGTACATAATATTCTAAATGAGGTCACACCAGAGTCTTATACAGAGGCATCAATACCTCCTTTTTCCTACTGGCTATACCTCTCCCTATGCAACAGCATCCTTCTAGCTTTTACCATCACCTTTTCAACCTGTTTGGCCACCTTAAGATCATTAAGACTTGGCTAAAGCACAAGTCTACAACAACCCGAACCAGGTAGTGAAGAGAGGTAATAGGGGTCTCAAGTGCTCACAGCTATAAGTCCGTGGCCGGTGCTATAAACCACACTACAGTTTTGTAATGGGGGGAGGGGTTAGTTTGTGATTACAAATTCCATACTGGGCGAAGGTATTTTCTGTATTCTGTGTGCACGAAAGACATGGTTCTCTGTTAACATTGACTGTGCAGGATCAATCTGTACTAGTCTGGCTTGTTTAGTTTTACAATGGGTTTATTGATGTTCTTCTGCCTTGTCCTAGGTACACGCTTGACATGTGGAGTGATCCTAAAAATCATGATTTTTCATATAGATGGGGGGGGTGTTAAAAAATGATGGACCCCGGGTGTCACATATACTAGGTACCTATAGAAACACAGATATATTGAAAAACCAATGTATGTAGAACTACACTTTCAATTGGCGACTGCTATGGTTACAGGACAATGGAATAGTATCGTTTTGCAGAAACTATGTGAAACAGGTGCCAACTCTAATTTCACTCAAAAAGAAGGAAAAAAGCCTCAGAAAAAGGCCCTCCCACCGCCACAAAAGGTGGATATCAAGGTGGTTAGACGGTAACCTCACAGGCAAAACCTTCATTAAAATGAGTGATTTGAGCAGAAAAACTTATGCTTCACATATATACAATTGTAGATAGAGGAAAAACCACTTATCTTCAACTGATCGGCACACCGACGGAGGCCAGCATTTCACCGACTAGCTGCATCAGGGTGTCATCCGACCGATCAGTCTTGAAAGAGCGAAAACTGCTTCAACTGAGTCCAAAAAGATGGAGGGAGTGTGAAAGGGAATAACTAATTTCCGCATGACCACTTCCTAAAGAGATTCTGGTTTTTCATTTGTAATAAAAGCATCCTTTAAAGAAACTTCTGCTTTTAGAAAATGTGCTAGAGAGCATTTAATAATTGCCATTTTCGCCATTCATGGTACAAGTGTCTGGCCTAATTACATATGTGCTATATGCAGTAGAAATGACAAGCTGTGAATGAATATCATGACCATTACTAATATACTAATGAGAAAATCTTAATTAAAAACAAGGCTATCTGTGCTACAGGATTAATAGGCACAGGAAAGAAGGGATAATAACTCATTTTCTATCTTCTCCTAGTGCTTTTATTTTGTTTCTTATGTGGCAGAAGCCTCAGCAATGTGCCCTACTGGTCTCTAATGAAGAACATTCCACAGTCTGCACAAAGGTATCTCCAGTATAATCCTCTATAACAGGAGTCTCCAGTCCTTCAGGATTTCCCCAATGAATATGCATTGAAAGCAATGCATGCAAATAGATCTCATGCATGTTCATTGGGGAAATCCTGAAAACCTGACTGGAATACGGCTCTCGAGGGCCGGAGTTCCCTACCCCTGCTCTATAATAAAACCCTAAGCATGCATGCGCACTTAGGAGACTATGATCGCTGCCACCGTACTGTGTGCTTCCGTGGCCACATTCCATTGCGGCATGTGAGGCAGCTTGTAGCACGTGCGCTGGCTTGAGCGGCGGTTTGTCTCAGCAATGGCAGGAGTTTGTCGTGCGGTGGCAGCGAAGTGTCTCAGGCTAGTAAGAAGTGGAGGGGTTGCGGGAAAGGGGACTGCTTTGGGGGAAGGTGTGCTGGGGGGCAGATAGCAATCATGCTTTGCTTTGGAAGGGGGGAAAAAGAAGGAGCCACAGAGAGACAGGCAGGCATGGCGCAACAGAGAAATACAGGGACAGGGGGAGGTAAAAGGAAGGGAGAAGGGCTGCTGCTGGACAGGGGGAGAAGGCAAGGGGTGATGGTGGACAGCCGAGGACAGAGAGAGACAGAAAGAAAGAAAGAAAGACAGACACACACATCTATTCTAGCACACGTTAATGTAACAGGCTTAAAGATCAGTATCATATAATGGGTGATGGACCTATTTAGAAGGAAAGTATAAAAGGCCTAAAAAAGCCAGCAGCCAGGGTCTTCATTCAGAGTAGTCCAAGGAATAAAGGAGACACTGACAGCCCACTAGCAGAAGCCCAGCATATCCTGGGTGCTGCTGTTAAGGAGGTTTGAGTCTTAATCTAATCTAATTTAAAACTTAGTTTTATAGACCAAATAGAGCTCGACTCGGTTAACAGCAAGAAAAACATAATACAGAAGTCCTGTTTACCTAGATATTTTATAGGGCTCTATGGAAGTAATTTCATTCCAGTCAATATTCAAAGCGATTTAAGTGGGCAGGAGAGAGACCATCTGCCCCTCAGCATCTGTCACAGACTTTGTTCATGGAGAACCATGTTTAGGATATAGTTATGCTTGGCTACCGTAATCTCCAGGTTATAAGCCACACCATTGCATAGGTCGCAGGGACCAAAAGCAGTAAAAATCTCAGTAAAGTCAATACCTAAGTCACTGCTTAGTATAAGACATGGCAAAATATAGGGTGCTCTTAATAACACAGATATAGTGAAAAGCCAATAATAGTGAAATGCCAATAATGTCAATAATAAACTCTTTGGCATGGGTAGTGCTAGGTACATAATATGCAACAGCACAGGCTGAAACAAAATATCAAAGGAGGAAAAAGCCTCAGAACCTCCTACCTCACAATGGTGGTTCAAGGTGTTTGGGGTGATAACCTCATTGGCATTAAAAAAAACTTCCCCTGGTATCTGAAAAAGCTCTGTGCAGTGCAATAAACAGTTTAATGCTGAAAAGATAGATGAAAAGGTCAACTTATCTGATGAAGACAATCAGCGGTGGCCAGCGTTTCACATTTCTGCTCCCTCAGGGTGTGACATAACCGATCGAAGTCTGGAGAGTGGACAATTGAAAACACAGTAAAAACCTCCAAATAAAAACCACACTGGCCACCGTTGGTGTGTCGATCATCTTCATCAGATAAGTTGATCTTGCAGGGTAAGGAAGAGGATCTGTGGGTCAGTCTTGAAAGAGGGAATGGAAAATGTATTTGCATTGGTATGATACACAGACCTCCTTTACAGACAGAAGTGGCAGAGATTTCTTTGGCAGCCTGGAAGTTTTCCTCCATTTGCATCTCCTGTCCCTGCCGAGTCAAGCCCTTCCGTATGTGCCTAGTTTACCTGTACTACAATTAGGTGGCTATTATATCTTCAAAAGCAACCATTAGGATTTCTCAATACCAATCTCCCAAAGTCCTCAGCGACACCACCAGAGACTCGAAAAACTCTCACAGTCCGTGGCTTTAAGTGTCCTTTCCTCATCAGACCAATTTAATTATTTTATTCTATTTTATAAACTTAGCTTAAATATTGTTTATTAAATAGTACTTAGCTTAGTGGTCAAAACACAGGGATCTTGAGCTAACATGTCTCACCCGATTAGGCTCTTTCAAGGCAATAATCCCTTCCTGCTCCTAGCAACTAATCAAGACCACAGCCATCATCCAATCAGGTGAGACATGTTGGCTCGAGATCCATGTGTTTTGACCACTAAGCTATTTAATAAACAATATTTGCTTAAGTGTGTTAACTGTATTTAAAGATGTATTTAAACTTTTATCAATACATTCTTGTGCACTTTTTTTTCTTTTTTGCAGTTTTTTTAAAAAAAAAGTCCCCCGATGAAGCCAGAATCTTGGCGAAACGGGTCCCGTCGGGCTCTTATCTACAGTTGAGATAAGTGTATTTAACACTGATTGTTATTATTGAAGTGCATAATACACGAGTTAAATAGTTTTTTCAATCGGCCACAAGAGGTTTTTTGACCTATAATAGAGATCCTGTCCTGCTTCTAACCACGCTGTGAATTTATATTATATGTGGCACAGGCATCTGAGGTCTTTTCTTCTTGTTTAGCAAATTATAGTTGTGCGTGGAACCTGTGTAATAATTTGTCCTTCTCCATGTTCTCCATGTTTTTCTTCTGTGTTGGGGTCTTGAGCTTTAGTGTGTTTTTAAATCATGTGTTTATATTTGTATACCACCTTGGTATATTATTTATTCATTCATTTTTCTATACCATTCTCCCAAGGGAGCCCAGAACGGTTTACATGAATTTATTCAGGTACTCAAGCACTTTTCCCTGTCTGTCCTGGCGGGCTCACAATTTAGTCAGTTTATAAATTTTAATAAATGAAATAGTTATTGGAAATGGAGCCACAAGAAGCCAGTTGGCTAAGATTGATTTCTTATATATACTATATAAGAGAAACCTACTGTACAAGTCTAACTCAAAAAGGAGTGACTCTTAGCCCTTCCCAGTGAAGACATGCAATTTACTAGATGGTTCTATAAGGAGCAGAAGAAGCTGCCTCTATGAATAATTATTATAAGTAAAAAGGTTAGAGTATAGTATATTCAAAGAACTTTCTTTTTCTTCTGTAATAGATAAGATAAAATGTTTTATTCTCATGTTTCAAGGCTGGGTTTCTCACCAATTACGCTGTGTTACTTAAAGCAATATAATACCAGTGAAACATGAATATCATTATCAAGGCTGTGACTCTTTTGGTATTATTAGATACTATAAGACAGTGGAGGTGACAAAGAACCAGAGCAATCAATGGTTCACAATTGTTCTTTAATAATCTAAAAGACCTAAATGGCCTACTCCAAGACTGAAAATATTCTTAAAAAGCAAGCAAAAAACAATTACATAACATAAGAACATAAGCAGTGCCTCTGCCGGGTCAGACCAGAGGTCCATCCCGCCCAGCAGTCCGCCCCCGCGGCGGCCCAACAGGTCATGACCTGCCTTAATCACCAGAAGGGGCCCCCTTGCCCCCTAGGTTTCTCATCGAAGTCCTATCTTCCCATCAATGTCCTAACCCTCCGGCCTTGCACCTGCACGACCTGGTGAGCTGTCTATACTTATGCAACACCCCAGCACCTCCCTCAGTACCCCACGATCCCCTTTTCCCTCAGGAATCTGTCCAATCCCTGTTTGAATCCCTGTACTGTACTCTGCCGGATCACTTCCTCCGGGAGCGCATTCCATTTGTCCACGACCCTTTGGGTGAAGAAAAACTTCCTTGCATTTGATTTGAACCTATCTCCCTTCAGTACCAAATGTTCTCAGTGAACAAATTCAGCAAAGCCAAGGTGTAATAACCTAAACAAACAGTGGTCTCAGCACTCTACTAACCATGCTTGCTCTGGTTCTTTGTCGCCTCCACTGTTTCCTGTACCTTGCTGTATAGTGTGAAGTTTTGTTTCACTATTAGATACTATTACAGATTGTGATTTAAAAAAAACAAAACACGCCCCAAACAAAAACATTTGGAACTGTTAAGGGTTGGAAGTTGTGTCTTACAAGGAGATGCTGAAAAATTCTTAGCCCAACCAAAAAGGGAATGACGTGGAGCCATGAAATTTACACGTTGTGCCACATATTCACCCCTAAGTTCAACACGCATCGTGTCTGAAGTTTCTGCAACTCTTCCAAATATTACTCCGATGTCTGGTCACTGAAATACTGCTCCACTGCTGCAATCACTCGAAAATTGTTGCTCTTTCAAACTCTTTTTAAGGTTTGGAAACAGAAAATAGTCAGAGGAAGCAAGATCTGGTGAGTAGGGTGTACTGACACCCCAGCTGTGTCAAAACATTCATCACTTTGACAGCCTTGTCAGCAGGTACATTGTCTTGCAAAAAGAGAACTTCTTTCCTCAGCTTCCCTCTCCTTTCTTCTTTCAAAGCCTCCTTTAATCGGCAGAGCAAGTTGCAGTTTAGCCATCCAACCCTAAAGGCCTGCCGGTACAAAAGATATATGAATAGAACTCTCGCCTTCCAAGCAGGTCAGCTTAACAATTGGTTAGCCAACATTATCCCTCGTGCTTCATCCTACCTAAACTTCAGGAAACTACTAAAAACTAACCTATTCTCTCGATTTACACCCTAAGACCTCTATGCCCTTCCTTCACTTCCTTTTATCTCACCTTGTCCTGCTTACTCATTTAAATTGTTTCTCCTTCTGCCGATCGTTCCCCCCGTTATTCCCCTCTACCCTTTTTCTCGAACTGTACCCTTCACATTACCTTCTCCTTGGTTCTAACCGTACACAGACTGTCTAGCCCCTCTTTGTTGTACCTATCTTTTGCTCTGATTTACCATGTTCTCTGATTGTACCATTCGCTGATTGTTCCTATTTTTGCTCTGATTGTACCATACCCTCTAATTGTACCATTCGCTGATTGTCCAGCCCTTCTTTGTTGTAAACCGCGTCGAACTACTCTTGGCTTTGGCGGTATATAAGAAATAAATTAGTATTATTAATATTCTGCATTAACTGTTTGGCACCTTGGAAGATAGTCATTACAACACCTTCCTGATCCCAAAACACTGTAACCATGACCCTTCCTGCTAACTTTTTGGCCTTGGAGAACCTGAGTGCCGCCATTGCATGGACTGTTTTTTTGTCTCAGGATCATAGTGGTGTAACCATGTTTCATCAACAGTAACTATTCATTCCAAAAGGTTAGAAACATAGAAAGATGACGGCAGATAAGGGCTATATAGCCCATCAAGTCTGCCCACACTATTTACCCACCCTCTTAAGTCTACTGACCCCCTAAAGTATAATTGTAATTATACTGTCACTCTACTGACCCGCTCATTCAAGTCCTAGTGACCCTATCCCTTAGCATGACCTCGTAGGGATCCCACATAGGTATCCCATTTGTTCTTGAAGTCTAGGATGCTGCGTGCCTCGACCACCTGCACTGGAAGCTTGTTCCAATGCTCAATCACTCTCTCTGTGAAGAAGTACTTCCTGGCGTCTCCACGAAACTTCCCTCCCTTGAGTTTGAGCGGATGTCCTCTTGTGGTCGAGGGTCCCAGTGGCACCAGCTCACTGACAATGCTGCAGAATCAATTTAATTTCAAATCATTTTTATTACTAGATAGTCTTCCTTATACCAAGGTAAAACCCAACGCTATGCACAAGAAAGAAAAATACAGTAATGATCAGAATATATCAATGCATCATTATCTTTTCTAAAAAAATATTTTTTATCATACTATAACAGATCAACAAATATACAGTATCTTGATGCGGAAACAAGCATCGATATTCACAATATAATTTCAAACATCATTAAATAAAATGAAAATCTATAACTTTATAAATACTTTTGCCCACAATCATTAGAGGGGATCTTATTAGGAAAAAGTTTTCAGAGCACCCTAACAGGCAATATACAGTATGAGGGGTGCTGAAAAATTCTCAGCCCAACCAAGAAGAAATTTGCATATAATAGTGGTGACAGGCATGCAAATCTGCCTCGTGCACATTTATTAGGGATATCTTGAAAACCCAATTAGCTGGGGGTTCCCCAAGACAGGTTTAAGGACCACTGCTATAGCACATATCATACCAGAAGTGCTGTAGACCAAATTGACTCTTTAGATTGCTCCAAAAATAGAGTCAAAATTCAGACTATCCAGCATCAGACCTTCTTCCACCACTAAACTATCTGGTCTTCTCCCTTCTTCCCTGGCACAACAAAAGCACAAGAGAAATCAAACCAAGGAAAAAAGGGGATTAAATGATAAGAGAAAATATTGAGCTCAGTATCTGGAAACAGTAGTGCTTAAAATAGAGGAATAACTTGACTGCCACCAATTTTATTTTATCTTTTTTTTAATTATCCATCTTTTCTTTTTTAGTTCAAAGCTCAATAACATTCTTAAATATAAACTACTCGTATTTACACTATCTCAGAAGCAGGTTTCAATGTAAGCAGCTGAAGTACACATGTAGGTGTATATTTTATAATCTACACACTTTCTTTGCGATTCCATGCAAACTCCTCCCCCAGAACAGGAGAAGTACACGCCTACTCTTCACAGAATGTACGTGTACACAGGGGTAATTTTTTAAGAGGCATTAGGTGAAAAATTCTTTATAAAATTACGATGGGGCTGATATTCAGCATTATGTAGCCAGTCAGGATCGGCTCCCAGCCAGCTAAATATCACATAAGTGCCATTCGGCAGATAGCTCTTGACTGGCTATGTCACCATCAATATTAAGTGGCTCGCCAGCTAAGTTCAGTGGCCAGATAGACCTGCTTTTTATGAGGGTCTATTTTTGGCCACTAGGATTTAGCTGACCAGCTGCTGAATATCTACTTATCCGGCTTTGTCTCAGCTGGCCAAATCTAAATCAGAAATTCAATACTAGTCACCAGATATGGTGCCAGTAATGAATTTCAGGTTTCAAGTTTATTAATACATTTGATGAATCGCCTATTAAAATTACTAAGCGATGTACAAAATCCAAGTATAGAATAATAAAGAGAAACTAACATTTTAACAATATAATTACATAAAATACGAACATGAGTAGGGAGGGAAAAAGTAAAAGTTACAATTTTCAGTTTTTGGTAGAAAAAGGAAAAAACAAGGAGGTAAGGGGTAGTTAAACCATAGCACGATTAGAAACCTCACTAAAAAATTTAAGAAGTTTTAAATATTAAAAACATCTTTAAACAGGTAGGATTTTAAAGATTTTTTAAATATTGTGACGTCTTTTTCATTTCTAATGTAGTGTGGCAGAGCGTCCCACCATTGAGGTCCCATCACAGTGAACATGTCAGATCTTCTTGTTCCTATAATTTTCAGAGAGGGAACTGAAAGGAGATTTTGGCCAGATGAACGAAGTGGGCGTTGAGTACTGTGTGGGATTAGAAATCTAGATATAAGTTGAGGTTCGTTGGATGCTAGTGTTTTGAAAATAAGCAACATTTCACCGTGGACTATTGGAAACAGCCAGCTATCTCCTCCCGTCTGAAATTTGGTGGACTAATATACACCACACAGTGGAACCAGACCAACTTGTTAATATTGAATTAATTAATTTTTCAATCTATAACAAAAGGAGGAATAAAAGACCTCATTGAATGGGATAGACTGCGCTGATGAAAATCATTCTGCAGTGTTGCAACTATACAACTCAATTTAATCATTGGTCAAAAATCTCCAAATGTTCAATGTTCTCTGGTAATTATTCAACGATATTCAGTTAAAACAAAAAAATACTGCACTTATGTTGGGTAGGACTATACAGAAAAGAAATGGGAAGTTTAAATGTATGATCAGCAATGGCTTCCTAAGAGGATAATTTTAAACATTTCAGTCGTCTTTACCTAAGCTGCAGTGAGGGTGTGTGCTTACCGCAGCTTAAAAGGGTTTATTGTGGGATGCACTAAGGTGTCCTGTGTGTGTGCGCAAACCATATCCTGAAATATTTTTCTTAATTTTTCTCAGAGGGGGCATATCTGGGGAGCGGAGAGTGGGTGTAACAGTGCAAATCAGCACAGCCACATTGTTACTTGCTGATTTAGTGCGGGAGTAGCTCTTACAAAATGGTACAAAAATGCTTTTTTACATTGTGGAAATTAAGAACCATTAAAAAATATTTTGATCCTTTATCGTTCAGGCTATTGGTGCAGGCATTAGTTTTATCTATTTTAGACTATTGTAATATCATCTATTTAGGAGCACCCCAAAAAATTCTAAGGAAATTAAGAATAATTCAGAATACAGTTGTTTGATTGATTTTTGGTTTAAAAAAGAACGACCATATTAGTCCATATTATCGTTTACTTCATTGGCTGCCTTTAGAGGCAAGAGTATAATTCAAATTTTCCTGTATCTGCTTTAAGCTGATATTGGGATTGTCTCCAGCTTACCTTTTTCCTCATTTTGTATTGCATAGACCATCAAGAGAAACTAGAAACTTCTACTTATTTGCTTATCCAAAAATTAATGGCTGTAGATATAAGACCTTCTTAGATAGGACCTTAGCATTTCAAGCTGGTAGGCAACAATCTTGGTTAGGTAAATGTATTCAGCAAGCTATGTTATCCTATTGCAGTTTTCGGAAATTAATTAAGACCACTTTGTTCGATAAGTTTATTACTTAGTGAGTTTTATTATTGAAATTCTATTTTACAAATGTTTGCATTTTTTACTGTATTATTGTATTTCGCTGATTGTCCAATTCTTTTTAGTGTAAACCACCTAGAACTTTTGGTTATCTAATATAATAAAATGGTAAGCCGCGCATGCGCACTTCCTATGCGTGCGCCGGTTTTCCGTGAGCTGTAGCAACACATAGGAAGTGCGCATGCGCGGCTTACCATTCTTTGAAAGACGCGGCGGTGGCTACTCTCACGATCCCCGCCTGCGTCGGACTTCCAACGCAGGTGGGGATCATGAGAGGAGTCACCGCCGTGTCTTTCAACTAAAAAAAAAAAAAAAAGACAAGGCGGATGTCGGCACGATGGCTGGAGTTCACTGCTGAGTCCGGTGAGGAGTGCTTCCCTCAACAGGAACCGTCGGGTCGAATTCAAATACTCCCGGCAGGTCGGGAGGGGGCAGAGCAGGCTCGCACGCCTGGCGGGGACCGGCCAGGAACTAGACTCCCTGCAGGAGCTGGCCCGATGGCTGGAGATCACCGGACTGGACAGGGGGAGCAGGTAAGGGGGTGCTGCAGGACAGGAGGAGCAGGGAAGAGGTGATTCTGGACAGGGGCGGAGGTAACAGGAAGGGAGGCCTACTGCTGGATAGGGGAAGCAGGGAAGAGGTGCTGCTAGACGGGGGGGGGGAGGTAAAAGGAAGGGAGAAGACCTACTGCTGGACAATGGGTGCTGCTGGACAGGGGGAGACTTAAAAAGAAGGGAAAAGGGCTACTGCTGCACAGGGGGAACAGGGAAGGCGTGCTGCTGGACAGGGGGGAGGTAAAAGGAAGGGAGAAGGGCTCCTGCAAAGGAGAAGAGCTACTGCTGGATATGGGGAGCTGGAAATGGGGTGATGCTGAACAGGGGGAGATAAAAGGAGAAGGGCTACTGCTATATAGGGGGAGCAGGGAATGGGTGGGGGTGCTGCTGGACAGGGAGGAGGTAAAAGTAAGGGATAAGGGCTGCTAGCACTAAACAACTAAACAACTAGTGGCGGTATAAAAGAATAAAGTTATTATTATTATTAATAAAGGCTCACAGGCTAATTTTATTAATTGTTGCGTGCTAAATGGCAACATTAGCACATGGCCATTAATTCAAAAAATGGAAAATTTAGCCTTTTTCTGGCTGCAGGAAAAATGGCCTTAGTGCATGGGGGAAAACCCCCAATAGGGTGTGCTAAGGCCATTTTTTAAAATCACAGCTCAGTAAAAGGATTTCATGAGAAAAGGTATAGTCATAGGTTGTTCTATGTGAAATGTTCATAGTCACCAGGAAGCTAACCTCCCCATTGGCCTGTATTAGTCTACCGTAGTTCTGTAAGCAATTTTTAGATAGGCAGGATGAGCTCAGCATGACATGGAATATGCAGGTGGCTTGTGTAATTAGAAAATTGCATATTTGTCTTTAGAAATCACCACTGGGCATTAATTAGTAGAACTCATTTACGGAGTACAACCAGCTCAGCTTTTAAAGATATTGTTCTAACAGAGCAGTTTCTACAATGCTGTTTGTACACTGTAATAGCAGAAAATCAGGGGGGAAAAAACAACCCTTGCCTAGTGATTAGAGCAATGGTTTAAAAACTAGGGTTCAAATCCCATTTTTACCAAGTTGTGTTAGGCACTAACGCACATCTAATGCAGCTAAAAATGGAGCACCACAGGATTCACTCAGGTGCTCTGAGTTATCTCTGAGATCTGCAGTGAGTGGACATTCCTATGCTAACCAGTTAGCATATATTACCATGCACTAACCGGTTCACGCACAGATACCATATGAGTCCTTACCACTTACAAAATGTTCTGTGTTTGGTGAAGGTTAGTTTGTGAAGAATTCATTTAAAGTTGTTTTATATGTGATAGTAATGGTGGGCGAGGAAATTTGGAGAGAGCCCAGGTAGAAGAGGGACCCCAGCATGTCTAAAACCAGCCCCGCCTACCAACACCTAATCCAATTTAGGTGCCTACGTGCACAACACACATCATGGTCCACCCTTAACCACACCCACTTTCTGGTAAGTGCCTTGGACTAGATGCCTAGCTGCAAGTGGTAGGCTCTCTCTAGCCTGTGCTGTCAAAGTCTTTCCACTGCCGCATTCTGCCTCTCTGATATCACTTCCTGAAAAAGGGAAATGGCAGTGGTAAGACTCTAATGGCAAAGCCTGGAGGGAGTCTTATTTATCTTGCTGCCTCTGCTGACTAACTGCTGTAGATTTTGAGAGCCCCTTTGTTGGGGAGAGTGTGTGTGTGGAATACCCAATCTGTGAGGAGGCAGAGAGAAGGGAAAATTTACTAGATCTGTTGGGGGAGGGGGGAGGAGAGGTTGCAACAGCAGGTGGCCCTGGACATTTTGCTGAACTTGCTTAGTGGTAGCTATGTCTCTAGTCAGCACGGGAGGGGGGAAGGCCCATTTTGGAAGAGGGGCCAGCTGACTGGAGGGAGTAGGCATCCCTCTGGTCTGCCATCTAAAGATATGGGGGGGAAAGAGGGGCTGGGGGGGGTTTGTGGTGTAGTGGGAGAGAATGGGCATCTCTCTTGCTGCTGGGGGGGAAGTCACTGGGCAGCGGGAACTCATTTACGGGAGAGAATGGGCATCTCTCCCACTGCAGGGGGTGGGGTTGTTTGCGGCGGGAGAGAATAGGCATCTCTCCCGCTGCTGGGGGGGTCGCTTCAAAACGGCTTTTCTAGCAGTCTCTGACACTGCCATGTAGGGGATTTAAACAGTGCTGTGACTGTACTGGCAGCCCTGGACCAGTTGCTTTTTTTTGTTGCCAAAACCGACGCTGCTTTTAGAAAATGGTTTGACAATTTTTAAGAATCCACTGGATTGTCCATTTCAATGCAGAAGAGCCTATTTTCATGTCAGTGTCCGAGACAGCTAGAAACCTCACTAAAGACAGAGATAAGCCGCTTTGATAATCTGTCGTTAAAATGCATGCTGGCTAATCCGTTGGAAAACAGTTTAGCGACAGCGTTGAAAGTTTTGAGGATCTGGGCCCTAGAAAGCAATTAGTTTTAATTTAAGCCAGTTATGAGTTGCTAATTGCTTATCAGTGCTGATTAAGCTGTCCGAAAAATTAAGTTAAGCACCATGATCGTCTAGACGTGCCTCACCAACGACTTGTACAGGGGCATCAACACCTCCTTTCTTCTGCTGCTAGTGCCTCTCTCTATACAACCTAGCATCCTTCTAGCTCAGGTCATTGCCTTGTCAAACCGTTTTGTCACCTTCATAACCTCAAAGTGACAAAACAAGGTAACAAGGTGGCAGTATTTGTCTAAGGATGTAAAAAGACTTGAAATGGTTTAGAAGAAGGTGACGAAAATAGTATGGGGCTTGCGCCAGAAGAGGTAACTCCAGGACTTTGACTGGGTGACCAGAGAATTGGATAGAGGATGTGCACTAGATGTTAGCAAAGCCTTTGACTTCGTTCCACACAGACGTCTAATAAATAAACTGAGTGCCCTTGGGATGTGTCCCAAAGTCACAGGCTGGGTCAGGAACTGGTTGAGTGGAAGGTGACAGAGGGTGATCAATGGAGATCGCTCTGAGGAAAGGGATGTTACCAGTGGTGTGCCTCAAGGTTCTGTTCTTGGGCCTGTTCTTTTTTTTTTTTTTTTGAAAATCATTTTTATTAATGAAGCAGCAAGAGAAACAAGGGCCTGTTCTTTTTAACATTTTTATAAGGGTTGTCGGATAAGATTTGCTTCTTTGCGGATACCAAAATCTGCAAAAGAGTAGACATGCCAGATGGTGTGAATAACACGAAGAAAGACCTGGCGAACATAGAAGAATGGTCTGAAATTTGGCAAGCTAAAATTTAATGCTAAGAAATGCAAGGTCATGCATTTGGGCTGCAAAAACCAAAGGGAACGGTACAGTTTAGGGGTTGAAGAACTTATGTGCACGACAGAAGAGCGGAACTTGGATATGATTGTATGTGATGATCTTAAGATGGCCAAACAGGTTGAAAAGGTGACGGTGAAAGCTAGAAGGATGCTAGGTTGCATAGGGAGCGGTATGGCCAGTAGATAAAAGGAGGTTATTGATGCCTCTGTATAAGACTCTGGTGAGACCTAATTTAGAATATTGTGTACAATTCTGGAGGCCGCACCTTCAAAAAGATATAAAAAGGATGGAGTCGGTCCAGAGGAAGGCTACTAAAATGGTGTGTGGTCTTTGTAATAAGGCATATGGGGAAAGACTTAAAGATCTCAATCTGTATACTTTGGAGGAAAAGCGGGAGAGGGGAGATATGATAGAGACGTTTAAATACCTATGTAGTATAAATGTTCATGAGTCGAGTCTCTTTCATTTGAAAGGAAACTGCAATGAGAGGGCATAAGATGAAGTTAAGAGGTGATAGGCTCCGGAGTAATCTGAGGAAATACTTTTTTATTTTTTTTTTTTTATCTTAATAATTTGTAAAACTAATACAAAGTGCCAGGAATTATATAGATATTAATAATCAATGTAAGCACTTAAATTCCATCAATAATAATACAGAAGAAAAATATCCCTCCCCTCCCAACCAACAATTTAATTAAGAATAAACCAAAAAGATTCCCCCCCACCCCCCGTCCTGGACAAAGGATGTCAACGGGTCCCCAAACCAAATTTAAAAAATTGCTATGCCCCTGAGGAAATACATTTTTACGGAAAGGGTGGTAGATGCGTGGAACAGTCTCCTGGAAGAGGTGGTGGAAACAGAGACTGTGTATGAATTCATGAGGGCCTTGGATAGGCACATGGTATCTCTCAGAGAGAAAAAGAGATAATGGTTACTTCTTTTGGCTGAAGAGACGCTGCCACGTTCACAATTGTCCCCTGAGGAAGGCAATGTTTTTGCCGAAACTCGGATCCTAGTCGGGACTTTGCCTTTTGGGCATTTTGCTTGTTTTTAAACCTTGATACAAACTGCTAATAAAGGATCTCTGACCACTTGGTTGGATTTGACATCTCCAGTGCCTCTTTGTTTGGATTTGGTTTGCTTCGAGGATTGGTTTGCTTGGTACCTTCTTTTCCCTTCCCAATATTCAGCACTTTCCAGGCCCAGGTAACCTCATAAATATGACCGCATAAAAGCCAGCCCCACCTTTATGTGGTTCGCCATAACCAGTTAAGTGCAGAATATTGCACTTAATGTAATTGTAATGTAATGTAATTTATTTCTTATATACCGCTACATCCGTTAGGTTCTAAGCGGTTTACAGAAAATATACATTAAGATTAGAAATAAGAAAGGTACTTGAAAAATTCCCTTACTGTCCTGAAGGCTCACAATCTAACTAAAGTACCTGGAGGGTAATAGAGAAGTGAAAAGTAGAGTTAGAGGAAAAATAAAAATAAAATAAACATTTTAACAAGACAGCATTGATCTAAATACTTTGGAAGGTAGAAGAGAGGAGAGAAAGGAATAGAAGCAGAATTGACGTTTCCAGAAAGGGCTTCTTCAGGGAAGAGACTTGGCAGACAGTCCCAGGATGCCTATGTCTCCTCCCCTGCGATGTTCTCCCATCCATGCATTCCCTCCCAGACACACTGCCCGTGCCCCAGCCGCTCCAAGGAGGCTGCCCCAGATGAGGCCCACGGTGAATGCAGGATTCTCTCCTCTGCGGGAAAGCCGCCCGGAGCCGACAGTCGATCTTCTTAGCGGATTGCATGGGGGGAAGAGTTCACACTCTTGGTAGGATCGGGTCTGTGTGCTCTCGGTGGTTGTGGCTGGTCTCGTTGCTGCTTAGGTGTAAAAGAAGTTGATCTCCACTGCTGCTGATATTTAAAAGCAGGCAGATTGATCTCTCCAATGGACTGCAGGGGGAGGAGTTCACACTCCTGGCAGGATCGGGTCTGTGGGCTCTTGGTGGTTGCGGTAGGTCTCGCTGCTGCTTGTATGTAAAAGCAGTTGTTTTTCTACTGCTGCTGATATTTAAAGCAGGTAGATTGATCTCTTAAACGGGATATAGGGGGAGGAGCTCACATGCCTGGTTGGATCGGGGCAAGGGCTCCTATTATAGGCAGCTGGTCTTGCTGCTACTTAGGTGTTAAAGCAGTTGATCTTCCTAGCGGACTGCAGGAGGTGTGGAGCTCACACTCCTGTCATGATCTGGTCTATGGGCTCTTGGTAGTTGCGGTTGGTCCCAATGCTGCTTAGGTGTAAAGCAGTTGTTCTCCCACTGCTGCTGATATTTAAAAGCAGGTAGATTGATCTATCCAATGGAATGCTGGGGGAAGATCTTATATGTCTGGCTGGATCGTGGCAAAGGGTTCCCGGTAGTGGCGGCTGGTCCTATTGCTGCTTAGGTGTAAAAACAGTTGATCTTCTTATCGAATTGTAGGGGGGGCGGATCTCACATTCCTGGCAGGTTCGGGTCTGTGGGTTCTTGGTGGTTGCGGATGGACCCGCTGCTGCTTAGGTATAAAAGCAGTTGTTTTCCCAATGCTGCTGATATTTAAAAGCAGGCAGATTGATCTCTCCAACAAATTGTATGGTGAAGAGCATACACGTCTGGCTGGATTGGGATAAAAGCTCTCGATAGTGGCAGCTGGTCTTGGTGCTGCTTAGGTGTAAAAGCAGTTGATCTCCTACTTCTGATAATATTTAAAAGCAAGCATATTGATTTTTCCAACGGAATGCTGGGGGAAGAGCTTACTTGTTTGGCTGGATCAGGGCAAAGGGCTCTCGGTAGTGGTGGCTGGTCCTGTTGCTGCTGAGGTGTAAAAAACAGTTGATCTTCCTAGTGGACTGCAGGGGGAGGTGGAGCTCACACTCTTGGTTGGATCGGGTCTGTGTGCTCTTGGTAGTTGCGGATAGTTCCGCTGCTGCTGAGGTGTAAAAGCAGTTGATTTCCCACTGTTGCTGATATTTAAAAGCAGGTAGATTGATCTCTCCAATGGACTGCAGAGGGAGGAGCTCACATGCCTGGCTGGATCGGGGCAAAGGGCTCTTGGTAGTGGTGGCTGGTCCTGCTGCTGCTTAGGTGTAAAAGAAGTTGATTTTCCTAGCGAACTGCAGGGAGGGTGGAGCTCATATTTTTGCAGGACCGGGACTGTGGGTTTTTGGTGGGTTGGTCCCGTTGCTGCTTAGGTGTAAAAGCAATTGATCTCCCACTGCTGCTGATATTTAAAAGCAGGCAGATTGTCCAGGGAGAGGAGCTCTTAACCAGTCATGTTTTTGCTGCTTCCATATTCCTGGAAATCGAATGCGGGAGCCTGGATATAACCCAGCATCGACTTTTTTGGGATTATCCCCTCCTTTTACTAAGCCGTGGTAGAATTCCTATAAGCGTTAAAGCATTAGTGCCCCAGGCTGTGGTAGAAACATCTATCGCAGCTTAGTAACAGAGGGGCTATACCGGCAGTTGTCAGCAAAACACTGATTGGCACCAGCTGACTATCAGGCCCTTGGTGATTAAGAATAAATGGAACAAGAAAATATTAAGAAATTTTCTTATATAAGTTTGAGGCAATAGAGTTACAAGGGAAGTTGTACATCTTATGCAAAAATATTTGTACATCTACACACTTGCTGTTAATTGTGTGGTTAGTTAAAAGCATTAAAACTAAATATACAGTAAAATCTTGGATTGCAAGTAACTTGGTTTGCAAGTGTTTTGCAAGACAAGCAAAACATTTTATTAAAATTTAACTTGATATACAAGCAATGTCTTGCAGTACATATGCATACAGTATACACACATCCGAATCATCTGAGTTTCCATTATTTCCTATGGGGAAATTCGCTTTGATATACGAGTGCTTTGGATTACAAGTATGCTTCTGGATCGAATTATGCTCGCAAACCAAAGTTTTACTGTATTTACTTTTCTTTTCAATTTGAGAAAATATTTCTTTACTGAGAGGATAGTAGATGCCTGGAATAACCTGTCAATAGAGGTAGTGGCAATTGAAACCATGATAGAATTCAATCATACTTGGTACAAATCAGGAGTGGCTCATGGGATTTGCAGAGGAATGTGGGGCTATATCCATGAACTCATTGTGGGGTCTCAAACATAAGTCAGCAGGAACTGAAAAGCAGGGCCAAAAGGTGGAATTCATACGTGAGAAACACACTTGCTCAGTGGTAGAGCTAATGGTACAGACAGAGGGCACCAGCAGGTACAAATCTAGTAGGGTTGCCAGATTTTCCAAAATGAAAATCCGGATCCATGGCCCTGCCGGAGTCATACCCCCCATTCCGTCCCCAGCCCCACCCCTCAACCTGTTTGCTTGCCTGGAGGGCATTTGTGCATGCGCTGGTATGATGCGATTACATCACATGCATTTGCATGATGTCACCACATTGCATCCACGCATGCGCAGATGGCGTCCTGACGTCGCTGCTAGCTGGAAGCTTTTCAAAACCCATACAAAGTTCGGGGGTTTGAAAAGACATCCGGACCCCTGGACATGTCCTCGAAAAGGAGGACATATCAAGGGGAAATCCAGATATCTGGTAACCCTAAAATTTAGGCCCCCTTTTACAAAGCCGTGCGACTGAGGGCCACTCCTATGGGCATCAGAGCATTTACCGCACCGGACCACACTACCGGCTTTTGTAAAAGAGAGGGGTAGGTTGCAATTGTCGACATACAACAGTCATGCGTTAAAGCTGAATATATTGGAGATTGCAATCTACCCTATGGCCACAAGATGTCATCATTTTGTTTTAGGAATTACCCATCCCATGCCACTCTGTCTTATCTCACCTCAGCTGTCTTCTCTCCAAGCTAAAAAGGACTAATCTTTTTAACCTTTCCTCATAGGATAATTCTTCCATCCTTTTTATCATTTGGTTGACTTTCTTTGTCCCTTTTCTAATTTTGTTATATGTTTTTTTTTTGAGATGGAGCAACCAGAGTTGTACAAAATACTTGAAGTGTGGTTACACCATGAAGCAATACAAAGGTATTTCAATATTCTTTATTATATGTTCCTTTTATAATAAATACCAGCATTCTGTTTGCTTTCTCAATTATTGCTGTACACTAAGCAAAGAATTTCAAGGTATTGTCCATTGATAAATAGGGCTCCTTTTACTAAGATATACTAACAATTATCACATACAAATTCTGTTCCCGTCCCCACAAACTGTCTGATCCTATCTACACAAGCCTTAAACAGTAATAAAATGATTTAAATATAAAATCCTAAAAGTATTAAAAGAAACAATATTCTGTACAACTGTCATTTTATAAATCACAAATACAAAACAAGGATCAACAAAACCTGTCTGCCCTCACAAATATCCCCTCCACTATCGGGAAAACTGAACAAGCCAAATTACTACAGAATGCTACATAGAAAGATTCCTACTAACAGAATATCTTGGTCACACACATGGAACACAAATGCTAAATACATAATAGCTGACCAAAAATGATAAACATAAGTTAAACCAAAATCCCAAGAAACCCCCACCTTCCATGTAGTACAACACCAAAGAATAGAAAGATCAATTTTCTCCTACTGTATACTGTACAAAATATAAAGATCACACATGCCAGGGGAATACACCTAGGGCACCTGCCTCCTGGCCAGGGAGATCCCTAAGCTTGCTGGAAGCTGAAGGTGGCATGGTCTGGTAGTAGACAATGGGGTTCCCTCCCAAATTTTTGCCCATGTCTAACACTAGAACTTGCAGGATAAACATTTCAGTTCTGACTTATTCTAATCACAAAATAGAAAATAAAATTATTTTTTTTTACCTTTGGTTGTCTGATCATTTTATTTTTCAAGTGATGTTGGTCCCAGGTCCTGGTTTCTGTTTCCTTCTATCTTCTCTTAACTCACTCGTCAGGATCTCCTACTCATTTGACATTTCTTCTTTTCTCTGTGCACACCATCTATTTTTTATCTCTGTTATCTATCTTTCCCTTCTCTGTATCCTCTATACTTTCATGTCCAGCATCGTCCCTGTGTCTATCATCATTACTCTCCCTAACCCTTGCCCCCCTGTGTCCAGCACCATTCTTCTGTGTCCCTATGCCCCCCAAGTTCAGCATCTCCCTTTTGAATTCCTATTATCCTCCATCTCTAGCACCTTTCCAATGTATTCATATACCCCCTCCTATGTCTGACAATGCCCCTCTATGTCCATGTACCATCCTCCCCATGCAGCATCTTCCTTTGTGGCCCGTCCATATTCTACTCTCCGTGTTCACTGTTTCCCTTCTGTTTCTGTATACAGTACCTAACTATGTGTCTCTCCCTCTCTCTTCCTTCCCTCCCTTCCTCTGTTGTGTTCAGTATTTTACTCCCACTTCCTTCATATGCTTAGTACAACATATGAAGGAAGTACTCTCTCCCTTCCCTTCACCCCACCCCACGGGTCCAGCACCTCTCTACCTTTTCTCCAGCACCCCCCCCCCCACCTTCCCCCACATAAGTGCAGCACCTCATTGCCTTCCCTTTAGCTCCAACCTCTCTTCACACACAGCTCTAGCATGCTTCTCCCTTTCCTTCAGCTCCAGCACCCCTCTCCCTTTCCTCCAGATCCAGTCCCCCCCACCATGGGTCCAGCACATATCTCCCTTTGCTTAAGTTCCAGCCCCTCCTCCCATGGATTCAGCACATCTCTCCCTTCAGTCTAAATCCAGCCCCCCTCCAGCACCAGCTCTCCCCTTCCCGTGCCCTTCCCTCCAGCCCCTCTCTGCCTTGCACTGCCTTCCCTTCCCTTCCCTCCCCCTTTCCATGGGTCCAGCATATCTCTGTATCTCCAGCTACCTCCCTTGCAGGTCCAATAACTCATGCCCCCCCCTCCCTTGAATCTGGCATCTGCTTCCTGCTTCCAGCACCACCTTCTCTCCCTACCACTTGTGTATTCTTTCTGGAGCCAGCTGAATATAGCACACAGGTCTGCTCAAGGCCTTTCCTCTGCCAGGTCCCTCCTTCTGATATAACTTACTATCTTTGCAAAAACAGGAAATTACATCATAAGGAGGTATCCAGCAGAAGGAAGGCCGTAAGCAGGTGTGTGTGTGATTGACTGGCTCCAGAAGGTATGTGCTGGCAGTAGGCAGGGAGAGAGGAAAGAAGACTCAGGGAGTGATAAGTACGGGTTATTATCCTGCGGGAGCAAGGGTTTTCAACATTCACACAGGGTGGTAAAGAGCTTTGCTCCTGTACCCACAGTAAAAAAGCAGTTTTTCCTTTTTTTTTTTTTTTTTTTGTTACTTTGGGTACCCTTTCCCATGTCATTCTTTAATTGCCACATACTGCATGCTGCTGATGGGGAAACCTTGCTTCTGCCTAATCCTACCCCCTCCTCTGATGGAACTTCCTATTTGGCTGCTGATCACTGCAAAGACAAGGCTTCCAGGTCAGCTGAACGCAGCATATATAGGAATTGCTGCTGCTAGAGCCTGAGCTACTGTAAAACCATTGCTGCTGCCAGAGCCAAAGACACAATAGAGGAGGTATATTTAGGAAAACACAGGGGGAGAACATTTAAAAAAAAAAAAAAAGTAGAGTCACGTAAATTTAATTAGAAAAGCATGTGCAGGATAATTCATCAGCCCTGCAGAGCACTTCAAAAAGATATTTGGGTTAATAAAAAATAGATTCTGCTATTTGTTCAGGATGTTTGACTCAGTTCTAAAGATATTTATTATTTATCTCTGTCCCACTGAAATTTAATCCTGCAGATCAACAATAAAATTTTGATTTATTGCCCCATACTTGGATGGCCCATTGTGAGTTTTGTTCTTTGATCATTTATGTACAACATATCCAATTTTTTTTTTTTTTGCTTGCTGAATAGAAATCAGGGTGAATAGGTGCTTACCAGCATGTAGAGAATGGCACGGTGACAAAATTTTTCACCATTTCCATTCCTGTGTGAAACAATCCCGTCTCATTCTTTGGTGACTATCTCAACCTCAGGCCTTCTACACTAGCATTCTTTAATGCAAGGCTTGAGCTGTGCCCAGTCATACTCCGATTCTTATGCGAGTCAAGTATTGGATAATGAAGTCACTGTGACATCATTGATGAGGTTTGCTCTTAGGTATTGGTGGAATGAGGTATTATGACATCACAATATCTGCTCTGGATACCAGAGACTGTCATTTTTTAGGCCCTGATTCTGTATAGGACGTACACTAACCCCGATTCTGTAACCGGTGTCCATGTTACAGATGCCGGTTAGAGAACTGGGTTAGAGTAGACGCGGCCGCTACTTATTGTGGCAAGGGATAAGTATAGCGGCCGCCTGTCCGATCACCGGCAGGAGGGTGCCCAATCCCTCTTGCTGGAACGCCGCCCCCTCCCCCTGAAACTCTTGATCGCCGGCAGGAGGGTGCCGAACCCCTCCTGCCGGAATGCCACCCACTCCCCGTGAAACTCTTGATCGCCGGCAGGAGGGTGCCCAACCCCTCCTGCCGGAAAGCCAATCCCCCTCCGGACCCCCCATGCTAATGACCCCCCCAATGATCCCCCTAACCTCCCCCCCAACTAACCTCTAAATTGTTGGCCATCCCACTAATCCTAAGGCCTGATTGGCCCAGGCGCTTAGAGCCTGGGCCAATCAGGCCGTAGACTTAGCGGGGATGGGCTGGGAAGGGGCGGGCCTGCCTTATTTCGACGAGGCAGGCCTGCCGGCTGAACGGCAGCAAGACCCGTCTGTCCGGCCAACAATTTAGAGGTTAGTTTGGGGGAGGTTAGGGGGGGTCATCGGGGGGGGTCGTTAGCATGTGTGGTCCAGAGGGGGGGTCTGTTGTGCACCCTCCTGCCGACGATCGGGAGTTTCGGGGGGGGGGGGCGTTCCGGCAGGAGGGGTTGGGCACCCTCCTGCCTGTGATCGGATAGACGGCCGCGGCCACAATACTTATTGCGGCAGGGAGATCCTTTGCCGCAATAAGTATAGCGGCTGTGTCTACTTACAGTGTAGGCCAGCAGTTTGCTGGCCTACATTTTAAGCGTCTCTTCCTCTCCTAGGGAGACGCATAGGACCGCCTAGGTTCCCCTAAGGCCCTTAGGCGAGCTTAGGTGTCTTGCGAGCCTCCCTAGGCTCCCGGAGGCGCCTTCAATATAGGACGCCTACAGCTGCCTAAAATCGGGACGCATTTTGCAGAATCAGGGCCTTAGTTTCTATTTCAACCTCAGTCCTTCTACACCAGCAATCTTCAATGCATGGATTGAAGGTCAGTGGCTGTGCCCATTCATACTCTGATTCTTCCCTCTCTCCTTAAAGAATGACATGGAGATGGTTTCCCGCAGTGATTCTCAGGGACAGGAACAATGATGAATTTTGTCACCATGTCATTCTCTACCAGCATGCTCAAATTTGAATCATAAATAGAATTTTAAAAGGCATTTTAACAGTTCTCAAAATTTAAATATTCACATTTACAGAACCATCAACTCTTGCATAGATTTTTTTTTCAGTTTAGTATTACACTTTAGGCCCCTTTCACAAAGTTGCGGTGTTCAAGTTGCCACAATAAATGCGCTACAGCCCATTCAATTCCTATGGGCTTCAGTATCATGACTTTGTAAATGGGCCCTTTGAAACATTATTTTTTATTGCCTCAAAATGCATGCCATGATTAAGCACAATTGTGATTAAAAGTTTTAATCATTGCCCACCTCTAAAAATCACACTTTTTTTTCTTCACTACCTTCCCAAACTTGATTCCCATACTAGTCTGACTTTCTCTCCCTCTGATTTTTCACAGGGCATGGCGCTCTGTTTTGATTCTTTTCTGATTTTATTCCATCACAGAAAAACTTTCCAGAAGCTATTGTGTAGCTAGATATTCTCATATGCATTGAGTAGATGTGTATAGATATAAAACATTGAATGCATTTTAGTAAAATAAAACTTCCAAAGCCTGTTTTGTCCCTTTTCACAAAACACCCATTCATGAAACATTCTTTTACTGTGAGATCATGCCTATTCCCAGAGCACCAGAGTTATTTTAGCACAAATTTATTTGTGATATTCAGAAGAGCAGTAGCCTTTCTTCTGTCATCTTCTAAAATGGCTTTGGAAAAAAAAATATTGCAAGAGCAATCCTGGGTTAGTCATTGATGCAAAGAACATGTTCTAGTTTTGTGCCTCTGTTGCAGAAACATCCTATACTTTGTGATGAGCAAGGGTAGAGGTGGCGCCAGGAACCCCTCTCAGACCAGGCCCTGAAGTCCTGGGCCCTTATGAGAACACTGAGAGGGATGAACCTCCTTGGTTACATAGACAGTATGTGGGTCACTTGCATAGAAGATAGGGGACAGTCCAGGTGCAGGAGGTGCTCGTGGGGGACAAGGAAGCACCCATGGAGATGAGGGGGGGGGAGGAGTAAAAATGGGGGATGTAAGCTCCTTTGAATCCAAGAGCATGGCGTGAGAATGCCCAGAAACCTCCGAAGAGGATCAAGAGATGGAACAGAACTGAAAGGAGGATTTCCAAACTTCCCCTTTGCCTTAGGGTGATAGCAGTGGATGGTGGAAACAAACTGATGGGATACTCTTATCGCCAGGCGGTGAGGGCTATGCATCGTAAGGGAGAGGGAGTAAAAAGAAAAGAGAAACAGAATCCTTAAAGATATTCATTTCACAAGAGAAAAGAAGTTGAAAAGGAAGCTCTGGATTGAGAGGGCATAGGATGAAGTTATGAGGTGATAGGCTCAGGAGTAATATAAAGAAATACTTTTTTACAGAAAGGATGGTAGATGTGTGGAACAGTCTCCCGGAGAAATGGCGGAGACAGAGACTGTGTCTGAATTCAAGAGGTGTAAGATAGGCACGTGGGATCTCTTAGAGGAAGAGATAATGGTTACTGCGGATGGGCAGACTGGATGGGCCATTTGGCTTTTATCTGCCATCATGTTTCAATGTTAACCTGCATATAATTTGTATAAGAGACTGAATCCTGGGCAAGGACACAAGGAGACTTAAAGGGAGAAGGCGAAGAGAGGAACTTCCCCTAAGCTTGGGTTGTTTCTTTTCAACACAGAAATAAGTGGAATAGACCTTGATAAGAACTAATTTTGGTTTTTGTTTAAACCCCTCAGCAAAAATGTACAGAGTGGCCCTGGTGAGGCCTAGAGGAACTGCTGGGAACTAGACAGTTTCTCGGTTCTTTTGAGCCTTGGAGAAGAGGACCTCTCTAGCTAGGGAGACTGCTGTTTCTGGAGGTAGAATCTTATGGTATTGGATTATGGAAGTGAGGCATATGCGGAAAGTGTGGCAGCAATCTTGACAAGGACTTCTCAACTTGTGAGCAGTGGCATAGCTAGCTTGGTCTCTACCCAGGGATGAGCACCCCCTCCTACAGACAGTGGGAAAGGGGGGGGGGGAAAGAGTGCATGGAGCAGTTATGGGGGTCGCAGTCTGCATGCTCACAGCCGTCAGTTCTGCCAGGCCCCTGCCCTGGAACAGGAAGTTGACATAAGAGGGGGTAGGAGTCGGCAGAGTTAACAGCCTCGTACATGTGGACAATCACCCCGTGACAACTCTAAGCACCCTCCAACACACTGCACCTGGGGTGGACCACTGCGCCGCTCTTTGTACACAAGCTTGTAAAACCAAACTGCTGACCAGCAATGCCTAGGAATGAATTTTCTGTGATTTATTTTGGGTTTTGATGTATATTATTTCTTATGTTGGCTGTAAACCACTGAAATTTACAGATTGGCAATCTGTACATTATTTAGGGGCTCTTTTACTAAGCTACATTAAGCTCTTACATAAAGTTGGCCTAATGTAGGACATGCTAAAGTGCTCCACATTAGGTTTCTTGTGTTTTTTATTTTTATTTTTGGGGAGGAGGCATATCAGGAGTGAAAAATGGGCACAGATGTATTAATCAGCAAATATGTCGACATTACCATCAAATGAACCAGTTAGCATGTCCATGTTGCAGGAGCCCTTAGAACCACCTAAATATGATAACTTTTTAAATGGCCGTCCAGCCTCATACTTAACAAATGGAAAAAGCCTTTTAATGGCTGTGCTATAAATGGGCTTAGCACAGGGAAAAGTCCTGCCTACAGACACACTAAGATCAATCAGCACAGTTTAGTATTTATTACTTTTTTTTTTTTTTTTTTAATTTAAAAAGCATATAACTTGCCTAAAACCAAAAGCAGGTTCCAAATGTACATACATAAAATCACAAGTACAAACTAGCCCTCCCTTTTATGAAGCTGCGTTAGGCTTTTTTTTTTTTTTTAAATCACCACCACTGCCATGGTATTAGCTCCGATGCTCATATAATTCCTCTGAGCGTCAAAGCTAATACTGCCACAACCAGCGATCAAAATGTCTAAGATGGTATCATAAAGGGGGGGGGGGGGTATAAATCCCTGTGTCATTCTCTATCGCTGATCTGCTACCTCAGGGCATTTATCCAACTCCCTGCTTAAGCTCTGCCCCCTGACTCAGCAGGTTCGCTCCACCTGCATTAGGGTGGTTCAGCTTCAGTCATGCTTCCTATCTTTTGTCACTGGATCCTCCTATCTTAAGAGTCCAATGTAAGATACTGACCTTAGCATAAGGCACTTAATGGTAATCCATCATTGATCATACCCTATACAACACATCAGCTTAAGAAGATCATGTGCCCATTCATTCTATTTTCATGCCTTTTTATGTAAACTGCTTTGATTGGTCGCCTTTAAAAGGTGGTACGAGAAACAAATTACATATACTGTATACATAAATCTTTTTGTAGTGTATGCGATTCCCTTTTCCACAATATAATTTATATGGAACGAACATCTCAAAATTATATTCATAGAGCATAGAAGCTCTTGTAATACTGCATTCCCTAATTCTCCTATGGTTCTGGATTGTAAACAGATGACATTGGATAGATACATGAGTCTGGCTAGATACAGGGATTGAATCTTGAACACATTGCAGTTTCCCTCAGTGGACTGGAGGCAATAGGTTTGCATGATTAATTTTGTGAGAACAGTGTTGGGGGCTTGAAAGAGTATTAAATGGAATTATTGTATAACTTCTAATAAGGATTACTATTTCACAATGCTTTCTGGCTTCTTCACAGGTTTTATCTACCGTGCTTCAAATGAGAGCAGCTTTCTTGAATAAGAAAGGAGCTGCTTGCTTGAACATTTGAAGCATATTAGATAAAACCCTGAGGAAGCCAGAAAGCGTGGTGAAATGGTAGCCTTCGAAAGGTCTGAAATAAGATGTGTGCAGTCAGCTCACAGCTTATTTTTTTGTTGTTTTTACAAATTATAATAAGTCAGTCACAAACCCCTCTTTAACGCATAGCGCTGGCTTTAGTGCCGGCAGCGGCGGCAACTGCTCCGACGCTCATAGGAATTCTATGAGCGTCAGAGCCGTTACCGCCGCTGCCAGCATTAAAACTCACGCTATGTGTTAGTAAAAGAGGGGAAAGTTAAACTAAACTAAACCTTAAGTTTATATACCGCATCCTCTCTACAAAGATAGAGCTCGGCCCAGTTTACAGGAACTTTAATATAAGGAAGGAAAAACATAATAAGAATTAGTGATTATAAAGAGGGTAGCAAGATTTGAGAATAGCCAAGTTTTCAGATGCTTTCGGAATAATTGGAAGGAGCCCAGAGTCTGCAGCAGGGCAGGAAGGTTATTCCAAAGCTCAGTGATTTTGAAGAAAAGAGATTTCCCTAATTTTCCAGTTACAAAAAGACTGTTTAAATGTTATAAAAATAATTTAATTTAACATCATACCATAACAAATAGTTGGAGTTTTTAAGACCGGTGAAAGAAAATTGAACTTCAGAGACAAAAGAAAAGTTATATGAAGGCATTTTTTTTACCTGGAAGTTTCCGAGGTCTTTTTTCTCCCTTATTAATATAGTGCGAAGATTAAATTTTTTACTTTCTTTACTTTTAGGCCCTTTTCTATCAAACTGCAATAGCAGTTTTTAGCACGGGGAGCCACGCTGCTCTCGATGCTCATTGAGTTCCTATGAGCTTCGGAAGCAGCGCAGGCCATTCAGGGCAGCTCCCCGCGCTAAAAACTGCTATCGCAGTTTGATAGAAGAGGGACTTAGTCTTTATTGGAGGTTGTAGTTTCACTAGTAGTGTAGGCCTGAGATTTTCTGCATTTTCTTACCTGTAATGTCTGCAAATGATTTATAATTACATTTGAATACTATATGCACATTTTATTATGCAGGATGCTTATCTACTAATGTGTTTACCTTCTATTGTTTACTACAGTTGATTTTTACTTTATTACTATAGCATTTTCAGTTCATTTTTGTATACAGAGGGCCATTTTCAAAAAGGATGTCCAAGTATGACTTGACATTTTCAACAAAATGTCAATTTTTGAAAGCCAAATCACTAGATGTCTCCCCTCCCCCCCCCCCCCCAATTTTTTTTTTTTTTAATCGCCTAGTTGGATATCTTGGCCAACAGGACATCCAACCCTTAGGACGACTAATTTTACACCCCATTTTCAACCACAGAAATGTCCAAGTTGAAAATGGCCTGATCCAGATCATTGTGATGGACTGGCCACGCAGACATGCCAACAGAACAGTGGGACACCTGCTGTGAACTGAAGATAAAGAATCAAAAAGTAGATTTCACTGTAACTTATGGTGAGCCCTCCAAAACCCCTAAAACCTACTATACCCACCTGTCTACCACCCCAATAGCCCTTATGGCTATAGATGACACCTATAAGGCAGCAGAGTAGGGTTTTGGTGGCCTCATACTTTCCACCATAAATGCAGTGGGTAGAATGGCTTATGGGTCTGGTGTCACCTCTCTATGTTTCACTAGTCCACCCACCAGGTTACTTAACACACCCCTGTGAAGCTCTACTAAGGCTTTCCAATACCAAGTGCTGCTGTTCTAGAGACAGGTTTGTACCGTTTCATTCACATCATTGTGTGGTGGGAAGGGGTTACTGACCACTGAGGGAGTGTAGGGGGGTCATTACTTAACGCCTCCATTAGTCATCTGGTAAGTTTGGGTACCTTTTTGGAGCTTAGACCCTTTTAAAACAGGTCTAGTCCAAAATATCTAAGTTCCATCTAGGACATTCTGGGAAAGCATCGATTATCACTGCATGATATTTAAGTCTAACCTGTCATAAGCCCACCCATAACATACCTCCAAACATGCCCCCTGGAACGCTGGGCACACAGCGGACAAAACACCTCACAAGACATCCATAAAGTTGACTTTGAAAATCCACATTTGGCTGTCCCAGCGATTAGAACGTCCAAGTGCTGACTTATGACAGTTTTGGGATATCTATTTCTTTTATGAGCCCCATACAATGGACATTTGAGTATAAGATAACAAAAAGGGACACTTGATTTTGAATGAACTTTTTGTAATTCTGGTCCCCTTTCACCAAGCCACGATACAGCGTTTTAGTGCTGGCCAGCAAGGTAAATCCTCCAATACTCATTCAATTCCCTCGATTGTTGGAGCATTTACCTCACCAGCGCCAAAACACTCTACTGCAACTTGATAAAAGGGGTCCTCTATTTGGCACAATTATGACACTTTTCACACACACTTATTGGTGATGTTGGGACTGTTGAATAACCGAAGGGACATAGGTAAAAATCAATCTATGTCATTGGTGATATTACTCCACATATGACGCACCCTAGATTTAGAGTAGGAAAACCAGAAATTAAAAAAAAATTCTGAACCAAATTGTGTACTAATATATACCAGGCTCTGCACCCTGTCTCCCCTTCCCTGCCAGGCTGTTCCTTTCATTTTTCATATACACATAGCAGATATAAATTATCAAAACTGACACATTTTGATCACTAAATTGAAAATAAAATAATTTTTCCTACTTTTGTTGTCTGGTGATTTCATGAGTCTCCTTCCTTCTTTTCTTTCTTCACTCAGGCCCAAGAATTGTCTCTTTCTATTCCCGCCCTCCCAAGTCCCGAGTTCATTCCCCTTCACTGCCTTCTAGCCTTTGTCCTTCATCCTCCCTGCTGCGCCAGAAATTGCTTCCCCCCCCTGCATGCTGAAACCTGCCTACCCTCTGCCGATTCCTCCTCCTCTGGCCCCGGTCTGCCTCTGCTGTGCCTCAACTCAAATGTGGTAAAGGAAGGGCCAGCATGTAGCAATTGCACATCGCCAGCCCACAAGCCTTTGCCCGACATCAGAACTGACGTCAGCCTTCTTTGAGTTGAGGCGCAGAGGTGGCCAGCAGGGAACAGCAGCGGTGACCAAGGAGCAGCAGCGGGAAGCAGTTAGCCCGCGTACCCTCGAGTGGGTCATTTTAAAAATGGTACACCGGGGTAGGTGGGGTTTTTTTTTTTAAAGTTACCTTTGCTTCATAAGACACTGAAATTTCCACCCAAGTGGAAAGTGTGTCTTTTGAAGTGAAAAATACGGTATAACTTTTTTTTTTTTTTTGGGGGGGGGAAGGCTGTACTTAGATCCACTGGCTACGAAATCTATACATTTTTCCTTGATGATAATTTGATAGCCTTTAATATTGTACCTAGGTTCCCTGTTTTCTGTAACCCCACTCTCTGAAACTGTGCTACTGTTACCCCCTGAGCTTTCTGGACGGGTGGGAATAAATAAATAAAAAGTCACAGGTCTTATCCTAACAAGACACACTGCAACATCTCTCTCCTGGCTTTTCAGAACTTTTTTTGAACTCCCAGCGCAGTTTCTGAATCTAGAGGAAAGCAACTCTAAGAGAGTTGCAGAGAGATGATCTAAAGTTGTAAGCCAAGGAGGAGCAACCTTGGTACTCAAAGGCTGCAACAATTTCCCCAACAAATAACCATAAGATTTGCATACAATGGAGGGAGTATATACAAACAGATCTCATCCATATTCATTGGGGGAAATCCTGAATATCTGAGTTGCAACCCTTGAGTACCATGGTTGCACATTCCTGCTCTAAGCCCTCAAATGGCCCTAGTATGGACTAGAACCCCACATATTACACTAAATAGTAGTTGTATGTGCTATTTAAAATTTATAGACACTAGCAACAGTAAATGTGAGAACACCACATTTCAACAAGCTTTCAATGCATTTCTGCTTCAAACACGATTTAAGTACCATCTTTATTTCTATAGCACCATTGTTCAGCACAGTGTGACAAAACATACCGTCAATATGAATTACTTGCCTCAAAGAGCTTACAATCTAAGTTCCGAGAACAGGTTAAAGAACTTGCTTAGCTAAGCAGTGGAGAGTAAAGTCTTGTTAGTCTCCATAGTCTTAGCATTGAGATCTAGCACACCAGTGATCTTCACCGCACGACCCAGGGGCTAATGGCAGTCCCTTATTGACTCCACATATAGCTCCCTTACTCTTCCTCCATACACATCCCCCCTCCCTAATATCCTGAAACTTGCTGCTGGCACTACATCCATTATAGTTCTGTTTTCTATCTGCACCACGCAACACTAACCTGCAAGTTTGAGGCCAAGTATTTTCCAAACTCCTATACCTCCTATACCCCCCACCCACAGTCTCACGCACCAGCACACTTTCTCCTTTCCGCCCGCTCTTTCCACTCCTCCCACCTTGCACGTACACCCGCACCTCTTCCCCGTACCTTTTAAAACTTTGGCACGAGCAGCGGTAAACTTGTTGCCCGTGTCAGCGTTTTCTCTGATGTCACTTCTGGGAGGAAGCGATGTCAGAGAGAGCTCCAAAGCCAATGCAGGCAGCGAGTTCGTCGCTGCTTGTGCCAAAGGCACCCTTACTATACCACTGTATACCTCTCATGAGACTGAAAGAACAGTGACAAGAATTAGGATACTACTACTATTTATCATTTCTACAGTGCTGAAAGGCGTACGCAGTGCTGTACATTTAACATTCAATAGATGGTCCTTGCTCAGAAGAGTTTACAATCTAATTTGGACAGACAGGACATCTCAGGGTTGGGGAGTTTCTGGTAGAAGGAATAATACAATAGGTAAAGGTAGCTGACAGTGAATGGGAGTTAAGAGCTCAAAGCAGCTTCCAAAAAAGTGGACTTTTAGCTTGGATTTGAATACTGCTAGATGGAGTACGACGTATTAACTCTGGCAGCCTATTTCAGTCATACGGCACGGTAAGAAAGAAGGGACTTGAGTTGGCAGTGGAGAAGGGTACAGATAAGACGGACTTACCCGATGAACAGCGTTCACCGGGGGGGGGGGGGGAGTAATAGGGGGAGATAAGTGAGGAGAGATATTGAGGAGCTACAGAGTGAATGCACTTGTAAGTCAGTAAGAAGAGTTTGAACTGTATTCAGAAATGGATGGGGAGCCAATGAAGTGACTTGAGAAGAGGTGTAATGTAAGCATAGTGGCTCTCATGGAATAGGAGTCATGCAGCAGCATTATGAATGGATTGAAGGGAATGCATGGGAGACCTGAGAGAAGTGAAGTGCATTGCAGTAGTCTAAGCACGAGGTGATAAAGTGTGGATAAAGGTTTTGGTAGTGTGCTTGGAGAGGTCTGATTTTGGTATTAAACAGAAAGAAGTGACAGGTTTTAGCAATTTGTTGGATCTGAGCGGAGAGAGGAGTCAAAGAACATCCTGAGGTTGTGAGCTGACGAGACAAGGAGGAAGAGTGTTATCCACAGAAATAGAGATCAGCGGGAGGGGGAGAAGTGAGTTTAGGAAGAAAGAAAGATAAGGAGCTCAGTTTTAGCCACATTCAGTCTGAGATGGCGGTGAGACATCCAAGGGTACTGTGCAGTTCAGAGTTACATAAGACTCAAGTGTTGGAAGAAAACAGAATAGTTGTTCCAGAGGTCCAACAAGCCCAACTTGACTGAGTGCCTGCTTGAAGGGGTTGAGGATAACAAGATAGTGAAGGCTGAATGGTGGGAATGGATGAGGAAACAGATTAGTTGGGGGTTTGGAATGGAGAGGAATGTGTAATGGAAAACAGCTTAGAAGAACAAGTAGAAGGAGTGATGGGTTGGGAGTCATGGATAGATAAAATGTGGGTGGGGCAAAAATAATGAAAGAATATAAACAGACTTGTCAACGAGACACTATAGATGTACAATATGTAAGTAGGTCAGGCAAAACACAGACCAGACACCAGACCAGGTTTAATGTACAGCAGTGTGTGTGTCTGGTAGCGTTATAGAAATAGTAGTAGTATCTCCCACTATCGACCAGAGTGCTACCTCCATTTTGCCTGACAATTTTGATTCTTACATTGGAGGGTTTTTTTGGGCAACATTTTGCCAAAGTGTTCCTCACTGGAATAATGGTGAAGATTACTGGTATACGCCATTAGCCACAAGGGCTCAAACTGCAGGTAAGCCATGCATCTATTCATTAAATGATAATTATATTTGCTCCATCATAAAATTAGTTTCTACCCTGTGTGTACATACAGTAATAGAAATCACAATGTGTTCTCCAGAATTTATTTGAGCAACTATAAAGTAAATAAAATCAGTTTTAACACTACAAAATTAAATACATTTAAAAAAGCTTGCCAGTGTACAGAAAATTCAAATACTTTTCTTTAAATAAACTATGTTCAGAGCACCCTTAATATAAAATGGCTGACCAATGTTGACTTCCTTGTGGGATTTGTGCAACTTCTAAATAAAGTAATTTCCAAAATAAAGTACTCACATTCAGGGAGCCACACAGAAAACTATATTGGCTTTTGTATTATAGGCCTCCCTGCTAATGAAGGTCACACCAATTTTGTGACCCAGCTAGAAAAAAAGAACACCTTCAATCGATCTATTGCCTACTGTGGCAAAAATTAATACAAACTGGTTACAAGCAAAGTGAATATACTCACACACTTATAAATTGTGTCAACAAATACAGTATTTGACGACACTGTATTAATTTCCCTGTCACGTCATTACAGCATGATTCTAACACTATCAGGTAAAAAGGAGGCAATCTGGCAATGCATCAGCCATTAGTCCTTCAATGTTTAAATATACATCTTTACCAACTTAAGCTTCAGCTTTGCACAGGATTTGAACACTGGCAACATCAGTTTCAGTAATTCCTGGATATTTTTTCATCCTCAGATAGGATGTTTAATGCAATCACAAAAATTAAACATAGTGGTGATTACCTACCATGGCTTTTCATTGTGTGATCTTTCAAGCCAAACATTCACATGTCTACAGTTTGATTGTGTGTAACCACAAGACAGCATGACATCCATGTGTCAATTAACAGTTGTCGTAGCTAAGACAATAGGAATTACTCTCCAGGCTCTGAAAATGGACACTTCGTCCAACAGAATGGCTGTTTGCTATGACCTGGAAAATGTCCCAGCAATGCACATCTTGCTTGACCATATTGCTTCATCTAGTCCAAAATGCGATGCTTTGAAAATTAAAAAACAAACAAACCCCAAAACAAAACCTCGATGCACATGAAAAATCTTCCATGAATAGTTTTGTATACAATGACTAAAAGTTTCTTCAAAAGGAACTTGGTATTTTCATAAAAGATCTTGTATTCAAAAGTCCCAGTCCTATTGCAGGGGTCTCTTGCAGAGTACAATATTTTGCCTAGGTAGTTATATAACTTTCTTCTGAGGGGGGCTCAATTTTCTCATCCCTTTAATCCGAGTCAGCAGCTCATTGACAAATTCCTGCAAAGAAAAATAAAAGTAAGACAAACTTTATATTATTATTTGTTTGGATGTATGTGCTGATTATAGTATTACTTGATTATATATTCTTTGCACTTTTGTATTTGATTTGAAAATTAATTTAAAAAAAAACAAACCAAAAAACTCGAACTAGCCCAGAAGCTCTTTAAACAATATTTGCTGACTCTCTTAAAAAAATAAACTTTAGCTGCAATCCTTATACCACTTAGGTGCATTGCTAAATATAATGTCCACTGTTCTACTTTCCCTTCTTTTCTCCAATGTATGACATTGTCATCACCGGCCTGAATCATAAGAGGTCTCGAAGTAAAAGACAGGAAATTATCAGGTTCATGAGTGCCTAAATCAGTGGTTCCCAAACCTGTCTCTGAGGGGGAGGGAGGAACCCCAAGCGGTGTCAGGTGTTCAGGATATCTACAATGACTTTTCATGAGATTTATATGCATTGTCTCCACTCCATATAGATTTAACTCGAAACATTTATTACAGATATGACATCATACATAAGAATATAAGGATAACCATAATGGATCAGGCCAATGGTCCATCTAGCCCAGTATCCCGTTTCCACAGTGGCCAATCCAGGTTGTAACTACCTGGCAGAACCCAAGTAAAAGAAAAATTCTATGCTATTGATCCCAGGGCAAGCAATTGTTTTTTATTTAAACTGAAATTTCTTTAAATAAAATTATCAACCACCTGTAAGTAAATTATAAAATCATAGATTTAAAAATCAATATTTTAAGGATAATTGGAACATTTAACATAATTAAGATGCCAGAGAAGAGAGATCAGAACTTTCCATAGCTAGCATCTGGTCTATACAGGATTTTGTTGGTTTATATTTACTTTTTAGCCCAGGATTTTACAAATTTGGTCCCTGGAACCTCAACAATTCATCCTCATTTTCGATATCCACAGTGAATATTTATGAGATGTGTCATACATCTGCTCTAAAAACTAAAATATGCAAAGTTAACCAGTTTATCAGAAATCCAGATGGCCTAAGTTAAGGAAACCTGCCATTCACAAACACAAGACCATTTCTGCCTCACGTTCTCTAGCATTTTGCCTCTCCTACAGATCTATAAGTTCATTGATAAATGTATTGGCTTCAAGCTAGAATCAATTGATGTAATTAGCTCACAAATTCCAAAGCACTCAGTTATCCACCCTTTATGACACCCTACCCATTTTCCTAAAGAAACTGTGCTGACTCAAAGATAGCAGGCTAGGCCTAATTTTAGGCTTTCTTGTAATCTATTTACAATCATGTATTATTTCTGGCTGAAAATCCTCTCTTGCTAAACCTTAATGAGCATATTTACATTCGGCAGCTTGCATCTCTAGTTAATTTGAATTCATTTCTGCTCATTTATATTCAGCCCCCCTGGGCATTCTTCCAGTGTACTTTCTAGAGCTAAAAGCAAGCAGTTTATATGGCACAAGAGCAAAATCATCAGGCGGTAAAATGCTATTGCAAGAAAAGTAAAAAGATTTAGATGAAGAACTTTATGATCCCAAAGAACTAGAAAAGGCTATCCATTGGTGCATACTCTGCATGCACTTTTTACCTATGGGGTTAACACCAATAATCACAGCAAAGTTTTGCAGGTAGTTTCACTTTTATTTACTAGAAAAAAAAATGCATCCTGATAATTGTGATTACTTTTTCTATAGGTACTTTTTCCTTTGGAAAAATCATTAGATCTGTGTATGGTACAAACCAGATTAGTTGATCACTCTAGGGGGGAGAGCATTCCATAATGAAGGGGAAACACTGAAGATCTTGGTTTAAATGGCATCAAAGCAACTATGTCTGAACAAGGGAATTACTAGGTAGTCATAGGAAATATTTCTTGAGGTAGAATAAAGTATCAACAATCAAAGAGATCTACAGTGGTGTACTTTATAGGTCAATAGGATGATCTGTAAGAGATCCTATGGAAAACTGGAAGCCAATGTTCTTCCTGGAGAGAGTTACATGGTCAAATTTCTTGATCCAGTTACTAATTTATAGCTGAGTTCCAAATGATTTGAGGTGATGATTACTGGTGTGAATTCCTTGTACAGTGGTTATTGCAATAGTCTAGATCATGGGTAGGGAACTCCGGTCCTCGAGAACCGTATTCCAGTCGGGTTTTCAGGATTTCCCCAATGAATATGCATTGAAAGCAGTGCATGCAAATAGATCTCATGCATATTCATTGGGGAAATCCTGAAAACCCGACTGGAATACGGCTCTCAAGGACCGGAGTTCCCTACCTCTGGTCTAGGTTATAGATTAAAAGTGAATGAGTTAGAATTTGTACCTAGCTATTAAACCTTGTTTGTTTATGTATGGTCTCCTTTTCCTTTTGATAACTTTCCATCCCAATGAATTGCTGGAAATAAATTATGCACAAGGGACAGATGCCTGTGTCAAGGGGCAAAATAAAATTCCCCCAAATTTTTTTTTAAAATCTGTTTATTGAAAATTTTAATACAACAAAACAAATACAGATCTGATATCATACATGTAGATAATGATATAAACAATTATGACCAAAAAATGAAAAAACATGCATTTGGAGGCATCAGCCAGTAATAAAAATCATGCCTTCAAACATGCACAAAAACTTTGTAACAGGGTAACCCTGAAATACAGTCCCAAAACTTAATGGAAAGTTCAAAAAAACAATGAGCCATAGGAGGCTCTTGAATAATCTTGGGCTAAAGTTGGTTCTCAAAGTGGTGAACTGGATTAGAAATTGGTTGACAGACACCAGAGTGCCGTGGAGGTGAATGGAATTGGAGGAAGGAAAGGTGAGTAATGAGTGCCTCAAGGATCGGTGTTGGAGTTGATTCTATTCAGTATGTTTGTGAGCAACATTACCAAAAAGGACAGAAGGTGTAAAGTTACATTATATTACATTAGTGATTTCTATTCCGCCATTACCTTGCGGTTCAAGGCGGATTACATCCAAACTAAAACAAAAATTACATTCAAAATTTGAAGGAATAGAATAAGCGATGACATAGAATTTTTAAGGTAATATGTTGGGTAAAGAGTTACCAAAGGGAAGTGGAGGTCTTTAGGAGATAAGAATAGGGTGAAATTAAGGGTTTTAGATAACGTTTGGTAGATAAAAGAGTATTAGAGAGATCTAAGGGTAAATAGAGTGTTGGATATTGGGTTGGGATTGGTTGTGCTGGTTAGGTAAAGTTCACTTTTTTTTTGCAGACAAAACTAAGATTTGCAATGTTTACAAATCAGTGGACACCCCTGAGGGAGTGGAAAACATGAAAAAAGGACCCACAAAAGTTAGAATAGTTTAGTGTGAATGCTTGGAATGCTCTCCCGAGAGAAGTGGTGGAGATGAAGTCTGACTAAATTCAAAGGAGTGTGGGATCTCTAATTACAAAATAAATTATATAAAATAAACTAAGGCCGGTACTGGGTAGACTTGTATGTTCTATGACCCGTAAATGGCAATTTGGTTTATGATGGGCTGGGAAGGGCTTTGACGGAAACACCAGTAATTAGGAACATGAGGCTAGTGCAGGGCAGAATTTTACAGTCTGTGTCCTGCAAATGATAAGATTGTTTAGATACTAAGGACAGTACAGGGCGGACTTCTACAGTCTATGTCCCAGAATTATCAAAGAGGAGATAATTTAATCATGAATTTATAAGAAGTGTGACTATTGGGCAGACTGGATGGACCATTATCTATCTGCTGTCATTTACTATATGACTATGTAACACAGATTTCTTAATGATTGCTATGCATGATAAACACAGATCATCAAAAGAGGCATCAAGATTCTATAATGGTATCTGGGCACACAGATTTTGTTAGCATTTATGTGCCAACAACTAGGCATGCCCATTTATGCCATGTCAAATAGCAGGTGTAAATACGCATGCCTAAATAAGACAGTATTCTCTAAGTTACATATACATATGGGAATCACCCATGCCCTGCCAATTACAATTATATGCCCCATTACAATTATATACTAACCCCCTAATTCTATATTCTTGTGTGCATAATTTTATGCTTAGCAATGATGTTTTAAGTTATAGAATCATGCTAGTTAATGTATTAAGTCAACGTAATAATTAACTGCTAATTGGCATAACCAATTATTAGCTTGATTGGTGCTTGTTGGCATTAATTAGCACTTATGCATGTAACAATTAGGATTCTAGAAATTGAGCACACAAAATCCATAGCAAGTGGGCATGGACCTAGGAGCAGCACAGGTGGGTCAGGGCATGCCCAGCACGCACATAAGTTACAGAATGCTGGAGCAGTTAGGATAAGAGCTTTACAACAGCCATTGAGCTAGTGTAAATCCTTGTGTCTAAAAAGACAGGTAATTGGATTTATGCTAATTTATAAATGGCAAATATGCACATAATTGCCGATATATAATTCATGCTTAACACACAGCATCCCAGCACCTAACTTTGGGCAACCCATAGAGAGAATTACCCCCTAAAGATGTTGAGCTTCATTGTTACAGAATACCCCTTTAAAATACCTGACCCCCCCCCCAAAAATAAAACAAACAAGCCTTGAGAAGCTTGTGAGAGAGGATAACCAAGTATCTTTAAGAGATTAAGGGACTCATTAACAATTATAGTCTCTTACGGAGGTCAGATGCATCTTTATAAGCAGGGAAGCTCCAGTTATCCTTACCGCAGAGCACAGCAGAAAAGGCAAATGAGTTTTAAAACCAATCTCAACTTCAAATATTAACCAGTATAGAAATTTAAAACAGTGTCACGATTCTCTATTGTCATCTGCCAAAAGCCTTACTGTCATGTTTGTTACTAGCTGAAGGACAGAAAAGCAGAGACGGCAAAGAATAGAAACCTGACCACAGGTCCAAAAGGCAAAGACTGACTGACCCAACACAGCTGTGTTTTAGCTCTATGCCTAGTTTTTTTATAGGACACCTGATAAACAAAAAACAAAACTCATACCCATATAAAAACAAAACATGAGTAAAACAAAACCAAAACTCATACAAGGTACAAGTAAATTTAGCATGCCAATCTTAGGGGAGTCCTAAAAGCATGAACTTGTAATCATCTAACCTGCTAATCACCAACACCAAAACAAGTGGAACCAGATTTTCCCCAAGTCAAAAAGGCTGAACAAAACAGGCTCTTATCACTGCCCCAATATGCAGAACATTTAGTGGATAACAAGAGACAGCAAAGTTAGGTAACAATCTTCTATTTTTGCGTCGCTCATACCTAGGTAAGCTCAAGGCGACTTATAGAGAGGGACGAGGGTGGGGGGGAGGAGAGGGAGAAGAGAAGAGGAAGGTAGGTGGGGGGAGGGAGAAGGGGAGGATATAGGTGATTAAGTATCAAATAGCTGAGTTTTCAATTTCTTCCGGAATATGATGTGGTTAGGTTCTGTTCTGATCGCTTTAGTAAGGTCATTCCAAGTTTTTACCCCAAGAAAGATGAGCATGGAGTGGAAAACACATTTGTATTGAAGTTCTGTAGTTTAAGCTGGTTATTAAAGCCAACAGTTCCCCTGTTTACACAGATACATCTCTCCTCAAGATGAATTGGTACTGCTACAGGTGAAGCAATGGTGTTAACTGCAGGAAGCCCAGTACAGACCAGAATGTTTTCCATGTTTCAAAAACCCAGGAGGGTACATCAGTGGTATTTCCACAATTGGTCCTCCTTCACAACAAAGGGATGCATCAAGTGGAGCAAAGGCCCAGACTCGAGGTGTAGACTTGAGTTTGGATCAAGCTTCAGGGAGTGAGCTCACTAATATCCAGCACAGTACCTGAAGATTCATCGCAATGTGTTATTGAAAACAGACACTGCCATTTCTAAATGTTCATTAAACTTAGTCAATTAGGATGGTTGACTCTTAGCCAGAGGTTGATAGTTTTTGCCCCTCTACCCCTAGCAACTGACATATGCAACCTCTATCACATTGTCAGATAATGTCCACTTTGTTGAGAAGCATGGGATGAAGTGCCAAGAATGCCAAACAAATAGCATCTCATCTCTCATCTTAAATTAATGGGCCAACAGCCTCCAACTGTTGGTCCCTGCACTACCTGACCCTGGCAATAACCACCAAACCTGAGAGGCTGATATCAGGATCCAAGCTGGAATATCCAGGTCCATACCTTTTTCTAACTGGCTCCTATCCAATCATCAAAGGAAGCTGCACTGCACAAGCCTTCAAAAGGCAGCAACTGCAACTCATTTGACTGCACAGCCAATCGTAGAACCTCATGGAGTAGATGCATATGGGCCCTCACCCATGGGACTTCAATCATGGCCACCATAGATTCAAGAACTTTCAAGATGTCAAGCTATCATTCTGAAGCTCTTAAGGTCAACACACTTGAGCCTGAATCTTCAAATATTCCAGAACAAACCTTTGCCTACTAGGATATCAAATGGACACCCAAATATTTCAGAGAATGCTTTGGAATGAATTTTGCATAGTTCACCATCCAACCTAGGATTTGAAGAAACTGGACCACCTAGGCAGTAGCTTCTATTTTCCTCAAAGAACTTTGCGCAAGTCAACAAATCATCCAAATATGGGTGCACCACCATCATCACTTTGGAAAAGGTTCTTGGCAAGTAGCAAGGCCAAAAGAGAAGAAATTTGAATTAGTAATGCTGCCTTTGAATGGCAAAACTGAAGAACCAGTGATGATTCGGATCAATAAAGATGTGTAGATATGTCTCAAGTCTAAGGACATCAGAAACTCTCCATGACAAACTGCTACAATGACCAACACAGTTTCTTCATAAAAAAAGGACGATATTCTCAGGATCCTATTGACTCCCTTGTTGGAACTGGGCTGCTTCATTCCCAACACAGTGGCTGAACTACACCCACACCAGGGATGAGGTTCCTGCTAAATAGTCGGTGTTCTTCAGACCTGTGCTGACAAATCCCAATTATAGAATAAAAGGATTGTTCCAATAATAAATCTCTTTTTTAGAAGAAAAAGAAAAACAGAACGTTTGTACTTGGAGGGCTTCACACTCCCTCATTGATCATTTACAAGATTTGAGCTTTTATAATACTCTTACAAATCACGTCTGCTCAATTAGCATATTTATGCTTCCAAGGTTACAATCTAAGTATGTTTTTCCCCTCTTGAACTACAGCCGAAAGTCACTTCCCCTTTTCTTCCCTCAGCACAAGTTTTTATACTTAAACATTCCTTGCAGATGTAATGAGTTTACATAATATAAAGTATTCAATATAAAGCATCTTATATAAGTTATACTCCAAAGGTTAAGTCCCCTTTTGCTCCCTTTTTCCCTTATGTGTTAGTACTTCCAGCTATGTTAGTTATACTAATTATATAAATTTCACGTTTCCTATAAGCATATACTAAGATTCCTAAAACTATAAAAAACATCACTGCTAAGTCAGCAAAATCACAACGTCCCATTTATCATTCTCCAACAAATTCATAATGCAATATCAGTTATAGACCAAAATCTGAACCCTGAGAAGCAGTATAATGATTAGCATGCTTTGAATACATGACACTAGGAGACAGTAATAATCTTAAAAGATTTTATCCTATACATAAAAATTACCCACATAAGCAAGAGGTTAACTTCAGCGTCCTCATGACCTTTATGGGGAAATATCTGAACTGACCATCTGGTGAGGAACCTTAACACATCCCTATGAAATCTCTCGTTCTCTGTGTTAGTTCTGCTAAAGATGTCTGTCTGTCTTGTAATTTTTAACTACCACCTGACTCTTAACTATAAGCTCTCTCGTAAATCTTAACTTCTGTTCTGGAATTTCAATTTGCCATGAATCCTACATGTGTAGAAGTGTGATTATGTCAAATCCATATCTCAAACTCCATTATTCTCTCTCTTTCTCTGCTTATATTCCCAACCCTTAAATTACAAACATCTTCCTTGACTTAGGCCTGAATGTATTTCACTGGATCTCAAGGTCTCCATAGTCATGTTCACAGTAGCCAGAAATCCTTGTCAAAAGTCCAGATACACAAAAATAAATGGAACACCAGCCAGAACCACTCTTTCAGAGGCAACAGAGACTGTGGGTGTTGGATGTAGTCAAAAGGTCTGATGCACAGTCAAGGCTTTGAGGAAAATTGGGGAGAAGATGTGAGAAAAGCATCAGAACAAACAAAATTCCAAAGAATACCCTAACTGAAGGATATTCAGGACCCAATGGTCTGGAATTATTTGGGCCCTTCTCCACTGCAACCATCCTCCAACAGGAACAACCAGAAAATAGGCTTAACAGCTTCACTGGGAAGCTCAAGAAGCACCTCCATCCCATTCTCTCAGTCTACCTTCATGGTTTCTGTGGCAGTCACCCAAAAAGGGCTGATAGATTCTGGTCTTGAGGGGACATTCTATTCCTCAAACAACCACTAGTCAAATCATGAGTGCCCAAAGATGCCCTATCTTCAAGGATGTTAGGAACCTTAGACTCACCAAATCCTTAACTTTCTCTAAATCCACTATAAAAAGCAATTTGCCTCTGAACAGTAACTAACAGACTCGAGACCATTATCAGTTGATGAGTCTCAACCACAGCAAACATCTCAGCAACCACCAAGGTTATGTTCTTTGCTTAAGCCCAAACTAAGTCATACAGGGTGACTACCAGAATCATCATACCCATTTCCAGATTTTAAAAATCCTGTGCAGATTCTGCTGGGAGCATCTGGTAAGCAGATAGCTCACCAGAAACAGGCTTGAGCCACATAACTGAAACATATGATTGCTTACAAACCTGGGGTAGAGACTTCAAGCAATTTTTTTTTCCATAAGGGCTACCATGAAGTGGTCCTGAGGTAGGTGGCACAGCCTAGCCATAGTCCTACCAGCTCTTAGCAATGCATCAAGGGATTGCCACTCAAAATCTACTAGCTTTTTCAAAAAACTTCATTCAGGGGGAAAATACCTCAGGGGCCTACAAATACCCTTTAAAAAAGTGTCACCCTTCCCTAAGTACCAATAGCTTATCTTCAGCCAAGCCAAGAAGCTGCAAGACCTGAGAAATTAAACAAGGCAGTTCCTGTCTGCAAAAAAAAAAAAAAAAAAAAGACCATTGAAGGGTCCTTACCTCTACCTCCCTCCCCCACCCCCGTCTCCTGAAAGTTATCTGATCAGGCTGCTTCCCTGATCCTACTGCTCTGTCTTTTCACCCCAGAGGGCCTCTCCAAAGTCCCTGACAATTCTAGTACATTTTTTTTTTTAACCAAAATGGGTGATGCAACAGGAAGACTAACTGTGGGGTGAAGGGCATCTTGAACTCTGCCTGCTTACCCCCTTCCCCCCTAGGATCCTCTGAACAGTCTTGTTCTGCAATGAAGGCTCCCAGCATAGTCTCATTTTGGTTGGAAATGAGATCTCCTGCACCTCTTGCCAACCCAGCTATGCCAGAAGCACATCACACTGAGTGGGAAGATCTAGCATCCGCCCCTGTGATGCAAGTTCACCAAAGCCAACTCTACACATACACAGCAAAGGCTGCTGACAAGCAAAACAATGCGATGGGCAGTACAAGCCCCACAGCAGCACAGCTTCTCTGCCATGATGCTTAAGTCAAGATCATTATGGAGTCCAGCCAAAGGCCTTCTTCCACTGGAGCTCATTGTAAGAAGCACCCCCTCGCACCCTAAGACCAGCAACGAGACTCCTAAGTGCTCTGGGTTCTGATTGCTGTGGGTGGGCAGACCAGATGGGCCACTTGGTCTTTATCTGCCATCATGTTTCTATGTTTTTCCATGTTCAGGCATGGCTGTTTTGTGGAACCCATACCAGTTAAAAAGGCAGGGGTTGGGGCTACACAGACTAGACTGGTACTGCCCTTGCTACTGAAATCCTTCAAAATCCTTTTTTATTTTTAAGGAAAATATCATCTTAAAATTTTAGCACCTGATTTTTTAATGCCATATTGGGACTGGAGCAATGTACAAACAATGAAGCTATACATATCATGACATAAGTATTGTAGAATTAATTTATTATTTCACATTTAAAAATTAACACAATGCAACATAAAACAAAAAAATGAAAGTGACTTCTATCAAAACTCATTGTCACAGATAACCCACAGACAAGTCACTAATTCCTCAAAAGCCCAGATAGGAGCAGAATGCTCTAATATTCGCCAGGTAAGTTGTTCCAGTCATTCTCTGGTAGAGATTAGAGGAGATCAGTTTAACTTCTCTCACTGAAGAACAGTTAAAATTTTAACTGAATGCAGCACTTGTCTGGGAAGAAAAACAAATACTAGAATGTAAATAAGGTACAATACCTAAAAAACAAAAGTCAAAAACTTAAAAAAAAATTTATCAGATCCACTTGAAGGCAGTGCAGTGTAAGACATAGCACTGCCCTATCCCATTGTTTGCACCTCAAGGTCAATTTTGCCACATTGTTCTGCAAAAAGAGCAAGGACTGTCTGCAATTGTTCAGGATCCCCAAATAAAGCAAATTGCAATAATCGATAAGAGCTAGGGCTGTGGCTTGTACCACTAACTGCATTTCATTAGAAGAGAACAAGTGTCTTGTAGAACATGCAAGATCTGGAAAGCTGTCTTCAAATTGCTGAAGTCCTGATCAACAAAAAGAGCGTGGAATCAATAAAAACTTCCAGACTCATCCAAACAGCTGTTACATTTAGGGTAATACAAGCTCACTCATACCAAAGAATGCAAAGAAACAGTGCTTGAAGGTAATTCTATCCATTATGTAACATGCCTTCCTTCCATCTACTTGCTATCATTTTTCATGCAGTCAGGCTGATATCCAGCTGTCTCAATTGCAAAAATGGAACAGTATCTGCCCAAGACAGGGGATTGCCTCTCCACCTGTTACCCACCCATCCCTTCAGAATAGCAGCAGCAGGGCAGAACAAAGCACCACCCATTTGACCCTTAGACAAGCTGTTAATCTTGCATGCTTAATTTGCTAAAGGGGCCTTTTCAAGCACTGATGTCAAGAGCCTGAGCCATTTTTATTACATAAAGAAGTTCATAGGCTCAAGCATCATTGTCCCAGGTGCATTAGATAGATTGTGAGCCCACCGGGACAAACAGGAAAAAATGCTTGAATACCTGAATAAATTCATTTAAACCATTTTGAGCTCCCTTGGGAGAACAATATAGAAAATTGAATGAACTACTAAAGTTACTATAACTAGAAAATGACATGACAAACTTTGTCCCTGTCCTGCCCTACCCACCCCCACGAGCTCAGTCCCTGTCCCGTTCCCACAAATTGTCTGATCCCATCCGCACAAGCCTCAAATTATGGTTTTATATAATCATTAGAAGTATAAAAAGAAACAATATTCTGTACAATTGTCATTTTATAAATCAAATACAGAACAAAGATTGACAAAACCCCCATCTCCCCTCCTCTCACAAATATCACCCTCCACTATGAAGAAAAATGAACAAGCCAACTTTACTACAGAATGTTATATAGAAAAATCAAGCTAACAGAATAGTCACACATGGCAGGAATAGTGTTAGGGGAGTGCAACTAGGGCAACTGCCCCCAGGCCAGCTGAAATCTAAAGCATGGCCTGGGCTTTGCTGTCCCCAGTTATGTCCAATATCAACTCTAGTTGGATCCACATTTCAAATCTGATATATTCTAATCACAAAATAGAAAATAAAATTTTTTCTGCCTCTTGTTTGGTCATTTTATTCTTCAAATTACATTGGCCTCAGGCTCTGGTTTCTGTTTCCTTCTTTCTAAACTTAGGTCACTCGCCAGAATCTCCATTTGACATTTCTTCTTTCCCCAGGCTCACCTTCTATCTTCCATCACTATGTATGTTTTTCCCCCTTCTCTGTCTCCTATATTTCCCTTTCTAGTATTTCCCCTGTGCCCATCTCCCTGCCTTCATCATCACTATTCTGTATCCCTATCCCCTCCATGTCCAGCGTTAATCCTCTGCGTCCCTATGCCTCCCCCAAGTCCAGCATCTTTCTTCTACATTCCTATTCTCCCTCTTCTCTAGCCATCTTCCCTGTGTCCATATACCAACCCCATGCAGGATTCCCCTTTGTGTCCCTGTCCCTATGTTCACTATCTCCTTTCTTCATATATCTCCCTGTGTTCAGCTTCTCCCCTCTTACATCCTTATACCAATGTGTCTCTCGCCTTCTCTTTTCTCCCCCGTGTTAAATATTTCACTCCCTTCATCCCCTTGGTTCAGCATCTCTTTCATTTCCCTTTTCTCTTTTTTTCCTTGCAGGTCCAGCACCTCTCATTCTTGCCTCAGCACTCTTCCCATGTACTCAACACCCAGCTCACCCTTCCCTCCAGTCCCCCACCTGTGGTCTAGTACCTCTCTCCCTTCCCTCAACACTCCCCAACAATCCAGAACTTCTTTCCCTTCCCTCTAGAACCCCTCCCATGGGTCCAACATCTCTCCCCTTCCCTTTAGTTCCAGCTCTGAGCTACAGTCCAGTATCTTTCCCTTCCCTCCAGCTCCCAGCAGTGGGTCTAGCACCTTTCCCTTCCCTTCCATTCCACTCTCCACATAGGTACAGCACCTCTCTCTTCCCTCCAGCCCCCACACCCGCCCACCCCCCAACGGGTCCAAGATCTCTCCCCCCCTCAGCCAAGGTCCAGCACTACAATTCAGCTCTGGAGCCAACCAAAATCCCCACTCCTCCTCCCGGACGATTCCAGCAGCCATCCGCCCCCCCTCGCTGTTTCAGCAAATGGCAACAGCCCTCCATGAGTCAGCAAGCCCTCCATGGGTCAGCATCTCCGCCCCAGCTTCCCTTGTGCAATTACCTGAAGGATGCGGCTGTGCCAAGATGAAAAATCTTCAGGAGGCCTATTGCGAGGCCTTCCTTCTGCCAATGATCTCCTCCTTGACGCAACTTCCAGTTTCACAAAACCGAAGTTAAATCAAGGAGGGGCTGGAGGAGGAAGACCTCGGAATAGGCCTCTGAAGATTTTTCATCCTAGCACAGCTGGCTCCTTCAGGAAAAACTGTGCCACAATGAAAAGTCTTCAGAGGCCTGCTCTGAAACCTTTCTTTTGCCGACAAGTCCCTGCAAGATGTAACTTTGTTTCATGAAACCAGAAGTTACAAACAGGAGCCAGTTGGCAGAAGGAAGGCCTTGGAAAATGCCTCTGAAGATTTTTTTATTGTATAGCCTACTTAACTATGTGGGTGCTGGCACTAAATATTGTCCCCAGCCCTCCTCCAGCCCCTGAAGAACACCCTTCCTTCCCTCCATCCAGCTCACCACCATGCTTCCATCACTCCTGCATATGCCGATTCAATCTCAAAAAGGCTGTCGAGAAATCCTGCAGCAGTCTCTTGAGGCTTCTGTAGAAGTCACAGCAGCCATGTCGGCTGAGGAACTGGTGGGGACAAGTGTGTCTAGGGATTGCGCATGCCTAGAAGAAACCACTAAACTACCAGGACATTTAAAAAGGTAGGCCTAAGTGACCTGAAGGAGGGTTCATTAGACCACCTAGGCATTTAAAGGTAGGCCCAAGAAGGAACTATGATTAGTGTGGCAACCTTAAGGGAATAGAGAGCTGTCACAGGAGGAGGAGGAAGAGAGAGTTTCAATTTCAGCTGAAAATGCACTACAATTTCAGATTAGTTTCACTGCCAAATCTGAAAAAAAATTCAGTGGACTTTTTTTTTTTTTTTTTTTTTTTTTTTTTTTAGTGATGCCAAAAGATATCTACTTATATGGCTGATCACTATGTTGTAGAATCCTATTACCAATATTCCTAATACTGGATCACAAGTACCAACATTGATATTATCACTCATCCATTCAAAGGTTCAGAGCAACCTTAATCCTTTGTATGAATGCTGACAGTATGGTTTCACTATATAACCCACATTGCATTTAAGTTTAATATCTAAAATATTCTGCAACAGTCAGGGCTGCTTTGTTTCCAAAAGGGCTGAAGGAGAACCAAAATTGAAACCCATCCCCCATTAATTTGCCGCTTGAATGTCTTCTTCTCCCTTTACCCATGCTTATGCTATCCTACTCCACCAGATCCAGGATCTCTCCTTCCTTCCTCAGACATTACCCTCCCCCAATCTCAACTCAGAACCCACCTTTAAAAAGGTAGGAATAATGCTCAATCACTCCTGCCACTGGCCTTGCAGTCTTTCAAAATGGCTGTGGCTGACCCCCTAGCGGTGTCTTCTGAAGCACTATCAGGGGTCAGGTGCTGCCATTTTGAAATATGGCAGCGCTAGAGGCAGAAGCAATTGGGTATCTCTTGCCTTTAGAAGAAGGTGGGAGGTTAGGGAATGTTTGAAATGGACTGGGGGAAGGGTGTCTGGGGAAAAAGTCAATGGAGGTTGCCCTGGAGGTCCAGGGGGCTGCCACTGGTTTTCTAGCCTTGCATTGAAGAATACTTCCTACAGAAGTAGGAGTCTCCACTTTTTTTTCCGTTTTGGATTTAAAAAAAAAAAAAAAGTAGTGCGATTGCTGTGTTAGCCCACCTGAGGTTTAGCCGGAAAAACCCAGATGTTATGAAAACTCAATGTATGATAGGATAAACACTTTCAAAAGGAGTATGGTAATGTCCACTAAAGTAAATTAAACAGAAACAGCATAGATCAGATCACTCCAACATGAAGGAAAAAGCCTCAGAAAGGGCCCTCCCACCTCACCAAAACGGCTTAAAGAGGCAGTCGAGCGGTCACCTCACTGGCAAAAAACCTTCATTTTATGTTCATGTCTTATGCTGTGCTGTATAATGCCAATGAACAAAAAAGATAGAGGTATAAATTCCACTTATCCTGCTGATCATCTAACTTGATCACCTGAAAAGCGGGCTCTTATCTGTAGAAAGCAGAGTACACACTGGTCTTCAAGGCCAGGGCTACTCTGGCAGAAAGACTCCTAGTGGTGCTTCACATATGTATCACTAAGGGTCAGGTGCTGACACTTTGAATCATGGTGGTGCTGGAGGCAGGAGCAAGTGGAATGTTCAGGGTAGCAAGTACTAGTCTATAGGGATTGCTACCTTTTTGAAGGGGGGGCATTGGGAAGGATTGCTGAGAGCTACCTTGTCCGAGTGGGTCAGGTCATGTCATATTGGCCATTAAGACTACAGGAGCAATGCACAAAGACACTGGGATGGGTACCCTTGATCTGGCAATATACTGTGTTTTGCTTACATTATATGCCACAAAAAAAATAATCCTCTTAACATACATTTACTGTGCTGTGTGTCAATGTCTACTACAGGTGTAAATTTCTGCCCCAAATTCCTTTCTGCGTCATTTGCCCAACAATATGGGCACATACCTTATATTAACCGTATACTTCTGCCCAAGGTAGCTTTCTATATCAGTTTCTTACGAAAATGGCTTGGAAAAATTGTCCTCCCAAAAATTTACTATTACTGTAGGTAATAGATGCATGTAGATAGTTACCAACCGCAAAGTGAAATGGAATCTTTTCTTTCTTCAAGATACTCAACTTTGTTCAATCACACATTGGCTTAATTGTATTTGCATTCATGTACTTAAAGTTGTGTTGCCAACATAAAAGCAAACTGAAAGTTAAAAGGAAGATTAAATGGCATAAGATAATATGAACAAGATGGAATTAACACGGATATATGAAATTTGTAAGCACCACTGTTAAGCTTTCAACATTGCTTTAAACCAGTGGTTCCCAACCAAGTCCTGGAGGACCACTAGCCAGTCAGGTTTTCGGGACAGCCCTAAAGAATATGCTTATTCATTAGGGCTATCCTGAAAACCTGACTGGCTGGTGGTCCTCCAGGACAGCGTTGGGAACCACTGCTTTAAACTATGAATTTTCTATAGTAGAAAATCTATGAGATGGCAGTTAAATAGCAGCGTTGATAGACAAAAGGCAGCTTGAAAATCAATACAAGTAAAAATAATGAAGCGGCATTTTTTTCTTTTTACCTCAGTTGGTTTGTAGCAGTCTACCAGGGATTCCTTGAAGAAAGATATGAAATGGTTAGTCTTCATCAAAAAGCCATGTTGATTTTGACAGCAAATAAAGCAGGAAATGTTTTATCAGAAACTTTGCCATACAAATTCACCTGGAGAAAATAAAAAACAGAATCTGGTATTTCTATCAGCAACTTTCTATTCACCTAGCAACCATGAGCTTTCAAATTACTTACTTCAATAAAACTCTTAGGGCTCCTTTTACAAAGGTGCGTTAGGGCCTTAACGTGCGGAATAGCGCGCTCTAGCCGCTACCGCCTCCTCTTGAGTAGGCGGTAGTTTTTCCCGGGTAGCGGTAGAGCGGATAGCAGGTTTCAGCTCTCTTTGAAGCATGTCACACAATATGTTGCACTTGTAACAGGTAGGTTTCAAGAATAAGCCCTTGAGAATCCCCGACGGCGGTCATCAACTTTCCTGCCGACAGCTGTGTCTTGAATTTATTCACCACAGGAGATGATGGATGCTTCCATTGCATAAGCTGCCGCTTGCTTTCTGGTTCATAGTGGTGAGCCCATGTTTCATCACTGGTGACTTATCTGCTGCAGAATGTTTTCACCTTCTTCATGATAACGGGCCAAGTGTCGGGAACAAACGTCTTACACTCATGCTCCTGTCAGCTCCTTAGGCACCCTCCTGGCACAGACTTTATGGAAGTTAAGGCTGTCATGATTCGGGGAATACGCAGATCCAACACAGACATTCAGCTTTTCTGCCATCTGATCAACCATAATTATTCTGTTTTTGTGACTCAGTTCCAGGGCTCGCTCTTCATTCTGTGTAGTAGTGGCTGCCACTAGACGTTCAGAGTGCTCTGCATCAGTTACATTCATATGGCCATTTTCAAACATTTCTATCCACTCACAGACAACTCTACGAGAGAGAACTTTGTCCCCATACAGAGCACACATGCAGAAGGAATTTCTACTCCCAGTAAACCTTTTGCCCACAAAAAAAAATAAATAAATAAAAAAATGTACGAAAGATCACTGTTCTGCTTTGGTGCAACACAGCACAACAGTTCTCCTACTACCTGCAAGGTGAGTCAGCTTGCCTGACTAAGTCACATGATGTTCTATGGCACACCCTCTTATCACTTCTCCTGCCCAACCATTTCCTGCAAAAATATGAAAAGTGTGGAAACTTTTTTGAAGAAACCTATTAAAAGGATACTAATATCAAGGGAACACTGACAAATATACTTAACTCCAGCATACCACTAAGGCACTTGGTTTTTATTTCCATATTGAGAACCAAACAATTCTATCTATGCTCTAAGGGCCAGATTCTGTAATCAGCGCCTAAGTCAGTGGCTGCCTAAAAAGCTGCTGCCAATCATGTGTCAATCACATGACAGCACTTAAATCGCCAAGATTCAGCCAAGATAGGCGGCTGAAATGTAGGCCTGGGAAACCCTGACCTACATTTCAGCCACCTATGCTGCCGTGGGATTCTAAAGTCAGGCCGCAGCAGCCAAAATTGATTATGGCAGGGGAAGTTATCCCCAATCAGCTGAGCCAGCAGTGCTCCCCAAAGAATTAGGCACCTGGCCAATCAGGGCCTTAGGCCACTCCTCGATGCATCCCAGGATGCACTGGGAAGGTCCCATCATGCCTACAGCTCTCTGGTTACAACCATTTATTATTTTCATTAGAGTGCAATCAGCTTCACATCTTGACAGAACGGCATTTAAGCACAGACTTGTTAAAAGTAATTTATATAAAAAAATTTATTTAATGCATTTAATATCTAAGCTGTTTCCAATATCAAAACAGTCATCATAGATTTGTCATAAAACACAGACATAAAAACAACCACCACTATCTTCTCATCCATATTTGGTGGCTACATACCTATACCTAGAGCAGCATGGGAAATTTTTGTCCACATTACAATTAGTATTTTCTTGGAGGTAGTACAGTCCGTACATAATCTCAAGTGTCCTGGGAAATTATTTTACAGATGCACACAAAAAAAACATTGTGGTTAATTGATAACATTTCTGACTTGCAAGAATTGCTCACCTTGGAATCCCCCTCATCTACTGTGTAAAACAAGAGACTGTCAATGCCTTGTATGAACCTCATTAAAAATGTACACATTATTCCCAGGACTAAATTCAGAAGCCACCTACTTGCAATTTAAGAGCTCGTTCTTCTTCGCTAGTTGTCTCCAGAAGATCATCTATATCAATTTCTACTTCTGGCATTTCTTCTTCCTGAAAGTAGAAAATACTGCAATAAAAGATGTGCACACACTCTCTCTCTCCTTAAAAAATGGCCCTCAGCTTTTCTTGCCTTATATAGGTATGACATGCTCATACATCCATGGCATATAAATGAAGAAACATATAGGGTAAAAACTTGGAGAACACCGATTACTCCAGTCAAGAGTTCAAAGATCTTTACTTTTGCTTGAGTTCCATTCAATCTAGTATAGATCGAGCAAATTTAAGCAGCTTAAAACAATTCAGCAAGTTGCTCCTCAAGCCCCTGCATATTTAAAATCGGAAGCTTGGCTCAAGGGACTAGATTTAATAAACACTTAGGAATCCATAAGCCTTAAAGAAATGGGAAGGATAAAAAGGGATCAGACATAGGTGAAGGAGTTGTGTGTACAGCCCATTCTCGTTATTTGAGCATTCGCAATGCAATTTCACCTATCCGCAACTGCATCAATTGCAACCAATATTCCCCATTTGCACCATTGTACTCACTTATTTGTAGACTAGCACTTAAACCACCACAGTTTGTTTTTTTTGCTTTTACCTCAGTGTTAGACTTTGCTTCCAGATATGGCCCTAAACATTTGGAAAGTGAATTACAGGTACTTCAAGTGCTATCCCATACAGGAACCCAAACTATTTCCCCAATAGGATTCGCTGTTCACTTTCTGTGGTTTCGAGGCAGAATGTACTGCTGAAACCTAACCTCTATTTTCGCCATAGACTCAACATTTCATTATTCGTGATTTGCAAACATTTTCAGGAACTGTACTACCACGAATAACAAGAACAAGCTGTATGTGTATACAGCAAGACAGTGTTGAATTAATATTGCACACACAAGGAAGGAAGATGATCCATTTTTGCACAAAGTTTTCAGTAAAGGCGCAGGGAGATTGTGAAGATCTGCAACGTGACATAATCACGCTCAAGAAATGGGCAGCGACATGGCAAACGAGGTTCAATGTGGATAAGTGTAAAGTAATGCATGTTGGTATCAAAAATCCCACACACGAATACAAGATGTCCGGGGCAGTACTAGGAGAGACCTCCCAGGAAAGAGACCTGGGAGTACTGGTCGACAAGTCAATGAGGCCGTCTGCACAATGCGCAGCGGCAGCGAAAAGGGCAAACAGAATGCTAGGAATGATTAAGAAGGGGATCACGAACAGATCAGAGAGGATTATCATGCCGCTGTACCGGGCTATGGTACGCCCTCACCTGGAATACTGCGTCCAGCACTGGTCGCCATACATGAAGAAGGACATGGTACTACTCGAAAGGGTCCAGAAAAGAGCGACTAAAATGGTTAAGGGGTTGGGGGAGTTGCCGTACGGTGAGAGATTAGAGAAGCTGGGCCTGTTCTCCCTTGAAAAGAGGAGACTGAGAGGAGACATGATCGAAACATTCAAGATAATGAAGGGAATAGACTTAATGGATAAAGATAGGTTGTTCACCCTCTCCAAGGTAGAGAGAACGAGAGGGCACTCTCTGAAGTTAAAAGGGAATAGATTCCGTACGAACGTAAGGAAGTTCTTCTTCACCCAAAGAGTGGTGGAGAACTGGAATGCTCTCCCGGAGTCTGTTATAAGGGAAAACACGCTCCAGGGATTCAAAATAAGGTTGGACAAGTTCTTGCTGAACCAGAGCGAACGCAGGTAGGGCTGGTCTCGGTTAGAGCACAGGTCTTCGACCTGGGGACCGCCGCGTGAGCGGACTGCTGGGCGTGATGGACCACTGGTCTGAACCAGCAGCGGCAATTCTTATGTTCTTAAATAAAATACCCCCATAAGAGATTCTTGGCAACGGTGAGAAGATTCTCAAAAAACTTACCATACCCTTAACGATGGTTGCTAAACCTGTTCCAGCCGGTTTAGCGTGAATGTTTTAGTGGTTGATTATCAAAGCGGCTCACCACAGTCTTTTCCAAGCTTTCTAAAAGTCTCCGAATGCCATGCAAATGTAGTAAAATGGGCTATTGATATTCAAAGAACTCTAGGTGATTCTCTATCATTGCCGTGCGATTCCCCATGCATGGTGCTGGCCTTTTGTGACCAAAAATCACCAATTGCTCAGGAGGTGAAGGTACTATGAAAATCTCAGGCATGTGTTTCTGCCTGTGTCATGATAAAATTTGATATTAAAAAATTACAAAATTCGAAAGTCTGTAAATTATAGGTGTTGTGATCCACGCGTGTTTTGTCTACAATAGTGGATGGCATTATGGATAGTTCTTATCCTCACACTTTCCATGTTGTCCTGATGAGATCCTATGTGATGAGACCCAAAGATAACTGCTTTGCTTTTCCTGACACATGCACACATTTAAGCCTCTTTTTGTGGCATATTCTGCGCATGTGCTGATCACTATCACCAGCGACTCATAACACAAATTTATCGACCCTTCGCAAAACTCCATGAACCTCATTTGCATATGCTTTTTTTTCTTTTTTTTACAATGACTCATCTTTTTGAAATAGTTACAATAACGGCTGCAGCCCATCAGATTTTATCAAGAACATTAAGAGAATCTCCCCCTCTGCATTGAGCAGATTTGCATGCTTGTCACCTCCATTATATGCAAATCTCTCTCATGCATATTCATTAGGGCTATCCCAAAAACCCAACTGGCCTGGTGGTCCTCCAGGTCAGGGTTGGGAACCACTGCCATAGAGCATTACACATTGAGTGAGCACTGCACCGAGAGCACTGGATGAACTATATTATCAAGTTAACATTGTTTTTTGTTGTTTTTTTTGCAATTATTGTCTTATATTCAGCATAAGTAAAATGTTTGAATAAATTTATTAGTGAATCACAGAGATCAAGGGAGGTTTTTCTGACCAGTGATGCCTCCGATTTAAAGAAACTTGGCCAGATCATGCTAAAGCCTTGATTCCTGGAGCACTTTTGAAGTCTTTTCCTCCCTTTAGTTTAATTCTAGGTATACACAAGATGGGCTGTGAGCCTTTATTGTGTGAGACTGTCAGTATCGTAGGTAATGCCATAAGTAATCACTAATTTTTCAGTTGAGGCTGTTTCGAGTTCAAAAAAATCTGAAGGACAGCCAACAAATATCTTCTTACTTGGGGCTATGACAGCAACCAAAGTTCTGAACTTCTATCCCCACCAGAACACTTGGCCTCAGTCACACATGCAGAAAACAAACCCTTTTCAAATACAAACCTATGAATTAAAAGTACAGCAGACCCTCAATATTCGCAGAGGTTAGGGGCAGAGCTGCCCCGCAAATATTGAAATATCGTGGATAACTTTCAGGCCCGGCTCTGACCCGCCCCCTTGTCCCGGACCTTCCCCAAACCTTACCTGGTGGTCCAGCGGTGACGTGGGGCATGAGTGGTGTTATACCTCAGCATATTACTGACATGTTCAGAATATTACTTACTGACATGTTCAGAATATTACTGATATGTCTCCTCAAGTCTGCTTATCTGACCTCTTTGTCCTGAGTGTTACCTTGACCACATCAAAAGGATAGTAAAGACAGATGGCCTCTGTAACACCTTCTTGATAGCATCAAAGAGACAGTGCAACACCTATCCTGACTTCCTTTATTTGAGTGACAACTGGATAGCATCAAAGAGACAATAAACTGCAACACCTCCTTGCTTATTTGAGATCCTGACCTCTTTGACCTCCTTGCCGCTCAAATAACATCAGTAAAGACAGATGGGAAACTACATCAAAAAAGAAAGGGACGGTGACAAGTATTTGCTATCTTGACCTTTTTGACCTGAATGTTGACAAAACCACATCAAAGGGAGAGTGAAACCAAATGGAAAGCCGGTTTTTCTGCAAACACCTCCTTCTGACATCCTGACCTGGGTGTTGTCAAAACACAGAACAAAAGAGCAGGACTAATTGTAACAGCAGGACCAGCTGTTTATGCTTTTACTATGAACTCCGCAGTGTGCATCCTATATAAGACCGGGATTCTGACCCTGACAGCAGAATCCATGAAGTCGGTAGGGAGAAGCCACGACGTCTAAAGGGACAGTCCTTTGGTCCACCCATCTATCTATTGCACGGATTCCCAATGGTGAAGATGGTCGTTATATGGGGTCAAGGTGATGATATTTTATATTTAATTCTTATATGTGTATAATAAAGTGTTATTGTTTATGCTTTATATTGTCTGTGTGCTTTTCTGAGTGTCACTGATCATCCCACTTGTCAGAAATTAGTGGCGGAACAAGTGGTCTTTCTACACTCCTGCCCTGTACAGAGCCATCATCACAATGGCTGCCATGAGTTCTCGTTGTAGTCTCGACGTAAGAAACTGTGCAAAGATGTTAAAATGCATGCAGATTGTGAAAAATTGAATTTTTCACAAAGACCTTAAGAAATTGGAAGACTGGGTGTCCAAATGGCAGATTAAATTTAATGTGGATGAATGCAAAGTGATGCACATTCCATTAGTGATTCCTATTCCACCAATACCTTGCACTTCAAAGCGGATTACAAAAGAAGCTATCTGGCCATTTCCAGAGGAATTGAAGAGAAGAGCGAGTTGTTTCAGAGAATTGGGAAGAGTCTTGCGGTGTTAGTTTGTCTTCAAGGATTTCTTGAATAGCATTGTTTTTATTTCTTTTCTGAACAATTTGTAGTCTGGGGTCGTTATGAGTAAATTGGAGAGTTGGTGGTCCAGTTTTGCTGCTTGTGTGGCTAGAAGGCCATTGTACAGTTTTTTTCATTTGACGTCTCTGATTGGGGGATGCGTGAACGGTTTGTGGGTTCTCCTATGTCTGGTTAAGGTAGGCTGGGCTGTCTCCATTTATGGTTTTAAATAATAGGCAGTAGAATTTGAATTGTATTCTTGCTTGTATTGGGAGCCAGTGTGAGTCAAGGTATGCCGCCATGATGTGGTCGTGCTTCCTCAGTGAATAGATAAGTCTTAGCGTTGTGTTTTGAACTGTTTGTAGTTGTTTTATCATGGTTACGGGGCAGGGGAGATGGAGTATGTTGCAGTAGTCTAGAACAGTGTTTTTCAACCGCTGTTCCGCGGCACACTAGTGTGCCGCGAGATGTTGCCTGGTGTGCCGCAGGGCCGCCGGGCCCGGAGCTTACAGGGGGCCCGAGGCAGGGGCGCCAGTAGCTCGCCAAGGCAAAGTGAGTCGATCACCCAGGACTCACTTTGTCTTGGCGATCTAATCCACAGTTCTTCAACCGCCGGTCCGCAGGAAATTTTTGCCGGTCCGCGCAGGACCGGCAAGATTGACTCATTTGAACTTCCTGCCGGTCCGCGCAGGACCGGCAAGATCAGCATCGGAAGCGTGCGCTGGGCTGGAGAGATCTTGGGGAGCCTCCGACAGTGGCTTTCTCCCCTCTCTGCAGCTCTCCTTTACTTCCCAGCGCAGCGATTCACGAAGGCAGCCTCGGGGCTTTTGCTGAGTCGCGGCTGCCTCTGATGATGCAACTTCCTCTTTCCTCAGAGGCGGCGCGACACAACAAAGGACCCGAGGCTGCCTTCGTGAATCGCTGCGCTGGGAAGTAAAGGAGAGCTGCAGAGAGGGGAGAAAACCACTATCAGTCTGGGAAGCTGCTGGGCAGGGGAAAAAAGGGACAGCTGCTACTGGAAAGGGAGAAGGAGAGATGCTTCTGGGAGGGGAGGAGGGAAAGGAATCTGGGAAGCTGCTGGGCCAGGAAAAAAAAGGGACAGCTGCTACTGGAGAGGGAGAAGGAGAAGGAGAGATGCATCTGGGAGGGGAGGAGGGAAAGGAATCTGGGAAGCTGCTGGGCAAGGAAAAAAAAGGGACAGCTGCTACTGGAGAGGGAGACGGAGAGATGCTGCTGGGAGGGGAGGAAGGGAAGAGAGTTACTGCTGGACAGGAGGCTGGGAGAAAGAAAGAAAGGGGGCAGGCAGGGAAACAGAAGGAAAGAAGAGAAACAGAAAAAAAGAAAGAAAGGTCAGGGAGAGAGGAAGAAAAAGTTGGGGGAGGGAATGAGGTGTGGAGGAGAGAAAGCATACAGGCTGATAGAAGGGAAGAAAGATTGGATGCACAGTCAGAAGAAGAAAGTGCAACCAGAAATCACCAGCCTGGCTGGGCGGAACTTCCTCTCCGATTGCAGAATTGACGTCAGGGAGAGCATGCGTCGGCGTCGGCTTTGGGGCCTGTTATCCATTGGTGGGTCCTGTTCCCCGATGGCAGCGGCAGTGGCAGTGGCTTGGGGAACGGCAGGGAGAAAGAAAGAAAGGGGGCAGGCAGGGAAACAGAAGGAAAGAAGAGAAACAGAAAAAAAGAAAGAAAGGTCAGGGAGAGAGGAAGAAAAAGTTGGGGGAGGGAATGAGGTGTGGAGGAGAGAAAGCATACAGGCTGATAGAAGGGAAGAAAGATTGGATGCACAGTCAGAAGAAGAAAGTGCAACCAGAAATCACCAGACAAGGTAGGAAAAATGATTTTATTTTAAATTTAGCAAAGTGGAGGCAGTATTACCACAGTTTTCAAAGGAATTTGTCCAAATAACTTAATAGTTAACTGGGTAAATTCCCAGAGATGAAAACTTCCCTTCACTTACTATGCACAGTTCTGAATTTATATCTGCTGTCTATATTTTACAATATGGTCACCTTTTACTAAACCGCAATAGTGGTTTTTAGCGCAGGGAGCCTATGAGCGTCAAGAGCAGTGCTGGGCATTCAGCGCAGCTCCCTGCGCTAAAAACTGCTATTGTGGTTTAATAAAAAGGATGGAGGGTATATTTGTCTATTTTTGTATGCTATAAAAACCAAATACAGAGAGAGACTGAGAGCTGTTGACGAAGAGCTACGTGTGTGTCTTTCTTCCATTCCAGCCAGAATATCAGCTTTGTGTTCAGCCAAACAGGCCCAGGTTTCGCACTGAATAAAGTATTTTATAATTTTTATAATTTTTATTTCATAATAAAGTAATTATAAAATACTTTCTTTGTGTTTATTTGATTCCTATTCAAGAGAATTACTTTATATATAGTCAATATAGGCACAGAGTTAAATTTTTTAACATTTTCTAATGGTGGTGTGCCTCGTGATTTTTTTCATGAAACAAGTGTGCCTTTGCCCAAAAAAGGTTGAAAAACACTGGTCTAGAAGACCTAGGACTAGGGACTGGACCAAGAGCTGGAATTGTATTCTGTCAAAGAATTTTCAAACTTGCCTCAAATTTCTCATGACCACGAATGATTTTTGTATTGTTTTGTTGATTTGTGGTTGCATAGTACAGCATCTGTCTATCGTCATTCCTAGAAGTTTTAGAGTGGGTTGTAAGGGATATGTGATTGTGTTTATTACTAGATTTGTTATGGTTGGGGTTTTATTATTTTCGAGGAGAATGAATGAATTATGTCTTGTCTGGGTTCAGTTTCAGTTTGTTATTTTTCATCCATGTTGCTACTGCTTCAAGTGTCCTGTGTAGTGTGCCTGTCAGAGGACGTTGGTTGGTCAAAAGGAAGAAGAATGGTGATGTTGTCTGCATAGCTATAGGAGGTTAATCCTAAATTGTCCAGGCAGGTGCCGAGGGATGCGATGTACAGATTGAAGAGAGTTGGGGATAGTGGAGATCTTTGGGGTACGCCGCAGGGGTTGGACCAAGGTCACATTGGGAGCATAACCCAATGCTAGGGTCCACCTTGGGAGTTAGCGCCCATGAAAAAGATCTGGGTGTCAGACAATATGATGAAATCTTCCACCGAATATGCAGCGGCAGCCATAAAAGCAAACAAGATACTAGTAATTATTTTAAAAGGGGTGGTTAACAAGACTAAGTTGTACATGTAAGAGATGGTCTCTGCTCAGAAGAGCTTACAATCTAATTATGACAGACACAGGACAAAAGGTTAGTCAGAACAAGTGCTCATGTAGGGAATTAGAAAGGGGGAGGTGATGAATTGGAATCACACATAGGACAAATGGAAAATCTGAACTTAGTGCTCAAAAAGGGAATTGGAGGGGGGTAATAGGGGACCACTGAGATGATTTCAAATTATTCCTCCCATCACCACAACAAATTCGCCAGAAGATGTTTGAGGCCACCTCTGAACACCAAGGACCTCTTATCTAGAACTGCCAACATACCAAAGACAACACACCACTTATCTTGACTTCCAAAGACATCTCTTCTCTCTACAGCCAAACCTCCTATCCTCTCACCTCTTCCCTTTAACAACCACAAGATCTGACCTAAAAATATATATATAACTTCAAGAACTTGGTCTAATTCTTATTCTAAGTCGCATAGATTCCTTGTAGCGAATTGCAGGATATAAAAGACATTAGTATACTGTATTGTATTGGTATTCCAGGACAGAGTTGAGAAACACTGGACTAGACTATTTGTATGTTTTATTTAGGTGTATTGCCTTCAGAAAATTTATAAATAAAAAGGGAGCTTAAATAGATTAGCGATATTCTTATTGAGCTATAACCTCCCTATTTATTCAGAACTAATGCACAAGGCATTTACAATGATTTTGTAAAAACTTAGAGTACTGGTTACCGATTCCACTGGAATGTAAAGAGTAAGAGTACAGAGGATGGGAATCGATATACTGCTTTTTCTATTTGGTTACAATCATGAAGTGTTTAGGTGGGGCTGCGCACAGAGGAGAAGATTTTCAAAGCTTTGCTGTAAAAATCAATGGGCCGCTTTTGAAGCCATTCTTGTAACCATTTTAAAAAGCTGAGTCATTCTCCAAAAACAGCTCATGCATAGGCTCACTAAATTTACCAGAGATGAGTAGCTGGTGGTAGTGATCATCACACATCTGCAAAATACACCTGCATTAAAAAAAGAAGAAAAAGATAAAAAACAAATCAAAGATTGACAGGAGAGATGCCCACTCTCCTGCTGCATTGCACAACCTCCTGGCACTCCCTGGCAACGGGAGAGATGCCCACTCTCTTCTGCCATTGTCCATGCTCCTCCCCCGATAACTCCCCCTAAGCCCCCAACCCTCTGCCCCTCCCCACCTTATTCAGGAAGTCCAGCTGGAGGGACACCTACCTATTCCGGCTGGCAGGCCTGCCGCCTCTTACAAAGTAGTGGGCCTTCCCCTTCCCTGTGCATCCTGGGATGCACTTGGGAGGGGCCCAATGCTCTGATTGGCCCAGATGCCTAAGACCCCTCCCATAGTTGAAAGCTTCCATGCTTGAGTTTCTGTCACAGATTCCATATTAATTGGAAGCACCTGTCCCATCAGTCTAGTAAATTTTGTAAGTGATAGACTTTCTGGAGGTGACCTTTGATGAGAAAGGAGATGGATCAGAAGGAATACAGTAAGACTCATCCACAGATAAGTCAGGATAATTGCTGGAAGAGCATAATAAAAGTCCAAGTCATACTCTTCAATGTCAACCGTTGCAGTTGGGTATCGTCGAAAAGTGTGTCGAAGAGAGCATTGAGAATGTGACAAACTCTGCTCTCTACTAGATGATGTCTTGACTTGGATGCTTGACACCATGGTGTCCAAGAATGATGCTGGGTCTCTTTTCCCTGGAGAAGAGGAGACTTAGAGGAGATATGATAGAGACTTATAAGATCATGAAGGGCATAGAGAGAGTAAAGAGGGACAGATTCTTCAAACTTTCTAATAACAAAAGAACAAGAGGGCATTCGGAAAAGCTGATAGGAGACAGATTCAAAACAAATGCTAGGAAGTTCTTCTTTACCCAACGTGTGGTGGACACCTGGAATGCGCTTCCAGAGGACGTAATAGGGCAGAGTACGGTACTGGGGTTCAAGAAAGGACTGGATAAATTCCTACTGGAAATAGGGATAGAGGGGTATAGATAGAAGATTACTACACAGGTCCGGGACCTGTTGGGCCACTGTGTGAGCGGACTGCTGGGCATGATGGACCTCGGGTCTGACCCAGCAGAGGCATTTCTTATGTTCTTATGTTCAATGTTGAGCATCAGCGTGGATTCTCCAGCCATAGTCAATATATCAAAGTTGAACCAAAGAGTTTCTTACATTACATTACATTAGGGACTTCTATTCCGCCTATACCTTCCAGTTCAAGGCGGATTACAAAAGAGCTAACTGGACATTTCCAGTGAAGTTACAACAGTTTTGGGGTTTGTTTTTTTTTTGGGTTACAAGGGAGGAGAGGTACCTGGATTAATTTCTTGAATTGCAACTTCTTGATATTAAGCAACCTTTTCTGAAAATAGGTACAAGTTGATCGATTTTTCACTCCGTCAAAAATTACAAAGACTAGGGGACACTCAAAGTTATAGGGAAATATTTTTAAAACCAATAGAAGGAAATATTTTTTCACTCAGAGAATAGTAAAGTGTAGCTGGTTTTAAGAAGGGTCTGGACAATTTCCTGGAAGAAAAGTCCATAGATCTGTTATTGAGAAAAACATGGGGCAAGTCACTGCTTGCCCTGGATCAGTAGCACGGAATGTTGCTACTCTTTGGGTTTTGGTCAGGTTCTAGTAACTTGGATTGGCCACCATGGACCTTTGGTCTGACCTAGTAAGGCTATTCTTATATTCTAAATGAGAGCAAAACATGCAATAAATGTCAAGACCTAGGTGCTGGACACGCCAATTATGCAGATCTTTGTCTGAAATGGTCCTGTGGAATTGAGTGCATTGCTTGAAGCCACTAGGAACCTTGGGCAAATCGATGGAAAAAATTGCTAACCCAAGGTCAATGGACTCTACAGTCCGGGGAGGTCAAGTAGAATACCGAAAAACGTCAATGCTTCTGGCCTGAAAACAGGCTGAAGAAGCATCAGAAGTGATCAGTGGAGTGCCGCAGGGCTCGGTCCTGGGCCCGATTCTATTCAACTTATTCATAAGAGATATGACGCAGGGACTTAGAGGAAGGGTATCACTGTTCGCCGACGACGCCAAACTTTGCAACATAGTAGGCAGAAGCTTGTTACCTGATGATATGACACACGACCTACTGCTTCTGGAACAATGGTCGACTACTTGGCAGCTAGGCTTCAATGCTAAAAAATGCAAGATAATGCACCTGGGTAAGAGAAACCCGCGCAGAACTTATGTACTAAATGGTGAGACCTTGGTTAGGACCACGGCGGAACGCGATCTAGGAGTGATCATTAGTGAGGACATGAAGGTTGCCAATCAAGTGGAGAAGGCTACCTCCAGGGCAAGACAAATGATGGGATGTATCCGCAGAGGTTTTGTCAGCAGGAGACCTGAAGTTATGATGCCGTTGTACAGAGCCATGGTGAGGCCTCACTTGGAGTACTGTGTTCAGTTTTGGAGACCACACTACCGAAAGGACGTGCTGAGGATCGAGTCAGTGCAGCGAACGGTCACCAGGATGGTCTTGGGGCTCAGGGATCTCACGTATGAAGAAAGACTAAAGAAATTGCGGCTGTACTCACTTGAGGAAAGAAGAGAACGGGGAGATATGATTGAAACGTATAAGTACATCACGGGACGCATCGAGACAGAAGAGGATATCTTCTGGCTCATGGGACCCTCGACCACCAGAGGGCATCCACTGAAAGTCAGGGGAGGGAAGTTTCATGGCGACTCCAGAAAGTACTTCTTCACCGAAAGAGTGGTGGATCATTGGAACAGACTCCCACTCCAGGTGATAGAGGCCAGCAGCGTGACGGATTTTAAGAGAAAATGGGATACTCATGTGGGATCGTTAAGGGAGTAAACTCAGGGGGGGAGGGATACTTGGAATGGGCAGACTTGGTGGGCTATAGCCCTTTTCTGCCGCTTTTTTCTATGTTTCTAAGAGAGCCCAAAGGCCCGAAAACCAAAATAAAATAAATCCATGGGGGAGGGGTAGGAGGGGAGAGAATTTTGAACCCGAATGAAGGGAAAAAGGAATTAAAAATGATTTAAAAATTAGAGAAGAAAAATTAAACAGGAAGGCACACAGACTAAATAACAGCTTCTTAGCTCTGAAGAAAATTGATGGTCCCATGAGCCGACGTCAGGTAGGAAGGCACCAGCATGTGTGCAGTGCAGGCAGACAAAGTTTTAAAGTGACTGTACACGTCTGACTGTCCTTACCAGGTTCCGTGGATGACATCACTCACATATGACAATATACTAGCTGCTTGTCCTCGGATAAAAGATACAGTGACCAAAAAAAAGCGGTGGTCCCAGTACAGATCCCTGGGAAACACTATCCTTCTCTAGAGGGTATAGTGACCATTTAACCCCACTTGGTTTTCTAACTAGTTCTTAATTCATAATAACACACACTTCTCCTAAACCTACCATATTTACCGGTAGATATTTGTTTGTCCCTCAGACTTACTATTAAATACCATTTTTGGCAAGGGTATGTGCGCCCCTCCCCCTTCATCAGTGAAAACTGAAGCATTTAAGCTATCAACTATGGCTTTGTTGTTTTACCCCTTAATCAAATGATCTAAGAGATTCTTTTCCCAGCTTGTTGCTTCAAAAATGTACCTAAAAAATATATTCTTTCATAATTGTGCCTCCAAGGCCATTTTCTTTTCAAAGTCTCTTTGCATATCTTATCATTAATTTGTATTTGACTTGCCATTCCTCATGTTATTTCCTATTATCTTCAGGTCAGATCTTCTATAGCTCTTAGCGGCCTCCTTTACTTTTTACCTACACAGGCCTTGCTTCCGCCTTTGATGTTCTGGTTCAAGCAGTTATTCTATCCCAATTAGATTATGCAAAATCATTTTACATATTGAGTTAATAAAAAAAAGGTTGCAACTTATTCAAAATATAGCGGCAAAATTGATCTTTGGTAAATGTAAATATGATCATACTACCCCTTTGTTAAAGGCACTTCACTGGCTTCCAGTTTATTGGAGAATACACTTTAAATGTGTTAATGTAATTTTTAAAATTACCGTATTTTCACGCATATAACACGCGCATTATACACGATTTTACAAACCGTGCATAACCTTGCGCATTATACGCGTGAGCGCGTTGTACAAATTTTTTTTACATAGTTTCCCCCTCCCCCCCCCCGACATCCGATTCACCCCCCCGCAGGACCGCTCGCACCCCCACAGCCTCCCGACCTCCCCCCATCATGTAGACGCTCCTACCGGTGTCCTGCTGCTTCCTCTTGGAGGTCCCGGTCCTTCTGTGAGCCCTGCGCCTGCGCTGCTTCCTCTTCCAGCGGTCCCGCCCTTTCTCTGACATCAGAGAAAGGGCGGGACCGCCGGAAGAGGAAGCAGCGCAGGTGCAGGGCTCACAGAAGGGCCGGGACCGCCAAGAGGAAGCAGCAGGACACCGGTAGGAGCGTCTACATGATGGGGGGGGGGGCGGTTGGGAGGCTGTGGGGGTGCGAGCGGTCCTTCAGGGTGGGGGTGCGGGTGCAGGTGGGAGTGCGTGCGAGCGGTCCTTCGGGGTGCGGGTGCGAGCGGTCCTGTGGGGGGGGGTGAATCGGACATCAGGGGGGGGGGCATCAGGCTTTCAGGGTGGGGACAGGACTTCAAGGGGGAGAGGAGAGTCGGGGCGGGCGAAAGGAGAGTCGAGGTGGCCAGAGGAGAGTCGGGGCGGGCGAAAGGAGAGTCGGACGGTGACGGGAGAGTCGGGGCAGCATGCGCGGTATACGGGTGTGCGCGGCATACAAAATTTTTTTTACATATATTTCGGTTTCCCGCACGCTATACCCGTGTGCGCGTTTTACATGGGTGCGCATTATCGACGTGAAAATACGGTATATATGGTATCTTTTCCCCTTTTGTTCCTATTTCTTTCAATTCTTTTTTGCCATTTAATGCTAGAAGTGCCCACAAATAAACTCAGTTTTCCCACCTTAAAGAAAATCATAACTACGGCTAATTTCTGTCTTTCGTTTATCTTTTTATTTGCAAAGATTTGGAATAAACTTCCATCTGAGTTTAGACTCCTCTCTCAATTATCAACTTTTCAGAAAAAGTTAAAAACTTGTTTCAGAAATCTCTAAAAAAATTCATTTGTGTCTAATTAATGATCTTTCATCTGTCAACCATAATTCTCTTTTGTTATAATCTCTAATATTTGTATACCGAGTCGAGTCCTCTATGAGGGATGAATCGGTAAATAAAACTAAAGGATTGGATATCTGGTCTGGGATGCCAGGATGCTATTTTTGAATTTCTGTGCCTGATGTAAATTTTTGACTTTTGCAGCTGCTCCTCTAAGTTTGTTTCTTTTTTCCCCCAAAGCAGTTACCTCATTTAATCAGTCTTACTTTTGAAAGTTAAATACCAACATATTAATTTCCTGTGTATACTTATTCCAAAATTCCAGTTATTAAATTTGATCATGCTCTAATCAGTGTTATCAAGTGGCCCCAGCATCATTACCTCCTACACCAAATCATGCGCTCCACTAAAGGACTAGCTCTAGGATTTCTTCATGTCTTGACAGTTCCTGAACCAGATACTCCATAAAGCAGTCCTTGATTTCATCTAGGAACTTTACCTTCCTAGCATGTCCAGACATTACATTTATCCAGTCAATACTGGAGTAAAATAGTAATGGACAATTTTAATTACCCTGTTTGTTAGCTTCCCTAATTTCTACATTGGTCTGTTAATTCTGGTCAGGTGGATGGTAATATGCTCCTATCACTACCTTTTTCCCCCTTTACACATGGAATTTCTAACTACAGTGGTACCTTGGATTACGAGCATAATCCGTTCCAGGAGCATGCTCGTAATCCAAAATGCTCGTTTATCAAAGCAAGTTTTCCCATAGGAAGTAAGGGAAACTTGCTTTGATATGTTTCCACCCCCCACATTCCCCCCCCCCCCCCGAGGCCAGCAGCGCTGCTCCCCCCCACGAGAACCAGCATTGCTCCCCCCGAAGGCCCCACCCCCCGTGAACCGGCACCCTCCCCCCCGCCATCCGGCACCCCCCCTGCCGCCATCGGGCACTCCCCCGCCGCGACCTGAGGTCCCCCCAACCCACCCGAACCCTCTTCTTACTTTTCTGTAGCCTCCGCTGCGGCACCGGCACCAGCATGTTCTGTGCGTGGTACCGGTGCCTGAAGATCTGCTTCCTGTGCTGGGCCTTGAGAGTTCACATTCGACGTGAACTCTCAGGCCTTGCACAGGAAGCAGATCTTCAGGCACCGGCACCACGCACAGGACATGTTGGTGCCGGTGCCGCTGCGGAGGCTACAGAAAAGTAAGAAGAGGGTTCGGGTGGGTTGGGGGGACCTCAGGTCGTGGCGGGGGGGTGCCCTTTCGCAGGGGGGGCGCTCGCAAATCGAAGCGCGCTCAGTTTCCAAGGCGCCGATTTTGCGAATGTTTTGCTCGTCTTGCAAAACACTCGCAAACCGGTGCACTCGTAAACCGAGGTACCACTGTATAAGGATTCTAAAAGGTACATTTTGTGACTGCAAAACAATCTGATTCAAGGTCCTTTAATATACAGTGCCACCCCTCCATCAATTTGATTGACTATCACTGCGATATATTTGGACCCTGGTACAACAGGATCCCATGGATTACCTTCCTTCCACCAGGTTTCAGAGATATTCATTCATTTTTCTATACTGTTCTCCCAGGAGAGCTCAGAACGGTTTACATGAATTTATTCAGGAACTCAAGCATTTTTCCCTGTCTGTCCCAGTGGGCTCACAATCTATCTAATGTATCTGGGGCAATGGGGGGGAAGGGGGGATTAGGTGACGAGCAGCATGGGTTTGAACCTACAACCCCCAGGGTTCTGAGGCTGTAGTTTTAACCACTGCGCCACACTCCCCCCCACGACCATCTTATTTTTTAGGCTTCTAACATTTGTATAAAAATATCATAGACCTAGGAAGAATCCAATAGTAAAATTCCTACAACAAAAGAGTAGGAAACAATAGGAACTACTGAACCAAGTCTAGCTCAGTTTTCTACTACTATGCTTCCAGAAACCAAGCACAAAGCATTTAAAAGATTCACATGCCTGAACTGTGAGTGACACCAAATCTCCATAACATTCTCTAGCACACTGGCATCTGATGTTTATACAGATGATTCTGAAATCTAATGTGGGAAGCCAACACAGATAGTCTGCACTACTCTAAAGCTCTTTTTCCACATGCCTATAGTTCTGAAATAGCTACGTAAAAATAAATCTACTTTGCTTGGTATGTGTTTTATCAGGTGTATTATATATAAATCATGCTCCGTTGATGCAGTTGCTGCTCAGCTCAACTTTACCCTCCATTCCTCCTCTCCTGTTATTAGACACTGCAGTTCCTCCAAGCTTACTTTCTTCAAAAATGTGCTAGAGAATATTGGGACGCAACTTCCTAGACCGCTTTCAGCATATTTCTTTGTAGAAAAAATGGACTACCCTACAGGAACTATGGGGACAACATTCAAGCTTAATCTTTAATTTTTTTTTTGGGGGGGGGACATACCCAACTAGTTTCCTTCTTGGATCGAACTCGAAAAACATTTCGAACAAATAACCAGCTCTGAAAGTACAAAAGCCTGCAGTTTTCAAGCAGTGAGAGTATACGACTGCTGGATGCTAGGGAGACTACCCCTGCTAACAGAGATCAACATTCTTGGGAAAGTTTCCATAAAAATTCCATTTGATTTAGTCGTCGGAGAAAGCCATTGGCCGGGGGTCCCAGTTTATATTTGGGCCAGCGCCCACCCAATCCTCTCCCAGACTTATTGAAGGCCTCTGCCGGGCCGCCAGGCTCTGCACCCTGTCCATCATACCTCCTCTGCCGCTAGAATCCCTGGTGGTCCAGAGGTGTAGTGGGCAGGAATGAGCTTTCCACGCTCCTGCCCCACTGCTAACCCAGTCGCTCGTTCGCTCGCTGCCACAAGATCCAGCTTCAGCCACTGAGCAGTACTGAGCAGGAGCACACTTTGGTGCCTGGCGCCACCGCTGTTGCTCAGCGGCTTCCTGAATTGCTCCCGTGAATTCTAAGTCTAGGTGAGCCACATCTGACATGCATCACTTTACAGGCAAAACTATCCAAGCTATCTGAAAGCACAGAAATTTTCTGTGAAGAGGATGTATGAATGTGTGTGTGTGTGTGTGTAAGCCTCTCTTTGAGGTCTAGAGAGCATAGCCAGTCATTTCATTCTAGGAGAGGGTATAAAGTCCCTAAAACAGCATGCAAAACTTCTTTGACTAGATATTTGTTTAAGTCTTGGAGGTCGAGAATTGGACAAAGACCTCCCCATCTCCTTTGGAATTAGATAATACCTGGAGTAGAACCTCAGATTTTTCTGAGAAGGGGTAACCACTTCTATGGCATTTAGTTGAAGCAGAGCTTCGATTTCCTGAAAGGACGACTCTCTGGGAGGGTTGCTCGGGGGAGTGGTAAAGAAACTGAGCAAGTACCTTCCTTGATGACTGAGGATGAAAATTGCAGGAGGAATCTTGGCCATGCTCTCTAACAGCACGTCAAAAAAACTGAGCTGGTTTTTGTGGGGGCCAAAGGCTGAGACTTTTGAGGCCTCTGTTTTTGCCTCTTCTGTGGTGGAGGCTTAGAAGAGGGTGCTGGACACTTCCTTTTGTAGAAATAAGACGCAGATTTCGCAGCAGGCTTAGACTGTTGACTTTTAGCTTAAGTTTGGTTTAAAGAATTCCAGTTTTGCTCATGCTGAGTAAGCTTTTGAGTAGGCGCCTCTATCCGGTCACCAAAGAGTTCTTCACCCAGACATGGGATGTTGGCCAAGCAATCTTGGGAGATTAATGTCCATGTCAAACAAGCAGCCAAGCAAGACGCCTCATAGCGACAGACATAGCCGAAGCTCTGGATATTAATTCAAAGGCATCAAATGCAGTTCTTGCCATATACTTTCTGATTTGAAGGATATTGTGAACTGTGTTCTGAAAATCCTACAGACGATTCGAGGGAAGATGTTGCTCAAATTCAGACAAGGATCGTGTTAGTTATGTCAGTTGTTTAAAGTAAAAGTTATAATTTAAAACTGTTGGCCAACATAGAATTTTGGCAAAGGCGACGACTAAATTTATCCATAGTCCTCCCCTCCCATTCTTGTGGTGCTGAGGCATAAACCCTGGAGCTGTTGAATTTTTTAAGGGTTGATTCTACAAGCAAGGACTGATGGAGTTGTGGCTTGTTAAACCCCAGACAGGATATTATTCTATAGAAGGGAATCTGTTTTTCATGGAGCTATAGTGACAGAAAAAGGAGTCTCCCAATTTTTGAAGAGGGCATCCATGAGGAGACCAAGTAAGGGTAACTTTAGTAGTTCCTTAGGAGGTTCATCGAAATCTAAACCATCCAGTTCAGCTATGGATTCAATGTCAGCCTCCAACTTGACAGGGAGAGATCTCTCAATTGTCTAATATATTTGCTGGTACTGAAGACTCGGAGCGATCTGCAGAGTCCATGGCTGAACCGAAGATCTTCTCTTGTTGGATACATCAAGCTTTCAATGAACGTTTCTGCAGTGCGGAAAACGAAGAACTGAGGTACCCCAAGCTGGTGTTGGACAGGAAGGCACTCGTGCATGCACGGTGCGGGCAGTGGCAAAGTTTCTAAAAACTTTGTGGCAAAATACTTTTACCGCTGTCCATACTGGGCTCTGTGGATGACGTCACCCACATGTGAGAATATGCTGCCTGCTTGTCCTAGGATAAAAAACTAATTTACAGTGGGGATGAAGAGGTGGTGTGAAGAGAAGATCGTGGTCACACACACACACACTCTATGGACCTATTTATCATAACTACAGTTCAGTCTCCCTCCCTGCTTGCTGGCCTAAAAATAGGACATACTAGCAGAGAGCACACTTGACACCTAAAGACAAGATGCCTCCGACTTGGGCCTTTAGTTTGCATACAAAGCTTTTTTCACCATTAGTCCATATCCATGGGAGAAGACCTTGACAAAATCAGGCCATGAGAGCGATAACATTCCTCAGAACTTAGCCATAGTATACCTCAGGCATTTCTAACAATGTTCTCCCAAGTAGACCATTCCAGCAGCCTGAAATTACATAGCATTAAAAGTTTACGGTACATACAAGTAGCCAAATAATTTCTATGTACTAGGAAACTGGTAATAAAGCACAATTAAGCTTCAGATGATCCTTACCCCATTTTCTTTTTAGCATGCGGATAATGTTAAACATTCCTCTGATTTATGCATAGCAATAGACAAATCCTATACCTCCTAAAATAGTAACATAGTAAATGACAGCAGATAAAGACCTGAATGGTCCATCCAGTCTGCCCATTAATTATACATGATTAAATTAACTTGTCTCTTCTTTGATAATTCTAGGTCATGGACTGTAAAGTCCACCTAGTGTTGTCCTAGGTTCCAAATGCTGAAGTTGCCGTCCAAGCTTACTCCAGCCTATTCAACCATCCTGTTTGCAGGATATCTACCATAAAGTCTGGCCAGTAATAGCCTCATGTTCCAAGTTAGTGGAGTTTCCATTGATGCCCACCCCAGCCCACCCTACACCAAACCACCACATATAGGACACAGACCTTGCAACTCTCTCCAGTACCAGCCTTAGTTCTTTAATGTATATCCTTTGTTTTCTAATTAGAGATCCTCTATGTTTATCCCATGCTTTTTTGAATTCCATCACTATTTTCCTCTGCACCACTTAACTCAGGAGGGCATTCCAGGCATCTACCATCCGTGAAAAAGAACTTCCTAATGTTGCTCCCGAGTCTTCCCCCCTGCAACCTCAAAATATGCCCTCTAGTTTTACATTTTCTCTTCTCTGGAAAAGATTTAGTTCTATATTAATATTTTTCAAGTATTTAAACATCTGTATCATATCTCCCCTGTCCCACCTCTCCTCTAGAGTATGCATATTTAGGTCTTCCAGTCTTCTCATATTTCTTTTGGTTCAAACCCCTTACCATTTTTGTAGCCTTCCTCTCTACTGCTCCAAGTCTTTTTATATCCTTCACTAGATATGTCCTCCAAAACTTAACACAATACTACCAAGTGTGGCATCAACGGTCTCCCTTCTGCTGATTATTCCTCTTTCTATACAGCCTAGCATCCTTCTAGCTACAGCCACCGCCTCATCACACTGTTTAGATGCCTTTAGATCCTCAGACACAATCACCCCAAGGTCCCTCTCTCCATCAGTGCTTATCAGCCTCGCACCTCCCAGTATATACAGTTCCCTTAGATTTCTACCCCCCAAATGCATCACTCTACAACTAAATACAGAAACATCAAAAAGTGAAAGTAGAAAACTAAATATGGGCTATTCACCTAATTCACATTATATGTAGTGACTAAGAATTAGAGAATGACACGGGGACAAATCTGTCCCTGTCTCCGGAGGAAATCAATTTCCTCGTCCCTGCGAGTTTTGTCACTGTCCCTGTCCCATTCCTGTAAGCTCTGCCTTAACCGCACATGCCTCGAACACTTATGGATTTTAAAGTGTTTGAGGCTGGTGCAGATGAGGACGGAGCTTGCAGGAATGGGGTAGGGACAGGAAAAGAACTCACGGGGACGGGAAAAAATTTGTCCCCGTGTCATTCTCTACTAAGGACCTCATGATTTAGTACTACAGCAGAATGTTCAAAACGACTGATCCTCCAAACTTTCTCTCCGAAATGCTCATCCACCAGGAAATAGATTCATTATGACTATATTGCTGGGATTTATCACTAAATATCTGTCATAATTGTGGATTATCCTGAGAACAGGTCTGAGCTCTACTTAACATATTTTGTGCCAAATCATTCTTTTAAAACTTCTGCGAGCAGCTCCCTCATTGTTTCCCCAGCTCTAATGTGCTGGTTGTCCTCATGTTGGATGGAGTTAAGAATACACAGTGCACAAATCAGTGTTCCAAGTGTAGATAAAGTTACTGGGTATATTGGATGAACCAGCCAGTTTGTGCCATGCTATTGTATATTCCATCAGTTTATACCAACACTAATAATAATGTAAGCATAGTAGGGCACTATTTTTCTGTCTAGGGTATTGGGTCCAGAATCATTCATTTTGGCTGCCTGAAAAGCAAGAGTTCTATCAAGGAATCTGTTGAAACGACAAGATTTTATAGTAGGGCATGCAAATAGATGTACTCTATGTGTGGACTTGTTTGAAAAATCCAGGAGAAAATGGGAAACAAGGTAAGCTGGAAACATACAAAAAACCTGTCCTTTCCGTGAAGTCGGCTGGCAGGAGGGATGCCTACTCCCTTCCTCCTGCTGGAACCCCACCCCCCAAAAAAAAAAAATCTACAAAATTGTGGGCCTTCCTCTTCCTGGAGCATTCTGGGATGCACCAGGAAGGGGCCTAAGGCCCTGACTGGCTCCGATACCGAAGGCCTCTCCCCCGTAGGGATGCACTGGGAGTGGTCTAATATGCCGATTGGCCAGATGCCTAAAGCCCCTCCCAACCAGAATCTTAGGCCACAGGCATCTGAGCCCCTCCCCGGTGCTGAATTGGCCTGCCATTTTGAAGTGGCGGGCCTGTCGGCAGGAGTAAGCATCCTTCTTGCCAGCCATCAGATAAAAGGTACAGGGGGCGTTTGGGGGGTGGCAGGGGGGATTTGGGGATGTTGTCAGGGAGTGTCAGGGGGATGATGGTGTCAGCGGCAGGAAGGTGTAGTTCGGGGTGGAGGGGGTGGCAGGGGGGTGTCATCAGGGAGTGTCAGGGGTTCGGGGGATGATGGGGCCAGTGACAGGAGGGATGCCTTGGGGGGGTGGCAGTAGGAGGGAGTGGGTATCCCTCTTGCCTTGGACAATGTCAGTAGGGTTCGCCTTTGCGACAAGAGGAATTGGACACTCCTCTTGCTACAGACATTCGGAGGAGGGGGGTTTCAGGGGTTCCAGCAGGAGGGAGTGGCCATCTCTCCTGCCAGCCGACTAAACAAAAAGGACAAGTTCCCTGCTTCAGCCACTAAACTGATTATGGCAAAGAGATTCCCTTGCTGCTATTGGCTCAGGAGCCGCGTCTATTTGGAATGTAGAAACATAGAAACACCTTCTGAAGTCTACCGCTCAGCCAATCCCCAACCCATATAGTTAGAGTGTCTCCTAATCCTATCGATTTCAGCTTGTTCAATAATCTTCGATGAGGGACGCTATCAAATGCTTTACTAAAGTCCATTTTGCTAGCCTACATTTCAGGTGCCTGTCGCAGCCCTTGGAAGACGCCTAGGGCCGCCTAAGGTCACTTTTGGGCAAAACCACACTCAGTCTTGGGCAAGCTTAAGCATTCCTATGCATTTCCCTCAACAGCGACAGAAGCCTAAGGTGTAGGTGGCCTGCCTCGGCGTGTTTTTTTTTGTTGTTGTTAAAACGTGCGTCCTGATTTTTGCCAGTTCCAGAAAGAGGGTTCATCTGCTGATACCTTACCACCAATTAAGCTACCCTTCTAAAACGTTGAAGACCTCCCCTGATCCACGACACAAAGACCTCACCACAATCCTGGGGAATAAAGAAAAGCGTGGGTAAGAATCAGAGATCCCAATAATCTTGCTAGGTAGCCAACTATTAAAGATTCCAAAACAGTGGACATATGGACATTTCCTCAAGGCATGAAAAAAAAAAAAAAAAAATGTCAAAAAATAAACCAAAACAAATTCAAAGTGAATTGTTTACTTTTATCAACCTGTGCTTGACTTAGATAGGCTCTATGAAGAATCCTACATTGGCACACTTATAAATCTACACTTACAGCCAAATCTGGCATTCGAGAGCAGTTTACCAATGATATTAGATTCTAAACTAAACTAAACCTTGGTCTTATATACCGAGTCATCCCTGCGAAACGAAGTTTCATCTCTGTTAACAATAGTTAAGAGAAAGAATTGACCTCATGGAAACTTATTTGCTAGAAAGCGCTAGATCAGAGTAGTTTTCAGAATTTTTCTAAAAACTTGAAGGGATAGACAGTATCTTATTTGAGAAGGTAGGTCATTACAAATTGCTGTTAGTAAATAGGGGAAGGAATGAACAATTTCACTGATAGATCCGACACCTTTTTACAGTGAAGAAAGTTTAAATACATGGACAGTTCTGCAACTTGAAGATCTCGAAGAATTCAAACTTAAATCCAAAAACATCAACATGCCTCTAATTCCTCTATCTTTGGGGGGTGGGGTGGTGTTACAACCATTATCTCTATGATATTCTGAAATATGAGCTACTGCCAACCAGTGTTCCCTCTAAGCGGGCGGGTGTTGTGAGCAAACTTTTTTCACTGTGAGCTAAAAATATCGGGCGCCAGCAAGTTATGAGCCAAATAAATATGTTGCTTTCTACCACAGAACTTCCTTACGTTTGTATGGAATCTATCCCCTTTCAACTTTAGAGAGTGCCCTCTCGTTCTCCCTGCCTTAGCTACTAAGTCTATTCCCTTCAGTACCTTGAATGTTTCTATCATGTCCCCTCTCAATCTCCTCTGCTCAAGGGAGAAGAGGCCCAGTTTCTCTAATCTTTCGCTGTACGGCAACTCCTCCAGCCCCTTAACCATTTTAGTTGCTCTTCTCTGGATCCTTTCGAGTAGTACCGTGTCCTTCTTAAAGTACCAGTGCTGGACGCAGTACTCCAGGTGAGGGCGTACCATGGCCCGGTACAGCAGCATGATAACCTTCTCTGTCTCTTCAGTCCAGCATCTGCCCCTTCCATTCACTGTCTGTCTTTCCCTGCCATCTCTCCTCCTGCCCCCCCCCACCCCCCAATTTGGTCTAGCATCCATCATCTTCCTTCTGTTCCCCTCATGGTCTGGCATCTCTATCCTTCCCTCCCCCCTGTGGTTTTTAGCATATCTCTCTTCTCATTTCCTCCACTCAGATCTGATCATTCTCTGCTCTCTCTTCCCTTTTCTTCTCTGGTCTTCCTTCTCTATTTTCTGCCTCCATCTAAATTAAATTCTTTCTTACTATTTAGTCCCGTTTCCCTCTTTTCACTGTGTCTACACACAGCTTGTCACCCCTTTCCCTCACCCCTCCATTATCTTACTATTTTCTTCCCCCTTTATTTATCTCCTCCTTCCATCCAGTATGTGTTCTTTCCCCACTTCCATTCAGCATCTGCTCTCCCTTCTCAACTGACATCCATCTGCCTTCTGCTCTCTCTCCCTTCTTCTCACTTCCATCATCTGTCCCCTTCTCTCTCTCTCTCATCTCCTCCATTCCATCATCTGCCCCTTCTCTCTCTCTCTCTCCCCCCCCCCAACTTCCATCATCTGCCCCCCTTCCCCTCACCTTTGTGGGTCACTTTCTTTCCCCTGAGGGTGGCTCATGTCACAGGGGAAGCTTTGGCCGAGCAGAACCGCTTGATTGACAGTGGAACTTACTTGATTGATGTCGATGCTGGGGCCCGTTGCCGTTTGAAGGAAAAAAAAAAAGGTGGAAAAAAGGAACCTGTAAAGGCGAGAGGAAGGGAAACCTCCAGGACAGCTGCTTTTTGCCCTCCTTCAGCGGCCCAAGAGTTCAGACCAGCAGCGGCAGCTGTGTATGCTTTTAACTTCGGCACAGAGCTGCCCCTAATCAATAGTTTAGCGCGGTTTCATGAGGCAGCCTCGGGGCCTTTGATAGCCGGCCCGCTTCGATGATGCGATGTGGGCCGGCCTAGCAAAGGCCCCGAGGCTGCCTTATGAAACCGCGCTAAACTATTGATTAGGGGCAGCTCTGTGCCGAAGTTAAAAGCATACACAGCTGCCGCTGCTGGTCTGGAGGTGCGGAGACAAGGCAGGAGGCAAACGCGGTGGAAGGCAGGAGTCCCGGCGAAGGCAGGAGTCCCGGCACAGCGACTGCAACAGGAAGTTGCAAGTCAGCTGACGCCGGCCTTTCGTTGCGGCGGGGACCGAATCCTTCGCGGACCGGCAAGATTTTGTTTGCGGACCGGCGGTTGAAGAACTGTGCTCTACACTGTGTGCGCTGTGACGAGAAACTTGTGCGCTGCGAGGTAATATTTTGTGCGTCAGCGCACCCCAGCGCAGCTTAGCGGGAACACTGCGACATGCTCTTCATCGGACTCACAGCAAAGAAAATATGACATCTCCGCATGTACAAAACACAGCAATCAGACTGCTCAAAAACATCCATGCCCGTGACCCTGTCTCCCAGGCTCTATCGTCAGCTACCTGGCTACCCTTAGACAAACATTGCGTCTTCAAGGGCTTGATGCTAGCCTTTAAATCCTTGCACGACATGGCGTGGGCTACTTGATGACCAAGCTTCTTCCGTACATGCCAAACAGGTCACTCTGCTCCCAGGATGAAATACACCTCAAACACCCCGTCATGCCCTTCAATTGCAAACTGCCAGACGTTGTTCCCACTTCCACTTCATACCAAGTCACTGGAATTAACCGTTCCCACAGATCAGATCCCATGAAGGACTGTTGATCTTTAGAAAAGCAATAAAAAATTAAAATAAAAAAAAACAACACCCCATACCTCTTCTAACTCCCCTGCTTACAGGCAGTGGATTATAAAGAAACTAGTGTTTAAGCCCGTTACATTAACGGGTGCTAGAGTAGATGTCTATCTTTTTTTTTTCTTTTTCTCTCTCTCTCCATGTACGCTGTCTGTCATTCTTTCTGTCTGTGTCTCTCCCTGGCCCCCTGTCTTTCTTTCTTTCTGTCTCTGTCTCCCTGACTGTATTTCTCTGTTGTGCCATGCCTGCCTGACTCTCTGCAACCCCTTTCCTATGTCCTTAGTGACCTCAGTGCCTCCTTCCTATGTCTTGAGTGCCCCCAGTGCCACCTTCCTATGTCCTGAGTGCCCCCAGTGCCACCTTCCTATGTCCTTAGTGTCCCATCCTATTTCCTTAGTGACCTCAGTGCCCCCAGTGCCACCTTCCTATGTCCTTAGTGTCCCATCCAATGCCCCCCAGTGCCTCCTTCCTGTCCTTAGTGTCCCATCCTATGTCCTTAGTGCCTTCAGTGCCTCCTTCCTATGTCCTTAGTGCCCTCAGTGCCTCCTATGTCCTTAGTGCCTCCTATGTCTTTAGTGCCCTCAGTGACTCCCACCCCCAAAGCCAGCCAGCCTGCCTGCCTCCCTCCCAACCCCCCTGTACAGTAGAACCTATCATTTTTCTAACCCTCCCTCCCATTCCCCTGTGCAGTAGAACCCTTGAAAGCAGTATGTTTCCATCTCCCCCCCCCCCCGCCACTACCGCCGAAGTGCAGCCGACCTCACTTACCCTCCCATCCAACCCTCCCACCGCGAGGCGACCAGAAACCTCCCGGCTCGAGCTGCAGCACTCTAAACAGGCTGCTTCACGGCCTTCTAATGCCCGCGATTCCCTCTGCCGCGTCACCGGCAGAGCAAATCAGGGCAGTAGAAGGCCGCGAAGCAGCGTGTTTAGAGTGCTGCGGCTGCTGCTAGTCAAGAGGTTTGTCGGGACCTTGGGAAGGGAAGGGAAGGGGGGCGGCCAGACCGCGGTTGGAGGGTCGGATGGGAGGCTCAACGGGGGATCGGATGCGCCGGAGAGGGGGGATGGGGGGGCAAAGACGATGACACTGGAAAGGCTCTGGACCCGAGCTGGGAGGAAGACCGGCGTTTGCTGAGGCTGCGGTTGCCTGGAGACTGCGTTCAGCTGCCCAGGAACCCCGTTGGCCTGCACTGGACACTCCAAAGAGGAGAGGAGAAGGAACGGCAGTGGCGATAGCGGTTTCTTTCACAGTGAGTGAGGGGGGGAAGCTCCAGAGTGTTCCCTGCCGCTGCGTTCTAAAATAGAATCCCGCCATGGATCACACACCACAGCAGCAGGGAACATGAAACCCTAAGTGCGCATGCGGCGCTTAGAGTTGTATTATATAGGATGTATATTGGAAATAGATCCTTGCGTTCAGATAAAAACTTGTATTGAAAATTCTTGCACTGTAACTATGGCAAATTTAACCTGTAAATTGTACATCATGTATAATGGTACCAGATCACTAGCATGTGTCAAGTTAGGATTTAAAAAAAAAAAATAATAATAATAATAATTAATTAAAAACTTATTGTAGCTATGGCAAAATGTATCCTGTTAACTACATATTATGTATGTTAACCTGTAACCCGTTGTGAGCTCATTGGGAAGGATGGAAAACTAAATTAAACTAATAGATAAAAAGTAATCTCCTTGTAGCCCTGACAAAAACTCTTGACTATCTCCATATCCCATACTCAGAGCTGGTCAAACAAACCAAGAGAAAGATCTCCACAATCCAAGCAGACATAAGCAAACCACAGTGGAGATACGTAGTAATGTTGGTGTGCAGTTTATTCATAAATTGTAAGAGTATGTGCGGTTGGCTTGACACACACGTGTTTCGGCCGATATGGCCTGCCTCAGGGGCCTTCCTTGAAAGGATCAATTACTTCATCCAAGTATTCTAAATTTGTTTGGAGATACCATATGGGTCTCTGCACACACAAACAAAGACCTATATGGTATCTTCAAGCGAATTTAGAATACTTGGATGAAGTGATTTACCTAAGTAATTATTGATCCTTTCAAGGAAGGCCCCTGAGGCAGGCCATATCGGCCGAAACACGTGTAACGAGCCACCGCACATACTTTTACATTTTATGAATAAACTGCACGCCAACATTACTACGTATCTCCACTGTGGCTTGTTTGTGCCATACTCAAGAGCTTCCAAATCCTAAAAAAAAAGATTCAAGAGCACATAAAGATTCAAGAGCAATAGTGACAGCAAAGCACCTCATACTTTATAAGCTTAGGTTCATAGCCCCTCCATTTTGTAAAATAATAAAATAAAATGGAAAATCTAACTATAAACTATAAACCAGCACTGGCTCAAATTTGACGTGAAGTTATATGGTCACCCTTACCACCGACAACTGCTACGCAAGTTAACAGGTGCATCTTGGAAACATGTCTAAAGATATGACAGACCCAGTATTGGTCTCACTGTGTTGCTTAGTGTCTGTGTAATAGAAATCTACCTGTTCCCTTAGAGTTGGGAACAAAGAATTTTAATATTAAAGTAGTTTCCAAAGGCATCATACTTGACATGAAACAATAAGATCATGAATTATTTCACAAGGAATGAGCACACACCAACTAGGGCTGCTTCCAGCTGTTCTGGGGAATTGCAAACATGCAGTTTATACAAGTACAATAAATGATTTATAGAGGTGAGAGATACTAGGATGCAATGGGTAGTTTTAAAATAGGTGCAACTCACTAAATAGCAGGTCCACTTTCTGTGCTGTCCCATCTTGCTTATACATTTACTCGCATTTAACTTTCCTCTATGTGGAATGATATGAAAACAAAAAAGGTGTGTCAAATAAGGACCAATGCTAGTTTATAAGCAAAGCTTCAAAAAGGAAAAACACACAAATTTTTTTTCTGGCATGAAAGACAAAGTTTAATCTTGAACAAGTCAACATTTTCAGACCTCCATACACACAAACAATGATTGCTGTCAAACTGCTAGAGGTGTGAAAGGAAAAGTTTTTGGAATATATCATCACAGGCGGACTCTCGCTTCCATGTTTTAAAGCACTATCTCACAAGAACCTCAGCAACACCATTCAAGGCTCAAGCGTTTCATTGCCTTAAACTTAAAATGTAACCTCCCTGTTAGTCAATTTTGGAAAGCATGAAGAGTCTGTTCATCAATACAAGAATTTAAAACAGTGGAGGAAGATAGATTGATGAGTTATACCTTACTCTAAAGCAACTAATAAATTTATTTCTCTGATAAATACTGGCAAATCTTCCCAATTGCATGATATATTTTCCCAAATTCCAATGTTTGTATTTAAATGGGGGAGAACGATTGAACAAACATTACAAGGAGATCAGTGGCAAGATCCTCAGACAGACAGAAAAATGAGTTAATAAGAACACTAATTGTACAACAGCATATGTAATTTAGATTCTATTGTGTCCTTGTAAGTTGGTGTACGTTGGATAGACTATGCGACTGATCCACAAGTCTAGGATACGTACAGAGAATTTGCAGGCTCCAGTAGTCCAACACTGGGTAGATAAAGGATACATGATCGATCAAATAAGATGGAGGATTATAGATTACGTGGAAGAAGGGAGGGTGGCAATTTAGAAGAAAAGCTGAACTTTAAAGAACAAAAGGCGGATATATAGACTAAATACGGTAACTCCGCGTGGCCTTAATGCGGAATTAGACTGGCTCTTGCTTATCTAGGCTGTCTGTGAGGTGAAGGGAGATATGGAGGTAATTCCACTGCCTTCCTCAATACTGATTTGCATAATAAGATGGTGTTGCAAGTCTGCTGAGGTACGCGCCGGAGATTTAAACTATAGTAAAAACGCCGCCACCATCTTAGCTTGGAAAGGTGGTCAAACGGGAAGGTGGTGAAACTAGTAGGTAGGTTGTACAATTTAAGATGAAATAGTTTTAAAAGATGCAATATTTAAAAAGAAGGTTTCAATATATTTATATTTTTTAGGGGAAAAGCCTTGAAAAAGCTTTGGGCAAAACATATTGACTATATTGTTGTCCCCGACCGCGAGACCACTAAGTTAAATAATTTAATATAGGAGAAGTTATAATATAAAAAGATTAATGTTGATAAGAACCAATGATGAATAGGCACATACAGCTTAAGACAATGAGTTGTAGCTGAGGTTCTTGCAAGATGACAGAGACGATTATTGTAGAGCCCCTAAGATAATTATGCCTAAATTGAAGGTCATCACAGGCAGAGAAGAGTCTAGAGGGAAAGGGGGGGGGAGTCACAGTCACAGTCACAGCCAGCATCCTGAAGAGCTATGCCAAGGCCCCTGCAGATGCCTAAACAGGCTGCGCTCAAGCTCCCTGCGATTCAATATGCGAACTAAGCTACTAGGGATATGGACCACGAGCACCACAAAGATTTCTGCAGACTGGCCAAAGAGGATCCCAAGAGATTAACTTCTCCACGCAGGCAGACCCAAGTCTACTTCTCCACGCAGGCAGAGCTTACCCCACAAAGGGGAGCTCTGGTACATCGAAATCTGGGGAAAAAAAGGGGATGTGAAAAATGCACAGTAGATCAGAAAGACACCTTCCAGCTGGGGGCAGCAGAACCTACAGGAGACAGAGTTGAAAACCTGGAGCGGATTCATTCTGTATGGCTCGCAAGCATGGGAAGAATACCCTATTGTCCAGAATGACACACCTATTGCACTAGAAATATATATGAGTATAGTGCAAAAAAAAAACAAAAAACAACACAGCACTGACAAGAACAGCGCTTGATGCAATTCTATAAAAAAGGTGCACGCCATAAATAGAATTGTGCTTAGTAGTCATACACATCACTAACACTTAACATAAGAACATAAGAATAGCCTTACTGGGTCAGACCAATGGTCCATCAAGCCCAGTAGCCTGTTCTCACGGTGGTCAATCCAGGTCACTAGTACCTGGCCATAACCTAAGGTGTAGCAATATTTCATGCTACAAATACAGGGCAAGCAGTGGCTTCCCCCTTGTTTTTCTCAATAACAGACTAAGGACTTTTCCTCCAGAACTTGTCCAAACCTTTCTTAAAACCATCTATGCTATTTGCTCTTACCACATCCTCTGGCAACACGTTCTAGAGCTTAACTATTCTCCAAGTGAAAAAAATTTCCTCCTATTGGTTTTAAGAGCACTTCCCTGTAACTTCATCGAGTGTCGCCTAGTCTTTGTCATTTTTGCCGGAGTGAAAAATTGATCCACTTGTACCCGTTTCAGGATTTTGTAGACTTCAATCATATATCCCCTCAGCTGTCTCTTTTCCAAGGTGAAGAGCCCTAACCATTTTAGTCTTTCCTCATACAAGAGGAGTTCCATCCCCTTTACCATCTTGGTCACTCTTCTTTGAACCTTTTTTAGAGCTACTATATCTTTCTTGAGATAAGGAGACCAGAATTGAACGCAATACTCCAAATGAGGTTGCACCATGGAGCGATACATGGGCATTATAACATTCTTAGTCTTGTTAACCATCCCTTTTTTAATAATCTCCAGCATCCTGTTTGCTTTTTTAGCCACTGCCGCCGCATGAAGAGCAACCAAGATGATAAAGGGGATGGAACGCCTCTCAGAGGAAAGACTAAACAGGTTAGGAATCGTCAGCTTGGAAAAGAGATGGATGATGAGAGATATGGTTGAAGTCAACACAATCCTGAGTGGAGTAGAACGGGTACAAGTTGATCGATTTTTTTATGCCATCAAAAATTACAAAGACTAGGGGACACTCGAAGTTATAGGGAAATAGTTTTTCACTCAGAGAATAGTTAAGCTCTGGAACGCGTTACTAGAGGTTGTGGTATGAGCAGATAGCGTAGTTGGTTTTAAGAAGGGTTTGGACAATTTCCTGGAGGAAAAGTCCATAGTCTGTTATTGAGAAAGACATGGGGGGAGCCACTGCTTGCCCTGGATCGGTAGCATGGAATGTTGGCACTCTGGGTTTTGGCCAGTACTAGTGATCTGGATTGGCCACAGTGGGAACAGGCTACTGGGTTTGATGTCTTTTGGTCTTACTCAGTAAGGCTATTCTTATAATTCTTATGTACCCATTGCCATTCCAGAACATTGTTGATAAAGAACATATCCTCAAAAATTAAAGCAATTATGCTTCATTGCAATATTACTCAATTCTGTCTGAAACTTTGTAGGAAATTGTTGAAGGCATGGCAACACATCCAAAAATTCCTTCAGACAGTCCAAAGCCTCATCTTGAGATATTTGTATACAAAGAGCAAACAAATATGGCCATTAAACATGGAGAAAAAAAACAAACAGGTTCAAATAATGCCAATAGCTGCAGAAAATAAGTGGGGTCCTTAATACTAGATTTGACTTCCTTTAAAACATAGTTGACTACATTTATCAATAAATTTACATGATCTTTTCAAGGAGTGAATTTCTCACTGATACTATTGGACAACCAGGAGGGCATGTCCGATTTTTATGAATTTTTGGGAGTAAATAAAAAATAGGAACTTTAAATTGTTCATAATTTTAAAAAATTTTAATTTTTTTTCTCTGCCAAAAAACTTTTGCTGTTCCTTGAGATGTTACATCAAAAATTGAGCTATCAAATTGGAAGGATCGTGAGATAATGCAACATAACTTTATTGTATCCGAAAGCCAAGGCCGAGCTTCTTGTATATACTTAACTTTCTCCCACACAACAGACGTCGGGGGCAGGACAGCGGCAGAGGGAACGTACTATAGAGGCTGATGGCAGTCTGCTACATTCACTCTGCAGGCTGCCGTAATTCCACTACTTTAAAGATGAGACACTGACCGGGGGAATGCTAGGGAGAACATTGGCTCTGCGATCTACCGGCGTTGCCTTTGCGATCGACCGGTAGATCGCAGAGCCAGTGTTCTCCCTAGCATTCCCCCGGTCACTGTCTCAATATAAACCCTGCACTTCCAATTCTTTATCAAATAAAATACTTAGATGGAGCAGCATGTTCTTTCCATTGCCAGACACTGATCAAATCAGATGAGTCTTCATATGGTGACTCTACAGAATGTGAAAACCACTAATTTCTGAGCATTTTTATTTTGGGTGCTTAGAGCCTGCTTTCAAATAGGGCCAGATTTATCAAAATTTATTTTAAAAAATTATATATCACCTTTAAACAAAGTGGTTTTCATAAAAATAAACATACATAATTGCAAAGTATAAAACAAAATTGCATTTCTAAAATTAGAACTAAATTACAGTACCATAAAATACATTTTCTTTAAAAAAAAGAAAAAAAATTACCATTTGCACCCAAGAAACAAACAATGCCCAGGCAATTAACAAAGGCACTAAGGAATCTCACTTACTGACTCAAACACAGAGTCACGACAGAAGTTACCATCTACCACAGGAAAAATGTTAATATGAGTAGCTCTACAAATAGGCGTCCACAAATAGCTTGGTTTTCAACAGCTTTTTGAAACTAAAACGGTCAGTGCTTAATCTTAGATGTCCCGACAGCTTATTCCAGAGTGACATTCCAGCTACAAAAATATAATCAAAACCTATATCAAACCACAAGAGCCGTAATCCGCCTATGAAAAGACAGTGCAGACATGAAAACTGCCAATCAAGTGGAGAAGGCTTCATCTAAGGCAAGGCAGATATTGGGTTGTATCAATAGAAGTTTCGTCAGCCGAAAGCCTGAAGTCATAATGCCGTTGTACAGGGCCATGGTGAGACCTCATCTGGAGTACTGTGTGCAATTCTGGAGGCCACATTACAGTAAAGATGTGCGCAGAATTGAATCGGTTCAGCGGACGGCCACCAGGATGATCTCGGGGCTCAAGGGTCTCTCGTACGAAGAGAGACTGAACAAATTGCAGCTCTACACTCTCAAGGAACGAAGGGAGAGGGGAGACATGATCGAAACATTTAAGTACCTCACGGGACGTATCGAAGTGGAAGATGATATTTTCTTTCTCAAGGGACCCTCGGCCACAAGAGGGCACCCGCTCAAACTCAGGGGCGGAAAATTTCATGGCGACACCAGAAAGTATTTCTTCACAGAGAGAGTGGTTGATCATTGGAACAAGCTTCCAGTGCAGGTGATCGAGGTAGACAGCATGCCAGACTTTAAGAATAAATGGGATACCCATGTGGGATCCCTAAGAGGGTCAAGATAAGGAAATTGGGTCATTAGGGCATAGACAGGGGGTGGGTAAGCAGAGTGGGCAGACTTGATGGGCTGTAGCCCTTTTCTGCCGTCATCTTCTATGTTTCTATGCTATAAATATTACATTGGTGTTAGAGCACCAATATGCTGTCTACTGGAAAACAAGCTTGATTGTGAAAGGATCTGTAAGAAACTATATGCTAACAGAATTCTGCACCTCAGTCATACATGCAAAATATTGACAGACCCTCACCTGATACAAAATAGTGGGCCATAAGACATATAGACAAAAATTGAAATAGAGGCATCCCCTCCCCCATCTGATCTCTCACTTCTTTCCTATCCATGCTATCTCCCTCCAATCCAGCATCTCTCCTTCCCCATCCCTGTGATCAGACATCTTGTCTTTTCCTCCTTCCCATCCTCCACAGGTATGGCAACTTTTTTCCTTCCCCCTATCCACCAGAAGGTCCAGTATCTCCTTTTATTCCCTTCCTCCTCCCCCACCACTGTAGGATTACCAGATGTCTGGGAAAACTCAGACATAATCCTCTTTTTAGAAGACTGTCCAGGTGCACAGACAGACTTTCGAAAACCCAGCAGTTTTTCCAAGTTTTGGAAAGCCCTAACGAGCTCCAGCCGCATGCACGAATGACGTCACACATTTTCAGAAGATTCACTCAGGAAATCTTCCAGCATTTCAGAATCATTAAGAGTGGATCTGACCTGTGTTCTGTTGAGGTCTTCCTTCATGACAGTGTTTCCTCTCCAGCTTGGATTGGTTCAGTGACTGCCTGCCCTGTAAGCATGGCTGCAAGCTCCAAGCACTCCAGACGCAGAAGGAGCTCATCAGGGAAGAAGAGAGGAGTTTTGTTGGGGCGGGCCATCTGTCCGGGGTTTTGTGGCCCGAAATATGGTAACTCTAGACCCCCCATCAGCCCTCAGCCATTCAGTACATGTCAGCAGTGTCAGATATTCAGGCAGAATGCCACAGGCCAGCTCCAGAAGCATTCTCTGCACTGCATCCAGCCTATGCAGGACCAGGAAGTTACATCAGAGTAGGAGGGGCACGGCAAAGAGAACATTTCTGGAGCCAGTTGGCAGTGGCCTATGGATGTCTGATGCTGTTGGCAACGTAGCAAACCACACACACCCCACTTCCAGAGGAGTGCGAGTGAAAGCTCCCACAATCACCTAGGTAAAATGAATACCTATGCAAAGATGAGTAATTTATGTTGAAGCAAATTGGCTGTGTCCTTTCAAATCAGATGGTGTAAAACAGGTGAATACAGCTCTGACCAGATAGGAAAGGAAATGTAAGCAGCAGAGTACTGTACAAAAGCCACACCCACACAAAATATATTAAGACAGCTCTATGTTGAACAATTTCATTTGTATTTAGATTTTTTTAAGAATACTGGTGATAGAAAAAAACCAAGTACAGGGAAAAATGCTTGAGTACCTGAATGTAAACCAACTTAGGCTATAAGCAGTATATGTGTACATGCACACAAATCAAGGAAAATTTTTGTTTACCTGCAATTACATCACTTTCTTTTCAAGAGATAATAATAAAAAAAATTTAAAAAAATTTAAAAAAAAGGATGACAGATCTGAACATTTCTTAAGAAAGAACCACCCAGCAGGGAGGTGAGAAAAGGAAAACCTGCGGCTGATGGGGGGCATGAAAACAAGGAAGACATGCTGGACGGTGGGGAGGGAAGAGAGAATGTCGCACTATGAGCGGAATGAGAGGGGAAATGACGGACAGCTGCTCGCTATGCCAGGATCAAATTGTTGTCAAGAGCTTCAGCAGCATCTCCTGCATGAGCCTGCAGAACAAGAGGTAGAAGGAGCTTCCGTTGGGGGTTACCATATTTGTGAGGTCAAAAAGAGAGGACACAAGACCCCTCCCCAGACCGGCCCCTCCTAGCCATGCCATCTTTAGATTTTTTTTTCCCTAATACCAGTAGTAGTACATCAAATGCTGAATGAATGAATGAATACATACAACAGAAAGATATAGGTCTTTGCCTTTTTCACCCCATTATAGTAACTGTTCAATTACTGTATTTTACCAGTGCTGTGTCAGTTCTTAAAGGGCCAGAGACAGGAAAAGCCATTAAGGCAGATCACAAGAAAAAGACTCAAGAAACTAACTATGCACAGTTGGGGGGGGGGATGGGGAACTCCCCCTACACAATTAATTCTGCTCATGTTAAGAAATTCAAAACAGCAACATTGAAAATGTAAAACAGCTTGAACTCTCAATTTGAACTATAATTCTCAACAAGGTCTCTCCAAGGCCCATGCCTACCCTAGGGTTTACTACAGCTCAGCTCCCCCAAACGAACATGCCTCTCAAAGCAGGGGATTCATTTAGCTTAGAACTGCACCTTCTCCTTTCAAACATTCAAAGCAATTCCTTAATGCAACATCTTACTGGTAGTGTCAGGCTGGATTGGCCACACTGGGCTCTTCTGACAGCAGAACCCAGGGACAGAAAGGGACCTCTTCCCACAGTGACTGTTGATCGTGGTCCCTCTCCACAGACCCACAATCCAGCAAAAGAAAAGCAAAATATCCAAAAAGACCACTGCCAGTACTGTGCAATGCAAATTGCCACAGCCTAAAAAAAACCCAAGTTTCTTTCAAGGTAATTACACAATCTTCACATGACATTCAGATTCTAAAGTTAACTTCCAACTTGAGTTAGTTCAGCCAGCCCCTTCACATCTGTAGCACCCTAAAAAAACTGTTCCAACTTCTAAGTTTGCTTATTTATAAAATTTAAAAAACCCTCAGCATAACCTCAGTTCAAACAATATCTGTTTCCATGTCACACAGGTCATTTTCAATATTTCCCTCACAAAAGTCCATGACTTCTTCTGGGTCTAAATACTCTTTCTCAGAAGCTTCACTCATGAAATCTTCCAGCATTTCAGAATGGAGCTTTCGATTCTTACCTCTGCTAATCTTTTTTTTTCATGTAAATCTCCTCTTAGTCTGGACGGTATGGTTGTGTTTATCTTGGGTAGACAAGATCTGTAGGAATCTAAAATAACAAACTTGAGCCCCTCACAATGAGTCCATCTCCTAGGGCATGCTCCCTGAAGTCCAGTCAGTAACCAAGCCAGGAAGGACTACCTGAGAAACATGAAACAAAAAAAACAAAAAAAAGAGATAGAGATAGAGAGGGGGAAACGGGGAACTCCCCGCTACACAATTAATTCTCCCCTTCACTTTTCAATGTCTATATGGCATCATTGGGAAATATGTTATCCAATTTTAAAATTGAAATCATATATATATGCGGATAACATTTCAATTATTATTACCATAACCTCACTGACTCAAGAGTCAGAACAATTCATCTCATCTGTCCTTACTAAGGTAGAACAAAGGACTACACAATTTAAATTAAAACTGAATTTGGATAAAACTAAGTTATTTTTGGGAAGTCCTAATAACAAGATCACGAATACCTCCGAGATTAAATGGGTCTGATCACCCAATTAATTCTACCATCAAAATCCTGGATGTCATCTTGGACAGAAGCTTGACTTTTGAAGATCACACTAACTCTCAGGTTAAAAAATATTTTTTCACTTTATGGAAACTTCGTACCATTAAACACTATTTTGATTTCTTCTCTTTTCAACTGCTGATTCAATCTTTTTTTCTAAATTCTTTATTCATTTTTTCATCTTACAAGTACACAATATTAAATCATTTAAAACTTTTACATATCACTTGAATTTCTTTCTATTGTCATCTTAAATACATAAATTTATTCCCTCCCCACTCACTCTTCCCTTAAATATTTCAATCAAAAATATCATATAAATATTGTATTCTTAATTATTAATTAACCTTTAAATAGAATTTTATACCATCCCCCCTCCCCCTGTGTGTATGTATATATATGTGTGTGTGTGTGTATATATATATATATATATATATACACATACACACATACATACATATATACATATATGCACACACACACGCACACTTGCAATGGAAAATGATGTCTAATCATTACAATAATTTGCCAATGGCCCCCAGATCTTTTTAAAATTATTATAATTCCCTTTCTGCAAAGCAATTATTCTTTCCATTTTGTAAATGTGGCACAACGAATTCCACCAAAATGTATAACTAAGATTATTGTAATTTTTCCAATTACTTGTGATATGTTGCATGGCGACTCCAATCATAATTAATAGAAGTTTGTTGTTACTTGATGAAATTTGACTTTTTGTTCTCATTGACATACCGAACAGAATAGTATCATATGATAAAGCTACATGGTTTTCTAATAAACAATTTATTTGAGACCAAATTGATTTCCAAAAGGCCATGATTCAGGGGCAATAAAATATTAAATGATCAAGGGTCCCTGTTTCCAGATTGCAATGTCAGCATCTATTAGACTTAGAGCTATCTAACTTTTGTAATCGAACAGGAGTCCAAAATGCTCTATGTAACAAAAAGAACTAAGTTTGTCTCATAGATGCAGACACTATACATCTCATTCTCCAAGACCAAATTCGTGGCCACTGAGATGCAGAAATTTGATGCTTAATCTCAATGCTCCAAATGTCTCTAAGACCATTCTTTGTTTTTTTTATTCATAAATCCAGATATCAATTTATACCACTGTGCGGCTTGGTGTCCCAAAAAATCCGTCTGAAAGCATAAGAACTCCAGACTATACTGATTATTGAGATTTTTCCATTCAGGGAACCCCTCCTGAATAGCCTGCTTCAGTTGCAACCATTTAAAACTTTGTGATTTATTAAGACCATATTTATGTTGCAACTGTGAAAAATCAAGCAGTTTACCTTTGAAACATCATCTAAAGTCTGTATACCTGCAATAATCCAATGCTTCCATACAATTTTAAATCCGCCAATTTGAATCTTGGAGTTTATCCATAAAGATTGATTTGTTGATTTATTTATTGGGTTAGGTGTTAAATTACTGACATATCGCAATGTTTTCCATGTGTCCATCAATATTCTGTTCTTTTTATATTTTCTAGGCATATTGATACTGAGAACATGAGATAAATTTAGAGGAAACAAGAGTCGCCATTCCAAATACAACCAATCCGGGGTATTTTCCATGAGTTCTGGGAGGACCCAATACATACCCTGGCGTAAAATATAGGCTTGATGATATCTATAAAAGTTTGGAAAATTTACCCCACCCTCCGCAATTGGCTTTTGTAAAGATACTAAAGCAATTCTAGGCATTTTACCCAGCCAAACAAATTTTGTAAGAATACCATTTAGCTTTTTATAAAAGGACCCTTGAAAAAAAACTGATATCGTACTCATTTGATAACAAACCACAGGCAATATCATCATTTTAATAGTTTGGACTCTCCCCCACCAAGAAAGATGTAAAGGATTCCATTGCTCACACATTTCTGTTACTTTTTTTTAATAAAAAATTTTCATTCTCTTTCATTGTGTCTTCCAGTGTTTTTTTAATCCTAATACCTAAATATTTTAATCCATCATCCTTCCATACGAATGAGAAAGAATCAAATAATCCTTTAGTACAATGCACATTAAGTGGAAAATTTCTGACTTACTCCAATTTATTTTATACCCTGAAAATTTTCCAAATGTTATCTATCAACTCTAGCAAGCATGAAATGGTAGTTTCTGGATTTCTCAAATAAAGCAGTATATCATCTGCATACGCTGAATCTTTGTATTCCCAATCTGTACGGGGAATACCCTGTATCCCCTTTGTTTGTTGAATGGCTAATAACAAGGGTTCTAATACAATATCAAAAAGCAAAGGAGATAATGGACAGCCTTGTCTAACCCCCCTTTGCAAATTAAAACGCTCTGATAAATTATTATTAATATACAATCTTGCAGCAGGAGAGTTATATAACGTCTGAATCATTTGTATAAATCCCAAACCTATACCAAACCAATCTAATGCTTGATACATAAAAGTCCACTCAACCCGATCAAAGGCTTTTTCCGCGTCCAAGATACAGAGAAAGCCGGATCCTTCATGTCTTTTGTTAAATTTAACATATGAAAAGCCAATCTGGTATTATTAGAGGAATGTCTCTTAACAACAAATCCTGTTTCAATCTTTGATCTTGAGTATCTTAGACTATTGCAATATTATATAACTTGGGATCCTTTAAGAAAACCATCAAACGACCGAGAATCATACAGAATGCTGCAGTCCGTCTCATCTACGGTCTCAAGAAATCGGATCATGTAAGCCAGGGGTGTCCAATGTCGGTCCTCGAGGGCCGCAGTCCAGTCGGATTTTCCCAATGAATATACATGAGGTCTATTTGCATGCACTGCTTTCATTGTATGCTAATAGATCTCATGCATATTCATTGGGGAAATCCTGAAAACCCGACTGGATTGCGGCCCTCGAGGACCGACATTGGACACCCCTGGTGTAAGCCCTTATTACAAAAATCTACACTGGCTGCCCTTGGAAGCAAGGGTTATTTTGAGGTTTGCTTGCCTTTGCTTCAAAACCATAACAGATTCATCCCCAATCTATCTATCCCATCATTTCTAATTTCCAGGCACAACTTCTACACATAGTGCCTACTTGTTCGCCTTTCCATCTTTGAAGGGCTGTATCTACAAGAGATTCCTTGATAGAACACTATTGTTCCAAGCAGGTAAAAATGGAATAAAAGTTTAACCAACTTTATCTCGAATGCACTCTTACCAAACTTTTAGGAAGTAAATCAAAACTTGTCTCTTTGATAAATTTCTCTGACTCCACTTCTGCCTTGATGTACTTCTAAAACACTTTGATTAATCTTACCATGCTAATGTAATTTTGAAAGTTTTTTTGTAATATCGCTGTTTGTATACAATCTTCCTCTGTAAACCGCTCAACTGTTTGCGGTATTGCGGTATATAAAAATAAAGTTATCATTATTGAAAAAGTAAAACAGCATGAACTTTCAATTTGAACTATAAACCTTACAGAACATTATAAAACTTTAGAAGAAGACACAGCCTATATAGTCAGAAGGAGGCAACCACCCGAAGACCCCTCTAACCCTTCTTCATAAGGGAAGGATTTCATTCTCAGCGATGCTGTTCAGAAACAGTAGTCCATCTTACCAGTTACTGGTCAGATGACCTGTGAATTGAACATAGACCGGGCAGGTGTCCAGACCACAGCGGAGATTTACAAGAAAGAAGATAAGAAGAAGAGGTAAGAACTTAATCTTTTGTTCTTGTACAATCCCTCTATAGTCTGGACAGTAGTGACATATCAGAGCAGTCCCAGAACATCGGGGGAGGACCCGATAAGCCCGCCGCCAGGATCAAAGACCCAAAAGCAGCATCTTGTTTAGCCGCTACATCAATCCAGTAGAACTTGATAAAAGTGTGCAGGGAAGACCAGGTCACCGTCCTGCAAATCTCCTCAGGCAAAATTGCAGATGATTCAGCCAAAGAGGAAAACATTCCTCTAGTGGAGTGGGCCCTAACCCCAAGGGACGGCTTCTTCCCCGCTACTACCTATGCAGCAGAAATGGCAACACAAATCCATCTGGAAATGGTAGCCTTAGAGATGGGCCTACCCCCAACAGGCAGGGCCCGAAAAGATGGTCAGACGCGAAATTTGTTGGTGGCCTCCAAATATCATAGAAGACAACAATGGACGTGCAGGGACCGCAAGATTCTGTCTTTAGATCTCGAAACAACAAACAACGACAGACAAACTTCCTGAATTACATGGAAAACAGAAATCACCTTTGGAAGAAAGGAGGGCACCGTCTGCAAGATGATCGCAGAATCCGAGATTTGTAGAAAATGATCCTGGCATGTGAGTGCCTGTAGCTTCAAAACCCTATGGGTAAACATGACCACTACAAGGAAAAGTTTTGATGGTGAGAACTTGCAGGGAAACCTGCTCAAGAGGGCAGACAGGCCAGTGAGTAGAGAACCAAATTCAGATTCCACGTCGGACAAAAAAGCCACAATGGAGGCCTCAGCGGAATTGCACCCCGTAAAAAAATGGATGTCCAGATGGGATGCTAGCGAACCCAAGCGAAGCAGGACCCAAGCAAGAAAGACCCGCGATCTGAACTCGAAGGGAAGATGAGCACCCTGCTCGAGGCCAGCCTGCAGGAAATCCAGAACCTGTGCCACTGAGGAACCCGAGAGGATCCAGAACATCAAGCCTGGTAACACTTCCAGGCCTTTGCAAAGGCTGCAATAGTGGATTTCCACTTGCTATGAAGAAACAGTGATGACCACGGTCGAATAGCCCCTGGCTGTCAATGCCACGTGCCCAATAGCCATGCCAAAAGATCAAAGTGGTCCGGATCTTGTAGCACTATTGGACCCTGAGTGAGAAAACAAGAGTGGCAGGCCCCCCTCTCGATGTACAGTCTGATGAGATTGGCATATCACGGACTCTGTGGCCAATCTGGTTACCACCAAGAGCACTGGGCTCTTGTGAACTGCTCACAACCCCCCAATGAAGTTTTAAAGTGTGCTGGTGGGATTGGATAATCATATTTGGCAGCTTTCTTTCAGGTCTATTAGAATCCAAAGTGGCCCAAGCTTAAGATTAATGAAGACCACTGGTCAGGGTGGATTTGATTTAATCATTTAGTCAGAAAGCCCGATTTGAATCATGCCCATGACATTATGAATGGAATAATGGAATTCATTTACCAAAAAATTTTAAACATTGCATGAATATACAGCCTCATGCTGCATAATTAAAACCAAATCCATATTCCACGAATAACTACTTTTGGACAATAATGTATTTAAAATAGAAGGACTATATTTAGCTGGCTTTTTCCATTGATAAATGCGTTTTATTTTAAAATTCAATTTAAATTAAATTAAAAAAAAAAAGTAATTGAGTTTTATCCATTCTGCCCTAGTATATGTAATTATAGACTATTCCCCACATAGCTATCTTCACATACCAAAGCTTGGGAAGATAGCCCACATCAGGTCATAGTAACATAGTAATGACAGCAGATACCTGAATGGTCCATTCAATCTAACCAATAGTCACACTCACTGTCTTTTCTTTAGTTTTTATGGGCATCGATCATAGAAGTCCACCTGGTTTTTGACTTTAGGTTCCCATGCTGGAGCTGCCATTGAAGCCCTTTCCATGCCATACCTAACCATCATGTCAATGGAGCTCAAAGCCCTCCCCCAGCTCATCCCTAAACCAAATCACCATATATGCCTGGGACTCGCACCATGCAGGACTTGCCCAGTACCAGTCTTATTTGTTTTATACCCTTCATTTTCAGCACATAACAACCCCCCTAAAAATGCTTTATCTGTTGACAAAGCAATTAGATTTATAGCAATAAATGATTTGACTGTATCATTTGTTAAAATCTCCCTAAAGTCCAACGCTCTGTAGGCTAAAAACAGCTCCTGTACCCGTCTACAAGTCTTTCAGCTCAGTTGCGAAACCCTTTGTATCTCTTCCGTTTTTAAAGGGGAGACGCTTTATTTTTACCTTCATTTCACGCAGCAATTACAGTATATCGATTTTGTACGTTCTTTCTTTCTCCCCGAGAGATTAAGGAGTTATGTGACATTTTTGGAGGGGTAAGAGTTGACTACTCAGCTCCTTTTCACCAGGATATTAACATGGAAGTAAGAGCCTGAAAGCGACTGCTTTAACGATTCTAGATTATAATGGGGCCACGGGGTGGGGGGGGGGGTGAATACCAGAACTAAAGCCCTTGGAGATGGCGCTTAGAGGTCTTCAGTTTCCTCACTGCTCCCCCGACACACATTTGGCAGTCAATTGCCTGGCGTCGTAAGGCACACACTGACGTGAATGAACTGCAGCAGACCTGGGGGGGGGGGGACACATTTTTTGCGATAGAACCTGCACAAATACAACCTCCGGTCAATTCAGGTTATTTAGTAGAGTGGGGTATGTCATGAAACCCATCTGTACACAGCTTGCAAAATGGAATATTTTAACACGTCCATACTAAAAGCAAAAGTAAATACAACCACGCCGTCGTACGATGTGTACAGTATAACCAAAAAGTGAGCGAGGGCGGGCAGCCGCCACGTGTTTGGCGCCCCCTAGCGTGCACACACAGCCCAGCTCGGGGAAGCCAGGCAGGTACGATACCTCGCAGCCGTACAGCTCGCCTCAGCTGCTCCACGATCCACTCCTCCAGCGCCAGCCGCTTCCTCAGCTCCTTCCTGTCGTATTTTCACCGTTACTTTGCCCTGCTGCTGCCGCCTCTGTTGCTGCTGCTGCTGTTGCGGCGGTAGCTTCTGCGGCGCGCTGCCGGCGGAATCCTCCCGGGAGCCCGGCGACCCCAGAGGGCTCTGAAGAAGACGCGGCTGCCGGTGGCTGTAGGGCTCGGCTCGGTTCCGCTTAAGGCTGACATGCTCCCCACCTTCTCTCCGTCCGCGATCCTCCTCCCCCCCACAGCGTCCACAAGCTAACGCGAGCCCGGCTACAATCTGCTCACCGGCCGGCCAAATCTCCCCCCCCCCGGCCACCTGTCCCCGAAACCAGCAATCTCCGCTACTCATTGGTTAGTGCTGCCGGGGAGGGCGTGGCCTTAGTTTCGCTCCGCCCCCCACTAAAAAAAAAGGAGGGGGTGCGTCTGGAAAAAGCAATAACCTCAGGATTTCCTTGAGAGGCTTTCCCTTTGATATTTTTTTTTTTCACATCACATTAAAAGGGCTTTGGCTGTAAAAAGAAGCAAAAGCTGGTTTTATCTGAGCACCTGCTGTAATTACAAAGAAGATATATAGTATGAGAGGAAGAATTATAAGTGAAGTCATGAAAAGAAATCTGGAGATTTCTTGGTCTGAATCCTTGGTCTGTAGCTTTAGCGCAAACTCATGCATTTTAAAATGTGTAAGAAGACAAGGTCAAAAGAAACAGACTCTAGCACAAACGCTGTAGAGGACTGGAAACGCCTCTTATAAAACCAGAGAGAAAGGGAGAGCATAACTAGGAAGTGGCAGTAAGGTAAACCCAATGGTGCTTGCTTGGGAAGGAAATAAAATAAGAAAACAAACTGATTACCATCCAAATAGGGGAATAGGTGTGGTTTCTGTAGTAGACAAAGCATTAGGTTAGCATAATTAAATGACTCATTATGGGAGGGATATCAACTATACCCCCCTTTTTTTTTTTTTTTTTCAAATAAAGATAAAAGAAACCTTTGTCAGATTTGAAAAAAAAAAGTTTAGTGTTCTTATACAGATGAATGAGAAAGAATCTCAGACCTAAAGCAAATTCAGGTGAGCTGGGTCCCTGTTGAACATACACATTTCTATGAAGATCATAGCATATCACAGAGGCTAGCTCTTAGTTAATATGATTAAAACCCTTTATTGGTAGAACAAGTGTAACTCCAGTCCCTGATCTTGTATGTTTCAGCTGAAGATTGCCCCCACCGCACGCACCCCCTATCAAAGTCCCAGGAATGGTAAAAGACTACAGTTCATACACGGAATCATAAAATCGGAATGTAGCTGGGTTTAAAAAAAGGTTTGGACAATTCCTGGAGGAAAATGTTTATAGTCTACTATTGAGATAGACATGGGGAAGGCACTGCCTTGCACTGGGATCAGTGACATGGAATGTTGCTACTACAAGTATTTGGGCTTCTACCAGGTACTTGTGACCTGGATTGGCCCCTGTTGGAAACAGGATACTGGGCTAGATGGACCATTGGTCTGAGAGTCACAACAAAGCAAATGGGGAGGCCCAATGATCCACAGTGAAAACAAAATTGTGGATACAGCTGTCCTGGAGATAATTTATTAAACACTGACATATAAAACCATGAAAATTCAATTTTAAAAAGTACAATGATAAAAAATACTGTGATAAAAATCCAACCGGACCCCTCCACGGTCCGTATTTCGGCGAGCACGCCTTCCTCAGGGGTCATATAAAGAATTGGACTGAAAACAGTCTATCGTCTTTTAAACATGTGAGAAAAGAACACCGCAGACAAGCTGAAGTAGGTGTTTGTTTTTTTTTTGTTTTTTTTTTTTGCAACTTCAGCTTGTCTGCGGTGTTCTTTTCTCACATGTTTAAAGACGATAGACTGTTTTCAGTCCAATTCTTTATATGACCCCTGAGGAAGGCGTGCTCGCCGAAACACGGACGTGGAGGGTCCGGTTGGATTTTTTATCACAGTATTTTTTATCATTGTACTTTTTAAATTGAATTTTCATGGTTTTATATGTCAGTGTTTGATAAATTATCTCCATGATACATCTGTATCCACAGTTTTTTGTTTTTGTTTCCATTGGTCTGAGTCAGCATGACTAGTCTTTGTTATTAAATAAATTATGGTAGATGAAGGACCTATGGTCTATCCAGTCTACCCATCTCCACCAACTGCATATGACAAAATAACTGACAAAGGGCTTATTAAGCTAAGCCAGACTCAGAGCTTAGCCAGTTCCACTCTTTCCCTTGATTAACCATAGGAAGCCTCCTCCCTTTAAAACTCTATGGGCCTTATTCTATTAAACAGTGCCATAAGTTAGGGCAGAGGTGGGAAATGGCTATCATTCTCCTCAAATTTTGCTTCTGTAATCTAGGACATTGATTATTTTGAAATTGACATTTTTTGCAGAATGTTCCAGATTGATTCCAAGCTGAGTAATCTTAGCAGTCCTTCTACTTAAGGTGTAGCAGGATTATTGTGCAGCAAACAATAACACAGGCCTGCTGAACTTGCTGCTGTGGTTAAAAAAAAAAAAAGATTTACTGTGTAGCAATCAGGTAGTAAGGCTTACCGTGGCTGTGGACAGAGATGGGTGGATGAAGGGGCATGTTGTAGGCATGCATACCAGAATTCACTGGTGTGATGTGGTAAAGGCGCGTGGCGCTTCTTACCTCCAGGTTAGCGCAGGAGCCTTTATCACCTGCAAAAAGGCATGTGCTAAGGGCTTTTCAGTCGTGCTGTTACTGCAGCGTGTGTGGGAGGAAACCTGCCTCTCGGCAGACATACCTATGAACCACGCTTTTTTTGACCCTTGGTAATTTGTAAATTGATGCTGGCCAAAATTGACAGTAAGCACTTGCGCTAATTTTGGCCACTGCTAAAAATCTCTGGCACATAAGACAATTTTATTTCTTACTAGGATGGCAGAGTTTCTTGCTATAAAATTTCTTAGAATGTTGGTGGGGTGCCAGCACCCCTCTTCATCTATGCCCCCCATCTCTTCCCACTCCTCTCCTTGCCATGCGTGCACTCCCCCTTCCTTTCCCTTGTACCTCTAGTTGTTCACCACCACGAGCATCAACTTCAGCATGTTCCTTGTAACTGCGTCAGCTCTCTCGCTGATGTCACTTCCTGGTGCCGTGCACAAGAAGTGATGTCAGAGAAGGGGGCGGATATGAGGGCAGGGGAGGGGCACCACTGCCCCGGGCGCCCTCTCACCCTCGCTATGCCATTGACCAAGTCCAATGCCAAGCTTTTAAACATCTAGGGTCATAGCAGTGGAACCTGTTGGATGAAAGTATACAAATCACAGACCAGAGGAAGCATCATCAAGCTTTTTTCCACTTTCCTTCACCTATCAAGTAGGGTTCGCTGCTGCTGCCACAATGCAAATCAGTCTGTTTGAGGCAGTTGGAATATCTTGTTAACCCTCAAAGAGTGGCGTCTCTTCATTGACATGCTCATCCAGGAGCATCAAGACCATGGTGCTCCATAATGGGAACAAGTAACCGTCTCATTCCACTGGATCACTCATAAAATTTTATTTATAACCCCTGATACTGTAAAGTTCAATGCAGCTTTACAATTCACAAAGAAAAATTGTACAAGAACAGTGAATTACTAAGCATCATTCAGGAAGATATTTAATGTATTAAAAAAGTTTTTAATAATTTTCTAAAATAAGAGTAAGAACTTGCAGTGAGCAGCAAAGACCCTAAGGGGCTCATAATCAAAAGAGAAAAAACACCCAAAAACCGGCCTAAGTAGGCACTTGGACGATCATAAACAAAAGACGTCCAAGTGCTGATAATTGAAACGGGTTTTGGACGTGTTTACAAACGACCTAGGCCTTCCCAGTGCTGCTCAACGACCAGAGCTAAACGGGGGCATTTCAGGAGGAGTGTCAAGGGCGGGATTTGGGCAGGTCATGGGCCATGCTAGACTTAGTCATACTGAATGTATAATCAAAGTTTTACAACACAGCCTAGATGTAACTTGGACGTTGTGACTTAGGCCATTTAAAACATGGTCTAAGTTACAAAAACCCTAACATCAGACAAAATATTAACCAACTTAAAACAGTTCTCTTGTGTTGACTACTGTGGTTCCCACCAGCTTAGAATAATGGGCCTTGTGTTTATTCTTTATCAACTTCTTATAATCATGAATTTTATTTCTCCATTGTTCTTTGGCTTCTTTGGTACCAACTTTATACCATACTCACTCCAGCCTAGTGAACTAAATGCTTTGATCTTAAAAGCTCACCATCAAACCATTTTTCTGATTTTCAGAAAATCTTATGCCATATGCACCTAGGTGCAATTTCATTCAGAATATGCGAACTCACTGCTTCCCAATCAGAATAATAGTTTGGTGACACTATTTGACCATAATCCTGATTATAGTGTTTCCAAAATTCTACAGTATCTTGATTCTACTTTTCTCACAGGCCTACTTTGCATGCAATTGGATTTCAACTAGTTTAATCCAAATCTATACATATGAATCTGACTAAAGGTCTAGTTTCCAAGAACCATCTAATTCTAAGAGGGTCCAGAGAAGAGCAACTAAGCTAATTAAGGGCATGGAGGACCTCTCATATACTGACAGACTGAAAAAGCTAGGGCTTTTCTCCCTGGAAAAGCAGAGACTTAGAGGAGACATGATAGAAACCTTCAAGATCATGAAGGGCATAGAAAAAATAGACAGGGTCAGATTTTTCAAATTAAGGGGATCAATAAGTACAAGGGGGCACTCAGAGAAATTGAAAGGGGAGAGGTTTAGAACAAACGCCAGGAAGTTCTTTTTCACACAGAGGGTGGTGGATACATGGAACGCGCTACCAGAGGATGTGATAAACAGGAGAACTCTACAGGGGTTCAAAGAAGCTTTGGATAGGTACTTGGAAGACAAAGGGATTGAGGGGTACAGATAAGAATAAAGGTAGATTATAGGGATGGGATTAGAGGTAAGTTACAAAATTAATCAGGGACCACTGTTCAGGCACTAGGCCTGATGGGCCGCCTCGGGAGCGGACCGCTGAGCAAGATGGACCTTTGGTCTGACTCAGCGGGGGCAACTTCTTATGTTCTTATGACAATGTTAGGCAACAACTTATCCTTTACAGATAACGTTAGAAGATCCAAATGATGACCTTTTTGATGGGTCGTTGAGAGACTAGGGATAGCATATCCTAAGGTGTGAAGAAACATTAGCAAATCTCTTACATCTGAATTTTCCTCTTTCTCTAAATGCAGGTTAATATCGCCTAGCAGCAAGCAGTGTAAGGCTGAGACAGAGTTATTAAAAACAAGCTCTTGGTTATCCTCTCTAGCACACACCCAACTTCCTGGTAGTACATAAAAAAGTATACAATTGACACAATCTTTCAAGTTTATGTCTCGTATCTAACAAGCTAAAATTTCCAGATCACCAGTAATATTAGAATCTAACATAACAAAATTCAAATAATCTTTGCGAATCATTGCACACCCCTCCCCCTCGTTTATTTTCCTTACACAGTTGTATAACCCTTGTATCCCAATGGACAAATCTCACAAATTATATGATCATTCAGTCAAAAAAAAAGACAGTCTAATTGGTCTTCCTCCGCCAATCTCTTACTAAAAAATGTTTTGCCCTAACAGATCTAATATTAATATGAAACACAGGAAATAAATTGAAGTTCTTTGAAAAGTTGAGTAATATCACAGGGTAATGGCCTTAATTCATGATCTCTGCATCTGCGAGTAATTTGAAATGGGGTGAGGTCCAAGCATAGAGCAATCAACCAACCAACATTCTATGCAACGGCTGTACATGAAAATTAATATCCAACCAGTGAGAAGAATACTTGACTAGAATAGGCCAACTGGTCATTGCTCCCACCCTCCAACAGTTAAAGCAAGCCAAATATAAAACAAAAATCCCAGAAATTCCATTTCAGATATACTATTCACACAATTATAATTTAAAACAAACTTAATATTTGACCAATCATTCAGCTTTCCCTGTCTCTGTGTTTTTTCCCTCCCTCATAATAGGAGGATCTCTGGGCCATATCTGTAACTGCAGTGCCTCAAAAGAAAATTTACAACAGCATCGAGACCTTACTAGGTGCCTTGAAGTATGATGAGTATGGCCGGGAGGTCATCAGAGACTTCAAAATTACTAATGTAATGTAATTTATTTCTTATATACCGCTAAACTCCGTTAGGATTCTAAGCGGTTTACAGAAAAATAGACAATAGGGTGCATTAAAATTATAAGTAAAATAGATACTTAGAAATTCCCTTACTGTCCCGAAGGCTCACAATCTTACTAAAGTACCTGGAAAAATGACAATTAGTAGAGTAATGAAGAAATAAAATAGAGATAGATGAGAAAAAAATAAGAAAATAAACATTCTAATAAGACTACAATAATCTAAAGGACTTTGAAAGGTTGAAAAAAGAGGGGAGATAGGAAATAGAAGCAGAAGGGAGAACCGTTGAAACTATAGAATTCTTGGGTCTCCAAGGCAGTTTTACCAAGTTTCCCTGCTTTCTCTGCCTTTGGGGCAGCAGGGTCACAAAGGCACACTACCAAAGGTAGGACTGGCCAAAGTGGACCGAGTTCTCTGTGGGGAGAAACATCCAATGGGAACCACTGGTGGAACCCGGAAGGTGCTGATGCCACCACTGCACATCAAATTAGGCCTAATGAAACAATACGTCAGAGCTAGATAAGGAGTAGGCTGACTTCAAGTACCAAATGATTTTTATTAGTTGTAGTAGTACATCTTCCCTAATCTGTCCGAGGCAAAAGTCAAAGCTGGTGTCTTCGTCAGACTACAGATAAAGAAGATCCTGGAGTGCAAAGAATTTCCCAAGGAGCTATCTAGGAAGGAGAAAGTGGCTTGGAACAACTTTGTTGCAGTTGTTCGGAACTTCCTGGGCAATCACAAAACTATGTGGAATTGGTTTAGAACCCGGTGAAGAATTACAGTAAAATGGGTCATAGGATGTCTCTCAAAGTCCATGTCCTTGATGCTCATCTTGAGATATTCAAGTAGTACATGGGAGCATACTCAGAGGAGCAAGGTGAGTGCTTCTGCCAGGATATACTGGCCTTCAAATGTTGTTACTAAGGACAATATAATCCGAACAAACTACTGATCATTTCTATAGTGCTACTATACATACACAGCACTGTGAACATGATAGGAGACTACATCTGGAGACTGATTTGTGAAAGTTTGGGATCCGCGTTGATTTTTTTTATTGACTTAATCAGCGTGGTAATTGACCGCACCAGATTTTAGCCAATCAAAAAAAGATTAAACAACATAATCACAAATCTTGAAAACACTATTCACTTCTAAATCTTCTGTGGTCATCTTTGTATAACTTCTATATAAATATACAGTATGTTAATTGTGATTCATATGTTGCTTTTTATGGGTTGAAGAGGGCCTGGTTTGGTGCAAACTGCGCAGAAGCATTAGCAGGGCATGAGAGAGACGTTTCTAGTCCTGATCAGAGGGACTTATATACATGCAGACACATTTAAAACTTTGAAAAAGTCAGGATGATAAACAAAAGACCAGGAAACCGATATATAGTATAGGAAAAGGGGAATTCACTACTTGTGTGAGGTGTTAGGTGGGGACAGGACCATATGGAACTCAGGTAATGCATAACATACTTCCAGTGGCATACAAATGGGGGCGGTCCGCCCCGGGTGCACACTTCAAGGGGGTGCACAGCCAGCCGGGTCCGGAAGCTCCCACGCTGCTGAAAATGGCACCTCAACGCGACTGCTGCCTCTGCTTTGAAATATGAGTCGGCAGCCGCACTGAAGTGCAGCTAGGTCCCACGATGACTACTTCTTCTGCCTCTGCTCCGGAAGAGGTAAGTGACATCGGGTGGGGGGGAGTGTGAACCGGCAGCCGGAGTTATCGCAGGACCTTGCTGCAAATCCCTGCGTCTGCCGGCCCAGCCCTCCTCCGACGTCACTTACCTCTTCCAGAGCAGAAGCAGCAGAAGTAGTCATCGTGGGACCTTGCTGATTTCGATGGAGAGAGAAAGGAGCATAGCAGGGTGGTAGAAGGAGAAAAAGTGGGTCAGGGTGATATGGAAGGGTGGTGAAGGGAGAGAAATGGAATCAAGATGGTAAGGAAGGGTGTGGAGGGTGAGAAAAGGGGTAAGGGTGGTATGGAAGGGTGTGGAGGGTGAGAAAGGGGGCCAGGGTCTTATGGAAGCGTAGTGAAGAGTGAAAAAGGGGGTCAGGGTGGTATGGAAGCGTGGTGAAGAGTGAGAAAGGGGGTCAGGGTAGTATGGAAGGGTGGTGAAGGGAGAGAAATGGGGTCAGGATGGTAAGGAAGGGTGTGGAGGGTGAGAAAGGGGGTCAGGGTGGTATTGAAGCATGGTGAAGGGTGAGAAAGGAGGCAGATGCTGATGGAAGTGGGGGGGGAAGGGAGAGGAGAGAGTGAAATACCAGACCATGGGGGTATGGGAGAGGGAAGGAAAGGAGAGAGATGCCAGACCATTGGAGGAGGGAAGGGAAGAAGATGGATGCCAGACCAATGGGAGTGAAGGGAGAGATGGAAGGGGGAGGCATAAAGTTTCTGGAAGGGGAATAGAAGGAGAGAAGATGCAGAGAGAGGGTAGACAGTGGATGAAAGGAAGAGAGTGACAAGAAGTTGAAAGCAGAAACCAGAGAAGACAAGGTAGAAAAAAATTCTTTTTTTTTTTTTGCTTTAGGGGAGATGCATCACTGTTTCTGTGGTGTTGCATTGTATGCAGAGTCCAGCTTCTTGGTGCTTCAGTTTAACCTTTGTCTACGTATTTTTATTCTATCTCCCCGTTTACTAAACTGTAGAGCGTTTTTTAGCGTTGGCTGTTATCACCATGACTAAAAACCACACTACAGTTTTGTAAAAGGGGGAGGGGTTAGTTGTGTTCTGTGTGTTTTGAAAAGACATGGTTTTTCTGTTAGGATTGACTGTGTAGGATTGATCTATACTAGTCTGGCTTATTTAGTTTTACAATGGGTTTATTGATGTACTGCTCACTGCAATATGTAAGATGCTGCCTTTTCCTAGGTACACTCTTGTCTGACGTGTGGATTGTTACTAAAAATCATGTTTTTCATACAGATGGGGGGGGGGTCAAAAAAATGATGGGCCCCGGGTGTCACCTATGCTAAGGACGCCACTGCATACTTCTAGAAGTATTAATGACTCCATCTTGTATTAATGACTCCATTTTGTATAATCTGCCTCCATGTCTCTCTCCGCGTCTTTGTGCAGTTTCCCGCCTTGATCCTCATGGCCTAATTGATAACAGCAACAATTACAAAAAAATGGGAGTCTTTTGACCTATGAAAGAAACCGGAGTCTAGAAAGCTATGCTTGCATGTAATGTCATATATTGTGGTATGGAAAGCAATGTTATGCCATCAACTACTGAGATCTTTTTCTTCTTTTATATAAAATAAAATGTAATCTTTGGCACCATATGTGGCTGTTTGTCTTTGCTATTGTATTGAGTGTTGAAGTTATATCCTGGATATTATGTTCAGCAACTGAGTGTGCTAATTTACACTAGCCATTAACCTGGCATAAGTGGTCATCCTCTATAATAAAACCCTAAGCACGCATGCACACTTAGGAGGCCGCCGTGATCCCTGCCGCCTTGATCTATGGTTCCATGGCCGTATTCTATTTGCGGCACATGCAGCAGTTTCAGCGGGTTGGAAGCCGGCCTCAAAGAAAAAAAAATAAACAATGCCTGCTTACATGAAAAAAACACAACGCTGCCCACGGAGACAAATAGGAAGCGAAAGAATGCCACACGCAGTCGTGCAATCAATTCCAACTCTGTTTGGGGGGGGGGGGGAAATGAAGCACCCTGGAGCAGGAGGACAGGGAGAGAGTGTGAGCGTTGGAGATAGCTCCATATAAGGCGCCGCTGCAGGCGCCCCAGCAACGGAGGAGAGGGCCCAATGATAGGATGAGACTGTTGGAATTTGGAACAAATGGTGCTGCTGGACAGGGGGAAGGTAAAAGGAAAGGATAATGGCTACTGTTGGACAGGGGGAACAGGGAAGGGGTGCTGTTGTACATGAGGGAGGTAAAAGTTAGGGAGAAGCGCTACTGCTGGACAGGTGACGCAGGGAAGAGGTGCTGTTGGACAGGGGGGAGGTAAAACTAATGGAGATGGGGCTACTGCTGAACAGGGGGAGCAGTGAAGGGGTGCTGCTTACAGGGGGGAAGGTAAAAGTAAGGGAAAAGGCCTACTGCTAGACAGTGGGAGCAGAGAAGGGGGGAAGTGTTGCTGGACAGGGGGGGAGAAAAAAAAGTAAGGAAGAAGGGCTTCTAGCACCTGTTAATGTAACAGGCTAAAAAAACTAGTGACTAAATATCAGCATATCAATGTGGCTTTACTCTAGTATTCTATAGCAGCTCTGCTATCTCCGGATGCCATTATGGAATTGACACTCAGTATGTACTATTGTGATGCCTAAATTGAGGCACTAAGGGCCTGATTCTGTATAGAATGCCTAGTCTCAGCAGCCGCCTAAGTGTGTGAGAATTGCACACGGGCGTCCTATATAGAATCACGTCTGTTCTGAAGGACAGATGCCTAAGCCCTTATAACCACCCAAATACTCTAACCAGCATCCATGTCACAAGGAGTGGCCTTAGGCATCTGGGCCAACCGGAGTCTTAGGCTTACTTCCCAGTGCATCCTGGAATGCACTAGGAGTGGCCTAAGACTCCCATTGACCAGGGTTATCGTGCGATAGAGCAGATTAACTTTCAGCTGCTAACCGCAAATTTTTAGTGGGCATAACCGGTTATCTCGCACTGAGTTAAATAGCTGGTTGAGTGCTATTTAACTGTCCGTGCCATTTCTGGATAGTTAAATAGTGCTGAATATTGGTTAGTATATCTTTCTGCCTTATTTTCTTTGTGGCTGATTGCATTTGTACTAATAGTGATGTTCTTGTGTGTTTCTCCTTTACGACTCTGTCTGGTTGTCTTGCACCAAGTTTATCTTTGGGAATAGGAATGTTCCAGGCAGTCATATTTGGTTTGTGATTACAGTGCTTTTCTGGCACAGAAATGTTCTAGTGTTTACATAGCTTCCAGCAGATGAGATGTAATATCTTATTGTTCCTTTCCATCTATAATTTTTTGACATCACCCTGTCACACCCAGCAAAGACATGTGTGACTGTTTTTAGTTCAGCACTAAAAAATCTGGATTTGTCTGTTTTACCAGTTTTTGCATGCTGGCTGGGGGCCATCTTGTCCATAGTCCATTATCCTATGTTACAATTAACAATCTTTTTTCTATAGGTTTAAAATTACCTTTCTTAACCATTCATGTGATGGTTTTGTACTGCTTGTGGTTTCTGAATTAACTCTATTTCCTGCTGTATTGGTGCTGTAACCATTTGCTTTTCCTTGCTGGTTAATTTTAAATGATCTCTTTTTCCTTTTGTTGTGCAAATTCTATTGCTTCTTTCCCTCTGTGTATTGGTGAACTCGCATTCCTTCCATTTGTCATAATGATTGTCTAAATTTAAGGATGCAGTCTAGGGGGCTTATAATCGAAACTTAAATATGTCTAAAACCCGCCCAAGTCAGCACTTGGACAATCTAAAAGACAGGTCGTTCAAGTGCCGATAATTGAAATGGCTTTTTGAACGTATCCAGGGACATTTTAGGCCTCTGAATCCTGCTGTGCGCCCAGAGCTGAAAGGGGTGTTTTTGGAGGAGTGGTTAAGGCGGGTTGTGGGCCGACCTAGATTTAGTCATCCTTCAGGGATAATCGAATGTTTGAAAAGACTGCCAAGGCAAAACTCATATGTTGTGAGTTAGACAATGTAAAGACAGGTATAAGTGCCCAAAAGTTATCGAAAGTAACCAGATAACCACTGCAGAGTGAAAGTAAAGACCCACACACATTCCTTCCCCCCCCCCCCCCGGTTAACTGACCCCATTGCACCCCCACAATGTTCAGAATAAAAACGTACATACATGCCTCTGGAATTTCAGCACCTGGCATAGGAAAGCCTAGTAGAGCTGCACAGAGATGGCTTAAGAGGGCTAGTGAACCATAGAGAGGAGGACCCAGGCCCATAAGCCACTCTAACCACTACATTCATGGTGGAGCCCACCAAAAACCTCCAAATCCCTACTATACTGTCATATAGGTGCCACCTGCAGCCATAAGGGCTATGCCCTTCTATGCCCCTTCCAGAAACTGTATGCCTCCCCCTTCCATCTCTCCTCTAGAGACCCCCCCCTTTGGTCTGGCATTCATCATCTTCCCTCTATTCCCTCATGATTTGGCATCTTTCTCCTTTCATCTCTCTTTCCCTCCCCCCTGTGGTTTTTAGCATCTCTCTCTTCTCATTTCCTCCACTCAGATCTGATATCTCTGTCTCCTTCCCCGTTCTCTGGCATCTCTGTCTCCTCTCTCTCTTCCCTTTCCTTCTCTGGTCTTCCTTCTTTATTTTCTGCCTCAGTCTAAATTAAATTCTTTCTTACTATGCAGTCCTCTGTTTCCCTCTTTTCACTATGTCTACCCACAGCATGCCACCCCTTTCCTTCACCCCTCCACTATCTCACTAACTCTATCTTCTTCCCCCATCCAGCATATGTCCTTTTTCTTTATCCCTCCTTCCATCCAGTATGTGTTCTCTTTCTCCACTTCCATTCCACTTGCTCTCCCTTCTCCCCATTTCCATCATCTGACCTCTTCTCTCTCCCCTTTCTACCCACTTCCATCATCTGCCCCCTTCTCTCAATCTCTCCATCCACCACAGGCCCATCTTTCTCCCTTCCTCATCTTTCCGATTTTGGCAACAAGATCTGCAATGCCCCCCCCCCTTGTTCCCCCCCCCCCCCCGGACAACAGGCCCGGTCCGACAAACCTCCCTGCCCTGTGGCCGGCGATGTCTAAACTGCCTTCTTACAGCAGCCGGAGCGTTGTAGTTGCATATGGCTGCCGTAAAGGTCGTCTCTGATGCAACTTCCGGTTGTGTCAGAGATGACCTTTACAGCAGCCACACGCAGCTTCAACGCTCTATTCAGGGGTGCCCACACTTTTTGGGCTTGCAAGCTACTTTTAAAATGACCAAGTCAAAATGATCTACCAACAATAAAATTAAAAAAAACACAAAGCACACTGTATGCTGAGGAAATGTTAATTATCATTTGTATTCTGGGTTTTTTCAAAGAGATCAAGGCAGATGACTTTATGCAATGTCACTTCAGTAACAAGCATACAAAAATAGACAAATATACCCCCTCCCTTTTTACTAAACCACAATAGCAGTTTTTAGCACAGGGAGCTGCGCTGAATGCCCAGTGCTGCACTTGACACACATAGGCTCCCTGCGCTAAAACCCTATTAGTAAAAGGGGGCCATAGTGCAAAACTTAACAGCAGATATAAATTCAGATACATTTTGATCACTAAATTGAAAATAAAATCATTTTTCCTACCTTCTCTGGTGATTTCATGAGTCTCTGGTTGCACTTTCTTTTTCTGACTGTGCATCCAATCTTTCTGCCCTTCTTTCAGCCTGTATGCTTTCTCTCCTCCAGACCTCATTCCCTCCACCAACTTTTTCTTCCTCTCTCACTGCCTCCCTTTCTTTTTTTCTGTTTCCCTTCTGTCTCCCTGCCTGCCCCCTTTCTTTCTTTCTCCCTGCCTGCCCTCCACAAGCCACTGCTGCCACCATCGAGGAACAGGCCCCAAAGCCGCTGCTACTGCCGCCCCAAGTTCTCTCTGCTTCCCTGCGTCGGGCCGACCAGCATTCCTCTCCCTGACATCAATTCTGCCATCGGAGAGGAAGTTCCGCCCAACCAGGCAGCGATTGGCTGGTCCGAACTTCCTCTCCGATGGCAGAATCGACGTCGGGGAGAGGAAGGCTGATCGGCACGGTAGATCACCAAGGCAAAGTGAGTCGATCGTGGGCTCCGTGATCGACTCACTTTGCCTTGGCGATCGACCATTTTCCGGACCTGGCTAGCTGTGCACCCCCCCTAAGGCTGCATCTGGGGCGGACCGCCCCCCCCCCCCCCGCTCCCCCCTTGGTACGCCACTGGTTGAGACACTGATGGTGCCTACTCTGGATGTGTTGCTTAAAGAAATAGATAGAAGACTAACATTTTGTATGGTGTCTCTGGACATATCTGCTGCTTTTGACCCAGTAGATCCAGTATTATTGTTGAGCAAATTGCAGATGGGCGGTGTGGGTGTAACAGTTTGAATTGGTTTTGCTCCTTTTTGATGTATTGGAAATTTGTAGTGAAATGTGGAAAAGAAATGTCATCAATGGTGATGATGAAAAAAAGAATCCCACATGGATCTGCCTTATCAGCATTGTTATTTAATATCTATATTGCATCGATAGGGAGGATGCTTGAGGAGCTGGAAGTTAATTACCGCATCTATGCTGATGATATACACTTTTTTTCCCCAGTGAATAAGGAGGCTGATTATATTAAAAACTAATTGACCATATGTATGGAAAAGATACAAAACTGGATGAGGGATAATCAGTTAAACCTGAATTTGCAAAAGACAGAAGTGATGTTTCTGGAGAATGATGACTCATTTTTGAATGTAAAGGAAGTGCAAGTAAGTGATGTGAAATTTCCAATTTTGCCACATATGGGTTGGGCCCATGTGCCTAAGGCCCCGCCCACAGGAGGGGCCTAAGCCTACTGGGCCTATTCTGGTTTGCCCAGGCGTCTCAGACTCCACCTGTGGGCGGGATTTGAGCCACCTGGGCCAATCAGGTCCTAAGGCCAGCCATTCAACGGATGGCTGGCCTGTCGGACGGACGGGCTTGCAACCCATCCGTCCGACCATTATTGAAGGTACGGGGAGGGGAGTGGGGGTGGGGAGGTCGTGGGGTCAGCGGGGGGTCAAGGGTCAGTGGGGGGAGCGATCAGGGGTTCGGGGAGGCCCTTGCATCGAGGGCAGGAGAGCATGGGCTTCCTCCTACCCGATCCTGTCGGGGAGTTCGGGGGTGCCGCGGGGCAGGAGGGCTTGAGCTCCCTCTTGCCCTGATCTTCATCAGGGGTTCGGGGGTGCCACAGGGCAGGAGGGCTTGGGCTCCCTCTTGCCCCGATCTTCATTGGGGGTGCCCGGGGCAGGAGGGCTTGGTCTCCCTCTTGCCCTGATCGTTGTTGGGGGGGGAAGGGTGGATTGCGGCAGAGGAGATGAGCCATCTCTCCTGCCGCGATCATTGCTGTAGGGGGTAGGCAGGTTGCTAGGGCCCCTGAGCTGATCGCAGCAGCCACAATAAGCTCAGCGGCCTCTTTTCGGCACTTATACCTGTTTTGACTTGGTCTACGTCAAAACGTGTAAGTGCCGACTAGGCAACCTGCCTAAAGTTTTGGTTATACCTGCTGCACACCTAGGTCTAGGTCGGCCCACCTCCCGCCCACCGCCCTTCCTTTCCCCTCCTCTAAAAACGCCTCTTTTTTCTCTGTGCATTTAGAGGCAGGGGAAAGGCCTAAGTTGGTTTTAGATACGTCTAAAACCAGCTTTGATTATGTGTACTTGGACGATCAGGCTTTTTGATCGTCCAAGTACCCATTTAGGCCACTTTTTAGACTTTTTTTTTTATTATGAGCCCCTTAGGTGATAAGCGGAAAAGAAATATTAAAAAAAAATAAATAAATGATAGCTTCACTGTTGCCATGACATCAGAGGCCTGCCTGCTGAATCTCTGCATTTACATTCAGGGAACACAGGAATCCACCTCTTCACATTAACTTTGATGGAATTGAACAAAACAAATGAATTCCTGGGACTCAAAAACAACTGAAATGGAAATTTCCCCCTTGAACATCACTATTACACTGGAGTTCATAGCCCAGTTCTCAGGATATCCACAGCTAGATTAGCTTTCAGGATAGCCATGATGAATATGCATGAAATATATTTGCCTACCATGGAAGCAGTGAATGTAAATCTCTGTCATTCATATTCATTGTAGATATCCACAAAATAAAACCGGCTAGGTGTGTTCTAAGGACTGAGTTGAGAACCCCCTACTATTAAAGATCAACACAATGGAGCTTAGCTCAGAGTGCTACAGCAGTGTTTGTAAAGCTAGTCCTGGAGTACCCCCTTGCCAGTCTGATTTTCAGGATATCCTCAATGAATATGCATGAATAGATTTGCATATAATGGAGACAGTGAATGCAAATCTCTCACATACATATTCATTTTGAATATTCCCAAAACTAGACTGGGTAGGACTTTGGTCTTTATTTCCAGTCTCTCTCATGCATATTCATTAGGAATATTCAGAAAATCTGACCTGTTAATGGCCCTTGAGGAATGGGAGTAAAGACTAAGGGACTAGGAATTACTGCAAGAGTGTCTTGAGAAAACTGCTAAAGCATACATCTGACTTTTGAGGTAGCAGAGCACCATTTCATATCTCTAATGCAATTTGAATGGATATTGTCATAGGAAGCATGAGTCAAGATTTGTGATTTGTGTGTTTCTTAAACTGGTTAGAATAGCTTCATGTTAAATTTGAATCTCTATAAGCAGGTTTGCAAAAAAATATAGGAATTTTTTCACATTAAAATTAATTCTGCTATCTTGTAATGCACAGTCCCACTCTGCTGATAATTAATGATTGATCACAGGTTTTTCATTTGAATGTATAATTCCCTGCTGAAAATTGACATGCTACTGCATGCCAAAGAAATTGCCATGGAAACCTCTGTACCTTGTCTAGTGATTGCTGCAAATATTACAGATTGCAGCAAGGGCACGAGCCCAGGACTGTAAGGACTCTAGAGATTCTAATAGCAGGCTTCTGAACTACAGTAAAAGCTTGATTGGCTTTTATAAAGTTATTGAAAAATGCTGCCTGTTGTGTGTTCTCCAGGTCTTAAATTACAACGCCTACATGTTCTTAGAGCAGGGCTTCATAAATCTAACCTCAGGACCCCACAGCCACTTTGTTTTTCAGGATATCTACAATGAATATGCATAGGGTAAATCTGTATATACTGGGTCTCCAGTTTACTGTGAATTCACTGTGAATACCCTGAAACCCAGACTGATTATGAGGCCACTAGAACAGGTTTGAGAAAACCTGACTTACGGAGTTGCAAGCAAGTCTATAAAGTACACACCAATGCTACTGCACTAGCTTCATGGGTATGTCATTAGAGTAATGGCATATAAGAGCATAAGAGTTGACATACCAAAAGGCCATCAAGCCCAATATTCTGTTTCCAACAGTGGCCAACCCAGGTCACAAGTACCTGGCCAGATCTCAAAAGAGAAATAGATTTTATGCTGTTTATCCTAGGAATAAGCAGTGGATTTCTCAGAGTACATCTTAATAATGGCTTATGGATTTTCCTTTTAGGAACTTATCACCTCTCTATTACTTTCAAACCCAGACATCCTTGATACACCCCTAATTTACTACTACATAAGAGACAACTCAGATAAACAGAATACAAATGATGACGCTCATCCAGCCAACTCAAAATCTATTTACTTAAAGGTACACTTCTCCCTCCATATTCGCGGTGTCAGCATTCACAGTTTTGATTATTCACGGTTTTTAGCTTGCTGGCTCCTCCCCCCAAATTTCATCAGCTTGCATAGAGAAATCGCTGATTCCAAGCATTTACAGAGAAAATCACCGATTCCCAGCACTTTCTTCACCGTGCTTTGCCTCTCCTTCAGAAATAGGCCAGGTCTCCCACCATGTTATTCGCGGTTTCACCATATTCACGATGGTTTTTAATAGAAAACAGTGAATAACATATGAAAAAGTTATTTGGGGTTCTGTTAATCCCCTATCACAGCGAATACGGAGGGAGAAGTGTAATTCCAGAATATGGTGAATTTTAGGAGTAGGTGGTCTAACCAAGGCACTTGGGATAGGGAGTCAAATTCTAGGTTGCTTGTGAAGTGGAGGAGGTAAGTAGATTATAACTGATGGCCCTTTTCATGTGTAAGTTGAAACAAGGGTTTGAGATCTAGCTCATTTAAGAGGTCAAGGAGTTTCAGGGTTTGAGAGTTTGAGGTTGAGTCTAGATGGAGGTTGAGGTCTCCTATGATGAAAAGAAGTCATATTGTACCGTGGTTCTTGAGATGATGTCTGAGAACTGTGGTTCAGCTTCCAGCCACGTTCCAGATTCAACTTGGTGTAATAAAACTTCCTCAGATACTTCCACACTGGGAATTGAAGCTTTAATATATTTGTGGGCGCTGGTCGCTGAAATGTTTTGTTTGTTAGATTTGTTAATTGTATGTGTTGTGATAATATTATGTATGTACGTTTTGGAACCCGCTTTGTGTAAAGCGGGATATAAATCAATAAACTATAGACTTTTTTGTTTTAAAAATTTCTATACTGTAAGCCTAAACAGTTTACAAAATCTTACATACATAAGTTTTAAAACAAAATAAAAAAGTAAATAAACATAAATATCAGATCCACAGAAAATCCGCAATCAGGAAAAATCAATGCCTAAAAAAGGCTTTTACAAACAATTGTGTTAACTATAAACGATAACTATAAACTTTGAAAAGAAGATTGCATTGGAGACAAACAAAAGTGCATAATAAAAACTATTTTTTTAGGTTTATTTGAAGCGAGAAGTTGATAAAAGAATCAGTGCTGGGCAAAATGGCATACTATTCTAAAGAACAAAATTACTGAGCAAATATACAAGCATGGATTAATGGAACAAAACCAACATAAATTTAGGGCTCCTTTTATGAAGGTGAGCTAGGGTTTTTAGCGCATGCACAAAATTACCGTGCACTATAGTGCGCAGTAGCCAAAAATCTAGCGCACTCCGGAATTTAATGCGTGCTATTGCACGCGTTAAGGTCCTAGTGCACTTTTGTAAAAGAAGCCCTTAGTCAAGGGAAATCTTGCCTCACCTATCTACTACATTTCTTCGAAGGGGTGAATAAACATGTGGATAAAGGTGAACTGGTTGATATTGTGTATCTGGATTTTCAAAAGGCATTTGATGAAGTACCTCATGAACAATTCCTAAGGAAATCAGAAAGTAATGGGATAGGAGGTAATGTCCTATTGTAGATTAAGAACTGGTTACAAGACAGAAAATGGAGATTAAGATTAAGGGCTCCTTTTACAAAGGTGCGTCAGGGCATTAACGCGTGGAATATCGTGCGTTAAAATGCCTTGTGCGCTAGCCTCGACTGCCTCCTCTTGAGCAGGTGGTAGTTTTTCGGGTAGCGCACGCTAATCCGGTGCGTGCACTAAAAACGCCAGCGCACTTCTATAAAAGGAGCCCTAAGTGGTCAATATTTTCAATGGAGAAGAGTGGATGGTGGGGTTCCCCAGGGGTGCTGTTTTCTAGCATGCTTATAAATTATCTAGAAAACAAGTGGCGTGATTAAACTTGTTGATTCAAAGTTGTTCAATTGGAAGAGGATTGTGAAAAGTTGCAAAAGGGCTATACTGGTCATGACAAAAATTGATCTTAGTGTGCAGGAAAGACCCGTGTAAGGACATACTAAGGCCACTTTTTGCCACAGCCTTATAAAAGAGCCCCTTAATGTCAGCAAGTGGAAATTAATGCAAACAAAAACCCAGACTATATATAATGCTAGGTTCCACATTAGGAGCCACTGCCCAGAAAAAGGATCTAGGAGTCATTGTTGATGATACATTGGAACCCTCTGCTCAGTGTGCAGCAGCGGCTAAGAAGGCAAGTAGAATGTTAGGAATTATCAGGAAAAGAATGAAAACCAAAAATGAGGATATTATAATGCCTTTGTATCGCTCCATGGCGCTGCCACACCTCAGAAATTGTGTGGAATTCTGGTCACCACAACTTAATAAAAATATGGCAGAATTAAAAAAGATGCAGAGAAGGGCAATGAAAATGCTAAAGGGGATGGGAATTTCCTATGAGGAAAGGCTAAAGAAGCTAGGGCTATTCGGTTTGGAGAAAAGATGGCTGAGGGGAGATACGATAGAGGTCTATAAAATACTGAGTGGAGTGGAACAGGTATACGTGAATCATTTATTTACAACTTCCAAAATATTGGACTAGGGAGATTGTACATTTAAAAATATTGCACTAGGGAGATAGTACATTTAAAACAAATCAGAGAAAATATTTCTTCACTCAATGTGTAATTGAACTCTGGAATTCGTTGCCAGAGAATGTGGTAAAAGCAGTTATCTTAGTAGTGTTTTAAAAGGGTTGGACATGTTCCTAAAAGAAAAGTTCATAAGCCTCTACTAAGATGGACTTGGGAAAATCCACTAATAATAATAAAAAATGGATTCTTGTATACTGCCCATCCACAAAGTTCCAGGCGGTTAACAACAAAGAAGAACTGTACAATCAGTGAAAGGTACATCAAATTAATAAAAATGAATGACAAGATTTAAAAAATACATAGTTATTTAACAAACTTTATCAAACAAATGTGTTTTTTAAAAACTTTCTAAAAACATTATGGGCTCCTTTTACAAAGCCGCGTTAATGGTTTAACGCACGTAATAGCGTGCACTAATTTGTCGCTACTGCCTCCTCTTGAGCAGGCGGTAGTTTTTCATCAAGCGCGGGGGTTAGCGCGCGCTAAAAAGTTGCATGTGATAAAGCCGCTAACGCAACTTCGTAAAAGGAGCCCTATAAGAATCTATTCGACAGATAAGCAGGCTTAACCAAGAGTTCAGTTTGCCTAGTTGCAAGGCAAATGTCCTATTCAAAAATTTCTTGTAATGACAGTTCTTAACCGAAGGATACATAAACATTAACTTATTACAAGTGTTTTTTTAATGAGGTATAAAAATTGAATTGAGAGGCTAGATATCCCGGAGCCAAACCAAAAAGAGATTTAAAACAAAGACAGCCAAATTTACAAAGAATACATGCCTCAAAAGGCAACCAATATAATTGCCGATAAAATGGACTAATGTGATCATATTTGTTCAGGCCAAAGATTACGCGCACTGCTGTATTTTGTACTAGTCAAATACATTGTAAAGTTTTCTTAAATGATGCAAGATAGACAATATTACATTAGTCAAGAACAGACAGAATTAGAGACTGTACCAAAATTCTAAAAGAAACAAAATCAAAGTATCTTTTGATGGTTCTGAGTTTCCAGAGGATCATAAAACATCGTTTTATCTTAAGGTCAGTATGATCCTCAAATGTTAACTGTCTATCTAGTGTGACCCCTAAAATAACTCATGGAAGGGACAATTTCAAAGGTTTGATCATTGATTAAAACCTGTTTGTCTAAAATGGTATCATTAGGGCCGGCATGAAAAAATTTTGTTTTATCTGAGTTAAGTTTAAATCTAAACATCCAAAGTTGTATTTTTTCCAGAATTTCATGTCCTCAGAAAAGGATGACATGGGCAATAACACAGTAATATCATCAGCATAGATATAAAATTTTACTTTAAATTTTTGCAAAAGGTTAGCCAGGAAAATCAAATATATGCTGAAGAGAGTCGGTGACAATTGGGATCCCTGAGGAACGCCAGATGGATTGCTCCAGGTGAATGAGTATGTCCCAGTAGAATATACTTGATAGGATCTACTGCATAAAAATCCTTCAAATCACCTTCGGACATTCCCAGTGATTCCCATGGTCTCCAGACAAATTAATAAAAGATCATGGTCAACCAAGTCAAATGTACTACTAAGATCTAGTTGTAGAATCAAGACACATATTTATTTCTAGGATGAGAAGCATAAAACCTGATTTACTTGGGATCTTACCAGGTACTTGGACCTGTATAGGAAAGAGGATACTAGGTTTGATGGATCTTCAGTTTGCCTCAGTATGGAAATTCATAGGTTCTTATCTTCTTAAGATGTTCTGACTATAAATTCCACATTTATTTTGTTATTTATCCTACTTATATATGCCATCTTCCTGACCTAGTTCACTAATCTAACAAAATAAAATAAAGACCAACCAAAACAATCAGATTAGAACATCAAGCCCACCACACAAAATAAAAGGATCTCCACTTTCACTATTCTCAACTAATTAATAAATTAGGCTTATTTTGATATTTTAAACACTCCCCTCTCCAGTGCAGAGACCATTTAAAGGAATGAGTTAATGCTGGAGCATCACACAGCAGCTCCAGGACAGAAATGCAGTTTCATCTCTCTGAATTACTCATCTCTTCACATCATCAGGATCATCTGGTACAAAGGAAGGGACCTTGAGACAGATTAAGGTGAAGCAGATTGACTCATCTCTGCAAGACTTCATTCATTCATAGAATGAGACAAAAGCCCTTTTTCATCACAGCCGGAAATCTTTTTGTGATCCAAGTACTATGTGGTTAGGCTCTATTTTTCCAGTGCAGATGTTAAGTGAACAAAACATAGCATGCTACAGCACGCTCTGATTTCTGCACCTTTTACTAAATGTCCTTAGGCATATATGTAGGGTTTGTGAAGATTATTTTTACATTGTTCACTGGCAGACTACTATCCATTTTTAAACTGCTGAGAATTTCCTGTAGGATGTACTCCCACATGGCTTCCCTCCCTATTAGATATGTCATGAAGGATTATTTAAAAAATGATATATTTATAAACCACTCTCCTGATCCAGCATCACCACTCAAAGCAAATGTACAAAAGCTCAGAATTTCCATGATTACATTTAGAGTCGTCCATCCTCTATATAACTTTTTTTTTTAGCAGTGATTTGTATACCTATTGAAAGTAGAATTTGCAGGTATTTACATTTCTCCAGCAATTTTTCAAAGATACAGAATTATAAAACACTGCTTTTGGTATGGCTGTGGGGTTGAAAATATCAGAATTTTGGCTGAAGATACAGTTACAACCTTGCATCACCACATGGGGGAGCCAAATAATAGCTGGACCAAATAGCATTAATTGCAGTGAAACGTGTCCCCTCAGAAACACATGAGTTTGCCCAAAAATCTAACTAGGGGACTAGAATAATGCTGGAACACAGTCTGCATTTAAGAATCACACAGCAGCAATTTAGCACACACATTAATATACAAATTTACACAGGCTAAGTTGATTATTTCATATTAACAATCTATGGCACATATTTAAAACTACTTTTAAAACAAATGTGGTAAAATAATTTATTTAAAAAAAAAGTTTTAAATGGGAAAATGAATGATAACATGAAAACAAACCATTTTTTGTCTGCAGATTGTTGAATTTCAGAAGTAATGATTTGTGGGAGAAGGGAAGTAATGCAATTCGATCAGTACATAGGTGCTGATGCTGTGGATTCCTGAGCATCCCAAATATTTTTCCTTGTAGTTCTGTAGATCTAGGGTAGCAAACTCCAAGTTGCAGAGCTACAGGAAAGACTGCTTCTGTATCTTAGAGAAGAGGGAGTCACTGTAGCCTAGCAGAGGCCAATGGGGAATTCAAATGTAGCAGAATAGAGTAGCACTCGGCATGAATATTTTTTTAGCCCCATTACTGAATCTAGTCCCAATGGTACTTCGGTGTGTCTTTATACATATTTTGCAAAACTTCCATATTTAGGGACCAGGGCAGAAAGCCTCACAGTAGAGCGGGCTCAGCATATGGTTCTCTACCAGGAAATTTAAAAGGTATCATCTTCTTTTCTGTGGTATGTTTTATCTCTGTTTATTACCCTGAAATTATCAATCTAAAAATGAGAATGCAAATCACTACTATGGGCTCCTTTTACTAAGGTGCGCTAGCGGTTTTAGCGCACACACTAAACGCTAATGCCTCCATAGAGCTTGCGTTAGTATTTTTTGGTTAGCGCGTGGTTAAAAACGCTAGCGCACCTTAGCAAAAGGAGCCCTATTTAAAATTGTAGCAGTAATCTGCAACTCATTGCTAAATGTCACCCTTCCTAACAATATCTGAGCAGTGATTGCCTCAAGCACTAAAAGAAGCATACAAGCCAGGACAAAAATACACGCTGCTGGCATTTTGCATTGCCCTCCCCCCCCCCCCACCACCACCACCACCACGATTGCCCCACACATATGCACACATACTTTTGAACCAATGCCCTGACAAACTACTCCCTGACCCAACGCCTCCTCCTACCTGACCCCACAATGAAAAAATATCCCTGGTATAGAGGGAGAGCAGGGCAGGATTAACCAGTAGGCCAAGTAGGCACGTGCCTAGGGCCCGAAATGGTCAGGGGGGCCCAATGAAGGAGGTCATCAACATTGGTTTTTCCAAACGGCGATGGGCCCCTCTAGCATCGATCGTCAACGCGGGATCACAGGCCCTCCTGCCCATGACACCCCCCCAAACTCCCGATTGGCCCTCCACCGGCTGACCCTGTGACAACCCCCCACCCCCCTGTACCTTAAAAAAAGTTGTCCCCTCTGGCCAGCCATCCGCAGAATGGCTGGCCTTAGGGCCTGATTGGCCCGGGTGCCTCAAGCCCTGCCCACAGGTGGGGCCTTAAGTGCCTGGGCCAACCAGAATTGGTACAGTTGCCTTAGGCCCCTCATGTGGGCGGGGCCTTAGGCACATGGGCCCTAAGGCCATACAGAGTAGTGAAGATGCAGGGGGATTGCGAAGATCTACAATGTGACATAATCAGGCTCAAGGAATGGGCTGCGACATGGCAGATGAGGTTCAACGTGGACAAGTGTAACAAAAATCTCATGCACAAATACAAGATGTCCGGGGCGGTATTTGGAGAGACATCCCAGGAAAGGGAATTGGGAGTTCTGATTGACAAGTCGATGAAGCCGTCCGCGCAATATGCGGCGGCGGCAAAAAGGGCAAACAGAATGCTAGGAATAATACAGAAGTGGATCACGAACAGATTGGAGAAGATTCTCATGCCGCTATACCGGGCCATGGTGCGACCTCACCTTGAGTACTGCTTACAGCACTGGTCGCCGTACATGAAGAAGGACACGGTGCTACTCAAAAGAGTCCAGAGAAGAGTGACTAAGATGGTTAAGGGGTTGGAGGAGCTGCCGTACAGCGAAAGATTAGAGAAATTGGGCCTCTTCTCCCTCGAACAGAGGAGATTGAGAGGGGACATGATCGAAACATTCAAGGTAGGGAGAATGAGAGGGCACTCTCTAAAGCTGAAAGGGGATAGATTCCGTACGAACGTAAGAAAGTTCTTCTTCACCCAGAGAGTGTGGGAAACTGGAACACTGTTCCGGAGTCTGTCATAGGGGAAAACACATTCCAGGGATTCAAGACAAAGTTAGACAAGTTCCTGCTGAACAAGGGCATACGCCGGTAGGGCTAGTCTCAGTTAGGGTGCTGGTCTTTGATCAGAGGCCCGCTGCGTGAGCGGACTGCTGGGCAGGATGGACCACTGGTCTGATCCAGCAGCGGCAATTCTTATGTTCTTATAACCAGAAACTGGAAAAACTGGGATAGGCTAAACTATTCTTTTTGGTGGGAAACACTCTGTATTACAGATACGAAAGAATGTATGCAGAGCAATTGGGAAATAATATAAATTTTTTTAAAAATATGGGGTCCATTAGAGACATTTGTTAATTTAAAGATTGACTAATTGATGAACCTTTAATTCCTTGATGATCTTGTTACACATCCAGGGAGGGGCAGAGGGGTGGAGTAAAATATTTTATTTATTTTCTGTTTGAAGATAAGTGCTGTTTATATGTTATTCTTCTGATTGTATACTTTGTGCTTCGTATAAGTTTTGAAAATGAATAAAGATTTACAAAAAAAAAAAAAAAAGGTTTATGCTCATATGATTAATTGTGCATGCACTTTTTTAAACACACAGAGAAACCAAATGCTGCTAATGAATGCACATCCCTTTAGGTGGATGGAAAGTAGTTAGGTAGATGTGTAAGAGTAAACCTGAGTGAGAGTGTGCTAAGGCTACTTTCTACTACAACCAAGTAAAAAGATCCTAATGCAATTTGTAATATCTGCATGGGTTCCTGATACAGTCATCCAGCACCACCTCAGTTTACAAAGTTACAGATGATGATGGAGGAGCTTTCATTTAGTTTATCTATTAATCTTTCCATGAGAATGAATCAAAAAAATAATGTTGATGAGGTTTATACACCTCAGAGATTCATTCTTCAGATCAATATCTTAAGATGAGACCTGTGATAACAAAACAATTATGCCCTATAGCAGGATTGTCCAATGTTGGTCCTTGAGGGTTTTCAGGATTTCCCCCAATGAATTTGCATGAGATCTAGTTGCATGTACTGCTTCCATTGTATGCAAATAGATCTCATGTATATTAATTTGGGAAATCCTGAAAACCTGACCTGGAAAGGGCTGAGGTTGGACACCCAGGCCCTATATAGTATCTTTGTGGTGGGAGGGGGATTATTTAAATGATATTACAGCCTCAGAATCATCAGTTATCTCCAGGACTGATATGGTGACTGGAAATGAACAGGAACTAAAGATATATATGGACTATAAATGGTCATTGCAATAAATTTGTTTGAACTGGCTCTTGAACCTTCTGCAACAATTTCCTCCTATTCTTCTGTTGTATGAATGTAACTCAGTCACCCAGAAAAATGACCTCTGGCAGTCTTACGCTCTTATTTATTTCACTGTGGCTCTGTTATCTAGAAAGGATGAGGAGATCATGCAAAGGCAGTTTATCAAAAGCTGATATTTACTGTTCCAGATCTTAAGGCAATCAGATACTGAAAATTTGGTCTCTTATAGAGTCCCTTAGCTGAAAATGAAACAACAGATGAAACCATTCATGCTGGATCCTACCTAATGTTCTACAGTAAAGATATGCAGGTACAATTTTTATTTTATTTCCTGTGTTGTTTGCAGACTTTATTTCATTAAAAAAAAAAAAATTCCATGCTGTTTTATTTGGTTTTTATGCATTCTTTTTAGGGCACAACTGGACAAGAACAACATTGGGGCAACAGGAAACAAGCCCAGAAGTGGAGTAGAAATGCCAAGCCTGCCCTGAACTGGTTCCTATTTGGCCAATCAGAAAACAGAAACTAAGCTAATTAGGCATGAGCCAGCTATAGCAAGCTCTCGTAAAACTGAATAACAACTACTCGAAAATGGCTGCCATCTAATCTGGAAGACATAGGTTTGAGGCTGGTTTATGCAGGATAGTTTATTAACACGGGGGAAATGCTGAAATTTAAAGGCACTAAAAAGAATCCTGTCATTTATATTTTTCCCTGTCCTTTCAGATTAGACTCAAATTTAGCTGAGTTCAATCAAGACTGAGTCAGTTTTTCAGTATCTTTATTTTGGCTGGTTTATTCTGATACACCTGAGGCTTGAAAGCTATACTAGAACAAGATTTGAAAGCTCAAGGTAAGTTTTAATGTCATTGCGTCCCTGACATGCACCCTCAAAATAAAATTGCAAAAAAAATAATTAGCTCAAGCACTGGTCGCCGTACCTGAAGAAGGACACGGCACTACTCGAAAGGGTCCAGAGAAGAGCGACTAAGATGGTTAAGGGGCTGGAGGAGCTGCCGTACAGCGAAAGATTAGAGAAACTGGGCCTCTTCTCTCTCGAACAGAGGAGAATGAGAGGGGACATGATCAAAACATTCAAGGTACTGAAGGGGATAGACTTAGTAGATAAGGACAGGTTGTTCAGCCTCTCCAAGGTAGGGAGAACAAGAGGGCACTCTCTAAAGTTGAAAGGGGATAGATTCCGTACAAACGTAAGGAAGTTCTTCTTCACCCAGAGAGTGGATTGAGAGCTGGAACGCTCTTCCAGAGGCTGTTATAGGGGAAAACACCCTCCAAGGATTCAAGACAAAGTTAGACAAGTTTCTGTTGAACAAGAACGTGCGCTGGTGGGGCTAGTCTCAGTTAGGGTGCTGGTCTTAGACCAGAGGGCCGCCACGTGAGCGGACTGCTGGGCATGATGGACCACTGGTCTGACTCAGCAGTGGCAGTTCTTATGTTAGTGCATACACACACACACCTGCCATAACTAATGCAGGGCACTTTAGTGCAGTGTTTCTCAACTCGGTCCTGGAGTGCCCCCTTGCCAGTCAGGTTTTTAGCGTATCCACAATTAATATGTATGAAATTCAAATTTATGTACTGTTTATTCATTGTGGATATCCAGAAAACCTGACTGACAAGGGGACACTCCAGGACCGAGTTAAGAAACACCGCTTTAGAGTATCTCACATTAGGCCTTCTTTTGCTGTGTTAGGTGCAAATTAGTGTCTAAGGCAGCTTAATAATGGGCCCCTTAAAGAAATGTGTGATAACTACTACTAATACTACTTATCACTTATGTAGTGCTGAAAGGTGTACGCAGCACTGTACATTTTGATATTTATAGATAGTCCCTGCTTGGAAGAGCTTATAATCTAACTTGGACAGACAAACATGACATATAGGGTTGGGGATGCAGAACTCAAAGGTGAAAGGAGTTAGGAGTTGAAAGCACTCTCAAAGAGGTGGGCTATTAACTGGGCCTTGAACACTGCCAGAGATGGAGCCCGCTGCAGGCATTCGGGCAGCTTGTTCCAAGCATATGGCACTGCAAGGTAGAAGGGATGGAGTCTGGAGTTGGCAATTGAAGAGAAGGGCAAAATTGGAGAGGCTTACCAGCTGAGTGGAGCTCTGTTGTAATAGTGTTGCTATGGCTCAAAACAGCGCTTTTTGCATACCACTGGGGTAGCCAACTCCATCACAGTCCAGCAACAGTGACACTTGCTTAGCCTCATCCTCTAGTGATGACCATCTCTTCTTCCATGCTCACTCCCTCCTGGTGCTGGCAATTCTCATTAGCATAACTGTGGCAAATATTAGGGTACTGAAATTAGGAATAGAGAAAGAAGTACAAATGTGACTATGAGATTAAACAGTATCTCTAGAAGGGACAGTCAGGGAAGGACAAAAAGGAAAGTCACCAATAGCAAGCATGGAGAAATATGTGTGATCCATAGGGAGCCAGAATGGACACACTTCTCACATGCAAATAGGAGCATCACAGGACTGAGTAGGGGAGGAGGCAAGGATTGACAATAAATGTAATAGAGGGTGGAACAGTGAAGAAGAAAACAGAAGGGTCACCACCATTAAGAAGGGAAAGGGATTTCTGCCTTTTTGTGGTTACAATCAAAGCAGTTTACATATTACAGTATATGCAGGTACTTATTTTGTACCTGAGGTAATTAAGGGTTAAGTGACTTGCCCAGAGTCACAAGGCAGGAGTGACAGCACTAGAGAGGAGTAGGGAGAAGAAGTAGCACCACCACCCTGGAAAAAAAAGCCAGTTTGTTTAGAATTGCCTCGGAGTACAAGAGGAAAGAAAAAACAAAACAGGCTACGGATAATCATTGCACCACCCAACTAACAATCCACATACCTTAAAGATCAAGAAAGACAAAACAGAATGAATACAAAACCAATTGGTTTGTGATCTTTAAGGCATGTGGATTGAGAGTTGGGTGGTGCAATGATTATCGGTAGCCTGTCCTTTTGTTTCCTCTTGTACTCCCAGGAAATTCGAAATAAACAATACATAAAACCAGAAAGCTAGCCTTAGCCCTGTGACCAGACTCGGGGTGCTGTCCACCCCTGATGGTGCTGAGATCGGGACTGCGCTCCGCTGTGACGTCAGAGTGGGGAACAGGAGGGAGACCTCTCTGTGCTGGGGGGAGGGAGCTGTTACCCACCACAGGTGCTGATCGCTCTGACGGGGGAGGGGGAGGGGGCGCAGGGTGAGAGGTAGGCGGAGGCAGATCACCAACCTGCGCAGTGGCGGGGGCGTGACTGCTTCCCCCCCCCCCCACTCCGCCGCACATCTCAGACCGGGCCGTGGGGGGGAATCGGTACCGCATGGCCGGGACGGCGGGGCGCGAGGTGGTGCGGCGCGGCGGGGCTGTCTTGCTGCTGCTTCTCTTCGCTCCGCTGTGCCGCTGCCCGGGAACCGAAAGCCGCCGGCGCCCACGCTCCCCGGAGCCCGAGCTGTCCGGTCTGCGCTCCCGGATCTCCGGGGTGGAGGAGCTGCTGGAGGAGTTCCGCCTGCAGCTGCAGCGCCAGGGCGAGGAAGCCGAGCCGGAGGAGGAGGAGGACGCGCTCGGGGCCGCCGCCGCCGCCGCCTCCCCTTGCGCTCGCGGCCGCTTTTCCCTGGCCCCGGACTCCATCATCCGCACCAAGGACTCGCTGGCGGCCGGCGCCGCCTTCCTGAGGGCTCCCGCCGGCGTGCGGGACTGGCGCCAGTGCCTGGCCGCCTGCTGCGGGGAGCCGCGCTGCTCGGTGGCCGTGCTTCAGCAGCCGGAGGACCCTCCGCCGCCGGGACCGAGTCCGGCCCACACCTGTTACCTCTTCGACTGCGGGGACGCCGGAGGCCGCGACCTCTGCAGCTTCTCGCAGCACCGGGGCTACACCAGCTACAGGCTGCAGGCCGCTCGCAATAGGACTCGGCCACGGCCAGGTAAGGAAAGCCAGCGCTTGCCTCTCGCTCGTCCGGTTATTTATCACATTAAACTTAAGTCAGGCCTATCTGTTATTTAAGGGGGTGGGGGAGGGAGAGATGGTGGACAGATTTGAAGAGAAAAAAGGCCTTTTGCTGCTTTCTTAGGCAGACTGCATGTTAATGGCAATTTCTTTCTTCTGCTTGTGCGTGGAGTTCCCTGCCAGATGGTAGCCATGAATAGTCTGTAGGTTAAACTGTACTTGCTGTACAAAGGCAGAGGAGCAAACGATGCATAGACAAGAACAATCCTTTATCTATAATGCCAGCATTTTTTTTTTTGAAGCAAGGTGAACAGCATAAATAAAGGAAAGCCATGAATATGGAATTCTTAACAACCACTATTGTTTAGTAAGAATAATATTCCAGGAAATTTTTCATTGGTAGCTGTATTCTTTTTAAAAAAAAAAAATATAGTGGCTTGTTATGAAATAGATTAGGTACCTTTCCCTTTCTATTAACTGGAGAAGAAACATGATAGCTAAGGTACAAATTCAGTTTAATCTAATCTAATCTTTGGTTTATATACCAGGTCATCTCCTAATGGAGCTCGACTGGTTCACATATAATTAAGACTAGAGTACATAGCAGAAAACATAAGAGAAGGAAGAGCTAATTAAAAACTAAAGTACATAATAAAAACATAGGAAAAATAACTATAATATTATCATTTCGTTGAGACTGTAGTTGAACCTTTAAAAATTGCGAGAATAACAAAGTTTTCAGAAATTTACGAAATAATTGCAGCTGGCCTAAAAGCCTAATGGAGTCAGGAAGTTGATTCTAGATCTCTACAAACTCAAAAACAAAAGATCGACTGAGCTTCCCAGCAGACTTAATTCCCTTAAAGGAAGGGAAGGCTAACTTATATCTTTGTGTGTTTCTCAAATGGCAAAGTCTAAGGGGATTCCAACTTGCTGTGAAATTCTGAAGATCTGATCTGCACTTATTGATGATTTGACAAAGCAACAGGCTACAACATAAGACATATGGGGCCTGATTCACTGTCTATGCATATCCCGCCCATTTTTTTTTTTTACAAAACTGTAGTGTGGTTTTAAAAGCTCCGATGCTCATAGGACTTCTCCCCCCCCCTTTTTTTTTTTTACAAAACAATAGCACATTTTTAGCGTTGGAGCCGTTACCGCTGCAGCAGGCGCTAAAAACTGCACTACTGTTTTGTAAAAGGGGCTAATGAGGGGAAAAGAGCTTAGGGAATGGGGCACAAGTGATATATAAATTCAGTATTTAGATACCAAGAATAGCTGGACAGCAGAGGGCCAAAGTATTGGAATTTTAATCCAGGAACCTGCTCTTTCTTTTTTCCTTTTATGTATGTAATTAGGTTTTTTTTGCTAACAAAGCTAGAAGGCCAATAGACAAGGGATACAAAAATGTTTCTATAAAGACAAAAGCTAGATTAAAGTGCAGCTGAATATGGACTCCAGAGAAAGTAAAGAGCTTTAAATAACTGATCTGCATTTAGAATCTGCCTGCCTGGTACTTGTGACTCAGGTTGGTCACTGTCAGAAACTGGATGCTGGGCTTGATAGACTGTGGGCTGACTCATGGGCGGGGCTTTAGGCTCCTCCCTCTATATACTGGGATACAAAGGGGAGGAGTCTAAGGCTCTAATTGGCTTGAGTGAGCCAATCAGGGCCCTAGACTCCTCTCCCTTGTATCCTGGGATACAGAGGGAGGAGTCAAAGGAGCCAATCACTGTTTCCATCGCCACCACCTCTCTTGGGATCCATTCCAGGCATCCATCGCCCTCTCCATAAAGAATAATTTCCTTACATTTCTCGAGTCTACCACCCCTCAACCTCAAATTATGTCCTCTGGTTTTACCATTTTCCTTTCTCTGGAAAATATTTTGTTCTACGTTAATACCTTTCAAGTATTTGAACGTCTGAATCATATCTCGCCTGTCCTTTGACCTTCCCAAGACCCGCCAATTTCCACATCCCCTTTTTTGACTCACGTAAAATGTAGGCACAGCTCCTGTGCCTAAATTTACACACATAACTTGTAATTGATTTTAATCTGCACCAATAACTGCTTGATAAGCCAATTATTCTTGTTCAATTAAAAAACATGCACAATTTGGATTCATGACCAAAACTGCACATTAAGTTTTTAGCACTTTGGGGGTAAACCTTTCACTTAAGGTCAGACAAGTAGACTTCCTCTCTGAAGACTCTTATCAATTCAGTGGACAGTCACCCCAGTGTAAAATTTTCCATGAGATGACCAGCAATCTGTTCTAGCAGAAACATATGTCTGTTCATCAAGAATTTTAACCAGCTTCCCCTTCAAAGTGACCCAACTCATCACTGTTCTGTTTGGCTGGAGATTCAATAAATGCAGGCAGCTCCACTGCTCTCATAGGCTGTATTCACTGAACAGCAAAATTTAAGATGACACGATCCACTGTTTCCATGATGAGGTTTACAAATAGCCCAATCCAAAGAATTAATAACACCAGAACATAAGCATTGCATTCCATTCAGCATTTTATAGACCTCTTTCATATCTCCCTTCAGCTGTCTCTTCTCCAAGCTGAAGAACCCCAGCCAGTTTAGCCGTTAGTTTACTGTTTCATTTGGTTTACTGAGGAATCATCATTTACATTGTGCTTGTGCTTTTACTTTTTAATTTCAACTGCAAACATCAGATGTAACTGAGTACAAATAGCAAAAACTGGTGAATTGATTACTTAAGTAAAAGTAAAAAGTGTCATCCTGTACTTAAGTACAGTAACTAATTACATTTACTTAATTACTATACAACACTGAGAACTGGTCAAGCTTATAGTGTTAGTAGAAAAATGATATTACAATAAGAGATTCCTAAGAAAATGAAAAAGTCACGGGATAGGAAGCAATGTTCTGTTGTGGATTAGGAATTAGTTAACGGACAGAAAACAGAGAGTATGGTTCAAGGGCTGTGGATCACTGGTTGAGCTGCTGCCTGTGCACCCAGAGGTTGTGAGATCAAATCCTGGTGCTGCTCCTTGTGACCCTGGGCAAGTCACTTACGGTTATCCTCCAGTGCCCACTGCTTTGAATCTAATGGAGGGAGGGAGGAAAGAGAGAGTGTGAGAGACACATTGGTGTAAGGGAGTAATAAAGTGGAGAAGCTGGGCACAGGGGATATACAAAAAGAGGGGAGATGGTAGGCATGGATGGGAGTATAGGAGCAGGGACAAAAAGGGAAATGAGGCATGGGGGTGGTATATGGACACAGGGGTAATGCTAGACATGGGAGGGTATATGGACACAGAGAGAAGATGGCTAGACATGGGGAGAATAGAACACAGAAGGAAGATGCTGGACAAGGGGATATAGAGGAGTGATACTGTACACAGGGGGAAGTTGTCATAGAATGGAGAGATGATGAAGGCAGGGAGATGGGCACAGGGGAAATACTAGAAAGGGACGTATAGGAGACATAGAAAAGGGAGAAGCTGAATAAGGGGAACAATACATACACAGAGATAGAAGATGAATGGTGAGCATGAAGAAAGAAGAAATGTCAAATGGTCAGGAGACCCTGACAAGTGAGTTAAAAGAAGACAAAACAAAACAGTGCCTGAGACCAACAAGAATAAAATGACGAGACAATAAAAGGTAGAAAAAAATAATTTTATTTTCTATTTTGTGATTAGAATATATCAGATTTGAAATATGTATTCTGCTAGAGCTGGTGTTAGACATAACTGGGGACTGCAAAGTCCAGGCTGTGCTTCTTTAGCTTCCAGTTGGCTTAGGGCTCTCTCTGTCCAGGAGATAGTTGCCCTAGTTGCTCTCCCCTAACACTAGTCCAGCCATGTGTGACTGAAGTATTCTGTTAGCTTGATTTTTCTATGTAGCATTCTGTAGTAATTTGACTTCAGTTTTCTCAATAGTGAGAGGGGATATTTGTGAGGGGGAGGAAAGGGGAAACAGGAGTTTTATTGATCCTTGCTCTGTATTATTTGTGATTTATAAAATGACAGTTGTACATAATATTGTTTCTTTTTATACTTTAATAAAAATAAGTTCAGTATAAAATCATAACTAACTGAGGCTTGTGCAGATGGGATCAGATGGTTTGCAGGGATGGGGACTGAGTTTGCGGGGATGGGATGGGGACTGAGCTGGCAGGGATGGGCCTGAGCTTGCAGGGACAGGGACAAATATTTTCCCCGTGTCATTCTATACTTGGGCTCTTTTCTGGTGTCTCTTAAAGGGGCAGTATTAAACCTTTCAGTTCTGGAGTATCCTAGATTTAATTCTGTGCTTAGGGGTAGGATTGGGGAACTGATAAGCGCATGATTCTGATATGGAACTACGCTCCGCCAGGTTCTTCTCACAGTGCCCTTGATATGAGACCTAAAGTGATGGACTGGACTAAAAAAACTGGTTAAGTAAGGATAGAGGTAAATGGTGTTTGGTTCAAGGAAAAGGATGTTAATGGAGTGCTACAGGGATCTGTCCTTGGGCTGGCTATTTTTTAAACATCTTTTTGAGTGATATTTTGGAAGGACTGTCTTTTTGCAGATGATACCAAACTCTGTAATAGGGTAGACACGCCGGAGGGTGTGGATAACATGAGGCAGGATCTAGCAAAGCTTGAACAATGGTCCAGCAATGGCCCAGTAATTGACAACTAAGATTTAATGCTAAAAAAAATATAAGGTTATACACTTGGAATGCAGAATCCAAAAGAGCAGTATAGTATAAGGGGTGAAGTACTTCTATGTACAAAAGAAAAGCAAGACTGGGAGGTAATTGTGTTTGATGACCTTAAGGTGGCAAAACAGGTAGAAAAGGCGAAGGTCAAAGCCAGAAGGATGCTTTGGTGCAGAGGGAAAAGAACGGACATAGGAAAAAGGAGATGATAGTGCCCCTGTATAAGTCTCTGGTGAGGCTCCTTTTGGAAGACTGTGTGCAATTCTGGAGATCACACCTTCAAAAAGATATAAATAAGATGGAGTCAGTCCACAGAGGGCTGCTGCAAAATTGGTTAGTGACTTCAATGTGTAATGGAAGAGAAACAGAAGACAGGGGATATGATAGAGATGTTTAAATATGAAGGAAAACTCTGGAATGAGAGGGCATAGAATGAAGTTAAAAGGTGATAAGCTCAGGAGTAATCTAAGGAAATACTTTTTTATTGAAAGGGTGGGAGATGCATGGAATAATCTTCTGGTAGACATGGTGGAGACAAAAACTGTCTGAGCTCAAGAAAGCATGGGATAGACACATGGGATCTCTTAGGAGGAGGATGAGATTGTGGATGCTGGGGATTGACAGATTGGATGGGCTATTTGGCCTTTCCTGCTGTAATGTTTCTATTAGGAAAGGGATAGTAAATGATACCAAGAAAATTGTAATGCCTCTATATTGCTCCACATTGAATACTGCGTTCAAATTCTGGTCACTATATCGCAAAAAGATATAGTGGAACTAGAAAAGGTTCAAAGAAGAGCAACCAAATGATAAAAGAGATGGAACATCTCTCATAGTAAAAAGTGGGCAGGTCAGGGGTAGCACTCGGGAGAAGCCCCATGTTATGGTGATACTGGCATATTCAGTGCCAGCACCCTCATATCTGAATGGCCTGATTTAGAACAGCTCAAAAGCTGTCCTAAATCAGGGTGCTGAGTTACACAAGTGCCAGCTCTGAATATCAGGCCAGCAGCAACATAATTATTTTTAAACAGTAAACTGAGCGCTGGATCCCCAATCCCCCTTCCAACGCCCCCCAATCATGGCTCCTCTTTCCCTCCTCTTTCCCTCCCCTTCCCAACCCCCTGATTACAGCCCCCCCTTGAGTTTCTATTACCCCTCCAACACCAACCCCCCCATCATGGACCCTATTTCACTCCCTCCTTCCTCAGTCTATGGGAAAATCCATCCCTCCTCCTCTTGAGGGCCCCGTCACCCCAGCTATCCAGGTAGGCCCAATTCCCCCCAAGCCTACTTTCATCTCTGGTGCTCCAGCGGCTTTGATGGGGACAGGAGCGCAGCCCCCTCGCTCCTGCCCCTTGTGACACCTTTGGAAAATGTCTGCCACAACCTCTTGTGGCAGCTCATGGTACTACAGAAGTACTATACTATAGAAGTACTGTGAGCTGTTGCGAAAGGTTGTGGCAGCCATTTTGCAAAGGCACCACAAGGGGAAGGAATGAGGGGACTGTGCTCCTGCCCCTATCGAAGTTGTTGGACCCCCAGGGATGTAGGTAGGCCTGGGGGGAGGGGTTCCAAAAATATCTGGACTGCTGTGAGGGTGGGGACCCTGGGGGGAGGGAAAGGAGGTCAATGATAGGGGTTGGGAAGAGGATCAGGAGCTATGGGGGCGTGGGGTTTCCAGTAGAGGGAGGTAAGGATAGATTTTCATATGGGTGGGGGAGGGGGAGGTGAAGAGGGGCCTTGATTGGGAGGGTTGGGAAGGGGATCAGGCCTCTGGACATGGTCTTGCGCTAAATATCAAAGCATAATTTTGCCGGTGGCGATAAGCATTTACAAAAATGCTGATCACCGCTGGCTAAATATCAGGGGGCAAGTATTGACTTAGACCAGCCAGTGTTTGTTGTCACACCTAAAGATAGACCTATGAAGGCCTAAAACACAGTACTCAAAAATAAAGATTCAACATGGTGCTGTGTTTCAGCATATCTGCCTGCATCAGGAGTCCAAAAATTCTAATGTTTTCAGCATTAATGTAAATAAGAAAGGTAGTCAATCCAGAATAGGAATATTTATGGCAAAAAGTCTATTCCTTCAAAACACACCTGGGCCGGATTTTAGAAATGGCGCTATAAGTTAGGCAGTGGTAGGCACCCTACCACCACCTAACTTAATTTCTTTAATTGGTTTTAATCATTGCGATAATTGCACCGTTAAAAACCAATTAAAAGCTCGTTAAAAAAATAAGACGCTGGAATTGTGTCTAAGCATGATGCCTAACAGCGCCTAAGGTGTGGTTAGGGGCAGAGATGATCTCAGGTGTAGCCATAATTCTCTCTCAAACTTAGGCGCCTGTAATGTAGGCCTTTAAAACCCTGGTCTACATTACCAGTTCCTAAGTTTGTCTATAGCTGTGATTCTGTTCATTGCGCCTATGCATGATTGTCATGCGGACAGTACTGTTTGTTTAGTAGCCATCACCCAATGACCCCTCTTGTTTTTCATAGGGGCATTTTGCTTCTCTTTTGGTGTGCCATATGACAAAAGGGCTTTCACCTAAGATTTGGTGTGCCAATGTAGGTTTGTGTTAGGATTCTATAATGGCTTAGGCGTGCCTAACTGCTATAGAACTGGCACTAAACATGCCTCAATGCAGCACCTACATCAAGACACCAAGTTATAGACTTGCTTCTATACTAGTTAGGTGGGTTTCAAGAGCTGGTTTTGTCATCACAAAAGCAAGTAGTACAATATAAAGGTGCAATCAGGAAACAAGGAAATAATTTAAGTGTTTAGCAAATGTGACTATTTTATATCCTTCAATTAGACAATTTCGTATTTTGTTATAGGCAATGATGAGCCTCCACACAGCAGCGCAGGACAAGACGTGGTGGTACAATTGCCTGTAGACCAGGTTATTTTGGATGGCCGAGAAAGTATAGATGATCATGGGATTATCCGTTACGAATGGGCTTTGGTTTATGGTCAACCTTCAATAAATATGAAGGTATGTATAACAAGCATATAAAAGAAACAGTGAATGTGACCTAAATTTCTAGGATGCTTTGATTCTTCATATAAAAGACTTGACACAAACATATTTCAGCCCTATGGCCTACATAAAAGAGTTTCTATTTTTTTATGCTGGTTTAGTTAAGAGCCCAATAGCTCTTAATTAGGCCTTGAAAACCCTTGCCTACATTTCTGGTGCTCCACAAAAGGTCAAGTCGCTTACTTGTGTCAATGAAATGAAGGAAAAGACCTTAGAACATCACACCATAGAACACGTGGAGGGGCATAATAAAAAAAACATCAAAGTCCCCTTTTGGCCTAAGGCCCTAAATGCTGAAAGTAGCAGCAGAGAAAATGTCCATTCTCAAAAAAAACGTCCAAAATGAGGGGTTTTTTTTGAGAATGGCCTCTACATTCAGCAATTTAATTGCCCAGACCACCACTATGTCTAAACTTACAACACATTATCAACCAAAAAATTGTCCAAGTCCCAAACAAGTCCAAAACAAGACCTTTTAGGCGAAGGAGGGGCCAATCCTTCGCCTAAAATTGGATTCTGTAACCGGTGTCTGTCAAAAACAACACCTGTTACAGAATCCCTCCCCCCCACGCAACTATCGTGGCATGAGATCGCGATCCCCACCCCCCGAGCTTCTGTGACCCACGGCAGGAGAGATGCCCAATCTCTCCTATCGTGATCCACCCCGAACCCCAACACAATACTGGCAGGAGGGAGCCCAACCCCTCCTGCCGAGAAGCACCCGCAACTCCCCCCTAAAATATGGGTAGTAGGGATCCCAGGCCTTCCTGCCCGCTGCGCACCCCCCCAGCAAATGCCCCCCAAACCCTCGATTGGCCCCCAACCCCCAATTGGCTCCCAATCCCCGATTGCCCCCAAACCCTGCTAACCCAGCCCATGTGCCTAAGGCCCCACCCACAGGAGGGGGCCTAAGGCAACTGGGCCAATTCTGGTTGGGGCCTTAGGTGCCTAGCCCAATCAGGCCCTAAGGCCCGCCATTCGGAGGATGGCGGGTCTACTGGGTGGACGGGCTTGGGATCCATCCATCCGGCCAACTTACTGTAAGTGAAGGGAGTGGTCGTGGAGCTCGGGGGCCGATTGGGGGTTCATGGGGGGCATTCGCGGGGGTGGTTCGCCAGGGGCAGGAGGGCCTGGGATCCCTCCTGCTCTTATTTTAGGGGGGTAGGGGGTGCGCCATGGGCAGGAGGGCCTGGGATCCCTCCTGCCTGAATTTTAGGGGGGTGTGGGGTGTGCTGTGGGCAGGAGGGCCTGGGATCCCTCCTGCCTGAATTTTAGGGGGGATGGGGGTGTCACAGGTGTGTCTCGGCAGGAGGGGTTGGGCTCCCTCCTGCCAGTATTGTGTTGGGGTGGGAGGGATGGATTGCGATCGTGGCAGGAGAGATTGGGCATCTCTCTTGCCGCGGGACACAGCAGATCGGGGGGTGGGGATCGCAATCGTGACAGGGGAGATGAGCCATCTCTCCTGCCGTGATCGTTGGTGTAGGGGGGTGGGCAGGTTGCCGGGGCTGCTGAGCTGATCAGCAATCAGCTCCTCAGCCCTTTTTCGGAACTTACACCTGTTTTGACTTGGTGTAAGTCAAAATGTATAAGTTCTGACTGGGCAACCTGTTAAAGGTTTTGGTTATACTTGCTGTACGACTAAGTCTAGGTCGGCCCCCCCCCCCCCCCCCTTTCCCCTCCTCTAAAAACACCTCTTTTCGCTCTAGGCGTTTAGAGGCAGGGGAAAGGCCTAAGCTGGTTTTAGATATGTTTAAAACCAGCTTTGATTAGGTACTTGGATGATCTGGCTTTTTGATCGTCCAAGTACCGATTTATGCCACTTTTTAGAAGGGTGGGATTTTTTTATTATGAGCCCCATAGAGTTCTCTAGTGAGAATAAGTTGGTGGTAGATATCATTCATGAGTCAAAATCCTTCATACTTGGCAAAAAACTCAATTTTTATATATTTCTTTTATGAATTTTTATTTTATTTTTCTTTTCATTTTTTAACTGTTGTGTACCAAAATTCCTCACAATTAAATTAAATGCCCACGTATCTCACTTAAAACATGGTGCAATATTGAAAATGCTGTATAGTAACAGCTAAAGTGCAAAATAGCAACTTATCAAAGTACAGTAAAACCTTGGATTGCAAGTAACTTGGTATGTAAGTGTTTTGCAAGACAAGAAAAACATTTTATTAAATTTTAACTTGATATACAAGCAATGTCTTGCAATACAAGCACATATAGTATGCACACATCACAACTGAGCCGATGGTTCTGCTCTCTGACGCTGCGGGAGTGTAGTGACTATTCTAAACAAGCAAAGTCTTGCAATACATGCGTCACATCATCACAACTGAGTCATTGGTTCTTCTCTCTCTAACACTGCGGGAGCGTAGTGACTGTTCTAAATGAGTGAGGTCTTACAATAGAAGTACATACAGTATTTTGTATTAAAGTTTTTGGGTTTGACCGCGTTCGCTGGGATTTTTTGTTTGCTACTCTGGATAAATATAGCTTTCGTGGCCGTTTTATCTCGGCGAACCGTACCCTTTATGCTGCTCCCCAGATATTCTGTGGGTCAATGGCTGTCGCTCTTCTTTATTTGAGATTCATACGGGTACCCGTCAGGGGTGTCCTTTGTCCCCTTTGTTGTTTGTGTTGGCGCTTGACCCCCTCCTCCGTGATATCTATTCGAACCCGGTTATTAAGGAGGTTCAATTGGGGGAATGGAGTTTTAAAGTAGCTGCTTATGCAGACGATCTTTTGGCTTTTCTGACTGACCCTTCTCCTTCTTTGCAGGCTCTTTTGGAGACTATTGGAGAGTATGGAGACTATGTAAGGAGACTTAAGTCTGAGGCCTTGCCTTCCTCCCCGGCTCTGCGGAATCGGTGGGGCGCTTCCTTTCCTTTACGATGGGCCTCAGGCTCCTTTCGGTATTTGGGGGTCTATCTTTCGGTCTCCACGACTCAGCTTTATTCGCTTAATATTCCTAAGCTTTTGGCTGATACTAGGGTCCAGCTTGAGGCCTGGGGTGGCCTCCCTCTTACCCTACTGGGCCGTATATCTTTGATTCACATGGTGATTTTGCCGCGCTGGTTGTATGTGTTCCAAACTTTGCCACTTCGTTTGTTGAAAAAGGATCTTACGAGTTTACATCATTTACTATCCCGTTTTTGTTGGAATTCCCGTAAACCAAAAGTTTCCTTTCATTATTTGGTGGGTGGCTGGACACAGGGGGGCCTCGGACTTCCTGATTTTGGCCTTTACAATGAAGCTTGTTTACTCAGACATTTGAAAGACTGGATCCTGGGTGAACATCAGCATACTCCCTTGGATTTCGAAAGGGCTTTCTATGCTCCTCACTCCTTGTATAGCCTCTTACATTTGCCTACTAAGGACCTTCCCGCTGTGTTCCGTGGGTGTGTTACTTTGACATCTATGCGTGCTGTGTGGGGGAGCTTGGTCAGCAGACTGGAAGGGGACCCGCGTGTGTCCAATCAACTTCCCCTCCGAGGGAACTTGGCCTTTCCTCCGGGCCGGGATAACCCTGCTTTTCTTGGCTGGGCTACTCGAGGCTTTTGTCTCATGGAACATCTGTTGACGGAGGAGGGCTGTTTAAAGCCTCTAGCTGCGTTTGGGGATCGTTTGGGAGGGTGCTGGGGTAATACTTTTGCCTATTGTCAAGTGAAGCATTATATTCTTTCTCTCCCGTGAGATCGGCTTGCTTTTCCGTTGGGGGTGCGTCTTCGGATTTTTTTTGAAGGAGTGGCGGTTTCTTTTCCGTGTCGGTGCTATATAGGGCCCTGTCGGAGCTCATGGACCCTAAAGAGGTATCGCGTGATCTTCACCTGGATCTTAGTGTTTCGGATATTTTGTGCGCCCTGCGGGGGGTCCCTCGTTTGATCATGGGGACAGCGTATTGTGAGTGTTATGTTAGAGTGATCTTTCGGGCCTATCTCACTCAAGTTCAATTGCATAAAATGGAAGGTCTTGACTCCCCCCATGCCTGAAATGTGGTCGAGATCCTAATACTTTAGCTCATTCCTTTTGAGATTGTTGGACTATACAAGCTTTTTGGAAGTCTATCGTTCATTACTTCCGAGGCTTATTTATGAGCTCCATAGTGGGTTCTTTTGAGCAGCTGATTCTTGATCTGCCTGGGGCTTTTCGCGGCCTTCCTAAAGGAGGTCCCCTTTGGTGTCGTAAGGTGTGTCTCCTTGCTCGTAAATGCATTTTGAAATCCTAGATTGTTTCTGAGCCTTCCTCTTTTTGGACCTGGAGAGCTCTAGTGCATGATTTGGCTACGTGGGAGGCCCGAGAGGCCGTTGGCTGTCTTTGCCGCTGCCGTCGTTTTTTCCTTGTGTGGGGTGTCTATTTGGACTCCTTATCTCCTAGAGGTCGCAGTCTCCTTTTGAATCCTCTTGCTTAGGCTTGTTGGGGTTTTTCGAGCTTCCTCCCGGGATCGGTCACCGCAGGTCCCCCCTTTTTTTTTTTTTTTAATTTTGTTTTGATACCTGCCAGGGGCTACCAGAGCACAGGCACTTGGCATTTTTTTTTTTTTTTTTTGCTTTATTTTGTTCTCGGGGATGGTGGGGGGAGGGTTTTTGTATAGGAAGTTCTTGCTGCTTGGGTGGGGGTTAGGGGTTGGGGGGTTGCTCTTCAGGTTTCACCTTACCAAACGCGCTGCCTTTTGTATTGTTGGCAGCTCTTTCTTTGATGTTGCTGCATTTGTTGTTTGTTGTTTGGTATTCTTCTTAATAAAAACAGATTTGAACATAAAGTTTTTGGGTTGTGGAACGAATCGTCTGAGTTTCCACTATTTCTTACCTTTGTCATCTTGATTTTCATATAAGCTCTCTATCAGCTGAATTATGTGTTTGGATATTCCCATTTGCACTAGAGTTCTCCATAGTTTATTGTAATCCACACAGTCAATAGCTTTGCTGTAGTCGATGAAGCAAAGGTATAGAGGGTTTTGGTGTTCTTTGCTCTTCTCCAGTATTCATCTAACATTGGACTAGGACTCGAGCACGAGTTGATGGCACCTAACAACCTTTGTCTCCCAGTTTCTGCTTTCCTCATCTTGTCATTTTCTTCCTTCCATCCACGGTCTGCCCCTTCCAGAAACTGTCTGCCAACCACCTTCCATCTTTCCATTTCTCCTCCTGCGCCCTTGGTCTGGCATCCATCTTCTTCCCTCTGTTCCCCTCAAGGTCTGGCATCTCTCTTCTTTCATTTCCCTTTCTCTTCTCATTTCCTCCACTCAGATCTGATATTTCTGTCTCCTTCCCCCTTTCCCCCCATGCTCTGGCAGCTCTCTCTTCTCTATTTTCTTCTTCTGTCTAAATTAAATTCTCTCTTACTATTCAGTCCTCAGTTTTTCCCTCTTTTCACTGTGCCTACCCACAGATTGCCACCTCTTTCCTTCAACCCTCCACTATCTCACTAACTCTCTTCTTCCCCCCATCCAGCATATGACTTTTTCAATCTCCCCTCCTTCCATCCAGTAAGTGTTCTCTTTCTCCACTTCCATTCAGCATCTGCTCTTCCCTCTCAACTGATATCCATCTGCCCTCTTCTCTCTCTCCCTTCTCCCCACTTACATCATCTGCCCAACTGCCCCTTTCTCTCTCTTCCACTCTGAGCCATCACCCCAGGCCCATCTCCCTCTCTTCCCTTCACCTTCGCGCAGGTCACCACTTACTCACAATATTCTTTGGAGGGTTTGCGGCCTGTAACCCTCACCACCACCTCCTTCTCCTGTTCCTCCAAGGGTTTCCGACCTCTGCTCCTCCACTTCTCCCCCTCAGCCCTCACTCCTCTTCAGCTCCTTCTTCCCCACTTTGTCCAGACCCTGCACCCCCTCTATGGACTTCTCGGAGGGATTGCAGTTTGTAGCACCCTTCGCACCACCAGCTACTCCTCTTCCTCCTTCCCACTGCGCCTAACATCTGCAGCAACCCCCCCCCCGGAACTCCCTCTTCACGCATCCCAGAGCCGCCCCTCCCACGGCGCTTACCTGCTGCGGAGGCTCACGCTTCCATCCCATAGACGCGGAGAAGAACGCTCGTACAGGCAGCGGGTAGCAAAATCAGCCACAGCACCTGCAAGCAGTGCTCAGCCCAAAGCTTCCCTCTGACTCGAACTGCCCAGGCAGAAACAGGAAGCTGCGTTAGAGGGGAAGCTTTAGGATGAGCACCGCTTGCAGGTGCTGTGGCTGATCTTGCTGTCATCGGTGGGGGAGGTCCGATCTTGCTGTCATTGGAGGGGGCCGATCTTGCTGTCATCGGAGGGGGGCTCGATCTTGCTGTCATGGCCATTTAAAAAAAAAAAAATGGAAAGGTGACGTTGAGTGGGCCTCCCTCACAATTTTGGGCACTAGGCATGTGCTTCCTGGGCCTATCAGTTAATCCTTCCCTGCTGAAGGGTGCTTTCCCCTATAACAGTCTCCGAAAATAAGCAGGAAAAAACCCCATGAAATTTTGTGTTGTATTATTTGCCTATAATAGTGCACAGTCTTTCAACAGAGTACACAATATGTGCAAAGGTGCTAATTGCACATGCACAAACCATTCCGTATGTACTCTTAGGCCCCGAATCTATAAAAGATGCCTACAGTTAGGTGCTTAGATCAGTGTGCCTAGCCAATTTAGGTGTCTAATTTAATTTTCTTAATTGGCTTAAATCAGCACCGTTAATTGAAAGCACCATTACAAAAACAATTTAAAATCTGTAAAATATTAATTAGCTAGTAGGCCCCTAACAAGATACTGAAATTAAACTCACTTCTCAAGAACTCGCTACTTATTTCATCGAAAAAATTGACAATATCAGATCCACATTCACTATAAACTCATTAGTTAAATCTGATCAAGTACTAACGGAGCTTAGCTCATTTTCTTCAAAATGTTCTTTATTTAATATTCCTACTTTAGCAGAGATTGAAGCTACTTTAAAAACTATTAATTTAAAAGGTTCCCAAACTGATTCTATTCCTCCCTTCCTCCTTAAGCGATTCTTTAAGATTTTCGGACCAGCAATTCTTACCCTGGTTAGTAACAGTCTAAAAAAAGGTATCATTCCTACGGTTTGGAAACACTCAATTATTCATCCGATCATTAAAAATCACAAAATTAGTCCTGAAGATATGTCGAACTACAGACCGATAGCCAATATTCCATTTTTATCTAAACTAACTGAGAAGGTGGTGTTTAACCAGATTTCAGATTTTATCGAAAAAACTAATATTCTTCACCCCAATCAGACTGGCTTTAGGCAACATCATTCTACAGAACATTCACTAATAGGCATGACTACCATTATTCACTACTTTCTAGACCATCATCAATCAGTTCTCTTAGTTTCTTTGGATCTTTCGGCGGCTTTCGACACAATTGATCATGAGCTATTACTAACTAGGCTCCAGTCAATTGGTATCACAGACCAAGTTCTATCTTGGTTTCACTCTTACTTTTCTGATCGTTCTTCATCTGTTTTTTTCAATAATTCAACTTCCAATACTTTCCCCTCTTCAAACGGTGTCCCACAAGGTTCTATACTTTCTCCTCTTCTATTTAATATATTTCTTGCACCTTTGTTAACTTTATGTCAATCTATCGGCTTTAATGTCTTCGCTTATGCCGACGATATCCAACTCCTGCACCCCATTGATACCAATAATCCTTCTGACATATCAGTAATCAATACAAAATTAGAACAAATACATAATTGGTTAAACAATAATAAACTTGCATTGAATATCTCTAAATCTAATGTACTACTTTTTCCCTGGAAGGATAACCCCAAACTAAGCCTCCCAATTTCTATTAAGGGTCATCCTTTACAAGAGGTAAACAATATTAAAATACTCGGAGTTACTTTCGATCACTCTCTCTCCTTCCATGACCATATTAGTAATGTTATAAAGTCCTCATTCTTCAGGCTTCGACAAATCCGCTCTGTATCACAGTTCCTTAATGCCAATTCTCTAAACATCCTCATTCATTCACTTGTCATTTCAAAGATAGATTACTGTAATGCCCTGTTCAAAGGTATAGCACAAAAGGAAATAAAACGCTTACAGATAATACAAAATACATCCATTAAACTTATCTATAAAGTAAAAAAATTTGATCACGTAACGCCGCTCCTTAAGGAAGCCCATTGGCTTCCGGTGGGTCATCGAATAATATATAAACTCTGCTTGCTCACCTTTAAATCACTTCTCTATAAAACTCCGGCTTTCATTCACAAACTGCTAATCCCTTATACAGCTAATAGAACTTTAAGATCTGCCGCACAGCATCTTCTAACGATTCCATCGCTAAAAATAATAAATACGCGTCGTCAGTTTATTTTTTCAGTCACTGCACCCCAGACTTGGAATTCTCTACCGAGCTTTATAAGGGAAGAATCTAATTTAGGAAAATTTAAATGTAAACTAAAAACATTCCTGTTTAATGACGCATTCATAAACTAACTATGCTTCTAAGTGTCTTTTTAAATAATCATGAGAATCTCATAAAGTTTTCTTTCAAGTCTCATTTCCAATTTTACTCTCCTACTAAATTTTATCTTTTTAAAATTATTATCATTATCCCTCCCTTATGTGCTTTCCCTTTATGTATATTCTTCTTTATTTAAAATGTAACTTCTTCCCCATATTTTCCTTTTGTCTCCAGTTTCGTCAAATTTGTTTTTTAACCTTGTTAGTATTATCTTCTATGATTTTGTTTTTACATTGTAATTTTATCATATTGTACATCGCTTCAAATTTAGATGAAGCGATTAATCAAAAACATATTAAACTTGAAACTAGGTGCCTATCACTTTGAGGTAGGCGTCAACACCAAGGTGCCTACCAGCAAGTAGGCATGGTTAGAGGTGGATACGGGATGGATCTGGGGCTGCTTTGACTTAGTTTGCCAAGAAATGCACCTAAGGCCTCAAAGCCTACAGGGCACCACTAGGTGCAATTCTAGAGATGGCACTTAGTGGATGATTGACAATCATGCCTAATGGCGCCTACAAGTTGGTGCGTCTTCTTTCAAAAATGTGCAAATTTTAAGGGCTTTGCTCTTGTGATGAAAAAATGTCCTTACAAAAATAAAATATTCCTGGGAATGACGAGGGAAACAAAACAAAATGAACATTTTCCAGCTGCCCATTCTTTGAAGTCAGTAAGATTGTGCATTGGTAAGACAGAAGACAGCTAAAGTATGTGACTTGCACATGACACAGGCGGAGGAGGAGAGCAACAGAGGGCTTGATGGAGGAACTGTATCGGCTTGCACTAGGCAGCTAGGGAACAAGACTTCGTTGTGTCGAGCTTATCATCTGACCTGGGGCTGTTCCAAACACAAGATTGTTTGTCCACCTGTACACTGGAGATATTGTCCTGTATAACAAACATCCCTTTCTGTTGCCACAGTATAGAAGTTTACTGTCAAAGTTCATCCCTAGCAGCAGATAAGAGTCACATTCGGAACCAGTTCATGAAGAAAAATGTTTTAAAAAATAGAAGAGCCACAGTAGCTTCCACAGTAGTTTCACGTATCAGATTGACTATATGTATACTGCCCATTGAGAAGACCATTCTGAGCGATTTACAAAATGTAATCATAATACTAAGAAAACAGGAAAAGTTACAGGCAGTGCGGATGGTGAAGTGGAGCTCCTCCCATCAGCCCTATAATAGAATGAGTGAAAAGCAGGAAGATTTTTGACTAGCTTGTACTGCCAGGTTTTGAGGGGTTTGGGGGTCATGGGTTTGGGGGGTGCCAGCAGAAGAGAGTGGGGTTCCAGCAGGAGGGAGTGGGTAACTTTCCTGCTGCAGACAGTATAGTGGTGGGGGGGAGTGGGTTCGGGGGTGGCAGCGGGAGGGAATGGGCATCCCTCCTGCCGGCAGACTTGCAGTGGGGTTTGGGGGTTCCCTGCTGCTGCAGCTCAGCTGATCGTGGCAGGGAGATTCCCTTGCCACGATCAGCTCAGCAGCAAAGCAGTTCTCTAAACGGCATCTGTGACATGGACGCCGGTTAGAGAATTGGTGTGGTTAGGCGGGGTTAGGCGTCCGTTAGGACAGTCATGATTCTATACAGCACGCATGTGTGCAGTTCTCAAAAGCCGCTTAGGTGGCTGCTGAGTCCGGGCTTCCTATGCAGAATCAAGCCCAAAGTGCCTGATTGGTGCATGTTGTATAAAAATAATAGGTGCTTACTTTCCTTTATAGCAGGGATCTCAAAGTCCCTCTTTGAGGGCCGCAATCCAGTTGGGTTTTCAGGATTTCCCCAATGAATAGGCATTGAAAGCAGTGCATGCACATAGATCTCATGCATATTCATTGGGGAAATCCTGAAAACCCAACTGGATTGCAGCCCTCAAGGAGGGACTTTGAGACCCCTGCGTAGTTTATAGCAAGGTTCTCAACCCAATCCTCGGAACACACCAAGTCAATCACATTTTCCAGATACCCTCAATGAATATGCATGAGGTAGATTTGCTTAAAGTGGAGGCAATGTTTGCAGATTTATCTCATGCATATTCATTGTAGATATTCTAAAAACCTGATTGGCCTGGTGTGCCCCTAGGACTGGGTTGAGAACCCCTACTTTCTAGGTTAGAAACATAGCCGATGAAATACAGTGCATGCTTGTAATTTAAGCGCACTTCACAACAGCACCAATTGTATACCCCAGAGTTTCTAATACAAATATAATCCAAGCCACCTCAGGGTTTCATTTCAACTCATTATTCTGTTCAGAAGTTCAGCGGTGCCATTCAGGGCTTAATACATTTCATTGCCCCGAGATTCACGCACCAATATCATCATTAGTCCATTAAAAAAAAAAATCAAAACATAATCCTACCTTCTCATAAAGTTAATTAATATTTCCCCTTCTTCTAGCAAGAAATAAAATTGCACTTAGCTTATTAGTAGTCCAATCGGCTACATACAAGTATATGCCACATATTTCGCTTCAAAGGCTCAATCAAGGATATACCCCTTTCCTTGCTGAGTACACCATTAACCTCAGCTCTTTTTGGACCAAAATCTTTCCAGATAAAAATAAGGTTAATGGCACATTTTGCAAAAAAAGGGTGTAAACTAGATAAAAGCCTTTTTTGGCAAAACATGTGGCATGTTGGATGTCTATCCCCCCGGTCGATTGGACACTAAAAAGATAAGCTAATTGCAATTTTATTGCTTACTATAAGAAGGGAACAGATTAATTAAACTTTAGGCCCCTTTTATCAAGGTGCACTAGAGGTTTTAAGTGCATGCCAGCACGGTAAATGCTCTGACACTCATAGAATTCCTATAAGCGTCAGAGCACTTACCTCACAGGCCCACGCTAAAAACCTCTAGCGCAAGGCTAATGATGATGTTGGCGCGTGAATCTCAGGGCAGTGAAATTTATTGAGCCCGGAGTGGCACTGATGAAGTCCTGAACAGAATATTGAGTTGAAATGAAACCTTGAGTGCTGGTGTAAGTGCTCCTGCCTAAATGCCAGAGATACACATGTAACACACCTGTAACATACAGTTATATATCTTTTGTGAATCCTGCCCAGAATCTGCCTATTTGTATACTAAAGCGCTACATGTTTTCACAAAATGTCAAATAGACGCCCTTTTGGTATCTTTGCACTAATGTTCTCACATATCCATATACGAGGGCTGTTCAAAAAGTATCCGACCTTAATTTTTCTTGCGTAAACAATTAAAGCTAGGGAGGCGTAGTTTGGTGCACGTATATAAGCGACCCTAATGCGCATGCTTGAATTTTTTTCCGCCTTCAGAAGTTGTCAGTTGTCGGCAGACCGCCGATGAGTGAGGAAGTGTGAGTGCCGGCCGATTTTCATTTTTGATAAAATGACAGAAAAAGTTGAACAACATTACTTCAATAAATTTTGTGTAAAGCTTGGCGATTCCCAAGTGGAAACGATCCGCAAGATTCAACAGGCCTTCAGGGACGAAGCAATAGGCACCACACAGATAAAGGGATGGTACAACCGCTTCAGAGATGGCCGCACATCAGTGGAGAGTGAAGCACGTTCTGGTAGGCCCTCAACATCCAGAAATGAAACTGTCATTGACCAAGTGAGGACCCTGGTGATGCAGGATTGTCGAGTCATGATCAGAGAACTTGCAGACGAGTGGAGCATCAGCGTTGGATCCGTTCATTCCATTTTGACTGAGGATTTGGGCTTCAGGAGAATTTTAGCGAAGTTTGTGCCAAAGCTACTAACGATCGAGCAGAAGCATCTCCGTTTGGAGATCACACAGGACATGCTGGATACTGTGAACAGTGATCCCAACTTCCTCAGCGCAGTGATCACTGGCAATGAGTCCTGGGTTTATGGGTACGACCCTGAAAGGGACCAGATTTCAATCAGGAGAAGACATCATGCAGAATGCGACAGACCAGTTGTGAGCAATCTCAAAAGAGGCATTCCAACGCTGCTTCCGACAGTGGCAGAACCGTTGGAAGAAGTGTGTGGCAGCCCAAGGGGACTACTTTGAAGGAGATTAGTATAAGATTGTTGTATCTGAATACGAGTATTTTTTATGAATAAAGGTCTGATACTTTTTGAACAATCCTCATATAGGCTACTATAATGCACATTTACAAGCATAGTAGGTGCGTAAACAATAGCATCTATTTATAGTGTTACCCCCCTCCCCCCTTCTTCCAGTAGCTAGACTGAAGTTATCACATTAAGCAATGTATTGATTTTTATTTTCGCTTAGGTGCCACAACCAGGAACATTGCAGCTGTCTCAGCTACAAAAGGGGGTGTACACATTCCAGCTGACTGTGACCGACACATCTGGCCAAAGGAGCTCTGACAATATCACTGTCACTGTCCTTCCTGCGAAGCACAGCGGAACAGGTGAGAAACTGGAAGTTCAAGAAAAGGAAAGCAAGAGCGTAAGAATGTAAAAATTGCTTAATTGGGTCAAACTGAGGTTCCATTAAACCCAGTATCCTCTATTCAGCGGTGGCCAGTGCAGATTACAAGTACCTGCCGAGCTCCAAAACACAGCAGGATTCCATGCAACTTAATCTCTTTGATTTTGAAGTTTTTCCTTCTGTTGAGCCTTTTACGCATCTGTAGTATTGAATTTATTGTATTATCTATTCCCTCCTCCTTCTCTTTATATAGGTAAATGTAAGTAATTATTTCTTTCACAGGTACTAGTTTGTGAGCCCGTTGGGATAGAGAGGGAAATTCAAAGTACCTGATTAGGTATTTGGCCATTACTTAGGTCAATTTAATTGTTTTTTTAAACCGCTCCAAATCCTTTGGGAGATTTAGCAATATGTAAGATCACATTAAGGGGTCTGTTTATTAAGGTGCGCTAACCGATTTAGTGTGCACAAAAGATTAGTGTGCGCTAAATACTAATATGCCCAAAGGAATATAATGGATGTTTTAGCATTTAGCGCGCCCTAATCTTCATCGCATGTAAAAGGACCTCTAAATTAAATTAGTCTCAGGTATTTGTCCAGGCCATTTTTTTTTTTAAATCCTAGCTATATTTACTACTTTTACCAATTGTTTCAGAGCTTACCTACTATAGGCCCTCTTTCACTAAGCTACAGTAGAGGTTGCTACTGTGACCCAGGGCGCTAAATGCTCGATGCTGCTCCAATGCTCATAGGAATTCTATAAATGTTAGAGCAGCGTTGGAGCGTTTAGCACTCTGGGCCATAGTAGAAGTCTTTACCGTGGCTTGGTAAAGGGGGCAGATAGGTTGAGTTCAAAAAATATTTTCTCCTATTTGTTTTAAATGTGCTACTATGTAACTTCATTGAGTGTCCCTTAGTCTTTGTACTTTTTGAAAGAGTAAACCATCGATTCACATTTACCTATTCCACTCCTGGATTTTATAGATCTCTACCTTTTTCCCCCCTCAACTACCTCATCTCCAAGCTCTTTAGCATCTCCTCATATAAGAGTTGTTCCATCCTCTTCATCATGTTGTTTGCCCTTCTTTGTATCTTTTCCAGATCCACTTCTTCTTTTTGAGACGTGATGACCAGAACTGCATACAGTACTCAAGATGCAGTCTTACCATGGAGCAATATAGAGGCGATATGATATATTCTGTTGTATTCTCTGTTCCTGTGCTAGTAATTCCTCTTTCATTTTTTGGACACTGCTGCATACTGAGCAGAAGGTTTCAGCATATTTTCCACAATCACACCTAAATCCTCTTCCTTAGTGGTGAAACCTAGCATCATGTAGCTATAATGTGGGTTCTTCTTTCCAATGTTCATCACTTTTGACTGATGCCCAGTCTTCTGTGTCCAAGGGTCCTCCTGCAAATTCACACAGTTGAGATGCAATTTAATAACTTTGAATACTTTTGTGGCATCTGAAAATTTGCTCACTTCATTTGTTGTTCTCATTTCCAGATCAATTATTATGTTAAAAAGCAGTCCCAGTAAAGATGAAATCTACATCCTGTTCCTTAGTGTGCTTCACTATTCACTTTCAACCACTGAGACAACTGGCCATTTAACCCTACTCTCTGTTTTCTAACTTTTAACCAGTTCCCAGTCCAGAGTAGAACACTGCCTCCTAACCAATGGCTTTTTAATTTTCTCATGAGAGATTTTGTCCAAAGTTTTCTGAAAATCTAGATTGGCTTCATCCAGCTCACCTTTATTCACGTTTATTTAAGCTTTCAAAAAAATGTAGCAAAAAGTGAGGCAAGACTTCCCTTGTCTGAGTTCATGTTTATTTTGCCACCATTTTTTGTGCATTGAGACACGAGTCAGCATGTCCGTTCTTGAAAGCTCACGATCGGAGATCACACCCTGAGGCAGCATTATGTGGAACGCTGCCACCATTGGTGTTCCAACCGAGCTCTCAAACAAAAGATACATTTTGAGTCACTTTCGGTGATGGTTTTGAGTCATTTTGCATTTTAAAAGTGTGACCTAGCCTTCAATTTCACTATCTATTCATCTATTTATTTATAACACAATATAGAGCCATAGCAGTCCCCATGGGAGGTTTTTATGCTGATTAGGTTCCCCGCCTGAACACCTTAGCCACTGTTGTGGCGGTGGGAGGGCTTTTCCTGAGGCTTTTCCTCTCCGTGGGGGCTCTTTTAGCTCATATTGCAGTATGTTTGCCTTCCACTATATCATTGTGAAAGTGTTTATCGTTGACATATTTTGTCCCATTAAACCAGGTTTGTGTATGGGTTCAGTAATTTTGTTTTTATTTATAGATTTTATCATTTTGCCCAGCACTTATATTGTACGTACTGGTCTGTAGTTTCCCTTATCGCCCCTTGAATCCTTTTGAAAATTAGCGTTATTTTGGGCATCTTCCAATATTTAGGTACCATGGATGATTTTAATAATGGGTTACAGAGAAGAATATAAGATTTGCCGCTTCTGGGTCAGACCAGCGGTCCATCGTGCCCAGCAGTCCGCTCATGCAGCGACCCTTAGGTCAAAGACCAGTGCCCTATTCTGTGTATGTTCTGGTCCAGCAGGAACCTATCTAACATTTCTTGACTCCCTAGAGAGTGCTTTCCCCTATAATAGCCTCTGAAAGAGCGTTCCAGATTTCTACCACTCTCTGGGTGAAGAAGAACTTCCTTACATTTGTATAGAATCTATCCCCTTTTAACTTTAACGAGTGCCCTCTTGTTCTCTTCACCTCGGAGAGGGTGAACAATAGTATGTCTGCAATGTCATTGGTTGTATGCCACCCAGTTCAGGTGATTTGCTGCTCATTAATTTGTCAGTTTGGCTTTCTGCATTTTCAACATTCACCAAGATTTCTTTTAGTTCCAGTGTCTAATTGCCCTTCAATACAATTTCTGGCACAAGAAGCTCTCATACAATCCACAAAGCCACTGGAAGGGCCTGCAGACCTTAGAAACAGAGGCAATATACCAGGCTCCCCCAAAAAATGAGAAACGTCCACAAAGCATACCAGATAGAGCCAGTTCCTGGAAACAGAAGTGAAAAGTTCAAATGCTTTATTTCAAATTTCAAACTACACCAACAAAACACTGGAGCCTAGACAAGGGGTGGGCAACTCCGATCCCCGAGGGCCAGAATCCAGTTGGGTTTTCAGGATTTCCCCAATGAATATGCATTGAAAGCAGTGCATGCAAATAGATCTTATGCATATTCATTGGGGAAATCCTGAAAACCCAACTGGATTCCAGCCCTGAAGGACCGGAGTTGCCCACTCCTGGCCTAAACCCTTTTAATACGGGTCGTGTTTTGGCAAATTTAGCCTTCCTCAGGGGTCCTAAGAAGGTACAGTAATCAAATACACAAAAGAAAAAGACTAAATAATAAAAACATGAACATAAAAACTTGATAACACATTTCAGTAATACTACATAAGATACATGAAAACATAAAAAATAACACATTGCAATAATACTACATAAGATACATAGAAATATGAAATCTGATATAATATGCATCTAACAAACCTTACATAAAAAAATGTGTAATCAATTATAATGTATACATAAAAAAAACTTTAAAACTTACAATTATGTTAATTAACATATGAAATCTGAAAAGATGTGAACACTACAGAAATTGTAAATGTGATGTGAATAAGCCAGTATAGTTAGAATACAAATGAACAAAAGTAGTGAAAATGGAAGGGGGGAAGAGAAACAGGGGGAAGGAAGAGGGGAAAAGGAGAGGAGGAAGGGAAAAAAGGAAAGAGGGAAAGAAGGAGGAACAAGGTGGTGGAAAGGGAGGGGAGAAAATAAAGAAGGGAAAAAGAAAAAAGGAGAAGGGAAAAAGAGGAAAAGAGGGGAGAGTGTAAAAAAAGGGGAGGAGGAAAGGAAAGGAGGGGGAGGGAAAGGGAAATTGGCGCATATAAAAGTGCAATGAGCTTCAAAAGTAAGAAAAAGAAACCATGCATAGTGGGCATAGAAGGCAAAAATCAACGCCTGTGTCACGTCATGAGCATTGGACACTTAGAAATAATAATTACAAAAGCACCTGCATCGTGCAATGATTACAAGTAGCTCTCATACATCAACCTCAGTAAAGGCCAAGCAAAGAACCTACTTATTTTCACTACTATGGTCTTGCCCTCCCTAAGGTTCCTTTAACTTCTTGATGATCTAACAATCCAGCTGACACCTGATTCTAAGGTAAATGAAAACGTTTTTGCTATGAGTTTGTGTCTCTGCAAGAAACTTATTTTCAAAGTCACTTTAGCCTTCTTTATCAATGCCCTGCATCTAATTTGCCAGTGCTTAAATTGCTTCCTGTTTTCTTCATTTGGTTCTTTTTCCTTTTTTTTATAGCTTTATCACCTCACCTTTTAACCATACTGTTATTGTGCCTTCCTACTACCTTTTTTATACATGAAATACAATTAGTCTGGGCTTCCAAGATAGTGTTTTTAAACAACTGTAGCTTTAAAAAAATATATATTTTTTTATAGATTTTACAGCATTACAAGCCAATTATACTTGATCAGATAAATAGAATAAGTTCACAAGAAAACATAAATCACATGATAAAATATAAAAATGTAAATATATCAATTGACCTTAACCTTTTTTAATTTAATATTTATTTATTTGAAAATCATAACAAGCAATACACTTGTGCAGGTAGCATAAACAAAGAAATTTTCCAAGCATTTAATTTTACAATGAAACAATTCGGTTCTTCTTAGACCCCAATTCAAAGACCATAGTGGGGGAGGGGTCCTTTTACTTGATACTATAAAGGTAAGAAAATAATCAAGAATTGGCTTAGCATGAACAGCTCTCATATATAATAAAGTCCACTTATTCCTTGATGAGTTGACCTTAACCTTTACATAGCTCTCAATATGGGAGGATCCATTTAGAAATCGGAGAGATTATTAATGCTGTGTTTTACTAAGCAGTGTAAGAGCATTTTACTGCAGGCTGGCGAGGTAAATGCACCAATGCTCATAGGAATTCAATGAGTGTCAGAGCATTTACATCACCGGCCCGCTGTAAAATGCTCTTATGCTACTTAGTAAAAGGAGCTTAAGATAGAAATAAGAAAAAGGGAAAAAAAGCTTATCTGGTGATTTTATTCATATACCCAAAGCTTTTTTGCTAACCATTTTCTTCATTTTAACATAGTTGCCCCTTTTGAACGTTAAATATTACTATAGTAGATTTTCTTAGGCTTTCTTTTACTAAGGTGCGCTAACCGATTAGCGCACGCTAAACACTAATGCGTGCATGTTAATCTCTGGGCGCGTTAGCGTTTAGCATGCGCTAATTCGATTAGCGCTCGCAAATCGGTTAGCGCACCTTAGTAAAGGAGGGGGTTAATGTCTTCATTCCAGAGGAAGGGCTGTGGCTCTCTGGTTGAGCTGCTGCTTTGCACCTAGAGGTTGAACGATCAAATCCCAGTGCTGCTCCTTGTGACCCAGGGCAAGTCACTTAAGGGCAAATTCTATAAGAAGCGCCCAAAAGTTAGGCACCGATATAGGCACTGATCAGTGCCATTCAAGTAAAATTGGGTGCTGTTTAGTAAATCGCACTGAGCGGCACCTATTTTGGAGGCACCCATTAAATAGGCCAGCTCTAGGCACAACTAAAATTTAGGCGCCCATGCGAGCGCTTAAGCACGCTTAAGAGCTGTGATTCTGTAAGAAGGTGCCTAACACGTAGCCACGCCCACACCTAACATGCATAGCGCCTAAATTTTTAGAAGCGCCTTGTTATAGAATCGCGCTTTCTTGATAGGTGCCAATGTTTCAGTCAGCGCTGATTAAAAAGCTTAATTGAGCTTGTTATTCAATTTAGATAGGCGCCTATCTAGTTGGGCGTCTCCGAAATAGGTGCCTAACTTTAGGCGCTGGTTACAGAATTTGGGCCTTAATCCTCCAGTGCCCACCACTTTGAATGTAAGTTATAAAATGCCAAAGCAACAAAAAAGGCAGTAGACAAGTCCCCATTCCCTTTCTTCTGTATATCACATTTGATCATGGCATGATCACTATTACAAAGCAGCTCCAAAATCATTACCTCTTCTACCAAGACCTGCATTCCGGTAAAGATATAGCTCCTTCACTTGTTGGTTCTTAAACCAGCAGCTCTACAAAGCAGTCATTCATTTCATCTAGGAACATTACCACTTCAGCATTTTCTGATGAGACATTTATACAGTCAGTACTGGAGTAATTGGAATCATTTATTGTTATAATATTGCCAAATTTGCCTACTTTCCTAATTTCTGCTAACATTTCATCAACCATCCGTTCTGGCCTAGTGGATGGTAGTATAGCTCTATTGGTATTCTTTCACTTCATTCATGTAATTTACAGCAGTGTTCTTCAACCACCGGTCCATTGACCAGTGCCGGTCCACAGGGCTAACACTTGCATCAGGCCCAAAACAGTGTTCTTCAACCGCAGGTCCACGGTGCGATCGATGCGGCGTTATCTTCGAGCCAGCTCCCTCTTCCTAACTGATTCAGTGCACAAAGCCTAAGGGCATCCTGCGCCTGAACCGGAAGCCTTCTCTCTGACGTTGCCCCGTGTTCTTCAACCCCCGGTCCATGGACCGATGCCACAGAATAATTCTTTTATTTCTGCCGGTCCATAGGTGTAAAAAGGTTGAAAAACACTGATTTACAGTATATCCATAAGGATACCACATTGCTGATTCCTGCTGAATTTTTATTCTGTTAGACTCAATTCCCTGTTTAACATATTACACTACCACCCCTCCAGTTTGATCCACCCTATCACTGCAATAATATGTACATTGATAACACAGTGGTCCATTGGTTATCCTTCTAACAAGTCTCTGAGGTGCCTATTTTTTCTACCTCTTCATTTAGTGGAAATTATATTTTAACATTCACAGCCTATTATTTTAAGCTTCTAGCATTTGTATGCAGATATTTTAAAAATTTTAATTTGTATCTAAATGCTGCTTGTCAGTTAAAAGGGATAATTTGCAATCTTTAAAGGCTCCTGATTTACTCTTGTCTTTTCTGCAACTTCTTCATCTTATCCATATTCAATTCCAAATTATTTTCTTCCAACCAGAGTGCAATTATAGATAGACAATTTTGAATCACAGTAAGATCTAAGGTTAGTGGGGCAATTTACCACAAGCAGTATATCATCTGCATAATACGGATTCCACATTCTTGTATAATTGTAAGTCAGGGAGCAATATTGAATAAAATTGGTGAAAGGGCTGAACCTTGTAGAAGTCCAAATGAGCAGGGAAAACAGCTGGATAATAAACGAGAAAAGAGATTGCCAACCTTGAGAAGCTTCCATGTGCAAAACTGATTCGTTAGAACTTACGGCTTCTTCCTAAGGCTCATGGGACACTTATGGCTTAGTTGTGCTTGAGTTTTGATTTTGCTAATTTCTTTGATTGTAGCGGTGTTTGAGATGCTATTTTTCCACCCAGGTCCAGAGAGGCACATGATGGATTAAAGAAGAGTACTGTGCAGTGACATATGAGCGTGCTTGTGCTTCTGCTGCAAATCCATTTCTACTACTTAGCCCCATCAGTCCATTGCAATATGATTGTAGTATTTTAATTTTCAAAATAGTAATACTGCAGCTCCAAATCTCAGTGCTTTCCAACAGAGTACATGCTCATGATATTACATTACATTACATTACATCAGGGATTTCTATTCCGCCTTTACCTTGCGGTTCAAGGCGGCTTACAAAAGATTTATAAAACGGGGTTACAGTGTAGGAATCGAAGATACATTAGAGTGGTAGTTAGGTAAATTCGAGGTAAGGATAATTACAGTTTACAGTAAAATTGTGTACATGGAGGTAAAATTAGGTGATGTTAGGGCTGATTTAGGAGTTTCTTAAAAAGTATTGTTTTTATTTCTTTTCTGAATGTCTTGTAGTCTGATGTGGTCATCAGTAGGTTGGAGATTCGGGTATCCAATTTTGCGGCTTGAGTGGCTAGGAGGCCATCGTGAAGCTTTGATCTTTTTACTTCATTGATTGGGGGAGGCATGAATGGGGAGTGCGCTTTTCTGTGTCTGAGTGTGGATGCCCGGTTGAGGCGGTTATTCAGGTAGGAAGGACTGTCTCCGTTTAGGGATTTAAATAGCATGCAGTAGAATTTGAATTGTATTCTTCCTTGGATTGATATTGTAGCCTCTTCATCTCAGTAATGAAACCAAATTACTTTTCCCTGAAGCAATGTGTTCCATCATGATGAGGAGAGTGATCAAAGTGATTTTCTCATATAAACAGCATTATATTCTCACTAGTTTTTTAGCCCGTTACATTAACGGGTGCTAAACTTAGGCATTTCTTTCTTTCTCTCTGCCCCCTGTCTGTCTGTCTTTTTTTCTTTCTTTCTTTCTCTCTGCCCCTGTCTGTCTGTCTTTTTTTCTTTCTTTCTCTCTGGCCCCTGTCTGTCTGTCTTTTTTTCTTTCTTTCTCTCTGGCCCCTATCTGTCTGTCTTTTTTTCTTTCTTTCTCTCTGGCCCCTGTCTGTCTTCCCTGCTCCCTTATTTTACCTCCCCCATGTCCAGCAGCACCCCTTTCCTGTTCCCCCTGTCCAGCAGTAGCCCTTCTCCATTCCTTTTACCCCTTCTCTGTTCCTTTTACCTCCCCCCTGTCCAGTAGTACTACCCCTTCTCCCTTACCTGCTCACTGTCCAGCATCCGCTAGGCTGGGCAGCCTCTGGGCTTTTGCTAGGCTGGCCCACTTTGCATTATCGAAGTAGGCCGGCCTAGCAAATGCCCCGCGGCTGCTGCCGCTAATGGTCTGGGGATGAGAAGGAGAGGCGTCGTCAGAAGTCAGCCGGCATCTGAGATCGTGGCAGGAACGTGGCAGGGAAACCGCCGCACATGTCGCAAACCGCCAAAGGCTCCTACTGCGCATGCGGCGACATGGAGCCATGGATGAGGGATCACGGCCGCACAAAGTTTCAACTGCGCATGCACGCTAAGGATTTTATTATAGCGGATACATTCTACACATTGAAGCCCCTGTTTACTAATACTTATGCTTAAACATCTCTGTCTGTAAAGGTGCTAATGCTGGTTTAAGCACAGAGCTCCATCACCTTCTGTCTTTCTCTTTGTTATGACCTTTATCTAGATGAGGTTAAGCAGTCAACATAATTGATATTTTAGTGCTAATGCTTTTATTTCTCACTATGTCAAAAAATGACAGGGAAAAAGGAAATCCAATGAAATCCAACAATAGAGAGTGAAAATATTCAACATATATAGCAAAAAAACACTTCCCTTTATAGATGATAATGAAAACTTTTTGTAATACCAGCTCTACATATGATAGGAATAGCTCAGAAACATGAAGGGGCACAACAGAGGGTGTAAACCCCCAGCCACCTCGCCACCCAATCATTGCGTAATCCTTACATGTTTTTGGGAAATTGAGGGCTCCTTTTACTAAGGTGCGCTAGCATTTTTAGCACACGCACAAGATTAGTGCGCGCTAGCTGAAAAATTACCGCCTGCTTAAAAGGAAGCGGCAGCAGCTAGCGCGCGCTAAAACCGCTAGCGCACCTTTGTAAAAGGAGCCCTGAGAGTTTCACTATTATTCATTTTTGAAAAGTAGAAAATAAGCTCAGAAGTATGAAGGATTACGCAATGATTGGGTGGCGAGATGGCTGGGGGTTTACACCCTCTGTTGAGCCCCTTCATGTTTCTGAGCTATTCCTATCATGTAAAGCTGGTATTACAAAAAGTTTTCATTATCATCTATAAAGGGAAGTGTTTTGTGCTATATTTATTTCTCACTAAGGGCTCCTTTTATCAAGCCGCGCTAGCGGTTTAACGCTCGTAATACTGCGCGCTAAACTGCTGGCCACGCTAGCCGCTAACGCCTCCCTTGAGCAGGCGGTAGTTTTTAGGCCAGCGCGGGGGTTAACGCGTGATGAGACGTCACATACGTTAACCCCGCTGGCGCGGCTTGATAAAAGGAGCCCTAAGCATTAGGCAATAGAGTCTTCAGCAAGGCTAGGTGCTCTAACCATATTGAGAATAGGCCGTCTCAGGGGAGCAGTCAGGTTGCAGAAGGAAATCTACAAAAAAGCAAGAAGTGAAGCACACTTTCCCGCAGAGGAGAGAATCCTGCATTCACCGTGGGCCTCATCTGGGGCAGCCTCCTTGGAGCGGCTGGGGCATGGGCAGTGTGTCTGGGAGGGAATGCATGGATGGGAGAACATCGCAGGGGAGGAGACATAGGCATCCTGGGACTGTCAGCCAAGTCTCTTCCCTGAAGAAGCCCTTTCTGGAAACGTCAATCGCTCCTCCTAAACTTACTTGCTCCACTTCATCACTGACGCTGAAACCGTGGATTGAAGACAAAGTTTTATTTTATTTTTCTTTCCAGCTTATGATTTATCTTTAATCTTATCTATTGTTTTGCCTTTTGTCTTTGTTTTGTTCTATTTCTATCATTTAAATTTCTCCAGAATTCTACTGTTTAACGGCTCCCCCTTCTGCTTCTATTCCTTTCTCTCCTCTCTTCTACCTTCCAAAGTATTTAGATCAATGCTGTCTTGTTAAAATGTTTATTTTATTTTTATTTTTCCTCTAACTCTACTTTTCACTTCTCTATTACCCTCCAGGTACTTTAGTTAAATTGTGAGCCTTCGGGACAGTAAGGGAATTTTTCAAGTACCTTTCCTATTTCTAATCTTAATGTATATTTTCTGTAAACCGCTTAGAACCTAACGGATGTAGCGGTATATAAGAAATAAATTACATTACTATGGAACAGGGGTCAAAAAAGGGGTCAAAAAAAGGACACAACACAGCCATGTTTCAGCTGGTCAGCCTGTGTCTGGAGTTTTATGTTATTTATAACCCACTTTTCCCAAAGCGGCTCACAAAGTAGACCTTACATAATAAAAATACATGTAAAAACACAAACAAAATAAGCAACCGGCACTTACACCAAAGCAGATGCCTTAATGCCCATATTTCATATGACAAAATAAATGTCGCTTCAATAACTTCTTTAACTCATCAAGATTACATTGCTTTCTAATGTACACGGGTAATAAATTCCATTCTTGGGGTCCCCTACAGGAAAACATAGTTATGTGTGAGGTATTCAGTCTCAATTCCCTTACAGATGGCACAGACATAAGCCAAGGGACATAAGTCTGAATAGTGCCTACCAAACATGCAGGAGCCAACCATTGACACACAAATATACCATCACAAGCAGTCTGAAGTATATACGATCTTCCAACTTCAACAAGTATAGCTTCACATAATATTCTGGACAAGTTCAGTCCTTTCCAAGCGAAAAAGAGTTCTAACCACTGAATTTTGGGCAATCTGTAATGCACTCAACAGGGTTATTGGTAAACCTAAGAGCACAAGATTACAATAGTCCAGACATGATAATACCATTGACTGCAAAATGACCCTAAATATGTAAGGAGACAAATACGATCAACGTCTATTGAAAAGTCGCAATCTGAAGAAAATCTTTTTTATCAGTTCCCGAACATGGCTTTTAAAAGTCAATTTCGAGTCCACCACAACACCTAGATATTTAGTTAGTAAAACCTTCAAAACCATACAAAACACCTTCACCTTTTAACTTGAAATAAAGATTGAGTTATGGACCATCAACGGCTCCTGCTCCATAGCGTACTTCACTTCTTGTTTCGATGGTCATGGAGCGGATGCCTCTTCTTTTTTTCTTTTTATTCTAAAATCTACACCTGTGCCTTTCAAGAGCAAATTCTACCTGCAGAACATGCAGGTGCTGGTGGCTATGTGCTCTTTATACCCACTGCAGTTTCTAAAGACAAACCATCCGCCAGATTCCATATTGCACAATGAACTTAATTGATTAACGAGCCATTAACTATCAAAAATTGGATGCTAACAGCCAATTATTTTAGTTAATTGGTTCTAATTAGAATTAGCTCAAGCATTTTGCTAAGAACTATTCTATAAAGGCCTGCGCACAAAGTTTATAATGTGCAACACAAAACAGGGTGTGATCATTGGAAGGGGCATAGGTGGATTGGGACATTCACTAAAGAGTTGCAGAATATTACTGAATACTGGGAATCCATGCCTAACTTACATGCCAAGACTTACACCAGCTTTCAGTTGGTGTAAATCCTCGTGCATAAAGTTAAGGATGGATCCTACTACTACTGCTATTAATTATATCTAGAGCTCTACTAGACATGTAGCATTGTACAGAGTCACAAAGGAGGCAATCCCTGCTTGAAAGAGTTTACAGTCTAAACCAGGGGTAGGGAACTCCAGTCCTCGAGAGCCATATTCCAGTCGGGTTTTCAGGATTTCCCCAATGAATATGCATTGAAAGCAGTGCATGCAAATAGATCTCATGCATATTCATTGGGGAAATCCTGAAAACCCGACTGGAATACAGACAAGACAGACAAACAGAATGCCAGGGTTGAGGATACAGTTAGGGAGGGATTATCTGCTGGCTAGGGTGGTGAGCAGTAGGCAGTAGGGTTATGGATTGAAGGCTAGATCAAAAAGGTGGGTTTTCAGTCTGCTTTTAAACAAGGGAAGGGGCTTGGCAGACAAACTCAGGTAGTTTATGCCGGGCATACTGGCACTATTTTTCAAAGAATTTGAGTACATTCCTTTACACAGCACCATTGAGCTTTGATCCAGGGACCCCTAAAGACAACATACAGAGCTAAGTAACCCAGTGGTGGCAGTTCTAACCTTAATCAAGTGAAGTCATTTATTGTATAAAACAGAAAGACTTTGAAATTTTGTTTTTTAAACATTTTTGGAGTTTTTGAGTGTGCCCCATAAAACGTGTTAAGTTATTGTGACTGGAAGGCGAACTCTTCTCCAAGGGAGGTTTAATAACCTTCCCTTCAGAGTTTCATATCTCTGAGCATTTTTCAAGCCATTTTGGGTCACTTCTCACTCACTCCTTTTTTTCCTCTATTGAAGCCAGTTCGTTTTGTTACATCTAATACCCTTTCTGGTTTCTATTTTGTTTGTTACAACCCACCCTGTACCTTGTATTTTTGGAAATCATATTGAGGGGCATAATAAAAAAAAACGTCTAAGTCCCCTTTTGGCCTAAGGCCTTAAACGTTGAAAGTAGAAGCAGAGAAAATGTCCATTATCAAAAAAAACGTCCAAAAGGAGGATTTTTTTTTTTTTTGATAATGGCCTGCCTCTACGTTCAGCTGTTTAAATGCCCAGACCACCACTATGTCTAAACTTATAAACAGTGTTTTAAGGGGCTCCGACGGGGGGTGTTGGAGGGGAACCCCCCCACTTTACTGAATACAGATCGCGCCGGCATTGTGGGAGGTTTGGGGGGGTTGAAACCCCCCACATTATACTGAAAACTTCACTTTTTCCCTAAAAAACAGGGAAAAAGTTAAGTTTCAAGTATAATGAGGGGGTTACAATCCCCCAAACCCCCCACAACGCCGGCGCGATCTGTATTCAGTAAAGTGGGGGGGGTTCCCCACCCACACACCCCCGTCGGAGCCCCTTAAAACACTGTTTTTCTTCGGCGCGGGCTTCCGCCTTGCGCTCAGTTGTCTCGGCGTGCCTTTGTCGCCGCGCGCTTTTGACTATGAACCATTAGATGTGCTCTCAAAACCCAAATGCTCCCTAATGTATGCACTTGCTTACAAAGAATCCTAACCCTCGGCAGAATTGTGAAACCCCCAGAAGAAAACTCAAAACAGCAGGACAAGTTTGGACTTCTGCCAATTTGAAGCTGCATTACTAAAGCAATTGTACTGGCTTCCAATTAGGATTCAGCTGAAAGTCTAAATTGCCCATTTAGGGCTCCTTTTACAAAGGCGCGCTAGCGGGTTAACGCACGTAATAGCGCACGCTAAACCGCCGGACGCGCTTAGCCGCTACCGCCTCCTTTGGCCAGCGCGGAGGTTAGCGCATGATGAAAAGTCGCACGCGTTGACCCCGCTAGCGTGCCTTTGTAAAAGGAGCCCTTAGGTTTTTAAAGCAGTTTATAGATACACTATAGAACAATTAAAATGCTCATGAGGTATTCCAAGTAAATTGGTTATGTTTGTAAGTACACATAGCTTTAAACTAAATTGTCCAACTGTTAAAAATGTGATGAAGAAAAAACATTTGCAGCACCCTTTTTCTTATCAGGCTGCTAAAGTGTGAAATGATCTTCCTCATCATTTGAGACAACTCAATTTATACATACCTTTTCGTAAGGCTCTAAAAAAACATATTATTTCAACATATGTTTCCTTAGTAAAACCAAAAGAAGTTAGATTTATAATAAAAAGGATTGTTATAATTTATAATTTGCAATTCCTCTTAATTTAGGGCTTCTTTTATTGTGATCTGCTCCAAATCTTATTTGGCTGGATGATTAGATTAGATAGCTATCTGATTTCTTAATCAGGCTTGTTGGTTGTTTTAAACCTTTCTGGAAAACAAACCTCAATCTGTAGTCATGCAGTTAAAGCCAGGCCTTATTTGAGCATACTTTTCTAACCTGTTGGCCTGAGACTTCCATTTGCAATCTGCATCCTAAAATACGCTGGGATTAACAGATGAATCTAGGAGATACACCCTCAGAAGTCTAGCGCGCAATAGAAATTATAAACAGCAGTAGTAGAAGTAGGCAGTGGCATAGCGAGGGTGAGAGGCGCACTCCCCCTCTTCTTTGCACCCCCCACACACTGTTTCCCTACCCCATACTTCCCCAGTGGGAACAGCACTACCAACCCGCTGCCTGTGTCGGTATAGGTGTTCCCTCTGATGTCATTTCCTAGGCGCGGGACCCAAAAGTGATGTCATAGGGAGAGCCGACACTGGTGCAAGCAACAGGTTGAAGTTACTGCTCACGCAAGTGAAGAGATAGAAGTACTGTGAGGGAGGAGGAGAGAGAGGTTCCGCCATCCTCACCAAGATTGCGCCCTAGGCAGACAACACTCCCCCACTTCCCCTTTACCACACCACTGGAAATAAGTGTGTTCCTGGTGCATGCATTATTTGTTGTGTTTCAAGCTCAAAAATGATAGGACTTCATAGTAACACAGCAAATGTCAGCAGATAAATACCATCTAGTCTGCCCAGCAAGATAAGAACATAAGAAATGCCTTCACCGGATCAGACCTTAGGTCCATCTAGATCGGCGACCCGCACACGCAGAGGCTAAGTTAGGTGTTCCCTGATGAAGACCTTGTTAACCCGTATCCCTCAATGTGATTTGCAAGAAGGTGTGCATCCAATTTACCTTTGAATCCCAGATGCCTCGAGATGTATGTCATTCCACCTACTCGTATTGTGGTCCCAGCTGATTAATTATTCTCTAGCACCTTGTGTAATTTATCAAAGATGGAGCAGCTGTTCTAATCTCAATCAGGTGCAGCAAACCTTGATAATAGCCAGCGCTGCACACCGGGCACGCTGGGATGGGGGAAAGAGGCAAATGCTAAACATATGAAGTGCAAATATTTGCTATATAAAACTTTCCAGTAGCGCATGTTGACCTTGTATTTGAGAGTGGTGCTGAAATGCTGTACACAGTAGACCATCAGGTACTAAGTAATAGAGAATGACACAGGGACAAAGTTTGTTTCCATCCTCTCCCTGCAGGCTCCATCCCCACAGACTCTGTCCTTATTTGCACAGGCCTCAAACACTTATGATTTTATATTTCAATCTTACCAAAATAGAAAAAAGGGACAGTTTTCTGTACAACTGTTTATAAATCACAAATGGAGTCTTTCATGTCGATATGGTTTTGGTACAGCCTTCCCAAAGATTCAGTTGCCTGTGTTTTTAAACCATCTTTGATGGTAATTGGATTGTCTTTCAGACATGGGTGTACAAGAGAACCTAAACTGTGTAGTGGATGAACAGGAAAATAAATGACTATCAAATGTTGTAAATGCTCCTTGATACCAGCAATGATGGATGAATCTGTTGCAGTAACAGTGTCATGTTGTATATTCTTTTATTGGTGCGGCTTGTTATTCTCTTTCCCTGATTGCCATTGTTTGCTTATTTTTCTTCTGTGGTCTGTTTGTTTCTCTTGTTGACTTACTACTAATAAAAATGATTTTCAAAAAAAAAAAAATGTTTAAGCAGCTGGGCACAATGGAAAGATGTTGCAGATGGTAGGAGTCGGAACAGCAGACAGGACTCAAAGGCAGACAAGATACAGATGATGTCATTTAACAGTAGTTCGAATAAATCCAAAAGCAGCTTCTGCAGTTTGTTTGTTTTTTAATTATTGAATTCAGTTACCAATTGTCTAAGATGTATTTTTACATATTGATACTGGTCTCAATTTTTTAGAGAATGACATGGGGAAAAGATTTGTCCCTGTCCCCAACTCCGCCCCATAATAATATCTACTGGACTATAAATGAGTGGAAGAGATGGGAAGATCTGTAATCTACAGTTCTTTGACCAACTTTTTTTCTGTTTTGCTATTTTTTCTGTTTTGCTATTTGATAAAAAAAACCTGACATTTCACAACCACATAAGTTCTGTAATCAAATCTTGTTTTTTCAAATTAAGGATGATTCGGTCAATCTCTAAATTCTTAGAACCGAAATCTATCAACATATTGGTTTATTCATTAATCATTGCAAAACTAGATTACTGTAACAGTCTATTTACAGGAATAATCCAGAAGGAATTGAGACACCTTCAAATAATTCAAAATGTAGCATTTTAATTACACTTCCCCCTCCGAATCTGCAGTTTCAGCACCCGCAGATTCAGTTATTCGTGATTTTAAAACAAAAAAACCATTTACATTTTTGGGGCTATTTTAAGCCCTGTAAGCCCCCCCTTAAGACTTACCTGGTGGTCTAGCGTGTTTTCGGGGCAGGTCACTCATAGGAAATGTCTGCCTTGAGCTCCTGTAGTCTCTCGAGACTACGACGGGGCAGGAGCGTGGGAAGATAGCTCCTACCACGAAAACCCACAAAACCACCAGGTAAGGCCTAAGGGGGGGGGGCTTACAGGGCTTAAAATAGCTGGGGGGGAAGCAGGGGTTAGGGGCAGAACCGGCCCGAATATTATTTGCATTTTTTAAAATATTCATCGGCTCTGCTCCTAACCCCCGTGGATACGGAGGGAGAAGTGTAATAACAAAATCTAGAAAATATGACCATGTGACCCTCCTGCTTTGGAATGCCCATTGGCTGCCAATCAATCAAAGAATTTCTTACAAAATCGCATTAATAACATTTAAAACGATTCATTCCAAATTATCCCAATTTATTGACAAATATCTTATTCCATATGAGCCATCCCGCATCCTCAGATTGTCAGATCGTAAATTGCTTACGGTCCCTTCCCTTCAAATAATTGGAATAAAGAGGCATGACATTTTCTCAGTTGTAGCCCCACAACTTTGGAATACCCTACCAGCTCCCGTAAGGGAGGAGACTAAACTTGAGCATTTCAAAGGCCTACTCAAGAGTCAAAGAAGCTTTCAACACTTGATTCAATTCTTCATAGTATTTCTCTAATTCCTTTAATTAAACAAGTAGCATTGTTCCCCTTCCTTGTGTTTTCTCCTAATTTGGCTTTCGTTCCTATCCAATTTGTAATTCCAACCCAATTTCCTCTTGTCTCACGTTTGTCTATCACATCCGTCTCCTTTTATTATGCCATTTGTTAGACGATATTTCTTTTACATTGTATTTCTTCTGTTAATGTCAATGGCATTATTTTTATTTTTTTATCATGTTTTTGTTTTTCCTTTTATATTTTATCTTGTAAACTTGCTTAGAAATTGGATAAACAACTAAATCAAATTTTAATAAAAACTTGAAAAAAAACTTATACAGAGTATTTTTCTCTCTATTAGTGCAATGTGTGGTAGTGGCCAAAAAAGTAATCAGGATGCTCAGGATTATTAGAAAAAGGATGGTAAATATTTTGATGTCTTTGAATCACTCCATGGTGTGACCTCACCCTGAGTTTTATGTTCAATTCTGGTTGCATTATCTGAAAACGATATAGCAGAATTTGAAAAGGTTCAAAGAAGATGAACCAAGATGACACACGGGATGTAACTCCTCTCCTATGAGGAAAAATTAAAGAAGTTAGGGCTCTTGAGCTTGAAAAAGAAATGGCTGAAGGGAATATGATTTAGGTCTACAAAATCCTGAGTGGTGTAGAACAAGTAAGAATGAATCAGTTTTTCACTCTTTCAAAAAGTGCAAAAACCAGGGGACACTCAAAATAGTTAAGCCCTGGAACTCATTGCCAGAAGATGTGGTAACAGCAGTTAGCATAGCTGGGTTTAAGAAAGGTTTGGACAAGTTTCTGCTATTGAGACATACTTGGGGAAAGCAACAGCTTGCTCTGGGGCAGGGGTGTCAAAGTCCCTCCTCGAGAGCCACAATCCAGTCAGGTTTTCAGGATTTCCCCAATGAATATACATGATATCTATTAGCATACAATGAAAGCAGTGCATGCAAATAGATCTCATGCATATTCATTGGGGAAATCCTGAAAACCCGACTTGATTGCGGCCCTCGAGTAAGGGACTTTGACATTCCTGCCCTGGGATCAGGAGCATGGAATGCTGCTACTATTTGGGTTTCTGCCAGGTACTTGTAATCTGGAAACAGGAAACTGGTCTAGATGGACCATTGGTCTTACTTAGTATGACTATTCTTATGTTCTAATCTATTCTGGAAAAGCTAATCTGCCACTGGATCTAGACAATCTTGCAGCTGAGTCAAAGATGGAGAAAAAGGGTCAATAGGGTAGATAAACAGGATATCATCTGAATAGAAGTATGCATATATTCCCTTTGATTAAATCAGTGAGTCTAAAGGACCCAAGAATAAATTAAAGAAGAGAGGGGAAAGACTTGATCCCTGGGGTACACATACAATTAGTGGCGTTGTAAGGGGAGGCGGTCCACCGCGGGCACATCCCTTCCCCAATCTGCTGCTTGCACCAGCGTCGGCTCTTCTTCTGACGTCACTTCCTGGACCCGTGCCTAGGAAGTGACGTTAGAGGAAGAGCCAGTGCTGGTGCAAGCAGAAGGTTGGGGTTGCTGCTCACGCCATGAACATTAATGAGGTATGGGGGAAGGGAAGGGGGCACATGCGGCAGGAGGGGCGGAGAAGAGAGCAGGGGAGAGGCACCACTGCCCTAGACGCCTCTCACCCTCGCTGCACCACTGCATACAATGTTGCTCTAAGGAAGAATAGCAAGTTTGAACATGAAACATACGATTTGACAAAAACAAGTTAAGTTATGAGAGTACATTTCTCCCTCCGTTTGCGGTTTCAGCAAGCGTGGTTTTGATTATTTGGCATTTTTAGCTTGCTGGCTCCTCCCCCTCAAATTACATCAGCTTGCATAGAGAAATTGCCGATTCCAAGCATTTACAGAGAAAATGGCTGATTCCCGGCACTTTCTTCACCGTGTTTTGCCTCTCCTTCAGGAACAGGCCAGGTCTTCCACCATGTTATTTCACCATATTCACGATGGTTTTTAATAGAAACAGTGAATAACATATCAGAAAATTATTTGCAGTTTTTCTGTATTTGCGGGTTTGTTAATCCCCTATCACAGCGAATAGGGATGGAGAAGTGTACTGTTCCAGAGATACCTAGTGACTCCAGCCAAGAAAGAGAATCAAAGGCTGCAGATAAATCAAGGGAAATCACTAGTACTGTACAATGTTTATTGAAATATTTTATTTATTTATTGGGATTTATTAACTGCCTTTACCTCACAGGTCCTTTTACTAAAGCCAACAGCATGGGCCGGCATGGTAAATGCTCTGATGCTCATAGGAGTTGACTGGGCATCGGAGCATTTGCCGTAATGCACTTGGCTGCGCAGCTGTGTAAAGGCACTCTTAACTGTCTCAGCACTATACTGGGTTCTAAAACCAGATTGTCTTATATGAAAGTTCAGTGAATTTTCAGAAAAATTCCAGAATTTTTGACATAAAACATAAGTTGGAAACGGGCCAATAATGGAATTGATGGATCTAAAATTGGTTTCTGCAACATAGGCCAAACTATTGCTATTTTCTAGAGAGACATTCACTGACCTGGACTATACCATTCTAGTGGCATCTGGAGGGAAGTGTCATAGCATAATGGTTCAGTTCACTCTACTCAACAGGCTCAGTGAAATTTCTGCTAGGAGAAGCATAGACCTCAATAAAAAGGTCCCAAAGAAGACCGATTGGGCAGTTTATAAAATTCTTAAATAAACATGAAAATTGAAAGCTCCTTCACATATATATAATTTTAACAATATAAATCTCAACTATCTCTGAATTCCAGAGGGTTGGGTTTTGTTTGTTTGTTTTTTAATCATTTTTTAAAATTGTGTATAGTTCTTATTAAGTTGACATGTGTAGTGCATTGACTGAATGAATGTTATGTTATGACAGGTTGTACAGGAGATTGCTCACGCTACCAGTTCACCTGTGATGATGGCTGCTGCATCGATATCACGTTTGCTTGTGACAGAGTGGTGCATTGTCCCGATGGGTCTGATGAAGCCTTTTGCCAAAACTGTAAGTACTCTTATGGCCTGATTTGGAGAAAGAAAATTTCTAAAAGCAGGAAATAGAAATGTACTACTTACAAGTTTTCAATAAATGTTAACTGTATAGGAGAGTGGCGCAGTGGTTAAAGCTACAGCCTCAGCACCCTGAGGTTGTAAGTTCAAACCCACACTGCTCCTTGTGACTCTGGGTAAGTCACTTAATCCCTCCATTGCCCCAGGTACATTAGATAGATTGTGAGCCCTCTGGAACAGACAGGGAAAAATGCATGAGTACCTGAATAAATTAATGTAAACCGTTCTGAGCTTCCTTGGGAGAACAGCATGGAAAATTGAATAGATAAATCCCAAATTCACAACACTCTGGTAAAAGAGACCTAAAAATCCTGTAACTATAAAAACGCTGTAGTTAAAACTAAAAAGTGCTTACACTCAGCTACAATTATATGTTGACTAAATAAATAATAATGTGTAGAAAGAGCCCTCAGTTATTAGCACTGATTTACACCACTACTGGGCAAAGATGCTTTTGCAGCAATATGCTTATGCCCAGTAATTATAAAAGGCTTTAAAACTTTTGCCTAATGGTCTGAAATTTGGAAGCTAAAATTTAATGCTAAAAAATGCAAGGTCATGCATTTGGGCTGCAAAAACCTGAGGGAACGGGGAGAAGAACTTATGAGCAGAAGAGTGGAACTTGGGTGTGATTGTATGTGATGATCTTAAGGTGGTCAAACAGGTTGAAAAGCTGACGGTGAAAGCTAGAAGGATGCTAGGTTGCATAGGGAGAGGTATGGCCAGTAGGAAAAAGAAGGTATTGATGCCCCTGTATAAGACTCTGGTGAGACCTCATTTAGAATATTGTGTACAATTATGGAGATAGTACCTTCAAAAAGATATAAACAGGATGGAGTCAGTCCAGAGGAAGGCTGCTAAAATGGTGTGTGGTCTTCGTGATAAGGTGTCTGGGGACTGACTTAAAGATCTCAATCTGTATACTTTGGAGGAAAGACGGGACAAGGGAGATATGATAGAGACGTTTAAATACCTATGTAATGTAAATGCGCATGAGTCGCGTATCTTTCATTTGAAAGGAAACTGCAATGAGAGAGCATAGGATGAAGTTAAGAGGTGATAGGCTCCAACGTAATCTAAGGAAATACTTTTTTACAGAAAGGGTGGTAGATGCATGGAATAGTCTCCTAGAAGAGGTGGTGGAGACAGAGACTGTGTCTGAATTCAAAAGGGCCTGGGATAAGCATGTGGGATCTCTCGGAGAGAGAAAGAGATAATGGTTACTGCGGATGGGCAGACTAGATGGGCCATTTGGCCTTTACCTGCCATCATGTTTCTATCCCTGGGCTACTTTTCTACAGTATATACACACTCAAAAATGCACCCAGTGTATACAGTATGCGCATGAATTATAACACCAAAAATTATGGTAACACATAATAAATCCACTTATCTGCCAGTTGCTGAAAAGACAGCTAACTGCTCAGCTCCGGAACTATCCAGGAAGCAAAATTATCCACTTCACTTGTCCTCAGGTTTCTAAAACTAGCTTTCAAACCCCTCTGGAGCAATACACAAGACACTACTCAGGGGCTCAACGAGGTGACCTGTTTCGCTAATTCATCATGAGACGTTCTGCATTAGTTGTGTCATCTGCGTGTACTAACCACACAATAATATTTTGAGAAGGGCATGTCGGAGCGGAGAATAGGCATGAATGCACTATTCAGCTGATGTGCTGACATTAGATAAGGGGCAGTAAGTGTTCCCATATTAATTTTTTTTTTTTTAATTAAATTTTTCAATTTTTACAATCCAAAAACATGAAGAAAAATGGAAATTTCTATAAAGTACAACAAAGGAAAAAATCTTACAGGAAATCCATCAAGTCCTCGTCAGGAGAGAAGTTATTCCCTAAACTTGAAGAAAAAAAATCTAAAAGAAATAATTAGGATAATAAATCTTACTAATATAAACAGCGTTGGAAAATATCTTAATATTCCTGTCAAGATTGTTTATTCTCAGTGTCTTTCAAAAACTATTCTAGCTGAAGTGGATCCCAAAAAACATAATCATCATTCTGGAAATGTAATAAACATTTACAAGGAAATGTAAGGAAAAAAGTAGCTTTCAGGGCTAATACTCTAGACTTCATTCTTCTCAATTGAATTGCCCTGGCTACATCAGGAAATAACATTACTTTAGCTTTGCAGAAAATCTCATCTTTCTTTTTAAAATCAAAGATTTATCACCTTCATTAAGGCAAGTTACCAAAAGGGTAGTTCTTGTCTGAATCACATCTTGAGAATTCTAAAAAAGGCAGTTAAGTCTAATTCTGAAGGCACCATAAACAATCTACCCCTTGTTCACCCTGGAGCTTTTTTCTAGAAGAAATAGAATAACATTTTGAAAAAGATACGGTGGCAGCATTCTCCATACCTAGAATCGCTTTGATTTATTTTTTCAAAAGGATCTCAGGTGAAAGTAAATATATAGTAGGAAAATTAACAGACCTCATGTTAATTTTTTTTAAAGGCCGTTTGCTAATGTCGAAATTAGCACATGGCCAGAAGTAAAACAAATAGAAAAAAAGGCTATTTTATGCTTCATTAGAAATGAGTGTTAAGGTAATGTTTAGCAGTGTCTCTTACCATACCATGAGCAGCAAGAAATGCCAAGTCTGGATGCTTAAGTCTTGCTGACATAAGTGAAAGTCAAAAGCAATAATGGAATATGTTCAGAAGACCTAATAGACAGAGCCAAAGACATGGCCTTATGGTAGTTTCCTCCATTTTATTCAGTTAGTCCTGGTCGCAAGACTGTGATTCATGTTGATGAAAGCCCTGCCCAGCAGAGGACCATGGGATGGGTCAAAGATATAGACAAGAACCTGTTGGTAGGAAATACTCAGAAAACCAGTGCCCAGGACCAGCCACTTGCACCGCTGAAAGCAGAGACAGTGACCCAGTCAGTCACCGAGGAACTAAAGGAAGAGATCAAGGCACATCTACCAGGTAATTATGATCATTTAGCTAAATATTCAAATAAAAAGTTAAGGGGCCCTTTTACTAGGGTTACCAGATTTTCCGTATGGAAAATCCAGACACCCTAGACCCAACCTGTTCCTCCCATCCCCGTCACACACCCCAATCCCGCCCTAGCTCCGCCCCCGCTGGCTGATCTCGTGGAGCAGAACAACATTATCGCGTCGCAAGCGGGGATGCCATTCTGCCCGACAGCAATTTTAGAAGCTTTTCAAAACCCGGACAAAGTGCCTGGTTTTGAAAACCCGCTAGACCCCCAGACATATTCTCAAAAGGAGGACATTTTCTCAAAAGGAGGACATGGCCAGGAAAATCCAAACATCTGGTTACCCTACCTTTTACTAAAGAGAAGAACAGAGACTACTTCAAAACAATTTAATGCATTTTGTGGTATTTGCTTGTTAGTGCATGGTAACCCACATTACATATTTTTAAAAATAATTTTGAGGTGGGTTGGGCAGCCACCTGTGCCTTGGTGCAGGAAAATGCATATAAAGTTATCACCTGATGGTATTATACGCCTGAGTAGTTACATTTCATGTATCCTGCAGCATCGGATAGGTGCTGGCATTGTCAGCAGAGTTTGGGCACTTTCTTACATATTTGGTGGGACTGTCCAGTGCTGCAACCCTTTTGGAGGATAGTAGTAGGGGAGCTCGGGTGGGGATTACTTCATTGGGTTGTTTATTGGGGGTTATATAATGCTAAATATTCTAAGTGGCAAACTAAGATACTGCGATGGGGTCTAGCATCTGCTAACTGTTTGATTGCTGGTTCTTGGAAGACCGCTGGGACACCCAACCGGGAGATTACAACAGTTGAGGCGTATGGAAGAGATGGTGGCTCGACACAGAGGTTATTATGTTCTTTCAGTGGGAACCTGGGTTTTAATTTCTGAAAAATTGGTGTCTTTGCAAGTGGGCTGAATCTATTCTCTTTGCTGTACGGTGCTTTAGGAGGGGCTGGGGGCGGTGATTGGCTAGGAGTTCTTCTTTGGGGGGGGTTGGGGGGAAGGGGGAACGATGTTATTGTAAAGCTCACTGTTTAGCGGGCTAGTCAGAGGATTTTGTTCATTTTGTCTGTTGGTTGGGTATATTTCGCTTCTCTTTTCTTTTTATGTGGAGATACTGTATAGTTCTGTTAGTTGTAATGTATAGTAGATATGTACTCTACAGTTGTTCTCTTGTATAGTTTGAAAATTTAATAAAAATCTTAAATAAAAAATAATAATAATAATTTTGGGAGGGAACATGTCATGGGTAGAGAGTAGATATTCTCACATTACCCAGCTAGTACTCTATATTTATAAGGCCCATTTGGCATCAACTGGGAATGGAGCATTTTTTTTTATTTGGTTCCAGTTTTATGGAATAGTTTGCCATTAGAGCTGAGGAAAGAAGAATCCTTAATAAACTTTAATTTTAAAAGGCCCAATACTTTTTGATTAGCTTTCCCTTGTTTATCTAACTGAAATCCTTTGTTATAATTTGCAGAGTAAGAGTATGCAAGCGTATTCTTATCCTTACTTTTCTTTTTTCTGTTTTTTAAGGGAGTTCTTTTCATTATTTATGATCATATTGTAAACCCGCTTTGATCTCATTTGTAGCCTAAGTGGTATATTAAGAGTTTTAATAAACAAACACTAACCAGATAATACACAGGATCACATAAAATTCTGCTGTTAAGTCTATAGAATAAGACAAGCACATGTCCGTCCTTCTTAGATTGACTATTGACCCCTTATGTTCCCTCCTGAACACTTTGCTCCAGTCAGCAAATTATCCCAGGACAAGCAGGCAGCATATTCTTGACTGATGGGTGACGGCACCGACGGAGCCCCGGTACGGACAATTTTAGAGTGATTGCACTCTAAGAACTTGGAAAGTTCTAGCCGGCCGCACCGCGCACGCGCGAGTGCCTTCCCGCCCGACGGAGGCGCGCGGTCCCCAGTTTCTTAGTTTCCGCGGAGCTAAGAAGACGCGTTTCTTTCAACGGCTGTTGAAAGTTCTTTTTTCTAGTAAAATCGCCTTCCCGCTCACGTAAACCCTTTTGGAAATTTTATTTCCGTTGTTTCTTTTCTTTTCTAAAAAAAAATAAATAAATAAATTTTTTTCTTCAATTTTTCAGTTAGCCCCGGCGGGGCCTATTGCCATCATCGAGGCCTCGGCCTTCGATTTGGCAGAAGCCGTATTCACTTTCATGCCCCCTCAACCCGGGTTTAAAAAGTGCCAGCGGTGCGCTCGACCAATTTCATTGACAGACCCACACAACTGGTGTCTGCAGTGTCTTGGTCCTGACCATCGAGCGTCTACCTGCTCCCGCTGTACGACTTTAAAGAAGAGAACACTTAAAAACCGCCAGATACAGCAGCAGTTATTGTTCGGCGCCGAGATGTCTGATTCCGCACCACCGGCACCAACGTCGGCCCCATCTCAGTCGGCACCTACTTCGTCGACACCGCGCGATACCGCGCCGGCGTCGCACCCCGCAGGTAAGCCGGCTAAGAAGCCTTCCCCATTGGAGCGTCCTCCGGTCTCAGTAGCAGCGAGTCCAATCCTGCCGACCGCGAGGCGCCCACGGAAGCGCTCCGCTCCGATTGAGGTTAGCCCCTCGACATCGGGTTCCTCTTCGGAGTGTAGAGCGGCACCCAAGGTACCGCAGAAGAAAAAAGCGGTACCGGTGCCTTCATTGGACGAGCGCATTGCCGCAGTCCTGCAGATCCAGCTAAAGGAACAACTCCAACAGCTACTCCCTGCTCTTTTGACTCCGAGCCTTCCAGTCCCGGTCCGGTCTGAGCCGCCAGTACCGACGGTGCAACAGCCCCCTTTATCGGCATCCACTTTGTCGGTACCGGGGCACATCACTTCTTCGGTATCAATGCCAGTCTTGGCACCGGAACCGAGACACCAGGCTGTTCAAACATCGGCACCGGCACAACCTTTAACATCTCCCGGTACCGGTTCACAGAGGTCTGGTAAGTCGACTCATAAAACTCGACACCTAGAACCCTCCACACCGGAGTCACGAGACCGCAGTTTTCAGGTGAGGGACCCTGATCTGTGGGGTGATTCAGAAGAGCCTTTCCTCTCTGAGGGAGAGTGTTCATCAGGGGACGAGGATCCTTCTGGTTTAGATCCGTCTTCCAAACCTGATGCAACTTCTTTCACCTCTTTTCTTAAAGAGATGTGTGACTCTTTATCTATTCCCTTGGAGGCTGAATCCAAAAAATCCAAGGCATTTTTAGATGTTCTTGACTTTGACCAGCCTCCAAGGGAATTTCTCAAGCTGCCTCTCCATGACATTTTAAGAGAGACATTTTACAAAAATCTAGAGACACCCTTGACCATTCCAGGAGCTCCCCGTAAACTGGACTCCTTATATAAGGTTATACCAATTCCAGGCTTTGACAAGCCTCAACTCCCCCATGAGTCTTTATTAGTAGAGTCTACTTTAAAGAAATCCACGGGGGCTAGTGTATATGCTTCTGTCCCTCCTGGCAGGGAAGGTAAGGCTATGGATAAGTTTGGCAAAAGGCTGTATCAAAATGCAATGCTAGCGAACAGGTCAGGAAACTATGCTTTCCATTTTTCCTTTTATCTTAAGCATCTTATTCAAAGTTTGTCATCTTTTGAGAAATATCTCCCTGACCGTAAAAAATCAGCCTTTCGCCAAACTTCTTCATCGCTCTTGCAACTGCGCAAGTTCATGGTCAGATCAATCTATGACACTTTTGAGCTGACCTCTAGAGCCACAGCTATGTCGGTGGCTATGCGACGACTAGCCTGGCTCAGAGTGTCCGAACTCGATGTCAATCACCAAGATCGACTGGCCAATGCACCTTGCTTAGGGGATGAGCTGTTCGGAGAATCCATGGACTCTACTACTCAGAAACTTTCAGCTCATGAGACTCGATGGGATACTCTCCTTAAGACAAAGAAGAAGACCCCACCTTCTAGGCCTTTTCGTCAACAATCGGCCTATCAACGAAGGTTTGTGGCTCGTCCCTTACCTCAGACACAGCAACAACCCAGGCGTCAGAGGCAACAACAGAGGCAACCTGCTCGACCTGCCCAGCAGCAACAGCAAGTAAAACCTCCTCCTTCTCAAAAGTCAACTCAGCCCTTTTGACTTGGTTCTCCTGGACATAGCCAGTCTTCCTCCTTCTACTCATCTTCCACAGCCTATAGGAGGACGCCTTATACATTTCATAAGCCGTTGGGAAATCATCACCTCGGACCTGTGGGTCCTCAACATCATCCGCCACGGCTACTCTCTCAACTTTCAGACACCTCCTGCCCAAAGTCTGCCAAGAGAGTCTGCTTTCAACACTCCTCGGTCTTCCCTCCTTCTTCAAGAGGTTCAATCCCTCCTCCTTCTGAACGCTATAGAGGAGGTTCCTCTAGATCAGAGAGGGCAGGGATTCTACTCCCGTTATTTTCTTGTCCCCAAAAAGACAGGAGATCTAAGACCCATCCTAGATCTTCGCGATCTAAACAAATGCTTGGTCAAAGAGAAATTCAAGATGCTTTCTCTGGCCACTCTTTACCCTCTTCTCAATCAAGGCGACTGGCTATGCTCCCTCGATTTCAAAGAAGCATACACTCACATACCGATCCATATAGCATCCAGACAGTACCTCCGCTTCATGATCAATCATTGTCATTACCAATACAAGGTGCTACCCTTCAGTCTAGCCTCCTCTCCAAGAGTGTTCACCAAATGTCTGATTGTGGTGGCTGCCTTTCTACGCTCTCACCACCTTCAAGTTTTTCCATATCTGGACGATTGGTTGATCAAAGCCAATTCTTCTCAGACAGTACTTCAGGCCACCAACCAGACCGTCCTATTTCTTCAACTTCTGGGGTTCGAGATCAATCTACCCAAATCTCATCTCATCCCCACTCAGAGGCTTCAATTCATCGGCGCTGTCTTGGACACAGTCCTCATGAGAGCGTTCCTGCCACTCAACCGTCTTCAAACGCTTCAATCTCTCTGTCAGCAAGTGCTTCCACAACATTCCATCTCTGCCAAGCAAATGATGATACTCTTAGGTCACATGGCCTCCACAGTTCATGTCACACCCTTCACACGTCTTCATCTGCGCACTTCTCAATGGACCCTAGCTACCCAGTGGTCCCAAGCAATGGATCCTTGCTCACGTCACATATATGTGACATCATCTCTTCGTCAGTCTCTTCAATGGTGGTTGATATCCTCAAATATCTCCAGAGGTCTTCTGTTCCATCTACCTCCTCATCAGCTTGTCATCACCACCGATGCCTCCCCTTACGCTTGGGGAGCTCATTTGAACGAGTTCCAAACTCAAGGTCTTTGGACAACACAAGAAATGAAGCATCACATCAATTTCTTGGAACTCAGAGCGATGTTTTATGCCCTCAAGGCCTTCCAACATCTTCTCTTTCCTCAAGTCCTGCTGTGCACAGACAATCAAGTTGCGATGTACTACATCAACAAACAGGGTGGGACAGGCTCTCGCCTTTTGTGCCAGGAAGCCCAAAGGATCTGGACTTGGGCCGTAGATCACCATCTATTTCTGAAAGCTATCTACATTCAGGGCGAACAGAATTCCTTAGCGGACAAGCTCAGCAGAATTCTCCAGCCCCACGAATGGACACTCGATCCTCTCACTCTACAGTCCATCTTCGCTCAATGGGGCACTCCTCAGATAGACCTCTTTGCAGCTCCTCACAATCATCAGCTGCCCCACTTCTGCTCCAGACTCTACTCTCCTCACCGTCTGGCAGCAGATGCATTTCTCCTGGATTGGTCCAATCTCTTCCTGTATGCTTTCCCTCCTCTGCCTCTCATGCTCCGGACCTTGTTCAAGCTCAGGAGGGAACAAGCCACGATGATTCTGATTGCGCCTCGGTGGCCCAGGCAACATTGGTTCTCCCTTCTACTTCAACTCAGTTCCAGGGATCCTGTTCTACTTCCACTATTTCCTTCTCTGCTTACGCAGCATCAGGAAACCCTTCTGCATCCCAACCTCCAGTCTCTGCACCTGACAGCCTGGTATCTCTCGGGCTGACTTCGAATGATACTCTTTTGTCTCAGTCCGTTCGTTCTATTTTGGATGCCTCCAGGAAACCTACCACTTTGCAATGTTACCATCAGAAGTGGACACGGTTTTCTTCCTGGTGTCTTCTTCATCATCATAATCCTACCTCCCTTGCTGTGGAGACCTTGTTGGATTACCTTCTTTCTTTGTCTGACTCTGGTCTCAAGTCTACTTCCATCAGAGTCCACCTCAGTGCTATTGCTACTTTTCATGAGCCAGTCCATGGGAAACTCCTTTCAGCTCATCCTTTGGTCTCCAGATTCATGCGAGGTCTTTTCAATGTGAAACCACCTGTTAAAGCACCTCCTGTGATCTGGGATCTTAATGTGGTTCTCTCAGCCTTAATGAAGCCTCCGTTTGAACCTTTGGCCACGGCTTCTTTCAAATTTCTCACTTGGAAGGTTCTCTTCCTGATTGCTCTCACCTCTGCCAGGAGGGTCAGTGAGCTCCATGCACTAGTAGCAGACCCACCTTTTACCGTCTTTCATCATGACAAGGTGGTTCTGCGTACACATCCAAAGTTTCTCCCTAAGGTTGTCTCTGATTTCCATCTCAACCAATCCATTGTTCTGCCTGTCTTCTTTCCGAAACCTCACTCTCATTCTGGAGAACAGGCTCTGCATACTTTGGACTGTAAGCGGGCTTTAGCTTACTATTTAGACCGTACTAAGCCCCACAGATCATTCCCTCAACTCTTTCTGTCCTTTGATCCGAATAAATTGGGACATCCTGTTTCTAAATGTACGCTGTCTAATTGGCTCGCAGCGTGCATTTCTTTCTGTTATGCTCAGACCGGACTGACACTGGAAGGTTCTGTCACAGCCCATAGAGTTCGAGCCATGGCAGCATCTGTGGCTTTCCTCCGTTCCACACCTATTGAGGAAATCTGCAAGGCTGCTACTTGGTCCTCAGTTCATACTTTTACATCTCACTATTGTCTGGACGCATTCTCCAGACGGGATGGTCACTTCGGCCAATCTGTTTTGCAAAATTTGTTTTCCTAATGGCCAACCTTCCCACCATCCCTCTTTTTGTTAGCTTGGAGGTCACCCATCAGTCAAGAATATGCTGCCTGCTTGTCCTGGGATAAAGCACAGTTACTTACCGTAACAGATGTTATCCAGGGACAGCAGGCAGATATTCTTGCGTCCCACCCACCTCCCCGGGTTGGCTTCTTAGCTGGCTTATCCTAACTGGGGACCGCGCGCCTCCGTCGGGCGGGAAGGCACTAGCGCGTGCGCGGTGCGGCCGGCTAGAACTTTCCAAGTTCTTAGAGTGCAATCACTCTAAAATTGTCCGTACCAGGGCTCCGTTGGTGCCGTCACCCATCAGTCAAGAATATCTGCCTGCTGTCCCTGGATAACACCTGTTACGGTAAGTAACTGTGCTATCTCTTCACGTCACATCACCATATTCTTAGTGATTGTCACCTACCCTCTGGCATGTACTCCTAATTTCTCTTCGCCTGGAAAATTTCCCAGATAAATTCAAAGCCATTCTTAAGACTTTTTTGTTGACTGATGCCTAAAATGGAAGCTCCTCCCCAGCACCCAAAATTGTCTAACTCAGGAAAGCACACCGAGTCGTAGTGCGTGTCAGGTGACCCATAGAGGACCATCCAGACCAGTAGGAGCTTTTTGGTCACGCAGATGAATAATGAATAGTGTTCTTGTGAAGGGTCCTCAGCAGACAGCGAGACGTGTCAAAAAAAGATAACAGCATAAGGCACAGTTCATAACCATGATGAGAAAGTAGCTCTCCTCCACATTCACATGGCAACAGACATCCAAAGATGGTACATGTCCTTGGCTGTACACACACAGATTTTGTAAACACATCCAAAATGCTTCAGGGCAGTAAAGATAGTTCTTGGCCTAAGTTTCAGGCCTACAGTGTACCAATAGATAAAGCAGGAATCACCCCTACAGTGCCCCTCTCCCACCCTCTTCTCCGTCCCCTGTTCTTGCTGCGCACGTGCACCCCTTCCCTTCCCCCGTACCTCTTTAACTTTCATGGCGTGAGCAGCAACCCCAACCTGCTGCTCGCACCAGCATCGGCTCTTCCTCTGACATCACTTCTTAGGCACGGGTCCAGGAAATGACATCAGAGGAAGAGCCAAAGCTGGCATGAGCAGCAGGTTGGGATTGCTGCTCGCGCCACGCACATTAAAGAGGTGCTGCATCTCTTCCTCCCTTCCCTCCACACCATGTCCAACATTCCTTGGCGGTGCAAGCCTAAAGGTTAAAAAAAAAAGTGAATTGATCTGAGCACTCCGGCAATGAGGCTGAACCAAAGAGTTTGAAGCACTTAAGGATAATTGATACAGTTATTACTGCTTCCTTCATGCAGTGAAAGAGCCTTCATATCAGTATAATATTGTCAGTCTTGCTTTCCTCAGATAAAGACCTTTCAGAGACTCCTACCGAAGATCAGAATTCAAATATTATCTCAAAAATGAGTCAAGATGGAGGACATCCAGTTCCAGAAGCAGGTATGTAGCAATCTTAGGTGTTCTAGAAGATCATTCATTAGTACTGTGCTTCTCAACTCAGTCCTAAAGGCACACCCAGCCAGTTAGCTTTCCAGGATATCCACAATAACTGTGCATGAAAGAGATTTGCATGCACTGCGTCCTTGATATGTACATTTGTCTCATGTATTGTCATTGTGGATATCATGGAAACCTGACTGGATGGGTATGCCGCAAGAATTGGGTTGAAACAGCAGTATTGAATGCTAAGACTGACTCAGTACTAGTTCACAGGCCCTGCCTCCCAAATGGAAGCCTGGAAGGGGCAGAGTTAGTCTGTACTGGATCAGCCTCAGTACTCCCTGTACTTCCAGAGAAGTAATTGCTGGTGGTGGGGTATGAGGCAAAAGTTGATTGCTGGGGGAGGGGGAGGGTTACCAGATGTCCAGATTTACCCGGCATGTCCTCTTTTTAGAGGACATGTCTGGGCATCCAGATGGCTTTTCAAAACCCTGCACTTTGTCTGGGTTTTGAAAAGCTTCCAGCTTGGGACTGTGTCGGGAGGGCATCTGCGCCTGCATGGATGCAGCGTGGTGACATCATGCACGTGACATCATCTTGTCAAACCTGCGCAAGCGCAGTTGCCCTCCTGACGCGGCTCTGAGCACGAGAACAGGTTGAAGGGGGGCGGGGCTGGGGTGGAACAGGGCGGGCCTTGGGGGCGGAGCCATGGGCCCGGATTTTACAATAGTGAAATCTGGTAACCCTATGCAGGACATAAATGTTTCTAACAAAGCTCCCCCTAGAAACCCATGGGAGGGGGTGACCTTAACGATCTGTGGTCTGGCGTGCAACAGCTGAGATTCCCCTCCCTAGCAATAATTTATCTCTATGAAATACCATCCCTTAAATTAAAAAAATGGAATTGAGGGTACACATCTTTTCTTATGTCATTCCTTGACTCACCCAAGTGGACTAGGGAATAACAGAGGTAAGAAGGATTTCCGTGTACTCTTGCCTCTTAAAATTGCACCTCCTGACACAACTATTAAGGGTCAGACTGACACATAAGGACAGTGACTTTGGCAAAAGTATGCTTTGCATTAAAAATAGTGAAAACACCTGAAATGTGGCTTTTTTATGAGTTTCCAAATGTTTTGTCTTTTTCATATGACGTCCTGCAAAGCTATCAAATTGGCTCTGATGGGGAGAAAGTGAAATATGGACTACTGTGATTTTAATGGTTCACTCTGAAGAATGTTTGTAAGATTTTGATATAAAGTTTTGTAGGATAAAGGTTTAAGTCACAATTTAATTCACAATAAAGATCAGTCAAAAACCTGTTCACCTATCTAGAGACCAATTATCAATGCACTAATGTTATGTCAGAGCACAAACACGAGCAGTGGCCTAGTGAAGGGGGGGAGGGAAGACTGCCCTGGGCGCCGTCTTCGTGGAGGCGCTGGCACTTCTCCACCCCCCACATCATGCTCACACCCTCCCTTCCCCCCATACCTCTTTAAATCTTTGCCAGTACAAGCAAACTCTCCGGTCTGCTGCTCATGCTGGCCTGGCTCCCCTCTGAAATCACTTCCAGATCGCGGGGCCAGGAAATGACATCAGAGGGAAAACCAATGCCAGTGCAATCAGCAGACTGAAGAAGCTGCTTATGCTGGTGAAGATTTAAAGAGATACAGGGGGAAAGGAGGGCACGAGTGTGGCATAAGGAGCGTGGGATGGAGAGGAAGGTGCATGGGGGGAGGGCTTGCCATCACCCTGGGCGCCTCCTATCCACGTTATGCCACTGAACACGAGGGTTGTGCTTTTTTTTTTTTAACAAAATGAAAAAAAAATATATAAACCTTGTTCATTTCATTTCAAAGTAAAATTCTGGAAAACAAAAAACATTTGTGTAAATTTCTTATATACCCCCTCTTCTATTAAACTGCGCTAGCAGTTTTTAGCGCAGAGAGCCACGCTGAATGGCCCGTGCTGCTCCTGATGCTCATAGGAACGGGCCATTCAGCGCAGTTCCCCACGCTAGAAACTGCTAGCGCAGTTTAATAGAAGAGACCCACAGTATGTCCTATTTCTAAAACAAAATGAAATTCAGCTAATAAAGGTAAAAATGGAAACTATGGCCAAGCACTCCTTGCAAACACTGACATACGAACATTTTTTATTTTTTCTATATACAGCTGTACTTAGCCATCCCTTAAAGTGTAAGAACCCGAGCTAATGATGTGGCTTTTTTTTCTCCTTACTATTAGGAGCTGTCTTGCCTTTGGCCCTGGGCTTAGCCATTACTGCACTATTGCTTCTCATGGTTGCATGCCGACTGCGTTTGGTGAGACAAAAACTGAAAAAAGCCCGTCCTATATCTTCTGAGGCATCGGACTACCTCATAAATGGCATGTACCTATAGCAAACGCAATATGAAGGACCTTGAAGCAGCCGAGCTCTTCCTGACTGCTGATGGATATTGCTGGTGAAACTCTGCACCTTATAAGAAAACTATTCATTACAAAAAAGGAAAAATGCCAACCATTTTGTGAGCAATCTGACATTCTCTTATTTCAGAGTTTCAGAAATTTATCAAAATCAAAAGATGGTAATTTGAGCTCATACACAAGTAGGTAAATGTAAGTTTGGGCAAGATATTGGTTGTAAAGTAGAGATGCAGGGAAAAGAAGTGCAGCAAAATAGGGAGAGATGCCCTGGAAACTGAAACGCAGCATGAAAGTGGGAAGTATCACATTTCATTTCATAATACAGTACTCCACTGAAATTTGCGGGGGTTCCATTCCAGGAACCCCCATGAATTTCAAAAAACCACAAATGCGGTTTTTCGCCTGTCAAAAGGCAGGAGAGGGCAGCTGGAGCGCCGGTGGGTGAAGAAAATCACTTGCAGTCTGCTCCGCCCGCCACTTCCTTTAGTAAAGTCAGGCTACACCAATCAGGAGCTGATTGGTGTAGCCTGACTGTACTACAGGAAGAGGCAGTCGGGGCAGACCGCGAATGAATGATTCGTGAACGCGCAGGGGAATACTGTATACATTGTGAAGGCAACCCATTTGATTTAATAGCCAATCTAGAGAAATAGGAGTCACCACTACTTTTATTTTCTTTCAATGAAATGAAAATCAAAATGTACTGAATCCTGTCATTGCATTCAGTGGCGTAGTAAAGGTCTGTCCCAGACACTATGTTGGTGGGGGCGCCAACACCCTTCCACCGCTTCCCACTCCTCCCCTTGCCATGCGCGCACCCCTTGCCTCCCTTCCCCCACATCTCTAGTTCACTGCCACAAGCAACAACTTCAACGTGTTTCTTTCACTGTCACTTCCGGGTACCACACATAGGAAGTGACGTCAGAGGGAGAGCCCCCGGGGTCACGAGGAACACATTGAAGTCGTTACTTGGGGCGGTGAACAACTAGAGGTATGAGGGAAGGGGGGGCGCATGTGCATCAGTGGGTAATCAAGGAAGGAGTGGGGAGGCAGAGACAAGGGCGGGGGAGGGGCACCTCACCCTTGCTACAGCACCAATTGTATTGCTCCTTTAACTACAAATTCAGTAACAAAAAGAGCCAAATTCACCCCCTCTTTTACAAAGCCACGCACAAAAGCCTTGAAGCCCTTTAAATCCATATGGGCTTTGGGGTATTTACCACAGCGGCAGCTGCTAGTGTGGCTTTGTAAAAGGGAGGACGAGGGGATGTGATAGCTCCACCCTGCAGCTAAGAGGGGATTCACATATCAAGCAGGCAAAAAGTATGCCCCGGAAGGTCTGCCCACAAGACATTGATGTGAAAAAGATTTGGCTTAGCTCCAAAGAGGATAAATATCAAGATTACTACATCCGAGGAATCAATGTAATATAGAAACAGAATAGGATAGAAGTGGTGGGGACAGAGACTGTCTAAATTCAAGAAGGCGTGAGATAGGCACGTGGGATCTCTGAGAGAGAGAAAGAGAAAATGGTTACTGCAGATGGACAGACTAGATGGGCCATTGGTGGCCTTTATCCGCTATCATGTTTCTATAAAGTCTGCCTTCAACTCTAATTTCTCTCACTTTGCCAGTTCCTTGCTTCTTAAAATCCCAATTCAATCAATTTGCAGACTTTGGGGTTCTCCGATGCAGCTGTGCTAAAGAGATACAGGGGAAGTGTATTTTCTGCATGTTAAAGCCAGTTTTAGCATAGCAGTAAAATGTACATTTATAGTTTTTGACAATTATATCCCACATCAGCCTACAAAAGTTCAATGTGGCTTACTATCTTAAAGAAAAAAATAAGACAACTGTCAAAATAAAAGCAATAATACAATTGGCATTGCCTAATCAAACCCCCCCCCTCTTTCCCCTCCTTTTTCAAAACCGTGCCAAGAGATTTTTAGCGCCAGCACGTTGATTGCTCTGCACTGCTCTGGCGATCATAGAGCTCATATGAGCGTTGGAGCAGCGCAGAGCATTTAACGCGCCGGCCAGTGCTAAAAACCTTTTGTGCGGTTTTGGAAAAAAAAGGGGGGGTGGGTCAAATTAAAACATAAATATATGGATTAAAATATGTTTTTAATATTTTTCTAAAAGGAGGGATAATTTTATGGCTAGGTGCTAATGTTGCTATTAGCGTGTGGCCATTAAAAAAAAAAAAAGCTCTTGAGCACTTACTACCACTTATTTTGTAGGTGGTAAGGGCTCACCCGCTAATTCTGCGCTAATCAGTTAGCAGACAGTCATGCAGATGCATTAACTGAGAAATGCTCATTCTCCACCCCCTCAGACACGCCCCTTGGCAAAAATTTACAAATCTATTTTTTTTTTTTTTTATTCTTTATTCATTTTATAATATACATCAAGTGTACAGAAAATATCAACAATTAAAATAATACATCACTTGAAATACCACAGTTTCTCCATAAATAAAGTTTATCCCCCCCCCCCACACACACACCAAATTGATATTATATTTTACCACATGGGTAGCACATTCATATTTGGAACTTACTGTGAGTCAAAAAAGGGAGCACAGAAATGGGTGCATCATGGACAGATCAGGCATTCTTTTAAATGATGCATTCAATTTCAGAATTAGGGCCTCTACGCCCACATTTAAGGGCTCCTTTTATGAAGCCGTGTTAGCAGCTTTAGCGCACACGACTTTTCATCACGCGCTAACCCCCGCGCTAGCCGGAAAACTACCACCTGCTCAAGAAGAGGCAGTAGCAGCTAGCGCGCTAATACGCTAATGCGCCTTCGTAAAAGGAGCCCTAAGTGTGCCATTTTGGTGCAGCCACTTTGCAGATGGCCGCGTATAAAGAGAGGCGTGGTTCCCAGGCATAAGTGCTAGTCTATAAACTGCACCTAAATTTAAGTGTGGCTAATAAAATAGCGCTTCTTGGCGCCAATTGTTAGGTGCAACATATAGAATTCAGTCTTATATTACTGTACTATGTGTTAAATTTTCAGAAAGTTTCAATGAGGTGCACGTTTCTACTTCATGCCTGCAAAAGCAGCAGCTACAAATAATGTTTCACTTGTATAGCGTCATGTACTGACCTATGCGATTTTCCATAGCTTCTTGCCCATGCAAGTTTCCTACAGATGGAAGCGAGCTCCATACCAAACCTATGTGAGAAACGTTGCTATGGAGGGGTCCAACAAAAATTAAATAAATAAAAGCACAAACATAAAAAAACCCAAAAACATAAACACTCCCTCATTGAGGTACAGTTTTAGTGCATTGCAGCCACTCATTAACATAGTCCAATGTTCTTCTGGCTACAGTGGTTAAGGATTATCCAGATATTCAGCCTCAGTATTTCCCTGCAGTCAGTGCATACCACCACTATCCAGAGAGCTATCTGTTTAAAATTAGGATAGCTACCTAGATAAAATTAAGGTTTTAAAAAAAAGAGGTTATATCAGGAAAGGGAAATACTTTTCAAACCAATAGGAGGAAATATTTTTTCACTCAGAGAATAGTTAAGCTCTGGGACGCATTGCCAGAGGTTGTGGTAAGAGCGGATAGCATAGCTGGTTTTACGAAGGGTTTGGACAATTTCTTGGAGGAAAAGGCCATAGTCTGTTATTAAGACATGGGGGAAGCCTCTGCTTGCCCTGGATCGGTAGCATGGAATGTTGCTACTCTTCGGGTTTTGGCCAGGTACTAGTGACCTGGCTTGGCCACCGTGAGAACAGGCTACTAGGCTTGATGGACTATTAGTCTGACCCAGTAAAGCTATTTTTAGGGTGCTGAATACTGCTACTCTCAAATTCCAGTTCTACCCTTATAGGCCCGGACTCTATAAATGGTGCCTCTCAGTGAAGTTGTCAAACAACCACTAGTCGCTGCTTATAGAATCACACCTAGTGGCATCTAAGTGAACTTAGGTGTCGCTCCATTAGGCCAGCTTTTCACTCGCCTAATTTGGCAGCACCTGTGTTGAACACCTAACGATGCCTAACTCAACCACACCTATTCTCCAGCCATAACCATGCCTACTTTTTCAGATAGGCATCAGGTATCCTTTTTCAGATAGGCATCAGATAGGCGCTGAACTCTTAAATTAAGTTTGTCTGTTTTTATTGGCTAAAAACTAGCGTGGTCAATTGCCATGCCGATTAAGCCAATTAAAAAAAAAAAAAATTGGCATGGATCCTGAACTTAGGCATTGCTAGGCAGCTGCAATTAGGATGCCTGGCAGTGCCTATAGTAGACGTTCTTTATAGAATATGGCTCATACTGCCCACAATTTGATAGTCTCTAACATTCCACTGAATATTCAGATAGTCATGGCTAAGGGGGGAAATTCATGAAAGGGTGTTAAGCGCATTAGTGCACGCTAACCGCTAAAGATGCTCATTATATTCCTACTTATTTTATTTGCTTAATGTCCTTTTGTGAATCCCCCCTCCCCCGCTCTAAATCATTTATCTAAATACTGGCTACCATTATCTAGATAAATGGCTTTGAATATTGGGCCCAAAGCATTGTAGTAAAACTTGCATTCATAGCAGCAAGGAGCTGAAATTTGATCACAACAGATGATTTAAAAAGAAAAGACAAATATAAAAATGAAATGTTTCCATTTTTATACATTTGGGGGAGTTTCTATGTATGTGTGAGACTCTTATTTTGCACAAACCACCACTTAAAAACAATGTATAAAAAGATTTTGAAATCTAGAAAACTTAAGAGGTTGATGGAATCAGGTAACTCAAACTCTTGGACTATTTTGACAGCTTAAATCAAGAGATGGTCATACTGTGATCATGGGGAAGGGAAAGGTTTATGTCCCTCATTGTCCTGCAGCATGTAATTGATTTGTCATATATGTGCCACTATTACCATCTAAAAAAAAAATACTGAAAAATATCCTTTCTTCACATGGTTAAGAAGCTGAGAATCTGCATGGTCAAGTGATCTTCATGGTATTTTCTGGAAACTAACATCAAACAAATTTTAAGCTCAATTTTTTCTGACAGATCTAAGATGTGCAGGAGTTACATAAATTATTGGTGGGGCATTTGGCATGAAGATCTGATGACAATTTGAAAAAGTGCATAATCAATTTTTTTATCATTCACTTGTCCCTTAGAAGCAGGGTCCACCATGTTTTTTTCTACTAAAAAATTAGGAAATGTTAAAGCAACAAAAAGATTGTGGAACAGAAGATCGGATGTACCAGTTTGTAGTTTAATAAGCATCCAAATAACTTAAAATCAATAATCTTGTGACCTGTGCTGCTTGTTTGTAGTCTCTTAACTACTTGGATTTTTTGTGACTTTTATATTTAAGACCGCCAAGGACCCTATAAGACCCCTGAGGAAGGCATTTTTATTTTGCCGAAACACGGCCTGTGTTGGGTCATTTTTACTGTATACATTATTTGGTTTCTATCCTGTGGGTCACTTGTGACTGTATACACCCTTTGTGGAATGTTTTTATGATTATTGTTTTTAGTTATTTGGATGCTTATTAAACTACAAACTGGTACATCTGATCTTCTGTTCCACAATCTTTTTGTTGTTTTGCTGCTTCATTTCCTTTGTAGAAGCTTTTCATGCTATTTGGATTTTGTTGTTCTGTCTTTGGGAAATGTTGTTAAAAATATGTACCGCATATACTTGAATATAAGATGAAATTTTTGGCTCAAAAAAATGGCCCCAAAATGGGGGTCTCATTTTCTATTCAGGTCAGCACCCACCCCCACCTCTCCTGGACTTGTTGCAGGCCTCATCTGGCCTGCTGTATGACCTCCCATCTCCTTTCCCGGCTGACTGACTGACAATTTTTTTATCTCCCTCCTGCCTCCCCCCTCCCCCCCCCACACATACCTTTTTGAATCTCTGGTGGTCCAGTTGTGTACCGGGCAGGAGTGAGCTTTCCATGCTCCTGCCCCATGCTGAGCCCCTCTGAATGGCTACTGTGAGTTCTTGCAGTCCAGTGGTGTACTGGGCAGGAGTGAGCTTTTTGTGTTCCTGCCCAGTGCTGAGCTGCTCACTGAATGACTGCTGCCAGTTGTTACGGGACTTGTGAGAACTGGCGGCAGCCATTCAAGGAGCAGCTCAGGGCTGGGCAGGAGTGCAAAAAGCTCACTCCTACCCGGTACACTGCTGGGCTGAGAACTCAAGGCAGCCATTCAGGGAAGGGCTCAAGACGGGGCAGGAGCACAGAAAGCTTGCTCCTGCCTGGTACACCACTGGACCACCAGGGATTCAAAAAGGTAAATGGGGGAGGCAGGAGGGGGGTAAAAAAAAATTGTCAGAGTCGGCCTTGACAGGAGACAGGAAGGTTCCTTCCTGTCCTGGCCTACCACTGGAACACTAGGTCAAATGGCAGGCTCGGTGGAGGCCTGCAGGAGAGAGGGGGGACAGTGTACAGGGCAGGGGGTTGGGACAGGGTGCCGAGCCTGGCAGGGAGGGGAGGGGACAACAGGGTGGAAAGCCTGGCAAGGAGTGAGGGGGACTGGATGCAGATCTTGGCAGGGATGAGGGGGGCTGGGTGCTGATCCGGGCAGGGCTCATGAATATTAAACAACCCCCCCCCAGCTTAAATTTGAGTCAGCCTTTTTTCCTCCTTTTTTGGGGAAAAGGGGTACATCAACTTATATTCAGATTGTCTTATATTCAAATATATATATGGTATTTGTTAGTTTCTGGAAGAACCTGAAGACCAAATCATGATTCTGTTCTCATGTTTATGGAATCACAATGCGTATTATTGTGACAGACTTGTCTGACATTGCATGTAGTCCTTTTTCTTGTGTGTAAAAGTGTACTTACGTGCATAATTCTGAGGTGAATCGATGTGTATTATGGCTCTTGTCAAACCTTGCCAGTTTAAATCTGTAATCAGAATTAACTGTCTTCTTTTGCCTCTCTTCTCCATACCTCATGACCCATAGAGTCTGTATGTTTATAGCTTTCAGATAGCTTTACATACTGCCATTTTATATTTGATTTATTTGTTTAGATCTTAGGAAAGAAGATGGTGTACTTTATAATGTGGGTTGGGTTTATGTTTATATTAGGGCCAGTTATAACTTGTATCAGTGTAGAATCAACATAGTTGTAGGGTATTGTCAAGATCATGATGTAATATATTTCATCAAATATTAAAGAAAGCAGGTCACAAGGATGAAAGCATAAAACTGTGCTTTATTTAAAATAGCATGACATAGCCCCTTTTGAACCACTTTTGGGCTGCATCAGGATATAAAACTGAAACATAGTATAAATTATAATTAAATTTGGAATAAATCTTAAAGGGGATCTTCTACAAAGCTGTGGTAAACATTAATGCAAAAAAGAAAGCCTTACCACAAGGCATACTTCAACATGTAATTGTAGGATTAGCATGTGCTACCTACATGCTAAAAATATTTTTTTAGCACTGGGTGTGGGTCTGAGGGATAGAAAGTAGGTGCATTCTGTGCTAATTAGTATGCGGTTGGCGCCTCAGCCCTCGCTGCCTACAAAATAAGTAGCATGTACTAATGGGACAATTAGTACATGGCCATTAGTGCTGCAAATAGAAAAATCAGACATTTTATCCCTGTGGAAAAATGACAATGACCCGTGTACAGATGCGCTGACCACTTTGTATAGCAGTTTAGTAAAAAGGCCCTAAAAGAAGTAAACATATACATAATTTAAAAAATGTCAATTACAAATAATGCAAACATATCATAACCACCAGACTCAAACTATAAAGGCAAATAATTATAGTATAAGGTGACCATCTTAAAAGTATTCACAAACAGGCTTCTTGAGAAGAATGTGAACATACATTATAGACCCCATAATGCTGATGTTGGGGTCCAAGATATTTGACCACATTATGGGCCTCTTCTATCAATCTGCAATAACAGTTTTTAGCGCAGGGAGCCGCGCTGAATGGCCCACGCTGCTCCTGACGCTCATAAGAACTCTGAGCGTCGGGAGCAGCACGGGCCATTCAGCGTAGCTCCCTGCGCTAAAAACTGCTATCACAGTTTGAAAGAAGAGGCCCTATAAGTGAATCAGCATTATATGTGGGTCCAAAGAATAAATAATATCAAAGAGTAAAAGAGGCCCACTCCTTGACCGTGCTGTAAAAAGTCCTACATTATATTGAGCTGCATTATAAGGGTCTATGATGTGTGCTATTTATTTATTATTTTATAATTTATATACTGCCTATCAATGGAGGTTGTCTGATAGCTAGGGTGGCACAGTAGCTTGTGGGTTGGGCCAAGGATGAGGGCATGCTGGAAAGCCTTGAGTGGGAGGTCTGGATGAGAAGGAGTAGCCCTTGAACTCATACAGATCTGAGGATTACCGGAATCCAGTCAGGTTTTCAAGATTTCCCCAATGAATTTGCATGAGATCTATCTGCAAGCGTTGCCTCTCATGCTTATTCATTGCGGAAATCCTAAAAACCCAGCTGGATTCAGGCCCTCGTTGCCCACCCCTGTACTACTCTCCCTTAGAATCCTTATTAGCTGCTTGGTTCTAGGAGTGGGGAAGGGGAGAGAGTTCAATCCCTGGGGAGCTAGGAGAAAAGCTGGTCTGGAATATGGGGATTCCTGGGAAGGCAGACTTCAGCCAGGTTCACTAAGAGCTGGATCCTGTACTTATTCCAGTCCAGAGCCTCAAATTATCCCTGGTCTCACCTGGAAAAGTGTGAGAATGTTTTAATGAGACAGAACTGCAGAAGGAGAGAGATTTAAGCATAGGGACACACCCAGGAAAGCACACCCTCAGCTACAGAGAGACATCTTGAAATGCAGATGGACTAAAATCCTATGTTGTGCAGCAGTAGGGGTTTTATTTTAAAACAGAGAAACTGGACAGGCTTTAAAGAAAAAAGTTACCTGGTTGGAATTTACTCTGGAGAAATGACTGTTTGGGAACCAAAGACATTAACTTTGGGACTATGCTTGATTTGGGTTTTAACTGAAATGTGTTTTTTGGCTGGCTTTACTTTGCTGTGGGAGAATGTATCACCAGCGTAAAGTTTGGGTTCCCAGGGAAAAGAAGATTATAGATCGATCCGTGGGTGGGAGGGCGGTACAGTATATATTTATTTTAAGAGAGTTCTTTGTAGTAAACTCCCTGGCTAGTTAGGCAAGCTTTATTTCTTTGGAAGTTTGATTTTTGGTTTTACTGAAGTTGTGTGGTGGCCATGTTAGTCCACTTTTTGGCTTTGCTGAGGAAGACTTTTAAACTGCTGTTTAGGGTCAGCGCTCGGTTCTATTAATGAAGACCAAGAGCTGCTGTTTTGGGTCATTGCTGCAAGTGTTTTGAGGAATGGGGTGTTCCACATGCCAGGCACCTTTGGAGACAGACTCAATTGGAAGATAAACAGTGGCCTAGTCATAGGGGCAGTTGGACCCTAAGTAACAGACTGAGGGCCTTCACAGGACCTGGGAGTCTGTTAAACTGATCTGAATCTTGACAGAGGGAATGAATCAAATTTGAACTTGACCCAGTTCCAATGGGGTTCTAATCTTGTTCTCCCTATGAAGAGTGAGAGCCGAGGAGTGGGCCGTGTATAGCCTCTGCCCCTGTTTTTGACTGGCATTCCTGGGCGGGGAATACAGTTTGAGTAGTGGAAAAATAAAAAGCCTCACTGTTAATGACCTGCTGTACCATTCTGCCTGTGCATGTTGTATCAGCTCTCACTGGTGATTCTGTTTACAAACCCTCTTATACCACTGGGTGGTCCTTCACATCAGCCTAGAGTGTGACACTCGTATATAAGTTTTTCCTTAAATATGGTCAAAATAAGGATCAAATAAACAGATATACATAAGAGGGAGCTAGTAGCACAGCAGCAAAATGCTTTTACATACCAACCCAGGGAAAACAAGAACCTACCTATATAAAGATTTTATTACACCTGTTACTATTTGTAGAATATCACTTCTTGATTGTTTTAAAAAGGGACTTGTGCCTGGCTTGTCCCTGGATTGATATGTAGCTTTGAAACACTTTCTATACAATCTTTTATGTATATCTGTTCTATTTGCTATTTGCTCCTTCTTTTGGCCATATTTAAGAAATATACAGAATCTATATTTTTATGAGGGGCTGCGGAAATGTTCTCAGTCCAACCAACAAAGCTGGGGCATTCCCCAATAAGGGCTATATATTTAGGCCAGCGATTTTCCACTTTTTTCATTCTGTATTTTTCCAACAGAACAAAAAAAATGGAATATCATTAGATTAAGTGAATAGCCCTCAATGGAGACTGCTCCAGCTTTGTTGGTTGGACTGAACTCTTCAGCAACCCCTCATATGTTCACTTTCTTTACAAGAAGCCTGTTTTAAGATGGTCCCTGTGAGGGAGTCTACAGGTGCTATCACTCCCCCTGCTGGATACTCCCTCACAATGTAAGAGCTTCCTTAATTTAGGTAGCACCTCCTCAGGGGAAAGTGATATGGGAGGGAGGAGGCAGGGAGGCAGGGCCAGAACTAGGTTAAAGAGGCACAGGAGGGAGTGGCCAAGATGACAGTCTGTTTGTTTTCAAAATTTGAATCTTGAGCTTGAGTTTTGATACTCTTGTGCTTCTAGTTTTAATAATGCCACATACCAAATGCAAAGGATCTGTTCAGCCAATTCCCTCTTTGACCAGACTATCAAATTTACATCAATAATGGACCGCTTCACTGCTGGTACTTCATCACAGAGTAGAGTTTCATACTTTGGCTTTGGTGGAAGGAGCTACTAGAGCCTTGGGATTAAACACTTCTCTTTCTCCTACGACAACTCAACTTCCAACATGTCCGGCATTAGCAGTTGTTGAGAGCATACAGGATTTTGCTCCAGAAGTGTTGCAGAAGCTTTCCCAAGAAGGTGCATTGCTCAACCAAACTATTGCAGCGAGTAACATCCAGGGAACCAAATGAAATGGTTCACCCATGGTGATAACTTTGGAAAGTATTTGGAAGGCTCTACAAAAGCTTGAGATAATGGTATCTAAATCTGCTGGATAAATCTCAGCTATTGTGAATAAAATTGACTATCTGCTAAGACCAAGGGTATTATAACTGAAACAGCTACTCAGATTGAACAGATACAGCAAGAGGTAACTTCTTTGTAAAATTTGTCATTTAATTTTATGAATGATAAATTGTTTTTACATCATAAATTTGAACAAATTTTAATAGAAGACAATCTTAGGATCCTCCATACGCTCTTCAGCAAAGGCTCAAGTGCACTGATAATACAACTGGACCTGAGTAGTGCCTTTGACCTGGTCGACCACACTATTCTACTAGAATGCCTGGCCCACATCGGCATTTCTGATCAGGTCCTCAACTGGTTCCAGGGGTTCCTAAGAAATAGATCCTACAAGGTTTTCCAGAATAATGCGTTCTCATACAGCTGGGACAACACCTGTGGGGTCCCTCAGGGCTCCCACCTGTCACCCACCCTGTTCAATATCTACCTGGCCTCCCTAGGCAACCTACTACACAACCTCAAGCTCAAATTCTTTATATATGCAGATGATATCACAATAGCCATCCCACTAACCAATTTCTCACAAGAACTACTTAACCACATTACAAACATTCTTAACCAGATTGAACTATGGATGCTCTCTTTCAGACTGAAACTTAATCCCGACAAAACAAAATTCTTCCTAGTCACGCCCAATGACAAAATCAAAAACACTACAATTCAATTGAAAGGAATTACTTTCCCTCTTGAATCCACCCTAAAAATTCTGGGAGTCACGCTGGACAAAAATTTATCCTTAGAAAACCACACTGACCACATGGTCAGGAAAAGCTTCTCGGTACTATGGAAACTGCGCACCATAAAAAAATACTTCGACGACACCTCTTTCCGCCTACTGGTACAATCTTCCATCCTCAGCATTCTTGACTACTGCAACATCATTTACCTTAACGCCATGAAAAAAACCACCAGGAGACTAAAAATAATCCAAAATACCGCCATGCGTCTCATCTTCGGCCTTAAGAAATGGGAACATGTCACCCCCTTTTACCACCAACTACACTGGCTGCCATTCGAGTCAAGAGTCCTTTTTAAATTCGCATGCTTCTGCTACAAATCGGTAAATGGTTCTACTCCTAGCTACATCAACCCCCACTTCAACCTCTATCACATAAACAAGAAATCCCATAGAACTCAACTGTTCGCCTTCCCCTCGCTAAAACTCTGTCACTTTAAAAGATTCATAGACAAAACCTTCGCCTACCAAGCAGCCAAGCTCAACCCATGGCTGGCCCAAATGATACTCGAGGCCCCCTCCTACTTCGACTTCAGAAAATCACTGAAAACCTACCTATTCAGCAAACAAGACCTCTAATGGCCCCACCCGTTCACATTATCACCTCGCCCCCCTTTCCCCCCTCTCCCCTCCTCTTAATAGCTTCTCTCTTCCCTATCTTCAACAAGCTCCTTCCATCTTCTGTCAATTTCGGTTTTTACTTATTACATAATCAATTATTTGTTTGTAAATCTGCTTGTAAACGTAGATCCTAATGTAATTGATGTAAACCGCCTAGAACTCTCCGGGTATGGCGGTATATAAAAAATAAAATTATTATTAAATTTTCCAAGTCTCCTGGAGTTACACCTATAGATATGTTCAAGAAATGATTGATAACTTAGAGATTATTGGCCTCTTTTACAAAGCTGCGCTGCGCTAATGGCCCCGAAGCTCATAGGGTTTCGGGGCTGTTGCCACACGGCAGTTGCTAGCGCGGCTTTGTAAAAGAGGCCGTATATCTTCATTAAATTAATTATATCATATGCCTGCAAGGAAGAAACCAGGAGAATCTCCAGAATACTTTATCAGATTTTCTTGACTTGAACAGAAGGAATTCTATTCAATCTACTTTATTAGTTTCCTTTGTGTTTGAGCAAGATTGAATGCAGTTGTGCATGTATTTTCATGCCTCTCAATCAATGTTTCATGATGCAACTTTTTTTGCTAAGGTACTCGTGGTTCGTTATTCTGGGACTAAATATGTTTTGTTTTGTTTTTTGCTCTTGATCAGCTTAGAGCCTTCCTAGACTTGAAGAAAGTTTACATAGAGTGTATTTGGCTTATAAATCGGAATGATGATTAATACGCGATGTCCTTTTTCTCTTATTTCTTCTTTTATTTTTTTCTTCAGAGATCTCCTTATCTTTTGTAGTCACTCCCCATTTTCTTTCATTTGTGGTCTAATTAAGAGTAAAATTATAGTTCTGTATATACTTAAGAAATTATGTTGTTTTTTTTCTCTGTGTTACTTTAACAAGTAGATACTTGTGATTGTAATTATTAAATGCATTAAAAAACCGAGGCCCAGAAGGAAGGAAGGGGTGATTTCTGTATGCACCTTGACTACAACCACTAGACACTTTACTTGGTGAAGTAAGCCAACCTTTCTTTTGCTGAACACCTATGAGTCTTGTTCTGAGGTCTGGCTGGGATCAGACCTTGTTTACCTGTCTCCAGAAGGACTTTTACTGACTCTGTTTGGGGCATGGCAGTCACAAGCAGTCTCAGGACTTTTGCTTCTTGAACAAAAGAGACTGTTCCATAGATTCCTGTCCTTGTGAAGTAACAGGGTGCAGGGTTTTGTTTTGTTTGTTTTAAATAAAGTTTTCTTTACTGTGTGTGACTGTCTGGCTATGTGGGCACAGGCCTGAACCCAATCCCGCTCGCACTGCAACAGTTCCCTTACACTATAATTATTTCTTTATAGGCTATGAATCTGGTTATTATATGTTTATGTTATTTGTCATTCAAGTTTTTTTCAAATTATCCCCCTCTTATACGAATGCATAGTGCGGATTTTAACACTAGAAGCGGTGAAAACTGCTCCAACACTCATAGGAATTCGATGAGCATCGGAGCGGTTACCACTACTGCCGGCACTAAAACCCATGCTATTTGTTCAATTTTTTTGATTGAGAATTTTAATATATACTAAGTATCAATTTTATCCTCTGACATAATCTAGAAGTAGGTAAAATGTGGCCCATGTCAGGATATTTTAAATAAAACGCAGTTTTATAGTTTATTGGTGCTTGATATATCACATTTTTCAACATATGGATTAATGCAGTTTACATTTCTCTCTATTCAGGTACTCTAGTTTTCTCTATATTATGCTTTCATCCTTGTGATCTTTTTATTGCTACTGATTTTGGATCTCATTAATCTTTTCTGTATGAGTTAGAGCTCTTCAGCTTGGAGAAGAGACAGCTGAGGGGAGATATGATTAAAGTCTAAAAAATCCTGAGTGGAGTAGAACAGGTATAAGTGGATCGATTCTTCACTCCGTCAAAAATGACAAAGACTAGAGGACACTTGATTAAGTTACAGGGAAATACATTTAAAACCAATTGGAGGAAATATTTTTTCACTCAGAGAATAGTTAAGCTTTGGAACGCATTGCCAGAGGTTGTGGTAAGAGCGGATAGCGTAGCTGGTTTAAGAAAGGTTTGGACAATTTCCTGGAGAAAAAATCCATAGTCTGTTATTGAGAAAGACATGGGGAAGCCACTGCTTGACCTGGATCGGTAGAATGGGATGTTGCCACTCCTTGGGTTTTGGCTAGGTACTAGGGATCTGGATTGGCCACTATGAGAACAAGCTACTGGGCTTGCTGGACCATTAGTCTGACCCAGTAAGGCTATTCTTATGTTCTTATGTAGTACTATCAAATATCAAATATTCAACTCCATTGAAAGAAAACCATTCCCCCATATTCAGGATAACAAGCCTGGGGCTGCATTAATTCATGAAACACACGTTTCAAGAAAATAGTAGTAAATTGTGTTGAGAATATTTTAAACCATATTTTCCTCCATCCATAAGAGATAATGATGTTATTTTATAAGAATATAGATGATCAGATCATAACTCAGAGCCAAAGGTAGATGAATGTGGGTTAGATTAGGACCGTTTCACTCTGAGCAGTATCTAATGTTTAATGATTTCCCAGTAATATTTTCTGAAAAGACATGATCACATGTGCTAAATAATGAATCACTGTACAGTAAAACCTTGGATTGCAAGTGTTTTTGCAAGACATTTGATTACATTTTAACTTGATATAAAAGCATGATCTTGCAATGCAAGTACATACAGTATTTTGTATTAAAGTTTTGGGGTTGTGGAACGAATCGTCTGAGTTGCCATTATTTCTTATGGGGAAATTCGCTTTGATATACGTAGTGGCATACCAAGGGGGGAGTGAGGGGGGCAGTCAGCCCCAGGTGCATGGCTTGGGGGGTGCACAACCATCCAGGTCCGGGTCCTCCTGCCCTTCCTTTCCCCCGGCCGCACCTCTACAATCCTACCTCCCCCTGCTGACAAGAAGTCTTTCCAATGTCAATTCTGAGGTCGGAGAGGGCGTTCCGGGCCAGCCAGGCAGTGATTGGTTGGCCCGGAACGTCCTCTCCTATGTCAAAATTGACATCGGAAAGACTCCTTGTCGGCGGGGGAGGTAAGATTGCAGGCATGGACCAGGAGAAAGGAAGGAGAGATGCGCTTCCCCCCCCCCCCCCGTGGCAGGGAGGGCAGGATGTAGGCAGGCAAGCTGGCTGGCTTTAGCGTGGCAGGGAGGGAAGGAGATAGGTAGACAGGTAGGCTGGCTTTGGGGGTGGCCAAAATCTGGAAGGTAGTGGGGGACATAAGAAGGAGGTACTGGGGGCACTAAGGACACGGGAAGAAGGCACTGGGGGCACTAAGGACACAAGATAGGGGCACCATGGACACAGGACGGAGGCACTGGGCACCATGGATGGGACGGAGGCACTGGGGGCACTATGGACACAAGACGGAGGCACTGGGGGCATCATGGACACAGGAAGGAGGCATTGGGGGCACCATGGGCACAGGATGGAGGCACTGGGGGCACTATGGACACGGGACAGAGGCACTGGGGGCACTGACACAGGACGGGGGCACTATGGACACGGGAAGGAGGCACCGGGGGCACTATGGCCACAGGACGGAGGCACTGGGGGCACTAAAGACATGGGAAGGAAGGAGGGAGGGAATAGAAAGAGACAATTGTTGGGCCTGAGTGCAAAAAGAAAGAAATGAAAGAAAGGAAACAGTCAATTAATAGATGTCCCCTTTTGATGAAAAAAATAAATAGTCACGTTAACTCTGACTTACTTTCTCTGCAGCAGAGTCGGCAGCCGTGCTGAGGTGTAGGAAGGTCCCGCGCTGACTCGTCTGCCGGCTCTGCTCCAGAAGAAGTAAGTTACGTAGGAGGGGTGGACCCGGCAGACGCAGTCATTGTGGGACTTTGCCACAACTCCCTACGTCTGCCGGGTCCACCCCCTCCGAGGTAACTTACTTCTTCTGGAGCAGAGTCAGCAGATGAGTCATCGTGGGACCTTCCAGCATGCAGCTGCTGAGTCCGCTCCAGAGCAAGTACGTTGGAGTGGGGTGGACTGGCAGCCGGCAGCTACAATCATCATGGGACCTTGCTTTATGAAGGGAGAGAAAGGAGCAGGATTGCTGGAATGGAAGAGTGGTGGAGGGAAAGAAAGGGGGCAGGATGGTATGGAAGGGTGGTGCTGATAGAATTGATGTACAGAGAAAGGGGATAGACATAAGGGGGAAGGATATTGGAGAGAGAGAAAGGGGGCAGATGCTGATTGAAGAGGGGTGGATGGCAAGAGAAAGAGCAGACATTGGATGGTAGTGGGGAGCCTATGCTGGATGGAAGTGCAGATGGGAGAGATAAGGGAGCAAATGCAGGAAGGAAATGGGAGGAGAGAAAGAGGGGAGCAGACGCTGGATGGAAGTGGACAGAGAGAGGAGAAGGTACTAGATGGAAGGGTTGGAAAAAGAGGGTACATGATGGAAGGAGGGGATAAATAAAAGGAGGGCACATGATGGGGAGAAAAGGATTGAGTTAGGGAAACACTGGAGGGGTGAGGGAAAGAGGTGGTAAGCTTTAGGTAGACAGTAAAAAAGGACATTGATGAGAGGGTAGTAAGAACGTAATCTAGACAGATGCAGAAAATAAATTGAAAAGGAAAATGAGGGAAAAAAGGGAAAGGGATTGCAGAGGAGAGTTGTGGGAGAGGGAAGGAGAGGAGAGAGATGCCAGACCAATGGGGGTGAAAGGAGAGATGTAAGGGGGATGCATACAGTTTCTGGAAGGAGAGAAGATGCCATATAGGGGAAGAGAGACGGCAAATAGTGGATGGAAGGAAGAGAGTTACAAGAAGATGAGGAAAGCAGAAACCACAGAAGACAAAGGTAGAAAAATTTTTTCTATTTATTTATTGCCTTAGGAGACATGCGTCACTGTTTCTGTGGTGCACTGTATGCAGAGTCCAGCTTTTTACTGGTTCAATTTAACCTTTGTCTATTTCTATTCCCCCCCCCCCCCCTTTTACAAAACTGTGGAGCGTTTTTTAGCGCCAGCTGTGGTGGTAGCAGCTCTGATGCTCAGAATTCTATGACTAAAATCCACACTACAGTTTTGTAAAAGGGGGAGGGGTTAGTTTGTGTTGACATATTCCATTCTAGGTGAAGGTGTTTTCTGTGTTCGAAAGACATGGTTTTTTGTTAGGATTGACTGCAGGATTGATCTGTACTAGTCTGGCTTGTTTAGTTTTACAATGGGTGTATTGCTGTTGTACTGCTCACTGCAGTATGTAAGATGCTGCCTTTTCCAAGGTACTCATGTGACTTGTTACTAAAAATCATGTTTTTCGTACAGGTTGGGGGTGTGTGTCAAAAAATGATGGGCCCCGGGTGTCACATATGCTAAGTACGCCACTGGATATATGACCCTTTTGGATTACAAGCATGTTTCCAAAATAAATTACAGTAAAACCTTGGATTGCAAGTAACTTGGTTTGCAAAGACAAGCAAAACATTTGATTTAATTTTAACTTGATATACAAGCAATGTCTTGCAATACGAGTACATACGGTATACACACGTTACACACATCATCACAACTGAGCTGATGGTTCTTCTGTCTCTGACGCTGCAAGAGTGTTCTTAATGAGCGAGATCTTGCAATACAAGTACGTATAGTATTTTGTATTAAAGTTTTTGAGTTGTGGAACGAATCAGCTGAGTTTCCATTATTTCTTATGGGGAAATTTACTTTGTTATACGAGTGCTTTGGATTACAAGCATGGTTTCAGAACGAATTATGCTCGCAAACCAAGGTTTTACTGTGTTTTGAACTGACTACAATTTCTTTAAGGCGATTGTAGAGAAGCCCAAATATATCACATTTTAGTAATCTAATTTACTGGTCACTAAGGAGTAAATTAGGATGGCACAGGCCACATTGTTAACACGAGGCCTGTTCAAAAAGTTCCAGGACTGATTTTATAAAAAATTATTAAACAATCTTACAACTTATTCCATTGGCTCCCCTTCAAAGTACTCCCCTTGCCTACATGTACACTTTTTCCAACGTCATTTCCACCTCTGGAAACAGTCCTTAAATGCATCTTCAGGAATTGCCAAAAGTTGGTGTGTCTAATTTTGCTTTATGTCTTTAATGGTGTCGATTCACTTTCCATTCAGTGTGGATTTAAGTTTAGGAAAGAAGAAGTCAGCAGGGGCCAAGTTAGGAGAGTAAGGTGCCTGGGGAAGAACTGTCATCACATTTTTTAATGCAAAATTCATGAATTTTGACGGCAGCATGAGCAGGGGCATTGTCTTAATGCAGGAACCATGACTGCTGCCTCCAAAGTTTGGGCTGCTTCCTCCTGATTCTCACAGAGTTGCTTCAACACTTTAAGACAGTAATTTTGGTTGACAATTTGTCCTTCTGGCATAAATTCATAATGAACAACGCTATGATTGTAAAAAAAAACCCTGAAAAAACTGTTAACATTACTTTGACATCTTCCACTGATTCATGACCACTTTTGAAGTGTGAATACCATTCAAAACACCTTCCACGACTCATGACATGTTCCCCATAAGCCACTTTCAACATTTCATAAGTTTCTGTAGCGGTCTTACCCACTTTCACAAAAACTGCTATAGCTTGGAGATGAAAACAGATATCAATAAACAGAAAAATGAGGTAACTCATGAGGTTTCAAGCTACGCCATGCTAATGCATCTCAAAAGAACTTCCTATTGGTGCACAATTCAAACTGTCCTGGAACGTTTTGAACAGACCTCTTATAGGCATGGATTGATTGGATATGGCACAATGCCAAAAAGCTGGAGCAGATAACTGAAGTGATATGAATTGGAAAGGTAAGCTGTGAGTCAAGGGTGATCAAGGTATTTAGTGGAGTCAACCAGATTAATGGGTTTTCCATTAGCATGCACTAAGCTTTAGTAAAATGCAGAATGCAACTGAAACAGAAGGAAATAGCAAATAGAAACATGATGGCAGATAAAGGCCAAATGGCCCATCTAGTCTGCCCATCCACAGTAACCTTTATCTCTTTCTCTCTCTGAGAGATCCCACATGCCTTTCCCAGGCCCTCTTAAATTCTGACACAGTCTCTGTTTCCACCACCTCTTCCGGGAGACTGTTCCACGCATCTACCACCCTTTTTGTAAAAAAGTATTTCCTCAGATTACTCCGGAACTTATCACCTCTTCATCCTATGCCCTCTCATTGCAGAGATTCCTTTCAAATGAAAGAGACTCGACTCATGCACATTCATACTAAGCAGATATTTAAACGTCTCTATCATATCTTCCCTCTCCCGCCTTTCCTCAAAGTAAACAGATTGAGATCTTTAAGTCTTTCCCCATATGCCTTATCACGAAGACTACACACCATTTTAGTAGCCTTCCTCTGGACCGACTCCATCCTTTTTATATCTTTTTGAAGGTGCAGCCAGAATTGTGCACAATATTCTAAATGAGGTCCTACCAGAGTCTTATCTATTGGTCATAACTCTCCCTATGCAACCTAGCATCCTTCTAGCTTTCGCCGTCATCTTTTCAATTTGGCCACCTTAAGATCATTCTAAACTCTTAGAGACTTGGCTAAAGCACAAGTCAATATATCCAAAACGGATGTTATGGAGAGGTACTAAGGATCTCAAGCGCTCACAGCTATAAGCCTGATGTATTTTTCAAGCTAATAACTACAGGGTGAGCTATCATCGGTCCTATATATTCTCCTTTTTCTTCAATTTTTATCAAAAACTTTTTCTTTTTTAATATTTTAAATATTTTCAATGTATTAAATACTTTGTAAGTCTTATTTTATTAAGTATTAAGTATTTTATTAAGTATTAAATATTTTGTAAGACTTACAAAGTATTTAATACATTGAAAATATTTAAAATATTAAAAAAGAAAAAGTTTTTGATAAAAATTGAAGAAAAAGGAGAATATATAGGACCGATGATAGCTCACCCTGTAGTTATTAGCTTGAAAAATACATCAGGCTTATAGCTGTGAGCGCTTGAGATCCTTAGTACCTCTCCATAACATCCGTTTTGGATATATTGACTTGTGCTTCAGCCAAGTCTCTAAGAGTTTAGTGTGTTTCACCTTAAGATCATCACATAAAATCACACCCAAGTCACGCTCTTCTGTCGTGCACATAAGTTCTTCACCCCCTAAACCAGTGATGGCTAACCTTTTTGAGCCCGAGTGCCCAAACTGCCGCACAAAACCAAAGAATTTCCTCAAAGTGCCAGCACGTCAATTAAACCTTAATAACAAGATTTTAGTATCTAAAAACTCTTTATAAAGTTGCCTGAACTATGTAACATCATTTTTAAAGGTTGGAATCTTTGTATTGTCAGAGAATCAATTTGATTCACAATCCTTTGGTTTTCATTTCAATTTATTGGCAATTTATAATGTTTTAATGATTTCATTCATGGGCCGAATACACACATACTTTTCTCTGTCGCCGCACTCTTTGACCAAAAGATTTGTAAGCCTGCAACCACGTCAAGGTAGACTCTTTCAGCAGCTCCCCTCCCTCCCCCTTACCTTTGTGGCCAAGTCAAAATAATCTACCAACAATAAAATTTTAAAAACACAAAGCACGCTATACGCAGAGAAAATGTTAATTATCATTTATATTCCGCGGGTTTTCAAAGAGGTCAAGGCAGATGACTTTATGCAATGTCACCTCAGTAACAACTATACAAAAATAGACAAATATTCCCCCTCCCTTTTTACTAAACCGCGATAGCGGTTTTTAGCGCAAGGAGCTGCGCTGAATGCCCCACGCTGCTCTTGAAGCTCATAGGCTCCCTGCACTAAAAAACGCTATTGCGGTTTAGTAAAAGGGGGCCATAGTGCAAAATATAGACAGCATATATAAATTCTCAAAACGGACACATTTTGATCACTAAATTGAAAATAAAATCATTTTCCTACCTTTGGTAATTTCATCAGTCTCTGGTTGCACTTTATTGTTCTGACTGTGCATCCAATATTTCTTCCCTTTTTTCAGCCTCCTGTATGCTTTCTCTCCTCCAGACCTCATTCCCTCCCCAAACTTTTTCTTTGTTTCACCCTGCCCCCTTCTTTCTTTTTCTCTCTCTCCATACCCCTTTTCATTCTGTATGTCTGTCTTTCTCTCTCTCTCCGTGCCCCATTTTTCTTTGTTTCACCCAGCCCTCTTTCTTTTTTTTGGCTCCCTGTCCCCCCCCTTTCTTTCTTTCTCCTTGCCCTCCCCTATGCCACCACCATTGGGAAAATGCTGCCACCGCCACTGGGGAATAGGCTGCCACTGCCGCTATCGGGAACAGGCCGGCGCCGAGTTCGCCCTGCTTCTCTTCCCCACAGGGCCGACCAACTCTCGCCACTCGACGTCAATTCTAACATCGGAGAGGACGTTCTGAGCCAGCCAGGCAGCGATTGGCTGGCCCAGAACGTCCTCTCCGACATCAGAATTGACGTGGGTGGTGAGAGTTGGTCGGCCCCACAGGGAAAAGCAGGGAGAACTTGGCACCAGCCTGTTCCCAATGGCGGCGGTGGCACTCAAGTGGCTAAAGAGACACAGTTTGCCAGCCTAGGGAGAACACTGGAGGGTGGCCAGCTGTGCACCCCCTTGGGGCGTAAAACCGGGGCAGACCGCCCCCCACCCCCACCTTGGTATGCCACTGTCTGTACCTCACTCCCTCCCTATGACCAAAAATTCTCCTTTCTTCTATTCCCCATGTACACAACCATCTCTTTCCCTCCCTTCCTCTCTCCCAAGTCCTTGCCTTCTGTGTCCAAAAACACATTCCCTCCCTCACCTCAGCATCTCTTTCCCTCCCTTCCTCTCTCCCAAGTCCATGCCTTCTGTGTCCAAATACCCATTCCCTCTCCCACCTCTGCATCTCTTTCCCTCCCTTCCTCTCTCCCAAGTTCATGCCTTGTGTCCAAAAACCCATTCCCTCCCCCACCTCAGCATCTATTTCCCTCCCTTCCTCTCTCCCAAGTCCATGCCTTCTGTGTCCAAATACCCATTCCCTCCCCCACCTCAGCATCTCTTTCCCTCCCTTCCTCTCTCCCAAGTCCATGCCTTCTGTGTCCAAATACCCATTCCCTCCCCCACCTCTGCATCTCTTTCCCTCCCTTCCTCTCTCCCAAGTCCATGCCTTCTGTGTCCAAATACCCATTCCCTCCCCCACCTCTGCATCTCTTTCCCTCCCTTCCTCTCTCCCAAGTTCATGCCTTGTGTCCAAAAACCCATTCCCTCCCCCACCTCAGCATCTATTTCCCTCCCTTCCTCTCTCCCAAGTCCATGCCTTCTGTGTCCAAAAACCCATTCCCTCCCCCACCTCAGCATCTCTTTCCCTCCCTTCCTCTCTCCCAAGTTCATGCCTTGTGTCCAAAACGCACTCCCTCCCCCTTTTGTGTTCCCCGTTTGTCTCCCAGCCCATCTTAGCAACTTTCTCAGCAAAATGTAGCTCGAGCCGCGTAGGCTTGTCTTCTATTTCCTGCTTGTCCCGCCGCGCACACATAGCCGATCGGAAATCTTCCCCAACGTCAGCGCTGACGTCAGAGGGCGGGCTTTGCTTAAGCCCTCCCTCCGACGTCAGCGCTGACTTCGGGAAAGATTTCCGATCGGCTGTGTGAGCGGCAGGGCAGTCGGAGTAGAAGACGAGCCTCGCGGCTTGAGTTATATTTAATCCCACGGGTCCCCCATCGTCCCCGTTCAGCTCTCTCTCCTGTGCACCCCTGGTAGTACTGCCCTGATGGCGGCCCTGCGCATGCCAGCTGCAAGGCCTTCGCGTGCCCCAGTTGTCACATTTGTCACTGAATGAATTACCTTCAACTTACCCCATGTCCTACTGATGTTTGTAGGATTCTAGTTATATTACTGTTGATTGCTTTTGCTGTAGAATTTTAATCTCTGCTGTAGGTATAAGAATCAAAACATGGTAATGCTGGGATTTTAATGTTGCCAACTGTGGCACGCGAAGGCCTTGCAGCTGGCACGCGCAGGGCCGCCATCAGGGCAGTACTACCAGGGGTGCACAGGAGAGAGAGCTGAACGGGGACGATGGGGGACCCGCGGGATTAAATATAACTCGAGCCGCGAGGCTCGTCTTAAACTTAAACTTAAGCAAAGCCCGCCCTCCGACGTCAGCGCTGACGTCGGGGAAGATTTCCGATCGGCTATGTGTGCGCGGCGGGACAAGCAGGAAATAGAAGACAAGCCTACATGGCTCGAGCTACATTTTGCTGAGAAAGTTGCTAAGATGGGCTGGGAGACAAACGGGGAACACAAAAGTGGGAGGGAGTGCGTTTTGGACACAAGGCATGAACTTGGGAGAGAGGAAGGGAGGGAAAGAGATGCTGAGGTGGGGGAGGGAATGGGTTTTTGGACACAAGGCATGAACTTGGGAGAGAGGAAGGGAGGGAAAGAGATGCAGAGGTGGGGGAGGGAATGGGTATTTGGACACAGAAGGCATGGACTTGGGAGAGAGGAAGGGAGGGAAAGAGATGCTGAGGTGGGGGAGGGAATGTGTTTTTGGACACAGAAGGCATGGACTTGGGAGAGAGGAAGGGAGGGAAATAGATGCTGAGGTGGGGGAGGGAATGGGTTTTTGGACACAAGGCATGAACTTGGGAGAGAGGAAGGGAGGGAAAGAGATGCAGAGGTGGGAGAGGGAATGGGTATTTGGACACAGAAGGCATGGACTTGGGAGAGAGGAAGGGAGGGAAAGAGATGCTGAGGTGAGGGAGGGAATGTGTTTTTGGACACAGAAGGCAAGGACTTGGGAGAGAGGAAGGGAGGGAAAGAGATGGTTGTATACACGGGGAATAGAAGAAAGGAGAATTTTTGGTCATAGGGAGGAGTGAGGTACAGACAGTGGCATACCAAGGTGGGGGTGGGGGGCGGTCTGCCCCGGTTTTACGCCCCAAGGGGGTGCACAGCTGGCCACCCTCCAGTGTTCTCCCTAGGCTGGCAAACTGTGTCTCTTTAGCCACTTGAGTGCCACCGCCGCCATTGGGAACAGGCTTGTGCCAAGTTCTCCCTGCTTTTCCCTGTGGGGCCGACCAACTCTCGCCACCCGCATCAATTCTGATGTCGGAGAGGACGTTCTGGGCCAGCCAATTGCTGCCTGGCTGGCCCAGAACGTCCTCTCCGATGTTAGAATTGACGTCGAGTGGCGAGAGTTGGTCGGCCCCGTGGGGAAGAGAAGCAGGGCGAACTCGGCGCCGGCCTGTTCCCGATAGCGGCAGTGGCAGCCTATTCCCCAGTGGCGATGGCAGCATTTTCCCAATGGTGGTGGCATAGGGGAGGGCAAGGAGAAAGAAAGAAAGGGGGGACAGGGAGCCAAAAAAAAAGAAAGAGGGCTGGGTGAAACAAAGAAAAATGGGGCACGGAGAGAGAGAGAAAGACAGACATACAGAATGAAAGGGGGTATGGAGAGAGAGAAAAAGAAAGAAGGGGGCAGGGTGAAACAAAGAAAAAGTTTGGGGAGGGAATGAGGTCTGGAGGAGAGAAAGCATACAGGAGGCTGAAAAAAGGGAAGAAATATTGGATGCACAGTCAGAAGAATAAAGTGCAACCAGAGACTGATGAAATTACCAAAGGTAGGAAAATGATTTTATTTTCAATTTAGTGATCAAAATGTGTCCGTTTTGAGAATTTATATATGCTGTCTATATTTTGCACTATGGCCCCCTTTTACTAAACCGCAATAGCGTTTTTTAGCGCAGGGAGCCTATGAGCTTCAAGAGCAGCGTGGGGCATTCAGCGCAGCTCCTTGCGCTAAAAACCGCTATCGCGGTTTAGTAAAAAGGGAGGGGGAATATTTGTCTATTTTTGTATAGTTGTTACTGAGGTGACATTGCATAAAGTCATCTGCCTTGACCTCTTTGAAAACCCGCGGAATATAAATGATAATTAACATTTTCTCTGCGTATAGCGTGCTTTGTGTTTTTAAAATTTTATTGTTGGTAGATCATTTTGACTTGGCCACAAAGGTAAGGGGGAGGGAGGGGAGCTGCTGAAAGAGTCTACCTTGACGTGGTTGCAGGCTTACAAATCTTTTGGTCAAAGAGTGCGGCGACAGAGAAAAGTATGTGTGTATTCGGCCCATGAATGAAATCATTAAAACATTATAAATTGCCAATAAATTGAAATGAAAACCAAAGGATTGTGAATCAAATTGATTCTCTGACAATACAAAGATTCCAACCTTTAAAAATGATGTTACATAGTTCAGGCAACTTTATAAAGAGTTTTTAGATATTAAAATCTTGTTATTAAGGTTTAATTGACGTGCTGGCACTTTGAGGAAATTCTTTGGTTTTGTGCGGCAGTTTGGGCACTCGGGCTCAAAAAGGTTAGCCATCACTGCTATATGGGTACTGGCAAACCTGAGATGAGAATGCAAAAATTAATCAGAAAAATCTGAATGTTAGAAAGCAGTGGGTGGGAATAAGGGAGTAGATAAGAAGGAAGAAAGAGAGGGAGAAACCAGACTGGGAAAAGAAAGAGAAGGGGAGAGACACTACAGTCATGGAAAGAGAGAGATATGTTGGACTACAAGGAGAGATGCCCTGGGGTAGGGAGAAAGAGAAAAGAGAGGACAGACACAAAGAAGAAATGCTGGAGCAAGCATAAGGACAGAGGCAATGCTGCACAAAAAGGGAGACTAGGACATGGAGAAACAATACAGGGCATGGATTAAAGGGAGTTAAACTTATGAAAGAGCACCACTATGGGTTGACGACCCTTGGTACCCATGATCTCTACTGTCACCATTAATGGTTTGGATAGGACCATTTTTCCTGTTGTGCGAGGCAGTATTTAATCTTGATAATCATTTGTTGCCAAACAATTAGAGTACTATCCAAGTTTGCCTTTAAGCTACTATTTTTTGATAAGGTTACCTTATTAGTTAATTTTTGATGCTTTCATGTCTGGCACAGGCCCTTCGTTGTGGAACAGCCTACAAGCTGTTGGGGCAGTTATTTGATGAGAACCCATTTAAAAAGCATCTTAAAGCTATTTTCTTTAGAGAGGCCTTTGGTTAATTTAATTTCCATTATGTGCAATATTGCTGTCACACAGGTTTTCGAATGTTTGGCATAATTGATTCAGAGAGATTATTCTATATATAAATACATTTGAATAAGTCGGACCTGAGAAACTATTGATTATGATTTATTTAAATTTTCTTGATTATACCTTGATTATGGAATATCTTGCCTACTGCACCACATGCAGAATAGTCTTTTTTTCCAAATGTGAAGACTCTTTTAGAGTCAATTTTAGGCATATGTATGTTTTGATGCTCTCCTGCTCATTTTCTGCTCTCCTGATGAAGCCCTCTATATGTTACCTTCTCATGTTAGTATAGCAGATCATTTATGTCCTATTTTTACAAAACTGGCATTCCTTTCTCTAGTTTATCGTGTTTATTTTTGTAAAGTACCTTGACTTGCCTGCCAGATAAGGCTGTGGATCAAATTCTCAAAATGAACAAACATGATATTGCATATATTTAGTGGATTTGTTGTATATTTGCTTAATTTTCTTATTATGTAATGATTTATTGTACATCGCATAGAACGGTTTTATCATAAGTTCAATATATGAAATTGGCTTCAACAAATCAATTGCTGAAGTCAACTTGCATCAATAGTTCATTTCAGAAACATGTTAATTAGCAAACATTTCTGAATGGTGATTCCAGAATACCACTATTTACTTATGTAAATGCACCAGGATTCAGAATTTCAAGGGCAAAGTTTGGATTAAGCCATGAAATATAAAATGAGAAACATAGCTTTAACAATTTCTACATCATTTTGGCACCTCCTTTGATGCATTCATGGGTGTCGACAAACGGGCTCATTCCAGCTAGAATCTGAAACAAGTGATTATAGGTGAAATTGTGCTTGGCTGCAGTTACTTTATCCCATATGAAAATCTCCAAAATCGGTCACTCAAATCTTTGTTACCTGATTGGTAATAATTATGCATATAGTTTTTCATAGCATGGCTCTTCTATGTACTGTATAAAAACTGGCAAATATGCACAACAGTGTTGTAAATCGGCACTTTGCTGAGCAGTGTCACCCTCTTCCTGTATAAGCCTTGTAAAATTGCTCCTTCCAGGGTGTTACTGGCAAATGAGTTTTACAAAGCAGGCAAAAACCTGCATCTTACAAAAGGCTCTGTGGGCAGCAGAGCATTTTGTAAAATACTGGGGGAAATCACGGCAATTCTAACCTATCAGACATCCCAATTCTTACCTCAGAGTGTTCAAACTTTTACTAAGGTGCGCTAGCGGTTTTAGCACGTGCTGAAGATTAGCGCGTGCTTAACCCCGTGCTACATGAAAAATACTAACGCCAAGCTCAATGGAGGCGTTAGCGTGTAGCGTGCGTGGCAATGTAGCGTGCACTAAAACCGCTAGCGCACCTTTGTAAAAGGAGCCCTTAGGGTAAGAATATTTGTCATCTTGACAAGTTCTAACAGCTGTTTTACAAAGGAATTTAACATCTTTCATGAGATTTAGAAACCAGTAAAAGGAACCAACTTAAACCATACCCCTTTATATTGGTGGGAATATTCAGTGCATAGTAGGAATGTACATTTGGTTTCTAGTTTTGATCATTTTATGTATGTACAACAAGCACTAAATTGATTTTATATAGATAAAACCCTTTTTAATATGCATAAAAATTTATGTATATAAAAAATTGCATGCCTTTAGATCTGATACTGATCGAACATGATCTGGAATTTTGCACACCTGTAGTACATACATAATTGTCTTGCAAGCCAATGGACTTTTGATTTTAGGTTAACCAATAAGCCCTTCCTAGTGCCAAAAAAAAAATGCAATAAGGGATTACTTTAAAATATAACCCCCCTCCTACCTTAATATTTTCTCACATCTCTGCTTGCCTGCCTAGAAGTCTCCACCATTCTTATGCCTCTCTTACACATTGACTATTTCTCAGCTTCATAAAATATGTACTTGATTCTACTAGAAAAAAAACCCAGGAATAGCATCTGCATTGTAAACATACTGATAAAGCACAGTTACTTACCGTAACAGGTGTTATCCAGGGACAGCAGGCAGATATTCTTAACACATGGGTGACGTCACCGACGGAGCCCTCGGTACGGACCTTTTTAACTAGAAGTTTCTAGTTGGCCGCACCGCGCGTGCGCGAGTGCCTTCCCGCCCGACGGAGGAGTGCGTGGTCCCCAGTTAGTATAAGCCAGCTAAGAAGCCAACCCGGGGAGGTGGGTGGGACGTAAGAATATCTGCCTGCTGTCCCTGGATAACACCTGTTACGGTAAGTAACTGTGCTTTATCCCAGGACAAGCAGGCAGCATATTCTTAACACATGGGTGACCTCCAAGCTAACAAAGAGGGAGGTGGGATGGTTGGCCATTAGGAAAATAAATTTTGTAGCACAGATTGGCCGAAGTGTCCATCCCGTCTGGAGAACGCATCCAGACAGTAGTGAGTAGTGAATGTGTGAACTGAGGACCAAGTGGCCGCCTTGCAGATTTCCTCGATGGGCGTGGAGCGGAGGAAAGCTACAGAAGCAGCCATAGCTCGGACCCTGTGGGCCGTGACAGTTCCTTCCAGTGAGAGACCGGCCCGAGCGTAGCAGAAAGCAATACAGGCAGCAAGCCAATTGGAAAGTGTCCGTTTGGAGACAGGACGACCCAAACGGTTGGGATCGAAAGACAAAAATAGCTGAGGGGATGTTCGGTGAGCTCTGGTACGATCAAGATAGTAAGCAAGGGCACGCTTACAATCCAGCGTGTGCAACGCCTGTTCCCCAGGATGCGAGTGAGGCTTAGGGAAGAAGACGGGCAGCACAATGGACTGGTTAAGGTGAAAAGCCGAGACCACCTTGGGAAGGAATTTAGGGTGGGTACGCAGAACAACCTTGTCATGGTGAAAAACAGTGAAAGGTGGGTCGGCAACCAGTGCATGCAGTTCGCTAACCCTCCTGGCAGAGGTGATGGCAATTAGGAAAAGCACCTTCCAGGTAAGAAGCCTGAGTGAAGTTGTGGCAAGAGGCTCAAACGGAGGTTTCATGAGGGCTGAGAGAACCACATTCAGGTCCCAGACGACAGGAGGAGGCTTGAGAGGCGGTTTGATATTGAAGAGCCCTCTCATAAATCTGGAAACCAGAGGATGAGCCGTGAGGGGTTTTCCGAGAATAGGCTCATGAAACGCAGTGATGGCACTGAGGTGGACTCTGATGGAGGTAGTTTTGAGGCCAGCATTGGACAGTGAGAGCAAATATTCCAAGACAGTTTCCACCGCTAAGGAGGTGGGTTCCTGATGATGCCGGAGACACCACGAGGAGAATCTGGTCCACTTCTGATGGTAACATTGGAGAGTGGCCGGTTTCCTGGAGGCGTCCAAAATAAGGCGGACCGGTTGAGATAGATTCTCCGGAGAGGTCAGCCCGAGAGAAACCAAGCTGTCAGGTGGAGCGAAGACAGATTGGGATGCAGTAGAGACTGATGCTGCTGCGTAAGTAGAGTAGGAAACACAGGAAGTAGAATGGGTTCCCTGGAGCTGAGTTGGAGCAGGAGTGAGAACCAGTGTTGGCGAGGCCACCGAGGTGCGATAAGAATCATGGTGGCGTGATCCTTGCGGAGTTTGGACAAGGTCCGCAACATCAGAGGAAGTGGAGGGAAGGCATACAGGAACCGATCCCTCCAATCGAGCAGGAATGCATCCGGAGCCAGACGGTGAGGAGAGAAGAGTCTGGAACAGAATTGGGGCAGCTGATGATTGTGAGGTGCTGCAAAGAGGTCCACCTGCGGAGTGCCCCATCGAGCAAAGATGGATAGCAGAGTCGGAGGGTCCAACGTCCACTCGTGAGGTTGAAGGATGCGGCTGAGATTGTCGGCCAGAGAGTTCTGTTCGCCCTGGATATAGACCGCCCTGAGAAAGAGATTGCGGTCCGTGGCCCAGGTCCAGATGCGCAGAGCCTCCAAACAAAGGGGGCGAGATCCGGTGCCGCCTTGCTTGTTTATGTAGTACATGGCGACTTGATTGTCTGTGCACAGGAGGAGGACTTGAGGACAGAGAAGATGCTGGAAAGCCTTGAGGGCGTAGAACATGGCTCTGAGTTCCAGGAAATTGATGTGATGACGACG